>NC_139678.1:96042990-97519193 GCF_964106915.1 Podarcis gaigeae | reverse complement strand
CCTCTTGCTGTTTACCTCCAATTTATATGATCCTTGCATGCAGTAGCAGGCTGGATGCAACTGAAGATGAGTATCTCCACATGCTTATTTATGCAGCAGATTACTAATATTAGGTTAGGAGGAGATAAAAAAAGGAGCCAAATTCAGAAAGTCTGACCAACGTTGTATAGAAGCCTCAAGGTGCTATGCAAGCCCTCTCCTCTTCTGGCTCTGTAGGGATTAACAGTGCTCAACTTCTCACAAAGGAGTGGTAATTAATAAAGCATTGTTCCTGTGATTAGTAAGACTAAAATCCACTAAAGAATATACACAAAGCTCCACAAATCCTTTTACCAGCTCTTAGATAGCAAGAGACCTCCTCCTTGGATGAACACCTTTTCTTTGAATTCTCTGAGAATTAGAGAATAGGAGTGAACAGACTGCTATCTTACATGATTGCCTTCAGGTTTTAGCTAGAATCCCAAGATCATCAGCCAGGTTTTAGTGAAGCATAGTGGTTCATGGAGCAGGCATAAACTTAGAATTAAGAAATGGATAACTCTGAGCAATGCTTAGTCCAGGGAGTTTGTTTTCAGTAACAGAACACAGCTTGCATTTCTGTCACCCACAAACCCAGACTGGGTTCATCTTCCTAAGCATCCTTAATTTCAACAGCAAAATTTGAGTCGGAGCCCTTTTTCATTTATTGCTATTGTCAAATCATTGGGAGTCAGAAATCTTTGTAAACCTACTGCAAATCACCCAGAGATCTACCAGTAGAATCTGTTCTACTTTCTGCCCACCTCTGTTATAGATAATATGAGGAAGCAGAAGGGTCTGATCTGTCTCTTTGCAAATGGAGTCCAAGAAGATCCATGAACCTTCTGCTTGTATTGTGCAACAGCCCTCCTGGAAATTAAATGGTGACCAGTCCCTCATCCCACATGATGGCATGGGCACAGTCCTCTGAGAAGGGGCAGGGTTTTTATTCAGCTGCTGTGGTTATTTGAATAAAGCAAGACATGGATAAGTCTCTTTCCCAACTTTGATTCTTGAAAAACCTCCACAGGCATTTAGATCTAAACAACCAGTTCCTTTCTTACATTATTGATTTTCTGAGTCCTAGAGACCAATCATCTGATATATTTACTAAGCAAATTATACTTCAGTTTTGAATCTGAAGCAAGTGAAATTATTTTAGGCAAAAAATAAAATAAATCACTTTTCCCCCTTGAGGATATAACCAACTGCTGGCAGAGCTCTCTGTTCTTATTAGTCTGTGTTGAAGTGCTGCAGGATTACTTATAATTAACTGTCATTGTGTCATTTCCCCCCTAACTACTCAGATTAATAATTTTATATACATATACATATAAAGATCAGCAGCAAGCATGATTAAAACATCTCTATTCTGTTCTCGTACAGTTCTATTACCTTGGTCTAAAACATTCCCCATCTTGGCTTATTTTTACTTCACAATATACATAACAGTGTTTCTGACAATAACAAACTGTGCAGGGGGATGGGCTATGTTTGAAGATTAACATTCAGAATAAAAATGGCAGCTTCTTTATCTAGTCCTTGAACTTACAGGCTCTCGGTATGTAGTAGCCTAAGGCGTAGCCACTTATTCTTAGAACTGCTAAAGTAGTCAATTGATTAGCTATCTATTTTTTCAAGGTAGCCACTGTCGATTGTATATACAAAAATAATGAAATCCACATTTGTGATGTCACTTATGAAGCTGTAATTCACTAGTTGCGCAAAACCAATTGTACTGGACTCCCTCAGGGTGTTTCATGTGAATCAAGAACACCTAGGTTTATATAGTGCTGAAGTAGAGCTAATCTTGATCCTATGCCAGAAGTGCAATGTTTTGTTCCCAAACAATGGAAAGAGTTAGGCTTGCAACAAAGAAATTGCATGATAGCTGCTTTTGAAGAAGAAGAAGAAGAAGAAGAAGAAGAAGAAGAAGAAGAAGAAGAAGAAGTGTGCATTTACTGCATTTATCTAGTTTTTGCATTTGGCTTCTCTAGATTGTGCATTCAGTTGCACACATTGCACGGGGCTCTATAGTTCTAGAGTCTACAATTACAGAAAGTTGTTCATGCGGGGCTGCATAGCCTGACCCACAAAGGCTAAATGCAGGTAATCAACCATATACTGAGACTTACCAAGAGCTAGATAACCCAGGCAGACAGCAAGGGAGTATGTCAAACCCTGCTAGTCACCACCAGTAACAGATGGTGTGGTGGTACAGAGGCAATTACCTGACCATGCAGAAGGTGAGTTACTGCTGCTTAGGCAGTGAGGGTGATACAGTGCAAACACATTGGCAGGAGTGCCAGATTGGTTCTGCTGATACATTTCCACTGCCTCTGCCCCACCATGCCATCTGCAACTGGTGACCATACAAGGTTAATGGGCTGCATTTAGTTTTGTGAGATCTTGTACAAGAAAACATTGGGAAAAGATAGCAGACTTGGATGAGCTCATCAGCTTTCTTTAGGTTGCAGTCCTGTTCACACTTGCATAGGAATAGGCCCCAGTGAACACAGCAGTACATATGCATAGGGTTAGACGACCTGCCCACCATCCTGTTGGTTATTTATATATCGCGCCTCACAAACAGATGTATTGTGAAGGGCTTCAAATATTATCCTGCCTCAAACTCAGCTGTGGGTGGAGAAAGTGTTGACTCCCTCTTCCTGCTGCTGCTGTGAGGCAGCCCAGAAGGGCAGCAAATAACAGCCCTGGCCTCAGCAGAGCCCTGTGCCCAGCCCAAGGCTGCAGCCCCCACCCCATGTACAAGGGATGGAGCGCAAAGGCTTTGCTGGAGCAGCAAACCCAGAATGCAGGGGTGCTAAGCTGAGGAAGAGATCCAGAGACCTCTGGAAGAGAAGGACCAAAGAGGCCGTGAAGGAGGGGAGATGACCCCCATCAAAGAGGGGAGATTTCCATCCCCAGAACCCAGAGAGAGAGAGGTGCTCTCTCCCTGCCGAATGCTTTGCCTCACCCATGCCTGCGTTCATCCATCACTCTCTCTTGCCTCCAAAGGCAGTGGCAATATGGTGGGTGGAGCCAGAGCAGTGGGCCAAGCAAACGTGCCAGGAGGCAGAGGACAGGGCCAAAAGGGAAGCAGATAGTAGCTGAAGCAAGACAGAAAGCTTTGGTGGCACACACATACACACAAACAGAAAACCAAAAAATACCTGGGTTTCCATACATGCAGGAAATTCCGGACATCTCTTAAAATTCAAAAATTTCCTGCCAGCCACCATTTTAGACATCTGATTTCCATACATGTCCAGAATTTTTCAGATGTATGGCAAGCCTATGGACTGCAGAACTGAGCAAAATGTTCTTGCTCTTATTTCTTGCTTGCTTCCGCCGCCCCCCAATGAATTTGTAAAATGAAAAGTTTGGGCTCTATGCCTGTCTGGGTGTCACTCTGATTGATTCTACATCCTTCATCAAACCTTGAAGATATTCTTCCTAATCTCAGACAAAAGAGGTTGATTATGATTACTTCAGTGTGATATACTCTGCACACGAACATATATTATTACTTCACATTTTCATGACTGAGCCATGCACTGTAAATACATTCTGATGCGCTCTGATGTGCCCTGGCTCAAATGAAGCAATCATTGTTTACTCTGTTGGTTGGAATACTTGATTCAAATTTAAAGGGTGGAAAATGTTTTGGAAAATGAAAAGTTACATTTACTTTAGGGGCAAGGAAAACTGCATGCACCTGGAAGCAAGTGTTACTTACTTCTTCTATTTTTAAAGCATTTTGTGCTTGTTTAGCTTTTTTGGCAATGGATGTTAGGTGTAATCAATACAGAAATTGAAAAACATATGCCATATGATATGGCTTGATTTCTAAATAAGAGGTATGGAGTCTGAATATCATACTTGGATCTTCTTAAGCAAAATCTCCTCCTCTGTCCATAGATGTGCAGAGAATGATTGATATTTTGTTTAGTGAGAGGACAATAGAATTCTGCATATGTTTAATGGCACATTTTCCTAAATAAGTGGTGTGCAAGTCCTGGTTTTAATTTTTTGAATGTTTAATGGTTCTTGCTCATAATTGTATTGTTTCATTTCTTTTGTAAACCACTTTGAGCGGTGCATAAATTTCATAGGCTGAAAAAAATAAATAAATATTGTAAGGTTAAAACTTGCAGCCCTACCAATTAAAAATCTTACCAGCCACCACAATCAACTGACGTAGAGTAAGGGAGCTGTTTTGCTTTTGTCCTAACTTAGCAAAGTTGGTGCTGAGGAGACATTTGTGGGGAAGGATTTCCACTCACTAAACAGAAAGGGTTCTGTGTGTTCCATACCTGCTCCCCATCCATTTCACCTCCAAAACACATTTCTGAGGGAGAGATTTATTAATTTTTTCATTTTGTGTGATAAGGTTTTTATTCTCAGAAGTTATAGTCAGGGCAGAACACTCTGAAATTTTGTTGGAGTCAGACTAGAACCCTGCTTTCCAACCCTATTTAGGAATCCATGTGCTAATGCTAGCCACTTATTGTTTGCTCCCTTTTGGAGCAACGGCAGGATATAAATTCAATAAATAACATACTATCGTCTAGGCTATGTATGGCCCAACCTGATTCATTAAACATGATGGCTGAAACAAAGACAATAAAAGGAACTTTTTGAAAGTATGCAAAGTATCACCATTCCATTTTTTGATTTTTTTTAAGAGAGTTTTATCTCTGTGCTCCATTTGGAAAGATTGGGTGTTCATGCCCCTCAGTTTTCCAGTCCGTAATATTTCCAAGTCACCAGAAAGATTTCCAATCTTTTATTAACTATTTGAGCAGCCAGCAAAAAGGTGCATTAACACCAGGTTAACCTAGCTATATAACTCAGATTTCAGGTGTCTACATAGATAACGTTTCTGTAAACTTGAGGAGTGATTAAAAAAACAATCACTTCTGTGATATGTTGTATAACAGTAGCTAGTTTACAAAAGAATCGGCAACAATTATTTTAACAGCTAGGCAACATAGTACTAAATTGTTCAAAGTCTCCCCCATTTTCATCTCATTCTTGATGTACATTTTGCTACACAAACAGTCCCCTATTATTAAAGGTAATGTGAGGCTCTGCTCTGCAAACCCGTAAGAAAATATGCAGCATGTACTGGAAAAACAAAACTGAGAAAGATGACTAGTATCCTAAGAGGAAACAAATGCACAAGCCAAGCACTTGATGCAGTGACCTTGGCTGGTTGCATTTCTATTGGGAGAAGGTTTTGATTTAAGAGCTGTTTATGTGAAGCATAAATGGTTGCAACCTGAGCAAAGTTGTTACTGATGGTTCATATTTCAGAAGCTCCATCCATAAGAAGTGGAGGACTTTTTAGGGAGTTTGCTCCTATGCTTTGTGAGGGCAGAGCTGTGCATCTGAACAAACTTACGAGCAGCTTTGTAAGTCTGCGTTAAGCCTTAGGCCAGGGACTGTATTTTCATTTTCATTTGTAAGCTGCTCCAGGTCCCTGTTTTTGGCTGAAGAACAGGATAAAAATGTGTTAAATAAATCAATACAATGTTAGGGAAGGCGACAGCAGAAAACATCAGAAAGTGTGTTTCAAAAAGAAAGGAAAGGATGATGGTTAGTTGTTATATAGAATAATTATCAGCCATAATATTTGTATTTTTGTTATTTTAAACATGTTACACATACTCAAATGGTTTTAGCAGATAATGAGAGAATATAGTAGTGTTTTGCAAAATCTGTATCTAGGAATGAGCACAGCAGTCTGGAAATGACCTACCACATGTGGAAGGTGTCTTCCACTCCCATGAGGGCAACTTTACACGCTGGCAACAGGATAGGGCAAGAAGACCAAAACTCTGATGTGCATCTGCTTGTTCAGCATAGGTAGTGTGATATATTACACAATCTCTTGCACAAGTAGATGTATGAACTGCTAATATAGCATTGTGTGAACTCTAGCACAGGAATCTATGTGTGATCCACTAATAATTCACTCAGAGAAGGACCATAGCTCAGGAGAGCATCTGTTTTGCAGGCAAAAAGTCTTGGTTTCAATCCCCAGGGCCTCTGGGTAGCCTTGGGAGAGACCCCATCACTTCTGCCGGTCAGTATAGACAATACTGAGCCATTTGGACTTGTTATAAGGCAATTTCTATGTTTCATAGAAATATTTCAAGGGTGATTCATAAGAAACTCTTCTGTAGGGCTCAGAGCTCATTTCCAGGCCTGTTCCACAGGTGAAAACTGATAGCATTTTCTTTTTATACCTATTGATATCTGACCTAATTTAGAATGCCTGGTGGTCAGATCAGCAGTAAGGCTTTTCAGTCTGTCTCAGTTCCTTGTACAGGACCATGTTGTCTGGGTTGGTCATAATCACAGCATCAAATGGTACATTCACATATGAGGTTGCAATAGTCTGGAGCCTCTTGCATCCACCAGCAGTAAAATAATCCACAACAAAGACGTGTAAACCTGCTGGAAGATAGATGTCTACTGGCAGATCTCTGGATCATTTGATCATCTTTCAGCGACACATTGCATCCTGGAGCTTTTGCCAAAAATTGCTTTTTGCATAAGACTTTGTAAACACAAACATAATACTTTCAGCAAGTTCATGCCCACAGTTGTCCATAGATTTCTACATGATGGATGAGATCTTGGATGCCAGGACAAAGAGTTTTAGTGTTGATGAGCTTTAGAAGATTGCTTTTATAGCTCCATTCATAATCAAAATCTAAAATCAAATGAAAGGAGCACAGAGGGAGAGCAGAGGAGACTCTTGATGAACAATGTATATACCCTCAGAAATTGACCATAAATAAACTGCTGTCTGTTTCAAATCATGCTGATGAGAGAACCCAATTTTTTCGCCACAAATGATTTATTAGGAATGCAATAACATGGAAATAGGAATTCATGCAATCTTAGCCTATCTTCCATTTTATGTAAAGTTGCTGTCTTAAGCTGCCAAACAAAATCAAATGCAAAAATGTAATAAAAGGAATAGAAACTTCCCTTGGACTAAAAGTTACTGCTTGCCTTTAAAATACACTTAAGAAATAAGTGCCGAGGCTCATTAATCTTGTTACCTATACTGCACAGGACTCATTTTCTATTTGACAGAGGGTAAAATACATTTTCCATTGGGAAACGGAATGGAAAATGTATTATACATGCAATTCATTTTTAAAAATCAGCTTTTGGGGAGGGGATGGATCTGGTAGATTTCAAAAGCAGATGGGAAGTTTAGAAAAAGGCTACTTAGCACAGCCCACATTTTGCAAGGCTGAGATTGCTTGCAAATCCCCAAGACTGGAGATGGCAGACAGCTATAGTTGTAGCTGATGTGCAATAATTTCGTACCGACAAGCCAAGAAGTAATGCAATATTCATATGAAATGAGGTGAAGCTAGCTCCTGTAGCACAGAGGCGTGACACAATAAATATTCTAATTGGTTAAGTTGAGAAGTACTCTGAAGTCACATTGACATCAGTGGGATTATTTGCTTAAGAGAGTGCCGCTCATGCAAAATGAGAATTGCTGTGTTATATTCCATCCATAATTGGCATCTTTCTGAAGCAGTTGGTGGGGGGAAAGCTGTTTTTTTCCATGATAACCATGGCATCTCCTTTCTGTTCCTATCAGGAGGCATCCCATGTTCTCCCCATTCTGGCACACTGTGAACCCACACTAGGGATGACCCAGGTTCAAACTGGCTGCACCTTCCAAACACAGAGCTCCATTTGTTCACATTCCCTGACTGTTTCCCATGTTTCTTTTCCACCTCTTCTTCAGTTGTCAGCCCCACTGTCTACATACTGACTGCAGAGAAACCTGGAGCAAAGTTCTGCTTTTTTGCTTATGTTACTCTGTAAAATGCTGCACAGTGCAAGTCTTTTAGTATGTATGTATGTATGTATGTATGTATGTATGTATGTATGTATAAATAAATAATGTCACCATAATACCATATAAACATCTATCCTATTTTTTGATATAGAGCAATGGAAAATGCATCATTTTCATCCAGTCCAATTGTTGGCAGAAGTCTTCCATAGTTTTCATGCCTCGTTCATGCTGCCAAACAGAATATTAAAAAGTGCCTTGGACTTTAAAACAATGTACAAAGTACTTTATGATCTTCATCTAATCAATATTTACAACAGACCTAAAAGTTATTGTGGGTTTTAAAAATAAATAAAAAGAAAGAAAGAAAGTGCCAATTATTAATCTGAGTGTGGCAACATTCACAGCAAGGCTCAAAGGCCCGTTATTGAATACACTGAAGGTTATTTTACTACTACTACTACTACTACTACTACTACCACCATACTATGTGTGAAAGCATAGCTACCATCCTTTGTTGGATCACAAATTAACTGACCAACATTTCATCAGTAAGTGCAAATGACAGCTATTATCCTGGAATCTCTAAAGGCATTAAACAGACAGTTACCAAACAGTCTCCCATCCAGAAACCAGCCAAGTCCAAATCTGTTTCACTTCAACATCATTTCTTGTTCACTTATCTTGCTACAGCACTAACACCTTTTGTGGAGGGTCACACTATATTTGTAGTCTCATACGGATTTTTCCTACCTAAACCAATTCTCAACTGCATTGCAGTGTACAGGGAGGGAGGTTTTCTCCCGTCCCTCCCTGGCCACGAACCAGACAAAAGAACCACCCCACCACCCCACTCTAAAAGGGCACAATGGGTGGCCAAAATTGACCTGAGTGTAACATTTTAGATTACTTTTATCCTTGTCTTTAATGACAATGTTAGTTTAACAGAAGGCTATCTTAGTGTTCCACTTTGCAAATGAGTGGTTTTCTCAGCACTTTTCCTGGGACTGAGTCACAGAATTGTATAGAAATGTTGTATCGGAAGCAGTCAGCTTTGTGTAATCCAGTTCCATTATTATTCAACTTTAAAAACAAGCCTTTCTTTAATTTTAATGTAGTCTGCTAAGTGCCTGCACTCATCTGCAGCTGTCAAAACAGAGGATATCCAAGCATAATATTTATCTCATTAGTGTAAGTAAAGAGGTTGTAATTAGGTGGATGTGATTCAAAATTATCTTGCAATTTGTCACCAGAATTCTTGACATAAAGCAGATAATGTGACTTTTTATTGGACTAATTTCTCTTAGTAGAAGAGAAGGCAAGAGTCTGAGCATCCTTCTGCAGGAGAACTTTCAAAAACTGCAGATACAGTTTCTTTGTGAGGCAGAAAAAAATTAATTCCTTGGCTAGTCTCCCTCTCCACACCAAACTGGCAATGGTCCCCCAAATAATTGAGCTATTTAATGTGACTTGCGATGAGAAGGAAGGGGAAAACCCATTTACTTGTCATTTACAAAGAATGATGTTAATTTGCAATTAGATAACTGAAAGCATTAACCTCTCAACGTATCTCTTTCTTCAAGCTGTGCAGTATGCTAGAATTATGATCATCAGCCCTCAGAACTGCTAACTTAGCACAGTCAATAAAATCAATGTGTTTTGGGTGCAAAAAGTCAGCAAAGAAAACTCTTTATAATGGTGCAACAGTCTTTGGTGATGGAAATCTTTCTAAATATCTGCACCTAAGACCCAAAATAAGTGGTCTAGAATATTAATAATTATCTACTAATGCACTTATAATCAAGTGAAATCATATGTGCATACAAGGAACTGAGCTCATTCACACATGCCCATAAATCCTTTGATGATGGGCAGAAGTGGACCATTCAAAGCAGGGGTGACTAACCTGTGGCAGACCTGGTGTTGTTGGGCTCAAACTCCCATCAGTCCCAGCCAGCATGTCCAGTGGTCAGGGATGATAGGAATTGTAGCCCAACAACAGACTCCAGAAGTAAACATGTTGCCAGGAACATCCACCTATTTAAGGCTGAAGCCATTTGATGACAGATCTCAGCACATCAGATTTACTGCAATGTGAAGAAACCTTCACAGTGATGGTGACAACTGATGTCTGATAAAAATGAACATATGATTCTCAGAATCATATAAGTTGGTAGGCCCACCACCTGCCTCCTTGATCCGTGCCCATCTTGGCTAATTAGGGAGTGTCCAGATGTTGTGCGGACCCCCCTGGTTGAAATTATCAATTTGTCCCTTGACACGGGGACATTCCCAGGGGAACTGAAGGAAGCAGTAGTGTGTCCACTCTTAAAGAAAACTTCATTAGATCCCTTAGACCTATCCAATTACCGCCCAGTTTAAAATCTTCCATATCTGGGTAAGGTAATTGAGAGAGCGGTTGCTGAACAGCTTGGTAGGTATCCGGAGGAAACATCGGCTTTAGATCCATTTCAGTCCGGTTTCCGTCCTGGTTTTGTGACCAAGACGGCTCTGGTTGCCCTAACAGATGATCTCCGTAGACAACTGGATCGAGGCGGGTCAGGACTGGTGATCCTTTTAGATTTGTCAGCAGCCTTTGACATGGTCGATCATGATCTTCTGGACCACCGCCTCGCAGACGTGGGGATACAGGGCATAGCCCTTAACTGGCTGTGCTCTTTTATCTCTGGTCGGGGACAGAGGGTGGCACTAGGGAGGGAAATGTCGTTGCGCCATTCCTTGGTGTATGGAGTGCCGCAGGGCACAATTCTCTCCCCGATGCTTTTTAACATCTTTATGCGCCCCCTTGCCCAGATTATCCGGAGCTTTGGGCTGGGCTGTCACCAATATGCTGATGACACTCAGCTCTCTCTGCTGATGGATGGCCACACCGACTCGGCCCTGAACACACTGACCAGATGCTTGGAAGCTGTGGCTGGATGGTTTCATGGGAGCCGATTGAAAGTAAATCCTTCGAAGACAGAGGTCCTATGGCTGGGTCAGGATGGCATGGGGATGAGGGACCAACTCCCTTCTCTTGCGGGGCCCCAATTAGTGCCACTGCCTTCCGTTAAGAGTTTGGGTGTAATCCTTGATGCCTCCCTTTCCATGGAGGCACAAGTTACAGCAACAGCCAAGGCGACATTTTTCCACCTTCACCGCATCAAGCAGTTGGTCCCTTACCTTTCCCGCCTCAACCTGGCCACAGTGATCCATGCAACGGTCATCTTCAGGCTTGACTACTGTAATTCGCTCTACGCGGGGCTGCCCTTGAAGCTGACCCAGAAACTCCAGAGGGTGCAGCATGCTGCAGCGAGGCTCCTCACAGGGTCTCTGCCATGGGAGCATATTCACCCAGTGCTTTTCAAACTGCACTGGCTCCCGGTAGAGTACAGGGTCAGATTTAAGGTGCTGCTTTTGACCTTTAAAGCCCTTCACGGCCTAGGACCCTCGTACCTACAGGACCGCCTCTTCCGGTATGCCCCACGGAGAGCCTCAAGGTCCATAAATAGCAACACCCTAGTGGTCCCGGGCCCTAAGGAAGTTAGATTGGCTTCAACCAGAGCCAGGGCCTTTTCAACTCTGGCTCCGGCCTGGTGGAACGCTCTGCCTCATGAGACCAGGGCCCTGCAGGATCTGATTTCTTTCCGCAGGGCCTGTAAGACAGAGTTATTCCGCCTGGGCTTTGGCTTGGAGCCAATTTGATTCCCTCCCTCTCTTTCTTTTTTCCTTTCCTTCTCCTCCTGTGATGAGGCTACATTTTAATATTTTAATGTTGTATTTTAATTTTGTTTTTAAGTTGTAATCATTCAACTTGTTTTTATTATTGCTTGTAAGCTGCTCTGAGCCCGGCCTTGGCTGGGGAGGGCGGGGTATAAATAAAAATTATTATTATTATTATTATTATTATTATTATTATTAATCTTGTTTGAGAGGCTCCTTCCGTGTGGGAATAGTGCACTCAGTTAAGAAAAAAATTGCACTACACTTGGGAAGATGAGGTTGTCATATATGTTTCAGTTTTGAATTGTTTTATATATGTTACTGTTTTAACTGTTTACATATATGGGATTGTTCTTGCAGGCAGAATTGTTGATTTTTTCAGTGTGAAATCTCTTGCTATCCTATAGATATATATATTATGGGAAGCAATTTGTAAATGGAATAAAATTAATAAATATGCATTTTACATTGGACATTGTGTGTATGAGCAGGTATGTGTGTATGTACATAAAAATGAAGCCAAAGAGGCACATGGGATCTTAACATGCCATTTGATCATGGCTATTGATCATTATATGGGACGCAGGTGGCGCTGTGGGTTAAAGCCTCAGCGCCTAGGACTTGCCGATCGAAAGGTCGGCGGTTCGAATCCCTGTGGCGGGGTGCGCTCCCGCTGCTCGGTCCCAGCGCCTGCCAACCTAGCAGTTCAAAAGCACCTCCGGGTGCAAGTAGATAAATAGGGACCGCTTACCAGCGGGAAGGTAAACGGCTGCTCGCCAGAGCAGCGATGTCACGCTGGCCACGTGACCCGGAAGTGTCTCCGGACAGCGCTGGCCCCTGGCCTCTTAAGTGAGATGGGCGCACAACCCCAGAGTCTGTCAAGACTGGCCCGTACGGGCAGGGGTACCTTTACCTTTACCTTTATTGATCATTAGGTTTAGTGTCAAGAGTCAGGTTTTTTTTATTGTGAATCCTGTGTCAGGTTGAAGACATCCTTTTCATATCCCCTTAGCAATGTAGAAGGGTGGAATCATTTCTCTGCATTCTGATATTATACATGCTGGTTTAGAAATAAATATTAGTTTATGTGGCCTCAAAAGTTCAGATCCTCAGGCATTTAAGAGAAATGTGTGTTCTATCACCTTTTGGCCAGTGAGAGATTATGTTTTTCATTGGCAAAGGAAGATGTGTAGAAGCAGGTCAAGTAGTCCCTTGAAAAGCTGAACTTGCAAATGGTGGGCTCCTGTTTTCCTTCTCAGTTTCTCTGGTGAATTTCTAATGGCAGGTACTTCATGTGTCTGGAGGATTCCTTTCCGGAGATTGCTCCAAGGGTTTTCTCACCTCAGCACACATTTGGATATCTTTACTGGCCACCTATGACAGCGTTGAGGTTAAGGACAAGTTTGCCTTGAAAGGTTAACAAACAATTGCACGTCAATGAAAAGTCATATAAGAAAGACGATGAGCGCTGACCATCAAGACAGCTCAGAGTTCAATTCCGTAGATGCCTACTCAGAAGTAAGTTGTTCATTTGCCCCTCCCCTGAGCAAAGTGTGTATAAGGACTGCAGCATTACAGTCAAATAAACCTATTAACAATCAAAGAGTAATATGAAAAACCAAAGCAGTAAGAATAAGTAAGTGAAATAAAAGCTAAAAGCAATAATTTAAGAAGGCTTGGAAAAATAAAAAGGTGTTTTTGCCAGTTACCAGAAAGACATCAGAATGGGTTCCAGATGTGAATTCAGAGCAGGGCCTCCCAAGTTTATCTTAATGGACTGGGCAAGCTGATGTGGTAGAAAGCTTAAATATATATTTAAGTACTATAGATTTAAGTATTTCTCATGGCCTTTAAAATTTGAGCCTAGATGAATAGATTATTCTCACCTCTTATTGGCGTCTCTATAGGTAAGTCACATCTTATGTGAGGGTTCAGTTGGGGGCCCCACATGTAAACACAAAACCCAATAAAGCCCGGAACCCCAGGAACCAGTCCCCACCACATAAGGTGGAGGGCTGCTTATCAAGCTCTGGGAAGGCTTCACGAGGGCTCTAGGATGCTGCCAGAGCCCTTCCACCTTTCCCCCAAAGCCTGGCAAGCCCACAACTGCAGTTAGCGCAAAGGGTGGGAAATAAATAAATAGAGAGTAGAAAATGGTGGGGTTCCTCTGCTCTCTATTTATTTATTACCCACCAACCCATGTAAAGCTATGATCGCATAAATATAACAAGTGTAAGCTGTGAGTTACCTGTATTTATTTATTTATAAAAGGGCTGACATACTGGCCCTTCATACAGCTACGAGTTCCCCAGGAAGTGTTATTATTAAACAACTCTAAAAATTGTAGGTCCGTGATCGAACATATATTTAATACTTGCTAAAAAAAAATTTTATGTATCTCCCCCACTTTATTTGCCAGATAGAGGATAAATAGCAAAAGCACATTGGGCAAATATCCAATAGGTGGGTAATAAAAATGCTGTGCTCCATATTTTTGGTACAGATTTAGCCCTTCTGAGATAATACCTAAAGAGTGTTTTGTTGCCTAAATGATGCAGACCTTGGCAGTTTGATGGTGACCTGTGTGACTTGATACATCTTGATTAGCATAGTTATTTGCTAGTCTTTTTTCAAAAGGTGAGATAATCAATTTTAGGTCAAAACAAAAATGCCACATATTACACTGACTGTCCAACAGTGGTGACATCTGTCATCAAGAGTTACTGCAGCAGATGGCACTATGCCCTGATTGTTTGTGCCAGGCTACTCTGGGGGATAATTGTTCCAAGACTTGTCCATCAGCCGAGCATGACACCACTAAGACTGCAATCCTGTGAACACTTTCTTTGGAGTCAGCTCCACTGAGTTCAGTGGGACTTCCTCTCGCGTAAGTATGCCTAGGATTGCAGCCTAAGCCTTCTTTAGTGCAACAATAGCAATGGCAACTAACCCGGGGGCCATTTGGGGTATACAACAACTTCAAAGACAAATTTCAACTTACATACCACAACATAATGGGCAGGTTCTGAAACTATTTTCACATATGAAACTGTTTTTATATGTGGATTTTTTATATATGGAATTGTTATTTTATATATGGAATTGTTTTTGAAATCACTTTCTGATATTATACGGGGGAAATTAATCAAATAAATATGTTTAGTGTCTATGGATACATATTTTTGTTACCACAACACCATTGTGTATGTTATCCATGTGTTGACCCTTGATGTGGTACACAGCTGTCTTTTACTATGCAATCCTATTTATGTCAACTCAGAAGTAACCCCTATTGAGTTAAATAGGACTTGCGATCCTGAAAAAATATGGCAAATAGAAGGGTGTTTTGCACCCTTACTGTTTGCTGTGCTGGAGAATGCTCTTTGCCCCTCGAAATTGCAAGGAGAGGGAAGGCTTAAACCTCCCTTCCCTCTCTATTGTGATCCCCATCTGGATCTCTGTCCAGGCACTTACTTTCATTTTTTAAAAAAATTGTTTCAAGCTACACATTTAAAGTCGCATGAAATTAGGCCCTAAGATATGCATCTCCGTTCTAAAGCCTTAAAAATACGAGTTGCTCCTTATGTGTTGATGACTAGGGGAGCCAAGCATGGCAAGAGATTTCTGGGCTTTTGGATCATACCACATGGCAAGAAAACTGCTTCTGAGAATCTACCCTGCAAGGGAGATCTTGATTGATCATGACTGGTTGCTACCGAGTGCTTTTGGAAAGGTAAGTTTTGTTCTGACCTGAAAATAAAACTGTGCCTATAAACTCCAGTTACTTTCCCTGAATGTTGACACCCAGGCTACATAAAAGTGGATGAGCAATACGACAGCTGCCAAGGTCAATAAGAGTTATGGTGACTTGCTGAGTAAGTCCTGGTTGCATAAATTAAAGCAGCTTAAGGGCAGCCTCAACATGCACAAATATGCAGCTTATCCAAAATGCTTTTGAACTTTCAAGAATTAACCTGTGGGTGATTTATCTCTTGCTACCTGTAGATAAGTTATGTGAAGCAAATGTTATTAAATCAAAGGCGACTCACTGAACCCTACGGTTATGCCTCACATGCCACCTTACTGAGAAGAGGATAGGATAGGTCGCTTCCAATGCATTTGCAATGTCCCAAATAGGAGTTTTGATAGGGATTGCTGTGTACATCAGAGATCGTGGCTGCTTCCAGACTGTCAGTATTTTGGGTAAGGGATTTGATGGTATCCCTTTGGGACAATTAAAGTGGATTAAAGGGCCTGTCACCCTGGTGCAACAAAGCTCCCCCCCCCAAAAAAAAAACACTTTTAAAAAAAAATCCCAGTTGCACTTTTTCAATTTGGAGAGTGCTCTGAAAAATGTGGGGTGAATGGATGGTTAACAAGAAGAAATGTAAACAAATCAGAATGAATACTCAATAAAGTCAATAAAGGAAGAGACACATAGAAATGGGAAAGAGGACCATCTAATTGTCAATAAAGTCATGGCTTCCCCTGAACAATCCTAGGAGTTGTTGAGAGTTGTTAAGAGATGCCTACTCCCCTCACATTAGAGTTCCCAGAGGGATTGATTGTTAAACCACTCTGAGAAGTGTAGCTCTAGGAGGGGGAATAGAGGTACCTTTGCAACTCTTAAACTGCAGCTCCTAGGATTGCTTTAAATGTGTGGTGTGCAAATGCAGCCCCAGTCTAACTTTGCACAAGCAAATGAATATGAATTCTCAATAAATAGATCATCTGGAAAAGTCCAATGGCTGGGATACACCATAGCTCCTCAGATTGTAATGAGCCCAACCTCTCCTTCTTCCACAAATCCACAGTCTACCTAAGGTTGAACTTGGAATTGATCTGGCCTCAGTTCATTCTTGAGCAAAAGTCAGTGGTAATTCTCTTATTAACAGTATCTTTTTCAAAGAGTTAGCTCCAGACCTGCTCATTCGCAGAAGCAAGAGCAGATTTTAGGGGACACTGGGGGCTGGCAAGGGAGAGGGGTTGTCTCTTCCCTTCCTCCTTGGGAGCATGCAGTTGGAAGAATTATGTTCCATACAACTCTGGAGCCAAGCCAATGTTTTAAAACATTTGACTCATGTTGTCATCCCCCTGCTCCCATACTGCAGCCTACCTAATTAAGGGCAGCAATGAATGACACCAGGTAGCATGAATCGTATTTCACATCCAATCTCTTCATTTCAGTCCTGTAGGGGAAGCTTATTCCACAAGCCAGTTAAACAAGACCTCTCAGATTTAAGCTGATTAATGGCCACTTCACACAGCTTGAGTTAACAGCATGCCTCGCCAGTATGCCGTTTGTTCATAGTAAATGGGATTATGGGATGATGACTTTACAGCCACAGCCACACCATACATTTCAAGCATGTTTAAAGCACATGGCTTCCCCAAAAGAATCCTGGGAACTGTAGTTTACCCCAGCGCAGAGCTACAGTTCCCAGCACCATTAACAAACTAGTGCCCAGGAATCTTCAGGAACTTTAAATGTGCTTCAAACATTTGCTGTTGATGTGACCTACCACATACTTTGTTATTGTACTGTGTCACTTAGCCACCTGTTTTCAGAACTTCCTCCAAGTTCAGAAACTGTGTATGTCAGGGCACAAAAAAAATCAGATGGCCATACCTGCTCAGTGGCTGCATGAATCACACCTGACGAGGGTACTATGGCTTAACAGATATATGTTCAGCTTGCCTCGTTTCCTTCTCTCTTTTTAAGTGATATTCATGTAATTTAGATAAACAGTCTCTCTCTCACACAATACAAGATTGTTCACAGTCTCCTCCTGAGCCAAATTCTTAGGCCCTGTAAATAGATCTTTCATAATGAAAGTGCTGACACACTCTTAACTGAGGTGCTGGGAGCAGTAACAGTAGAATAATTACAGTGAAATAAGTGTTATGGATGGTGGGGCGGGGGGAAATGAGTAGACGGATATCTCTCGTCCTCCTTCAGATATTAGCTTACACTGCACAGGTTTAGAATTGCTAAAGAAATATTGCAAGTAGCTGTGCTCCGTGGTGGGTTCCCCCCTCCACATTCCAAAAATTGGTAATTGACCCTCTGAGGAGAGGGATAGCCCTTTTAAATGTGCTATTGACACTAATGAAGCCTCCAGAAAGCCCTGGCAATATCTTACATGTACTGAACAGCTCATAATCATTTTGCTGCCTGAGGCAGAGGAGAAAATGGCTGCCCAACTCAAGCCAAGGTGCTGAGCACCAGAGACGGATTTAGGGCAGCGTAGTTTGTTCCACCACACTGGGCATTGAACAGAAGGCAAGAGGCGTGTACCTGCCAATGAGGCCCAGAGGAAAACTGGAATGCGTGTCTCTGGGGACTGTGATCTCGCAGGAGCCTGGTGACTCGCACAAGAGCACAGCACCACAAAACACACGTCTTTCAGAGCTGTGATCTTGCGAGAACCAGATGACTCGTGAAAGCACGGTCCCCCAAAACAAGATGCCATGCTTAAATCAGGACAGCTGAGGGGTATGGCTCTGCCTGCCACTGCCTCTGGCTCCATTTCCTGTCTGGGCTCCCTGCCTTCCACTGCATCAGTCCCCACGGGCACCAGGTATGACGGCCCATCTCTGTGAACAAGAGAGATCAGAGTCTTTACAGAACTAGGAGAGCTTATGCAGTAGAGGCCTTGTAAAGATTTCTAAGGAAGCCTAATTGAGCATAACCCTGACAGACAAAGCTGCAAATCCAGAATCCCCCAGGACAGAAACATATATTGGGAGTGGAGCTGCCATCTAATTCTACTGCTTCCCAGTGGTGAAGCCTAATCTGCAAGGATTTGAGGAACAGAAGACCCGCTACTATTAAGTTGTTTGTGGGCTTCTAAGTATTTGATAGCCTGGTGAACAATCTAAACCTTCCTTGATTTCTCATCTCTTTCCAAAAGTTATAAATAAACTAAAGTCACTTTTTACTTCTTCTGGAATAAAATCTTATTTCAATTAAAACAGCCGAGGATAAAGAAAAATTTTTGAGTGCCTATGGAGAGGACCTTCAGAAAGGGATTGAAAGACCTTCAGGGTCTGGACCATCGCCTGCACCTATACCTACACCTTCGGGGTCTGAAGATCAGGAGAAAAAGACACCACCAGCAGAGGAATAACAGATTTGTTCAGGATGTCTCTGCAACTTCTGAGTTGGAACATCAATGGCGCCAACTCCCCGGAAAAAAGGAGAAGAATATTTCATGTATTGAAAAAAGAACAATTGGACATTATTTGCTTGCAAGAAACACATGTAACTAGGCTCCACAGAAAAGTGTTAATAAACAAAAGATTAGGCCAAGAATTTATCTCTTCGGACCGAGTTAAGAAAAGAGGAGTGGTGATATATGCAAAGGAGAGCCTGTCACCAAAATTTTTATTTAAAGATGAGCAAGGAAGAATTCTGGCAATTGAGATACAAAACCAAGGAGAAAAGTTTTTGATATTAGGAATCTATGCACCAAATGAGGGGAAATCGGAATTTTATAAGAAGCTGCATGAGATAATGCTGGACTATCTGAACTATGACAACATCATTATGATGGGAGATATGAATGGGGTGGCATCAACCAACATGGATAAGTCATATAGCCAAAACGTGACAAAAGATGGCAGACTACCTAAAACATTTTTTGAACTGACTGACAATATGGACTTGATTGATATTTGGAGGACAAAGAACCCCCTGGGAAGAGAAGGAACATTCTTTTCTGAAGCCCAACTGACATGGACAAGAATCGACCAAATATGGATAACTAGAGGTCTGGCACCCAAGACAAGAAAAGTGGAAATCTGCCCAAAGACCTGCTCCGACCATAATGCCGTAAAGATGGATATGAGACTAACTCCAACCGGCTCCTTCAGATGGAAGATGAATGACAATTTGTTTAGAGATCAGGAGATTACTAAAAAGGCCCAAAAAGCTTTGAAGGACTATTTTGAGATAAACTTGAACACTACGGTGGAAAAAAAAATCATCTGGGACGCAAGTAAAGCGGTTATGAGGGGGTTTCTGATACAACAGAACACCATAAAGAAAAGAGCACAGAATGAGAAAAAAGACAAGATCTTGGAGAAAATTAAAGAATGTGAGAAGAAGTTAAGACCGAGACCGAAGTCAAAGGAGATTTTGAGAGAAATTAAACTTTATCAAGCACAATATTCTAAACTGATAAATCAGGAAGTGGAGTGGAAAGTTAAGCTAATGAAACAAAGATCATTTGAATCGGCAAATAAATGTGGAAAACTGTTAGCATGGCAGTTGAAAAAGAGACAAAAACTAAATACGGTCACAAATCTAGAGATTGAAGGAAGAAATATTCAGAATCCAGTGGAGATCAGAAAGTGTTTCCAGAGATACTTCAAACAACTATACACTCAAGGGCCGCAAAATGAGGTTGAGATAGAACAATTTTTGATAAAGAATGGTCTACCAAAGCTGTCTCAAGAAAATAGAACAATCCTGAATTATAAAATAACACAACAAGAGATTGAAGAAGCCATTCAGAATATGCAACTGGGCAAGTCTCCAGGGCCAGGTGGGCTTACCTCCAAATATTATAAGACATTGAAAGACTACCTGATACATCCATTAATGGAGGTTTGCAATGAAATTATGGAGGGGAAGAAGGCACTGGAGTCGTGGAAAGAAGCTTTCATCACATTGATACCTAAACTAGAAACTGAAAAGACACAACTCAAGAACTACCGCCCCATCTCTCTCCTAAATGTGGATTATAAAATATTTGCAGACATTTCAGCAAGCAGGTTTAAAAAAGTTTTAAATGAAGTAATTCATAAGGACCAGGCAGGCTTTCTCCCAGGTAGACATTTGTTTGCTAACACAAGGAACATTATTGACATTTTGGAACTTTTGCAAACAAATATTAATACAAAAGCAGTGTTAATATTTATAGATGCGGAGAAGGCCTTTGATAATATTTCATGGAAGTTTATGAAGAAAAACTTGGAAGGGATGGGAGTGGGACGGGGATTTGAGAATGGGATAGATGCAATTTATTCAGAACAAAAGGCTAAATTGATAGTGAACAATGTGGTGACGGAAGAGTTCAAAATTGAAAAAGGAACACGACAAGGTTGCCCTATCTCTCCTTTGTTATTCATTTCGGTCCTGGAGGTGCTCTTGAACATGATTAGAGGGGACCGGTCGGTGGAAGGAATTCAGGTCGGAGTGAAACAGTATAAACTCAAAGCTTTTGCAGATGATCTGGTTTTGACCCTACAGGAGCCAGAATCTAGTACGAAAAGGGTATTACAATTGATTCAGGAGTTTGGTCGGGTGGCGGGATTTAAACTTAACAAGCAGAAAACTAAGGTATTGGAAAAAAATTTGACACCTTCAGAATCAGAAAGGTTTCAGAAAGAGACAAAGTTAAACGTGGTTAAAAAAGTAAGATACCTAAGGGTAAACATAACAGCTAAGAATTTGAGTCTATTTAAGGATAACTATGAAAAGTGTTGGTCAGAAATTAAAAGGGATTTAGAAGGTTGGTCAAGATTGAAACTTTCCTTGTCGGGCCGAATTGCTGCTATAAAGATGAATGTATTGCCAAAAATGCTGTTTTTGTTTCAGACTTTACAGATTGTGGATAAAATGGAGTGTTTTGGGAGGTGGCAAAGAGACATTTCTAAATTTGTCTGGCAGGGCAAAAAGCCCAGAATTAAGTTTAAGATATTAACAGATGCTAAAGAAAGAGGGGGCTTTGCCCTGCCAGACTTAAAGTTGTACTATGAATCAGCAGCTTTCTGCTGGTTGAAAGATTGGCTGCTTCTTGAAAACACTGATGTTTTGGATTTTGAAGGTTTTAACAATGCTTATGGATGGCATGCATATTTGTGGTATGACAAGGTTAAAAGTCACAAGGCTTTCAAGAACCATATTGTCAGGAAAGCAGTGTTTAATGTCTGGACAAAATATAAAGACTTATTGGAAAACAAGACCCCAAGGTGGTTATCACCAATGGAAGCTAAGGCCCGGAAAAGACTCAATATGGAGGCCAAATGGCCGAAATATTGGGAAATACTAGAAAAAGATGGAGATAATTGGAGGCTGCAGAGTTTGGAGAAACTAAAAGATAAAGTGCGAGATTGTTTACATTATGCTCAGATCAAAGAGGTTTTTAAGTTGGATAAAAAGATAGGATTTCAGGTGGAAAAATCAAAGTTGGAAACGGAATCGCTAGAACCTAAGACTAAGGTACTTTCAAGAATGTATAATTTGCTGTTAAAATGGAATACACAAGATGAAACGGTCAAATCGGCTATGATAAAATGGGCACAGGATATTGGGTACAATATCATGTTTGCTGACTGGGAAAGGTTATGGACCACCGGTCTGAAATTTACGGCATGTAATGCCTTGAAAGAAAATATTATGAAAATGATATATAGGTGGTACATGACTCCAGTCAAGCTTGCAAAAATATACCATTTGTCTGATAATAAATGTTGGAAATGTAAAGAAACTGAAGGAACGTTCTTTCACCTCTGGTGGACCTGCCCTAGAGTTAAGGCTTTCTGGGAAATGATATATAATGAGTTGAAAAAGGTATTTAAGTATACCTTCCCTAAGAAACCAGAGGCCTTTCTTTTAGGCATCGTCGGCCAGAGGGTGGTAAAGAAGGACCGAACATTTTTTATGTATGCAACAACAGCAGCAGCAAGGATACTTGTCGCTAAGCACTGGAAAACCCAAGATTTGCCCACACTGGAAGAATGGCAGATGCAACTGATAGACTATATGGAGCTAGCAGAAATAACTGGCAGAATCCGAGACCTGGGAGAAGAGGCTGTGGAGGAAGACTGGAAGAAATTTAAGGACTATTTACAAAAATATTGTAAATTGTATGAGTGTTAAGAAAGATGCAAGATTATAAATAATATGGCACCATTAAGTTAGTTGAAAGGAATATGAAGATAAGTGAAAATATAAGAAAAGATAAATTTTGGATAAATATTATGCTAAAATTAAGCTTTTAAGGTTTGGGTAAAATTATCTAAAATTAGGGACACAATATTGGAAAATTATAAAATAAGAATTGAAACAAGGTGATAAATTGCTGGGTAAAGTTTGATAAACTTGGAACGCAGGAACGAGAGACGCGAGGAAGTCCAATGAAGCGAAGAAAATATGGCTATTGTAAAGTTACATGTTATTTTGTTTGTTTCTTCTATTGTATTAAGAAAATCTTTAATAAATATCTTATTAAAAAAAAATCTTATTTCTTCCCCTGGTTGGTGGTGAGCCATACTATTGAGGCTGTTGCTCAGCCTGAAGGTACTTCAGCAATAGATGCCGTACATTTATACTTGCTTGGGATCATATTTATGATCCAGCTCACTGTGCAGAAATCATAGGGAAGAAGGAGACATCTGCAAAGAAACCACCATCAAATCCCAGTGGTGATTTGATGAGAATCGAAACCTACAGAGGATTTGCCTACTCGATAGAGGTTCTAATATAAAGTTGACATAGTTATTTTACATTAGGAGATTACCTTGCTATACGGTATACTTTGATTCATGCTAATGGAAACCTATGTGCACCACTGTGAGGTTTGAATACAGATAAAGCAGGACATCATTTTTAAGTGAACTAATAAACAGTTAGTATGTTGAGATTCGTAAGATATGAGACCTTAGCCTCCATTGCCCATTGTAACTAACAGCACAACCATAATCACATCCACTCAGAAGTCAGTCCTATTGAATTCAGTGGGACTTACTCACAGGCAAATGGGTCTAGGATTGGTGTCCAAGTCTCTAATTCAGCCTTTCTCAACTTTGGGTCCCCAGATGTTGTCGGCATCAAAGCAGTACAAAGTGAATGTGAGTTACGTTTTCTAGTCAGATCAGACTGAAGGTGCTTTGAGGAAATAAAACACGTAAAAAAGCAATATTTGTCAAGAAACTAAAGAATCAACATGCAATGTGGCTAAAGTTATGTGAATAGAAATTATGGGTGCCTTTGCATCCCCAAACTCCATTACCCCAGATCTGTAACAATACCCAGAAATTGTAGGGGCACTAGAGGTTGCCATAGCATTAATATTGAAATAAGCCATAAACAGTCAGCAAGGAAAGCGTGCCAATTTATCACAGACCACAGCACCGTGGTATTGCAAAACAGATGCATAAAATCCATCTTTGTTTTGATCATACCAGATAGTAAGATATCTTAAAACAGCAGAGATCCTAAAACAGTAAACCCGTAAATTATACATCATGCTGGCAGCCTCCTCACTGACTAATGTGCTATTTTTATTGAGAGGCCATAACCAGCAGCAGGCAATCATTTTGTTAAAAATAATTTTAACAAACATCAGCCATCTCAAAATTTAAAAGCAATGCAACTGGCTAAACAAGTAAAATAGACAAATGTTTCAATTTATTTTGGAGTCCCCACACCAACATTTAGGTGAGATCGAAAGCACTGTTATCTCAAAGTACATTTTCATCGCTCACTAGGACATAGATGGTTATCCTACAAGTATTCTGCTTAAATGCAGTGAAAAGAATATTTTATATGTTCCATAAATGGCCCACAGAGCTTCATTGATTTCTTTTAATGTTATATGTACCTAAACCTAGTGATGAAATGGTAGGCCAAAAAAGCTTGGAATAGGGTGGTATTCAACTAAGTTTTACTCAGAGTAAACCCAATGAAAGTAATGGACCTAACTTAGTCATGTTCATTCATTTCAGGGAGTCAGTTCTGAGTAAAATGTAGTTGAATACCACCCATGAAAAGTCAACAACCCTAATTGCACTGCCTTTTTTGTCATATTGTAGAAACCTTTTGGGTTTGGTGGAACGTGGGTTAAGATGATATCACAAATTCATTTACAAATAGGCTCTTCAATACTCCTAATTGGCTTGAGCTTAATGCATCAAGAAAGCTGCCTCCTCCTTTATGCTATCTTACGTTTTGTGATGGATGGGACTGTGCCCCCCTCTGGCATCGCTTATGATGCACTTACTTGTAAGCAGCCATTGCCCCCAGCCTGCAGCTCCCCTGTCCTCACTGTTGCCCTTCCCCAGCAAATGTAGCACCTCTGCTGCTGGGAGGGCACTCTCACTGCTCCACTGCCACAGCAGCAGTCAAGCCACAATGATACACAGCAGCTGCAGCTTCTAGGCCAACCTTAAGGGCAGCCTCTAACAAAGCACACTGCAATAAACTAATCTTGAAGGCACCATTATAGCTCAGTCAGTGGACCATGAGATTCTTAATCTCAGGGTCATGCGTTGGAGCACCACATTGGGCAAAAGAGTCCTCCATTGCAGAGGGTTGGACTAGATTACTCTCGTGGTATCTTCCAACTCTATAATTCTATTATTCTGATGCATCAACAACTGAGGTCATGCTGTTTCTGTTCAGGAATGGCCGTAGCTGCCCTACTAGCCAGACACTGGTAAAAGGTATTCCTGGGTACTTCTCTTGCTTGCTTCCTTTATTTTGCCTAGCTTTCCTCCTGGACATTAGTTGTTGGAAATAGTTTTTCCCCTTACCTCCCTACTTTGTATTGATTTGTCCTTATTTAATTCTGTTGCCTTATCATTGTAAGACAGTGAAGGAAAGTTCTTGCTTATAGCAGAGCAAACGGCTTTAAAACATAAAACCATCCCATTGGAAAATAGAAATATTGGCAAAATTCTTGCTGCCGGAGTGCTAAAAATTTAGCTTTTGTAGATGCTTCCATTTAGTAGCAATGAAAGCAGAACAAATAGCAGCACTGGCATCCTCCGCATTTTATTTAGATTGGCACATAGTTAAAGAGATCTGATAGCTGCAATGGTTTTCCTTTATCCCACATGCCCCTCACCCTGGAGATGAATGCCCTTGCAGTGAGAGAACACCAGTTTTGGTAGACTTATTTGGCTGAGGCAAGAGTTATTAGCTTGAGGCTTCAGTGCTGCCCAAGGCCATATGAATGCCTGTGTTTTTCAAGCTTCAGCTGGTTTATTCAGGAGTGAACAGGCTAGTTTATTTTGAAATCAATAAAATAAGCAATCTTTTATTAAGGCATAAAATTGTTCTCTTTTACCTTTACCAAAGCCAAGCTTTTTTGCTCAGCCTTACATTTTGTTTTCCTTTGGGTTCTTATTTCTCCCTCTCCTCTCTCTAACTGCCACTTGATCAGTCTACAATATCCCCCTGCTGTGTTATACCTCAAAACATGTTCTAGTTCTTTAGGGTTTTGCTTTTCCATCTCTCTCTCCTTTTTATGTTGCTCTGTCAGTTCTTAAAAGGCCATAAAAGTGAATTTAGCATTAAAAGGAAGCTTCGGTTTAGCAGATTCAGGTTTCTTTGTCCTTTGTCCAAAACAGCAAGATTTAGCAAACAAGAACCAGCCAAATAAAATACATGAGTTCCATTATGGGGTCTGATGTGGACTTGTGTTGTAACCTGGAAGATTGCCCTATTTTCTGTTACAGCTTTTCATGTGTTAATACTGTGCTCTTCTGTTACCCTTCAAAGGCTACATTTGAAAAGTACTGCTGTGAGTTTGGTGAGGGGTGGGAGGGGTATGTTGTATGCCCGAGTTCCTTCTAATACTTTTAACAAGAACCCAGTAGCTGGAATAGCCAGACAAGTGTCTTGATAATGCCCCTCCATAGTATGAGTTGTTAAGGCAGCAATGCCAACTTGGCCCCACGACCATGGTTGCCTGGGGCCATGGATGCCAGGCAGTGTGCATGGCCCTGACACTGAAATTTGTGGGTGCCCGACCCCTTCATGCAGAATTTTGTGGCTGCTCGGGCACCCAGGGCTACAATGAGTTGGAACCTATCAGTTAAGGTAACAAAGTAAGTGGCTCTGTGCCAGATGACAAATGGAAGCAACCCTTCCCCCTCAGCTGCCTGCTAGTTAGAAAGATGAAAGCCAGAGTTGAGGTGTGTGAACTAGAAGCTAGAGGCTAGGAGCAGGCAAAAGCTTGAGAGAGAAAGAAAGAGAGAGCCATGCCTGATGACCACTAGAATACAAAGCTGGGGCTCTGTGAAAAGCAAGACCCTCTTGAGGTCTCAATGCTGTGAGTCTCTCAGTTGCAGGCGCAGGCTGTATATATGTGTAAATAAACCATATATCCTAAGGGCACCACAGTCTTCACTGTACCTCATTCTGAAGGAAACTGAACCCTGGTTAAGCACCTGGAACCCCTGGAATCTCACACGGCTTGGAGATTGAGGTGGTGTGAACCGTTTTACTGTATATCTCAAGCACACACACTATTTTCTTTCTTTCCTTCTTTCTCTTTTGGTAGAATTAACAATCATTCCTTGTACCAGCCAAAGAGCAAGCCATTTCTATGAGATCCAGAGAAATGCCCTTCCTAATACAGTGGTACCTCTGGTTACGTACTTAATTCGTTCCGGAGGTCTGTTCTTAACCCGAAACTGTTCTTAACCTGAAGCAACACTTTAGCTAATGGGGCCTCCCGCTGCTGCTGCGCCACCGCCATGTGATTTCTGTTCTCATCCTGAAGCAAAGTTCTTAACCCGAGGTACTATTTCTGGGTTAGCGGAGTCTGTAACCTGCAGAGTCTGTAACCTGAAGCATATGTAACCCGAGGTACCACTGTACTGGAATGGTAAAATTCCAAGAATCTTGGCCTTCAGCAGGTGCCATGTGAGAGAGGTAACGATTGTTGAAAATGTGGGATATTCTGACAAATTTTTAAAATGTTGTCATAATAAGGAAAACAAAAGCCCAGGAAACAAAAGAGTATGACTCTACTCAGAGTAGACCCACTACTCAGAGTAGGCTCATTATTTCAATGAGTCTATTCAGATTACTAGCATTGGATACAGCCAAATAGGTTTTAAACATGCCCTCTTAAGGTTTATTGTGGTTGTTAATGCCAACTACATTTAGAAAAAGTTTTCCTTCTTCAGAGGAACATGCAAAACCACCAAATAATACATTAAAAAGAATTTGGAACATATCTAAAGAACAAAACCCTTTGAAAACATCCTAAGAAATTCACTTTAGAACAACCCACTAATTGGGAACCACAAGCTTAAGGGTATCTTGTATATGCAGCCTGATCCTGGATGAATTACTATAGGCCCACTGGCCCTGTCCAAACTTAGCCATTCCACAGCCATTTCTACCATGGATACAGTTTCAGGGGCGGGGGGCGTGTCACTGCAACAATAAACCAGTGGGCCTTTAACGCTCCACAGAACACACACACACATATAGTTGCTTTCTCTCTCATTCGTTTAGGGAAGACAGGCTCTCTTCAACTTTTGCTTTTCTGGGATATCACATTTCCCACACACATTTGCATTTTTTGAAAAAGCAAGGTCACCAAGGTAATTCAAAAGATTTTCTTCTTGTGATGCTTTATCTCAGTGACTTACAGAAGTATCATGTCACATGAAGGCTAAAGAAAGATAAAGGATTGCATGCTGTTTCAAAGAGCTTCAAAGTGCTTTGCATGAAATAAGATGAGATTGCCACATTTTGTGCAGATTTTTCCATACATATATTCTTATTTTCCTTCCCTCAACAACTCCTGAAAAGTCTGACAGAGCAAGCGATTGGGACTCCCCATTCTGCCTACATCTAGATGACATCACCCTGACTTTGCTTCTTCCAAGTGAAATGAAAACTGTTATGGTTATATCATCATCATCATCTAGATTATCATCTTCATGATCTGGATACAGATGCACCAAATTTGGATTGTCAGGCATTCCTTGGTGCCTAGCTTGCACTTGGCTCATTTCCCCCAAATGTAGTCATGGCTAAACCGTGTAGCACCACTGTATTTGGACACTGCACCTTCTACCTTCTGGAGGCTGTGTGCATTTTGTCATGCTAGAGTCGTCACCTTAATGTGGCAGAACCTACCAATCATTATTCAGTTCCTGGTAGCATTCAAGAAAGACTGGTTTTAACAGCTCACTCCAGATTTCAGCAAGAAAAAGGCAAATATACTCAATGAGATTGAAAAGCATGCTGTATATGGGCACATACTGTGGCAAATTATACCTCATAATAAGGTATATTATCATAGACCTCCATGTCCTCTGCCTTCTGAAGCAAGGTGGGTGGTCTTTTCCATTGCAAAGTTCTGCAACTGAATTCCATCAGGTAAAAACCATTTAATTTAGTCAAACATTCTTTGATATTTTAACATATAGATATTTTATGATGTGATCTGTTTCATTATGAGGGGGTGCAGACCCTCCAAGTGTCCTTATTTTCCAGGGAAGTCCCTGATTTAAAGAAGCTGTCCCGCTTTCTGACTTTATCCTGAAATGTCCCACATTCCCTTAAGACATCCCTATTTTCATTGGAGAAATGTTGGAGGGTATGAGGTTATCCAACCCCTGAGCCAACTGGAGGCAACTCATGTATAAGGAATTTTTCTTTCTTTCTAATGTTTTATTGAGGGATGCGGGTGGCGCTATGGGTTAAACCACAGAGCCTAGGACTTGCCGATGAGAAGGTCGGTGGTTTGAATCCCCGCAACGGGGTGAGCTCCCATTGCTCGGTCCCTGCTCCTGCCAACCTAGCAGTTCGAAAGCACCTCAAAGTGCAAGTAGATAAATAGGTACCGCTCCGGCGGGAAGGTAAACAGTGTTTCCATGCGCTGCTCTGGTTCACCAGAAGTGGCTTAGTCATGCTGGCCACATGACCCGGAAGCTGTACGCAGGCTCCCTCGGCCAATAAAGCGAGATGAGCACCGCAACCCCAGAGTCGGCCACGACTGGACCAAATGGTCAGGGGTCCCTTTACCTAATGTTTTATTATGTTTTTATATATGTTGGAAGCTACTCAGAGTGGCTGGGGCAACCCAGTAAGATGTGTTGGGTATAAATAGTAAAATTATCACTATGGAATGGGATGTTACTATTTTCATCAGAGAAATGTTGGAGGCTTTGTGGGGTGGGGAAGCTGTGGCCCTCCATACTTCAATGGCCAACAGTCAGCATGGCCAATGAAAAGTAAGGGATGAGAGGAGCTGTATCAACAGCTAGAGAAGAGCAGCTGGAGAATCACAGCTTCTCCAGCCCAGCAGTATGGTTTTATTTGATTAAAAAAATGGGGGGAAAGTTTAAAGCTTTGATTTTGTAAGCTGCTTTGAAGCATGCAATTAGCATTGAAAATAACAAACTATACTACCAGAATTAATTACCACAGGTCAAATTGTCTCTCAATCTCCCCCCACACAAACACTTTGATTAGTACCTTTGTTGTGTAGCACAGTTACGGTATTTTTAATACCTTTGACACTGTACAAGGTGGTAACAACTGGAGACCCTTGGGAGAAATATGGCCCCTTGAAAAGGCTACCTTTCTCCCCAGTAGAGTATGTTGGAAGTGTATATGTGGCAAAAGGGGGGGGGCTTGCTGGTAGATTTCTTTAGGAGATGTAGATACAGCACTTGCCCCTTTCTTAGAGTGGTTCTTCAAAGGTCATAAGGCCATTTCAATGTTTATAACAATACTTACTCATTGCACAAAATCAGCGAATTAGCGGGGGGGGGGGAGGTGCTCCTGACCAGCAATTGTAGGTAGCACATCTCCTACATGAATAGCTTTGTAGCTGCAGTGGTTCAATTGGGTCATTCTGGATTCTGAACTTACAGTGATAATGTACTTCACTTAGTTCAAAGTGTGATAAGCCAGCTTCTGCTGGATGGGACCTGAAGGTTTTTTTTTGGAAAAGCGATTCTGAAGGCCAGAAACAAGCCATGAAAACATAGGTAGAATCAACTAGTGGGCTCTACAGACCCTGATCATAAGAATTATTTTGGGTTTCCATAGCATCTGCAGTTAATAGCAATAAAACAATTTAGTTCTTGTGTGCACTGCAAGCAGCAATCCATAGAGATGGATGGTGGCAGGAAGTTCTGACAGAAAACCACAGTCTGCTCCTCCAAATTCTCAAAGGGAACCTAACCATTTTATTGCGCCATTGCTGCCTCTGTCTGTATTAGTCCATAAAAACAATCTAATAAAATTCTACTTAGACACATAGCCCTGGCATTTAAAGTGAACGGATAAAAAAAATTACTGCATCACACTCGCATATCATGGCATGGAGTAGGAAACTAGATGTGTTTGGTGTGAGTATGAGTGTGCTTCCCCCTAGCACTAGTAAGCTCATGTGATTTCTCAAAGCTGTTATGATGGATACAGGGAGACCTTGAACTGTGGTTCTCATGATATCACTTAATTCACACCAGGAATTAACAGGCTTGTCAATTGTGCTATGTAAAATATGAAAGAATCTCTAGATGTGTGCTTGAATATATAGCAGGGGATCTAAATTAATGTTGTAAAAGCAGTACACAAGAAAAGGGGGTTTATCTCTTCAGTACTCAACCAGGATTGGAATGGAAGTGTCTATCATGGTCTCAATGCTAAGCCGCAATGTGCAGAGCTTAGTGGAGCCAACCCAAAGAGTGTCTGAGGTGTACTTGCTTGGAGACAGAGTCAGTGTCCAAAGTTAGGTCCAGTCCGAGGGTCGGGTGAAGAGCAATCCACATTGTCAGACAGTCCAGGGCTCAGGGAATCCGATGAACAGGGGGTCAAGGGTCAAGATGAGCAGGAAGCAGGAAGACAGGGGCCAGGAACTATAAGCATTCTTATCAGCATCTGACTGCAGCTGGAAGCTCTGCTTAAGAAGGCTAAAGCTAGCTGGTTCTCATCAGTGCCTTCTCCTCTGTGTCCTTGAAGGCTGATCAGCTGCAGGTGGAGTCACTCTGCCCTATCCCCTCTTCAGGCTGATGTTCAGCAGGTGAAGATGACTCCTGGCCCATGACAGTGTCCCCACACCACACTATCCACTGTTGGGCTAGAAGTCTTAGGAGAGAAGTCCCATTGGTGCCAACGGGGACCTTCTTTTAAGGCTCCCCCATGGGCAGTGAACAATGACAAGGGACATGTTTGTTCCAGGCTCAGTGTGGGAGTGAATAGATAAGCCCTTCCTTCCCACATGCTGCTTTCACAGTGAGAATCAGACTTCCCCACTTGTTCTGTAGTTGCCTGCTACGTGTTTATCCCTTGTTCAGTTTGACCCACAGAATTCAGCCTACCAGATCAAACGCTTAGTCTTTTTTTGCCAGGATTCTCTACTTTGTCTCTAGTCCTTCCCATCACCTATCTGAGATACTTCCTAATCAGAGATACTGGGGGTTGAACCTGTGATGTTCTGCATGCAAAAACCTCAGCTATGGTCCCCTCCCAAGCTCTGCTTAAGTGGCGGATCCAGCTGTGAGAAGGGGGTTCTGTTTGGCTCCTAGAAGAGCACACTGGAGAATCGATAGGAAAAGAAAAATCTCACTGGAAATGATGAACAGAATTATATTAGCGATTTCCTTTGCTAAACTAATCTGTCTTTGCACATTTTGAAATGTCGTCATGAATGTTTTTCCTAAATAAACATTGATGCAGCCTCCGGGGCATATTTTAGATGCCAGAGAAGGAATGGATGGAGAAGTTAAAAGGCCCAGGGTAAGCTTGTCATTCACTGTTTTGTTAAAAAAAGAAAGAAAGAAACAACGCCAGAAAATCCACTATGACTGTTCAAAATTATATTAGGAATGATGGTGTGATTTTTTAAAAACCTGCTGAAATATAAAAGATTTATAAGCACATTAATACATCTCTACGGCCACTGTGAAGTTATAATGCAGACCACAGTGTGAAACATCAGTTATATTCTATTAAGACAGGAGAAGGAAGGAGGGGAAGAGCGGGGTGGGAAACCGCAAATGGATTATAACAGTTATTTGCTATGGTTCGTAATTTAGAGTTCAGCCGCTTCTCTGTTCTTTATCTGTCAGATAATTCCCAGTTTTCTTTCTAACCTGTAATAAAATAGTCCGTAGTAAATATTAAAAGAAAATATATTGTAGAGATAAAGGGGGAAGCACAAAAGTTTATTGGTGCTTATAGACTCTGTGGATTCAGTTTATGATAAAACAGTCAACAAAATCAGAAGATTCCTTCCTTGGCAAAGCCCAGTGGAAAGATTCATTTATAATCAGGGCTTAATATGAGCTAGGGCTTAGGCTGGAACTGACAAAAATCAGACAAAGAAGAATGTGTCTAAGCATGTGCAAAGTGTTTGTCGCTTGGCACTAAAAGAAGTGTCTCTCATTGTGGATTTCAGCTTCCCGGGAAAATGTGATATGCCCAGGCAGGTTTAAGGACTTTTCATTTTAGATATTAATGTAGTTTATAACAAATGCTCACTTAATAAAACCTGGACATGTAGAAAAGTTCTGTGAATATAAGGTGGAGGCTTCCCATCAATGGCTTCATTTGTGTGCAGGCAATGTTTTTTCTAATTAGCTGACTGGTCACACACACTTCACTCCCAATTGGCCACCATGGTCTACAGAAGATGTCAGCAGGAAGCCGTTAGTGTCTGTTCAGAGTGACAGCTACCAGCTTGTACTCCAGATCACAGTGCAAGGCTGCAACTTGGCTTCTGGGTCCTTGGCATTCAATATCCAGTCCAAGGTCTGGGCAAAGGCCCAGCTGCAAGGTGACAATTCTAAACAGCGACTGCTGGAAATCTATCCCAGCTGTCAACTACAAGGGCACCACTCCTTCACCTTGGAATCAGCGTATCAGTGCCCAGGAAACACAGCCAAAACCATCCAATTAAAGCAGGAATCCTGCCAGTTTTGAATTAGATAATGAGACCCAGAGGAGGAGAGAGAAAGGAAGATGTCATTACGGTGAAAATGGATAAATGCACAATGACAGCCATGAAAGAAAGTTACAATAAATAACATTTTGATCAACATATCTAGTCTGAAACAATTCAAAGGAGTGATTCCCAGTTGACATCCCCAAACCAACGACTCTTGAGTAAGCTGAGCAGTCATGAAATAAGAGGAGAAGCTCCTCTTGTGGACTAGGAAACAGTAGGAATAAAGGGATGGTTCCCTGAATGGATGGACAGAGGAATATGTTGCTTTTTAACTAGTTCATTTATCTAGAGTTGTGGGTGAGCAGCGAGGTGGCCCAATTTTCTGATGATACTAAACTGTTCAGGATAGTTAAAAAGAGATTCTAAAATGCTCTAAAGAGACTAAGTGCATAGGCGGTAAAATGGCAAAGGCAATTCAGTGTAAACAAGTGTACAGTAATGCAGTAATCATCATCTCACTTGTGAAAAGGGCAAATTCCATGCAAAGGGTCATTAGGAAAGGAAAACAAACTTGTCAATGTAAATGCTGTGTAGCCGCATTTGGAGTCCTGTGTACCTGTCTGGTCTTCTCACTTCAAAATGGATGTTGGAGTTGGAAGACGTTTGGAAAAGGGCAACCCAAATGATATGGGGACAGAGCAACTCCTCTATGAGAACGGTTTGTAGGATTTTTTTTAGTTTAGAGAAAAATCGAGTAAAAGGTGACATGATAGAACTGCAAAAAAATAAATAAATATGCATGGCATGGAGAAAGCTCTAGTTTCTCATAAAACTAGAAATTGTGGACATCCAATGAAGCTGCATGTTGGAAGAATCCAGACAGGTGATAGAAAGCCAAATTGGATAGCTTTAAAAGAGGATTAGGCAGATTCTTGGAAGATAAGGCTATCGATGGCTACCAGCCATGGTGGCTGTGCTCTGCCTCCATAGGAAGGCAGCATGCTTCTGAATAGGAGATTCTGTAAACCACAGGAGGGGAGACTGCTTGCTTGCGTACCAATTGCAGGTTTTCCACAGACATTTGTTCAGCCACAGTGGGGATGCTGAACTAAATGGGCCATTGGCCTGATCCAGCAGGCTCTTTTTATGTCCTTATGGAGTCATTGAAGCCCTGTGAATATGTTGTCATGCTGCCTACAGCAAGGTACTGGAATACTATTCTGGGGGATGAGTATGTTCTCTCTCTCTCTCTCTCTCTCTCTCTCTCTCTCTCTCTCTGTGTGTGTGTGTGTGTGTGTGTGTGTTTCCCGCACCCAGAGAGAGAGAGAGAGAGAGAGAGAGAGAAAGAGAGAGTCACATATGGGTAAAAAAAAGAGCTTCTATGGCCCTTCTGCCCCATGCTTGGCTTCAGGACAGAAGCTTTCATTCAGACCGCTTTACTAGGGTACCCTGAGAACACACCTCCCTGAGGTCAGGCCAATGCCCCAAATCACCCTGGACCCAGAAACCAGACTAAGGATTACCCAATGCTTTATTTGCCGAAAGATGTGACAATAGCTGTGAGGAAGGCAGAAACCCCAAACAAGTCCAATGTGTTTGCAGGCAAATTCCTTCCTGGCTCCAAATATGGCAACCATTTTTAAACCACAGCAAGGTCATTATACTAATCAACTAAAAGCAACATGTGAGGCAGGCAGGTTGCTTTTCCACCAACTGTGTTGACAGTCCTCACCACAGCAGGCTTTTATTCTCCAACAGCGGACCGGAATGAAGTGAACCTGGGTGACCCCAGAACCCATTGTGTCCTGTTGTGGAGATGTCCAATGGCTAGTTGTGAGGGGAAAGATTTTCTGCTCCTGGGGTGGGGGGTGAAACCAGCACCCACCCCAAACCAGGTAGGAGTCACTTACCATGAGCTCAGCTAAGAAAACACATGTTGAACAGCCGTGGTTTTACAACGAAGTATTGGTTTTATTATAGTGACACATATTTCGGAAAGTACACTGGGATATTTAAATAACAGATAAGATTTCAACACTATATCTAAATCCTTTCTGTTTAAGTGGTTATTCATTGTTGTTGCCCCTGTAAATATATTTGGGATTCTTTCTGTATGAAGTGATATAAGAAACTGAATAAAACTAATTCAGATGGGTTGGAATCAATATTGGGTTCTGCCCCCAACATATCTGTGAAGCTTTTACAAAAGTCTGTAGTTTATCTGAAAGCTTTGTTTAAGAACAAAATTATTTTGGGCTGTGGGTGCTTCTTTAAAGCACAATAGGAACAAAAAATTGCTGTTACGCTTAAGGTTCAGTCCATAGCTTTGTATAGCAGCATGTTGCAGTCTAGGGTCTAAAATCAACCTGCCACTACTATTCAATTGTTCCACACTGCAGGACTCCCTCCCAAAGAGAACAAAAGTGCCCCCCAAATCACAATCATTTGTCAAAGACAATAAGACAGAATGACAATGATCAAAAACATTTCATAGATGCTACTTAAAGTCCTATCTCTGAGTTCGTATCGAGAGACCAAAAAAAGCTCGCAGGAAAAAGCTCAGAATAGTTGACTTAGGGCAACACTACGGCTTTAATGATTTACTTGACTTTTTTCCCCTGTCGCTACCCCCCCAACTTAATTAGCAAGAACTGCAGTATAATGGAGACTTGTATTTCATGTTCACAGGTTAAAAGCAGAAACTGTCATTATAATCTAAACCCTATTTTTAGACCCCTGTAATTTTGGCCAGGGGGAAAAAATGACACAAATTGGTTTGGCCTGAAAATTGCCAGGTTTGCTGTGAAGTCAAACGAGATTTGCCTGCAAAATTTGAAGAAAATTGCTCTTGCTATTGTCTGAGTTTCTGGCCACTAAAATTATTCTAATTTGAAGCCCTGACTTCTCTAGCTCAATCAAAGAGTAAGAGGGCTTGGCTGCTTCTTCTGTACCCTGCTTTTTAATGCAGAGTGTTAAAAAAGAAAACAAATTTAAACAAAGATTCAGAATGTTATTGTTAAGTAAGAGAACTTTTTGCGACTAAGGCTCATTTACGCAGGTTAACCAAAAGGGGATATTGTGCAGCTATTCTGGCTTTGGGACAGCTAATCACGCTGTATTACCTTGAAATTCCTGCCAGCACTAGACTTCTGTAGCACATTCTTAGAGTTGATTGTAAGAAACCAGTCACAGGGTGTCCACCCCTTTGCCAGCCCTCTTTGAATTTTGCTCAGCGGTACTCTCTCACACTCCCCTCACATAGAAAAGGCAGTGTAGGAACAGTTGGTTGCTTCTGGGTCAAATATGGGTGGTGATAGTTTTGTTTGTTTGTTTGGCCAGTTAACAAAATTGATCAAGAGAAGCAGGTTTTTTCACTTCCCCAACACTGTTCCTACAATAATAGAAGCTTTTCTATTGGGTTGGGTTACATTTTATAATTAAGTAGGGCAGGGCAGATGAGGAAAGTAATTCACTGGCAGTCACTGGGAAGCATTCCAGAGTGCAGAGGGATGGGTTTGCTCGGTTTGCTCAGTTTGCATCATAATGGGAACCTACCGAACCGATATTGAGGAACTTTCCTAGCTATGAGGAGTCAGGGGAGAGAGAGAGATGAAACAAGAACTTGCAATTTGGAACAGACAGACAGAGAGTCAGAGAGAGAGGACTTCTGGCTGTTATGGTTGTCTTGGAGGGGTGTATGTTGCTTGCCTAGGCTTTGCATATTTGTAGGTAACTACTGAAATGCTACAAAAAAATGTAATGAAGCAGACTAGTGTGCATGCTCTCTGTGTCTCTCTCTCCCTCTCTCTCCTTCAAAGGAAGCCAAACCCAGGTAGTACTTATGTTGGAACCACTCATCACTCAAGAAAGTGGGTAGCATACAGCAGTTTATTAGGAGACAAGTCTTTCTTGTACCTTTCATAGTATAGGCCTAGACACAAAGAAGTGTTGCAGTATCTCTCACAACCCCCTTGATGAATGGAGGTATTTCACAGAAGCATTCCAGAAATGTGCATGGAGCTAGTTCTTCTGCACTGCCTACTAAGGGAGTCACAGGTGCAAAGCAATCAAGGCCCAATAAGGAACTCTGCAGCATTTCTGCTAAAATAAAATGTAGTATAGTGATCATTGTAATTTACAGTGACTGGGGAGTTACATGCCAATTCCATTCCCATCATCCAGCCCAGAAGATTATGCAATAACCTTCACTTTTTACACAAATTTTTGGGAATGATTTAGTGGGCACTCAACACTCCAGTTTCATTATTATTTTTAATTTTCATCTCCATGCCATTTTCCTCTTGAGCTACATTTTTGTTCCACTCTAACGGATTTCAAATCATTTCTATATTATGTGAACACTTTCCTTCTCCTTATTTCCATTTTGGAGAATAACTCTACTATATCAAAATGAGTACTAATAGGATCAGACATAAAGAAAGCCCTAGTGCAAACTCACTCTGATCTTGGGTGTTGCATTGACAAGAAAGGAAGCAGAGAGAGGAATCACCAAGGTAATGTAGCTGACAAATTGGGCATGTCATGCTTTCATTGAACTGATTTTCATTGAACTGTATCAGATAATCTAAGCACAATAAACACAAAAAGGAGAAGCAGGATTACCAATTAGAGTATGGATAAAATCCCACAAGTTTCTCAAAAGCCGCCCCTGGGAGCAGATCATGAGTCAATTAACACCCATATAGAAAGCATCATGGGAGCAAAAATGAAGACATAACACCTCCATTTCCAGGCGTATAAAGGCATATATTCTCTATTTTGAAGAGAATATTAGAAGCACTCTCACTTTACCTTTGTGAGTATGGCTTGGAATCACACACAAAAGAGCCTTCAGTGATATCATGAGTTCCAAAACAGTAGCCACGTTCTCATGCAGCAAAAATAGTAACAGCATCTAACAGACAAAGAGAGAAGTCCTAAACGTTCAGACCCACTAAGTTCAATGAAAGTCATTTCCCAGCCTATGGATTCAATGAACGTGTGAAGGGATAGAAGGATCTCATCCATGGATGATGCAGCCTGATGGCCACATATTCAGTGGTAGCCTGTAGGGGGCTGCCATATAAACAGATGCATGAAGGCCACCTCCAATGAAGTGGAAACCATAGAATCTATATGCATACTGGCCACCTTCACCCAACTGTGAACATGGAGCATGAGTAGTGAGTAAAATCTCACAACCATTCCCATACATTCACTGAAATGACTGGAGGAGTTCTGAAGGCACCTTAAGAGGGGTTATTTTTGTTGCCTATCATAAGAACCTAAGAAAAACCTGCTGGATCAGGCCAATGGTCCATCTAGTCCAGCATCCTCTTCTGGTAGAGGCCAGAAAGATGCTTGTGGGAAGGATGCGAGCAGGACCCAAGGACAAGAGCATGCCGTCCTGCCATGGATCTCTGCAACAGGCATTTAGAAACACTACTGCCTCTGACTGTGGAGCCATGATGGCTTGTAGCCACTGACGGAACTCTCCTTGAATTTGTCTACTTCTCCATTAAAGCCATCTAGATTGCTGGCCATGACTGTGTCCTGTGAGAGCCAACTCTGTAGTTAAACTATGCACTGTGTAAAGATGTACTTTTATTTATATGTCCTAAAACTTCCAACGTTCAGCTTCATTGGATGTCCCCGAGTCCTAGCATTATGAGAGGGAGGAGAAGAATCTTTCTCTAGCCACTTTTTCCATGGCATGCATAACTTTATAAACTTCTGCCATGTCACATTTTACTCACCTTTTCTCTAAACTAAAAAGTCCCAAATGCTGCAACCTTTCCTCATAGGGAAGATGCACACAGTACATTTCGAATGTTCTATGGCACAAGCTGCTGTGCACTAAAGCCTACTTTGTCAAGTACATGATAAAACTGATTATGTTGAAGCTTATTATGCACATCAGGGCACACACCATCCCTTCACGTGCATGCATAATGAAAACAGTTTCATTTCTGAAACAATATTTAAATTGTACAATGTTTGAATTGTACCATTTCATTTCATTTTTTAAAAAATTAGAGCACAGTGCTTTCATTAGCCACTCTTCTCCCCAGTGCTAGGTCCTCAGGATACATTTTTACATTTAACTTGATACCAAATCTGAGCAAATGAAGGGGCAGAACACTAAGAAAGGGATTTCATTATCTGAGCACCACTCAGAGCCTGGCCACATGCCCTTGCAGGTTAAAGTTCAGTAGAGGAGCAGAGGACAACCTCTAACCATGCAAACCTAAGAGAGCCCACAAGTTTCCCCAGTCCATGCCCACCTGCTCCACACCCAATAGCTGCGGAGTAGACTCAGTACAGCACGGCAAAATGCATAGATCTTAAAAAGCCAGAAGGACCAGGCATGAGGATGCAGTCCCTCTGATGATCATAACTCAAGTTGTCTAGGTGATTTAAATTAAGTTCTGTTGTATATTAAACAGGGATAGACAGATACTATTTGCAGTACTGGTCATTTTCACACATTTGCACCATGAACCCATTCCCATCTCCACTTGGATCTGCATTGGGATTTTAAATTATATATACAGTGGTACCTCAGGTTACATACGCTTCAGGTTACAGAGTCCGCTAACTCAGAAATAGTGCTTCAGGTTAAGAACTTTGCTTAGGATAAGAACAGAAATTGGGCTCCGGCGGCGCGGCAGCAGCGGGAGACCCCATTAGCTAAAGTGGTGCTTCAGGTTAAGTAAAGTTTCAGGTTAAGAACGGACCTCCGGAACAAATTAAATACTTAACCTGAGGTACCACTGTATCTGCATTGGATTATTTAAATAGCTATCTTTTATTTCTAAGAATCATGTTGCAACATTCAGAAAAAGTGCAGAATCTCATGGAGAGCTGTGAGCTGATCCACACATGACTCTGGGAAGTGCAAATCAGGCCATTTCATTTCAGAAATCACAATAGGTCCAATTCCCAATGCATCTCTTCTCTTGGGGGCAGAGAGCAAGAAGGCAAAAGAATCCAGAAGAAATGAATAAATAATTGCAACAGGGGGAGAATTACTCCTGTGCATCTGTATGCAGAGAAGTGGTGCCATCTATTGTGGATGTATTGGCAGCAGGACAGGACACATTATGTTCACAATGCATCAGAGGGGAAAAAGAGAGGGATGCTCATCTATGAGGAATAGCCAAACCTATCCAGACTGTCATGCAAGCTTCCCATTCTATAAGAAACTGTGCATGACTAAGAAGTACTACAGTTGATCAGATGTTCAGAGACATGGACCTGGGTGTTGTACAAAAGCCAGGAGTGAAGGGAACAGAGAACAGAGGAAAACAACATGCCACAGAAATAACAGCAAATTCCTATGCTGTTGTGACATGTCCCTGACTCCTATCTGTGAACAGAGTCAATTTTTGCAAAGGGTTTTATAAAGATATCATGACTCTTATGTGCAGGATTTTTATCTATCTATCTTTACAGATGCTATGGACCATGAATACTCTCTGGCTATAGTCAGAAGCATCTTTTCTTAGAAGTGTCACATAACTCAGTGGAGGTTGTTTGTTTTTTTAGTAAAAGACAGATAGGATTCTGCTGTCCAAGTGCAGATAATTTAAGTCACACAAGGGCATTATGGCAAAGGGAGATGGTGACCAAAGGACCCTAACCTAAACAGAAAAAGAGTCCTGAGCAAGTATGACAGACTACTTTTCATTTGTTATATTTTTAAAATGCCCTTCAACTAAAGCGATAAAAGAGATATATAGGAGGTATGCAAGGGATACAATAAATACAACTTAAGATTGACACTAAAAATCATCCAATTTACAGTTTGGAAATAAGCTACAAATTGCATGCTGTAGTTAAGGAGTCTTTCCCAGTGCAATCATAGATGCATAGAGTTGGAAGGAGCTTCAAAAGTCGTCTAGTCCAGCACCCACCTAGGCAGAAAAGCCACCGCTACTAAATCACCGAGAGGCGGTCATCAGTGGTCTGCTTAAAAAGCTCCATCTCCTTTTGACACAAATTGCTTCACTGTTAAAAAGCTCATACCATCCTAATATTTAGCTGAAATCTCCTTTCTTATCATTTGAACTTGTTGGAATGGGTCCTACTCTCCACAAACAGAAAGCAAATGTACATCTTCAAAATGAATAAGCATGTAGGGGAGTGGGCAGCAATCATCTGTACATGAACCAGTAAGTCATACTATATAAACAGACATTGCTTCCAGTTTGTCCAGTCTGCTGCCTCTCCACAGCTGCCATAATGATCAAAACTAGTTTCATATTCAGGAAGCATTGCCCTCAGTCTGCATGCACTTTGTTTGCCTTCAGTGACATTGCAAACAGTTGTGGAACCATCCTACTACGTGTATGATTTCCAGTTGGCTGCATAGGACTAATCCAGGAAGCACTGCAAACATTCATGGTGGACTTTATTTGCCACCAGTCTCATCACACAACCAAATCTGGCTAGCCAGCTACATGGCACTGTGTTGTTATCTTATTTACAATGTTGTCATTAATGGGCTAGAATAGCGCTAAAGCAGATACAGAAGACAATGACACAGAACAGGATTGGACATAGGTGAAATCTCTCTCCATTTAAGCTTCTCTCTCCTCTCTCTCCCTCCCCGGGAAATAACTTCTGTCCCCTTGAAAGCAAGACTTTTGATCCAAATATCAAAGTGCTATCTAGCTGGCCAGAGAACAGTGGGCACATCCCTTCTTCACAAGTGCTCTGTTGCTCCGTTGTCTTAGTGAGTGAGCAAAGGGGAAACAAAGGCATTAGCTTCTACTGGACCACAGGGACAAACTGGCATGGAACAAATCAGGAGCAACCTTTGTTGACCTTTCATCTCTTCTCTCACAGCCTTAATTCAAGGTGCTGCTTGCATCAAAGAAGAAGACACATTGAACAGGGTCTATTAGTTATTATTGAGAAAACTGGGTCAGTGAACCTGAAGTCACCTGGGAAAGAATTTGGTGTAACAAAACACAGATGAAGGAGACAACAGAAGAGTCTTAACATGCTATGAGTAATAGTTACAAGCCAAAACATGTTGGGACTGGTTTACTTTGCTGGCTCTATCAGTAGCTTATTTGATTGATTATTGTTATGAGTTTGGGTAGTGGGAGTAGGCTGTAGGCCAAGACCCTTCTAATGCCCCCCCTTCTAATTCTTGGAATAGCCAGGCTAGCTTCCTGTTGAGGTGATGGCCTGGGTGGTGGGCCATTAAGGGAACAAAGGAAGCGGATCTGGGTGAGACAGCTGGTACCACCATCACCTTCAACTGGCTGGTAGTTAGAAAAAGAGAAAGGTGAGAGTTGAGTGTTTACAGTGATGTGACCTAGAGGTAAAGCAGCAATCTGGAGAGAGAGTCAAAGCAACATTTGAGAGCAATGTTTGATTTCCATTTGAATCCAAAGCTGTAGCCATGGGAGAAGCAAGACCCTCTTGGGGTGTTAATGCTGTGAATCCCGCCATTGCAGACTCAGGTTGTATATATGTGTAAACCATATATCATTAAGACACCACAGTCTCTGCTCTGCCTCATTCTCAAAGGAAACGTAAACCCTGGGTATGTCCCTGAAACATCGTGTCATTCTGAGATTGGTGTGATGTGCAACATTAACTGACACAGTTTACCTATTCACTTCATGTTGTATGAGTTATTTAATAACTTAACTCAATGTTTGGTACTAGGTAGACTGCTTGATTAAAATAAAAAGTGCCATGATTTCCAGCCTTATTAAAAACATTGGGTGATAGTCAATGTAAGTATTACTTACTCGGATATTACCGTATTTTTCGCCCCATAGGGCACACCGTCCCATAGGACGCACCTAGGTTTTTTGGGGGGGAAATAAAGAAAAAAAATTATTTTCCCCCAGGCGCGGGGCTGGCGCGGGGGAAGCCCGAGCTTCCCCCGACCCCAGCCCCCAGAACAGTCTGCTATCCGCAAGCCTAGGGAGCCTGGCGCGAAGTCGCGCCAGTCTCCCCAGGCTTGCGGAGAGGTGCGCAAAGCCCAGGCGCACTCTTCAGCGCGTCCCAGGCTTTGGAATGCAGGCATCTTCACGCAGCCGTCGGGAGCCAGGCGCGACTTCGCGCCGGGCGAAGCCTGGGGCTGCTGGCACCTCTGTGCAGCCGTCAGGAGCCCAGTGCGACTTCGCACCAGGCTCCGGAGGGCTGCACGGAGCTGTGCGAAGCCCGGGGCTGCAGGCACCTCCGCGCAGCCGCCGGGAGCCCAGTGCGACTTCGCACTGGGCTCCCGAGGGCTGCGCAGAGCTTCCTGAAGCCTGGAGAGCAAGAGGGGTCAGTGCGCACCGACCCCTCTCGCTCTCCAGGCTTCAGCGAAAGCCTGCATTCCCCCCATAGGATGCACACACATTTCCCCTTCATTTTTGGAGGGGGAAAAGTGCGTCCTATAGGGAGAAAAATACGGTACCTATTCTATTGGAACCAGACATCACCATGCTTAAGTAGACCCACTGAAATCAATGGGACCTAACCATTATAGGGATAGGGAAAATACAATTCAGTTCACATTGAAAGAGAACCTACCTTATTTGCACATCCTGAAATAATACGGGAACAAAAACACAGCCACCCTTTGAAAAATTTGCACTTCTTCAAATTATGCAGTCCAGTTCTCCAGAGATTTCCTGTGTGCAAAAATGTATACATTAGGACAAAGTTTGAATAAGAATGAATATATTGGAGAAAGTAACATTTAAAAGATGTATTGTATAGGGGGGAATTTCTTTGAAAATTTATGTTTGTTAGGCAAAACTGCATACAAAAATGTGAATATTAGGAGGAATTCACAGTAAAACACAAGAATTTTTATGAGAAAGCATTTCAAACTGATGAGGAAATGTGGAGGAATGAACTGAAGATTGGGGCGGGGGGGGGGCGAGAAGTTCAAAGAACTAACATATTTGCCCATTCCTAATCATTACTTGCCCAGTTCATTTCAATGTTCATTTCATTTCTACCCTAAGCATGACTAAAGCTGGAATCCTAACAACATAAACTCAGAAGTAAGTTCCACTGATTTCAGAGGGGTTTACTCCCAGGTAACTGAGAATACAATTGCAACCTAAGTCTGGATCCAGCCTGCTAGCTCTGCCTCTTCTCTGAACAAAAAGCTGTTAGCTGCCTCATTTGGTCTTTGACACAGTATACACCACAAGCCCCTGGGGCAGGTTCATGGCAATTCTGGATTCACCAGCTATAGTTTTTGGGCCATGAATAATGTGGCCATTTGAGCTTTGCTTCCAAGAAACCTCTTGCTGTATTCTCAAGGCAATTCATCTGTCTTTCAGTTTAAAATATAATGAAGCTGGCAGCAGCTAAAAATAGTTTCTAAGATTCCTTCCCTTTTAAAGGTACAGTTGTGAAACTGGTCTGTAAACATCCATTGTGCATCCCTCCCACCCTATAGCCTCATAATAAGCAATACTAGGCTGTATGGAAGGCCATTCTCACACTGCCTGAAAAACTGCCTATTGTACCTTTTCTATGCTTATAGCATTTCAGCACTTTGCTCAACAGAGCATTTGCAAGATCCATTCTGTCCCTGAAATATCATAGCAAAGTATTCTGTAATTCTAGCAAGGACCAAAGGCATCTGCAATATGGTTTTCCTCTCACATCAAACAATAATAGTAACATACGTGAAGCAGGACAGCTTCCTCAGGACATCAGTTTTGTCAAGTCCAGCCCCACCGTTTAGGCAGAATGAGGCAGCTGCCTCAGGCGGCAAATTCTGTGATGTCAGAAGCAGTAGTAAAGATGGAGTAGTGTCTGCTGTGAGACCGCCTGAGCTAGCCTCCTGCCCACAAGTTCTGAAGAGGTCATGTCCCATCACTAGTTTTGATGTAATATGTAGCAGCCAGGTCAGCTTCTGTACCTGCCCAGCTAAACAATCTTCAGCCACCCCCTGAATTTTATGAGATCAAGTTATTAAACCCCTTTAGGTCCATTAAAAAGAAAATGGAGATACACAAAGCTAGGAAGCCAACAAAATCCACTGAGATGCAGTTCTTCTTAAGTCTTTTAAGACAGGCTGTAATCAAGCATTCAGAACCAAACATAAGATGTCCTTGCACATTCCTTCTCCTTTCACCCAATTAAACCTCAGATGCCCTTTCCCTTATGTATAGATCAGGTGGGGGTCTAATAAGCAAGAGCTTATGTTAAGAGCTACCAATTAACTTCTTATACTCCCACATCCCAAACCTTCAGTTAGCATCATATCCGTTAGAATGGCACTATAATCTCTCTCTCTCTCTCTCTCTCTCCTCTCCCCCTCTCTCTCCCAACCTTCAATTTGAGCAAATTAAACACATTTAGGCTGTAAGCACACTATGGCTGTTGTGGACTGAGCTTGGGGCATGTGGAAGATAAGAAGCTATCTATATTTCAGGACTTCTACACTGTGTAGTATGAAGTGTGCAGCCTCTTACCAATTTGAAACTCAGCCTAGATTTTTATTGCAATCACGATCTTCTGTCAGATCCAGGTCTTAAAAAATGAAATAAATGTCTGCAATGATGAAGGGTGGAACAAAGCTAAAATGCCATGCATCCAAAGCAAGAGATGAATTTCTATTCAAACCTGAGTAATTTATACCCAGACCTGTGGAACTCCCGAGACTTGATGATATGCTACTGAGACTTGATGATACATACTATCCTATGTATTGCTATTTAAATTTCATGTACAATGTTAAATTTTTTAAACTATTTGCTCTGACAACTTTGTTCTGATTTTTTGCTAGCTTTCCCATTAGGATTCACATATTAGATGTTTATAGCTGCTGTTTCATTTGCAAGAAACTGGCAACATAATGATAGAGAGAATGTTGCATACACACACACACACACACACACACACACACAAACACCATAACTGCCACCTTGGAAACAGCAACATTTTAATCAGAGCAACTGATGAAGACAGAAGCAAAAATGTTTTGCTGCAAGAATTTAAAAGTTCTGCTAAGTTAGTCACTGAAATATATATTTCTTCGATAATGTAGATCCTGTATGTCTGCATACAATCATCTTATAGATTTACACTTATGCCCCATGTTGTGTTTCTGTTGCTTTAAATAAAAATATGGAAGCCCTCTAGTGGTCAAAAAACTTAATTCCCGTGAATATTCAGCAGAGGTATATGACACCTTGTTGAGCACAATGGTCCAGCGTGAACAAATCACGGTTACTTGCATGTTGCATTTGAAATGAATTGGAATTGCTTTGAATTATTATGCTGCTCTCACCTTTCTTCCCAGCATAGAAAAATGCTTATGCAGCTGCGATCTTTAATATTCCATTAAATAAACAGTGTGATTTCATAACACAGGGGTAGGGAATCTGTGCCCCTCCAGGTGCTATTGATTTACAGCACCTATCAGTCCCAGTCATCACTGCCAGTGATCAGGAATGATGGGAAATGTAGTCCAAAAATGACCAGAATAACCATAACAGCGACTATATTGCTGTCTTCATGTGGCAAACCTTGTTTCAGATCTTGAGTGGAGTCTATCCTTATCACGTGCTCTGACTGCAAATGAGTGCACATGAATACCTAACCAGATGGAAACATTCACCACAGCAGGGAACTAAAATAGCCTCCCTTTGTTGGGTATTTTGTGCACCATGCTATAATATGAAGCGATGAGGTCAGTCTGGAACCATGGTTTCCTTTTTGCAGCTCTGAGACCATTTGGATGGCCATCTCTGAGGCTGGATGGACATCTGACATGGATGCTTTAGTTTAGATTCCTGCATTGCAGGGGGTTGGGCCAGATGACCCTTCAGGTCACTCCCAACTCTACATTTCTACAATTCTATGAGTTTGCCTTGGTCCCTTCAAAACAATGACATCTCTGACAAAGGGGGGGGGGGGAGAGACATAGACAATAATTATAAGAAAGAAAGAAAATAACAAATCAAGAAAAATAGGGAGCAAAAATTTCAAAACATATTATTATGCTCACTCCTTTAGCTTGATGTTTTTATTGTGGTAGTCTTAAAAAAATTTAATCCTGAGAACTACTTTTAACTTCCCTTCTCTTAAAAATCTGTAAACAGAGAGACAAAAAAGGTTGGTATGAATGGTATGACTTTACATTACAATGTGATTCAGTTGTGGAATATGGCTCATCTATTGAAGACCAGGTGTTTATTGTATAATTTTGTATCTCACGTCACCATACTTTCCCATTTGCTCTTCACAAGCACCCAACAGATTATCTCTCTTTGCTTTGTATCTTTTCATTGTCCCATTTGGTATCAACCCCCCCTCTTTTCTTTTCTTATGTTTTTGAATACCCCTCCCCTCCCAAAAAAACCCCTGTTCTGCTTTCAATTCCTTGAACTCTCTCAAGGTAAGCTCTTTTATCATAGGCTGAAAGATTTAGTCGAAAATGAAGCCATTGTGTGCACAAAAATGTTCTTTAACTGACCTCACAGACACTCAGTACTCATTACTCATTAGCACCCTTTTGTACCACCCTCATTAATTAAGCACACCCACCCCAAAAGGAAGGCTGAGCTAAATTACATACTTGTCCATTTGTTCAGCTGCTGGGCCTTGTCAGCTGTGTTTTGTGCTGCTGCTTTATTCAGGCTCTTTCTGTAAAGGGCAACTGACTTCCAGGCCAAACACTGTGATACTGGCAGCAAATGAGTCTTTTCTAGACTCCCCCTCCTTTTGCTGGCCTTCTACTGGCAAAGACAACTGCAACTTCATGGGCCTTGCTGAGGATCCACCAATTACTTTGCATTATGGGGAAAACTCTTTAAATACTTTGTTTGCCCAGCAATGTGCAACTAGTACATTGATTTGAAATGAGAATTTAATGATGGCACTTAAAAGCTGGGAGTGCAGTCTGAACTGTAGAAGCGCATTAAGAAATTAAGCAAATTATTGTGTCAAAGCTGGACAAAACGATTTACCAGCAAAGTGAAATGGCCATTTCTGTCTCCCCATTTAATCAAGTATGGAGATGCCCCACAGCTTAATGTCTTCAATAAGAGCGTGCTAAAAGAGTTTCTGCTTAGGCTGTGATAGGCAAAGCAATGAGGCATTCCTTTCAAAGTATATACAGGTAATATATACATGCTATCTGAAGCAAATAGTGTAGCAGTGGAAAACCTGTGCTGCCCCCCAATGTTGTTAGAATAAAAAAAAACCCAGCCCTAGCTAGCATGGCCAATGGTCAGACATTATGGGAGTTGGGGTCCAATAACATCTGGAAGGCCGCAGGTTTCCCACCACTGACACCATGGGAGGCAGGGAGGGACAGCTGCCCCCCAATAAATAAATAAATACAAAGCTGACTGAGGTTCTGGCCCCACAATAAAAGGCATGCCCCCCACAAAAATCCTGGCTACAACCAAGACAGACACAGCAATGCTTTCTGGTCAGAAATGACAAATAATAGATACTTGCCACCAATTATTACTGCTTCCATTTGTTCTGAAGCTGCTTCAGTGTTTCTTACATATTCTAACACAGATTTAAGAGCACCATTCTAGTATGTCTACTCAGAGGTGTGGTGTCCCACTGAATTCAGTAGGACATACTCCCGGAAAAGTCAGGAGGGTCAAATCTCACCAGAATGCTTAGGGCTTATTAAAACCATAACAGAAAAAGACAACAGATACAACAGAGCAGAAAGGTCTAACAGGATGTCATTAAGGAGCAGAATCAAGGAAGCATCTGGAGGCTAGAAGGCTTCTTTCGGAAAATGGAAATCTTGCCCAAATGTGGAGGACAAAAAGGAACACAAAAGAAATGCAAGTGGACCAAAGAAATGCAAGTGGACAGTGAGGGATCAGTGAGGGGGGTAATTCAAGACAAGGAACATATTGCTAAAAGCATTAGGACCAATTACAATAATAACAAAAAGTATTTAAATAAATCAGAAGCAGAAAACTGGCTAGGAAGTAGGTTAACCTTTAGATGACAAGGGACTGAAAGGAAAGGTGTGCTAAAGGAGAAGAAGGACATTGCAGAGAAACTAATTTAATTTTTTGTGTCTGTCTGTAGCTCTAGGTGTTGGATAGGCAGGCTATAATGCAGGGGTAGCCACCTGGATACCCTCCAGATATTGCTAGAATCTGCTTCCTATTATTTTTCACTATTTGCTATGCTGGGGCTAATGGAAATTGTAGTTCAGAAACACTTGGAATGTTCAAAGTCCAGACAGAAGTACTAGCAATATAACCAGAAAAACTAATGCAACAAACCCCATGCCTGAGTGCCACCAATTTGGTAGCATTGGGAAAGCATCATAGAACAAACTAAAGCAGAAGAAATCCATCACTAATGCACCATTAGGGTGTCAAAGAGCAGACATCTGTAATAAAACATCCATCTGGAGGGCCCCAGGGTAATTTCACTACCACTCTATAGTGGTAAAAAGGTAAAAATAATAATTAAAATGCAACTTTCTTCCACCGTCTTTTTAACTGCCATGATTGTGTATTCAGAATGGTTACTGTATATTAAGTGATAAACAGTCCTTGTTAAATGATCCTTAAGAATTCATTTTTAGAGACTATCAGAGCACAGTGATACTGCGTGAAGGCTGTGACTTTTTACACTGATTGATCCTTTCCTGTGGATTGCTTTAAGGAGTGTTTGCACTCTGATGTTAATGTTCCATCGGCTGTGCCTGACTGTAAGCTTCATTAGAAGTTGGATGAAATAACTACGTTATAATTACTGTTCTGAAACCCAATAATAAACTCATCCTTAGCCTAGTTCATGTAAATATACAAAGCAAACACAATGGGGGTATATAGTATAATTTGAAAGTATAATTGCATCAAATTACATTTGTAATAATTCAGCGGAAGATATAATGCTTCCTAAGAGGTGATCTTTTTCTGAACAGAGATTCAGTAAACATGCTGTTTTGGGGGTCCAATGCATTCCTTGTTAAAGCCATAAGCAGAACACTGCTGGAACAGCCCTCTGGAACAGCTATTTGTGTACAATAATCACGATTTTTTAAAAAAGAAAATATTTGTTTCACACAATTGATACCAAGTGAGTAACCCTTGAAGAGTTACCTGTACCTCAAAGAGTTACCTGTTGATCCCTTTCTTTATACCACTCTCCCACTGACAACTGATAGTGTGGCAGGAGTTGGTATAATGGTGCTGGAAGAACAGGAGAGATGGTTAGGCTGGGGGAGGCAAACACATGGGCTGCATTGTCCAATAGGGAAGAGGCAGAGAGCAGGCTACTCAAGCCAGCTCTGCCCTGCCACCACTTTCCTTTGGTTGGCACCCGCCATCTCACCCTTTGCAGTGTAGGCATTGCTATTCACCCTTTTGGAGGGGGGCTGAGTAGGAATTTGGAGGAGAGCTCCTCATTGGCCCTGGGTCTCCTCTTTTTCACCTGTGCTCCACACTGTTTGGTGTCATCTGTGTGACCAGAGGCATGTTCTTTAATTTGACCCAAATAGCATTTTGTCTGGGCAGGTGAGGGAATTTAAATAGGATTTGCAATAATTCCTATTGTACTGTAGTTTGGGATGGCTACAGGGTGAACATGGTGCATGTCAGATTCATACGTAAGGGGCAAGGAGGGAAGAGTGTAACAAACCTTGCTGTGTGGCCACAGCATGTGGCTTTAATTTGTCCAGCAGATGAGAGGGATGGAATTCTGCCCTCCCCCCCAGTTATTACTATTTACCAGAAAGCTCAACCACATAATCAAAAGCATGAAACCATCTTGGGTAGTTCTGAGCATGCTTTCACCAGCTTGTTTGGGTCAATGCCTCCTGAATATATAAATTGTTAGGGATCAGGACAAATAATTAGTTCACCTGGTCCTCTCTTTCCAAGCAGATACGTTGTAAATGATCCATGCGCCCTGGGTGCCAACCAACACCCATCTATAGCAAATAGGGAGATCACTATGGGTGCTGGTTGGTACCTATGAAGTAGCTTGAATCACCCTTTGATTTTTCTGTGATTGACACCTATATTAGGGCCACCGTTTTTTTAAAAAACCTCATATCCTGCTTTTTTTTTTTTGAGAATTCATATCAAACAACCCAATACAAAACCACAAAATGCATCAAACCACCATCATAATAAAACAGCAATAAACATAGGAAGCAAGAATCCCAGCAAGGGACGCTCTAAAAAACCAAAAACTAAATGGAGGTAAACAAAAACAGCACTGATATGCCCATACAAGAAAGATTATTTAACATGGTGTGTTAGAAAACCAAGCTCATTGCTGACATCTTCTCCAATAGAGTACAAATTATGTCACTCAGGATCCAGCCTCAGAGCTCCTAAAAGCAGTCACCCTGGGTTAGAATGTAGATTTTTAAATAGCTATCTTACAACTTCCATCCCTATTAATAACTGTCACAAGCATAACATCCCAAACTACAAGGTACTTTTGAGAGTTCTATTTAGTCTCAAGCTCAGCAGCCTGTCATGCTCCTATCCCCAAACTGCTCAACTCTTATTACCAACTGTTCAGAAGAACTCCTCCAGAAGGTGACCTTTCTGTCCCTTGTTCCTGCACTCAGTGAAATCTCTATTATGTGTGGGCACTTAAGTGAAACCAGCAGAAAAGACAAAGACCAACATCCACCACCCCCTGAACACCCATGATATCTTGCAGAGCCACTTGGACCTTACAGCTCAACTGAACTGAAAGAAGCTTTCATAAGTCTTGTTAAATGGTGACCCATTTCAGATTAGGCCTTTGTGGTAGCATATGGAAAAGTTTCTAACACAGCTATAGTTAAAACCTGTTTTAAAGTTCCCCCCTTGAAGTTAATTTAGATGTGAGATACGTGTTACTGAGGCTGCTAATATATGATAGTTTGGTATGTCAATATTTTACTTTTTGATTATGTTACGTTTGAAAATCTAAAGATTTATTTTTTTAAAAAAATGGAAATTTGACACCCATACAAATTGCAAACCTTATCGTGCTTAAAATAAAGTGTTACTTAAAAAAAAAATCATTCAATTGCAAACTTTTTCCTGCTTAAAAGAAAGTAAGTACTTTTTTAAAAAAAATATCCATTTGCATACTAGAATTCAATATACAGTATGGATGGTCAGTTTTAAAAAATAGGATGAAGGAAAAAAATAGCAATATCCCACTGTCTCCACCAAAAGTGCTTATCATCTTTGTCACTCTGCAGCATCCCAACTGAGAGAAGAAACACTAAAGTTCAGCCTGCTTGGCAGGATGAAACAGCATCACAGCTCTGATATTCATTTATACTACATGGATTCATAGCCCACTTGAAGGAAAAGCTAGTAAAATAATTTATGTCACCATTAAATGACCTCCATGCTGGATGCATTGCAGTCTCAGCACATTAACTGTATTTACCACTGGGAGATACAGAAATGAGCCTGACCTTTTTGACAAGGAAGAAATAAAATCATACTGAAATTGAAGTAAATCACAGGTTGCTTAAAAAAAATATTGCATGACCACAATTTCCTAGCCTATGTTCCTATCACATTTTATGCACATTTGATATATTTCTCGTTTAGCAGGCTAAATAAATTTTGGTATGTCGATCAATAGAATTTATCAGATAGCTCACAGGTTTGTTAAGTGCTCTAAATATTCAATTTTTAAAGGCGACAATGTGGTTCTGAGGATGTCTGTGCTCAAATGCATGCCTTTTCACTTTGCTAGGAGGAGAAAAGTATAGATGTGAGAAATAAATGACCTGCTTTTAATCTTCTCTAGCAGTGATGAAGTGGATGGTACTTGTTGAAAAGCTAACTGGATATGTAGTGGAAGCACTTTGTGCTTCAGGCTGAACAAAACAGAATGAGAAGTTGTAAAACCGACTTAGGTTGCAGTGCTAGACACCAGGGTTGGGGAACCTGTGGCCCCCTGAAGGACATTGGACTCCAACTCCCATCAACCCCAGCCAACATAATCAAGGCTCATGTACAGTATTATAATAGTTGTAGTACAATGGCACAGGTCCTAGGTGCCCCATCCCACTGTGCACATTTCCTTTGTGTATATCTCACTGAACACAGTGTGGTTTACTTCAAAAAAGGAATGCTTATTATTGTTTCAATACCTTTGAAATAGGATTATTTAGGCAAAAAAATTATCTGATGATAGCTTCAGAGGTGTCCAAATCAGTGCAGTTTGGAATAGTTTGGTACCCCATCATGATTCAAAATGGCACCTGACAGTGTCTAAACCAAAGCCTGTTCCTTCATATCAGGAACTGGATGATGATATCTCCAGAGGCATCCCAATCAGTGCAGTTTGGAATATTTTGGCCTGCCATCATGATTGAAAATGGCACCCAATAGTCTCCAAATTATAGATTAAAATATCTTTCTCAATCTCAGGAACAACCACGCTAAATTGTGTGATGATATCATCTGAAGTGTCCAAATCAGTGCAGTTTGGAATAGTTTGGATCAACATCTTGACTCAAAATGGTGCCCAGTGGTATCCAAACACAGATGAAAACCAGCTCCTCTAACTCAGGAACCATCATGCCAAGTTTGGTGATGATATCTCAATAGGCATTTGGTCACATAGAGAACAGATGGACAATGTACTTTCCAAAACATAACAGTAGATCAGTGCTATTATGCCCACTTCTTCATTTTTTACAGTGCAGTACAGTTATTCCTTGATGGGTCACAGGAATACAGGAAGTTTTCTTATACCAGGTAAGACTATTGGCTCATCTAGCTACTGACTAGCAGAGGCTGTTCAGGCAGGATTGTAGATTAAAGAGTTTCCCAATCCTACCTTGAGGTGCGAGAAATTGTGTCTGGGAACTTTTGCATGCATCTATGGGGGACTGCCAAAGTCCTAGCCTAGAAGAGAGCAGAGGAAGTGGACATTTCTCTAGGAGATTTAAATTGCTAGAGATAAAAATCTGTAAAAGAGAGCAGAGGAGGACATTTCTCTTGGAGATGTGAATTGCTACAGGGAATAAAAAAAAGAAACACCCACACATTTCCATCCCTCAAGTCTTTTCAGTCAAGAATGAGATCTACTTTCTAGCCCAGGTAGCTGACTTACACAGATATCCAATCAGCAGTATTAATACCCAGCCAACTTATGTCTACCATGGCTAGAAACGCCTTGTAATGTTGACTGAGTGCTCAGTCATAGGAGACAAACTTGTAATATATCGCTAGTCTTCATGCTTTGTCACAATACAGTTGTACCTTGGATCCCGAATGCCCTGGAACACGGACGTTTTGGCTCCCGAACGCCGCAAACCCAGAAGTGATTGTCCCGGTTTGCTAATGTTCTTTTGGAACCCAAATGTCCGATGGGGCTTCCTAGGCTTCTGATTTGCTGCAGTGGCTTCAAACATTTTGGAAGTCGAACGGATTCCGTTCGACTTCCAAGGTACAACTGTACATTATTAGAAGATTAGTCCTTCGTTGGTTCCAGTCAAGATTCTGGCTCCATCTGCAGTATACATTTAAAGCATCATTATACCACTTTGAAAAGTCATGGCTTCTCCCAAAGAATCCTGGAAATGGTAGTTTGTTAAGAGTGCTGAGAATTGTGCCCTCACAGAGTAACTATTCTCAGAATCATTTAACAGTAAATCCGTCTTCCTAGGGAACTCTGGGAATTATAGTTCTGAAAAGGAAATGAAGAAACTACAGTTCCCAAGATTCTTTTGGGGAACCCATGGCTGTACAAAGTGCTGTGATACTGCTATTAATGTACAGTGCAGATGGGCCCTCAGGGCTCAGCAGGCCTGGTGAGGTAGCGCTTGACAATTACCTGGGTCAGTTTTATGATGAGAACAACAAATCCTTGTCATTCAATCTGAGATCTTCACGTGTGCTTTAATGCTTGTGCATTCACTTTACAGAATTGGGGGGGGGGCAGCTCTGTGCATATTTCTTAGCATGGGAAAGCTCTTAAGGACTGGGATGTGGCTCCTACACTCCCAGTGAAATTCCCAAATTGAGTGTGTTAGGGGCACATATGCTTGCTCTGCTTACTGACCCCACATACCTTCCCCATGCCTGATCAACACCTGCTCTCTTTACACCTCACCCATCCCTTTACATCTTGTCCAAACCTTCTGTCTCAGCTTACCTAACTTCCTCCCCTCTCAGCTTACCTCTTCCCTCACCACTCACCTCAACCCACAACCCCTTTTAAAGGAGTGTCAGGTGCTTCAGAGAGAAGTTAGCCAAACTGCTCTCTGTTGTACCTCCCAACCTCCATTAAATAGCCTCCCTGGGCCGCCTGGGCCACCTGCCACCTGCGCTGCTTGATTTCTCATCTGCCTGTTCTGTCGTCACATTGGAGTTGCTATGGGTGACTGTGTGAACTGCAGTGTGATGGCAGCTTTCTCATTTTACAGCCTTGGAAACCACATTTGACCTTCCCTGTCTAGCTATTCACATAAAGTCAAGAACTAGAAGGACCAATGAGCAAAGAATTCTTAAACATTGTAGAAACGTGCTCCTGTGTGATACTGACACAGGATGATCAAAAAGAGCAATTCCTCCTTGGTTTTCTTAGTCCACCCTTTTCTTTTCCCCCTCCCTTCCTGCAGTATATATAAAAAACATAAATAACAAACAAGGAAATAAACTCATCTGCTTAACAGTATTGCTTTAAAATCCATCTTTGATCTGTTTATATATTTCTACACAGGATGAATAACAGGAATCAGTAAAAATTGCATCACTGGGACATAAAAGATAACAAAACGCGATCAAACATTCTCTGGATGCAATCCACTTTCTGGCAGCTAAGCTAAGCATCATTGTTACTCAGCCTGACAGTAATAGGCAGGTTACATTCCCCCACTTCCTCATAATTACTTGTCTACTAGCATACAAAATATTCTTCACTAATCTTCACAAGACTTAAATAAGCTTCTTTGCTTCCTATTGAGACAGCTAGGCGTTAGCCTCTTATTTTGGGCCCATGATTACAACTCAATGCACACCGCATAGACTTCTGAATTCATCGGTCTATGACATTAATTCTCCCCTCACGTAGACATTCATAAGGATGTTGCCATATTGCAACCAGAACAGTTATGCTGGACTCAAGGGAAAGCAGTTGTGGATATAAGCTCTTGTGTAACTCTTTTTCAAATACTGGTTCTTAATCTATAAATCATCAAACATAATTACGGAGGGGAAAGTTTGTTTTCTCATAAATTGGACCCCAATGAAGAAATAACTGGACAGTGGGGAGAGAAAAAAGGCAAACAAATAAATGGATGGAAGAGGTGGACAGAGATGACAAATACACACTGTCTGGATGCTTCCGCAGTATCAGGATCAGGTGTTTTTATTGTTCCTCCAAGAGTGTCGGTGTGCCTGCGAGTAAGGAAAGGAACCCTAACTTCTTATTGTTGATTTCTCCCATTCATCATCATCTTAGCTTTCCTTTTTCCAATTTACCCTTTCACCCAGTATGTCTGGTGAATTGTGAAGCAGGGAACTCCCATAACATGCATCTGACTCCAGACCCTCCATGTGCCCCTATTTTCCAGGGACAGTCATGGATTTACAGAAGCCGCCCTGGTTTCTGATTTGATCCTGGAATGTACCGCTTTTCCTCAGAACGTCCCTATTTTCACTGGAGGAATGCTGGAGGGTATGGAGGACACCCCTATTTTCATTGAGGAAATTCTGGAGGGTATTCCAAGATCCAAATAACTTTATTGTACTAGCCACTGGCCATGACAAATCTGAATCAAAAATAAATCCACAGGAGGGTATATGAATCTCCTCCAAAGAACCCACTACCATCTTCCCTACACCCTGAGGGTTTGTTCTAGGCCTTCTGCAGTGTCTGGGACATAAAACATTGGAGAGGGGCAGGGAAGCAACTGAGCTTGAGGCCGTTATGAACTGCAAATGTTGCTTACTCACCCAGTGCTGAGTTATGACACACAAATCCCCAAGCTTCCTTTGTTTTTACTTGCCGCATTAAATGCTGATCAGTCAGTTTTCTTCAATAGAGTAACTGCTGACCTTTGTCTAAGCAAGGTCTACAGTGTACACAGGAGCTGGGAACAATTTGTTCAACTCATTGCATTCCCCCATTGGAATACAATCACGTTAAACTGAACCCTAAATCAGCTGGAGAAAGAATAGGAAACACGTTGACATGAAGCAGAGCTGGCTCTCCTTTTGTGAAATGTGCCTCTTTTCAGCAAGAAAGAACCATGTCTTTCGGAGTCCGTGATACCAGATGATGCACCCAGCTAAGGTACACAGCAGGAACTAAGCCTGGCGCAGCAATCCATTTGTTCATGGTTCCACAAATACATTATCTCCCGGAGAGAAGGGGCCAATACAGAAAACATCACACAAGTGTGTTTTCTTATCTCCACCCGTCTCTTGCCAAAGAAACCAAGGAAAGGAATATTTTTAACAGTCAGAACGTTCTCCCTGCCCATCACAAGTAGACTGTCATACACTGTTATTTAGATTACTGTTATTTAGATGACTGGCTTCCTTTTGAAATTCTCCACTGTTTTGAAATGTTTTCCCCCCCAATTTTACTCCGAAAAGGGAAGGGGAGATTGCTGTTTAGAAATGAACACTACTGTACTGCACACTTACATATTTGATTTAATTTAATATCAGGGTTCCTTGCCTTTTACACCCCAGTCCTTAGCATATTGGCATGGCAATAAGGCCCACTGATTTAAAAGGGACTTATTTCCAAGTCAGTATATGTCTAGTTGATTGAAGTGTTGTGCTTTTGTTTGAATAGTGAACTCATTTAAATTACTACTGTAGTTACTAAATACAGATAATTTCTTTGGATATTTAATTAATAGCATTTTTTATTTTTAAAAAACCAGTAACACAGCAGTTGAGGAAAAATTACCTACGGTGAATTGTTGCCATGACATGAGTTACATAGATTTTAACAATAATGGAATGATCACCATGCATTTTCATGGGTGACAGCTCCGCTTACAATCATATTAAGATCCGGTTTTGTAATCTATAATTAATTTTTGAGTTCTTCATTATTCTCAATTAATGCTTTCAGCTCTGCTTGGGATATTACAGTACAGAAAGGAAAATGTGCAGGCACACAAGAGGGGGGAAATATGTGTAGGCATAAAATACTTAATAGGGGGTTAGTGGTGACAAATATTGGACCAAAAAATGCCAGGGTCTTTGTGTGCATGTGTGTGTAGTTTTTTTATAGCCAGTTCCTTTTATATTAGACTCCTGAAAGTAGTTGCAATAGCAGTCCATGTTCAATAACTCTCCAGCTGAAAGATTGCCTTTATGTTTACATATCATTATCATAAATGAATATATGTTGCATCATCCAGCCAATTTAGTCAAAGTGAGCCTGGCCATTCATTTCAACAGGAGCAGGGCAAGGCTCTTAATTTTTAAAAAGCTGCTCCCTCGTAATTCCTCCAGTAATTGCTACTTAGCTCATTCATAATGGAAAAGCTTCCAAAACTGGCAGCGGGAACATACATAATAGTGATTTGCACTTTGGCAGTACTTCCAGCTATTCCCTATTTTGAGGCATATAGTAATAAAAAGATATGCCTTCTCATTAAGTGATTATTTTTTAATAAATTATGGTGCATTATTTATTTTTTTAGTCCTTAATAATAATAATAAAGCACAGAGAAGTACACATCAAAAAGAGCGAAAATACAATATGAGGCCAAGGAACATAAAGGTACTATCCAGTGCTGGTCCCACTCAGAGTAGACTCATTGAAATTAACACCGATGACTAATTTAGGTCCATGAATTTCAATAGGTCTACAACCTTAAATGTGTTCATGGCTTTAATGGCTCCCGTTCTAATTTAATTAAGCTTAATGCCACAACTTGTTGGAAGTCCATTAAGTGATGTGAAAGCTTATATGAGGAATCAGGTTATGAGGTCAACAGGAGTTGGACTTATTGACCTAAGAGGTCTCTTGTTAGAACTATGATTTTGAGTTGCTGCATCTCTAGAGAAAAATATTGTGGGAGCCCAAAGGGTCGATTCAGTTTTATATACCACTCAGCTCCACTGCTACTTCCTAGCACCTAAAGGAAACAGTGGGACGAGTCCTCCAACATCGGTCACAATGCTGTGGCCACCTGAGAACCACCTCACCCACTGGCACTGTACTGCATCATTTTCCTGAAGCAATGATACACAAGGACCCATTTGGCTCTGGGTGGATCAATGGGAGGCTTGCCCTTCAACATTTCTCCAATTAAAATAGGATTGTCCTATTCAATGATGATGATGATTTCCCCCCACCCATCTGACTGGGTTACCCCAGCCACTGTAGGTGGCTTCCAACATATATGAAAACATAATAAAAGTGTACAGATGTCTTATAAAGGTTGCAAAGTTACTTATCTCCTTGGTTTGGGGGTCACATAACTCCACACCCTGCAATATTTCTCCAATGAAAACAGGAACGTTCTAAAGAAAGGGAGACATCTGGGATCAACTGGGATGGCTTCTGTAAATCCAGGACTGTCCGTAGAAAATAGGGATACTTGGAGGGTCTAGGAAGGTGGTAGCCTCTGGTACTGGGTACTAAGAACACTAGAACACTCCTGGATGAACTGGGCAGGTGGTGTCATGTACCACTTCTTTTTTTTAAAGAAACAGATAAGCAATCTTCAAAGCACTTCCCACTTGCTTTAGGCTCTCTATTTTGGTGATTCCCTTTGGACCACTAGAGCTAAAGTGGTTTCTTAGCCTGGATGACTCACCGGGTTATGAATCTGATGGACAAGCTTTGCCAAATGTCCTCCTGTGGACTCACAGACTTTGCAGCATGTTTCCCTTTCAGACCAATCCCTCACAGGAGTACAAAACAAGAACTCTTATTATGGAGAGCTTCTGAGCCAAGTGCATAAAAATAGGTCCTTTGTGTGTTTCTTTGCAGATAACTAGCAGTTTGAATGTGTCAGGGGAGAAAAAAAATTACACCTTCCTACACGAGCTGTCAAATTACCTGTCATCTGTTAAAAATAAATAAATAAATAAATAAATAACCCAAACTATAAGAGACAGATAACCCACAAAGGGCTAATTATTTCAGCTTTGTAAGTAAGATGTGAAAAATGATTTCTAATGGCCATTCAATTTATTTTTCCAGCTCCGTTGCTTCAGCACCACTATTTCCCCCTTTATTTTCAGAGTAGCATCCTACTTTCAAACAGAACACTTCTCATATATCAAACTTGCTATAATCTCATATTCTCTCTTGTCATACATCTATTGGAAATCAAGCTGATTCTGTGGTACTACCTAAGCAAATCTCTCTTCTTCTTTTTTGCTGGGGGGAAGACTATGCATTTTCACAGTCAGATGGCATCATTTGAGCATTTTCAGTTCTGTACATACATGGGCTGAATTTCATATTACACGCAAATAAACACATCAAGCTGTCCTCAACTGTCAGCCCAGTATTCTCCAGCATAGACATAGCCATTGTGGTGACTGTGGACTACAACTCCCATCATCCTTGACCATTGGCCATGCTGCCTAGGGCAGCTGGGGATTGTTGTCTGAAAAATCTGAAAGGCACCACATTGCCTACCTCTGCGCTAGCAGCAATTCGCCAAGGAGCCAGATAGAGGCTGTGTACACACCATACATTTAAAGTATGCAACCTCCCCACCAAGAATCCTGAGAACTGTCATTTGTTAAGGGCACTGGGAACTGTAGCTCTGTGAGGGGTTCCTAGGGTTCTTTGAGGGAAGCAGTGTGCTTTAAATGTATGGTATGTATGCAGGCAGAGTTCATTTTGCTATCTAAGATACTTTCAGATGGAGATGCAAGGCACTTAGCTACTGGAACTTGACCACTGCTTGTCATAACGCAGGCCTTGATGTCAAAGGTGAAGCTGGCCTGAGCTTGGGGAACTGACCAGTCTCCTGATGCTGAGGCTGGAGGGAAGGAGCCTGCAGAGCTGAATCCAGGATCCTTACTCAGCCTAACTCAGGAGAAATTGCATGGCGCCCACATGCCAGGTGCAAAGCCCAAGAAAGACAAGTAGCACTTATCCTCAGGCAGTAGAGTTGTGGAAAGGATGGACTGAAATAAATTACTTTAAAAAAACCAAACCCTCAGTTTATCTCTAGCATTTACAGGGCATGTTGCTCACTCAGAATTGTCCAAAATACTGCCACCTGAGTATGTTCAAATCAGAACATTATTTTGCTTTGCCTTACTAAAGGCTGGATTTGAACTTCCACTACTTGATCTTGTCTTGCTTTGCTTGCTAGAACCTGAACTTTCCAGATTCCATTAAGGCAAACAAAAAACAGGCAAAGCAGCATTCTGACTTGTACACATCAGGTGATGGGGGAAAGGTGGGCTATAAATCTAATTTATAATTATGATTATGACAATGACAATGATGATGATGTCTACCTTGGAAAAACAGTACAATCATTGCAACAATACTTGCTACTGAAGGAAGCTGCGCTGGAATTTTCTTAAGTTTGTCTCCAGCCTGCTCTATGAGTTGGATGGAATAGATTGTCTTCCAAACCCAGGTATGCTCCCACTATATATCACCAAAAGCCATTAGGAGTCCTGGCTCCATATGAGTCCTAGCTCCCTTTTCACAAAGCACATGAGATACAAGAATATGGCCAGCTCTAGCAATTATTAGGGCAGAAAGCCTGGTGTTCATTACAATAACTGTCTGTGCTCCCAATTGCTTTTATTGATAAACAGTGGGAGCCTCCCTGGGGCTGGAGGAAAAATCTCTCCCACCCAGCAGGGTATCTCTTGGACACAACAGGATCACTCTGTTTAGTATGCTTTTAGGTTTGCCCAGTTTTATTTTAGCATAATTTATGAGTCAATTATTTTTTTTAAGAAACAATGGTTTCCTGGCCACAAGCTTTTCAGATGGGGAAATAGAAAGCAAAATAAAAAATACCAGTATAATACCTGTACCCCATGCATTGTGCGGCGAGTTCCCGTCCCCCTCCCCCGGTGGAAATAAAGACACATGACACAATTATTAAGGTTAATGGGCTAAATAAGACCACAACTTTATTGGTTACAGGTGATGAGTGGTATTGGCTTAGGCATTGGTCCTAACCGACTATATACGGCTTCAGCCCGTCCGCTTGAAGTCCGGGAAGGGTTAACCACCAGTAGGGGGAGTCCTGCTGATGCACATCAACTAGGAACTCCCCTGGGGTCACTGCTCGGGGCGTGCCTTAGGCCCTCACCTCCATAGGCTTTGGACAGGGCCACACCCCCCGGAATCCTTTATTGGACTACCCTTCAATATGCGGGGCATGTGATGGCGCTTCCTCCCCTCTTCCATCTACAAAACAATACCAATGCCTAACCACCAATACCAAGAAAGTTGTGACGATTTGCTATGAGGTAGGCTAAAACTAAGTGGCTGGTGCCAATTTGCCAAGTGGAAAAATTCCTACCAGGCCCCTCAATGGCGACCAACCAAGGTCCATAGCAAGGTCAAGGAACGAAAACCTTAAAGGGCAGGAGAGTGGGAAACAGGAACAGCTGATAGGTGGGAAAAGAGGGAGATCTCCAGCCGCACCTGCGTTAAATAGGCCATGCCCCCAGAGCCGGCAGATTGGCTAGCTAAGGGGTGAAGTGGTCGGGGATTCCAGCCACTGCACGCGTGGTGGGGCTGTGATGCCCACAATCCCACCTCCTCTGCAGGGCGGAAGTGGCTTTATCTTAGCAAAGGAAAATATATTTGCAGTGAAAGCTTAAGCATGTTTACTCATAAGAACATATGAAGAGCCTGCTGGTCAGACCAATAGCCCATTTAGTCCAGCATCCTGTTCTCAGCTAGATGCCTATGGGAAACCCACAAGCAGGATTTGAGCACAAGAGCCATCTCCTCTCCTGAGGTTTCTAGCAACTGGTATTCAGAAGCATTCCTGTGTAGGCAAAGTATAGTCATCATGGCTAGTAGCCATAGGTAGCCCTCTCATCTTAGTCAGATGTAAGACCCAGTATGCTCAGTAGGGCTTACTCCCAGGAGAGTAAAGGATTGCAGCTTTAATTGATTACCTCAACAGAGACTAGCATGTTTTTTCAAGTCAGACTTTTGCAGACCCATTACCAGCCTACCAAAGTCAGGGTGTGGGGAGGAGGCAAGAAAATTTGTCAGGTTTGCCAGAATTATTGATTTTGTCTCTTTTAAAACTAGCAGATTCAATTCCACAAAGGCTTGCTGTTTTAATAGGGTTTACTTGGGAAATGCATATGCAAGGAACTTCCATCCATCATCGTTCTGACATCCAAGCTAAAGTCACTTTTAATCTGTATATAATGCTTGGGATTACATATTCATTTAATATAATCTTGCCTCCCTGGTTCACAGTAGGAGGCTAATATACAAAGCTGTCGTGATCAGCAGCCTGTTTGCTCATTCTTCCAGCAAAATGCACTGTATTTGGCTAACCTTTTGTTATATGACTGGCTTAGAAGTTTGACTGGCAGTAGTCAACATGGCAGAAATCTTCTCTTTTGAGGCTCATGACTGATCATTGCTGAGCAATCTTTTGGGCATTAACTGATATAGTGAGGGAAGAGAGCAAGGAAGCTGGAGGATGTTAAGAAAATTCATAAGGTTTAAAGAAGCTGTCAGAAAGGAATGAAGGCCACCAAATGAAACCGTGAGGTACCTTTCTGTGTCATGAAAATCATAAAAATGGCTTCTGCTACAGCTGCCCCTCCACATGTATTTAGAATTAACATTTGCTGAATGCTAGGCAGAATGTATAAGGAGAGCTTTTGCCCACATAAACTGCCCTATGTATTAATCAAAAGCAGCTGCATTCTGCCTCAGAAGCGTGCCTTCATTTTGCAATGTTTGAAAATATTAACTGAAAGGGGGCATTGGGTTCCGTTTTCATTCATTCTGAAGAGAATGCCATGAGTAATGAAAGCATACATTGCTCACATTTCACGCCTGTTCATACCCATTTTGGAAGGGGAGGTCTAACCTGGTGCTCCCTGGTGGCAGCAATGGGGCTGATGTTGGCAGCCATTTAATTTTCCAAGAAAGTTTTATCGTTTGGGGGCCATTTGAGGCACAAAAAGGATGCACACTAGTCCGAGTTCCCCTTTTCGGTGGGTGAAGCCACTGTTTCCCTTTCACTCATGCCCAGGAAGAATGCAATAGTTTGCTATGATGTTGAGTTAATGCTGTTATTTTTTATTGTACAATTTGTTATACTGCATTGTAAACCACTCCGTGCTCTCATTAGGAAGAAGGGTGGGATATAAGTATGAGGAAGGAAGCAAACAAACCAGCAGTTAATGACAATATGCTCCAACAGATGCTTTGGAATGAGTAATGGAAAGAAAAAGTTCACCTGGCAAATATTTACACTACAGTGGTACCTCGGGTTACATACGCTTCAGGTTACATAGGCTTCAGGTTACAGACTCCGCTAACCCAGAAATAGTACCTCGGGTTAAGAACTTTGCTTCAGGATGAGAACAGAAATCGTGCTCTGGCAGTGCAGCGGCAGTGGGAGGCCCCATTAGCTAAAGTGGTACTTCAGGTTAAGAACAGTTTCAGGTTAAGAACGGACCTCCAGAACGAATTAAGTATGTAACCAGAGGTACTACTGTACTTACAATTTTTTATTTGTTTTTTAAAAATCTTGAATTTTCTGGGAGGCACAGGGAGGTATGTAAACAGGAGAGATTTATTTCAAAATTCAAGAATGGGGGCATGAACATTGAGGGTGGGGTGAATCCTCACTGCCCCCCCCTCTCTTTCCTACCCAGCATTGCCTCTCTCTTTCCATCCCTGTTCCCTTTTCATGAGGCACAGGACCAGTTCTCTGGAAGGAGAGGTAGACAAAAAAAGACAACATTAATAGTAATGCTGCATGCCGACCATTCTAATTTTTAATTAAAAAACAAATAAACATAAGATCCTGATATGGTAAGCAATATTATTTATTCCTGTCCTAGTAAATGGGAGAAGACACTTAGTATGATCTATAATCATGTATTTGAGGTAAGGTGGTGTCACAAGGGGGTAAATATTAGATTTTTAAATACAATGCTAGTTACACCTAAGCATCACTCATTCGATTGAGACACTTCCCTATTTACTCAGTTGGCTCCAACAAATAAATTACATGTCTCTGCTTCTTCAATTTGTTTCAATAACACAGGCATATGCTGAAAGCACAGTAAATCATTACTTAGCAGATTTCATCTGAGGTTCACACACCACATACACACAAGCGATGGAGCTAGCCGCTCTATAGCAACGTTAGGTCTGGCAAAAGTCAATAGCAAGGATTGCAGGCTATGATGTTGCCTCTTTGTAATGTTAGAGGCATCATTTAAAAATCTTGTGCAAGAAAGGTTATTTTTTTCTAATTAGGTAGCCATGATAAGTTATGGAAACTCTTGAGCATTCCTTTGCCTTGAAGTTACAGTGGGTGAATAATTTCAAGACAAAACGAAAGGACCATTCTCCTGTGATTCTAAGCATGGAAAGAGATCAAAGACCTAACATTATTTTGTTAGATTTTTCTCTAGGTTTGTAGGTTTCAAAAGAAAAAGTGACATTTTTTTTCTTCCTCTGATATGTTCAATATGGGAATGGTATTTTGATCCCCTGCAGGACCTTTAATACCAGGATGTTTACAATTTATTCAAAACAGATTAGTGACAAATTCTTGTTCTTTAATTTAAAAGTAATAATAAAATAAAATCCAAGGTAAGTATAGCAAAAAATTGTATAAATTAAGTTTCCAGCATGCAATCTATGAACATTACCTTTTTTTAAAAAAAAAGCATATAAAGCAGACTTGAACATTCTCAGTAGTGAAATTATGTTAGCAGAGGCAGTGTTTCCTTAGGGAAGCTTACTAAATATGTCATATCCTAATCGCCAGAGATCTGCTGAATCTTTGGGGCAGAATTAGCTATCTACACAACTTCCAGCAGAAATGATGGCATTCTTGTGCCACTTTGGGCATGTTCACATCAGTTTAATTTGTAACGACATTTTACATAATTTTGTCTCCCTTTCATCAATCACCAGGGCCACTGTTACCAGGAAGAGCAGGGAGCTTCAGACTGTCCAGCTATCTGGACAAAGAGAACTCAGAAGACTGCAAATATCCAGTGCTAGTTGACCTTAGTATCTAAATAGTCCACTTCTAGTAGAGGGAACTATTTCCTCCATGGCTGATGCAGACTTGTTAAAGAATAGCAATAGCAACTTCTAAGGGCAGGGGGAGCTCATTTTATATCGTCATTTCCTGTCCTCACTCCTAATGCCTTTGTTAATCAACACAGAAAGAGATGGTGTGGTGTTTAGCTCTGCAGGCAAGGAGAAAACCTATGAACTAGAGATGGGATAATCCAGTGCTATTAGAAGCATCCTGGTAGAAGCACACTTCTCAAGTGCCATTTCTCATTTGCCTAGAACTGGCAGGCCACCTCCAAAGGGTTAATCCCTTTGAGGTCATCGCTTCAGGTTTGAGACTAAAGCAGTGTTGTCACCTTTCCTATTTAACTATGGTTAGTGGGGAATTCATAGACTGGGTAGCATCATCTTTCTCTAACTCCTCTAGTGGGAACAGGAGGGGTGTGTCAGTGACAGCTGGACACATTAGAAGATAATGGATGGAAATGCTTCTCTTGTTGAAACCTGATACCGGTTGTACATTGGGTAGGGTCTTCTTTCTAATTTCTGTTGTGTTATTATCATTGAATTCATTTGCTGTTTGCATATCTCATGCTTTGGTGGGGCATTTTAGCATCTCCTCTAATATGTATTGCTTACATTTATTGTGTTTTAATTTTATCTTATTTTTATGCACCATGGAGGCCTATTGTCAAGCAGAAGGCTAGCACATACACATATAAATACACAATTGTAATAAATAAAATTTCACACGGTGAAGATTTTGGCAAGCATTATTCCCATGAAGAAAAAAGAGGGAAGTTGGAGTGCTCATTGTTTGACTTTTGGCTTAATATAAATGATCATTTGATATATATTTTGTGACTGTTTGGATCCTTTTTGTTTTAGATCACTAAAGGGGCATGAGGGGGAAAGATAAAAATTGATCATATCTTATGGGACCTGCACCACATTACCCTCACAATAACCCTGTTATTTTTATTCTTATTCAGCAATTGGGCAGAATGATGCCAGTCTGTGGCTGACTGGATCATGGCTGATTCTTCCTTTCTCCTAGGGATGAAGAATGTGTGGACCTTCAGAAGATGATGCAGTACAGCTACTGTCATCCATGACCACTGGTCATGTTGGCTGAGGCTGATGAGAGCTGAAGCATAACAACATCTGAAGGGCTTTATGCATGTTTCTCATCCCTGGTAATACTGTGAAGTCTGGGAGCTGAGGCTTAGGAATGTGGATGGCATGAAGTCATTTGAAAACACCAACCTGGATAATTGAAGAACAGCCCAATCTTTTAAAAGGAGCTAAGGTCTAGGAATGCAGGTACCTTGAATTCATTTGAAAACTCCAAACTAAATAAATGTGGAGCAGCCTGATCTTTTTTTAAAGTAAAACTGCTTGATAAAGGAGGAAGTAGAGGTGAGGCATCTTGATGCTTGTAGCATATTTTTAATGAACAATGGATTAAAAATAGAGGAATGATCAAATGGCCTACAGAAACGCCACAGGCTTATTTTGAAAAACCAACCTTAAATTTCTCAACATGTGAATACGTTCCTATGTCCCCTGAAAGCAAATTTTTCTGAGTCCACCTATTTCTTCAGCATGTCCTCTTGACATAAAGCAACAATAACAAACAAACAAAAACGTTCTGCGCCTTGTTGTGAGATCACCCCTTAGTTATAATCCCCAGAGGTTTCCCAAGATTTGAAACCCAGATGGACATGTTGTCACCATGCACAGAGCCAGAAAGCATAGATACATTGGTACAGTTGAATAATTTTAGGCTCTGAGCATAATAGTCTTCTGGGGCCGTTCTTTAGATGATGATGTGTATCTATGCCCTGAAGGTTTCATAATAACGGCCTTCATAAAGTCTGTCCTGGCTAAGGGGAAGCAGCAGCTGTTCCTCTTGAGTTCCCCACTATTCTGCCCTGTTGCCACATGGTCTCTCCTGGGCTGCTTCTCCTGCCCTGCCACCTCATGTGTGGAAGTAAGAGTCAGTTGCCAGTACATTCAGCATTTGTGCATTGGACAAAGAATGGTTATCATCTTGTCCCTCTCAGGCAGCATAATGATTTGGGATGACACCTGCTGATATCCATTATTAACATCCCTTTTACAATGATCTGGCAAAATCTAATTGAGCTGCTATGGCTTTAGTCACACACTGGGGATTCTATTTTACAAAGCTTGCATGTCTGCATGCACAGCTGTATACCTTACATCTGCCTATAATACAGAAGTGGACTTCTGATCTTGCATATTTACAATATGGTACAGAGGTCAAAAACTTTGGGCGGTATACAACTAATGTATCCTATCGGCACAAAGATTTACATTTGTGCAATGGAACTTTCTTCCCTCTCCTGCCCCTATGCGTGCACCCCACCCACCCACAATCCAGAGGGTTGGGGAACCCCCTGGAACAGATTTAGGGGGTGCATAGGGGATTGATTATGTGGGGTAGGGCGTACTTGCCTCCCCCTAATATTTTATTCAAGTTGACATCCCTGGTCCTGTTGATCTAGTGATAATACTTGTCCTGACGGAGGTTAATAATGGGGCATGGTAGTACTGAAAATTGCTAAAATCCTCAAATGTCATTTAAAACAATCGCAGATCTATCAACCGCAAGAGCTTGAATTGTCTTCTTTAACGCTGATGAAACTAGTTATATCACGAGCGTAACAGACTTTTGGAATGTGTGGTCCTTATTTTAATGGATGTTGCGTGCTGCCAGAGATTCCTGTGGGGTGATTGTGTATGTTTCTGCTCATGTGTGCATTTTGTATACACACACACTAATGAATAGTAGGTGTTTTGTATGATATTTTTCAAAGGTATAATGCATTTATGTCTACATTTTTCCATGCATTTAAGTTGCTTGGAGGTCTTTGGGTAGCAATGCCTAACAAGTCTAATAAACAACAATAACAGTGCAATATGATCTGCCGCCCCCAGTAGTCCACCTTCACAGTTCTTTGCTAGTCTGTAAGGGTTACTGGAACTTTTGTTGCTATCTTGCGGCAAAAGGGATGTCATGAGCGGAATTACCATTTCACTGTATTCCTTTGCTCTTTCTGTACTATGTAATTATGCTGTAAGGGACACGGGTGGCGCTGTGGGTAAAACCTCAGCGCCTAGGACTTGCCGATCGCATGGTCGGCGGTTCGAATCCCCATGGCGGGGTGCGCTCCAGTCGTTCAGTCCCAGCGCCTGCCAACCTAGCAGTTCGAAAGCACCCCCGGGTGCAAGTAGATAAATAGGGACCGCTTACTAGCGGGAAGGTAAACGGTGTTTCCGTGTGCTGCGCTGGCTCGCCAGATGCAGCTTGTCACGCTGGCCATGTGACCCGGAAGTGTCTTCGGACAGCGCTGGCCCCCGGCCTCTTAAGTGAGATGGGCGCACAACCCTAGAGTCGGACACGACTGGCCTGTATGGGCAGGGGTACCTTTACCTTTAATTATGCTGTATATAATGCGATGCTTCCCAAGAAGATGGGACGCATCTATATTACATGTAAGAGTGGAGCAGGGGGAGGAGGTGGTCTAGCTTCAGTCTGCTGCATTTCATAAATGACACTGGAGAATTAAAATGCACAAATCCAAAAGATAAATGGAGTTGTGCAGCTGGAATCCTTTGTGCAATTCAGAAGTGTGTGTTATAATTATTTGAAGGTTGTTCAAGAAGTTTTAGAATTGCCCGTGTGGGGAGGGATGTTTGTGAAATGGCATCATTCCCATTGCAAGCAAAGACTTTATTTTCTGGCCATGCTGGCTCCGAATATTTTGTTGCCTGCAGTGGAACAAGGCTTCTAAAAGCTTTGCTGCACCATTCAGAGACCAAATCCCTGTCCCTATCTATTTCTCCCTACCCCCTACCCAGTGAAGCCATTTGCTTCACTGTGCTGGATGGTAAAACCAGCCCTGTTTCTAAGTGACTGGGGCGGGGGCGACTCCAAACCAAGAATTGCCAATTTTTCAATTGGCCTATATAGACTGATACTCAAGCGAGGTAGCAGGCAAAGCTTTTCAATGCACAGAGATCCTTTTCACCACCTCTAATTGCTGCTGGCAATTCCACAACTACGGAGGCAAACTGAAAAGACTCATCAGTCATACAGAAAAATGACTTGCAAATGCAGGCTCTTGCTCTTGCAAGGGACTTTTAACCGTTATATGCTTAGCCATAATTGGGCAAACATAAATCATTCCTGGGATTAAGATTATGATTAAGCTGCTTTTACTTAACACAAGCTGGTATGATTAGGTGGCATATAGGATGGCTGGGCTTTGGCATCAGATTGTCCTGGATAGCTGCCCCAAACGGGCTCAAAAGATAGATATTCGGACGCAGGCTTCTAGACATGTAAAACTGTCTTGGGGCATAAATCAGATGCTGTCATCTATATGTCTGTTGGAATGTTCATCTGAACATGGTTGCTGCTTGCTCTCTCCGCTGCATTGTTTTCAATGAGATGTGCATTTTAATGCACGTTACAAAGTGTGCCTCTTGGCCATGGAAAAACTAATGGTGCCAAAAGAAAAACAAAATAATTACTAATCACAGCTAGGGTGGGAGGATCACTGGCTGCTCATATGCTACCAGGCTCATTTCCACATATTAATTCACAACATGGGTCTGGGATACAACACGGACCTAATCCCTTATGTCCCTGCTCAATCGCTGAGGTCTTCAGGGGAGTCACTGTTAGTGGTCCCCCATTGCACAGGCATATGCCTCATATCTAGCAGGAGCTGTGCATTAAGTATTGTGGACCCAATTCTGTGGAACTCCCTCCCAGCTGAGATCTGACATGTCTCATCCATGTTGAACTTCAGGCATCTGGTGAAGACTTTGTTATATATATATAAAATCAGTCAGCATTTTACATAGGTTTTCTGATTTTATAGTTCATCTTAACTGATTTTATCTCTGTTACATACACTCTATTAGTAAATCTTCCTCTTTTTCTTCCTCTTCTTCTTTGCTAAACTCTAAACAATAGAAACATGGCTCTTACCTGCTCAATTTCAGCAAGTAATGCTTATTTTACATAATCTTCTACCTGTTTGTCGCATACACATCTGCTCTGGTGTGGCCTAAAAGCAGTCCAAGAAGTACTTTCTAACTGGAACAGCTGAGTACCCATTTAAATCCGCATTTACATGAGATCAAAAGTTAAGGTAGGCAGGATAGAGCAGTAAGAGAGTATGCTGTACTCTTTGTGGTTTAGAATTTCCTTTGAAACTACTATCTCTTGTCAGAGACTGCACTGAGAACATAATTGCCATGTGCAAAATTGTCCTATTTTCCATTGTAGGTGGGCCAAGTTAGTCAGCAGTGTGATTTCCATTAAACAGAAGAGGCTCTTCTCATGCATGAGTTTGTCGCCAGGTTTGTACGAGCATAAAGAGTGAGTCACTATTTTGGTACTTGTGACTTACTCATTAGCGTTTATTCAGAGACTTATTCCTTGCTGTAGCAGAGAATTAAATTATTCATGGACAAAGTCTAGAGGTGTGTGGTGTGTGACAAGCTTTGGAAAGGGTCAACAATCTCTCCCCCTGCTGTTTCTTCACTCCAGATTGTCTCCTACCCAAAATGGCTATTCCTGATCTAAATTCAGATTACCATTACATACATTTGAGGCCATGTTTGAGACAAAGGTGTTTGAAAACATGTGGTATCATTCTCCCTGTTGACCATTTACTCAAGCCCTATTAAGGCATTCATATGTGACTTAAATGAACTCACGTTGTGGTTAAAGCAAAAAAAAAACCCTTGTTGGGTGGCTCCTACCCGTGAAGGCGGTGAAGGTCCTGTGTGAGTGTCTGGAAGCGGTTGGAGGATGGATGGCGGCTAACAGATTGAGGTTGAATCCTGACAAGACAGAAGTACTGTTTTTGGGGGACAGGAGGCGGGCAGGTGTGGAGGATTCCCTGGTCCTGAATGGGGTAACTGTGCCCCTGAAGGACCAGGTGCGCAGCCTGGGAGTCATTTTGGACTCACAGCTGTCCATGGAGGCACAGGTCAAATCTGTATCCAGGGCAGCTGTTTACCAGCTCCATCTGGTACGTAGGCTGAGACCCTATCTGCCTGCAGACTGTCTCACCAGAGTGGTACATGCTCTGGTTATCTCCCGCTTGGACTACTGCAATGCGCTCTACGTGGGGCTACCTTTGAAGGTGACCCGGAAACTACAACTAATCCAGAATGCGGCAGCTAGACTGGTGACTGGGAGCAGCCGCCGAGATCATATAACACCGGTCTTGAAAGACCTACATTGGCTCCCAGTACGTTTCCGAGCACAATTCAAAGTGTTGGTGCTGACCTTTAAAGCCCTAAATGGCCTTGGTCCAGTATATCTGAAGGAGCGTCTCCTCCCCCATCGTTCTGCCCGGACACTGAGGTCCAGCTCCGAGGGCCTTCTGGCGGTTCCCTCACTGCGAGAGGCCAAGTTACAGGGAACCAGGCAGAGGGCCTTCTCGGTAGTGGCGCCCGCCCTGTGGAATGCCCTCCCATCAGATGTCAAAGCGATAAACAACTACCTGACATTCAGAAGACATCTGAAGGCAGCCCTGTTCAGGGAAGTTTTTAATGTGTGACATTTTAGTGTATTTTTCATCTCTGTTGGAGGCCGCCCAGGGTGGCTGGGGAGGCCCAGCCAGATGGGCGGGGTACAAATAATAAATTATTATTATTATTATCCTACAGAGACAATGTCAATCAAGAGAATAAATATGGAGTCAAAATGGCCGACATATAGAGACTTATTGATAGAAAGAGAAGGGAAATTAAAATTAAAAGAGTATGATGAAATCAAGGATGAGGATAGTGATTGGCTGCAACATCAACAGTTAAATGAGATTTTTAAGGAAGATAATAAGAAAGGATTTAGTTATACTGTTTCTAGATTTCAAAAATAAATAATAGAAGAGAATAATAAGCTGTTAAAGAAAACTTACAGCTTATTATTAGAATGGGAGACAAAAGATGAAGAGGTGAAATCAGTCATGATTAAATGGGCATAAGACCTAGGACATAATATACATTTGGATGAATGGGAAAAGCTATGGAAGAGCAATTTGAAATTCACAAACTGTATACTGCTGAAAGAGAATTATATGAAAATGATGCATAGATGGTATATTACACCAGTGAAAATGGCAAAAATGTACAAAATGAGCTCTAATAAGTGTTGGAAATGCAAAGAAAACAAGGGTACTTTTTATCATATGTGGTGGAATTGCAAACTAATTAAAAATTATTGGGACATGATTTATAATGAAATGAAAAAATGTAAAAAAAAATAATTTTTATTAGGTATTATAGGTCAAGATATACCAAAAGACAAGAATTTATTTATGTATGTGACAACAGCGGCGAGAATGCTATTAGCTCAAAGACGGAAAAGCAATGAAATACCAATGAAAGAACAATGATAAGAAAAGTTAATGGAATACACGGAAATGGCAAAGCTAACTGAGAGACTTAAAGATAAAGACAATAATGACTTCAAAAGGGATAGGGAACCTTTTAAGATATATATACAGAAACAATACATTGAAATGAACTCACTTTCAGGATTTTATAGGGAGCCGGCTGGTGTTTGCCTCTGGTCTGATCTTTGTCAATTATTTCCCAAGGAACTTTTAGGGATTACTCTTTTATGAGCCGGCCCATTGTTTTCCGGGCATGGCAAACTGGCCAAATGTTCTATAGTTTCGGCTGGTAAATGTTGAATACTGACATTAGTGGTCACCGGGCCTTTGAAGTATGTTATCTCTTTCCGTAGGTGTTTTTCCGGGGCTTGATTGTGGCCTAACTCTGCCTCGTCTAGGTACCTCAGTTTGTCCCAAGAGCCTGGAGAGTTCACCTTGGGGATGGTTCTCCCTATTGGAGGTGATGTAGTGTACTCTTCAGTGTGCTGGGCCTCCTTGATTGGAAGTAGATTAATCTCAGCCATTGTCTGAAGGTAACGTGGCCGACAGGCCGCCGGGTTTTGTTCTTGTATAGAGTTCAAATTAAAGGAAGTCTGGTCCTTTTTGTGGGCGTCCACATTGATTTCCTTATTTATATCTCTCCCAGACAGCTTAATTCTTAGCATGTCTAATCTTTCTAATATTTCAGTTTGTATTGGAGATGGAAATTGGCAAAATTGCCTGATTAAGAAATAAGTTTATTTTATCATAGAAGGGATACAAAACTATATGCAGAACAAAAATAATACACTCTAAACCAGAAAGGGAAGTTGGGGGAAGTCATGGGGGGTATATTGAGTATGTAAAATGTAATTTGAGTTTCTTGAATATGTTAAAAGTTGTTTTAAAAACTTTAATAAAAATATTTTTTTAAAAAAATGAACTCACAATGTGGGGAGAGTAGGCATTTGCACATTAGCTCGTCGCCAGTTGCTGTTCTAGTCATCTACCATGAGTTGGAGTGTGACTGTCTGAAGCAGGGATTCACAGAGAATGCTGGAAAAACAGGGTCTTAAATATGTATTGTATTCCATTTGTACCAGAAGCTTCCCCTCCTCAACTCATGGAGGGCAACTACCATGGGGAAGGGCAGAACCAGTGCATTCCCACCTCCTTGCATGTTCACTGAAGCCACTTATGAGCACCTGACTAGGATTTCAGTTGCAAACCAGGGCTTGTTATTGTGTCATGTGAAATGGCCCCAGGAAGCAGCACTTGTGATACTAACTCACGGGGGGGGGGGGAGAGATCTTGAGGGGGGGGAAGGAAAGTGGGAAGACAACTGCAGAAAAGGCCATAGGTTTTCACAACGAACAAACTTCACTTTAATAGTTTTTTGAAGCTTGTAATGATCACCTGGAAATTGATTAAATTTTGCTGAGAATAACCAAACACTTGCCAAGATGATGCTTAGAATGAGACTGCAAAGGGATGAAAGAAGTACATTGACCATTGGAATGTGTTCTTTATCATCTCTAATTAATTTCTGGATACATTTTATATTGAAAAAATACAAATAGGTGGAAATTGTATTAAGACAAACACATTTTTAAAAAAAAAAACACACAATTTAAATCGAATACTCAGAAACGTCATTATGAAACTGATATAGAAGCATTCCAACATAACATAACCAATGCACGCTCTTTAACATTACTGCAGCTAAATGTATTAGTCCAAAAACAGTTTCCTGATCTAGAAATTCTTGTGTTAAAGGGTCAAGCCAGCTGTGATAATTATCACACCATTTGCAAGCTTTTTCTTTATCGCCACTGGGTGGGGTACTGTCCTCTGACTGCTTCCCACATCATGCCTGCGATTGGCATTGAAGGAAAGCTCCCACTGCCTCCAATGGTAGTCCCCCCCCCCCAATGCAAATTGCAGGCACTGGAGGGTGTGGATACCTCAAAGCATCAAAATATTCCTTCCGAACCCCCAGGTTAAGGTGCATAGCAGAAAACCTCACAAGCAGTATTCCCCCTACCTGGCAGAAAAAACAAAACAATAAATTGAGTTACAACGATTTGCTGGCTTTTCATGATAGTTTAAATCTAAGGCCTGCGGTAGCTTCCTCACTCTCCCTAGTAGGAAAGACAGTCCTGTAGCCTATGTTGGGGCTACAGTGGGAGGGTATGGTTAAAGTCTTCTTACCCTCATATACATCAGGGTCTGATGTAGATTGACCTCCTACCACCACCCCACAGGCAATCTATGAAAGAATCACCTGTAGCTGTCCTGCAAGCACTAGGGTAAAACCAGACAGATCAAGATACAAGTTGAGAGAAAACCAAGTAAGTAGTTCAGATGAAAAACTTGGGAGATAGCAAAAGGCTTCTGTGTGTGCATGTAAGGGTTTGTTCAGTTCAAGATTCCCAGTGCGTTTCCAACTCAAAAGAGTTCATCTTCAGGGCAACAGCTATTAGATGTAAGAAAGGTCTTTCTTGTGTTCTGAAAGTTTCAGTTAGCCAAACATGTTCAAAGGGTTTTCTTACACACCAGGAACATTGGACTGAAGAGACTTAGAAAACACTCAAAGAAATTTTCTTGCTGTTTTCTGTTGTGCCATTATAGTTCTTTTTTCCTTCAAAAAATAAAATAAAACAAATATAGGCTCATATGCATGTAAGAATTTCCAGTTGGAATCTAGATGAGAAAGATGGTAAGGACTATCTGAGCCAGCTGCAAGGCAAAGGGTCATAATGCGATCCCAACTGAAGAATAAGAGCAGAGCATGACTACAGACTACAAACAAGAGGAAGGTAGGGAGGTAGCTTAAGACTGAATCCATGTGGGGGCTGCCCTTGAGGAGCTGTTTGAGTACAGTCACTCACTAAGGGCTTACCCAAACTTACCTTTTGCCCCACTCCAGCCAGAGATCTGCACTTTAATACTCCATATCTGAGCATCGTTGTTGGGGGGTTTTGTTTTGTTTTTGCCCTGGATCTTTCCCCGCAAACCCTCACTCTTTAAAGCTGAATCCGAGCATACACCAATTTGGGTTTTCCGCAGATTGATATTTGCTCCAATTGAGCTTTAAAGAATGCATTTTCATGGAGAAAGTTCTGGAGCAAAAGAAGAGGGGTGTTCAGACCCAAAGCTTTAAATTGTGGACTGTGTCTGGAAAGAGCAGAGGAAAGTAAGCATGGATAAGCCCATAGCTGCTATTTCAGTTTTGCCAATGATATTTTGGGAATGGAGGGCTGATTGATCTAGTCTGTTCCATTGATAAGAAAATGACACATGCTGAAGAAGGAAAGCAGTTTACTCTCCCCAAGAAACTGGAGAATTATGGCGGTGACTCATTTTCACTGCCAACATGGTGGAGAGTTTGAACAGATTGTAAAGGTTTGCACTACCGAATTGGAACATCCTTGAGACCTTGGTGACACCAAATAAACTTGTTACAGGACTGGGGGGGGTGGGGAATCTAGGAAGTGAAAGAGGATAATCTTGGCACTTCTAGGAGTTACAGCACATTCATCCTGAAGGCAATAACCACCAGCTTGGGAGTGTTTACTATCAAAAGGGTATCTGAAATCCTCTCTGCTTAAAGTTACTCTTAAAACTGCTTTACTCATCTCATTTTTTAGTGCTTTATTTTTATAGAAAGCCATTTTCTACTCAACTTTTACCACTGTTGAGCAAGTTCCTTCCCCAAGGATTTTATCTCTTTTGAGAAAGTGGTATAAAACTTACAAGGGTGCCAGTTCTTAACATTTTTATGGGTTGCAGTTGCACCCTAGATGCATAAGGACACGGGAATGGCAACTGTTCCTTTAATATATATTTAGTCGTAAAAAGAGGGGGAAAGGAGAAATATGAGGTCAAAGGAAAAGAATTAAGCTAATAAAAAGAAGGAATCAAACTGTCAGAAAGAGAGAGTCAAAACCTCTTATAACAAACAGGAAACAATCCAAAAGGGTACTATTGATAGTCAGAGTAATATTGATTTTATTGCCTAAGACAAAAGTTAAACATGCAGTAAAGGCAATTAAGTCTCAGGCATTGCACAAATAATAAAACATTTAAAAACTGCATTTGAATATGTGCAGAATGATAGAATGACATTCTCAGCACCAATCAGCTGATTTGCCATGATAGCATGCATTCACTACAATTGCCAATCAGCTGATTGGCAGTGATCTCCTTTGAAGTTGTCACTTGAGGTCATAATGATGTGAGATGATTGGCAGATGCATGCTGTCACCAGGAGTGGGGAAGGTAAGGATGTGGCCAGATCTAGTTGTCCACCCCAATATACAGTCCATGCACACTGCAAGGAGCTACTGTGTGAAGTTTCTTCATATTTTTAGAGAGATGTCTACATTTTAATGCAGTAATTTATTCAACCTGTCTATTTATAGTATTCTTCTGTGTAATGATGACCTATAGATTTAGAAAGAAGCTGAGCCTAAGGTAACTTTCTAGACATCTGGCAATCGTTGCCCTTTGCCCAAGGCCAATCCAGTACATGATTAGTTCATAAGTTTGCACACTAAGGCAATCTTGCTGTGCCTTTTCCACTGCAGTTTTTAGGAAGAAGGAACATCTGCATTCTCCCTTGTGAAAGGTATGAAGTTTCTCAAACATAGCTTATTATCTTACCTTTAAGTTTCCCAGCATTAACTTTCCTGCCTATGCCAGCAAAACAGTTTGGAATCTAACATGCAAGCAGACTTATGAATATGAAATATTAGAGTGATCACAATTCAAAGCAAGAAATGTGACATGCATACCTCATTTTGCACATTTTTTTCATTACTGAAAGACTGCAGCAAGAAATCATAAGTTGCATGTGCAGAAAGATCACAGCTGAAAATCAGATCTTACATATCACATAACAGCACTTTTCAGTAGACACAGATTGCCTTACATAGGCAGCTATTATGTCATTAAGTGATAAGCTCTGGAAGGATTCACATCTGCAGACAGCATCAGTCCATGAAATCAGTAATGATCCACAATCCCTAAGACACCATTCAATGTCTTCTCACTAATCTTGAAGATAACTGTGTGAGCAGCTCCAACTGAAAACTGGTGATTTTTGAGATGTTGAGAGGTAATATGAATGTTCTGCCTGTGATATCTGATCTGTCATAGTTACATTATTCATGTTTTAGGCTTGTAAGTAATATGTAAATATAAAATGCTTTCATAATTTTTATTTTTCCAAGAGCCTGAGGCCTGATATAAGCAAGCTTGACCTACCATGTACTCTGGATCCACTCTGGAGTGGCTTGTGTACTTAGTAATATTTACCACTGAAGAAAGCTATATGGTTGAAACCTGTTTGGCACCTGGAAGTGTTGTTTACCCTCATGTGTTAAATTCTCTTCTGTCTCTCAGTCCACATTGAATTTTAGTATTTTATTGTGTTCAAAGGCTCTATAATTATTTGCATACAATAATATATTGAGTGAAACTTTGATGGTCCTGGCTTTTACATTCTGTCTCAGAAGTTGGGTTCAAATCATAATTCATATCTCTGGTTTTTATCCACTATCCTATGCAAGTGTCACAGTTCTACTTGCGTAGAACATCCAAGGCAAACTGTTCACCATGTTGACCTTTTTGCACAATGAGTCACAGATTTAACAATGAAAATGATCGCAGCACAATGGCTTCTGTTTAAGAAATGTTCTCCCCAAAGAGACTCATGTGCAGGTCGCATTAACATCTTCTCAGTGCCATGAAAGGACTCTCCTTTTCCACCACCTCTATGATTGTTAATTCCCAGTCACCCACCCCTATGTTCTGTAGGCCATTTGGTAGCTAGTTAGTTTTACTGGTGATAATGTTTTCAGAGAAGGGGTTTCATTATTGTATTGAGAAGTAGCATATGATTGTGTGTTTTTCATCTTCCATGTAATTTTTGTCCATTGCCTTCTACTGAACACTGAGGCTTTTTGAATCAGGCAATGAATAAATGAAATAGATAAATAACAGGACTGGCTTTGAGTTTGTTCTGGTCCAGCAAAGACAGAAGCCAGTGGCATCATCCAGAGAAGACATTGGGTTAAGTCCAAAAGCAGCCACTCAAAAATCTGAAGGCTGATGATATGAACAATGAAAGAATGATTATTAAATTCCACAGCAGTCAAACAGAAGTGAAAGATGCAGGTGATGTGATTAGATGATGTCCGGATTCTGGTCAGAGGCAGGTGATATGGTCCAAGACAGACAGGTGGTTGGGTTGCAGGAAGCAGCAGAAGCTAGACACAGGTATCAATATGATGCCTCTGTCAATATGTTGTTTAGATTGGTGAGCCAGGCCTAGGGCAGAAGGGCCCTGATGGAAGCATTCACTTGAACTTTGGATAAATATCCCTTGGAGCTCTCCTAGGTCCTGAAAAACCTTAGCCTCAAACTGCTTTCTAGGTTGCTTTCCACCTGTCCCTTGCAATTAGTGCTGGTCACTCTTCCAGCCAGGTAATTTCCTCTGGGATCTTACCCAGCACACCATAGGCCTTCAACCAGTTGGAACAGGAAGCTTCATACAGAATCAATAAAAATGTTGCTACATAAAGAAACACAATGAATTTATAAAACGATGACAGTTGAGATTCTCATTGGAAATTGTTCTTTTCTTTTCTCCATTTAAAAAATGGAAATAATTACAGACTGAGAATCTACAAGAGAAAGAAATGAGATCGACAAAAAATCAAAACAATATTTACAAGAAATTTTACAAAGAAAGCACCTCATTTTCTAAAAATAAATAAATGCATTTGCTCATTAGAGAAATGGGGACATTAATGTGCTGCTGAGGTAAGTAACAGCATAAATGATGCTCCTATGCCAGTAACAAGAGAATGATAATCCTTTCCCGTTTCAGTTCCTTCACCTTATTAGTTTTCCTTTTTCAGTGAAACACGCAGACCTTTCCTTTCCCCCCAGGATGGTAGGCCATTCGCAAAATGCATGACTAGAATTAACAGATGATTTAGGGCATAAACTCCTTGCAGACTTCAAGGAACATGTCCTCAAAAGAGATTTAAGTAGCTATGCATATATTAACTGACCTGATCCTCCTCATGAGTGTAAAAATGTCAAGCATCAAAGAATATGTCTATGCCGTAATAAACTTTGCCTTGCTGCAATTCCTTTTCACAGAAAACTGACAATCCCACAGGTAACAGACAAAAATGACTCTGTCCATGTAACATCCCAATTGCTTTAAAAGAGCACATTTTATGGGTTATGCAGGGTTGAGAGCCATATCACAGCAGGACACAAGATGACCATGCTTACCCTGTCACAGTCAAGAGAAAAACTAAAATGGAAAAAGAGGAAGGTAAGATGAGAGATGGAAAAGTTGGTTGCCACTATGTTCACAATCGCTTATATAGTCATATAAGTAAAAGTATTTATTCCCATAATGCCTAATTAACTCAATGAATTCACGCAGCATGTGGCGATCACCACTCTTTTTTATGACAAAGGGTTAGATAAATTCACAGAGGGTAATCTATCATTAAGCACAGGGATCCAAAAGAGGCAGTCTAACACAGATTACCAAATGTGAGGCCTGAACAATAGGGAACAGTTATCTCCATCATTATCCTATAAGTTTTCCAGGACACATCACACCACTGCTTGATTCAATGAACCTTGCTTCTTATGCTCCTATGCTTTCAGTAGGAATAAGGCACACTGACCTTTATCTGGAAACTATAATCCAACACAGAGTTAATCATGCTTAAATCCATTAAACCCAAAGAGAGGAATGTGCAGGACTGTACAGGGTTGCAGCCATAGTCTTTGTAAGGATCAAGTGATAATATATTTGTAAGATTGAGAACAATACACTTTATCTGAGAACAAGAAAGAGAAAGTCCATAGTGCCTCAACAATGAAAAACACTTTCCCCTCCCAAAAACTACATGTTGCTGTGCAGGGTGCTCCTATATACACAGGGTACTTCCTGCCAGCCATGCCACTGATGGCATTCTACTCCTTCTCCCATCCAGTTTTACATTCCCCTCTGCCCAACAGTTAATCAGCATTCAACTGCCTCTTAGGACACCAGGGCTCATAGGGTTGGTTGGAGAGTTTGCCCCTTGAAGGTTTTCTTTGTAGTTCTGGAAACCTCAGAGCCCAAATACCTCCCTCGTCTCCATTTAGTCTATAATATAAATTGATTTTATTGCATTAGCCATGTGGCCATAGCATAATATACATAGAAATAACAACATAAAATGGGGGTGGGGAGATAAAAGTGGATGTCGTCCTGGGCGAATACTTTGAAAAAAATGGGGATAACAAAAGTAATGGGGGATTTAAAACATCGAGTGACAGAGAATACAAAAACAGGTTCGATTGTGCAGTGTATTGACTACATCTGGGGTATTAAAGAAGAAGTTGGTGCCGCTTTCCTCTTCATCACACTAAGCAGGAAGTTAGCTGTCATCTCAGTAATCCAACAGTCAGAATCCTGCAGAAGAAGGGACACTATCCAAGGCTGGATTGGGAGATGAATCTTGTTCACGAGAGGAGTTAGAAACCGAGATCTTTCATCTGTCCAGTTGGGACAGAAGAGCATTACATGTTCCATAGTCTCCAGAGCCGTGTCATTGCAGGTGCATGTTCTATTTGCAATGGAAACTCTGGAGTAACGACCCGACAGATCTGCTGTAGGAAAACAGTTGAGACGGGCACAGGTAAAGGCCCTTCGCTTAGCCTCCGAAGGAATTGTGAAGCAGTATAGAGGGATCTCTTCAGGGGGTGGAATAGCTAGGGCTAAGCCTGAACACGGCCCTCTTGCATGGGAAGCTGTGTTAGAGAAGTCAAGTTGCTGTAGCTTCTTTTTGATTGGAGGTAGGGCTGCCATTTAGTCTATATAAGCATTAGTATTCACACATCAGCATAAAAAGGCTTATCATACATCCATTTGCCCTGTTGCTTTCCCCAGAAGAAACCCAATCTTTAGCTCTGCATCAGAACAAACAGCAATTGGGGTTTCCACTTTTTTGATCTATTGGGTTTTCTGGAGGAAAGCCATAGGAGAAAGACAAAAAAAAAAACCAAACACTTGGATCTGTGCCTCAAAAGCATGGGACAAGAGGAAAACCACTTGAACCTGAGCTTTCCAGGTGCAGGATAAGAGGAAGTGTGAATGAACCCAAATAAGGGGCAATTTGATCACATGGCTTTCTCCAGTTGAGATTCCATTCAGTGAATGAACTTAAACCAGCATGTAAACCAGCCCTGCTCTTGTTGGGGAACAGAATCCTCAGCTCTCAGACAACTTCCGAGCAACAAACACAACCCACCATTTCCTTAGTCCATTGAAGAGAGCAGATACCAGCTGGTTTGTTTCAATATGGCTTGTTTCAATTCACACACAGAGAGAGGGCCAGATTTTATGATTGACTTTCTGGAACTGTGGTTGTCAGACATCTACAACCTCATTAGGAGACTTCTTGTTTACTCTGATATGATCATGCCCTCCCCAGGAAGGCTCACTGAGCCCCAACATTTTAGTCTTGCACTTAATATGGCTCTTTAGGAAGACTGAGGTTTGAGTGATTAGTGTTTCTGCTTTCCTTCCTTTTTTGCCTTGCAATGATCCCTCTTCTCCCCTGCAGTCCCTAAACCCACCTCCCATTCTGTTCTGAAGGGGCCACCCTTTAGCTTTTTAGGAAGCACAGGGGGTAGGTAGCAGGTGGAAGAAATTACTCTCCAGCCCTGGCCACTTCCAAAGAAAGTATCCCAAGTGGAGTTCTGCTTACAGAACTTCCAGACCCAAACCAATGTCTTCCAAACGTGCAACAGCATTGATGTCTCAGTGTATCTTCAAAGTGCCGTTATTTACTTGTCCCTGTGATGATGTTGACAGGGAAGGAGGAGAGACTACATAGTTCATTTCCTGACGTGTTCTTTTCTCTCTCTCTTTTTCCCTTTCTGACAGATGGCTGGAAACATTCATGACAGATAATGAACCACATTTCATATTTGAGAAATGGTGTCTGAAGAGGGGAGGGAGAAATGGAACAGTGACATTCATTAGATTTGCTTTGTTGCAACCTCACAGCATGGCAGAGAGAGAGGAAGATTTCCCTCCTCGTTGCTTCTATTTGTTTTCAACATTTCCCTTTTGCCTTTGCCACCCACCAGCCTCCCTCTGGGCTGACCTCATTACTGGACACTCCTTTGGAGGCCTATCCTCATCCTAGATTGCCCATGTTTATTTAAACTTATTTTTTCTCCCACTTCCCAAATAATCACCCTGCTTCCCTCTCATATTATGACCTCTGGAAAGGGAGTATATCTAGTTGGTCTACACTTTTCATAACCAGAGTGATTAGAATGAGAATTTGTGAGTTTTACAGCCAAAGATATGAAACTGTATCCACAAAGGCAGTGTATGCAGGTGAGCTGTATTTTATCAAACAAAATAACACCCTTTCTGGTTTTCTTTGCCTGCATCAACTCCTTGCTTATGGGAAAGCAGAACAAACTTATCCTGGCAAGCATTTAGTAGGATAATTTCACTTCATTCTGTTTGTCTTGTCTCAGAAAGAGCTTGCTTTTATCCCCCATTTCCTTGCTTTCTTACTTAATTCCGTTCCTCATGGAGCCATAGATTAGCATGGGAGATGTGCTCACTTCAGAGAAGTAAAATTATGTGATACTAAGAGATGCTAAATTATTGGGATGCTCACTCTCACAGACAGATGCTCACGTGAGTGGCATACTTTGAAGTTAGTGGCATGTTATTTTCCCTGATGTAGAATAAAGTAAGGGGATTCAGAGCTGAAGACCAGTTACATGGAGCACCTGAGTGTGGTGTAGGGCAATTTTGAAAGTAAGCAATTCCCGCTTATGCACTTCTGAAATGGTAAAAATAAAGCCATGCAGAATGTCTCCCCCCTCCCTCCTTCCCCCCTCTGTTTTGTTTTTGCATTTATATGCCACTTTTCTTCCATCATGGAACCCAAGGTGGCTCCCAGAAGGGCTTCCATCCAAAAACACTGACCATCCCCATATCTGCTTAGCTTCAGCAAAGTGGTGGTCTCATATTATTTCTGACCTATCCTCCCTGTGGATTTGTATCAGCTCCAAAACCTAAATATGTCATTGATTCAGTGACAGAATTATAGGACGCCATAAGGGGACTTCCCTCTCCCCTTACCATTTGTGCTCTGCCATCTTGAGCTACTGCTTTTAGGTAGATAATGGGGAGAACTTAGCTAAAACTGATGAGAATCAGGTGGAGGGGCTTGTTGATTTCTTGGAGGGACCCCTTATCTTTCCCCCATATTTCAGGCCCTTTGCTGATTGTTCCAAATCAGTGGGCTTCTAACAAGAGCCTGTGGGGGTAGCAGGATAGTCCTAATGCATGCAGAATAAGAAATGAACCTTTCTTCTATGGCTGGGGTGAAGAACCCATGGCCCTCCAGATGTTGTTGGAATCCCAACTCCCACCGGCCCCAGCTAGCATGGTCAGCGATTAGAAATTATGAGAGATGTTTTATGTTAAGGGGGAAACTTGCCAAAGATGGGATCCCACAATGTTTCACTTCCAGCATTCACATCTGCAGAGAACTTCCTCTTCCACTGGCAAGCAGGGTCAAAGCAACTTGTTATCAGGAACATTTAGAACTATCCTTCTGTTTTCAGGGTGAATAGGTTACGATTAATTCTTCCTGCACTTTTCTTAAGCAAATTATTATATAATCATGCCATTTTTCATTCTCCAAACAACCTTGTGAAATGAATAGAAAAGCAGTGACCTGTCACACACGTGGGAGACCAAGGCTGAGGAATGTATTCAGTGCGGCTCAGCAAGTTCATAGCTCAAATCCAGTTTGCTCCCAGGTCAGAGACTGACACCCATTCTCTCATGGTTAGCTGGCCATACAGATCAGATTTTACATTAATTATATACTTCTCTTCCCTGTTCTGTTCTTCAAATTGAAGACTGACTGGCCTAAGTATACTGAAGTTACTTATTCTGCTTTCTCCAGCAAATTTGATCCAGTCCTGTGAGATTCTTTCCCCTCAAAGAAGGGTGATCATCCAAAATTGAGGCACATGGGTATTATTTCTGCATGGAGAGTCTCTTAGGAACAAACACATTTAAAGAGAAGAATGAAACCTTTCCTTTTTTCTAGAGAAGCAATTCAAATAATCCTTTTCAAACATTTGGTTGGTATTTGCTAGACTTCATGCTGAACAGTCAATTGTTATAAATCCAGGGATGGGAACCCGTGACTCTATGGGTGTTGCTGGACTCTAACTCCCATCAGCCCTATTCAACCCCACTCAGCATGGCCAATGTTTACGAATTATGGGAACTGTAGTCCAACAGCATCTGCAGGACCACAGGGTCCCCATCTCTGCTCTACAACCTGATGAAGCTGAGAGAGGAAGAAAAAGCAGCTTACTGCGATGCAAATTTGCACTTTGCTCTTTCTGATCCATTATTGATATAATTTATTATCATGACTAATTAGCAGAGGGAGAAGACCACCCCTGCCCCCCATCTTTGACTTTTGTATTTAAACCCAAGAAATGCTACAGAAGCAAATTGGTTTACTCTGAAATTGATTATATTTCGTATCATGTACAGCTCCGGCAATTTACCCCCAAACAAAAACAGAAGCTTTAAATAATACCGCTTCCTTCTTTTTGATTTGCATTAAGCTGTTTCTCCCTTCTGTGATATAACTAGACAGTTTACACTCTGGAATGGGATGCCTGACACATAGATGGACAGGCACCAACTCAGAGTCTATTATTTATTCAGTGACTGCTTCATTTATTCCTCATCTCCTTCTACAATTTACATTTCAGAGACATTTCATAACTTAAATGCTTTCGCTGAGAAGTGCAATTGAGAAACATGTGCTGAAGTGGGATGCTATGTGTCAGAACCAAGGTATGTGTGGCATGATGTGGGGTGTGTGTGTAATGGAGAAGGCTGGAAGGGAGGGCAGAATGGTGAAAAGGCAGAGGTTTAATCAGAAGCCAAGGAGGTCACCTACTTCAAAAGTCAGGCTATCCAATACCAGCCACAATGCAATTCACCATAATTGGAGGCAAGTCAAAAAATGCCAAGGTAAGGAAAAGGATGAACAACAACAGTAAGGCTAAGAATAAGAATAAAGTGCCAAGCAAAAACAGACACTAAAGACTGATAGATCAATCTATTTCCACTCTATGTAAGTTTCACATGTGTTGGCTCATATTTCCATACCAATCTGCATTTTAAAAAAACACCCACCATACAGACAAAAATTCACATTGATTTTAACATTTTGGGAGCAAAATATACATCATTGTATACGTTATTCTAAAATATGTACTTTTGTACCTATTTTAACCAACAAACATGCAGTTTTAGGAGAAATCTATCACATAATTTGGAGAAGTGCAAAAATGAAGGATAATTGCATTAAAATCTGCATATTAATCCAGGAAGTGCAAATGGAGCATTCTTACTGGACTGAGTGGAACAAGGTGTTGTTGTTGTTGTTTAAAATGTATTGATACTGTATATATCATTTTTGCCTGTAGAACTCAGCTCTTGAATTATAAAAAAGCCCTTAGAAAATGGGGCAGGAACTGAAGAAAACCTACTCAAACTTCCATGGTGGAGACATATCTTCCCAAGAATATAAGGTGAACCTGCTGACTCAGCCCAACAACCCACCTAGTCCAGTTTTCTGATCTCACTGTGGCCAACCAAATATCTGTGAGAAACCCACAAGCAGGACCCAAGCCCAAGAGCAACTCTCCTCTCTCGCGGTTTCCCAGCATTCAGAAGAATTACTGCCTCCAATCATGGCAGTATTATAACTATAGTTTTGATGGCTGAAGTCTGAGCTGCACTTCCTGAAGGGTGGCCATCTCAGTTCAGCCTGATTTATGAAGTGTCTTCACATAATTTCTTCGTAAAAATGGAGAGATCTACCCCAAGTTTGTTTTCACATGAACATTGCAGTTTTCACTTAGGAAGCAGCCATATACCAGGTCAGGCTATTCAAATCATCTATCCCATTAGTCTTCTCTGGAAGGCAGCATCTCTCCAGAGTCTCAGGCTGAGGCCCTTCATATCACCTGTTACCTGATTCTGTCAACCAGCAATGCCTGGGATTGGACCCAGGACCCTCTGCATGCAAAGCATATACTCTGTTGTGCTATGACTTCCTTTCACCTAATGCCTTTACCCCAGCCTAAATCATCCTGATTTGGGATCTGATGTTCAGATCATCAGGCTGGCTCCTACTGCTGCAATCAGTGCCAATCTCAGTGCCAAACCAGCTGGCTGTAGTCATCCCTGTAGAAGCCACACATTAGCACAAGCAAAAGGTATTATTTATAAGCTGCCTTTAGTTTACCGTAAAAGAATAAATAGATTATACGCACGCCTATCTCTTCCTCGCTATTTGATCGCTTGCCATGCGGAGACACTGGCATTAAGTAGCTCAAACAGATTTCCAGTTTTCAGGCTCTTTTCAAACTCCATTACTCTCTCCCACATAAACTTTATCTACGTCATGGTTGCTGCTACTGCTGCCACAGTGGTATCTTAAGAAATGTATTTCATGCCTAGCCTCAAAATAAAGAAGTGATACAACAAAATGCTGCTGGCGCTAGAAGCAATTTGAATCCACTGATGGAAAATATAGCCCTGGCAGGCACAGTAATATAGTCCTGCTAGGATGTTTTTTAAAAAAATTTACAAGAGTTCTCATGCCACATTTTTAACACACACACACTAATAATAAATCAGTAATTTTGCCTGCATGCACACTGCCATCAGGGTGGATTGTAAATGTTTTACGGTTTTATACTGATTTGTTTTCTTTGCTGTGCTTTATAATGTTATTTTGTTCACTGCTATATATATATATATCGCTTTATATTACTATGTAAAAAAAGAAGTAAATAACTATTGTGCTCTCATTACAGACAAAAGTGTGGCTAGAAACAGAAGCTATGACACCATTTGCTAACCAGTGGACCAGGGTGAGGGCATGGGCAGCAGGCACCATGATGGACAGACCTTGGGTTATTGTCCTAGAGACCTTGCAGACAACCATGGGAGGGTGGAGAAACAAACCATCAAGCAGGAGTGGACATTTTTTTAAAAAAAGTCGAATTTGAAAGTTTAACTGCCAGAAAAGGCCTGGCTAGAGAAGTTAGGAGTTTGTTAGGCAAGAGAAACTGGTTTAATTTCCTGAGGGAAAGGAAGAGATACTAGAAAGGGGCTAGAGGCGTTTTACAGGCAGGGTAAAACAGATTCTAGGAGGAATTGGATTTATTAGAAACAGACTTATGGGTGAAAGTTATAAGTAAAGTTCTTAATTACATCTGTAAAAGAAGTTTTGATTGAAGTACTGTGCATTTACTAGAGAAACCACAAAGCTTTATCTCACACTGAATGCTTGTTAATAAAATTCTAGTTTTTCCCCATCGTGCCTCATCTTTAATTTATTCCCAGTTCAAGAAATAAGTGGTCACAGGACCTCCACAACAACAGTAAGAGTCCTTGTTTGCTGAATTATAGTATTATACACACTCTGCCACAAACATAGAACCTCTGGATTCATAGTTGTTTCTGACAGGGCAAGTCTAAGTTTAATTCACCTACACTACTTTGCTCCCATCTTTTCTGAGGGAGTTTGCCACAGACAGTTTTGCTCCCTCCCCCACCACCCCATACATTCACTGAGCACACTCATTCTGGGAATAGTTTTCTTTCCTAAAAAGATGAATTGGCTGAGGAAGAGTCCTCCAGAGTCCCAGGCAGGATCTGGTCTAGCAACAGCACCATCCTTCGGGTGTGGGATAAAGCACTCAATCGTTGGTTCTACATCTTTGCTTCCTTCACATTTGGTGGTGACTTGCATATTTCAAAGAGCAATCACAGATCAAACACCATGATCATGAACACAATATTCCTCAGCAAAGGCAGTTCACACCACCAACTGTGAGACATCAAGTACCAAGTACTTGAAGGATAAGTCGTCAAGCAAGGCACAAGTGTCAGTCAGCCCTATGATTTCCCCAGTCATTTACACAAAGAAAGAAAGTGAGCAAATATTGGCAAAATAGTATAAAATAGATCCATTCTGCTATTAGTACCCCACAATCCTGTGCATATTAACTCTGAAGTCCCATCATATTTATGGGTATTCCTCTCAGGTAAGTGTGTTTAAGACTGAAGCCTGAGAATCTTTCTATATCTTCAAGTGCAGCAGAAGCCAAACCACCTCTTATCTTAAAAATGAAGGCTGTGAAAATTTTCTGGATATCACAATCTCTTTCGTTAAAAGCGTTCTCACACTGGCACAATGGAACATAGGAAATTGTCTTACACCAAGTCAGATCATTGGTCCATCTGTTTCGGTGCTGTCTAAATGGACCAGCAGCTGCTCCCCAGGTTTTCAGACATTTCTCCCAGTCCAACCTAGAGTTGTCAGAGATTGACCTGCAACTTTCTTTATGCAAACCAGCTCAACCCTACCGCTGAGCCCTACCCCTTCCCCTCAAATGCTCAGTCAGAGTACTAGAAACAAACTGATTACTGCTTCCCACTGCAGAGAAGGATAAATTTTCTCCCTACTGCTGCTGAACATAACAAAGCAAGAAAGTACCCCAGGGGTCTATAGAAACGTAGGCTATTATTTCTGTGTAATTTCCATTTAATATATAGCTAACTTTAATGGGCTACAATGCTACTGTTCTGCCAGCCTAATCACCCCAGCATTCCGGGTGGGGGAGGAGATTATTCATGTTATGGTTTGAGGGCACCCCGACTATTTTGATTTCCAATTGTTCCCAACCAATTGTTGCTACATCGGAAAAAGGCATCGCAAGCGAGACATTTTAAAACAAAGAATTAAAATGTAATAAGTGGAAATTAGTTTTCCTGCATCTGGGTTTATTTCTGCGAGCATGTTGTGAGCCACAGGGAACGTGTAGCAGGAGCGCCATAGGAGAAGAGCTGTGAGCTTACATAATCAGCTATTAATGGAAACGTAATGCTCGTAGTAGGCAAGGCTGAAGATCTGTGAGCCTGTTCCATCATGGGTATTTGCTCTCTTTAACAGGGGCTTTGCATCCCTACTGAGCAATGACTAATTCATTCCAGGAGTTGGTGGTGTGGTTTAGAAGAGTAGAAGAGCACTAGATGCCTTAATGCATTCATGGTTTTGATGTTGACTGCTCTCAATAGGGTTCACAATTCTTGGCCTGAGCTATCTCTAATATAGGGATGGGGACTCCCGAGGTTGCTGGACTATAATATTATGTAGTTTGCTAAAAATTTCTGGGGATCGCAGCTCTGTGAGGGTTAATCATCAGTTCCCAGGATTCTTTTGGGGAAGCCACATGCTTTCAATATGCATTAGATGTGCTTTAAATGTATGTTGTAGCTTGGACTTCCGGGTCGGCGCCATCGCCGAATGGCGGACTCCCTCCGAGCTCCGGAGGGAGCCGGCTTGGCAGGGGCTGGGTCCTACCGCACCGGCGATGCGGGGACCCTTAAAAACCACGGCCAGAGGAGGCCGTGGACATGGAGACTCGGCTGGCACCGTTAGCGCCCTCCCGACTCGTGAAGGAGCCTTTTTAAAGGCTACGGATCGGGTGCCGGGGAGAAGCGTGGTGCTTTGAGTTCTCTGCTATCCCTGCCGAGCGCAGCCGCATGCCATCCGGCGGAGAGCGCTGACTTCTTCTATTGAAAATCTGGCTCTAAAGAAGAACCCGTGAGTAATTGGAATATGGACTAAAAAAAAAAGGGATAAATTTTTAAAATTCGGAGCGAACGGGGGAGGCGGAAAAAAGGAAGTCAGCCCACCCCTAAATTGTAGAAGAGCCAAAACAAAGGACTGGACAACTAAGATTGAGTGTAACCTTATCTTGCTGAATCAGCAACTTCGCGAGGGAAAATTATAAGATTGAGCTGGAGGAGAAAAGTGGAATTGTTTTAAAAAAAAGCAAACCCCCCCCCCCCCCCGGAATCCCTGGAGCGATTCGTGAAACTGCCTGGAGAAAAGCGATGGAGGTTTTGACAGCTGTCAAAGAGCTGTCAAAAAGGAAGATTAAAATAGAGATTTTGTTATGAGGACTCTGCCGGTTATATTTGTTATAAATTGAATATAAACTGTTTTAAATATCGGCTAACAAGCTACTTGGACTGGTGGATGTGATTCTGGAAGGGAACTTTGCTACTGTAATCCACCTAGAGGAGCCGAGGGATATTGCATGTGTTTTTGACAGGAAACTTGAACAGTTGAATGGAACTTTTAATCTCCTGGGAAACTGCAGGAATGGAACATTATTTTGTCTACAGAGGTCTATACACTACAGGAAACAATGGAACTATTTGTTGGAAAATGAAAGGAACATGATGCAATGCTTTGCTCCATGAATAACAAGCCTCTGCAGAGACACTAGAAACTTTTGGAAAAAGAACATTTCTGTGGGAGAACAGAGAAATAAAAAGGAGGAGAATGATTGACAAGAACAAGGAAATAACAAGAACTGGACAGAACTGGGAGAGGGAACATTTGGGATATCCAGGTTTGACAAGCTTATGGAAACAAAATTGGAGTTTTTACTCCTGGATATAAAAACCTGGATAGAAGAAATGGGCCCCTTTTTTGATAGACTCCTTCTACGATTGGACACCCGTAATCAAAGACTGGCAAAGAACCTGAGGGACATAGTGTAATGTGGGAACTCCAGGAAGATATTAGAAGTAGAGGGATAGGTGAAACGCAAAGGGGAAAGAGGGGAGGGAAAATTGGAATCCAAAGGCTGTGAAAATAACTATTCATATTTATCTTATTTCCATCTGTACTATGTTTGAAAGGGGGGAACTCGTGGAAGGGAATAGATCGATCTTAGGGGATGGGAATTTGGATAAATTGGGTTATTGATGATGAGTGTAATTTGGGGATAAGAACTTGTTGAATTTAATTGCTTATTTGGAAGATTTGGAACACAAGAGGGGGTAGGGAGGGGAAGTCCTGGTTATTGGCAAAAAGTTTATAAATTGGATTTAATTTGTTATAATTTGTTTTAATTTGGAAAACCTTAATAAAAATTATTATAAAAATAAATAAATGTATGTTGTAGCTCTACAGTTATTTATGCATACTTGTTTGGAAAGTGTTGCAGGCACTCTCTGTGTTCAACTGACAATTGCTCTATATCTTTTAATGGTTTATAGCAGTTAAAAAGAATGGAAGCTGTAGTTTTGCAGTCCCACCACCAGCAGCCTTTTTCTGTCTCATTGACAAGGATGGCTTCAGATTCTAAGCCTACATGGTGCAGGGTGGTTTCTCATGGCTGCCTCATTCAGGAGAGAGAGAGACAGACAGACAGAGATGAAAAGGATGGTGTGGAGCTTGGGAGTTTGGCAGGAAACCACAAAGTGTACATTTCCCCTGCCTGTTAGCTTTAACCCTTCCCCTGCTGACTGGAGGCATGCAAAATTTCTTATACTCAACACTATGCAGACTTCTGGGTTTTTTAAAAAAATAGTTTCTACTGATTTTAACTGTGTTTTGTTTTACCATGTATTTACTTTCTCCTATTCCCTGATGGGCTCATCTTCCAGCGTCATAACTTTTATATGCCTGGTAAGGACCTAACAGAAGCAGAAGACATCAAGAAGAGGTGGCAAGAATACACAGAGGAATTATACCAGAAAGATATGGATGGCTCGTACACCCCAGGTAATATGGTTTCTGACCTTGAGCCAGACATCCTGGAGAGTGAAGTCAAATGGGCCTTAGAAAGCACTGCTAATAACAAGGCCAATGGAAGTGATGGTATTCCAGCTGAACTATTTAAAAATTTTAAAGATGATGCTGTTAAGGTGCTACACTCAATATGCCAGCAAGTTTGGAAATCTCAGCAGTTGCCAGAGGATTGGAGAAGATCAGTCTACATCCCAATCCCAAAGAAGGGCAGTGCCAAAAAATGTGCCAACTACCACACAATTGCACTCATTTCACACGCTAGCAAGGTTATGCTTAAAATTCTACAAGGCAGGCTTAAGCAGTATGTGGACCGAGAACTCCCAGAGGTGCAAGCTGGATTTCGAAGGGGCAGAGGAACCAGAGACCAAATTGCAAACATGTGCTGGATTATGGAGAAAGCTAGAGAGTTCCAGAAAGACATCTACTTCTGCTTCATTGACTATGCAAAAGCCTTTGACTGTGTCGACCACAGCAAACTATGGCAAGTTCTTAAAGAAATGGGAGTGCCTGATCACCTCATCTGTCACCTGAGAAATCTCTATGTGGGGCAAGAAGCAACAGTTAGAACTGGATATGGAAAAACTGATTGGTTCAAAATTGGGAAAGGAGTATGACAAGGCTGTATATTGTCTCCCTGCTTATTTAACTTATATGCAGAATTCATCATGCAATAGGCTGGGCTGGATGAATCGCAAGCCGGAATTAAGATCGCCGGAAGAAATATCCACAACCTCAGATATGCAGATGACACAACCTTGATGGCAGAAAGTGAGGAGGAATTAAAGAACCTTTTATTGAGGGTGAAAGAGGAGAGCGCAAAATATGGTCTGAAGCTCAACATCAAAAAAACGAAGATCATGGCCACTGGGCCCATCACCTCCTGGCAAATAGAAGGGGAAGAAATGGAGGCAGTGAGAGATTTTACTTTCTTGGGCTCCATGATCACTACAGATGGTGACAGCAGCCTTTCTCCTTGGGAGAAAGGCGATGACAAACCTAGACAACATCTTAAAAAGCAGAGACATCACCTTGCCAACAAAGGTCCATATAGTTAAAGCCATGGTTTTCCCAGTAGTGATGTACAGAATTGAGAGCTGGACCGTAAAGAAGGCTGATCGCCGAAGAATTGATGCTTTTGAATTATGGTGCTGGAAGAGACTCTTGAGAATCCCATGGACTACAAGAAGATCAAACATATCCATTCTTAAGGAAATCAGCCCTGAGTGCTCACTGGAAGGACAGATCGCGAAGCTGAGGCTCCAATACTTTGGCCACCTCATGAGAAGAGAAGACTCCCTGGAAAAGACCCTGATGTTGGGAAAGATGGAGGGCACAAGAAGAAGGCGACGACAGAGGATGAGATGGTTTGACAGTGTTCTCGAAGCTACAAACATGAGTCTGACCAAACTGTGAGAGGCAGTGGAAGACAGGAGTGCCTGGTGTGCTCTGGTCCATGGGATCACAAAGAGTTGGACACGACTAAACGACTAAACAACAACAACAACAAATTCCCTGATGAGCCAGATAGGTCTACAAATAAAATGTTGATGTCCCAGGACTGTCAAGCAATTCCCAGCCATTTCTAGTAGGGCATTTTCAAGAACTTTCCACTATGTCATTTTACATGATGAGACTAGAATTCAGCCCCACAATTCAGCACACTATTTGTTTAAGTCATTTCTCACATTATGTGAAGAAAGAACTCAGTGTAATTCCTTGAGGCAGCTGTAAAACCGTCTGTGGTTCAATAACTTCTTGGCTGTCGTGGCCAACTCTTTTTATTTCCACGGGCTGTGTTGCAGTTAATTCTGAACTCATCAAGATGTATGATTAGAGCAAATTATTCTTTCAGGGTGCATTACCTTCCAGACTGAGAACATAATGGCAACTAGACCAGCTTGGTTGTAGCTTGCTTCAAACCCACAGTCTTCTCTTCAACCGCCCACCAAAGATAGTTAGCAAACTGCGGGTCTCTACCATTATCCCTAGTATTTTCCAGAGCATTAATACCATTCAAAATATAGGCCTTTCAGTCTAGAAGCTATTCTCCTTATTCCATATTTATTGATTTCTTTAAACAGCTCCTAGTCTATTAAGAAAAATCTAATACACTGGCAAAACACTATGTTCTGCTGTTATAATTGTTTGGTCAGCAGCTGTTTGAATACTTGGGTAAATAGATTGCCACGTCGTTTCAAATTCCCTGCAAGTTGCCATAATTATTTTTATGTCACCTGCATTGCACAGTCTCTTGTTTATTCACTGAAGTTAGAACTGCATAATAATCTCATGATCAGTGTTATATAAATTAACCATGTACATCACCTCTCTCTCTCTCTCTCTCTCTCTCTCTCTCTCTTCTCTTCTCTTCTCTTCTCTTCTCTTCCTCTCCCTACCTCATAGAAAGAAAAGGAAGGAAGGAAGGAAGGAAGGAAGGAAGGAAGGAAGGAAGGAAGACTTCCATAGCAACTCTTATTTTCTCTCTTTCTCCTAAGCAAAATCTTCTTTGCTAAGCTAATATTATGAGCTTTTCCAGACCAGACTGTCACTTCTGCCAGTGCCACATGGAGTGCAATCGCAAACCAGCAATTCAGGCTGAGCAATTAAAGTTTATTGGAAGACATTGTGCAATAAACCTGCTTCCACAAAAGATAGTCCCTTTTCTGATAAGGAAAGTGACAGGAAAATGCAATGGAAAGTGTGAAATAACACCAGGGCCCGCCCAAGACATTTTGGCACCTGAAGCGAACCAGAAAATGCACACACACAAACCTGGCTAGGAAAGTAGGGTTGAATGAAGATCTACATTGGGAACAAGCATGGGAGGAGACCAGCGCACCTCCTATTCATTGGCTGCAGAGGTAGCACCAGGGGGCAGAGCTGCCAAGGAGGAGGCAGATGTGGCATCCAAAGAGTGTCCTGTTACCATGGTGGCAGCAGGAGCAGGAGCAGGGAATGCATTCCTTGGAGGCTGGGTCTATTGCCCCTGTGAATCCTAAGGTGGTCACCTCACCTTGCCTCATGGGTGGGCCAGTCCTGGATAACACTTGCTTGACACAGTATCATTTAGCCTCGCTGCAAGCAACTCAGGATGAACGCTATGTGTCTCATGCAACCCAATAAGTTCTGAAAGCCAAGCACAGCAAAGTCTTGAAGTACTCAGTGTACAGTGGTACCTCAGGTTAAGTACTTAATTTGTTCCCGAGGTTGGTTCTTAACCTGAAACTGTTCTTAACCTGAAGCACCACTTTAGCTAATGGGGCCTCCTGCTGCTGCCGCTGTGCCGCCGAAGCACAATTTCTGTTCTCATCCTGAAGCAAAGTTCTTAACTTGAAGCACTATTTCTGGGTTAGCAGAGTCTGTAACCTGAAGCGTATGTAACCTGAAGCGTATGTAACCCCAGGTTCCACTGTAATGTTAGTCACCACCATGGCCATGTTAATGACAGCTCTCTTGTTCAACAGGTTATGTGTTGAAAGGTTTGTAATGGACCAGCTGGCCACAGTATCAGAAGCAATCCTAGCTTGCAGGAGAAGACTTGTGCATTGATTCCATCTTGCGCCTGCCACCTCTCTGCTTTGCTACCATTCACATTAACTCTTCCCTCACATATCACTTGTATCCAATCTGTTTTCAATAGCTTTATATAAAGGGTACTTCTAGCCAGCCACGGTTTAACTATGCTCCGTTATTAATTAGGCCCCTGGGCTAATGTGAAAGCTAGTGCCACTTGACAGAAATGCAATAGATGTGAAGCCTATTCTGGGCAGCTGCTTTTGAAAAATGTGGAACAGTTTCCTAGATGGGCTCATTTGGATGCAGCATAGCTGTGAAGGAGCAATAGCTTTCAGCTAGCTATGCAGCCAGTGCATTTAAAACTGACCCATACATAAGTACCTCTTGGAAGGACTTGTTTCCATGTTGGCAGTTTTCACGGGAGGGAGGGAACTTCTAGATGATACTGCAAAAGATACTAACTACATCTGTTACAGTAAAGTCACTTAGCAATTCAATTGGATGGTTCCACCTTTTGGCATTTCTTTATGTCAGTACAATGCTTCTGTTCTGATGCAAGGTCAAGCAAAGAAGGAATGGTCATATAGTGACCACAGATTCAGCAAACTGATTTTGTATGCACTGAAAGAATATTTAAACTGGCCTTTGAGGCTAAGTTGTAAAACAGTGGGGACACCTCAAAGAGGATCAGGAGTGGGGAACCTGAGACCCAAGGGGCCATATAGGCTCTCAGCCAAATTTCATGCCGCCTAACTTCACACAGCTGAGAGGAGTTGGGAAGGAGAGTGGGGGAAATCAAGGAAGCCAACATGACTAGAATGATGGAGGAAGGGATGGGGAAGCTCTCTACAAGTGTTCTTCTTCCAACCAGGGCTGTACCTGGGAAACTAGATATAACATTGTTGTATGGAGAGTGGATAGAGAAAAGTTTTTCTCCCTGTCTCATAACACTAGACCTTGTGGACATACAATGAAGCAGAATGATGGGAGATACAGGACTGATAAAAGAAAGCACTACTTCATGCAGTACATAAACTATGAAAGTTGCTCCCTCAGGAGGCAGCGATGGCAATCAACACTCCTCTCTAGATGCTTCTGGATTCCAGCTCCCATCATCCCTAGCCATTGGCCAGGCTCCATGCTGGAGCTGATAGGAGTTGACCTCCAACAACATCTGGAAAGCCACAGATTCTCATCCCTGAGATAGGTAGGTAAATCTGTCCTCTGGGACTGCAGGTAGTAAAATTCCTTCTTGTTAGTAAATACAACTGAGATTTTTAGAGCAGTTCCTGATTTTAGGGCACTTGCTCACGAGAACATACCTGCAAGTCTCAGCCAGGATGAAAATTATAACATCAGAAGGATTTATACTGACCCACTCCTTGGACTCTCCTTGTACCTGTGTTGGACTCAAGAGTAAGCACAGTTATAAGTCCTTGTGATGGACTTATTTTACGGACTTACCGTTTTCATCACTGGAGAGCCATCGATAACTCAAAGAGCATTAGGCTTTGCTTCCGGCCATGCAGGCAAACCAGAGTGCATATGAACACCGTCTCTTAGAAACATGCCGTTGTGGCTATAAAGAAAAATATCTGCCTGACAGCAACAATTGTAAGAATGCTTCATGAAACAGAAAAACCTTTTAAGGTTTGTGAATGTGAGAAGTATACCAAAAAAAAATCTGTTAAGCAGTGACACTTGTGAGTTTTATTGGCTAATCTACTCCCTGGCTCAGGGTTAAGATGAATTGGTTTCCTTTGTACCATTCTTATGGAACACAGCACTTTCCTGTTGTATACATTTTGCTTTTGGCTATTCTTGGGAAAACAATAGCGATCAAGCAGAGACAAAATAAAGTCAGATAAAATTAAAGTACCGCACTGCAGGATATTGGGAGTCATCCAGCAGGTAAAATTGTTAGCCTATAAGGATAGGCTTCAAACTATCACTTTCTGGGGTGGGAAAATCAATTTAAAACAAATATAAGTGAAAGCATAACTACACCTTATAGTTGATACCAATTGTCTAGATGACATGGCACTTTCATTGTCAGAGACTCTCTTTCATTCTTAGGTGCAGTATCTATCACTGCCTCATGCCCTTCTCAGATATAAAGATTTATATATATTTCCAGGAAATGCTAAAATCCATGAATTCCGCAGTTAGCAAATGTTTCAGTCATAAAAAGCAATTGCTCTGTACTTGTTAACAAATGATTTCTTCCTGAGATGTTTTGCAACAGTTTCAATTCACAAGTTGAAACCCAAGTCTTGCCCCAAGTTTTGTCAGCCCAAAAATGGAGAGGGAGGTCCCAGGCAAAGAGGACTGGCAACTTGAGATGGTAGAATACAGTATGCAGGCTTAACATATAGAATAAGAGAGCAAGAAGAACACACATTCAAAGAAGAGCGGAAAATATTTAGTGAGTATATGGAATATAACTGTACACAACTGAAAATGCTGGCAGCATTAAGATAAAATCAACAGTGTAATTAATGTTCGAATGATGTAAAAGTGGAGAACTGATTAATATGGTCAAAGTAAAATATGCAGGAATGAAAGATTAATAAAATGAACCAAGGAAAGAGAGGAGGGAAGTTGTTGGATATTTAACAGTATATAAAATGTTTATTTTAAGATGTAAAAGTGAAAACTTAATAAAAATTATTTAATAAAAGAGGGGAGAAAGAAACCCAAGTTTTGCTGCAATCTTGCAATAAGAAGGCTACATTCCTGTGCATATTTACTGGGGAACAAGTACCATTTCAACTTAATTCCAAGTAAACATAGATGCATACAGCAAGATGTATACAGGGTAGTACCTACAGGGTGACCTGTAGGCTTCCCAGGGCTATGCATATTAGGGGAAAGCAGGATCAAATAGCTTGCTGCTGATAACAGTTGACTGAGCACTGACTTTCCCACCATCTTTGATGCTGATCTCATTATGCACATAAGAGGATTAAAAATGTCCTACATTGAGATACATGAATGGTGAGGATTGGAAGAGAAGGATCAGTGAGTTGCAAAGTAGGATAGGTGCTGGGCAATGTAGTTCAATCAAGTTATGGTATGGTTGAAGTGACAAACATTACATTCCTGTGCATATTTACTTAGAAATCAGCTTCACTCTGTTCAGTGAGTGTTACTAGGATGAAAACATTTGAAGACCGGCTGTATCAGACTGGGATAAGGGAAGGCTGTTTCTATAGTTAACATAGCCTGTTCTGACATTTAATGATATTGGAAGCACCATAGCTCAGCAAGAAAACAGTTGCTTTGCATGCAGAAAGTTCCAGGTTCGATTCCTGGTAATTCCAGGTAGGGCAGGGAGAGACCTCTGTCAGAAACCTCTGTCAGAAACCTTTTCTGTTAGTCGGTGCAGACAATGCTAAGTTAGATAGACCAGTAGTCTTGACTTTCTAATGCATATTCCACTGCTCCCGTGACCATAGGTAAAGGTAAAGGGACCCCTGACCATTAGGTCCAGTCACGGATGACTTTGGGGTTGCGGCACTCATCTCGCTTTATTGCCCGAGAGAGCCGGCGTACAGCTTCCGGGTCATGTGGCCAGCATCACTAAGCCACTTCTGGCAAACCAGAGCAGCGCACGGAAACGCCGTTTACCTTCCTGCTGGAGCAGTACCTATTTATCTACTTGTACTTTGACGTGCTTTCAAACTGCTAGGTTGGCAGGAGCAGGGACCGAGCAACGGGAGCTCACCCCGTTGCAGGGATTCGAACTGCCAATCTTCTGATCAGCAAGTCCTAGGCTCTGTGGTTTAACCCACTGTGCCACCCGTGTCCTGTGACCATAGCCTGGGTTAAATTGGGCACTGGTGGAAAGCTCCAGGGGCTCAGAAGGTCTCCTCACCAGCCTCACTCAGCTGCATTGCTACTCTCCACCTTTCCACCCAGGCCCCTGGATGACTATTTTAGTAGCAGATGGCGATGGTACCTTTGAATGTATTTTAGGAGAAGGCTACCTTGGCTCTCAGTCACTGAAGAATGTCTACTCGGATGTCATCCCCCCCCCAAAAAAATGCTTTAATGCTCAAATCAGTGCAATACAGATGCAAAACGCAATTCAAAGACACAGCAGGCAATACACATATCTACTCAAAGGCACAGTTACACTTCTTTCTCTACTTTCTCCCCAGTCTCTCCCCACCTCTCTTTCCCTCTCAACCCCACATTGTCTACAAGAAATGTCTCAAACTGACTGTAATTGATTTGTATGAAGGATGCTATGATTTAAAAACAGAGACACTGAATGCACTTTTGTTACTTATGAAAAATCTTTCAGCAGAAACATAATTTTAAAAAAATTAAAGGCACCACAGGTGATGATTCTACTCAAGCAAAGATGTTGACCCAAAACTGACACACACACCCTTGCAATCCCATTATAAAGGAATGGACTGAGCACAACTGAGCATGGCAAGTGGTTGTGTTAGATGGCAAGCAATCTAACACTCCACCAGGGAGGGGGCTGAACCTGCTCCATCTGTTCATGCCTCCATCAGAGTCTCTAGGACCTAGGCGATGGGGAAGGTGTCACTGCTTCCTGCAAGACACACAGGGCAGACTGAACATCTGCCTCCTGGGCTATTGGAGCAATGGTTAAAATTCCCTTAATCCCTCAAAAGTTATCAGAACAAATATCAACATTTAACATCACACAATTGCCACAACAAGATGGACAAATAACCCATTTTAGTTGAAGACCACTAACCATAGCCTCCAATTAGTGCATAGGCAGATGGGATCTGGTAATCAAACAAGAGGAAGAACATGCAAGCATGTGACTAGGAATGCCAACAGCCAGACATACCTCTGCAGGGAGGAAATTCCACAGCAAATGCCCTCTCCCAGGCAAATTTGACCAAGGACTTAGAACATTGGTTTCCCAGATCAAATAGTCTAGTCCCCACTGTCTAAGTAAACATAAGAAATTTGATAGAAGCAGCTGAAAAACATATACAAAGTCCACATGTTAAGAAAAGTTTGCTTGCTACCCATTCAGGACAGTTATGTGTAAGATCCAGAAGCTGTCCCACTTGTTAATTATAGAGATGTTGCACATAAGCTATTCTATTAATTCATTGATTTAGAAGCAGTACACAATGCACAGCTTGGCTCAAAGATACAGCGATGGTTACATAAAACACATGTTCAATTACTCTGGCTGCTTATTTTCCTTGAAGGTTCCCCATTGTTGTTGTCTGTAAGAAACCTCCTCTTCTCCAGGCTTAACTGGGATCTAGTTGTGCAATCACTCAACTGGACAGCTCCCTCATACAATGCAACCTAACAAAAGGTACCTCCTGGTGCCAGAAGTTGTTTGCTTCAGGAAAACAGCATTTTCCTTTCATACGTTTTAAAGCATTTTATATGACTTTGTGCTAACACTATGCCATGGCACTGCTGTGTAAATGAATAGGCTTAGCCATTTTCCCATCTTCCTTTCTTCCTAACCTATTATGTATTAACCATTTCCTGTTTGCTTTCAGGTAGCCCAGTTCCCAAATCTGTTTGTGTCACAGCACATTTTAAATCCGATGAAATCTATGTTAGAAGTTTTGTGGTGGTGGTGGTGGTGGGCTCTACTTGAACTCAACTGTATATTAGCGCAACAGAGCCCCCACCCCACCCCACCCCACCGCAAACCACCAGGGATTTGTGTCTGAGTGTGTATGAAGGATAAAATAACTTTGAACAATAGGCTGAAGTGCAGTTTAAAATGGCCACAAAATTTATTGGTTACAGAAAGTTTGGTATGCCCAACGGAAAGTCATCTGGCAGCCCAGTGTCTGGATGACACCACCTTCCCAGCCTAAATGCTGGGATAAATTTGATGGAGGTTCCATTAATCTCAGCCCCATCATGCCACAAATAAATAAGATGGGCTTATTATTATGCAATTTGGGAGTGTGGCAGCCTTGCCAGTACCCCCCCCCCCAAAAAAGTGGTGGCTGAGGTCTAGAAGTGATACCCCAATATGCCTTATCTGAACAAACTGGAGAACAAGCTGCCATCCAATATCATTTCCCCCTGCTGTGGACCTGGCCCAGTCTCTCCACAGCCTGATAGGATAAGTTGTGACAAAATAAGGTACAGTGGTACCTCTGGTTACGTACTTAATTCGTTCTGGAGGTCTGTTCTTAACCTGAAACTGTTCTTAACCTGAAGCACCACTTTAGCTAATGGAGCCTCCCGCTGCTGCTGCGCTGCCGGAGCACAATTTCTGTTCTCATCCTGAAGCAAAGTTCTTAACCCGAGGTACGATTTCTGGGTTAGCGGAGTCTGTAACCTGAAGCGTCTGTAACCCGAGGTACCACTGTATAATGTAAGCAATGTTACTATGAGGAAGTTGGGAAACCCCGCAAATCTAAGCCCAATTACTCAAGTAGACTTGAGTAAGTTTTCTTCTCAGGCCCCAACTGGTGCCATCTGCAGTTTTAAACAGGCATCAGATTATCCCCTTCAACCAGTGACAAAATATTCTTTGCAATTGTAACAGTGAAAGTGCAGTAGACATCTGCATTGCATGCTCCAATATCCTGTCTTAGCAATGTACAAAATAAATGTGTGCATCACCTATTCAAGGGATATATGAATATCGGTCCAAGCAACAGGAAAATGAGTTCTTACTTGCCAGTTATGACAGATGGCTAACAGGAAAAATGACCTCTTTTGCCTTTCTGACAGTAAAATGGCATCAAAGTTATTTTGATATATCTGTAAGATTACAATCAGCATAATTGAATTTCTACTGTTATTTTTATTAATAAAAATCCATTTTATAGCCATGATAGACTGACATGAATACAATTGGCCATAATTTTGTGCGTATTTCATTTTTTAAAGATTCCGAGACTGCATTAAAAAAAATACTTTTGATGTATTTGCTATTGTCAAGACTAATTAAAATGTGGTGAAGCTGATGATTAAGTGCGAATTTGATGGTGAAATTTGACAAGCTAGAGCAGGTGTTGCCAACATGGTTACCTCCAGATATTGCTAGATTCCAGCTCCCATTGTCCATGATGGTGGGGCTGATGAGAGTTGTAATCCAACAAAATTCAGAAGGGACCATCATATTCATTGTATCTCAAGAATTTCTTGATCTGTGTCCAAGCTTCACCATTTAGCAAAGTTTACCCAGGCCAGCATTTTCAGTGCAAGGCAACTCATATGTAGCAGTTAAAAACTGTTCACAAATTATGCATAACATCTTCTGATGACCAACAGGGAAAACCTGGAACTGATCCACTGTTAGACATTAGGGCTGTGCCCGAGCCAAATCAAGCTTATTCAGAGGAATTTGGGCATCGGCCAAGTCAAGCTGAGACAGCCACATATTGTCATGGGTCATATTGATGGCCCAGAGCTGTCAAGGAACGGGATATCAGGAAAGAAGGAGAGGCAAGCATTGCGTAGAAAAACCATGTAAAAAGGCCAAGACCTACCCGACTACGTCTTTCCGGGGGAAGGTAAGAGCCCTATGCTAGCTGACTCTCCTTCCAGCCAAATACCCCATCCTTAAAGCAGCAACCCACAGGACTGATGCCTCCATGCATCATCTGTTGCATGGAGTCATCAATCCTGTGGGTTGCAGAGTGCTTCTTCCCAAACGGCTTTCCTACAGGAAAGCTCCTTGCAACACAGCATCCCACAGGTGCTTCCACTTAACAGCTGCTCAGAAGAGGCATAGAATCAGCACGGTGCAGGGTATTCCTTTGCAAGTTGCTTCCCAGCTGAGAAGCTGCTTGCAAAGGAGAACACCATGGTCGTGAATCCTCTGCTCTTGGTTTCATTTGGGTTTTTAAAAACCTTAACATTAGCCCATCTCCTGGAACTAATTCAAGACTAACAGCTGGTTCCCAGGTTGGCCCTGGATCACTTGATTCTTCTGTGCTTGATTTATTCCTCCCCGTTTAATGACTGCAAACTGAATGCATCAACTGAACAGCATTAGCCCCATTCATGCCTTTGATGGGTATACACTATAAACATGTTGGGAGTAAGTGTGACTTAAGGGAAGATGCCTAACACCGACTCATGTTCATACATTTGAAGATACAAACATAGTTTATGTGCATATGCTCTTCTGTGTGATTGGGAATCTGAAAAGTAGGTATCCTGATTGTATGGAGGGAACTGTAAATACACAAGTTAACACCTTCAAATATACATAGGTTAGGGATGGGGCTTGCAACCAGGAACCTCTTCATTCCCATTATCCCAATTCAGATGGATATCTGAAAAAGGCTTATATGCCTGTGAGCCTACAGTAAAATGAAAGTTCTCTTGGATATAGAGCTGCAAAGACCCCATCACAGACAAAAGACATTAATGGATGTTGCAGTCCCCAAGTGATGACATGCACATGTGAGTTTCACAGGCTTTGAGGATCAACTCTAGAAATCAAGATGGAACTAGCCATATATCCAGTAATTTTTGACATCTCTAATCAAATGACTGTGGCACAACTGTCTTTGAAATAATGGCCCACTTGAGACTGGAAGGATGTTTGCCCTTAACACAGCTGATCCTCAGTACCCATAGAAACCAAATAATTGCTGCGGCATCTTGGGATTTCTTCAGAATCAGACACAAATTAAAAGACACATTGCCCTCCATTATTCTGCTTCACATTATTTTCTACTCCTCCTGTCTTTGTCAGCTACGTAAGAAAGGCATATTCAAAATGTGTGAGTGACAAATTTCTTAAAGAGTGTGCCCTGCAGGGAGAAAAAAATCTTAATTTCTGGATTCAATGTATGATTTCTGTCATAGCAAAACAAGAGCTAATTTAGCAAACTCCAACATAAAGGGAGGGAATTAAAATATGTTAGCTGGAAGCCAGTCAAAGATGATACCTGGGTGCCACCAGAAGACACAGTATTTGGCTCTCACAGTAGCATGTCAGCTATTCAATTCATTGCAAGCCATTCATCCTGTGAAAGTCTGCTTAATCATTTTTATTGAAACTTTACTTTATTTTCTCCTCTGCTTTGATGTGCCATGCAAACATCTGTTGGAATGATCTTAACAGTGGTCCTTGCTATGTTTGTAAGGGTAGTGCTTCCTGAGAGCTCAGAAGAGCATCAGCAGTTAGGTCTGCATATTGGAGGTGAGGTGGGGAGAGGGTTGAAAGCTGCAAAGCTTTTGCTCTCTCCCAGGATTCAGTTGGTTAAGCCAGAACAGATTGACAACAAGAGATGAGCATTTAAATGATTGCCACAGCCAAATCATGGATTGTGTTAGTAGCTTGACTGAAGCTCAAAGAGCCCCCTTGGTTGCAGCCAGCTGACAACGCTGTAGAATTAGCTCTCTGCAGCCAACTCAATGGTTTCTATTCAAACACCTTTTCCACTGTCTGCCTCCCTCTACTCTTGCCAAGTCCCGCAGCCATCAAGTACATGAACGGATTTGGCTAGGACTGAATTAACAGGTTCCAAATAAGCAGTCATGGTTAGACTAATGACTGGGGGAAATGACAGCTCTCCACCCTTACCAGTATGTGTTTACATGTGAAACCTCTACTAGCAGATCGCAAAAAGTCTTTTACCAAAAAGCAGTGGTGTCGTTTTTGTCAAGAAAAAACTATTTAGCATTAGGATTACATTTAATTAACAGCTAATGCTCAGATCATGTGGTAGCGAAGATCAGCTTTAACGGTTTGTAGGAGGAGCACATTATCTCAACTCTTTTCAGTCCAAATCCATATGGGCCATCCTGCTCAACCCTCACCCCAGAAAGTATGACTCTATTAGTTATTATGGATGACTGGCAGTTTTGATTCTGCCATTTAATTGAGTTACCTAGAAAATTCAATCCATAGGCACAAATGGGGTTGTCTCCTGGTTTTTGCCAATTCCCCCTTCTGCAATGCACATGAGTCTCTGGAAAGCTGCTCTCGACTGGTAGGGCACACAATGGCACAGTGTGGGATAAGGCAACAAGGACTGCAAAAGGCAAGAGGAGACAATCTAGTGTGAGTTGTGAGGTTTCTTCATACATTGACAGCTGGGACAGCTCAGTCAATAGATCATGAGGCTTTTAATTTCAGGGTTGAGGGCTTGAGCCCCGCATTGGGCAAAAGATTCCTGTATTGGGTTTGACTGGACTAGATGATCCTGGTCCCTTGCAACTTGTATGATTCTATGATTCTATGCAAGTTCTCATCTGCAGCCTTGCAGTTTTGTAACATGCAGTTGCATAAACCTATGACTCATAGGTTCCAATAGAATTGTTTTCCTATTGGACCCCTGAGTTAGAAAGCTATGTGTTGTATAATGCAAGCATTTCCTATACCAACATGTCTTACACTATAATGTACCACATGTCCAGCTTGTGGACTTACTATAGGCATCTGGTTGGCCACTGCAGAAAAACAGAATACAGGACTAGATAAGCCCTGGTCTAATCTAGTACGGCTCTTATTATTTCCTTACATCAATCCCTTTTCCTAGAAAGGATTAGCTTGGACAGCAGGAAGCGAGATGGGAAAGCACTTGTAGTGTAAAGGTAAAGGTACCCCTGCCCGTACGGGCCAGTCTTGACAGACTCTGGGGTTGTGCGCCCATCTCACTCAAGAGGCCAGGGGCCAGCGCTGTCCGGAGACACTTCCGGGTCACGTGGCCAGTGTGACAAAGCTGCATCTGGTGAGCCAGAGCTGCACACGGAAACGCTGTTTACCTTCCCGCTGGTAAGCGGTCCCTATTTATCTACTTGCACCCGGAGGTGCTTTCGAACTGCTAGGTTGGCAGGCGCTGGGACCGAGCAGCGGGAGCGCACCCCGCCGCAGGGATTCGAACCGCCGACCTTTCGATCGGCAAGTCCTAGGCGCTGAGGTCCTAGGCTTGTAGTGAGCATAGGCCTAATGAGAGGATAGGAAACATTTAAATATGCCTTTAATTATCACAGAATTGTTTAACTCATGAAACACACCCCTTTACACAATGAATAAACATTGAAAATTCGGAATATGCTGTGCAGCAAAATCCATTTTCTTCTGGGCACTTTCCCAAGCAGCCTTCCCCAGTGGTGGACAAGGAAATAAGCTTTCATTTTACATATTTATATAATTTAAAAGCAACTTGCAAGGAATTGTCATGCTAAGTCAGCTCATTAACGAGCTGAAACAACCTCTGCGGGACACCCTTTCCTGCCTTTTAAGAATTCCCAGGAGGCTCTCTCTAGTGCGTGTACTTTGGCTTCATTTATATGTCTCTCAAACCCTATGAAACATTGTTCACATGCCAAGATAGATCGGTGTATGTTTGCCTGTGTATTATTACCTGAATTTTCATACCGTCTTCAAGCCTGTAGCTTGTGAAAGTAATTAGTAAACTTCAAAATAATGCAGTAGAGACTGTTTAGCTGGTGTATAGTTCTGCAAGATCTAATTAGGTTTTGTAAGTTGCATTAATAAAGCCAGCTTGTCAAAAAAAAAAAAGGTCATCTCTATATGGTGTTTAGAAATGGCTGATGGGGTGGAGGGGAAAAATAAACAGTTTCAGTGAAAAGTACTACATTTAATGAAAATGTTCCACATGGCAGCTTCGAGATGTTTCATAGGAAGCAATTTATAAACAAAGAAGGAAAAGAATGCCATTAAAGGCAGTGGGATGACCAGGTATAAAATTATCCCAGGGCAATTTCATATGTGTAGATCTCACTCATCTCATCATAGCTGAACCTGTGATTTGCTTCCATGGAAAATTCTTCCATTCAGTAATGTCAGGTGACATGACTACTCCAGCAATGCAATTTGATCTCTGATGGCTGTTTTACACATTCAGGTCAACATTTCATGTTTCAATCATATATGAATTCGCCCTCATTCTGATAATAGAATCATAAGTGCTGAATGGCTCAGATGCAGAGGGCAGACATGTTGAAACTCACAGTAGTGCATTTATGCCTGTTCTGAAAGTCACACTACTTCTCCTGCCCCCACCATTGTCATCATTGCATTGAAGATCATGTCTGAAATAGGCAGCCTTGACTGTGTATGAGATCCCCTGCCTGATTTATAATCTGATTGGAACAGATTTGTTTGCCAATTTGGCACATAAAATATAGTAGTGCCAGCACCAACCTTACTTGTAAGATAAAGGTAAAAGGTAAAGGACCCCTGGATGGTTAAGTCCAGTCAAAGGCGACTATGGGGTGCTCCACTCATCTCATGTTTCAGGCCAAGGGAGCCGGCGTTTGTCCACAGACAGCTTTCCGGGTCATGTGGCCAGAATGACTAAACTGCTTCTGGCACAACGGAACAGTGTGATGGAAACCAGAGCGCACCCGGAAACACTGTTTACCTTCCTGCCACAGCGGTACCTATTTATTTACTTGCACTGGTATGCTTTTGAACTGCTAGGTTGGCAGAAGCTGCAACAGAGCAACGGGAGCTCACCGTATCACACAGATTCGAACAGCCAACTTTCTGATCGGTAAGCCCAAGAAGCTCTGTGGTTTAGACCACAGTACCACCCACTTGTAAGCATTCCACAAACAGGTATGACTACCTTAAATTGATCCTGCCAGTAGGAGAGCAAAGGGAAATAAGCAGCATTTTTTTTCAAGGAAAACACTTTCTTGCCTAGAATTCCACCAAGGGGAAATTGTGGATACGGCACACTGGATGCCTTAGAAACCCATTGGATAGTTAGAAAAGCTGTGGGTCAGAAGTGCAGCTAGTTCATTGTCAATACAGTCCATAGTAAGAGAGCATGAGTGAAAAGAATGGATGAGTAGAACTATCATACCATTTAAAAATATTTAATAAGCAACTGAGAGAAAATAAGCTGGAATATAGCTGGGACAACAAAAGATAATGAGGTGAGAAGATCTGGAGCCCTGTGTTCCTTTCAATGAATGCTTGAATGAATCTCTGCTATTTGGTTCTGCTTCTGTGCCTGAACTATATAGATCTTTGTCTATATATAAAGATCTGTGATACAGGAACAGTGTAACAATACAAAGCTCTGAGAAGAGAAGGGGCAAATGCCAGCCAAGGAGCCAAAGAGAGATCTCCAACCCAAACAGGAACTCACGGAAATCTGGAGAGTTCAAAAAATATCAAAACAGGGTTATATAGGTCAAGGTCCAGGAGAGAGAGGTCTGGATAAAAGCTATCTTATTGTGCATATTACTGGAATGATTATTACCATGATTTAGGATTATAGTTGTAGAAAAATCCCATCAACCAGGAAGACTATGGACCTGTAATATGCAGACCTGTAATAAGGTTTATATAAGGAATGGAGAATGTGTGTCCCTTCAGATGTTGTTGGACTCCAACTCCCATCAACCCAAGCCAGCTATCAGGAATGAAGGGAGTTACAGTCTTAACAACATTCAGAAGGCCACAGGTTACAATGTCTGGAGCAATGATTGAAGAGTACAGAATTATGCATGGGGTGGTTGGGCAGATATTTTAATAATACTAGAACCTGGAGTCATCCAATGAAGTTGATTATTGGAATATTCAGGACAGACAAAAGTATTTCTTCATACCAAGTGTAGTTATTTAACTATGGAATTTGCTACTACAAGATGCAGTTATGGCCACCAAAGCAGATGGCTTTAAAAGGAGACTGAACAAACCCATGGAGGATAAGGCTATCAATGATTACCTCTGAACACTAGTTGCCAGAGAATATGAGCACAAGAGGGCTCTTGGCCCCATTTGTTCCTTGTGGGCTTCCCAAAGGCATGTGATTGGTCATGTTGGACCATTCGTCTTCTTCTTTGGCGATCACTCGTAGCCGAGTAAGATTGTCTTCCATTAAAATGGTCTTAACAGTGAGTCCGTAAGTGATTGTGGAGGCGAATTCTGGGTCCACAGGTCCTTCCACAGTGGGGACATAGGTTTCTGGGCAGGAATTGATCATGGTGAGGGTTTGCCAAACATGCCTTCCTCTTAGCATGTTTCTCCCTTTCATCCTGAGTTTGAGCATCTTCAAAGTCCATGACACCTTTAGTAAAGGCTGTTCTCCAATTGGAACGCTCACAGGCCAGTGTTTCCCAATTGTCAGGACCAAATCTGACCATAGTCTTTGGTCTGATTCAGCAGGGCTATTTGTGTTTTGTCCCTGGTTTATATGGACTGAGAACAAGGGAAGCAAATGGGAAGATGTGGTCTCTGCTCTGGTGACAAATGCCACAGAATGAGCATTTTGTAAAATAGGAAGGACAGAGGAGAGAGGAGAAAAGTACCGTAGCAGGCTTCTTTCTTTCAAATGCTTCATGATATCAAGGCAGATGGCATGAAGTTAGCTATACATTTTTGCCCCCCAGGCTGGTAAGTGCCAGGAGCTGGCCTTTAAGAATGACAAATGGAGAAGTTGACTGATCTGTGAGGAAGATATCATGTCAAGGGGTGGGACTTTGAGCATTGCCTACTGTCAACCAAAATGCTCATTAGCGACCATCAGCCAGAATGACTGACATAAGAGCAACAGCCTTAGCCCTCGAGATGCTCATGACTTGGCTGATTTACCAGATACAGCTGCTATTGCTTTCCACTTCAAGAACTCTGTTCATATACAGACTGGATGTTCACATGCATTTTTGCAGAACAGTGGGTAGGAAGTGGCTTCTTCTGTTCCTATGAGGTGCCCTTGTCACAAGGATGGGGCAGGAGGACATAGGGAATATCTATATAGAGGGAAAGGCAGTAGAAGTCAAATAGCCAAGGTGGCAAATGCCACATCATAGCTATCATGGAACAATTAGTTGGCAGCCCTTTAAAATCCAGGGTAAGAAGAGTGCGTGCTGTTTTAATGTAATTAAAGGGCACTTAAATTCACAATAGATGACCTACTTGGAGTGTCTCCGACTGAGGCCATGAAATAATTCATGCTTCTTGGAAAAAAGGAAACCCATTGTTTCCTCTGCTGCCATTGTAAAATGCATGCACATGGGAAAGACTGCTACAGGGGTGTGGGGGATCCAGCATTTTGTTAGACAAATTAATGGAACCTTTCCTACCCCATACATCAGGGATGAGGCTGCTCCAGCCCCTAAACACTGTTGGCCATGGTGTCTGGGGCTGATGGAAGCTGGGGAAAATATCTGGGGAACCACTAGTTCCTGATCTATGTCCAAAAAAAATAATGGATTCATGCTGCATTGGACCAATGGTAATACAGTGACAGAACTAGAAGAAGTGAGAGCTCATACCCCAGTCTCCTGCTCAAAGAGCTACCCGTCCCTTTGTAAACATGCAGAGTTGTCTGAGCAAGTGTGGTGCAGTGGGTAGAGTAGTAGACACCAACTAGCATAGTGGTATGTGCATTTAGCAGGTGGTAGTTATTAAGTATGTTAATTGGCCAGATTGTCAGGGAGGTGTAGGAAGTTATGAGCTTGTTAAGGTTTGGTAAGCACCCTTAAAGGTAAAGGTAAAGGTAAAGGTAAAGGGACCCCTGACCATTAGGTCCAGTCGTGACCGACTCTGGGGTTGTGGCGCTCATCTCGCTTTATTGGCCGAGGGAGCCGGCGTACAGCTTCCGGGTCATGTGGCCAGCATGACTAAGCCGCTTCTGGTGAACCAGAGCAGGGCACGGAAACGCCATTTACCTTCCCGTCGGAGTGGTACCTATCTACTTGCACTTTGACGTGCTTTCGAACTGCTAGGTGGGCAGGAAAGCACCCTTAGAACCCTTTAAAGAAGGAGGGTGTAGTCCTGAGACCTGCCTTCAGGGCTGTAGGATCCCATGGTATGATTAGGGAGCACCTTTGGGGACAACTTGTTACACCTGCCCAGAATTGTGGAGCTCAGGGAGGGAGTGGAACAGGAAGTTCTCCCTGCTCACCCAAAAGGGTGGGGCTTAAGGGAAAGGGGTAGAAAATGGGTTACCTCTGGCCCTTGGCAGGGTTAACTCACCCAGAGTTTGGCTTCTGGTTAATCCCACACCTTTTCCCCCCTATGCAAATCAGTTTGGGGTTTAAATATTTAATTAAATGTGGCCCAGTTCACCCAACCTTTTGCAGCTTGCCTCTTTAGTTCCTTGTGTGGTCACACCACTTATGCAGAAAGTATCTTCCCTTTCTACTACCTCACAGGTACAAATCAGGCAAGTATTATTTGTTTATTGAATGAATTTCTATTCTGAGTTTTGTTTTCCAAAAATAAATCCTGAAGCAGTTTACACTATAAAGCACAACAAAATGCAATTTAAAAACAACCAATGGTCAGAAGGAGCCTGAGGAAACAGTTAAAACTTTCCTCTACTCTAAGATATTTGGTGGCATGTTATGGGCTGCTTTGATAATTAATATTCTGTTTATTTTTAGCTAATTCTATATACTACCAGTTTTTGTTTTATTAATTGTACAGAGTGCATAAAATAATCTGTGGATTCATTGTTTCATTGTTTGGGTCATATTGAGAAAAGTGATTAAGAAATTTAACAACAACAACAACAGTTTAATATTATTTAGTTGATCATGGAAACACCTCAGTGCTGGTGTCCCTATTCTCAACAGAGAACAAAATTCCACAAGGGAAAATATCCCAGTCAAATGGGTCCTCACCAAATGGACATTCACAGGTTCAAGTACAGTCTGCAGGGCCCCATCCACAGACCATAGTTATTGAGGGGTATTGGCAGTTGTGCAGGGAATGCTAATCCCAAAGCAATGCTCAGTTCTGGCTATGCTATGCACTTCACCAGTTAAAAGCAAAATACCCTAGCAATACTCTAACAAACACACCAAAGAAGACACCCTGAAGCTGAATGTGTGTGTGTACTGCAATTGTTTTATCACAAAGCAAACTGAGTAACTCTGCTTATGAAAAGGCCCCTTTTGAAGTAGGTCCAAGAATGGATATAGTCTGTTCCCAACACAGCATCCATGAGAAGGAATTTTGAAAGGTACTCTACACCAGCCTGATATAGGTAAAGAACACATTGAAGTCCCTCAGTTAAATAAAATGGATCTCTCTTGAAAACAAAAGATTGACTGGTTGGTCACTTTTTAGGAAAGCCTTATAGAGAACATGTTCTGAATATACCTTTATACACACACACACATATATTCATACATTCTGACATGGATACTGAGGCTGTCATAATTTGCAACTGAAATTATTTAATGCAAGCAGCACCAAGCATCCCTAGGTATAAACTAAGCTCTCTTTTATACCCACTGAAAGAAAGGCTCTTGCAATAATAGCTATAATTTACAGAAAACATTTTTAGTAAATTACCATAGACAATGGCACAATTTCCCACATTCCACGCACTGGCTGCCAACATTAATTTGTTTGTGTTTGAGAAACGTCCTTTCTTGCGCTCATTCTTCCCATTCCAGTACTGGCTTGAGAGACCCATCAGCTTGATTGACACCTTCTTTCAAATAGCTGCCACCTGCTTTTTTTATTTAAAAAAAACCAAGCAAAGGCCAGATGTCCAATTTCCTCTCTCACTGTGCCACTGAAAGCTTTATAAATGCAACTAATTTTTGTAAGGTGTTAAAGCTGCCATACTACTTTGGGCTATTGTAGGAGATCTCCCTTAAGGGAGATATACTAAAGCCAGGTCATATGTCTGATGGTTGTTTATGTGTGGGTGTAGGTGGGTGTGGGTTGAGAGAGGGGGGGACTCGCTAGACAGTAGTACCTCGGGTTACATACACTTCAGGTTACATACGCTTCAGGTTACAGACTCCGCTAACCCAGAAATATTACCTCGGGTTAAGAACTCTGCTTCAGAATGAGAACAGAAATTGTGCTCCGGTGGTGCGGCGGCAGTGGGAGGCCCCAGTAGCTAAAGTGGTGCTTCAGGTTAAGAACAACTTCAGGTTAAGAACGGACCTCCAGAACGAATTAAGTACTTAACCCGAGGTACCACTGTATGAGGAAGAGCGGTGGGTGCTGCACTCCCAAAAGCCCCCCAGAAGAAAAATTAGACCCCAGATCATGGTGGTAGGATACTGGGAAGCAGTCTGGGTGAAAGGACCAGCTGAGAGGTGCTAGAAGGAGGGGGTTTGAACAATCAAGGGGAGTCAGGAAAAGCAGTGCCTTCCAGGGCAGGTCTGGAGGCTGAGTCTCAGTGTGAGTGCAGACTCAGACAGAAGGGAGTCAGAGGTTGCCCCTAATACCCAGCAGCATGACAGCCCCAGTCCTGCTGGCTCTTTTCCCCCCTGACACCCCACTTGAAGAGAGTCCTGCATATTGCTGAGCAATGGGCCAGACAGGCCTAGAGGAGGAGCTTCTCCCCCTCCATGTTCATAGCAGAGGTGGGTCTTCAATCCAGGTCCCTCAAATTCCAATCCAGATCATGCTCGTTCTGTGCTAAGACCATTCGTCCAATTTGCACACTCCTCCAGCCTCAAGAAGAAGAAAACCAAACCCCCACAAGCCTTCTCTGGATCCAAGTCCCCAAATTACCCTTTTTTTTTAGTATGGATTGACCAGCACTTGGGCAGCACAAATTAGCTCCCCTTTAGTATTCCATGCTCCCCTTATCCGTGCATTTAATCCAGTAGCAGCATGCAGGTCTGATCACTCCCTTTGAAAGTTGTGTTCTTCACAAAAGCCTTAGAGAAGATAGCGGAGATCAGAGAGGATGTGCCAAAGAAGCATCTCAAAAGTCCTTTGAAGGAAAAGTCAAATGGTAAACGCTTTACTGCATTGTAATGAACCTGACTCTTCATATGTGGTATATTCGCCAGGTCGCGCCTTAAATTGTATAATGTCATTCAGAAACAGAATGATTTGATCAGCCGGTGCTTTCAAGCACTATAAAAAGATTTGCATCCTCTATTCGTTTTGCACTATTGCTGTTCTTCCTGCCCTTTAGTCACAAGGTGAACCAGTCCTTTAAAAAAAAACAAGGCCACTTCTGAACTTTCTTTGGCTCAGTTCACAAAATCTTAGTTACTGATGTCAATAGAATTAGGGCTTAAAGGTAAGTAAAGGTACCCCTGCCCGTACGGGCCAGTCGTGTCCGACTCTAGGGTTGTGCGCCCATCTCACTTAAGAGGCCGGGGGCCAGCGCTGTCCGGAGACACTTCCGGGTCACGTGGCCAGTGTGACGAAGCTGCTCTGGCGAGCTGGCACCAGCGCAGCACACAGAAACGCCGTTTACCTTCCCGCTATAAAGCGGTACCTATTTATCTACTTGCACTTTGGTGTGCTTTCAAACTGCTAGATGGGCAGGAGCTGGGACTGAACAACGGGAGCTCACCCCGCCGCGGGGATTCGAACCGCCAACCATACGATCAGCAAGTCCTAGGCGCTGAGGTTTTACCCACAGTGCCACCTGCGTCCCTATTGAATTAGGGCTTATCTCTTAGTAAATAACATGACTGGGTCAGGGAAGAATGAAATCAAAGCAACCGCTGATGAATTAGAGAAAGATATGGAATAAGTGGCTGGCCCCTTTTATTGTGCCTGCTTTTACATCTCATGGTGTTATTATGTCTGTCCTCTTCTTGGGAAGACAACAACAACAACAACAGGATTTTGTGGTTATTATCATTAACCCACTTTTTCTGTATGCTTTTCTTGGTTTTTTTTCTTTTTTTATGTTGCTGCACACCATCCTGATGTTTTGTGAAAGGTTAAGTATACATGCGTTCATAAATAAATTCATTTTAAAAACTGTTATCAATAAACTCTATTGATACAAGAGCAGCATAGACAATATAAAATAAACAATCCATGCAATACGCTACCGTGTAGCAGTAATAAAATACATTACTCCCCCCCCCCAAAAAAAATAAAAACACTTAAAGCAATGGATCAATCCGACAACAAACTTAACACCCTTGAAATGCAATCTCTTGTCAACAAATGTTCCTCCCGTACTTTGACTCCCCACCCCCCGACACATTGTCAATAGACTGTAATAATAAAATTTAAGGTCATATATATAATAAACATTCATAAATGTACCAACCAAGCACGTACATAGATCAGCACAGGAAGACCGACCTGAAACCATTTTGCCTCCCAAACTGACCAAATGTTTTCTCTGCAAGGAGGGAGGGGGTCAGGGAGCCTTCTCATTGTTACAGGAATTTAGTAATCACCATTTCAAAGTGTGACAGACTACCAGGAAAGGCAATCAGATAAGGCATTATCAGATAACCTGGCAGACAGGAAAAACAACAACATTCAAATTTCTGTTTTAGACCACCTTTTCTGTGAGGTAGGTATGATGTTTGTGGGGGGTGGTCTTGGGTTACACCCCTTCTGTGATGTATGTATAATGTATGGAGGGGTGGTCTTGAGCTCCAGGGCAGGAAATTTAAATCTATATAAGGGCAGGCACACCTTGGTTCTGGGTCCTCCTCTTTTCCTGCATGTGAGGGGAGCACCTGTTGCAACAGATTAGTAAAGATCAGGCTTACTAGCCGCTTTGCTTCTCAATATTCTCTTGGTTGGCCTCTGTTATTTTCTCCTACCAATAGGGAACCCGTGTAAGGACTCTATACGGGCTCTTGGATACCCCATAAGGGAAAAAGGACAGATTTATTTTGTTTACAACACGACAAAGTGAAAAAAGCAAAGGAAATGTAGATGGCAATGTTACTCTCCAGCTCAAAATAAAGGATTTGGGATCCCCACCTACCCGCACTCCCATGGAGTAAAATAAAGTAGCCACCTTGAGTGCCATTTGGTGGAAAGACAGGATACAGATATATCATGCATACAAATTACTGCAGTGGAGATCTCCCCACCACCAACACACACCCCTTCATTGGTGCAGAATGCAAAAAAAGACAACATGAGGAGAAATTTCAGCTTTCTTTGGCTAAAATTAAGGTCTACAGCATATAGAGAGATGGGCACCTATTTAGGGTGAGCAGCACCAAGGCAGGAATTCGGTCAAATCTTATAAGTGGCCATCTCCCAAAGGCCAGCTTTTGCTCACGTCTTGCAGATGTGACTTGATCACTACAGCTAAAGTGCCATCTGATTCCTGGCAAGACAAGCAAAGACAACGAAGTCTTCTGGCTATGATCCTCGTCCTACAGCTGTACCTCTTAAAGCCTGCTGCAGGACTACTTGTGTTTAGCACCAACTGTGCACCACTGGGATAAATCAACAGCTCTTTTCTTAGGGCTGACATGGGCTACCTTTTTCATACCAGGGACTCAGCGACATTGGCAAAGGAAAAAAGCGCTTTATACGCGTTGTTTATGCATTCTAACATGGTGACACCAGGTGGTGCTGTGGAGTTCCGTTTTTGCCAAGCCAAATTCTCATACAAAGTTTGAAACGTGTTTAACTGAAACACTTCTTTGATGTGTCCAGATCCAGCCCAGTGTTCAAGTTACCTAGGTCTCATCCTACGTGTTGCTTTGCCTGAATGGTATTTGGCAAAATTGGCCTCTTTGTTTTAGTGAGACTAGTAAAAGAATGAGCCAGCAAACATTAGGCCTTTTAAGACCCATTAAATGCAATGGCAGATATTTAAGCAAGTGCTTGTTGTGGGAATGAAGGAAGCTGCCTTATCCTGAGTCAGACCATCGATCCATTGACAATGACTGGCAGCAGCTCTCCAAGGTTTCAGGCAGGGAGTCTCCCCCAACCCTACTTGGAGACACTGGGCATTGAATCTGGAACCCCCCACATCAAAGCAGATGCTCTACCACAGAATCATGCCCCTTCCCCTAATCTCTTCTGCTGGAATCAGTGGCACTTTAAGGTGCTTTCTTTTATCCAATAACTCTGCCCATAACTCACCAGATACAACAGCTTAATGAGTTTGCACATCACCGCCAGAGAAGCTGATAGTATAAATAATTTGTTAATGAAAGGATTAATTAATGCATAAATTTCACGAAAGGCAATAGCCTTGTGGCACTCAGTTCATTCAGTCAGAATCCATTAATTCGCATCACAGGGTGGGGGGAACCCCTTAATAATGAGTATAATTGGGTAGCTAGGGGCACAGCAAAACCTAAGCCGCATTGCCACTCACTCACGCCCAGCCCAATTAGAAATCATGAGCAACAATGGGCCGTAACCAGACATCGTGCTGAGGGGGGACTAGATTGACTTTTTCAGAAGATCATGGATCTTAAAAAGGAACTGCGTGAAAGCTCAAACATCAATGTTTCTAACCTTGCCTATGAATACAGATAGATTAAGAGAGCAATAGATCATCAAAAAGTGCAAGGAAGCTTTAATTCGAAAAGCAGCCATCCTTATGACTCAAGGTAAGGCAATACAGCAATCAAGAAGAGTTTGGAGGCAACCATAGGAAGCAGTCGCTCTTCCCTTTCCTTCTGTATAGTTCTTTTCTTTGAGAGAACACACTGCTTTTCTGCCAGAAATTTTCAATGGCAGGTTTCATCCTTTCAGCTGTGAGCTCGGTTGGGATGTGATTGTTCGCTCAGGAAAGTGCTGTTATTATAGACTATCGGGATAACAGAATCTCAGTAATAATTCACTATTATTTGGAGAAAGTGACAGTTTTAGAGATTTACATTTTGTTTCCTGAAGTGAGATGGGCATGGTATAGAATAAACCCATAAAGGAAGAAAAATAAGATATCTCAGCTTGTTATGCTCACGGTGGGGGCTGGCTGCAGTTTTATTCTGGTATTGTAAGATGTGGAAACCTAAAACCTCTAGTTTTGGAGTGCTTCGGGAACAGGGGTGGCCCATAATTATGAATGCTCTGTCTTCTGAAAGCCTAGCCCTCCTTCCTGCCAAGCTATAAAGCACCTTGCTAGGTGTCTACAGCCTCCAAAACCACCCCCACTGCCACTTTCCCAGAGATCCATCTGATCTACCCAACATTATTTGGTCACTTTCAGATGCCCTGTTTATTGAGCATTCATTCTGTCTGGTTGGCATGGAGATTAGGTGAAGTTGGCTATTAAAAACTATGCATTTTTATTTGTTTGCAGGGAGGTTAGACAATATTGTGCCAAGCAAATGTTATCCCACACTTTCCAGGATATTTTCTAATGACAAAATGTCTGATTTGGGCACCAGTTTGTGTGTGTTGAACAAGAGCTTGAAATCAATTCTCATAGTGCAACCTGAAATTGACAGTATGTGATTGAATCCAACCAAAAATTAATAGCAGTCTGGAAGTGTTCCATGACTCCCTCCAAAGCACTGGCTGACTGAACCATACTTTCTCACTGCCTCCATACAACTCTAGCAACTTGTCCAAGCTAACTCATTTATTCATTATTTATAATAGGGAATGATGAACATGTCTGTGGGTTGTTGGGGGTTTTTTTGGGGGGGTGTTGCAAGAAATTCCCCCAAATACAATGTTTTGTATTTTTATATGTCACTTTCACCAGCATATGCATTTTTGTGCACGTTCATTTCGTTGGACATTGCAAGATTTGGAGAAGTGAGAATTTTGAATCAGTTTGGGAATACCAGTTTGGGAATTGCAAATAAATGTCAACTGAACAAATTACTTTCCAAACTATAAACTTCAGTACCAGTTGTTTGATTGTTCCACTGCTTGCAATCTTTGCATTTTTGATAGAAACAGGAACCGACTATTAGGCTACTGGTACTGTAGAAGAGAGTAATTAGATGTCCTCTTTGCCATTCTTAAGTGGCCAATAACATGTATTATACTTCTCACATCAATGGTGGACCTTGGTATCTCAAATTTCAGTGGGGTCCTGTACAATGCCAAAATTCTGTGTACACCCCCACCTCTCATCTTCCATTCTACATCATGGTAGATGGCCCCCTATGCTGCCCCCACAAGGCTCTACGCACAGTGTGACTGAACCAGTCCCCTCCCCCAACCATCCACCTCTGCTCAGATCCATACACAGCTTCATAGAATGACAAATAAGCCCATAATACTCCCCTTCACATATCTACACCTAATGACTGAGCAACAAATGATCTAATCAACGTACCAAGACATTCTCTGTTATTTGCTAATGAACTGAATGTTGCAACGCATCACTGTATGCTGAGATCTATAAGTGTAACTCTCAAATATCCTTTCCTCTGAAGGGGAATTTTCTTTACTTCAGAAAACAAAACTATAACCCCATTCCCAGTGCTTTTGGGGGGGCACAAGGGGACGCATACCCCTAAACATTTTCTGAATTTTTTTCCATTATTTCCTTATTATTTCCTTATTTTTTCCTTATTTCCATTTACTGTATTTATTTTCCCCGATTTGAACAAAAAAAATTGTGATTTTCTTGAGTCAAAATGAGAGTACCCCTAAACTTCTTCTTTTTTAAGGAAAACAGCATCATTCCTATGGCATTACAGAATTTTGCCTTTGACTACCTTTCAGTTCCTAGGCTATGTATGCATGGCAGGTGAAGATGCTACTGCCTGAGGAGCAGGTGCTTCCCTATTGCTTACAGTGCTCTTGAATATGGACATCTCCTTCTCATGTTCTCACATATTAGCAATCTGGACATATTCTTAAGAAGCCAAGTTGTCCCTAGCGATACACAGGACCTGGGTTTTGTCGTCATCACTGTTCCTCCAAAGCATGGAGGAAAGCTACCAGCCACAATATGTTCTGCTTCCACTGTCAGAGGCAGTATGCTGAGAATCCTAGTTGGATGGAGTTGTTACAGAGCGCTGCTTATGAGCTTCCCACCGGCATCTGGTAGGCCACTATGAGAACAAGATGCTGGATTAGATGCATCTTTTCTTATGTTCAGCATTGACAAACTACTCACATGCTCCGCTTCTTCCAGGGTTCCTTTATGGCTGCATATAAACACAGAGAGACACCTTATTTTTGATCCTCTCACTTCTCAGGGGGACTATCTGGGCTAATCTAGGAAATCTGTGCAGTTGCTCGAGGACAACTGATATTCTCACACACCGCAAAGCTTATCTTTTGAACTAGGGAAGAGGCAAAGGAAGATGAGAAGTCCATAATCAGGCTCCATAGTCACGGTAACTAAAGCCAGTTTGGTCATGTGGAGACTATTGTGGTTTTAATCTGGGTTCAAAACATGTTTATAACACACACACCCCCCGTCAGATGTTTATCAATGAGGTTGGAGACCTGAGTGTGATGTTGTGATGTTAGGGTATCTGGAACTCAATCCCTTTGCCTAGCCAAAAGGTAATTTTGGTGGTGTCAGAGTCAGTAAATGCATATCTTCCTGGCAATAATGAAATTATCCTGTCCAGTCATCAGTGAGAGTTCACTTATATATCTTATAATAGACTCTGGATTGGAAGATAATAGAAAATGAGTTTAGTGGTTTGGCATCATTTTCCATTTGAATGCATCACTCAGAAAATTCAACTTGACTAACAATCTGAGCTCAAGGGCAGTCTAGACTTACATAGAACATAGATGGAGCAAAGTTAACTTTGGAGCAAAGTTTAAACATTAAAATTGTTCTACAAAAAAATAATAATCAATAGGGCACTTGTGTATTGTTCTCGGCATACCATTAAAAAAAAAATCACTCAAGGCACATCGTGATCCATCCAGTTTTTCATCTCTTTGCTCCTGGTTTATGTGACTATTTATTGTAAATAAAACTGTTGGTGTGTTTTGAGAAGGTGTATTTTAAATCAGTCATCTTGGCAACTTCGGAGTGGGGCTTCCAAAAGTATAACAATGCCATGATCTCTAAAACACTGAGACATTGGGCGTGGCTTCTACCAGCAGCTATCCAAATGCAATATAATAGACCCTGATGTACACTGTCCACCTCCTGTTCCAAATGCAAGTGTATAGCCTGCCACCTAGTGCAAGCTATAAGTAAAGCTTGCTGAGTTGGGAGACTATTAAGAGCCTATTCAAATCTTAAATTCTTGTCACAATTGCTTGTCTCCACCTGGAAGGAAACAGACTGGCACAAACAAGCGCATGGCACAAGTGAGCATAAAGGCTAAGCAATGCCCCTACCAATATCAGAAAGGGCAAAGTGTAAGCTCCTAAGGGCAGGGATCTCTCCTTTCTGCTTGCTTCTGTTTCCATCAAACATGCTCATGTTACATGATGCACATTGATGGAACTCCATAAAATATGCAGTCCTGTTGTATGTATGTTTACTCAGAGGTTCGTTGGGGCTAACACTCAGGTAAGAACACACAGGAGTGAAGCCTTAGTCCAGGGCAAAGGGTACCTGGGACCTTCCAGGTGTTGCTGGACTCCAGCTCCTATCAGCACAGCCAGCACAGCCAGTGGTCAGGGATGATGGGAGTTGGAGGAACACAGGTGCCCCACCGTGTCTGAGTCAGTTGCAGATGTTATACTAAAACTGGTGCATTGTCTCAGAAATCAGTTGACTCCTTATATCAATAACTTTTGTAATTAGCAACTAATTATTAGACAGGATTGATGTGTGATGGGTATATTTCTATATTTGGGGGGAAAATAGTAAGGGAGAAAAACCTTTTTTAAAAAGAGAAGTGGAACAAAAGGACTGCCTCTCCCCATATGAACCAACCCAGATCCTGCAATAATCATCTGAGGCCTTTCTTCATTTGCCTCCCTCGTGAGAGGTCTGGAAGGCAACAACACAAGAAGGAGCCTTTTCTGTGGTGGCTCCCCATTTGTGGAATGCTCTTCTCAGGGAGGCTCACCTGGCACTTATGCTACATATATTTAGGTGACAAGCAAAAACATCCCAGGCCTTTGGCTAATTCAACAGTTTATGGCCTTTTAAACTTGGGCCGGGGGGGGGGGCACGGAATATTGTTTTTGTTTGTTACTATGGTATGTATTTTTGTTTTTTTACATTGTAAAATACCCTGTGATCCTTGGATGAAGGGTGGTATAGAATTTAATTAACAACAACAGTCAACAGGATAATAAACTATATTCTGGCTGGTAGAACAATAAACAGTAACCCACTGGGCTTTTATAGCACCCTATACACTTGCCAAAATGGATAATAATTATTTTTCCTATAACTTGCTTGCTTGCTTGCTTGCTTGCTTGCTTGCTTGCTTGCTTGCTTGCTTACTTACTTACTTACTTAAAAAATCCACCTTCCACCATATTGGCCTTCAAGGTCTACAAATCTGATTCAAATCAATATAGTTAAAAAAGTAAAGCAGCATAAATAAGTGAGCAGTTTAAAGCAGAAATGTATTCATTGGCCATCAGTAGCTCGGGTGAACAGGACAGTTTTAGCCTGAACATTTAAAGATGCACATGTCAATGTCAGGCCAATGTACTAGGGATGGTAGTTCAAGAATGGGTCACTGCTATGGAGAAAGACCTGTCTCAGGTACCAGGCTGCCTCCTCTCAGAAGACAGGAACATTCTTCCTGACAGAAGCCTCAGATGAAGCACTCTTCTGTCAGGTAGGTTCATATGGAAGACATTAATGCTTCTTCAAAGCCTGAGGCAGGCAGTTAATGCCTTTCTAGCATGTTAACTCTTCTATAATGTGATGGGTTTCCAAAGTCTTCATAGCTAATGAACGTCAAAAAAACAGTCAATGGCAAGTATTAGACTCAAAATGGAAACGTCAATAAACTCCTAAGTGAAGTTATATTACAGCTGTCTAATCCTGCCTGCAGATGTCAAAGTTGCCTATCATGTCTTGTGATTGATACTTAAGATTAAGATGTTGATCCAGAAATACACATTGAAAGAAGATGCCAAGGCTGAGGTAGCAGTCTTTGAACTATTGTCTTATCAATGCTGCTGTTATAATATTATTTATGGTTGCTATTATTAGTATTATTACTCTACATAGCAATATTGTTTAATAACCTGGAACATACCAATAGCTAAAAGCACCTGAAATACATCATCTCAATGATGGAGAACAGTAAACCTCAAGTACTCCTACATTGAAATGGAGGCATGAGAGTTTCTAAAACATTGCGCTTGACACAACACCTACAAGGTCACAGATAACTATGAAAATGCCTGCAATGGACATTGTACTGTCCAAATCAGTGACTCCAACACTGCAAGCACTACTTGGTCCCTCTCCCTTGAAGGGGACACAGAGATACACAGCTTCTGTCTGGTAACTCATTTTTCACCTCATGGAGATATTTGAGGAATCCTCTAGCTCTGGTTTATTCTGGGGCCATGAGATACTCTAGACAGATTACCCTGATTGAAGGTCATTATCAGAAATGTCACAATCATATATTAGTACATCCATCTAATTGCTTGCTTTTATCTTCAGTTTGACATCATCATATCTCTTGAACCTACAGCAGGATACTGTCACACATCTTGGGCTTAATTATTTCTGCTGCTCTGCTGCCAAGTGACTTTTTAATTGGTCATGTTTGGGGCTTTATGGCACTTTATATGCCATAAATTTATATTTTAATGGAAGCTGCTTTGAAATTCCAGGAAATGCTAGTAATGGAAAATAAAAGTTAAAATGAATGGAGGGATGGATGGATGGATGAATACCAATCCTTTCATATCACTGGACTTTGAAGTCAGTACTCACCCAGTCAGAATAATCTCTGGATTTTTTTAAAAAAGAAAAACTTGCTGTGGGGCGCATCTTCATTTTTAAAAATATGAAGGAATTGGGGATTTGGTCACTTTGCCTCTTCCCCACTGCCATTTTTCAAAGCAGGAGAGAGGAAGTACTGGGAATAAACAGCTAGAAGAATGTGGAAAGAAATCAGGAAAACTGCCAGTAAACAGTATAGAAATAGAATCCTGCAATATTCTATCATACTCAACAATTTTGTATTTTAAGTGCTCATCTTCCCTAAGAAAAAATAGGCATCAGAAATATCAGAGTAAGGATAATATATTCTTTGTCATGTCTCATATTCAATTGCCATCCATTTCAAATGCACCTGAAATCAAAGACTGCATTGTAGAAAGACAGCTTGCAGGTGTACATGAATCTATCATTTTAGCTCAACATGGTTTATACCTAGGAAAATTGTACAAAAATCCAAATTTTTGTGCAAGTTGCTGCCATTGTCTTTAGTTCCATCTGTCTGATTTGTTAAAGGGGTCATCCTAGGCTGCTTGGTTAGCTTTCAGAAGGAAAGGAATAACTGTTATTCAATAATGCCATGTTCAAAAAATATGGGTAAATCCAATCCTTACATACTCCAAGCCAAAAAGCAGTGGTGTGCCTCTGCCCCACATTATATGGGGTGCTGGTGCTTTGATAACTTAAGAGCATCCCTTAGGCTTTGAAGTGGTGCCTAAGGCTGGTTTGGAGCTTGCAGGCACCAAGATGGCTACTGTCTCATCAGGGACTCCAAGGTAGTGTCACCCTCTTCAAAGCTTTTGAGATCATGGCCAGGTAAACCTATGACTCAGCAACAAAGCTGCTAACTCCCCTGTCATGTAAAGTCCCATCCACTGCCATGATCCTCGGCAAACAAGCAAGCAACCTGTAGGCCATTTTTTAATAAAAGAATAGTAGGGATAATGATGGTAAGGGATCACTAAGTCTGGAGACAGACCAGTTTCTTTTCTCCCTCAGACAAAGTGGTATGAACACCCACACAACTTGCCATACATGAAGGTAATCTTCAGAGACCCTTTTCCAGATGTCCCACTGCCTGAGGTGAGTCAAGCAGCAACTGGAGAGAGGCTGTTTGTTTTGGACATTGTGCCCTGTCTTTAGAATGCTTTCTCTAGGGAGAACCACCTGGTGCCTCCTCTTAAAGTCCTCCACAGTGGCTGAACTTCTGCAAGGGAGCAGCTGCCCTATCCTGCATTGTTTAGAACCCTGCAAGATCAGAGTGTTCTAAAATTGTGCAGGAAAACATGTAGAGAAAGCTCCACTGAGCGAGTTCAGAACCCCCAACACATAGAGGGAGAGCAGCAATGACAAATGAGGAAGGGAGTGGGGTGCGGGAAACACACACACACACCATTCTGTCCTCTCATTCATGGCTGAAGAGGGCTAGAGAGAATGTGGGAGACCCACAGTCTTTATATTAGGGAGTAGTGAAGGACAAAACCTACCCTAATTTCCAAGTCTAGGATGGTTATAGGCCATCTTTCCACAACCTGATGCCCTACAGATATTTTGAACTACAACTCCCATCATTCCTGCCTATTGGTTATGCAGGCTGGAGCAGTTCAAAGAGAGCCAGGTTGTGGAAGGCTATCCTAGGCTGTTGCAAGAGTGTCTCCGCTACATATGCCTGCCACTCTCTCCTATGGACAGCTGTCCTGTTGGTATCTGGAATAGGAAACCAGGATTCCCGGTTCTAACAGGGTTGTTGGTTTATGCCCTGCGAGGGCTGACCGACGTCTAAGAGTAAAACAAATTGTTGTTTATAATGGAACATACTGCTTCAGGATATAAATCAAGTATCTTTAGTTTTTATTATCTGCGTGCCCTTCACACAATGTGAAATGTGAGGCCTCGCTTCTGTTCCCTTCTGGAAAACTACAGGCAGTGATTTTAGTTTTGAAGTGGTTTTGCAGTTGTCAGCATGGTTTACGTAATTCTTGTGGGCAATGTCTTAATGAGGCACTGAAAGCTTTTGAAGAGGCCACAGCCCTTATCACAGACACCTTGGGTGACCCTGCAGGCATCCTATAATGACCTAAGCTCAAGGTATTACTTACACAATCAAAGCATTTAGAAACCCTGGGTTTGCAATTTCAACCGCACCATCCTAAACATTTAAGTGCCTCTCTAGATGAATTAACAAAATAACACTCAGCCTTGTATTCTTTTCTGCCTGAAGATGCTGACTTGAACATTTTCTTCTCCCATTCTATGTTGTTTAGTGCAGTAGTGCCCAAGCAATGTGCCTCAGCTAAGCTGTCACCTTTGCCCTCTAGTAAAATTGTAATTAATTTCATATTGTCCTTCCAGGACATTTCTTTGCTACCTATCAAGCATTGGATGTTTCAGTAGTAAGGAGAACAGAAGCTCTCTTTAGTTCTATTCCTACCTTTTATTTATTCATCTCTGAAAGCTAGCGCACCCACCCACCCCAACTCAACATTCATTATCACATCTCTTTATCACTGACAATTCCTTCAGTCAGGGATGGTCACCTTGCAGCCCATGTTGGTTTCATCTGGCCAGTACTGGCTCCCTTTTCATATCTCTTCTTTTCTAGGCTCCAGAAGCTGGGCCAGCCCTACCATTGGACAGAGTGAGGCAGCTGCTTCTGGGGGCAGATACCAGAAAATGGATGGCCTCCTCACCACCGCCATTCCCCATGAGTCCCCTAAGTTAGCTCGTTCTGCACTTCCTAACCTAGCAAGCTGTCCTCTAGTACAGTGGAGGAGCCAATCCGATTCTCACACTGCTGCACCGATACTGTGTTAACCTCCCCACTCACCCTCCAATGTTGCCCCATTGCCACTGCTGTAGAAAGATTTAACTGATAAATCTGGTCAAATTCTGTGTGTAGAATCTGGGGGCATCATTGGGTCCTTTGCCTGTAAATGTAAAGGTAAAGAGACCCCTGACCATTAGGTCCAGTTGTGACTGACTCTGGGATTGCGGCGCTCATCTTGCTTTACTGGCCGAGGGAACCAGCATACAGCTTCTGGGTCATGTGGCCAGCATGACTAAGCTGCTTCTGGCAAACCACAGGAGTGGTACCTATTTATCTACTTGCACTTTGATGTGCTTTCGAACTGCTAAGTTGGCAGGAGCAGGGACCAAGCAACGGGAGCTCACTCCGTCGCGGGGATTCGAACCACGATCTTCTGATCGGCAAGTCCTAGGCTCTGTGGTTTAACCCACAGCACCACCCGAGTCCCTTTGCCTGAGTCTTAGCCTAAACCTACTTCTCCTGAGCATCTGGGAAAGACATCCATCCTTTTCCTCTCTGCTGCCACCTTCTTGTTCAGCTCAAGAGCTCTTCTGTTTGCTACATTCCCATTTAACAGCTTCAGCAACCAAAGTACTGAGCACCTCCTTCAGCCTGTGTGTGTCAGTGTCTGCTTTGCCAGCTGCAGCAAACTGAATGGGCGCAGATGCTCAACACCTAGCTTCTGGCACTGCAGATCTCTCCCTAGATCAGCCTACTGAAGCTGGCAGATGCAGCCACAAACGGCAGGTTGAAGGAGATGCTCAGAACTGCTAGGGGGGAATGCAGAAAGCAGAACAGATTGAACAGAGGGAGTCTGAGGGGAAGACTGCAAAACGCAAGAACCAGAGGTGTGAAAGAGATTGCTCTTTCAGGGCAAACTCAAAGGGAGGGAAGGAAGGAAAGAAATAAAGAAGTCCTTAGACAGAGATGAAGATGTTGGCCACATGGCTGCAGAGTAAAAAGGAAAACAGGAGGTCAATTCCTGCTATCTGTTCATGAATCAGATGAGCATAGGTGTTGCTCCCAATATGAGATTTTGTCTCTCTTCACAGATCATCGAAACCTCCTCAGTGGAACATCTCCAGGCCCTATGTTCCCCTCTGCAGATATAGTTTCCTATGTCCCCTACCTTCTCTAAACCAGGGCTTTTCAAGCTGTTTTGTATTTTATGAATTTATACGTCACTTTGAGATATTTTCTTGTGGGAAGCAATAAAAAAAATGTAATGGATACAAAATAAATCATATCTAAACAGTCCCCATTCTAAAAACAGCAGACAAAATAACACTAGAAAGAAAGGTGGCAAGGGTGGGGGGAATTGAGCCACCAGTTTATCTAAATTACATAATGCCTTCTGATATTTCTTATGGGTAATGTCAGGGAACTGCCATCAGGGCCGGAGGGAGAGAGTGGGCTCCAGAGGGACTCCAGAGAGCACCCCGGGAGGGGGAGAGGCAGCCCACCTTCTGGGGAAGAGAATCAGCGTAGCACCAGTGGAGAAGGAAGGCAGATGGGGGAAGCGGCAAGGCGGTTCCATGACTCCTTGCCGGGAACCAGCAGGGAGAGTAGGGGTCCTCCACTGCCCACACCCTCCTTGTGCAGAAGGCTTCCGCGCAGGGAGAGTAGGCGGAGAGTAGGCGTCAAAGAGCTTCTTTGCTGGAAGAAGTTCAAGAAACACCCACTGACGGATTCTGCCAGTGATTGAGACAGCCACGGGCGAGTGGCTGTCCGGACAGAAAAGGTTCACTCAGGCAACCCAGCCAGGTGTGGCGCCGGTTTACGCACGAGCAACCCCTAGAACCATTACAGGTAACTTTCCACGTTACATTTAGATGCTGCTCTTTATTCCCACAGCTATCTTTATTTTAGTTAGATATAGATGTATCATGCATCCTGAAGTTACAGAACCATGTGACTAGCCTATCACTCTACCTGCTGCCTCCTGAATGAGGCTGAAATAAGCAAAGACCCTTCTCATTTTCTTTATTTCTCTCTGTCTGTCTTTGTCACACTCTCTTTCAGTCTCCTGCTGTCTCCCAAGAAGAAGGCTGGCATAAAATGAGGAGGAGAAGAAGAACATGCACACGAATTCATGCATATGAACACCTCTCTTGGATGGACCACGGATAATGCTCCACAAATCTGTCTCTCCATTGTTTGAATGACAAGATGACTACCAGCTGATGACACTGTCCTCCTCAAACATCTCTCCAGTGGTACCTCTGCTTACGAACTTAATTCGTTCCGGAGGTCCGTTCTTAACCTGAAACCATTCTTAACCAGAGGCACCCTTTTGCTAATGGGGCCTCCTGCTGCCAGCGCACTGCTGGCGCACAACTTCCGCTTGCATCCTGGGGCAAAGTTCGCTCCTGGGAGCACCTGCTTCCGGGTTAGCGGAGCTCATAACCCAAAGCGTTCACAAGGAGGATGGTATGTAACCAGAGGTTCCACTGTATTACATAGTTTGCTTCATGATTTTCTCCAAATAGATATAGAAGAATGTTGGCCCAAAATAATCTACCACCTGAAGGACAAGATGATACAAAGCCAAAATGGCGCTTCCCCCTTTCATTCCATGTGCATAGCCAACAGCTCTGTCTTCTAACACCTTGATGTTCCCTGCTGCTCTGCATCTGCAGGCCAGTGATGTTCTGCTACCTGAGGCAGCCATCCTACTCTGCCTAATGGTAGGGCCAGTGGCATTGTGAAGCCATTTCATATCAATACATTCACAAACCAGACCATTTACCTGCCTCACAGCCACAGCCAGCTAGCATCCAAGATGATTGTGCTTGGTACGGGTCAGTTCTAAACAGATCTCTAGCTATGATGCCAAATATGGGGAAAGAGGTGCACAGTTTTCCTTTCTATGATTTATTTATTTATTTATTTATTTATTTATTTATTTATTTATTTAGTCAGCCAGCCAGCCAGCCAGCAAGTTTTTATGCTGCCACTTGCCCTCTGCTGGCAACTGAATTCCCACAGCAGGGATGTCAATCCAATGTGGTGCTTTCCCAATTATGTATCATTATGTATCATTTACAGACTGAAAACAACCACAGCAAATACCGATTGCATTCCCTAGATTGATTTCTGTTCTGGACATGGGAGGAATGAGTGAACATCAGCCATCTCCAGTCCTGTTTCTGTGTCCTTTGGAAATCTCCAGCTACCCTTGCCTCAGAGCCAACAGCCAACGGCCACCACAAGTCATTTGCACAGAGTGAGTCACTTAGAGCCAGAGCTCTAACTATGAAGAAAAACCTACAACCTGGCTTAGCTATTGTGAAGTCCTAATAACATTCACTGTGTATTTCACAGGGGGGGAAATCTTCCCTCGCTGACTGTACTGTAGAGTGTGTCTGGCTAGCTCTTTGTAGTGCAGAAGAAAATAACACTTTATGAATGTGCACACTGTGAGGGAAAGCATTCTTGTCCAATACTGAAATCTTAGCGTTCACAAAATGTTCCTAAAAGAAGCATCGTGTGCACATTTTATTTTTATTCAATATGTAAAAAAAAAAGCAGTGCCGTGTGTGAATTTTAAAAATCAATATCAACCCTATGAAGAAGAAGAAAAAAAACTGATGAAAAAATAATCTATTTCTCTTTCGAAATTACTACCAAGCATGCTGATACTCTGCCAGATATTGGTAAAGCTTTTCAGAGCAGTAAATATTGTTGACATACTTTCTCTGACTTATGAATGCAGGAGAATACAGCTAGTTCATAGCCCATTTGCTTGAAATACACCACAGCATGAAGAGCCCTCGGAAGCTGGAAATAAAACAAGAGCTTATCAAACTCCTCACCTGAACCTCTAGATCAGTAGAAGAAGAAAGTGACTGAAACTGTGGTAAATTGTTTTAAAGCATGGGGGGAAGGACTGCCATCTCTTAACATGAGGTCAAATGTATAAAAGGGAAAGAGAAAAGTTGCTTCTCCTGTGAACAAGGCAGGCATAAATATTGATTACATGTCATGAAAAAGGCCTGACAATGAAATTATTTTAAAATTAGAAGGCTACATTATTTATTTAATGTCTTGTGCAGCCTCCAGAATATTAAGATGGCCAAGGGGTAGCACAGTGAAGATAGTACAAAAATGGAAGACTGCAGGAAGCCTGTGCAGTTTTGCAGTTTTATATAATTTTATCAAGTTTTGCTCCCCACAGCAGTGATTTCCACATTTTATGGAGCGGGTCAAAACATTTGATCCAACAGGAGGCAGGACCAAACGCTATCTCTCTGAGCAGTACCTAATCCACTTGTTCTGTTATACTTGGTTACTGAAGAGAACCTTCCAGCCTTTCCTTCCACCTACCCCCTGCCCCGAGACCCCCACAAATCAGCTTTAGGGGATTGGGGGAACTCCTAGAACAGATTTAGGGAGTGTACAGGGGGCCAAGAGATGCCATTCCATTATGCAAGCAGAAATCCTTGTGATGGTGGAATGAGTGCCTTAATTCTACTTTGGGTATATACCTACGTGCCCTGTTTGTGGCCCACTTGAATCAGCTGACACCCACAAAACATCAGATAATATTTGTGCATGAAAAGACTTCAGTGATGATTGGCTGTTATGTTTCTTTTGCTTGCCTGTTGGTGTGTTATTGTACTATAACTCTTCTTGAAGACGTCTTGCCAAAGAGAAAGACAGGATATACAGTCATACCTTGGGTCGAAGTAGCTTCGGGTTGAGCATTTTCGGGTTGTGCTCTGCGGCGACCCGGAAGTAACAGAACGCGTTACTTCCGGGTTTTGGCTCTCGCGCACGCACAGACACTCAAAATGACATCACACGCATGCGCAGAAGTGGCAAATCACGACCCGCGCAGACACGGATTGCGTTCACTTCAGGATGTGAATGGGGCTCTGGAACGGATCCTGTTCGCATCCAGAGGTACCACTGTAATTCCAGCTATGTCTGGTTTGCCATTTAAGATTGTTCCTAGATGGAGAAAGTGTGGCTACAGTAGTCCATGCTCTAAATCCTCCCATTTAAAGTACTCAAGTTCACTCAGTTTTGGGCTTGAAGACAGTTTGGAAATTGCTGCTAGTAAAAATTCAACCATCAGGATTTTGATGGGTCTGATGGCTCACGATCATGTAACAGCAGTCCTCCAAAATCTGTACTGGCTGATTTGTCATCCAGCCTCATTCAAGGTTTCACCTTATAAAGCCCTGAATGCTGCCAGTGACTCCCATGGCCAGTTGCCCAGGAACATACAAAGACAAGGAATGTTCTTACCATTTACTTTTTATTTTGTATTTACAGAGAGAGGCTTTAGAACCCAACCTCTTGGATAATGGTGTTGTCCCAAGTGAATCTCCACACACCCATCTCTTCCACTTCCTCATTTGTCAATCTCAACGTCTCTCCTACGGGTGTTGAGCAGTGCCCTCTGTCTTTGAGCTCTTTGCTCTCCTACTTTCAAGGCTTACTAGGTTCTGGGAGAGGGGGATCTGGAATGCTTTCTAAAGACACTGTGTCCATTAGCTGTCACCCCCCTGCTGCTGCTGCTTCCTCCGCCGCTGCCTCCTCTCCCATTATTTCCCAACTTTTCCCCTCATCTGCCTCTGAGCTGTGACCTCCCTCAAACCCCTGTTGTAAATCTAAACTGTCTCCCTCTTCTCTGGAAGGGTCAGGCTGGGGAGGCCGTTTCCACCATTCCTCCTCTGCCCAGTCCCTGACACTGAATATTTTCAGACCTAGCTACGTGAAGGAGAGCCTCTCTCAATATTCTCTTGCCTGTGGCCTAAGATCTTCTAGGGAGGCCCTTTAAGTAGTTCCATCACTCAATGGAATAAAGGGAGGGGGCGTCTAGGACCTGCCGGAGGGCCTTCTCGGCAATAATGCCACTGTTATGGAACATGCTCCCCACAGAGCTCCATCGGGCTGCTTTATTGCTTTATGATAAATTCATATTCTAATATTGAAACCTGCCCTGAGGTCATGTGACCAAGGGAGGATATAAAATGTAAAAGATAAAATAAAAACAGACAAATCAAATATAAATATTTTAAACCAACAGAAAGTACCTGGTACCGCGCAGGAATTCTTAACAAACAAAATATACTGAGGTTTATAAATACAGCAGGTAGTGCAATTTGTTAGTTCCTAGGGATGAACATGCACACACATGCACCACGGCCCAGGAAACATCTTATCTTGATCCTTCCCCAGGGGCTGGGCTAATGCTAAACTGGGATTTTTAAAGGAGATGTTGTGCTCCTTTCTTGCTCTCCCACCCACACTGCACAGAGTGGAAGGGTCCAGTCCTGCTGGGTGCTGCTTTAACTCTGCTTCCTGCTGGTGTCCATTATTTTTTGGAAAAGGGAGATCTATTTTATAATGAAATAAGCATCTCTCATCATGTGCATGCCTGGCCAGCTGCCCTCTGACTAAAAATGCCGTGGTTTTTTGTTTCATATTTTCCAAATAGGAAAAAATGTGGGATGCTGCAAAACCAGCAGCAGCTCTGGTGAAGCCTGGCATGCCTGTGCTGGCCCTGATACTGACATGGTGCCTGTTTACTGCTGCCTCCATCTTTTTCCAGTCTCTGGGTAGTCATTTGGGCTGTAGGGCCCTGGCCGGCTAGTTGTACCGTTGGCTCCTGTCACTCTACTGCCACAGTGTGGCACCCTGAGGGAAAGACACTAGAACTTCCCCTTTGCTGTGCAGTAGGGCTTGGGAGTGGCCTCCAATGAGCTGCTCCACAAGCAGATCCTGCCTGCCACTCTAGTGGAAAATGATCCTGCTTTCTTCCAGGGCACTTCTGCTTCGTTCCTTATATTAGCTACTAAAGACCAAGCCATGACTTGAGCGACCCATAAGTCAGTTACAGCTCATTTCTGAATGCACTATATATAAGGGTATAAGTAAAGATGAAATCTTGCCCTCGCACATACGCACTCATACAAAGCTTTCCAAACTGCTGACAGTGCCTCATCTCTCATTTTATCCATTTTCCCCTCCAAAATGCATCTCTCTTCCAGACCCTTTCCTGTAAATAGGCGGTCTGGTATAAGAAGAAGAAGAAGAAGAAGAGTTTGGATTTGATATCCCGCCTTTCACTCCCTTTGAGGAGTCTCAAAGCGGCTAACATTCTCCTTTCCCTTCCTCCCCCACAACAAACACTCTGTGAGGTGAGTGGGGCTGAGAGACTTCAAGGAAGTGTGACTGGCCCAAGGTCACCCAGCAGCTGCATGTGGAGGAGCGGAGACGCGAACCCGGTCACCCAGGATTACGAGACTACCGCTCTTAACCACTACACCACACTGGTGTTTGTTTGTTGTATCCAGTGATGTAGCTGTGAGACTGGCATCTGCGGTCCTGAAACTCCCCAGAGTGTTCAGAACAAGGAAACTTTGAGACCTCCCCAGAAGATTATTTGTTGTGTTTACATTTAAATATATTGTTGGCATCCGTCTGTCTCGAGAGACAATGGAGTGCACCTCCGGGGGTGAAGTCAAACCGCTGTGTTAGCAGCACCAAAGTGATTTCCCTGGAGCCCAGGCCTGGGCAGTGTAGATGGAGGTCCTGGGCTGCCCAGACAACAAGACTCTGCTCTCAGCCTTGCTGATGTGGTTCAAAGGAAAGCAGAGCATTATGTTTGGCTGCAGGCGTTGCTGGAAGGAGGTGTACGAGGCACCATCCAACCATCTTAGGGATTCCACTCCTGATTTGTGTAGGGTTTACTCCTTAGTCTTTTATTTTCCCAGAGATATCTCACAAGGCAGCAGAGGTTTAGGTTCAGAGTTTTCCTTCTCCTAGATGGGTTCCCTTCCCAGGTTGATGAGCCCCATCTGCTCCTCGTCCCCTCTACAGAACGTGCAGAAACCTCCTTCTTGACCTTTGAGTCTTTTCTGCGCCAGAGCCTGACTTTGCATGTAGTCTCTAACTCACCAAGGTTTTGAGACCTATCAGCTACCCTCACCTGGTTTACCCAGCCAATCAAAGCCTTTCCTGGGGTTTGGCTGACAGCTTCTACAAGCCACAGGGGAGAGCTGAGTTCAGGTAGAGACCAAAGGTGGGGGGAAACTACCCCACAAGGAGCGTGATGTATCCCCCACCAGAAATACTACCCCTCCTCTAATATACGTATATATTTTAATATGTATGTACAGGTATATGCATATGTTTTATATGTATAAAGTTTTGATTATATTAATGTTTGTTTTTAATTATTATTTTTCCATGTTTTTAGTGTTTTTATTTTATAAGTAAGCTGCCTTGAGTCCTGTCAGGGAAATGTGAGGGGTATAAATGAATTTAGTTGTAGTAGCAGCAGTAGTAGTAGTTGTTGAGGTCATCTGATTAGTGCAAGCAGGCTTATCCCTCTGTTTTGTCCAAAGTGGACAAGAGAGATTTGCCACAAACAAACATGAATGCTCTGTAATGGCTGTAGATGTTTCCCATATAGGCAACTCCTGCAGGGATGAGGACTAGACAGAGGAGGGCGGGGGGGTGTACTCTGTTTAAAACAAACTTCTGCAACCTGATGCCCAACAGATGTTGGGCACTGCCACTAGCCCCAGCCAGCAAATCCAATGGTGAAGGAGACTAATCCATTGGGACAACTGGGAAACTGCTCCCTCAACCTCAGTCTACCCTTAGCCAGTCTCCACCTGTCTGCCTTCTTACTTAGCTGCAGTCCAGGAGATGGTCCTGGCTGTCGGCTCCTTCCTCCTTAGCCTCAGTACTGTCATTGGCTCTAGCCCTGTTCACCGTTGGCCTCTCTGCCTCTCTAGCCCTACCAAGTCCCACTTGGCAATAGTCAAGGCTATAAGACCTGGACTTATCTGGAAGGGCACAGTTTGGGAAGGCTGGTTTCAGATAAGGAAACTCTGTGGTGATTGTGACCAGCAAGAAAGAAACAGCGAGCCTGATAGCACAAGCTAAAGCATCTTTAAAGCCCTGCTGAAGTCAATTATTTATTGGGGATTGAGTCCTAAGGAACTGTTATATCCATGTAAACAAGTATGTGTTAGTGCTGCTGCTGCTGTTGTTGTTCTGGTTGGTGATTTATCTGCCACTTTTTGGCCCAAAGGCCTCCGGAAGCAGTGAACAGCATATTAATATGACAAAACAGACAATAAAAGCACAACGATAGAATAAATCAATAAATCAGAGCAACAATAAAAGACAGAAAAGTAGCAACATAGAGGTACAAAAAGAAGATACCCTTCCCAAACTAAAGGTTTGAAGAGGGGTATGTAAAAGGATCAACCTTTTGTTGGTTGGTTGGTTTTTTATTTGTGGGGTATAAAGTGAGATGAGCGCTGCAACCCCAGAGTCGGTCACGACTGGACCTAATGGTCAGGGGTCCCTTTACCTTTTTACTGTCCTCAAAGCAATTTACACAGTACATTTTCAAACAATGTTTCATTGACGTTGACTACTATTTTGGCAGTCAACGTGCAAATGTTCCACCCTTAAATGACAGGAGCAGACTCACAGACTCACTCGCTTCTAGGCCTGATGTCTTCCCAGGTTCTGTCTGCCTTGGCAATGGGCCAAAGCACAACCTATCACCACAAGCATTCACCCAGTGAATATCAATGCCAGGTCAGGAGATCATCAATTCTCCTCCCACATAGTTTTTCTCACAATCAGCTAGTTTCCTTTGGAACTAGAGATACACAGAGCTATGAGTTGGCTGAAAACACCTTAATGGTGCAGGATCCCTCTCTGGGAACCTGGCAGTTTTTCTGCTTTGCTCTTTGCCACCAGTTATGATCTGCTGGTATAATTGTAAATAAAGGAAATATTAAAAAAAATACTGTAACTCCCCAATATTTTCTCTCTCATCATCATCATCACCCCAAGGAAATTAAGCTCTTTAGTGTTACCCCTGGAATCTCTTACCACTCAGGTAAATGGGAAAACATGGAACCATTTTAACAATTTTTAAGGTCTTATCAGTAGGGCAGGAGAATGAGAAATAATACATTGCCTAAATATGCTTTCCCACTTTCCCACTGGCAATACTAGAGAATTTTAGCTTGGGAAAGAAAATTAGGCAGAAAAATATAAATGCAAACTTGCAAGAAGCTTGTCTGACTCTGTTCCTATAGTTAGAAAGGTGAAGAAATTGAGAGTTAAAAAAGGGACCCTGTTGATGGAGAAAATCCTGCATCCCTGGCCATCTGAGCCTCTGCTTAAAAACCTATAATGAAGGTGAATCCACCATCTTCCAAGGCAGCATGTTTCCCTCCAAATACCTCGTACTATTTGGTCATTCTTCCTAATGCTTTGTTTAAAAGAAACCCTTTCTTGTCCTTTGATTCTGCTGGTTTGGATCCTACCCTTTAGAGAAGCTTCTCCCAACCTGGTGCCCTCTGCAACTCTCATCAGCCCCAGACAGCATGGTCAGTGGTCACAGATGATGATAGCTGTAATGCAACAATATCTGGAGAGCACCCAGTTGAGAAAGGATGTTTCAGAGCAACAGAAAACAAAGTTGTTCCATGTGGTAGCCAAACATTTGAAGATGCCCATCATCCTGCCTCCTTAGTTGTCTCTGCTCCAGGCCAAAAAACCCCACTTCCTTCAACCATATCATATAGAACTTGGTCTACAGGCTCCCTATCGTTTTTGTCACCTTCTCTAGACATAGTCCAGCTGTTTAATATCATTCTTGAACTGCGCTGCCCAGAAGTGGACAGAGTACTCCTGCTGAGGTCTGAACAAAGAAGAACAGAGTGGTGCCATTGCTTTTTGTGATCTGGGTGTTATAGCAGCCTAGAACTGAATTAGCTTTTAAACTGCCACACCACACTGCTGAGTTGCGTTTAGCTCATGGTCTACTAAAACCTCTAGGTCCTTTTGACATGTGCTGCTGTCAGGCCAGAAAGTCACCGACTCCACTATGGACTTCACAATTAAAAGCAAGCACATTACACCCTCAATAATAAGGTCTCTTGCCTCCTGTGAGTAGTAGAGACTTCAGCAAAGTTAGGTATACCCATCTGTTTTGACATTTGCTGCTTCGTAAACCTTGATTTATTTGCCATTAATATGTTTGGTGAGAGCATCTACCCCCCCCAACCTTAAAAACAGTTTTAATCATCAAGCCAGATGAACCCAGCAGCAAATCAAACTGAATTTGTCATTACAATCGCCATGCATGGAGCTCAGTGAGGTAACCACAGATTAGAATATTAATGCTTGTTTATTTCAAGCTTCACATAAACATAACAATTGAAAAGGAATGCCAGCATTTGCAGTCATTAATCATGAGTGATTTTCCGCTGTCTTGAACCTTTGCGAATAACTTACTCTTAAGATTATTACTGGTGGGCAGGGGGTGCAGTAGATTAAGGTATTGTTGAAGTCTGGCCACATAGCAAGTCTACTGGTGGCATTTTCCTCCCTTTCAGTTACCAGACATCCAGAAAGGGTGATCTTCCTGGTGGCTGTTGTGATGCTGTGGTCAGTTTTCAGCCCTTCCTCCTCTCAGTGAAGGGAGAAAGAACATACGGACATAAATGGAGGCTGCGTGCCTAAAGTGATCAAATGCAAGAGGGACAGGGTTCTTATTCCTTCAACCGTTACACAAAAGGAGGCATTTTGGCAGGTGCAGCTTGTCAAGCAGAGATGAAAATCTGCAACAGTCAAAACCGTCTCTTCTGCACAGTTGGCAAAGGTACAAGACCACCGTCTTGCTCCACAACAGATCACCTCACTCATGCATAAAGCTTCTTGGGTTGAAGAGCTCTTTAGGAAACAGGAGATCTGTCTGAATAAGCCCTGTAAATTGTAGGGTCCCCACCCTCATCCTGCATCAAAGGCATTTTCTGAAGTGCAACTGGCTGTGAGTGCAGTAATAGAATCTTCACAGGCACCTGCTGTCAGCATGTGGGGCAGGCTTCTCTAGGGAGAAAACTGTCAGGTGCATGGGTCACAAAATCTTGATTCCTCTATAGGGATGGGTGTGAAATACAATCCTGTTTGCATTTAAAGGCATACATACCTAATTTGCATTTGCCAAAACATTATGCGAACCAAAGGCAGCCACCTTTTGAAATCTACACTTCTCCAAATTTTCCAGTGCAGTCCTCCAGCCAAGTGACGTGTACAGAAATATGTGTACTAGGGTAAGGTCTGCATATTTGTGGCATACGTTAGCACAGGGAAATCGCTTTGCAAAAAAATGGGCATACGTTAGCACAGGGAAATCGCTTTGCAAAAAAATGGGCATATTAGGAAAATTTGCATACAACAGTGCGCACATTGAGAGAAATTCACGCTATAATGCTGATGAGGACTTTAACAAATGAGAAAATGGTATGAAAATGTCGTGACCTGAACTCAAGATTTGGGAAAATGAAAAAAATCAAAATTGGCACATTTCCCCATCCTTCATCCTCAATGTCTCAATATTAGTTACATTAAGCTCAAATAAACCCTATGTGTTAAAAACAACAACATTCCCTTTTCCTACAGCTCAGGTTTTTTTTTGCTATCCTGAAAGCACTGATTAATTCATGGAATGTTGATAATATCTGAAGGCTATCTTAGCAGAATTCGGCAAGCCTGAGGATCAAATTCTTGCCCTCTGTTCATGCCAGCCATGGTTTTTGACAGCTTATCTATGTTGCCAATCAAAAATATTTTCTGGTTAGCCCCTTAGAATGAACATTGACACCGAAGCCAGCTATAATGCCACACCAACTTTCAAATATAATGGATAGTTTTGCAAATATGACAAGGATTTCATCTCTCCCTGCATGAAAACAAGGGTAATGTGAGCTTCTCAGGTCTGGTATTACCCACTAACTAGTCTACATCATGTATAATTTGCATGACCAAGAGGTGGCAGCACTTCATCAGTCTTAAGGGTAATAATCACTACACTAGCTCACCATGCAGAGCAGCTCTCTCCAACCTGATGCCACCCAGATGGATTAGACTACAACGTCCATCAGTTCTGACCCATTGGCCATGCTGGCTGGGGCTGATGGGAGTTGTAGTCCAAAGCATATGCAGGATACCTGTTTGGTGAAGGCTGACAGTTCATTGGGAGTGCTAAATAAAGAATGGAACTATGAGAATTTTTATTAAAAATGTATCCGCAACAGTAACAATTTATTACTCTGTTGTGCCCAAATGGCTATCTAAAGCTTAGTTCAAGCAAACATGTTCCATTATACATTCTTCAAGAGTCAGTTAACTGACCTTAAAGTGAGCATACTAGAACAAAGGAATTTCAAAGGCAGTCTGCCGCGGGAAACCACTGAACTGCAGTTCATCAAATGGTTGAGTGCTATTGCTTGTGGATCAAATCGAGACAACGGACTTCTATTGCACTACATGAGTTCTTGGTTTTCTAATGCCAGGATGCCAGTGTTATCAAGACCTTGTGTATGTGTGAATGGCCACTGTTAAGAATGTAATTATCACCATGTGCCGTTTTCTGCGTTTTGTCTCCTTCAGTGTTTACAATTCTGCACTCATCCAGCAAAATGAACTGCAATGAGCTGAAAACTTTCTAATAAGTACATTTATTAAATAACACATTTGCAAAACTTCTTATCTTTACGGCAATGGGCTTAGAATCATAGAGTTGGAAGGGAATCCCAAGGGTTATCGAGACCAACCTCCTGCAATGCAGGAATTAGGTACACGGCTACTGAATCTGGAAATCATGATGTATCTGTTCACCTTACCATCCAGTTGATAAAAAGTTAGGGTAAGTTGAGGAGAAACCATAACTCAGAGACAGAGCACATGGTTTGTAAGCAGAAGGTACTAGGTTCATTCTCTGCATCTCCAGTTAAGACGGTTAGGTATTGAGACTGACCTCCCTTAGATGGCTGACAAGAGTGACACCACGGATTGAAACAACTTTTGCATTACACAACCACACCCAGAAGAACTGAGTTTGGGATCTTAGTGGTCGAAAGCATAATACCAACTTTATTTTGGCCTGAGCTGAACTTTGTTTCTCATGTGAAAGTTGTCACTGGAAATCATTGTGTTGCAGAATCAGAGTTGTGATTGGGTTTACCACATCTTTCAGCCACAAGCTTGAGATGGTTTGCAAGTAAGCCTTATCTAGGAGCCAAGTTATCTCCAGCTAGTTGATACGCGAAACCAGAAATTCTGCTGCAGAAACTGATGGAAAAACAAACTCATATTCCCTGAATTTTGTCTGTGCTCATGGGAGGGGGGGGAGAAAACTGAAAATGAAATACAGAAATAGTATGAAACAAAAACAAAGTTTCCCACGATGAACTAAGCTGAATAAAGACTTATTACTGATCTAATCCTAAAGCAATACACTGTAAGCCAATACACTTGACATTTGAGACCTTGAACTTTGTCTGGTATCATATCTACTTTCTGTGTTGTTTCAGAATTGAGAAATATTCCTGTGGCTACATGCAGAAAAAGCCTGCAGCCCCTGAAAGATACCCAGCATCATAATTAATTTCCAGGCAATGACATTTAACTGCCATCTCTGCTTTTTTGGCTCCACTGCTTGGCTGGCGAGGGAATATAAATCTGCCTTTGGGCTTTGGGAAATTGGCTGTTACATGAATGCAGCATTATGCTCATCCCAGAATATTTGTCTTCGCTTCCACAGGTTTATCCTGTTGTAGTCTGTCCTATTATGATCTTCTATAGACCTTATTACAGGACCAAATTGAGCACTTCCCAGAAGTGTCTGGGTGACAAGACTTGGAAATTATGGCATATGGTTCTTTCTCAGCTCTGTCCCTTTCTCCCACAGAAGACATCATTTGGGGATTGTTTTTGTTTTGTTTTTTAATCACTGTATATTTTTAAATGATTTTCATCCATTGCAACAACAGTAGGCAGACACACATTGGTCTCTGAGCCTGTTGCATTATACTGCTGCAAGAGCAGCTGTATAGTTAAAGCAACTGGGTTTTTCAGTGTTGTACCAGTCTAGTGGCTGAAAATTCATAAAATCAAGACAATTTGTTCTGCCGGTTTAACATTTGCCAAGGAGGCAAGTCTGCATGACAAGGAAATGATCTGGCCAACTGCCAGGAAATAACTGAAAAAGAACTGCCAAGTTCACTTCCAATATTTTGCACCAAAGGCAATTTTTCTTTATTTACAAACCATGTTCTGCCCGCCTTTACTTTTCTCTTTTTGCTGGTTAAGATTACATCAAAACTTCAAGAGTATCACAAGGGTCTCCGTTTTACTGGTTTGCGGGAAATCTACTGTGGATACCAACATTTTTCAATGCTAAGTGATCTACTGGAAAATACTAGAAGGCCAGTCAAGTGGGATTTTGAGAGGAAATGCTGACAAGGAGTAGCACCGCTCCAGTGGCATAGCTAGCCACTCGGGTGCCTAGTGCGGGGGCATGTCCTGCAGCCGGGGGCGGGGCAAGCCTCTCTGATGCTTGGAGCCTCTCTGCCGCCTCCCCCTCAGCTGTAGGGCAACTGAGGGAAGGGCAGTAGGCAGACGCAAGTCCCACGCTGCCGTTTTAGGTAGCGCAGAACCTGCAGGCACCTAAGCCACCACATCACTCCTAAAAAGTTTTGAGAGCCCAATTTTTTTAAAAAAGCCTCATTTTGTCACCCACCCTCAGTGATGACACCCAGGGTGAGGTGCACCCCCCGCACCCCCTTCCTCCACCACTGCACAGCTCTGATTGGCAAGCTGTGGAGATAATGACAAAAACCAGAGCTAATAACCTACTAAACAGCCTACTTTGCAAAATTGATGTAAAGATTACCACTTAAGAGATTTTTAAAATATTACATGGTTTATGGGTTGTATCCAGCTAAGTTTTACTCAAAAGAAACCCAATGAAATTAATAGCTGTAAGTTAGTCATGCTCATTAACTTTAATGGGTCTACTCTGAGTAGGATCAGTAATGGGTACAACCCTATAAATGCTTTTAATTATATACATACTATGGGATAAGATATGTAAAAGATAAACTAGCGCATTAGCAGCATAATCCTATGCATGTTTACTCAGAAGTGCCTATGTGCTCAATGGGCTTACTCCCAGGAAAGTGTGTGACAGAGTATAGCTTAAACTGCAGCATGCATTCTAAAAACTATACAGCAGCAGTAAAGTTACAAATTGCCCCTGTGCCACACAACCCCACTACAAGAGAACTCATGTAATGCACTGAATTCTCTTTTCAAAAGAAACCCAAGAAATTGAACTGAAAGTTCAAGCAGAAGTTACACCTACCAAAGGCAGTGGATTTTCCCAGCACTGCTAGATTAGAATCTAAACAACAACCACAACTGGAGATGCCAGGGATTTTGCTAGGGGCTATTTGCATGTAGTCTGCCATAAATCCTGGTCCTTTCCTATAATATTCTCAGCCCCCAGCCAAAATAGTTCTGAGAAGCATTTACATTGCAAACTGCAACATTGGTAAGGTAAAGGGACCCTTGACCGTTAAGTCTAGTCATGGCTGACTCTGGGGTTGCAGTGCTCATCTCGCTTTATTGGCCGAGGGAGCCAGCATACAACTTCTGGGTCATGTGGCCACTTCTGGCGAACTAGAGCAGCGCACGGAAACAGTGTTTACCTTCCCACCAGAGTGGTACCTATTTATCTACTTGCACTTTGACGTGCTTTCGAACTGCTAGGTTGGCAGGAGCAGGGACCGAGCAACGGGAGCTCACCCCATCGCGGGAATTCGAACCGCCAACCTTCTGATTGGCAAGTCCTAGGCTCTGTGGTTTAACCCACAGCACCACCCGCGTCCCAATGTTATCTGAGAGTCCACTCTTTTCCCCAAAGCTCTGGAAAGTTACTGCCAAGCACTTCTCGAACATTGCAATCCCAAGATGCTATTGGACTCAAACTCCCATCATCCCTGACCACTGGCCATTCTGGCCAGGGCTGATGGGAATTATAGAGGGTACCACATTAGGGTAGGCTTGTGTTGCCAATGCTCAACCAGGTGGACCAATGGTTAATTTGGTATAAGGCAGCTTCCTATGTCCTTATGTTCCTAAATATTATAGCCTTAGCTTTAGCCATTCTGTACAACAGGAATAAACTATCATCCTCTACTTCAGTGTTTCCCAACCTTGGGCCTCCAGCTGTTTTTGGACTACAACTCCCATCATCCCTAGCTAGCAAGACCAGTGGTCAGGGATGATGGGAATTGTAGTTCAAAAACAGCTGGAGGCCCAAGGTTGGGAAACACTGCTCTACTTCACAGGAAGGGGCAGATGATGTGGTGGGGCTGCCCCACTCACTTGACCTCCCTTCAGGGTATGGACCCAACTGGGTGTGTGTGCACTGTGTTGACCTCGACCTTGCCACTCTCCATCACAATATGCAGCTATGCAGCAGAAGAGACACAGCAGGAAGGAGGTTAGGTGCATGGCACAGCCTCCCTGCACTGTCTGCTACTGCTCGTGGGGCTACTGTGAAGGTAAATTAAATGAGGCACTAAATGCCCAGTGCTATAGAGAAATGATAATAATAGCATATGGGGGGGGAGGCATACATTTCAGAGTAAAGCCACAAGAAGTGACTTCAAAACAGTGTGTGTGTGTTCACACAGTTTGTCTGCAAGATGAAATAGACATGCACACCCCACTCAAGTCGCAACCTACACACACACCCCAGAAGCAAACACAGCAGGTTGTAGCTTTGTGAACAACTACACAATGTGCTTATTGTTGCTCATAATGAAAAAAATCTCTCCTGGCTAACAAAACACACACACTGTGCTATGTTGGTTTACTGCAAGATTTAGGATATCCCAGGTAAACTAGACATCCGTCATGAGCCCTGAGAGGTGACTCAGTGCCTACTATTTTCTTTGTTGAATTTTGTTTACTGCAGTGCATGGTGTTTCACAGGAGAGGAGAAGAACGGCTCTCATTTTGTTCTTTCTCTCCCTCGCCCTTTCTTTAGCGAGCAAACTAAACTTTAAACCAATCTTCTTTATTGTTCTTTACTTACATAAACAAAATTAAGCTGCAGGGAGTCGATTAATAAAATTCCTGCTTAACACACACACACGCTTTCAGGAAAGCTTCCCCCGCTGCCCAACACACATACTGCCAATCTTCAAGGCAAGTTTTAATCTCCCAGGAAAATCAATGTTACTTTGAATAAAATACCCGAGAACAGAGATTACTTAAGGGAATCAGGCTCCAAAGTATGATTGAAAAATATAGATTTCCCTCCCCCTCCTTACTGCAGGAGTACTATGCTGCAGTGCATATAAAAACGTGGTGTAATAATTATATGAACACATAGAGAAACTCCAGGTGTTATCCCCTGAAGGTTTCTTCCATATAAACATTTGAAAAGGAGGCAAAAATAAATAACAAAATGAGAGAGACCCTATAAGCTGCAGGAGGCAAAGAGAAGGAACAGGCAGGCATCTAAGCTTTGCACTTACATATGCCAGGTCTATTCTGCTGCAAGTTTTCTTATCATCAAGTCAGGCTCACTTTACACTAAGGACGGCCATTACAGTAGTCTATGTCGTGGTTTCTTTGCCTGGATTTTTAATTTTTTTGGGGGGGGTTGCAGGATGATGGTGATGAGGGTGATTAATACATTGTTGGTAATTATTTTGGTACCACCAGCATCATGACACTTTTCAGAGCTATACAGGCAACATTTACAGGTCCTAGCTAGGGCCACGTTATGTATACACGTAACAGTTTGAAGTAGATGTGTGCATGCTTTTTGAGTCATCCACACAAAGTCATCCAAAGGGAAGCTTCCACCTTCTTCCCATTTATTTGGATTGGTGGAGAAATCCAGCATATGACCTTAGTGTGGATGAACTGAAGAACAACGTGTGTGTTGGGTGGTTGTGGTTTTGCATATGTGGTGGCACTTTGCTGGCTGCCAACTATTGCACCACACCACCTACATTCATTTGCTCAGCACCAGAGCAAAACCTTGCCATTTTACTCTATCAGCCCAAAGGAAAGAATGTGGTGTGCCTGTTTCCACTGGTTGTTGCTGAAGGCACATTCACAACATTTAATATATATATATATATATAGCTGTTTTGTGCAGAACTGCTCTTGTGCAAAACAACTGCATTATATTGCTCTCCACACCCCAACTTGGCTGTCTGTGCTTGTACGTGAAATGCTGGGTGCTTCTAGACAACCATTTGTTCTGATTGTTTGAGAGGAGGCTAGACAGCATTGGCTATTTAATGAGCATTCATTCTGATTTGTTTGTTGTGACACTGCATCAAAGCAACCGTTATTCTATCCAGTGCATTTTCATGCCACTTTCCTTATTGCAATAAATATGATCTTTTGGGAAGCAGGTTTCTTGCTCAAGATCTCCCCATCCACTATAATTGGAGACACTCCTGAATTAGCCAGTATGTGACTGAGTCCCAACCAAAAACAGAAAAGTCAGGAAGCATCCAGTGTGCTTATGTTTTTCTCTAAGTCTGGAGATCCGAGGAGCTCATACCTCCACCTGCCTTGCCCCGGTGAGGTGCTCCTTAGGAGACTGCTGGCTTTCCACCTGGCGAGGCCAGGCACAGCACAAAATTTATTTATTTATTTTTAATCTGTTGTTTTGCACAAATCTGGTAAATCAAAAGCATTTATTTCCACATCCTTTTTAAGATGTGTGCATTTTTCCATACACAATGTACTACACATCTTATTCAATCCATCCTTCATTCTTCACTGTGCTCTCTTCCATTCAGAAGCCACTTCTATTCTATCTATTTCTTGTCTCCTTTTAGGGACCAAACCTTCAAATGTTGGTGTTGTTGTTAACTCACATATAGTCCTTCTCCAAGGGAAGATTCACCTAATTAACCTCATCAGATGAAGCCCTGCACAAGGCCTTCCACTTGCGCAGTGGGGCTTTCCCTCTCCTCTCCTCTCCTCAACCTGTGCACACACCCCCCCCAAAAAATAGCTCTGGGGAGAACCCCAGAACAGCATACAGTGAAGAGAGGTGATTGTTCCATCTGGCAAGTTGACATGCTTACACAGAGAGATTATTTGTAATAGGGCAACATTGAATTCCACCCTCAGTTTCAATAGTCTCTCTCCAAAACCACTGAATATGTGAAAATCATTTCCTCTTGATACAGCACACCTCCAGCAGGCATGACATCCTGCGTTATTTATTTTACTTAATTTTAATGGATTGTACAATCAGTTACAGGTTTCTTTGTTCTTACTGGTCCAGTTGCGGTGGTACTTCTACTAAGTATATTTTTCTTATTTAGAATACGAACAGATTGCATCTGGGGAAGCAAGAATTGGCTGGAAAGCCTATTTTAATAGAATTGGCTGGTGTTTTCCTTCATACCCCTGAAGCTGAGCAAAAGGTTCTTATGCCACGATGATGCCAAAGCCTCATGGCTGTTCCATTCTGCTTCCCTTTGCCAGCCGACAGGTTCTGCTGCAGGAAATAACAACAGAAGCAACAGCAGTGCCTCTGCTCCTTCTTGGTAAATACTCTTTGCTCGCATCTGCTACAATCACAATGATATAAGTTGTGCAGTCTGCTCAGATGGAAATGCAATGGGGACATTTGCATATTGGCTAGGAAAAACAACAACAAGCAAGAGAAGGAACGCATAATGTACCTGCGCCTTTCTCTGAACAAAATTCTTATGGATACTTCTCCCAGGAAACCACATTATGTTATTAGGTGAAAAGTTATTTAGAAATGTATACCCAGCTCTTCTTGATAAGAGAAATTCAAAGCATCTTACCAAAAAAAGCTCATAAATATACACAGCACAGTAATCCGTGGAATAGATGTTCGCATGACTCAGGCAGCGGAACGACACAGCAATAATGCATATCTCTACACAGAAGTAGTCCCATGAAGTACAGCTAGGTTTTCTTCAAGGTGGGTTGGCCAATGTGATGCCTTCCAAATGTTGTCTGAGTGCAGATCCCATCACCCCAGGCTATTGGCCACGCGGGATGGGACTGAGCAGCATTCCAACAGTATCTGAATGTTGGTTACTCCTAAATTTAGGATTGCAACCTTACAGTGCAATCATATAAAGCGCATTCTCCAATTAAATGAGAGTGCGTGTTGCGGTGTGGGCCACCAGGTCAGCCCTGTGTTGCCGGGCAGGTTTATAATAATAATAATAATAATAATAATAATAATAATAATAATAATTTATTATTTATACCCCACCCATCTGGCTGAGTTTCCCCAGCCACTCTGGGCGGCTCCCAATCAGTGTTAAAAACAGTACAGCATTACATATTAAAAACTTCCCTGAACAGGGCTGCCTTAAGATGTCTTCTGAATGTCAGGTAATTCTTTATCTCTTTGACATCTGATGGGAGGGCGTTCCACAGGGTGGGCGCCACTACCGAGAAGGCCCTCTGTCTGGTTCCCTGTAGCCTCACTTGTCGCAATGAGGGAACCGCCAGAAGGCCCTCGGCGCTGGATCTCAGTGTCTGGGCTGAATGATGGGGGTGGAGACGCTCCTTCAGGTATACAGGACCGAGGCCGTTTAGGGCTTTAAAGGTCAGCACCAACACTTTGAATCGTGCTCGGAAACGTACTGGGAGCCAATGCAGATCTCTCAGAAATGGTGTTATGTGGTCCCGGCGGCCACTCCCAGTCACCAGTCTAGCTGCCGCATTCTGGATTAATTGCAGTTTCCAGGTCACCTTCAAAGGTAGCCCCACGTAGAGCGCGTTGCAGTAGTCCAAGCGTGATCCCACCACTCTGGCGAGACAGTCCGCGGGGAGGTAGGGTCTTAGCCTGCGTACCAGGTGGTGATGGAAGACAGCTGCCCTGGACACAGAGTTAACCTGCGCCTCCATGGACAGCTGTGAGTCCAAAATGACTCCCAGGCTGCGCACCTGGTCCTTCAGGGGCACAATTACCCCATTCAGGACCAGGGAATCCTCCACACCAGCCCGCCTCCTGTCCCCCCAAAACAGTACTTCTGTCTTGTCAGGATTCAACCTCAATCTGTTAGCCGCCATCCAACCTCCAACCGCCTCCAGGCACTCACACAGGACCTTCACCGCCTTCACTGGTTCTGATTTAAAGGAGAGGTAGAGCTGGGTGTCATCTGCATACTGATGAACACCCAGTCCAAACCCCCTGATGATCTCTCCCAGCGGCTTCATATAGATATTAAAAAGCATGGGGGAGAGGACAGAACCCTGAGGCACCCCACAAGTGAGAGCCCAGGGGTCTGAACACTCACCCCCCACCACCACTTTCTGGACACGGCCCAGGAGGAAGGAGCGGAACCACTGTATGACAGTGCCCCCAGCTCCCAGCCCCTCTAGACGGTCCAGAAGGATGTTATGGTCGATGGTGTCAAAGGCCGCTGAGAGATCCAGCAGAACTAGGAAACAGCTCTCACCTTTGTCCCTAGCCCACCAGAGATCATCAACCAGCACGACCAAGGCAGTTTCAGTCCCATGGTGAGGCCTGAATCCCGATTGGAAGGGATCCAAATGGTCCGTTTCCTCCAGGCGTGCTTGGAGTTGTTCAGCAACCACCCGCTCAATCACCTTGCCCAAGAATGGCAGATTTGAGACTGAGCGATAGTTGGCCAAATTGGCCGGGTCTAAAGATGTTTTTTTAAGAAGCGGTTTAATGACTGCCTCTTTCAGCGGGTCTGGGAAGGCTCCCTCACAGAGGGAAGCATTCACCACCCCGCAGAGCCCATCGCCCAGCCCTTCCCGGCTCGCTTTTATCAGCCAGGATGGGCAAGGATCAAGGAGACAGGTGGTCGGTTTCACTCGTCCAAGCAGCCTGTCCACATCCTCGGAGGTAACAGATTGGAATTGATCCCATGTAACAGGACCAGACAGAACTCTAGCACTCTCCCGCCCTGGCCCTGCTCCCACGGTGGAGTCTACCTCCTTCTGAATCTGAGAGATGTTATCTGCAAAAAACTTTGCAAAAGCATTGCAGGAGATCTTGGGGTCCCTACCAGGCCCCGGTGGAACAGGTGGTTCCGATAGATTGCGAACCACCTGAAAAAGTCTCCTGCTGCTGTTTTCTGCAGATGCAATGGAGGCGGCGAAGAAGTCCCTCTTCGCCGTCGCCATTGCCACTTGGTAGGCTCGACGTTGAGCTCTAACCCGTGTCCGGTCTGATTCAGAATGAGTTTTCCGCCACCGGCGCTCTAGCCGTCTCAACGATTGTTTCATCACCCTCAGCTCCGGGGAAAACCACGCAATCGGAGAGGGCGCTTATGGCTACTGCATGGGACATTGATTGGATGTCCGGGTTGCAGGGGCAAATTGCATGTTGCAAGTTGGTGGGTGGGACCATTAGGCTTTAAATACGGGGCTCTTCGGTTTCCCTTTTTCTTTTGCAGAGTGCATCGGATCACCCGCCCGCCCACCATGTTTTCCGGTTGACCTTGCTTTGCCTGCCATGGGGTCGTCTGCCTTGGTGCAGGGGCCTAGTAGGAATTTTGCCATTTGGCTGATTGGCTGGTGCCATTTGGTTTTTGCCTACTACTTAGCAATTCGTCACAACTTGTAAGGTTGCGGTTAGGCATTGGTTATAAATTGCTGGTGGTGGAGGGGTCAGGTTAGGCTGTGCCTGCCCCTCCAAATGTGCTGAAGGGAATTCCGTTAAAGGAATCCTGAGGCTTGCCATGATTTTGTCCAATCCCTGTCATGGGACCAGGGCCGGCAAGCCTTGGGGAGCTGGTTGGGTGAGCGGCGTGGTCTGAAGCTCAACTGATTCCCAACATTGACTTTCCCTTCTACTGGCTTCCGATCGGAGCTCGGATGTCAGTTCTGTCCCTGGTGGGGGGACAGATAGTCATAACCAATGTCTATACAACCACTCACTGATTTTGTATTTTAATAAAGTTGTGGCCAAAATAGTGCCCAAAAACCAAAACTAAAATTACGTGTGATGTGTGAAATTATTTGAGGGGTGGTCTGGGGACCTACACATGCAAATCCCATTGCAGGCAAAAGGTTCCAGGTTCGATCCCAGGTGTCTCCAGGTAGGGATAGCAGAGATTCCTGTCTGAAACCCTGCAGAGCTGCTGCCAGTGAGTGTTCACAATGCTGAGATAAAAGGGAGCATGGTCTGACTTGGTAAAAGGCAGCCTCCAATGTCCCTATTATTAAGCTATCAGCATGACTTGGCAGCATGACTTCCCCTTCATGGATCACTGCCTTGCCGTGGCGAAGGGGCTTGAAGAACTCAGAGAAGCTATGAACTATGCCGAGCAGGGCACCCAAGATGAACAGGTCATAGTGGAGAGTTTTGACCAAACGTGATCCACCTGGAGGAGGAACCGGCAAGCCACTCCAGTATCCCTGCCAAGAAAACTCCATGGACAAAGACAACAGGCATATAAAAGATATGACGCTGGAAGATGAGCCCCTCAGGTCGGAAGGCGTCCAACATGCTACTGGGGAAGAGCGGAGGGCAAGTACAAGTAGATCCAGAGCTGATGAAGCGGCTGGGCCAAAGCCGAAAGGACGCTCAGTTGCGGATATGCCTGGAAGCGAAAGGAAAGTCCAATGCTGTAAAGAAAAATATTGCATAGGAACCTGGAATGTAAGAACCATGAACCTGGGTAAGTTGGAGGTGGTCAAAAATGAGATGGCAAGAATAAATATTGACATCCTGGGCATCAGTGAACTAAAATGGACGGGAATGGGTGAATTCAGTTCGGATGACCATCATATCTACTACTGTGGGCAAGAAACCCATAAAAGAAATGGAGTGGCCCTCATAGTCAACAAAAGAGTGGCGAAAGCTGTACTGGGATGCAATCTCAAAAATGATAGAATGATCTCGATACGAATCCAAGGCAGACCTTTTAACATCACAGTAATCCAAGTTTATGCACCAACTACTTGTGCTGAAGAAACTGAAATTGACCAATTCTATGAAGACTTACAAGACCTTATAGAAGTGACACCAAAGAAGGATGTTCTTCTCATTATAGGGGATTGGAATGCTAAAGTAGGGAGTCAAGAGATAAAAGGAACAACTGGCAAGTTTGGCCTTGGAGATCAAAACGAAGCAGGGCAAAGGCTAATAGAGTTCTGTCAAGAGAACAAGCTGGTCATCACAAACACGCTTTTCCAACAACACAAGAGACGACTCTACACATGGACATCACCAGATGGGCAGCATCGAAATCAGATTGATTATATTCTCTGCAGCCAAAGATGGAGAAGCTCTATACAGTCAGCAAAAACAAGACCTGGAGCTGACTGTGGCTCAGATCATCAGCTTCTTATAGCAAAATTCAAGCTTAAACTGAAGAAAGTAGGAAAAACCACTGGGCCGGTAAGATACAATCTAAGTCAAATCCCTTATGAATACACAGTGGAAGTGAGGAACAGGTTTAAGGATTTAGATTTGGTGGACAGAATGCCTGAAGAACTATGGATGGAGGCTCGTAACATTATACAGGAGGCAGCAACGAAAACCATCCCAATGAAAAGGAAATGCAAGAAAGCAAAGTGGCTGTCCAATGAGGCCTTACAAATAGCGGGGGAGAGAAGGCAAGCAAAATGCGAGGGAGATGGTGAAAGATACAGGAAATTGAATGCAGATTTCCAAAGAATAGCAAGGAGAGACAAGAAGACCTTCTTAAACGAGCAATGCAAAGAAATAGAGGAAAGCAATAGAATGGGAAGAACCAGAGATCTGTTCAAGAAAATTGGAGATATGAAAGGAACATTTCGTACAAAGATTTCCACAATAAAGGACAAAAGTGGAAAGGACCTAACAGAAGCAGAAGACATCAAGAAGAGGTGGCAAGAATACACAGAGGAATTATACCAGAAAGAAATGGATGTCTCGTATACCCCAGGTAGTGTGGTTGCTGACCTTGAGCCAGACATCCTGGAAAGTGAAGTCAAATGGGCCTTAGAAAGCACTGCAAATAACAAGGCCAGTGGAAGTGATGGCATTCCAGCTGAACTATTTAAAATTTTAAAAGATGATGCTGTTAAGGTGCTACACTCAATATGCCAGCAAGTTTGGAAAACTCAGCAGTGGCCAGAGGATTGGAGAAGATCAGTCTACATCCCAATCCCAAAGAAGGGCAGTGCCAAAGAATGCTCCAACTACCGCACAATTGCACTCATTTCACACGCTAGCAAGGTTATGCTTCAAATTCTACAAGGAAGGCTCAAGCAGTATGTGGACCGAGAACTCCCAGAAGTGCAAGCTGGATTTAGAAGAGGCAGAGGAACCAGAGACCAAATTGCAAACATGCGCTGGATTATGGAGAAAGCTAGAGAGTTCCAGAAAGACATCTACTTCTGCTTCATTGACTATGCAAAAGCTTTTGACTGTGTTGACCACGGCAAACTATGGCAAGTTCTTAAAGAAATGGGAGTGCCAGATCACCTCATCTGTCTCCTGAGAAATCTCTATGTGGGACAAGAAGCTACAGTTAGAACTGGATATGGAACAACTGATTGGTTCAAAATTGGGAAAGGAGTACGACAAGGCTGTATTTTGTCTCCCTGCTTATTTAACTTATATGCAGAATTCATCATGCGAAAGGCTGGGCTGGATGAATCCCTAGCCGGAATTAAGATTGCCGGAAGAAATATCAACAACCTCAGATATGCAGATGACACAACCTTGATGGCAGAAAGTGAGGAGGAATTAAAGAACCTTTTAATGAGGGTGAAAGAGGAGAGCGCAAAATATGGTCTGAAGCTCAACATCAAAAAAACAAAGATCATGGCCACTGGTCCCATCACCTCCTGGCAAATAGAAGGGGAAGAAATGGAGGTAGTGAGAGATTTTACTTTCTTGGGCTCAATGATCACTGCAGATGGTGACAGCAGCCACGAAATTAAAAGACGCCTGCTTCTTGGGAGAAGGGCAATGACAGGCCTAGACAGCATCTTGAAAAGTAGAGACATCACCTTGCCAACAAAGGTTCGTATAGTTAAAGCTATGGTTTTCCCAGTAGTGATGTATGGAAGTGAGAGCTGGACCATAAAGAAGGCTGATCGCCGAAGAATTGATGCTTTTGAATTATGGTGCTGGAGGAGACTCTTGAGAGTCCCATGGACTGCAAGAAGATCAAACCTCTCCATACTGAAGGAAATCAACCCTGAGTGCTCACTGGAAGGACAGATTGTGAAGCTGAGGCTCCAGTACTTTGGCCACCTCATGAGAAGAGAAGACTCCCTGGAGAAGACCCTGATGTTGGGAAAGATGGAGGGCACAAGGAGAAGGGGACGGCAGAGGACGAGATGGTTGGATAGTGTTTTCGAGGTTACCAGCATGAGTTTGAGCAAACTGCGGGAGGCAGTGGAGGACAGAGGTGCCTGGCGTTCTCTGGTCCATGGGGTCACGAAGAGTCGGACACGACTAAACGACTAAACAACAACAACAACAACAAATGACTTGGCACATGACCAAAGTGTCGGCTTATAGTGTGACATGCAAAATTCTTAATCCACTGCATGGTGGTCTTTGTCTGAAACCCTGGATATCCACTGCCAGTTAATATACACAATACTGAGTTAGATGAACCAATGGGCAGACATGAAAGAAGGCAACTTCCTAGGTTCCTGTGTCACAGAATATCACATATCTGGCTACAACTAAGTAGCTGACATGTGCAGAACTTTCAAACTGCTACTATGAACCTGATAGGCATAGGGTCGTGCACATACTCTGACACAGTTGCCAGTGTACTCACTGTTTCTTAAGTGGAATCTACACACATATAAAAAACGCTGTGAAAATGCTTTTTTAAAAAACATTTTGAAAAATATATTGAATTTGCCATAGCTCACTGTCACCATCTAGTGTCACATTGTATATTGCACTTTACAACACACTTAAAACGTTTTATCTGCAGCTGTGCATCTGAGTCCTTAATCTCAAGCAGCTTTTCTTTATTCATTTAAATACCAAAGTGTAACTATTTTGACAGTGCTGGAATCAAAGCCCAACAGAGCTCACTAAAGAAGATGTAGGAAAACTGAGCTTAAATTGGGCAATGATAGAATCTTGTATTTCAGAAGTTAACAAAACCCCTGTTTCCATACAAATCAATATGGCTAACCTGATCCAAAACACCCACCCACCTCACTCACACACGAAAACAAAGATCACAACAGCCAATCACAAGCAAACAATCACACCCTAAGCCAACCCCAACCTCTCTCACCACCAAAGGAACACAAGTGAACAACACAAGCAACGCTGACACCAAACTCTACATACATTAAACATAATAGAAACACCGCCACCCGACCCCACCCCCATCCATCCTCCCTCTCCCCACCCCCCTTTCTTTTTTCTTTCTGTTTTCTTCTCCCCCTAATGCCTCAACAAATGAAACAGATTTGTAAAAACGTTACATGGAAGAAGAAGAAAAAAAAATACGAGGCACTACACTTCTGTAAAACAAGAAAATCCTTAATAAAAATATTTAAAAAAAAAAACCTGTTTCCAAACACTGAATTGGATGAGGAAATGCCACTCATCTTGCCCATCAGTCTTTGCTGTGCTTTGTATGTGTTTTATAACTGCTGTCTAAATGGTACTTGTTCTGGCCAAGCTGTTTTTCTGCTTTGAGGTGTTTTTATATTGTTGAGTATTCTAAGTTGCTTTGAAGACCCCTGCAGTTCAAAAAGCAGCAGCAGTTTCCTAAACAAATAATAGTTCTTTTCTTGCATTGCAAAATGACCCCCCCCCCCTTCAGCCAACTTTTCAGCAAGGAACAACAATCCTCAAGAAGTAAAATAGGCTGAGTTCAAATTTGTTTTATCCCCAGTTCAGGTTTTAAAATCTTTCTGGTTCAGAACATGAAGAATAGAGCCTGGGGATTGCAAGGGGGGTGCATTATTGCAGTGTAATTGATTCCTCTTGCCATCATTCACACTAACTAGTAAATAGAACAGATCTAAAGATCTTAGCAATTTCCTTGCCAAATGGCTAGGTGGAAATGAAGATGCCTGGAGAGTCCCATCAAAAACAAGCTGGAAGCTTTTTTTGTTTGTTTTAACAATGGAACCTGAAACTGGGTTGTTGGGGCATTGGAGTCCAAGAGAAATACAGCACAATGTTCCCTTCCATTAGGGACTGACATTGATGGAAAATGTCATTTCATTCTGATGGTGCTGATAGTTGATATGATCCTAATGACCAACACAAAGGATGCAATCAACTTCCTATTGAAACCGCTGGCGCTAACAGCACTTCACCACATCCAAAGCCGTCAACCAGAAACTTTCCTTCTCTCAACTGAGTCATCCAACCTTTCTCTTCACTTCCTACAAAAATTGTTCATTGTGAATAATCAGCAGTGGTTGGCTGGGCAAAGTGAGGCCATATGTTTCACTCAACTATGCAATTGTTTTTCATAAGCAATAGCATCATTTGAAGCCAAGATATCCAAATGAAATTAGAAACACACATTTCGGGAAGGACTGACATTGTTGGGTAATCTCCTGGGCCCCACACACCCTGGAACCCACGGTTAACTCCCAGATCTCTCTGCTCCTCCTCATTCTTTTTCCTGCTGCTGTCGGTTGACCACCCTGTGTGAGCAGCAGCAATGAGAGCACAGAAAAGGACAGCAACCTCCATTTGCCTTGACCTCTGCCAACCAGCCTAGAGGAGGAAGGCAAGTGAATGAGCAACAGTGGCAGCTGGTGTCCCCCAAAGCTGAGATGATGGACTGTGGGCAGTTGTTCTGTTTTCCTCCCCATCCTCCTCCATTGCAAAGATAATGTGGACACTTAAACACTGCAGTTGGACAAATACTTGGCACCTAACTAAATGGGGGTGGGGTCTTACTTTGGTTCAGATGAAGTCCCTGCTGTCGCAGTTGCTTCTCTGTTCGGAGAAAAGTCGCGTAGCCTCCACCTGTTCTGGTTCTCTCCATATCTTCATCCTTTTCAAAGAAACAGTGGACACTTTCACTTTGCACTTGTATAAATACTTAACGCCTAACTGTCTTATATTGGTTAAGAACTGCTGTCACAATTTCCAGTGTGGGTCAATGCATTACTGAGAAGTAAGCCCCCACTGAATTCCATGTGGAATTCTCTCTGAGCCCTGGTTGCTCTAAATAGACCAGCTTCAGAGCACAATTCTGTGTTTCAAATTAAGTGCCAGATGAACTCCTATCTCCATTTGTCAAAGGGGGGAGAAAAATGTACCATGTGACATTAAAAGAACCAACGTCTCCCTCAAAGATGGAAATCATCAGGAAAAAAATGTTGGACAATCTCCTGCATATCAGGTACAAGCCCCAGACTGACATTCATACCCAGTTTCAAGAGGTCTAGGAATGACTGAGGTCTGCTTTGTATTTGTCTAGCAGTGCTGCAACAAACAGAGATAGAAGACTTTACATGCAGCAGTGTCACATCAGCAGAAAATCAATTCTGTTTGCTTACATGACACATTTGGCAGACACTTCTCCATCCTGTGATGAAGAGAGTGTTTGGTACAGATAGGACAGATAACCTTAGACACCCTTGCTTTTCAAACACCCAGCTTACACAAACTGTTGCTTCTTCTTTTCTTTGTAATTTATTCTTGAACCACACAGATCCTGACATTTTAGTGTCTCAGATCAGTCTCCATACACACTGTGCATACCTTTCAGATCTTTCGAGATATTTATTCATTGCTATGGATTTCTGCTGATAAAGCCAGAAATCTAAGACTACAGTGGTGAATATAAAAAATACTATATGCGATTTTTAACACTTTATGTTCTGTGCTTATGTTCTTCCTATTGCATTTACCATTAATATTTGATATTTTACTCAACCAAAATTTAAAGTAGTCGCTGTACTGAAATATGAGGTGGGGTGGGGGGAAGGAAACCAGACTTTTATCTGATCATGGTAACGCTCCTGTATTCTTACCTGCAAAAATTCAAAGGCAAAGGATTTGTTTATTTTGTCTGCCAATGGAGGGACTTCACTCAGATACAGTGTTTGGCATTTACCGTACCTCTGCACCCATAAGAAACAGATTCCAGCAATGCTCAGAGGGCTTTAGTCATAACCTCCCGTCACACTCACAACATATTTATACTACCACTTTCTTCGCTCTGCTCCACTCTTTCGCCTCAGATACTGGATGCTGCTTAGAACAAACTTCTTAAAAGCCAAACACATAATTAACAGAACAGAACACCCGAGTTGACTCTCTGTCCTATAGCCATCCCTTGCAAGCATCCCTCACGGCAGGCAGCAATATTCCCCAAACAATGTTGGGCACTGGAGTCTAACCACATTTTAATATCTCACAGTGCCCTGGAGCAACAGTGTTGGTAGCTAGACCCAACTCTTAGGGGATGTTTGGAGTACAATACTATGCTGGATTTTAAAAGGAGGTGGTAATGCAGGTGGGTCCTGATGGAGTGTAGGGCCAGGTATTTATGCCAGCCCCACACAAATATATGCAAGCCAGGTAGATCCTAAACACACATATAAGCCTTGCCTTTAAAAGAAAAAGGATGAAAATTTATAAATGATTTTATAAATTCTTACCCAATGTAGCTTGTTATGAATACTACTGTACGTATGAAGCCTAACAGATTGCTAATTGACTATTATCTTACTAGGGTCTTGCAACTGTATCGTGATTTAATCTGGGGGTGGCTAATCTGTGGCCCTCCAAATAGTTTGGAATCCAGCTCCCATCAGCATTGCCAATAATGCATGGATGATGGGAGTTGTAGTCCAACAACATCTGGAGGGCCATAAGTCAGCAACCCCAATTCAGAGCTAACTAAAAACGAGGATCAAAAACCACTGTGGTCTTAGGACCCCTCTGTCCTGTTTGGTGGTCCGGAAGGATATTTTGTAACATAATCTAATGGTGCCATTTAGCAACAAGGATGTAGGCACAGCATTTCATAATAATAATAATAGTAATAATTTATTATTTATACCCCGCCCACCTGGCCGAGTTCCCCCAGCCACTCTGGGTGGCTCCCAATCGAATATTAAAAACAATACAGCATTAAACATTAAAAACTTCTCTAAACAGGGCTGCCTTCAGAAATATTTATACTCCCTAAACATGTCACAGATGAAAATAGGGCCATACTTGTATACTTGGCCTGGGAATGTGTTACCAATGTTGTTCGGTCCCTGCTCCTGCTAACCTAGCAATTCAAAAGCACGTCAAAGTGCAAGTAGATAAATAGGTACCGCTCTGGTGGAAAGGTAAACAGTGTTTCCGTGTGCTGCTCTGGTTTTGCCAGAAGCAACTTAGTCATGCTGGCCATATGACCCAGAAGCTGTCTGTGGACAAACGTCAGCTCTCCAGCCAATAAAGCGAAATGAGCGCTGCAACCCCAGAGTCGTCTGCAACTGGACTTAACGGTCAGGGGTCCCTTTACCTTTTAAGTCTGTACAAGCTTTAAGATTTGCATCAGAGACCCTGTTTTCTAGCCCACCACTGACTGATGGTAGATTATAACCAGTGTAGCAGGGACTTTTTGGTGGTGACTTTTAGAAGTCTCTGCCTAGGAAAATATGCAAGGATCCATCAACACTGGTCATCAAGAAGTCCATAAAGGCTTTTTTTCCATTCCAATCAGTGTCTGACTGACTACTATTTCATGCTCTTAAGACATGTTATTGCTACTCCTTCTAAATTAGTGGGACTGATGAGGTACTTTATTAGTGTGTGTAATTAAAACATTTTGTAAACCACTTTGTGAGGCCAGTATGCCCTGAATGGTGGGTCAGAACTATTTCAAATAATTAAGAAAATGGTTTAGCGAGGGCAGATGCCAGAAGATAGGGGGCTATGCCTGGTCAATAAGGAATCATTTGAATATGTGCTTTTACCTAAAGCACTTTTTCTGATTTTGCATGTAACAAAGTGGATTCCACCCCACCCCCACTGCTTAAACCTTGAAGGTAGGTTTTTTCCCCCTTTAGGAATGAAACTATGGACAATCTTTTTACCATACATTAACATTTTGGAGGGACTGCCAGGAAGGAACCAGAAATAATTACTGCAGAGGCAGGGTGCTGCGGTTGGGGGAAGATCTACTAAAGCTGCCTTCACTTGTCCGTAAATGCCTTTGGATACAATTAATAGGCCCACTTATAAATAAGTGGTTTTGAGACGCTGCTTCATGCATATCCTGACTTCCAGGGCCGACAAGTCAATCCTATTAGCTCTCTGGATTGCCCCAAGGTACCGCCGTTGCTAAACAAAATATTGTGTCCAACTAGAAATAAGACTTCTGCTTTATTCCACAACTCCACATTTATGCCTAGCCATGGCAAATATACACGATAGTATTTGCAGCAGATGTAACGAAAAGTAAATTCGATTTCTTATAAGAATACTTCAGCATGAACTTACAGATGAGAATGAGTGGCAGAATAAACCTTGGTGGTTATATTCTACTACCACTTTTGGTGGCAATACACTTCTGAATACCAGCTGCTGGAAACCACAGAAAGGGAGAGTGTTGTGGTCAGATTCTGTCTGCGAGTTTCCCAGAGGCATGTGGCTGGCCATTGTGGGAGCAGGTTGGTGGACTAAACAGGCTACTGCAGGCTATTCTTATTTTTATGGTTCTGACTAGATGTTTCAGGGGGCTTGTGGTAGCTAAGCCTTCTTGACTGGATCTCCAGGGAAAGCAGTTAAATTTCAGAGCAAGAACCTGGACGTCTTCTGCTTCCTGCCTCCACAAGCATCACATTTGAGTTACAAACTCACACCCCAAGTGGTCATCCCAAAGTTTCAACAAGAGGCCAAGCATTGCAAAAGATAATGGTTTAAATAAGCATTTAAAGTCTGTATATCAGAACCGCTGCAAGCAGAAGCTAGCATGGCCTGAAGGCTAGAGACAATTTGGTGAATGGAGAATTTTATAACTAGACAGTAAGAATGCAAAAACACAAATATTCCATGGGAGAGTTCTGTCCCAGCTTTGGTTGTGCTATAGTGTAAGAGTGTCTCTCCAGACAGCAATAATGCAGTAATGTTGAGGAAGCATTGCAAAACACTCAATAAGGCAGAATAATGTTTGGATGGTCCAGAATGAACCCACCAGTAATGCACTATGCATCAGTGTCGTGCTGCAGAATTTTTAAAAAGCCAGTCTGGAAAGATATCCAATTCCTATGGTCATTCAGTCCTTGATATTGTCTTCTGAGAATAACTGTTATTTAAAACAGTAACATAATAATTAAAATCAGCCACATTGGCAGCTGAAAACACATAATCCTTTGTATACTTCACAATTAAAACAGAATTCACTGCCGTAAGATGGCTAGTAGACTAGATGGCTTTTAAAAAGGATGAGATGCATTTGTGTTGCTCAGGTTTATAAGTTGCTATTAGCCATCATGGTTAAATGGAACTTGCATGTCCAGAGGCAGTTAAATAAGATGCAGGAGAAGAACTGGGGTGTCTCATTCCCCTTAGCTACTTTGCTTTCTTGCCAGCTACCACTGTTCCTGCCTCAGTAACTAAAACAGCCTCCACAGGACTGGGACTGCTTGATCTATATTACGGCTCAAAAAAGCTTTGTGAAAACAAGAAATATAACTGCTATCTGGGCAGAGGCCCAGAAGCTGGCCTTGCTCCCAGAGAGCTGCTGTCAATGGGGTGTGAGAAGTCATATGGTTTTGAAATTAGGACTCCACTAACACCTTTCTTTGCACTTCAATTATTTCCATTTCCATTTCCTCTTCCGCTCTTGTTTTCTCTCAGGTGGTGGCACTGCTGCGCCACATCTCAGAGCCTTTCTGTGAGGCATCCAAGCCTTTTCTTCACTATTAGAAGCACTATTAGAAACACCTTCCACCAGCCACCTTACCTGCTTCTTAGCCTTCTGCGTACTGACAGAAAAGTGTTGTCTTTTTGAGTCTGACTCATTTGCTGTCGCACTGCTTCTTTACAATAATAAAAATATGAGGGAGATATTTAACTATATTTTCTTATTGGTAGTATCTCTTGGCTCTGGGAATCCCATTCTCATTCAAGCAGCATCACTTCATCATTTCTATCCCCAGCACCACCACACACTAGGGAACATTAATCTCTTGCGAGGAAAGGGGAAAAACCAATTTAGCCCACTGGAGTTTGTAAGACAAGGCCAGGGCATTTGAATCTTTTTTTTCCTTTTCCCAATCAAGCAAAGAAGTCACAGGTTAGCTGATACAAAACACTTGTCTTAGCACTTGATGGACTCCTTATTTGAGGGGAACTCCCCTTGGGCCTCTCAGCCTGTCAGGCTTCTGGAACGGACTCACTAAAACGTGTGTCCTGTGCCTTGTATTTAACTTGACAACAGGGATCGAGCTTACGGGCTACTTCAGGTCCCTGAAATTCCAAAGGGAAACCTTATGATGCCCACTTTTTAATTAATTTGAAATGTTATAGAAGTCCATTGTCAATCAGCATTTATTAATTTGTTTAAATGTCAGTAATTTTAAAGCTGAGTTAATTTGTTTGCGTTTTAGTAACCTTAAAAAAAAGAAGTGTTCGCTGCCAAGCCCTGAGTAAAGTTGAAGGGGAAAAGCATATGTCAGATGGTCCCCTGAAGCAGTTGACCAAATGGTTTTGAGGTTGCATTTCATTCTCTTAGTTATTCATTTGTCCCCTTGCAGACTATTGTTCTGATGTGGTGAAAGCATTTACTGATTAAATAATAAGTGCATCTCGCAGCCCATTAACGGATAAATGCCTTCCAAACCCAGTGATAGACTCAGATAGAGGACACCGGTTCTATGTCAGCAACTTTTTGAAGGTGTGATGGTAACTCATGTGAAATACTGGTACTGGGTGGACCATCAGATTTTGATTAGGGGGTGCAGCCTGTCCTGGGTGGGACTGCACTCTCCCTAAAAGATCAAGTCTTTAGTTTGAGGACGCTCACGTTGGCACTCCTGTTGGGTGGACAAGTGTTATAGGTAGTGAGAAGCATATTTTTCCAGCTGGTACGTCAGCTATGACCTTACTTGAATGAAAGATGACCTCATCACAGACATCCATACCCTCATTACCTCTAGATTAGACTACTGTAATGAACAGCGGAGTTGCTCTTGAAAAGTGATCAGAAACTGCAACTAGTACAACATACTGCTATGAGGATATTGACTGGAATGAGGCTATCAGAACACATTACATTCATTTTGTTTGATCTACATTGGTTGCCAATTTATTTCCAGGCTCGATTCAAGGTGGTTATTAAGCTTTAAACAGCTTGGATCCCTTAAGGATTTTCTTTTCCCCTACCTTCCCCTTTGTTTGCTCTGTTCATCATCAGAGGACCTGCTCCAGATTCCAGGTAGCAGTGGTGGCATCTAGGAAGTGGAAGGCCTCAGGACTTTATGACTTTAGGCATTTGGCCAAAGGTTTTACTATTATTTATTAAATTTGTATGCCACCCTTTATCTGTAGGTCTCAGGGAAGTTCACAGCATAAAAATACAAGATAAAAACATCAAATACATAATAAAAGCAAGGACAAAACAAAACAAAACAAAACAATAAGCCCCCTCCCCACACCCTCTCCCACAAACACATTTAAAAGGCTATCGAATGTTTATCAGCCAAAGGCCTGGTTGAAGAGGAACGTTTTTGCCTGGTGCCTAATGGGGTATATTGAAGGCACCAATCAAATATCCCTGGGGGGAGCATTCCACAAATAGGGAGCTACTGCAGAAAAGGCCCATTCTCATGTAGCCACCCTCTGGACCTCTCATGGAGGAGGCACACAAAGAAGGCCCTCAGATGATGATCTCAGGGTCCAGGTAGGTTCATATGGAGAGAGGCAGTCCTTGAGGTATTGCAGTCCTATGCCGTTTAAGGCTTTATAGGTCAAACCCAGCGCTTTGCGTTGGGCCCAGAACTAATTGGCACACCTGCAGATGTAGAGGAGAAGTAGAGCTGTGTGTCATCCGCTGTCATCAGCTTCCACAGGAGCACCTGTATCCGGAAGCCTTGATATTGCAGCACTGCCCTGCCAGAAGTCTTCCATTAGTTCTTAAGCCAAAATTCACAGTAGAAGTGCATGTTCTCTTCCACTTCTTGTCCTTTGGAAGCAAGAGAACCTAAGTCTCATTGATGTTGTTCACAGGGACTGTCCAATAGGTACTCATAATTTTCACACGATAGCAGAGCCATCTCTTGTCATCACCAGATTCCTATAGGTCCTAAGGGAAGTGTCAGATTTTAGCAGGTTCCTCCCTTCCACATACGCTCAGAAATCAAAGGGGAACAGGACAGTATGCATGTGAAAGAAATGAAACAAAAAACATTAGTGTGTGTTATTATCACGTGCTGCAAGTATTTCTGTGCCTCAGAAAATGAGTCATCTGTCTGTGTCCTTTAAACTCTATTTGGAAAGTGATAAGCAGTATTTTACAAATAGGACTACACACCCAGCAGATTACTGACTAAACTGCTATTACCAGCAATACTCTGAATTTACATAGTGTTTTGCATCTTCAAAGAACTGTGCAAATATTACCTAATTGATCTAGCTTGGAAAACAAGTCCTGGAAATCTAATATCAATCTTATATGTAGAAGAGAACAAATCATTAACTGAAAGGAGCACATTCTGTGGAATCCTATTACCATAAATTACACACAGCTTTCCCCCTCCTCCTCAAAGTTATTCCCTTAGCCATCTGATTAATGACTGGATTGAAGCAGATTAATTTACTTGTGGTTTCTGGAAACTTAATAGGTGGAAACGTAATAGAAGCTTGATAGAATTGTCAGAGATAATTGATGCTTTAAGGGGCATGAAATCAGAAAAAGCATCCAGTCAAGATGGATTCACAATGGGATTTTTTTAAAAAAAAGAAAGAAAGAAAGAAAAAAGCATGAGACGTGAGATTCTCTGGTTTTGATTTGTTTTTAAGTGAGGTTAAGAAATGATGTTTTTATGGGGAAATGCATGTTCTCTTCACCTATGAGACAACATCAATCCAGTGTCAATTATGTTAAGCTTTGTTATGCGTACATATTAATGGGTATTTTAAATGATTGGATAACAAATAATTCTGCTTCAAAGGAACAATACCAAAAGGAGCTATGTAAAATATTATGAATTATTGCACCATGCAACAAACAGCACATCAGTAAAGGAATATAAGGACAGTATGGGAAGGATCCAACCCCTTACAACTTCCTTCTTTCTGTCCTCTCCGCATATATACCAAACATGTGATGTAACGGGTGGGATTCCCCAGATAATGAACCCAATTTCCCCAGTTCCCCATTGCATGAACTACTGTGCTAAGCATGAGGGCTGTGCACATCTGCTGCTGACACTACTGGACATAAGTGGAATCACACTTCTGACTCAATAACACCAATACAGTCATACCTCGGGTTGTGAACGTGATTCTTGTGGGAGGCATGTTCGCAACCCGCAGCGTTCCCAACCTGAAATGCCGTGTTTGTGCACGCGCATGATGCGATTCAGCGCTTCTGTGCATGCGCCGAAACCCAGAAGTAACCTGTTCCGGTACTTCCGGGTTTGGCACGGTCCGCAACCCGAAAATGTGCAACCCACAGCGTTCATAACCCAAGGTATAACTGTAATACATTATTCAGAGCATAATTGTATCACAACTTGAGAAGGAACCTAAACGGTTGTCCTTCAGTGTTCATTCACTGATCGTAGTAGGCATTTATATGGCATGTGTCACTGCTGGGCTGGGCTGGGCTGGGGGACCTGTGGCCCTCCAGGTATTGTTGTACTCTAACTCTCATCAGCACTAACCAGCATGTTCAGTGGTCGGGGATGCTGGGTCTTGTAGTCCAGCAACATCTGGAGCACCAGAGGTTCCCTATCCTAGGTACTGTGCCTTAGTATATTCACTTCCAAACAGAATCATACGGAAAGGCTGTACACATATTACATCAGGGGTGCCCAAACGTTTTTCAAAGAGGGCCAGATTTGATGAAGTCAACATGCGTGAGGGCTGACCAAAGTTGTTGAGCTTTCTTTAGAATTGATCTGTAAACGTGTGAAATTTTCTCATATATGTGTGTGTGTTGAGTGCCGTAGTCAACCAGTGAAATAGACACATGTGCAATTTTCATACATTTTTTCATGCTTTCCGTGTTAGAAAATGGTCACATCTGAAGCATCACTTTGTGACTTTATATCAGAAAGAGAGAGTGGGTGGAAGTGTGAAGTCTACTAAAACAGACTTCATCGGCTTCCTCTGTAAAATGCCCAGCCAGATCCATGAGAGAAGCGGCATATTTTCTTTGAGAGTCCAATCTGCTCTCCATCATCGCTTTCTCTTAATACCGAGAAGTTCTGGCTACAGTACTCGCTCCCCCGCCCATCTCCCCAGGAACTTGTTCACAAGCCAATAAGTAGAAGCCATTATAATGCTGCCTGGTTTGTAAATGCATTGAACAATGATAGCGTGCTTGAGCCTGACAGCCAGCCGTCCATGGCGATTATGAAGAAAAGGAGCTGGGTTTTGTTGTGTCCCTTATTGCTGTTATTGTTATTCAGAGAAGGGCCATCCATCAAGACATGACGTGCTCGCAGAGGTCAGTCAGTCATGCCCAGCAACAATAGGAAAATCCCTGGAAATTCATACCTTTAAAAATCTCTGGAATGCTCCTTTTAATCTTTCGCTACCTTATGCTGCACATATATTCTGGGGCTAGAGATCAACAAATTCAGCAACTTTTAAACACTGCAGTCATTTTAAACTGATCTGCCACTTGCATGAAATGTTAGAGCTCAATCCCTAACCAGGGATTAGAGCGATTACTGTCTAATTTACTTCATAATGCTCAGGACTAAAATATAGTGTCCCTCCCTGATCCCATGAATCTCAAAACATTTAAAAAGAAGCAGTTACCGGTATGTTAATTGCAATGGACCACCTAGTGATATATGCTTTGAAAAATGAAATTTGAACAGCAGAGTTTAAGGTCTGGTGCAGACATTAACAACTGGCTTATCTCCCAACCTTGTCTAACTGTGTTCCTGGCATCTCCAGGTAGGTCTGGGAGAGCTTTGACCAGTCAAGTCTAGCCATAGTAAGCTAGATGGACCAATGGCAGCTTCCTACACAATCAAGACAGCCTTGTGGACTCACATGTTCCCTATCCTTCCCTTCCATCATCCACTCCCTTCTACAACTATTTGTAGTTTAGCCCTGAGTGCTACAGTTAACTCTGTTTGGCTAACACAGAAATAATCCTCCTTCTTCTCTGTTGAGCCAAGTATGACCAGATGCAATATAAACCTGACAAGCCATGGATCTGTGCTGATGGATAAATGCATAAATATACGAGGTGCAGGTCAATATTCCAGCTCACCCAAGCCAAATGCCTGACAGCTTCAGGCTTCAGCCACTGGGCTGCTCAATATGAATTAGCACTTAACCAGAAGCACATATCTCATTGGAATTTCTGACAACAAATAATGGCAATTCATGCCGTCCAGTGGCGGCTGTGCTACTTGCGTATTGGTATGTATTGGATAGCTCTAATAATTTCTAGTCAATTTAGCGCATCCCATTTGGTAAAGGTTATTTCACAGACCACAAATTTCATTGGCGTGCTTGATTCGTTCATGAGAAAGCTATTGATCACTGAGGTGCCAAGTGGTTTGCAGAGAAAGGAATGGAAATTACATGGTTAAGTAATTATGGTGTAAACAGATAGTTCTGTCTCCTGTATTGTACACAGCCCACGCACTCAGTTACTGATAGGGATATCAAATGTGTGAGACAGCTTGCTGATGAGCCCTGAAATTTGGCACCTGCATAGTCCAGTAACTAGAAAAATATTTGAAAACAGGCAATATTTACCCTTCTCTCTCAAGGTGGATACCCCAATATGGTTAAGGCATTCCCAGGGAACGCAGAAGGCTTTAAACTGACACTTGGGTGGGGCAAAAATGAGTCATTTTTACATCAAGTAGTAAAAATCTGGGGCGGCATAACGTTTAACACAGCAGAAGCAGTGGACATCCTGGAGCCAAACAGTTACTCCTGCTGCCACTTGGCTTCCTACATATTAAAGAAATCCAGAGAGGTGTGTGAATGCTACTTAGGGAAGAAGTCACATTCTTCACGTAGAGATGTTCCACTGCAAACTGATTCCTAGGGATTTGAAATAAGTGTTCTGACATTGGGTTGTCAAGAATATGCATGAATCAGAATTTGCTCCTATGTGACTTCTAATTGACAACAGCCCAAGTGGTTTTCAAATAGCCAGAGAGACTTATAGGGCAAAACATGATTTTACTTGTTACTTAATGAATAATTGAACTCTTAAATAAAAGCAAATGCCTGAAGGGGCCCCAAATGAACTTATTGACCAGATATTAAAACTGTGAGCATGCACACACAAACACATGTGCATCGACTGCTTTGGAGTATGTGTATTCCCAATTGATCTCCTGGCCAAGATTGCAAGTGAAGTGCACATTTACATACACAATGTCAAAAGAACATTGTTGTATGCCATATTTTGAGATTTATTGGAAAGCACCTTGGAATATAATTGAATAAATGAATATTCAGTTATGTCTCCTGGGCTGCAGTATGATGTTTGGATAATATGAACCAGGGTTAGGAAGAACATGGGCAACACAAGACATATCCCAGAATGAATGTTTTCTGCCAGGGGATATGTTAGTGACCTCATTTGCAGACATTTCTCTGGGTTGTCATTGCAGGTGAGGTATTTCAATTCCAATTTTAAATTCCCTGCACAAAGAAAACTTGATGTCAATTAGGGTTAAAATTAAAACTGCCAATATTATAATGCATTATACAAATCTATGGTGTGACCACTTTTGGAATACCATGTACAGTTCTGATTCCTTCATCTCAAAAAGAATATTGTAGAGCCAGGAAAGGTGCCCTAAAGGCCAACCAAAATAATCAAGGGACTGGAGCAACTCCCTTTTGACGAAAGGTTACCCCTCTCCGGAATGAAAAAAGCCAAGTAAGGAGGGAGACATGATAGAGCTGCATTAAAATTATGCATGAGAGGGGGGAGAGACAGAGACATTTTATCCATCTCTCATTATACTACAGCCATGGGCCATCTAATGAAGCTGAATTGAAGCAAAATTCAGGAAATACAAAAGGAAATACTTATTTATACAGTGTATATATAGGTAACCTATAGAATCTGCTTCTACTAGATGTGGTGATGGCCAGCAGATTCGGCAGCTTCAAAAGACGATTAGACAAATTCATGGAAGACAGAGCTATCAATGGCTAATAGCCACAATGGCTGTGTCCTACTTCCAGTGTACTGGTGGCAGTATGATTCCAAATAACAGTTACTAGAGTTCTCTTTTTTTTTTAATAATTTTTTATTAATTTTCATCCAGTTATACATTTTAACCCAGATACAACAAATTATGCCTGTTTTGAACTTCCTTCAGCATCTCTGATAGTCATCCATTTTTATATCTTTAATACGCAGTCCCTTTTTTCATATTGCCATTATTCCTCCTTACTCCCATTATTTTTAATAAACCATACTAATTTGTTTTTTTTTTACAGTGCCTCTTGGAAAGCCACTAGCGTTGTGTTTATACCTACAGTTACTAGAGTTCTCAAGCAGGAGAGCGGTACTGTGCTCGTACCTTCCTTGCAGACTTCCCATAGTCCTTTGGTCAACTGCTGTGTGAATAGGATGCTGGACTAAATATGGTTTTGGTCTGATCCAGCAAGGGCCATCTTATGTTCTTACAATGACTATTCCCCTAAAACAAAAGGCGTTCCACTTAATAGGGAGCAAAAGAGCCCGCCACAGGAGCAGACATTGCAACCAATCAAAAAACCTTTCGCCTTGTAAGCACACAACACACTCAGTACCCGCAATGTGCAACCCCAGCACCTACTCCTCAAAATAAAAGTCTGAATGTGGGGCTTGGTCTGGTGAAGTAACGAGTTTCTGTATTGCAGTCCTTGGTCCTTCCCTTGTAATAAGAAGCCGCTCTGTGACAATCAGGACAAATGCAGACCCAGTTTGCCATTTAAAAGAAGGACTGTCAATAACACTCCACAGCTGTCACTTTTATTGCCCGTCTCCCTCCCCCACCCCTCTCTCAATGCATTATTGCACTGGTAACCATGGCAAGAGGCCAAATTGCTTTGCCTCCAAAGTGTATGGCTACACGAGAAAAGAAAAAGCACCCACCGTGTATGATACCTTTCACTGTGCTTAGACTTGTTTATGTTGCTGGGGCACGCACAGATTCTCTTGGCCATTTTGCACAGCACCTCCTTTTACAGAAAGCGAATGCTCTCCAGGTCTATATATCAAAGTTATGGCATTCCGTTTTTCAGCGAAATAAATAAATAAACCTGTAAATAAGGTCAACAGGATGGGGATGTTCTGGGTGACAGAACCCTTAATGGTTTTTGAGGAACAGCTTGTTTCTCTCTTCAAAAAAACTCACTTCAATTTACTTTGAGCCTGTGCCTCTTAAACACATTTTGCCTAAGCACAGGGAAAGCACAAATCCAGACATTTTCATGGCCTTAGTTAAACACCACAAGGCCACCATAAGCAGCTCAACGTCAGCATAGCCACCCAGTTATAAAAATGAAGTCTGTGGGTGATTGTAGAGAGGTATAGTACAAAGTTTGCTCTTTTTAAAAATAGAATATTAAGCCCAATGAAATATGTTTCATGCACAATAAGGAACATTCCATATTCTGGGTATTCGTAAATTACTTTAATCGATGTCATTTATTTTGCATAAAATTAGAGTTGAAGATAAACTTCTTTCATTCTTACAGACGTATAGGGATTCCCCTGGGTTTGTCCAGCTTCATGGAGACAGAGTGAACCTTTTGTTTTTACAGCCAAAAGATTTACAGTTCTATTCTTCTGCCTTTCTATATGTCAGGTGCAAAACAAAGCTCATCACAGAGAAAATGATTGTCAAAGGCTGGAAGTCTCTCCAGGTCCTGAGACTGAAAACCATGGCCGCCTGACTCCTGTGAGGTGACTTGTGAAAAACAGAGCAGTAAGCAGGACCTAATACATGCTAGACAACTGTCCTGATTCACAGATAATTCACCACAATAATGGAAGAGATTGCTATGGGGGGGGGTTATAGACAAGGATAAGGAGAGCTGAGGAAGCAAAACTGAGGTGAATACAAACATAAAGGGGAGGGCAGGGAAGAAGAATTTGAATGGAGAGCATTAAAAAGCTAAATTATCTCAAATTCTGCAGCTGCAGAATTCAATTTTGTGACAAGAATAAAACCATGGAAGGTTCATGAATATACAGTTAGACTGAGTCAAATTGCAGGTCCATTTAATGCTGTGCTGCATACAGTGAGGAGCAGTAATTCTCAAAGGTCTCAGCTAGGCAAGCTTCACCTGGTGGCACTGGATTGGAACTTCTGCACACAAATCATGTGCCCTATGACCTAGGAACACTCCCCATTCTATGTTGTGTCAGCTTGCTTATTTCCCAGCCCTTGTGCACTCGAATGAACCTGGCAACAGCACTCCCAACCAAAAATGGTGTTAGGTTCTTACGCTTTGGAAAAGTCAATGTGCAGGAATTTGAGAAGCAGTGGTGCTTGCACTGGGAGAGAGGTGAGCAGCCAGCTGACATCTATAAATAATTGTAATCCGCTTTTACGCAGAAGTGTGTGGTTTGGGAAGGACAGCTTTGAACCACACGCCATGTTAACAATAAAAACAGCAGGTTGTCAGCCAGCCTCTTTAGATGGCTCTTGGCTTTCCTTTCTTCCAGATGGGTTCACAACCCTCCTCCTTTTAAATCGCCACATAAATTTATCTCTTCTGTTTGCAACTCCCAAGTAGAACACTGACAATTCCCTTTGTTCTTCTAGTCGGCCTTATGTTCTCAGAGATCACTCTGATAAGACACCCACCAGATGAGATCTTGGAAGAAGATCAAGGCAATCACTTTGTCATTTCAACAGCACCCTCGTTGCTCCTAAAAGAACCTTTTCCACTTAAGAGACTCTCACATGCCCAGCCAATGCAGCATCCTCCGTATCTTGTGGGACCACAAATCCCATCAGACCCACTCAGTATGGCCAATACACAGGGATGATGGGATGGCAGGGGAAGCACTGTGTTGTCTATCCCTGGCTGAATGGGTCAGTGGCCATCCCAAGAAGCAGAGGTGTTGCTAGGTTCTTAAGACACTTAATGCATAGGCTTATGTCTCAAATTTGCAGGTGCCAATTTATGTCTGTGAGGAAACTGAGGTGGTGGGTGGGCTCCCACTGACACACTGCATTTTGCAGCATGCCCAGCATATGTGTAAACAAATTTTTTGAAAGTATTTCTAAAGCAAAGAAGGGGAAAGAGATCTGGGCTCAAGGTCTGTGGGCTGCTCCTTAATAACATCCATGGGCAGGGGTATCATAGGGGGGCAGGAGACTGAGGGCTCCCCCAAAATTTTCAATTGTGGGCGCAAGCCGTTGCCCTTGCCCCTGGAGGAAGGGTTTGCAGTGGGTGTAGCAATCTGTTCAATATGTGAAATGAGATGTCCATTTATGCTTTGCCTTTCGCACTGGACCACTAATAAACATTACCACTAGTTATTTTGGCACAGATTAGAAGCAGATATGCAGGCATATCTTGATGCGCTTCTGGATGAAAAGAATCCATTGCAGAGTCGGAATCGGGTGCAGCTTTCCCCACCATTTTATAATACATATGTACCTCCATTGTCTGCCTCAAACCACTAGTCTGGTGCACGGATATAACGAGATCGGTGTCGAGTTTGTAAAGAACATTGGAGCTGTACAGATGAGGAATGATGAGGAATGATAAGGGATGCTTCATTCTGAAAATGACCTGCTTAATCCATCCCCTCTTTAAATCATTCTGTGAAAGGAGCAAGTAAAGTGAAAATGAACCCCTAAAAATGTCTAATATTTAACTGAGACAGAATTCTGAAATGAACTCCATCTACATCTCAGTACATAGGGCGGGGAGTCCCACTTCTGTTGTACAGCTTGGACCGCTAAAGACAGAAGAGAGAATGTTTTTCACGATCATATCTCCATCCTAGACAGCAGCTCACATGCTATATATTACAAACTAGTAATGTATCCCTTAGCCTTTTCAATTAAAACAGCAAAAGTGTGCCTATTACTCTTTTAACACTGCTCTCTGAAGTCACACATGATGAGTTTAAATCAGCTTTTAGACTGAAATATTATAAGGAGCCAAATGGTCTAGAGATTCTGCCCCCATCTGCCATGGCCATCTTCTCAAAAAACCTCACCAGAAAAGTGATATACTTTTAAAATTAAAAGTAAACTCCTCAAACCCAGCAGAGTCTCTGCTTAGCAAGCAACCAAACAGAAACTGCTAAACTGAGCATTTATTCTGAGGTTTGCGGGGGGGGGGCATAGCTGGGTACATGGACGCAACACCAAAATCCACCACACTGCTACTTGGCTTCTGTTGGATTTCATTTTTGCGGCAGCACCCCAGAAGCTCTGTGCCTGGTCGTCCTCCCCTAGATCAGCCTTTGCTATGCATTGAATTGTTGTGTTGCAAGTGTAGGGTCCCTAAACAGTTCATTATAGGGGATGGGCAGAACTGGCCACTGGATCCTAAGTTGCTCCATTCCCCTGAGAGGAGGTTGATCTGGGCTAGAGTTTGCATTGCTAATTCCCCACCTTGCTTTCAATTATTATTATTTGTATTTATATACTGCTTCATGCCAAAAATAGGCTTCTATTTAAGCCAAATGCAAGTATATAAACTAATTTCACAAGCATTAAAATCTAAGCATCTTTGATTAAACATGCAATAAATCTCTGAAATAGATTTTCACAGCAAATAAAAAGTGTAGAGATCTTCTGGGCTGAAGCAGCTCCTCACAAATGTGATGTAGAGCTCTGTTGGTAGCTCATGAGACTCTTAATCTCAGGATAGTGAGTTCCAAAATCATACTGGGTGAAAGATTCCTGCATTGCAGAGGGTTGGACTAGATAAGCCTTGTGGTCCCTTCCAACTCTACAATTCTCTGATTCTTCGCCTTTCATCCCATCCGGAACATAATATATGATGTGCCAGAAGGGATAGGGCTTGGCTGCACTCTCTCTTCATCAAATATCCTTTCCAGCATTACAGTGGCAGCTTTGCATAGTTAATAAACCAAGAGAAAGAGAAATCACGAGGAAACATAAGTACAGATTTAAGATCTGCCTGGGTGAAGAGAGCTGCTGTCATTTCTTCTATTTCCTGATCATGACTGCTTTAGGCAGGATTGGCAATTTCATCAATGACAGTCTAACTAATTTGTTAGTTCTCTGATCTTGATCCTTCTTGAAGTGTGGACAGCAGTGGAAATGGATTTTGTCACTGCACTGGGTTTGAAGACAGAATGGGACCAACATGTCTTTTTCCTTTATTTTCTGCCTCTGTTGGGAGCAAAGGATTGGGACAGCAACTAGGCTCAACATGCATCAGCAGTCAGCATGGCCAGGCATGAAGTGGTCCATGGGGTGACATGGGCCTCCTCCATTCAATGATACCTGTCTCTTGTATGTGAAAAGTGTCGTTGTGGCTACATAAAGATAGCTAAAGGGAAACTACTCATAGATTTGAGACTACAAGCAGTATGAAGGGTAAAATTATTCTATACAATAGGATGATGGCTAGAAATACCAAAAAAAAAAAAAGCCCATTAAGAATACAGTGGTATCTCAGGTTAAGTACTTAATTCATTCCGGAGGTCCATACTTAACCTGAAACTGTTCTTAACCTGAAGAACCACTTTAGCTAATGGGGCCTCCTGCTGCTGCTGTGCCGCTGGAGCACGATTTCTGTTCTCATCCTGAAGCAAAGTTCTTAACCTGAAGCTCTATTTCTGGGTTAGCGGAGTCTGTAACCTGAAGCGTATGTAACCTGAAGCGTATGTAACCCGAGGTACCACTGTACATCTTTTCATTGTTAAAAAAAAATGCAAACAAACCAGTACCATTGCCAATTCTGCAAAAGTTGTTTATGAATCTTACAGTAATACCTTAAGAGTACAAAGTTTGCAACTGATTCAGGTACATGTGACTTTGTATCCATGAAGAGGAAGGAATTATAACAGAAAGAGAAGTATTATTCCTGTGCAGCTTTTAGCAATATATCACACACACATTACAATGATGAAAGAAACCATCGGAAACTGATCTGCAATGCAAAATTTATGTTTTAAATACCAGATTTTCACATTCTGAAAATGGTTGCATCTTCTAACCAACAGATGAACTAATCCGTGGATTTCTTTGAGAGGCATCCCTGGAAAACGTGTCTAAAGGGTGGTATTTATATCACAGGCTATCCCATTTGCAGAGAAGAAAAGGATTACCTTTGAAGTGTAAAGATCAAAAGCTATTTTTGCAGGTAATAAGATCTCTCTCAGATGGATTTCAGTAACAGAAACTGGCTCATCTAGAGCAAAGTAATAAAAATGTAAGCAAAGTGTAATAAAAGAAAAATGGAAAGTAACTCACTCACCCTGAAATGCACCACACAGCATTCCACAAAACAATGTTTACCAGAACTAATGTGGTACTTAACACATAATGGAAATTCTGTAATATACTGGTTTTCTGAGGTTTGAAACAATTTGGTTGTGGTAACACTATCATAAACAAACTATTTCAAGTAAACGGTGATAGCAGTCAGAGTGAAGGATGAATGAGTGGACCTTTACCCAATGGATGCATTCAGACGAAACACTAAACCACAAGCCTCACCTTCTCTGGCACAGTTATGAGGACGAACCACAGGTCATTACATTGTCCAGACCCTTCAAACTGTGGTTAAACTTAACTATGCTTTGCTTGAAATCACAACTTTGAACCATAGTTTAAGAAACTGACTTATTTCCACGGACTGTAGTTCAGATTAGCCACAGTTTAGGGTTTGAACGTAATGCTAAACTACAGCTAGTCAGCTAGTCCTCAGCTTGGCTGGAGAAGAGAGGAAACAAGAGAGATAATCCATGAGACTCACTGTTGCTCATTCTAATTCTCACTATGCTAAGCTAGGACTTAGTGCAAGGGTCACGAACCTGAGGCCAATTGGTCCCAGTGTGCCTGTCAGTACATAATATGGCAGCCATGAAAGGTCTTAGCAAATAACTGCTCGGAAAACCACAGTGCACGAGATTAGGGATGAGCATGTCTACACCATTTTGTACTACTTTCTCTTTTTCTGCTCTGTTATATGTGGCAGCCATTTTGTATTATGCCACACCCCTGCAGCTGCCATTTTGTGACCTGCATTGATACTTCCTCAGAATTCCAAATGTGCTCACTACCCAAAAAAGATTTGTGATTCCTTTTTTTAGTGTCTTATCCAAAGGTAGCTAAGATCCCTTTTTCAATACAAAGGTCACTTTATATTTTACAAAATAAACATGTTACAGATAGGTAGCCGTGTTGGTCTGCCATAGTCAAAACAAAAAAAAATCCTTCCAGTAGCACCTTAAAGACCAACTAAGTTAGTTCTTGGTATGAGCTTTCGTGTGCATGTACACTTCTTCAGATACACTGAAACAGAAGTTTCCAGACCCTTCTATATAGTGAGAAGGTGGGGAGGGGTATTACTCAGAAGGGTGGTGGGAATGGGTGATTGGCAGATAGCTGTGATGAGCCTGTTGACGACTCTTAACGACTGCAATAGGTCTTACAGGAAAAAGCAAGGGGTGAGAAGGTGAAAAATGGCTTTGTCATGTATCATGAGATAAGAATCCAAGGTCTTTGTTCAGACCAGGTGTCTCCATGGTTTTAAGTTTGGTGATAAGTTGCAATTCAGCAGCTTCTCTTTCCAGTCTATTTCTGAAATTCCTTTGTAGTAAAACAGCTACTTTGAGATCTTGTATAGAATGTCCTGGGAGATTGAAGTGTTCTCCTACTGGTTTCTCTGTCTTGTGATTCCTGATGTCCGATTTATGTCCGTTTATTCTTTGGCGTAAGGTCTGGCCTGTTTGTCCAATATAGAGAGCTGAAGGACACTGTTGGCATTTGATGGCATACACTGATGCTACTGGAAGGAATTTTTTTTGTTTTGAAAATAAACATGCACAGAGTTAAATGTGAGCCCACGATGTGAACAGTGAATTTCTCCAACAGAAGAAGAAAAAACACTTTAGGAACTATCAGGAAAGCCAATGAGTTATTTATCGAGAGCTCCCAGCATGCAGTGTTTCTTTTGCAGGGCTGAATTGGTCTTCTTGTGTCTTAACCATTCCTGTTCAAACTGTGTTTATTGCTGACTGGTTTCTTGAACTGCTGCCTACTTAATTGTTGCTTATCTGTCTGGCCCTTTCTTCCAGGAACACAGCAGTAAACAAACCAACAAAAGGTTATTTGGGTCACAGTTGTTGTAACCCTCCTGCATTTAAGGAGCACCTTTGAGCTAGCCTTCCAAAGTCTTGAAAAGCCTTGCAAAAAGAAAGACTTCAAAACAAATCAGTTTTTTAATAAGGTAGTCATGGGTGATTTGACTCGTGGAAAATGACGGCAAACAACATGTGGCCTTCCAGCAGCTGAATGGGAAGGCAGATGTGCCTCAACAATAGCTGAGTCAAGCTGTTGTTCTGTGAGAGAAATACATTGGCATCTACTGGGGGTGGGGGAGAGAAGGAACCAGTTCCCCTAACCCCAATGAACTATATTCTCTGGGTTCCCAACTTTATTTAAAAACAAACAAAAAAACCCCCACAAACTTCTAGCACTTGTAAAACCCAATAAAGGAGGTAAAATGTACAAGTACTATTATATTCGTTGGGTTTCTAAGAAATGAGCCTCTTCCCATCTTTCAGCGCTTCTAGTCTATGAATTAAGTCATATTAATTATTAGCATTCAGGAAAGTAGATCTATCCTGGACTCTGACTGCTAATTTTTTATTTTTCCTCTGTTCACTGTTGAGTTTCATTCATGGTATACAGTTGCATTTGTTCGGCTGTGCACACACTCTCACCTTTTCTGCATCTGGTCCCCCCCCCCCCAATGCTGATTTGGAGAGCAGTGGAGTCACAATGTTAGTCACAATCCATATTTACCTAGTCATTTCTTGTGAAACATTGCATTTTGCTGCATTCTGCTGCATTTCCCCACAAACCAGCTCCAATATGAATTGGGATGGGGAAGAATGACCTTGCTGCATTTTAAGCTGGCGACATGTACACAACCTTGATCGAAACCAAATTAAAATGTATCAGTCTAGAGAATTAGTTCAATGAGGTGTTTTGAAATCTCCACTTTCAGATAGCCCTAGGCCTAACCATCAGTAGTGCAACTTTGTTTTTTTTTTTTTTAATAAATTTTTATTAGGGGTTTTTACAAAATAAAGTACAAAGATAAACAACCTTTCTTTTATCTCAACAGAGTTTCATAACTTCTTTGGACTTCCTCACATCTCCCGCTGCCATTTTCATCATCATAAATTATTCCCAGCAATTTATCATCTAATTTGCAAATTTTATAACCACTTATTTAAATATAATCCTCTGTAAATTAATTTCTCTTAATCTCACTTTACATCCCATTTCAATCCGATTTTGTGGTGGCCAATTAATTATGATCAAACATCCTACTTAACTTTCCACCAAGTCACAATATTTTTGTAAATAAGTCTTAAATTTCCTCCAATCTTCTTCAACCCTCTCTTCTCCCAGGTCTCGAATTCTGCCAGTCATCTCAGCCAGTTGCATATAGTCCATCAGCTGCATCTGCCATTCTTCCAGAGTGGGTAGATCTTGAGTTTTCCACTTCTTGGCGATAAGTATCCTTGCTGCTGCTGTTGCGTACAAAAAGAATGTTCGGTCCTTCTTTGGCACCATCTGGCCGACAATGCCCAGGAGAAAGGCCTCTGGTTTCTTAAGGAAGGTATACTTAAATACCTTTTTCAGCTCATTATATATCATTTCCCAGAAGACCTTCACCCTGGGACAAGTCCACCAGAGGTGAAAGAATGTTCCTTCATTTTCCTTACATTTCCAACATTTGTTGTCTGGCACATGGCATATTTTGGCTAGTTTAACTGGGGTCATGTACCACCTATATATCATTTTCATTACATTTTCCTTCAGAGCATTACATGCCGTGAAGTTCATCCCCGTGGTCCACAACCTTTCCCAATCCTCAAACATAATATTATGCCCAATATCCTGTGCCCACTTTATCATGGCCGACTTAACCATTTCATCTTGTGTATTCCATTTCAACAGCAAGTTATACATTCTTGAGAGTACTTTAGTCTTAGGTTCTAACAATTCTGTTTCCAACTTCGATTTCTCCACCTGGAATCCTAACTTTTTATCCTTTTTAAAAATTTCTTGAATCTGAGCGTAATGTAACCAGTCTCGCACTTTGTCTTTCATTTTTTCCAAACTCTGCAATTTCCAATTGTTGCCCTCTTTCTCTATTATTTCCCAATATTTCGGCCATTTGGCCTCCATATTGGGTCTTTTTCGGGCCTTAGCCTCCAGAGGTGATAGCCATCTTGGAGTTTTATTTTCCAATAGGTCTTTGTATTTTGTCCAGACATTAAACACTGCTTTCCTGACAATATGGTTCTTAAAGGCCTTATTGATCTTAACTTTGTCATACCATAAGTATGCATGCCAGCCAAATGCATTGTTAAAACCTTCTAAATCTAACACGTCAGTGTCCTCTAGAAGTAGCCAGTCTTTTAGCCAGCAGAAAGCTGCGGCTTCGTAGTACAACCTTAAGTCTGGCAGGGCAAAGCCCCCTCTTTCTTTCGCATCAGTTAATATCTTAAACTTAATTCTGGGCTTTTTGCCCTGCCAGACAAATTTAGAAATATCTCTCTGCCACTTCCTGAAGCACTCCGTCTTATCCACAATTTGCAATGTTTGAAACAAAAACAACATCTTAGGCAATACATTCATCTTAATAGCAGCAATTCGGCCTAACAAAGAAAGCTTCAATTTTGACCAACTGTCCAAGTCTCTCTTAATTTCAGACCAACATTTTTCATAATTATCCTTAAATAGACTCAGATTTTTTGCTGTTATGTTTACCCCTAGGTACTTTACTTTTTTAACCACAGTTAGTTCTGTTTCTCTCTGAAACCGTTCTGACTCTGCATCTGTCAAGTTTTTTCCCAACACCTTAGTTTTCTGTTTGTTTAGTTTAAAGCCCGCTACCCGACCAAAGTCCTGAATCAATTGTAACACTCTTTTTGTACTAGATTCTGGCTCTTGCAATGTCAAAACAAGGTCATCTGCAAAAGCTTTAAGTTTATATTGTTTCGCTCCGATCTGAATCCCTTGCACCAACCGGTCCCCTCTAATCAAGTTCAAGAGCACCTCCAGGACAGAAATAAACAGCAAGGGGGAAATCGGGCAGCCTTGTCGTGTCCCTTTTTCAATCTTAAACTCTTCTGTAACCACATTGTTGACTATCAGTTTTGCCTTTTGTTCTGAATAAATCGCGTCAATCCCATTTTCAAAACCCCGCCCCACTCCCATTTCTTTTAAATTCCCCTTCATAAATTTCCAAGAAATATTATCGAAGGCCTTCTCCGCGTCTATAAAAATTAGAACTGCTTTAGTGTTAATATTTGTTTGCAAAAGTTCCAAAATGTCAATAATGTTCCTTGTATTAGCAAATAAATGTCTTCCTGGGAGGAAGCCTGCCTGGTCTTTATGAATTATCTCATTTAAAACTCTTTTAAGTCTTCCTGCCAAAACGTCAGCAAATATTTTGTAATCCACATTTAAAAGGGAAATGGGACGGTAGTTCTTAAGTTGTGTCTTTTCAGTTTCTGACTTTGGTATCAATGTGATAAAAGCTTCCTTCCACGATTCAGGCGCCTTCTTTCCTTCCATAATTTCATTGCTGACCTCCATCAGTGGTTGAATCAAATAGTCACTTAATGTCTTATAGTACTTGGAGGTCAAGCCATCTGGCCCTGGAGACTTGCCCAACTTCATATTCTGAATGGCCTGTTCTATCTCTAGTCGTGTTATTTTACTATTCAGGAGTGATCTATTTTCTTGTGATAGTTTTTTAAGTCCATTTTTCTCCAAAAATTTTGCAATCTCTTCCTCCTTTTGTGGCCCTTGAGTGTATAATTTCTTAAAATATTTCTGGAAACATTTTCTAATTTCCGCCGGGTTCTGAATATTCCTTCCTTCTATTTCCAAATTTGTTACTATGTTCAGCTTTTGTCTCTTCTTCAACTGCCAAGCCAGCAGTTTCCCACATTTATTAGCCGATTCAAATGTTTTTTGTTTCATTGATTTAATCTTCCATTCTATTTCCTGATTTATCAGTTTGGAATATTGTGCCTGATGAAGTTTAATTTCTCTCAAAATCGGCTGTGACTTCGGGTTTACTCTTAGTTTCTTCTCTAACTCTTTAATTTTCCCCAAAATCTTGTCCTTTTTCTCATTTTGTAGTCTTTTCTTTATGGCGTTCTGTTGTATCAAGAACCCTCTCATCACAGCTTTGCTTGCGTCCCAGATTGTTCTTTTTTCCACAGCAGTGTTCAAATTTATCTCAAAATAGTCCTTTATTGTTTTTTTGGCCTTCTTGATAATCTCCTGATCTCTAAACAAGTTGTCATTCATCTTCCATCTAAAGGAGCCGGTTGGTAATAATGTCATGTCCATTTTCAACGCGTTATGATCGGAGCAGGTCTTTGGGCAGATTTCCACTTTCTTCACCTTAGGAGCCAGACCTCTAGAAATCCATATTTGGTCAATTCTTGTCCAAGTCAGTTGGGCTTCAGAGAAAAATGTTCCTTCTTTCCCTAAGGGGTTCTTTGTCCTCCATATATCAATCCAGTCCATGTTGTCTGTCATTTCAAAAAAGGTCTTTGGTAGTCTGCCTTCTTTAGTAACCTTTTGGCTTTGTGACCTATCCATGTTTGTAGAAACGATCCCATTCATATCTCCCATCATAATGATGTTATCATAGTCCAGATAATCCAGCATAATCTCATGCAACTTCTTGTAGAATTCTGATTTCCCTTCATTTGGAGCGTAGATTCCTAATATCAAAATTTTCTCTCCTTGGTGCTGTATTTCAATTGCCAAAATTCTTCCATGTTCATCTTTAAATAGAAATTTTGGTGAGAGGCTCTCCTTTGCATATATCACCACTCCTCTCTTCTTAACTAAGTCCGAAGATATAAATTCTTGGCCTAACCTTTTATTTACCAATATTTTTCTGTGGAGCCTAGTCACATGTGTTTCTTGTAAACAAGTAATGTCTAGTTGCTCCTTTTTTAATATGTGAAAGATTTTCTTCCTTTTTTCCGGACTGTTGCAGCCATTTATATTCCAACTTAAAAGTTGCAGAGACATCCTGGATAGATCTGTTTAGTTTCCTTGGGATGGTATTTTGTTCTGTGAGTCTTCAGGGTTCTGAGGTACAGGCACCTGTGGTGGTTCAGGCCCTGAGGGTAGTTCAAGTCCTTTATGAAGGTCCTCTCCGTAGGCAGTCAAAAACTTGTCCCTCTCTTCCAAAGTTCTAATTTTAATCTTCTTCCCTCTAAAGGTAAAAGATAGTCCTTGGGGAAAATCCCACCTAAAGATGATTGAGTTGCTTCTCAGCAGTTTTACTAAGTCCAAATATTCAGATCTAAGATCCAACAGCTGTTTAAGAATGTCCTTAAAAATCTCAATTCTTTTGTCCGAAATGTTCAAGGAGCTTCCGTAGTGCAGGCCCAAAATCTTGTCCCTTTCCTCCTTTGATCTCAACGTAATCAAACAGTCTCTGGGCCTTTCTCTCTTTGTAAGTCTTCCAAGTCTGAAGGCTGACACAATTTTAAAGTCTTCCTCCTCTAGACCCCAGAACTTGGAGAATTCTTTGGTCAGAAACTCAGCTAGATTACCTTCTTCCACTTCTGGTATCGATCTTATCCTTAAATTAATCTCCCTGTTCCGAAGTTCCAACATGGAGAGATAGGTCTGGTGTTCCCCAACCTGCTTACTGAGCGGCCTTACTTCTTTTTCCAACTCTCCCACTCTTTGGCTGGTCTCTTCGGCCAGTTTCTGATTTTCACCTGCAGCCTCCTTCAGTTGTCCAATTGCTTGTGCATTCTGTGCAACTTGCCCAGATAATTTGTTTAAAGTTTCTGTATTAAGGTCAATTTTCGCAGTTTGTTGGTCAACTTTCCTCTCCAAAGACTCCAATTTCTCAAGAATTCTCTCTAATACAGAACCAGATCCTCCTGAGGCCATCTCCTCTAGTTGTAAATCCTCAGTTTCTTCCTCCCCTGCCTGTGACAGGGAGGTAGCTTTTTCCTCCGAGGGCAAAGTGGGCACAGATGATCTGCGTGCTTGTGAGGCTGCAGTTACGGTTGTCAGAGTTGTTTGTCTGGTTCTTAATCCCTTTCTTTTTGCGCCACTCATTCCAAAGTTATCTAGCAGTCAAGGTCAAGCTGAGTTGTTCCCATGGGAAAGCTACGGCCCAGGTGGTAGCAATCAAACAGAGGGCCGGGAAATAGAAAGTAAAACAATGTTTTTGTTGTAAATCCTCAATCCTCTAGGGGGAGCATAAAATGTCCTAGGAAGAAGAGTCCATTCCACATACGAAATCTGAACCAAAACTTAGGGATCTTCACAAGAGTAGTTTTAGCAGAGTTGGTTTTAGGTTTGCCACAATATTTCAAGTTGTGCTTACTGGAGTTCCAAAATGCAAGAACGTAACCATTCTGAGCTCCCTCAGACTGTCTCAAAGTTTAAATAGAATGTATCCAAATTTGCAGTCTGACAGTTCTGCTGCTCAGGCAGTTCTGACACCTGGGCTTCTTAAACAGAATTGTAATCCACAAAGAAAGGAGTATATAAGTCCTAATAAAAGTCCAAAAATCAATTGCTTACAGTCTTTAAAGGGAAAAGTAATTTCTGCGGGTGCTCAATCTGAGCTGTCAAAAGTTCTCTCTATGCCTCCACTCCTCCTGCTCTTTGCTTTAAAAGTCAATGGCTGCGGAGGACGGACTTCCTTTTCCTCGTCTCTCCGCTTTCAGCTTATTTTCAATATTTTTAGTCCCGAAATTTAGTAAAGTCCTCAATTACTCACGGGTTGTTGCGTTTTAGAATCTTGTGTTGAAGGAAGAAAGGTCGGCGCTCACCGGCAACGGCAGCGCGGCTTCGCTCCGCTGAATGCGCATAGACCCACAGCGCCGCTACCCCCTCTGCGATCCGGAGCCCCTTACGGGGTTCCCTCAACGTTTCGGGGGTAGCTCCTGGCGCCCGCCGGGTCCCGAGACCGCAGGCTTCCGCTGCCTGCGGTTTTCCAGAATGGGTCTCCGCTTCGCCGTAGCGGACGACCCTTTTCCAGCGTAGCTTCCCTCTCCCGGTTAGGAAAGGGCAGCCATTACCGTTCGCGCCGCCTCCGGAAGTCCAAAGATGGAAAGACTTTATTATGGCTTAAGCTTTGGTGGGGTCTACTTCACAGATACTTATGCCATAATAACTTTGGCAGTCTTTATGGTGTTAGAACACCAGAAGCGGCCTCACACTGAGGGCTTGTCCCATGCCTGGAAAGCATGGGTTCAACTTGACCCATGCTTTCTAGACATGGGTCCAAGCAGTTTCCCTCTTGACCTGCTGTTTTCCCAGGGAAAACTTGCACTAGCTCTAAATCTGAACAAACAGCAATCTGGAGAAAAACTGACTACCGTTTGCTCCAGTTGAGCACTAAAGAGCAGTTTTCCCAGAAAAGGGGGGGTGGGAGCAGTGAGACAAGGGGAAGCGGTGATAAGCTCTGAGTCAGGCCATTGATCCATCTAGCTCAATATTGGCTACACTGACTGGCAGCAGCTGCCTAGGAGTAATATTAGGGGGAAATGAATGTTCAAGGCCTTAAGCCACAAATACTCTTCTGTGCCATTTATCAAGGATGCTAGCTTTAAAGCTTCCCTCGCAGCTTCCACTTTGCACTTTTTGTTAAGAGACCAAGTGAAAAGTGGAGCTGTGATGAGCCATGTGCTTCTCACAGCTGGGCTGGCAAGGGTGATCTATAGAATGCAAGGGGAAAACCTATAACTGATTTATGTAATATCACACCTGTGATGAGATCCATGGTGGTACCATTTCTCACACAGACCCCAACCAACCATTTTAAACTACTCTTATTTATTACGGTAGTAACAGGTTCATTCCACTGTAAATCTTCCAGAGAATTATAAAGTGATCCAATAATATAAGCCCAGAAGGTATTGCAGCAGCGGCAACTAGCACACAAAAAACACCCAAACCCTTGGTTCATCCAGCTCTATGATGGGTAAGGGGACCTCTGTTACAAACTTTGTCTAGGCAACCAGTTTGAAAAAAATAAACACACACACATGTATGCAAAACAAATTGAAATACTGTACTGTAAACCTTGGTGTCCTGTAGAGGAGGGAGGGAGGGGAGAGCGAGAGGGAGAGGGGGGGGGGGAGAGACTTCCCTGTGTTTTGACTCTGATCTAACTTCTCTTTTTGTATTTCTCCTGTGAGTGGTCATGAGGCTGCTTGATTTTGTTTCATCTGGAACAGAATAATAATTAAATTTTGCATTATTGTTCCTGAGATCTAGAAGCAGTTTTTCTCTTTGTTTGGATGCCTATTTTGAATGAAGATGATGCAAAACTGCACTGATTTTAACAAAATTTGGAAGGAAACTAATAAATTACATTATCCATTTATAAATCTAAGTTTTTATTGGTTACTTGGAATTCCAAAGTAACTCCAGGTACAAGGCTGCGTGTAATATAGGATTTCATACCTGCCCTTCACCATAAAGGTCCCAGGCTGGATGACAACAATCCAATGAAACCGTTACAATTAGCAGAACTCTTGAGCTTGCTGGAAGCCACCACTGCTAGTTCTCATTGTTTCTCCAGTGGTGGCAGCAGGAACGGGGCACTTGTGGGAAATGCCACCCCATGGGATTCTGCCACCCGAGGCAGCTGCCTCAGTATGCCTCATGGGCAGTCCGGCTCAGTACATGGGTTTCCCCCCCCTCCTCCCAAATAGTTGCAAAAGACAGTAGTTTCAGGCAGCTGGCTGAGGACTTTGCCTACAGTCCTCAAGTTCCCGCCTGCCTCTTCTGCTCTTGGGTCACACTGCAGTGACAAGGTGGGGTCCAAGATTCAGCTTAGAGTTCAGGCAACCTTTATGGGGTCATCTGATGCTACCATTGGCATGTTCAGGTCCTAAGGCTCTTCAGGAAAAGATTTATTCAGGATAGCCAGCAATGTGGGGAGTCTACTAGCAGGATCCTACTCTCCCTGCACCTCCTCATCCAAAGATCTTTGGTTCCGGGTCTTGGCACTTCTGAGAAATGTGGGGTTCCCCTATAGTCTCCTGTTCAGGAACCAACTGTCATTAGCAAGGGACTCACAAGTATTAATCCGGTCCATAGCCTCTACTTTCTTTCTTTTTATATTTTTATTGCAAAGTAAATACATCAGTACCAAACTATACATAACGAATATAAAGAAAGAAAAAATAGAGAAGAAAAAGAAGAAAAATGCAAAGAAAAGTAGTCAGTAAAAGAATAAAGAAAAGTATAATATTTCAATACAATTAATACTATTTTACAAAATAGTGTTATACTATTATTACAAAATAATAGTAATAATAGACTTCCATCACTCTCACAACACTTCTTTCACTTTTCATATTTTATCTGTATTTTAGTATTATTTTCATCTTAATATATAGATATGTATATACAGTGATACCTCGGATTACAAACACTTTGGGTTACGTGTTTTCAGGTTGCGGACAGTGGGAAATCTGGAAGTACCAGAAAGGGTTACTTCTGGGTTTCGCCGCTCATGCATGTGCAGAAGCACTAAATCACGCTTTGCACATGCGCAGAAGTGCCAAATCACGGCAGATGCAGCGCTGCAGGTTACGAACACTGTGGGTTGTGGATGTGCCTCCGTCAAGGATTATGTCCGCAACCCGAGGTTGAACTGTATGTATATTTCCCCATTTCCATTCACGAGGTCATTCTAGACACAGCCAAATTTTTACATTAGAACCTTGTCTTTCTAAATCCAAGGCACTTCCATTCCTTCTTGACTGTATTCATTGGCTTTAGTCATATTATATCTGTCAATTTGGCCAGTTCCAAATATTCACATAATTTATATAACCATTCCTCTTTGGTCGGTACCTCGTTACCCTTCCAGTATTTAGCCACCAGGATTCTCACCGCTGATGTCGCGTACAGAAAGAATTTCGTATTTTCTCTTGGAATATCACTGTTCAATATTCCCAAAATATATGTTTCTGGTCTTTTGCTATGTGAAGTTCTTAGTAATTTTTATATTTCAACATGGATCATGTCCCAGAACTTTCTGATCTCTGGACATGTCCATCACATATCGCAGAAGGTTCCAATCAGCTTTGTGCATCTCCAACACTGATTACTAGGTGACTTGTTCATTTTAGCCAATCTCTCTGCTGTTAAGTACACCTATGGTGCATTTTCAGGTAGTTTTCTCTTATTTAAATAACATGCTGTAAAATTTATAATTTTTGTCCACAGTTTTTTCCACTCTTTATATTCAATTACATAACCTAAATCCTGCTCCCATCTTATTACGGCCTTTCCCTTTTCCTCTTTTTCTATTTGAGCATTCTGTAACAGCTTATACGTTTTGGAGAGAGTCTTTCGGTTGTTCTGTAAAACCTCCAACTCTAAGGTTGATGCTTTATTATCAAACCTTTTTAACGTCTTATCTTTTTCAAAGGTCAACCTAAGCTGGTAGTATTCTAGCCAACTTACCCCTAGTTGTTTGAGTTCTTCAAACCTTTTCAGTGAAAAGGCATAGCCTCTGCTTTCATAAACGCAAAAGCACTGAGTGTCTCCATATCATTTAATCATGGACCCATTTGGTAGGTGCACGTTCCCAATATCCCTTGAGGGTTAAGGCTGTCTTTGATGTTTAATGGTAATTAGCAGGATATCAACTCAGATCAAACCACTTTACCAGTTTGGGAGGGGACGACAAAGAGTCTCTCCTTTTTACTTACTTGTTCTGGTCAACAAGATGACTCAGGCCAAAGAGGTGCAAGTGACTTGTGTCATGCCCCAGAATGAATCAGTGTCTCATGGTCCAAGGTCATTTGCTTTTTCCAACTCTCTGACTGACTGACAGGCTGTCTGCTTCATTTGTTTTTAACTTTAAGGACGTTTGGTCCAGAAATTGGCCTAAGTACAATTTCCATCTCACCACAAGTTTCCTGTGGTCAGTTCTGGAATTATATTTAAAACTTTCAGAAATCACACTGTACCATCTCAAGCCTGAGGCATGTGCACTTTGACAAGTTATCTGTCTCATTTCCCATCTGTAGTTCCCCATGAAATGTCAAGAGATCATCTCTAGTTCCTTTATTTCTGAACTGAAAATCATGACGTGGGGGAGGCATAATATAGTGTTATGAGTTGAGTTCGTGAGTGCCAGACACCCTAAATTGCCAGGTTCAGTAGGTGTTATAATTTAATCAAGGCTTAGTGTGATAAAATTGTGCTAGACCAGTGTGTATTTAAACCTGTGTATTAGACGTTCCTAAATCCAGCATGTTTTAAGGGCTAATTAAGCTAGACTAAGCTTCCTATGTTTAGGTAGTCACCTGAGGGATGGGCCAATAGGAGTACAAAGTACCTCTGTTAGAGGTGGCAAAGAAGTGGGGCCCTGTTCACTCGAGAGAGAAAACCAATAGATTAGAGAAGGAAGGGGAAAACAATGTGGACCAGAAGCTTAGAGAGTAGGAGTGACAAGCAGAAAGCAGGAAGAAGATAAATGACTGAGGACTGTTCGGATCTAGAACTGCAGCTATGGAAGAAGCAGGACTATTCTGGGGTGCTGATGCTGTGAACCCCTCCATCGTAGGATCAGGATGTAGAAATGTGTAAATAAAACATATATCATAAAAGCACCACAGTCTCCACTGTGCCTCATTTACAAAAGGAAACACAAACACTGGGTAAGCACACCTGGAACCCCTGAATTCTTGCACTGAGTAGGGATTGTGGGTGACATGAAATAATAGCTATAAAGTATAATCTAAACTGCGGAGCCTAGGGCTTGCCGATTAGAAGGTCGGCAGTTTGAATCCCCAGAACGGGGTGAGCTCCCATTGCTTGGTCTCTGCTCCTGCCAACCTAGCAGTTTGAAATCATGTCAAAGTGCAAGTAGATAAATAGGTACCGCTCCGGCGGGAAGGTAAATGGCATTTCCATGTGCTGCTCTGGTTCACCAGAAGCGGCTTAGTCATGCTGGCCACATGACCCAGAAGCTCAGGCTCCCTCAGCCAGTAAAGCGAGATGAGCACTGCAACCCCAGAGTCGGCCACGACTGGACCTAAACAGTTAGGGGTCCCTTTACCTTTATCTACTTCATCAGCAAACAGCAAGAAGAACTTCCTAGCACTAAGAGCTGGAACAGACTCCCATTAGAGGTGCTGGATTCTCCTTCCTTGGGGGTTTTTAAGCAGAGGTTGGATGGCCATCTGTCATGGATGCTTTAGCTGAGATCCCTGCATTGCAAAGGGGTTGGACTAGATGACCATCAGTGCCCCTTCCAACTCTACACTTCTACGTTTTTGTGACACTTTCACAAACTGACCGAGACTTGAATTCTAGGCCACATATGAGAAAAGCTCTGTTATGTGAATGGACTGCTTAATATATTTTTACAGTGAGTTTAACCTAGTGTCTGCTCACTCTAAATGCCCACAACCAGAGTGATACGGTAGATGATATTTGTTATCACCAGCACACTAAACTGGGGCAGAGCTACATTCAGATCAAACACTTTGAAACCTCAGGGTTCTTTCTTTGGGAGGGGGAAAGAACCCCTTTCATTCCCTTTTTTCAACAGAAATTTGATAAAAATAGATTATCTTATTTTGTCTGCCACCAACACAGCAATAGCTCTTTCTGACAAGCTAATCATATTTGATAGACATCACAAAAATTGCAAAATTGGTCATAGATTGGCTCAGCCGAGGCCATCCTACAATGAGGAATTGTGTGACATTTAAAATGACTAAATGTAATACAGGATACAGATTGCATCGTTTGAACAAGTAGTTCAGTTTGCTCTTGACAGTTTCATTGTGAGCTTAGCTATTTGCTATGTTTCCTTATACTGATAATTTAGACATCTGAATTTTTTTTGGGGGGGAGCAGAGAAGCAGAGTTTGTTTTCACCTCAATCTGTGGCTGCAGCCCCGGGTTTCAGAAAGCCTGAAATGAGTTGTAGTGCTGGTGAAACAATCGTGTGCATGCTGTCACCAGATGCTGAACTCCACATCTTTTCAAGGCAGACCAAGACAAACTGTCAAAAACAATAACACTTAAAACCTTCTCTCCCTTTTTAGCTGATCCACTGTTTTAACACCTTAACATATGCACTGTAACAGATCCACTGCAAAAACATTCAATGAAACATGTTAAGAACTGGGCAAACATTATATGTTGCAGGAAATCTCTGGACCATGGGCCCAGTGTGAGCCAGCCCAGGTCCCATTTTAGCCCAGAAGGCCATTTCCTCCATGCCATGCCTACCTGCCCCTCTCCTGATGTCATGTACTATGTCAGGTATGGGGCAGGTAAAAACGCAGCTGTAAAGTACAATCAGGAGCCTTAAAATGCATTCCTGAGTGTTCCTTGGCAAATGTGGCTTGTGTGACCTTTTAAATTTGGCTGTGTTCACTTGCACTATGGGAGTCCAGGTGAAGGGAAAATGTCATCCAAGAGGTAGATGAACAGCACTCCCCCACTGCATATCCTCTTTTGGTCATTAAATCCACCCCTCAACTCCACTTTCTATATCACCAGGGCAAATCTGAGTTTCAACATATGGGACTGCCATTGTTAAATGTAGCCTGAGCCTAAGAGCCACACTAGATGGGGCAGAGGAGATACATTCATGTCTAATTTGGCTCTTAATCAAGAGGTCTAGGGGTATTCCCTAGTGATTTGTTAAAGCCCGACTAGAGTGTCTAGAGAAATACAAAGTTGACCTTTGAACATGCAGAACAACAACAGAATAATATTGCATGGTGATTCAAAGGTCAGGAAATGTATAATTCATATTAATTTGGAATAAACCTTAATTAGCCTTATTACTTTTAAGTGGCAACAGCCTACCAGTCTTTGAACCTGCAATAAATAATGTGCCACCCTTTGCGATATTGCTATAGTTGCCTGGAGGTAATGAAAAATGAGAGCGAGAGAACTATTTAAATGTTGAGGAAATATGGTGCTGTGCAATTAGGCCCTTCGCTTTCTAGTGAGAATGCTGTGTTATATCTGGAGGGTTGGGATGCACACAAACCCGATTCAGCTAAAGGGGAGAAAGGGGAAAATCTTTGTGAATGCCAGCAATTAGTCAAAACCCTGTCTGATGAGTTAGTACTCCTTACACTATGGGATTCTCGTTGAAATTCTCCCCTCGTTTGGTTCTGTGTAAATGCCATTTGTCCTCTTGGTACTTAAAGGCCAAACTACTTTTCAGTTGAGAAAACTTGTATGCAGGGAAAGTATGGTTCAGGCTCCCAGTGCCCTGGAACTTGCAACACAAAAAGGGCTCCAATAGTACACATATTATAGTTTTATGAGTTTGGGGGTGCATATGTTTACATTTTCACATGGTTTTTATTGTGTAGAGATAATTGTTAAGTGTTTTAGTCATTTCTAAAGAAATTGGGGGAGGGGGTGTATGTGTGTGTGTAATAAATATTCTCCAGTGTAGCAGATATTCCACCTCTGCTTCCAGGGGTAACTTTTGTGCCAATAGTTTTTCTTGCCTCTCAGCCATCACTTATAGGATTGCAATTGCTTTGTCACTCTTTGGACTTGGAGTCTCAGAACAATTTATTTCCCCATGGCACACATACAGTTGGGAGGAGGATAATTGTTAGGGTTGCCATATGTCTCGAATTTCCTGGACATATCCGGAATACTGTAGTCGAAAGCAGTCTCCACACAGAAATTGGCCAAATGTCCAGGAAAATTTGAACGTATGGCAACTAAAATAAAAAAAATTAAGGTCTTATGAATAAGGGCAGATTTTCGTTTACTACACAACACATGTTGGCATTGGCGTTTTTGCCAATTTCCCATAAAAATAGCTCAAAATGTCAAGTTTAATGTGCAAACCAACCTTCTCCCCACTCCCCACCCTGCCCAACTACTCTCACCTTACCATGGCCTCAGCTTCCTCATGGGGATTCTCCTGCCCATAACGCAGCTAGTGGCTGTGCTGCTGCTGCTGCCAGTTGTGGCTCACTCCCCGTGGGGCGCCCTATCAAAGCCCGGCTCTTCATGCTCAGCAGCCGTGCAGCCAAAAGAGGCTGAGAGCCAAAAGAGGCTGAGGTTTGGTTGGCCACAAAAGCACTTCTAGGTTCCAGCCTAACAACTGCCTCCTCTGTTTTGCCGGACACACTTGGTGGTGATACCATCCGGCAAAAAGCTTCAGAGAGAGGCTTTAGTGGGGGATGTGAAGGGCTGGATAAGAGGGAAGATGGGAAAGGAGGCGTGCAGGGAAAGGGGCATGCAGAGCCATATGTTTAAAAAACCCAAAAAACTCAAGAACTTTTGTGTCCGGATTTTTACTTTGGGAAATATGGCAACCCAACTTATTGCAAAATGCTTAGAATCCATGCTCTATAGGCAGCTAAGAAAATTCCCCACTGAGATGCAAACTTGTAAATAAGGACTTGCTTGACAAATTGGGTGCATACAGCTGATAAGTTATCTGGCATCCTACATTAAGGAAGCCTCCTCTTCAGGCACCCTCTGGAGAAAGCAGCTCTCTTATATCACTTATAGAAGAGTCTGGCAGAACTCTTCGCCAGGACTCTTAAGGCCAACAGAAATATGTATCATTGTTGACCAGTTTCCATGCTTGATTAGTATCAGATTTCAAAACAGGAAGCTCCAGCTGTTACACCAAATGACCCAGGCGGCTACAGACAACTAAGCTGAAAGATAGGAAACCAAAGTTCATGCCTCAGACACAAACAACACAATGGTCATAATGTTTGCCCACATGACTCATGTATCAGTGTCAAAAGTCACTGAGGGATCAACTCTAGAAGAGCTGAACTCTGAATAAACAAAGGTGGTTGGACAGATTCTGTTGATATGCTCATCACTAATCAAAACAGTTCTTAAATTTGCTGTTACTTTTTAAAGGGTTTAAAAAGAATGAAACTAGATGAGATTATCATCAGAACTAGACCTACCAATAGGCAGTGTGAGGCAGTTGCCTTGGGCAGCGGACAATGGAGGGCAGGGAATGGCAGTGCAGTGCTGGGAGGCCTGCCTTGTGCCCCCTAAGCAAGGCTGCTGTCCTCAGAAGGATGCTGTGCTGTCAGTAGGCTTGGGGGGGGGGGGGACTGCCACTCTGATCAATTTCTATAGGTGAGATCAGTGGACACCATTTCCCTGAGGCAACAAAATGTATTGAGCCTAGACCTGATGATCAGACAAGTGTTACCTTTTGACCTCTCACAAGGAATCTGAATGTGCAGGTAATGCTTAGGCACAGACTGGTCACCTTCTTTGATAGCATTGCTGGGAAATGGCAAAAACTCAGCAAGTGTGCAAACACAACACACTGGGGTTTCCTTTTGCTTTGAGAGACATTTTCCTCTCAGCCTTTTTTGCAGTTGTGAATGAATGCACACAAATCAGATTTTTAAAAATATTGAAATATACACAGGCTTCCCCCAACTTGTGCAGAGGTTGTGTTTCAGGTCAGCACACACGATGGTGGAGGGCTCATAAGACCACTCTGCCTCATTATGTCCACTCCCCATTTTGCCCTTTTCTGGTCACTTCCAGGTCGCTGTGACGTGTGCATGTGCAGTCGTGCATGAATTGGACATGCGTAAATCAGTAATTTCATTCTCTCTAGATCAGTGGTAGCCAAACTCAGCCCTCTAGCTGTTTTGGGACTACAACTCCCACCTTCCCTAGCTAACAGGACCAGTAGTCAGGGATGATGGGAAATGTAGTCCCAAAACAGCTGGAGAGCCGAGTTTGGCCACCACTGCCCTAGATATTTTATCTTTTGCCTTAAACTTTTTTTTTGTAATAACACAAAAATGTGCTCCATCTGGCATTAGATAATAATTAAGTGTTTAATACACTGACAAATGCAAAGCATATGCTGCTTCCTTGTCTCACAACATTTATCATGACATGCTATTTGCACTTCTGTTATCTTCAGGACTTCTGACATTAAGGTGTTGTTTTCCCTCTGCTCCTTTTCAACCAGGATGTGTTTATAGCTACAGAGTTCAATATCCACAATCCTTCTTAGTCTACCTTCATTCATCAGATGAACCAGTTCTTGCCTACTTTGTCTTCAAGTAACACAAGACAAATTAATACTTTGGCTGCATCCTGACATTATACAAAGACTAACCTCTCTGTGCACTTGCAAGTTCCCACCTCACCTTTTCTGGCATTCAGAAATTTCTCCTTCCATTTTAGATTAACCAGTTTACTGTGCCATGGTTTACTGTGGTTAATCTGAACTATGGTTTACAAAAACAAGCCAACTTCATACACCATGTTTTGAAGGTGGATTGTTTCCATTAACAATCAGTTAAATAAACCAGAGTTGGCTGCTTACACATGACACTATATTCTAGAGTCAATGGAATCTGAGTACTTGTGTTTTCTCCACACACAATCTAGATCTATCGCTTATTTTTTTGCCACTGAAAAGCACTTCTTGAGAAATTGGGTTCATTGGAAATAAAAGCTCATTGCAGATTTATTCTGCACTTCCCTACAGTGTGTCCATTTGAAAATAGATGTAGGCGGTCTCGTCAAGGGGCCAAGTCATCATTTCCACTTCTTTTGAGTCTAAGGACAATAACCCCAATCTACTGCCTCACTTCACTTAGACAATGTGTATTACAATATGATCTTACAATTAGGCTTAATTAACTACAAACTGCTCTGTAAAGTTCAGCGGAGCTGGTTTGAGAAAACAACTGCCTGATTATTTCAGAACTGCAAACCTCTTGTTCAAACATGTACGTAGCTTAATTTATTGGTGTCATTTCAGAGGTGCATATTGTACAAGGGGAAGTTTGATATCCAGAGGAAGGGGAAGAAAATAAAAAGAATATTTGAAGACAATTCAAGCAAGATAAAGCTAGGCAGGGGGGTGAATTGTTAGTCTAATTGACCACATTACAAAAGCTGCTTTGCATCATCAAAGGAACTAGCTTTATAGCATTTAGGGGCCAAACTCATTGGACAGGATTCACTTAATGTACCCCTTGATTTCTGTGATACCACATGGAATAAACTCAACCACCATTTCCCCACTGTTTTGTGCAATCACCCTGCAGAAGGAGCTTACATGGAGGTGATTTGTCTGAATGGATCTGTTGTGTGATGGATGACCCCAATACTTTCATCAAGGAAAATGTTGTGAGGCTGTCGGACATATGGCAGTGGCCCTGGAGGCTATTACAAACAAGGGCTTAACCAACCACATTTCCAATCCTGAAATGTGTGGTGTGCTGCTGCCTGCATGTGAGAACAAATTCCAATGAAATGTACAGTATTTCAGCTAGTATGTATTTTTTCCCCACAGCATTTGCAAATGACTTTTATGCACACACATCATCAGTCTCCACCCCCCGCCCCAGAAAAAAAAACAAAAAAACTTGTGTGTGTTTTGCAGCCTTGGGCTTAGTCTACATAGGCAACAGAGAATGAAGTGTGCCATTTCAAAGCACAGGTGGCAGGAATATCACTTTAATATATTCCTCACACTAAAAACAAATAAAATGTAAAAAGAAAACTTAACACACAAAAGAATGAGGTTCTAGCCTGGTCCTTTGTCTGCGGTGATGGCTTTCTTTTGCAGTGCAGGTTTAATGCAGGAGATTTCCTATATCACTGGTGCAGACTTGGGTCAGCAGGTGAAATCCTGAAGTGATAGAACAGACTGTACCACTTCAGGCAACATGTAGGGGTGTCACCTTTTAACATGTTTCTCTGCATTGAAGAAATCCCTGTATGTAGAAAATTCGCTCAGCAGACAGCAGGCAAAACACTTGTCAAAGGTGTGGAATTGCAGGTTTTCCACGTAGGGTAACAATAAATTAGGATGTTCCTAACCTGCAGCCCCGAGTGATAAAGTCAGCTTTGTCATCTGAAGATGCTACATTTCGTTGTCCTGCATCATGCATGTGTAGATCTGGCCTTGATCATTTCACATTTGTTGACAAGAAACTCAAGATGAGAAATGGCTCCACTAAAAAGTCTTTTGTTTGTTTTTGTAGCATTGTCGTGCATCCAACTAAGCAATAAGACTAGATACATTGAAATTAATGGACCCAAGTTAATCATACACATTAATTTTAACATTGGACCAACATTAGACACAACCCAGCATGTTATATTTGTTATCCGTGAACAGGATATGGATTTTCCTATTGTTTTATTTATGTTTGATGTTTTATTATGTCCTGTATATGATGGAAGCCGCCTAGAGTGGCTGGGACAACCCAGTCAAATGGGTAAAAGGTAAAGGTAAAGGTACCCCTGCCCGTCTGGGCCAGTCGTGTCCGACTCTAGGGTTGTGTGCCCATCTCACTTAAGAGGCCGGGGGCCAGTGCTGTCCGGAGACACTTCCGGGTCATGTGGCCAGCGTGACGAAGCTGCTCTGGCGAGCCAGCACCAGCGCATCACACGGAAACGCCGTTTACCTTCCCGCTATAAAGCGGTACCTATTTATCTACTTGCACTTAAGGGTGCTTTCGAACTGCTAGATGGGCAGGAGCTGGGACTGAAAGACGGGAGCTCACCCCGCCGCGGGGATTCGAACCGCCGACCATGCGATCGGCAAGCCCTAGGCACTGAGGTTTTACCCACAGCGCCACCCGCGTCCCACAGTCAAATGGGTAGGGTACAAATAATAAAATTGTTGTTATTATTATATTTATGCAATCAGTTAAAATTATCTTTGCATTTTGCTGTCTGAAACTCATGCTCCTTTCAGGAGAAGACAGCCGAAGCAGGTGAAATAGGCTGTATTTTTTAAACTGCACATTTTTTAATTTCCAAGTAAAAGTAAAATCAAAATACATAGATATGTCCAGGCTGATGGATTCTATTCAGGCAGAATCCACTGTTATTTTGAATAAAAAGAGGTCACCGCAGGCCACATTCATTAGTTTGCAGACTGATAAGTCTTGTTCAGGGCAATGGCTGAGGGGTCTGATTTCTCAAGCTTTAAGAAGAGCAGATTTAAAAAATGAGCAGTAAGTGAAAATATAATGATCAGACACCAGTGCCCCTCTCCATCTCCATCTTGATCTCTATATGTCCTTGATAAAGCAAAAGAATGCAGTAATTTACAGGAGCAAATCATACAACTAATATAGGAAACACTCGAGACAAACAGAACCTAATTGTATTACCGAATGTTTGGCAACATACCAATCATATTACAAAACAACCTACTCTGAAAATGTACAAGACAGGTCTTCCTGCACTTTAATTGCCTCCATATTAACAAGAGGGGTCCAGCCTCGTAGGCTAGAACTAAAATGGTGAGAAGATGATACTGGCCAGTGTCAAATTCCTGGAGGGTTCCTGTTGTTCACACATAGAAAAGATACCTGATCACACTAACCATCACTTCCAGTTGTTTTGCTTACTTCCTCCTTAACATCACCTCCCCTGTGACACAATCCTGTAGCACAAATGTCAGATGACAGGATAGCAGTACCAACTGCCTATCAGAAAAGCCCATCAAACTTCTAAAGCAGGAAGGCATTTGGCAGATTTTCCCAATCAATGGTTGGCAGTGAATAGTGGCTGATCTAATGCTTCACGTTACAGCATAGAAGGCTGTTGTTTTCCACAGAATGTGTCTCAGAGGGTTTCCTCCCCAAGTCTCTCTTTTACCCTCATTAATTTCCTCTGGTTTCTAATGTATTAACCTCACTGTTTGGACCCATCTTGTCTTTTCAGAGCTCCTCGTATTTTTAGTCAGGATGTACAAACGTCATATATATATGGGAAGCCATTCACAACAGCGTAAATGCCATTTTCTAGTCAAGTAAAATGTTAGCTCTTTAGTACTCCAGAATTCCTCTTTGGTTTGAATAACAGCAAAGCCACGAAGGTGGAAGAGAGAAAAGGCTTGGAATGCTGATGAAGGACTGGGCTCTGCAGTTTTTAACACTCCAAAATTGGGGTACAAGAGATGCAATCCAGACTTAATTGGATTAGGTTCTCCTAGATGCAAAACAGATTTCATGTTGCCCCAAAGGTTTCTGGGACAAATAAACAGGAATGGCTATTTCCCCCTCCCCCCTTTTTTTTTAAAAAAAAGACAAAACCCAGCAGTTACTCAGAATAAGATTTCATTCTTTTTGATATTTTGATGTTTTCATTCTGATGACTGCTTTGTAATTATGATTGTGTACTTGGGTTTTGTTTTTTGCTAATATTTTGGTTTATGAAAAGGTTGAATTTTATACATTGTTGATGTTTTTGTTTTTTATTGTTAGCCACCTTGAATTTCTTCTGAAAAAATAGGTAGGATATGAGATTTTAAAATAATTCATAAGCAAAACTGGGATAGCTTAGTCAGTAGGGCATAAGACTCTTAATCTCAAGGTCATGGGTTCAAGCCTTATATTGGGCAAAAGATTCCTGCATTGCAGGGGGTTGGATTAGATGACCTTCACTCTCCCTTCCAACTCTACCATTCTATGATTATATGAAACAGAAATTGAACAAACAGGTCCCTTAGGAGACAGCAGAATTACAGTAAAAAAAAAATGGTAGTACTCACATTAGCAAAGCTAGAGAATAATTTTAGGTAGTGCATCAGATGAAAAGTCAAAAGAAGCCAAGCTGGGTAGCATTACATAGTTGCTAGAGAGCATGTAACCCTCAAGTCTTATCTTTAGGTACTAAAAAGTCATTTTCTATTATTGCATTCCTTGGCTGATCAATTTTGTATTCTCCAAATATAGGTAGCTCTTGTTGATTTATTAGAAAAAAACCCAAAACCACAATACAGAATAATGCCTCCATTAGAACCCTCTAAAATATCAGAATAAGCCTCCTTGATGTCAGAGCAAGGTAACTGAGCTCTCCAAGTAATATTACAATATAAATATTGCATTATATTTCCCTCTTTCCTGAGCTATGAAATATTCACCCCAATCCTTGCAATGTCCATTTAGGAAAAGAAAGTGCTAAAGTTTTTCCATGTCTGTTAAAGATTATTTTTATTTGCAAAGTTACAGGTTGCATAGATATCATACGGATGGACCAATGGGAGCATTGCTCAATCCACAGTAATATCATCTCAACCCTACAAAAGCCCAATTAGCTTTTGATCTCTGTCAGTTCCCAGATGGAAGCCTTGGGTCAGGCACACTAAATCAGGTGTGAAATCTGCACAGAAAACTGCAGATCCCCATGCTGCTCACAGCCTCTTCAAAGGAACTTTTAGGATCAAAGTGACACCATGACATAAACACCTCTGTCCTTAGTGTCAGGCTACCCCACTACTCCCCCAGATCTATAGCATTACATATAGCGTTACTGCTGCATTTATAAGTGATAGCAACTTTCTGGACACTTTACAGGCTGTGTGCCTTGCACAACTTCACAGTTACCTACAGAAAACGCTCACACACTAGAGCCCCATCTGGATATTCAGATAACACATGGGAGCCACGCATGTCAAACCCAGCCTCCAACTTTCCTTCTGGCTCCATCCCATAACTTCCCACATTGACCAGGAAATTCTGAAGAAGAAGCATGTTCAGCTAAACCCACTTTAAGCCCCCTTTCAGATCTTCCACCCAATGTACAAATATCTGGGCCTGCAGTTGGAAGGGACTGGGATGTTGGGAGCAAACCCAGCATTCTCAGCTTCCTCCCCACCCCCTAAACACAGTTTCAGACAAACACCTGGTTAGGACTAAGATGTCTACCTCATTCAGATCAATGGAGGGCACATAGGCACAGAATGGCCACCTTTGTTGAAAAGAATGCATAAACCTCTACTTTTTTATTAAAAAAAACTATGAGGTGTCAGTACTCGTATATTGATGAAATGGCTGCCATAGGCCAAATAAAAAAGAAAAGAGGTGACAGTCCACCTCGCTGTTGAACACCATCACAAAAAAGCTCTGGTGAACCATACAAAGTTGAGAGTACTCTAGAGGTTGCAAAACTCTAGTTTGGAGGAAAATATTTGGATCCTAATTTTGTGTGTTAACACTATTTTTTCATATTAAACACTGCATTGGATCCTTGCTTTCATAGTGGCATTTTCTGTGAATTCTGAATACAGTGGTACCTCTAGTTACAAATTTAATTTGTTCTGGAGGTCCATTCTAATCCTGAAACTGTTCTTAACTAGAGGCACACTTTCGCTAATGGGGCCTCTTGATGCCACAGTGCCTGTGCTTGATGCCACACGATTTCCTGGGGCAAAGTTCTCAGCTCGAGGTAACTCTTCCAGGTTAGCGGAGTTTGTAACCTGAAGCATTTGTAACCTGAGGAATTTGTAACTCAAGGCAACACTGTATGTATAACAATTTTTTGTCAGATTAAATTGATAGTAACTCCCACATCTAATATGTTATCTTTTTCCCCCCTCTCAGCCATCCCTAGATTAAGTATCAAGGCATCTTTTGCTTTTATCTCTTGAGGGAAGTTAGCCAATCGCTGAGACCTGGCTTCCTTCACCCACCCACCTCTCACCCTGCTGTAACTATCATCTTATTAAAAACAACCCAAAGGGAAGTTCTCCTCTGTGCCAGTTAAATGACAACACATTCACTTTGTGCTTTTTGCCAAGGGATTTCCACAATTCCTTGGATTCCATTTCATTTTGCTAAGGCCAAAACATAAATCTGAAAGTGAATGAGCTTCATGCAAGACAATACGTTACCTCTTGTCTTCATTTTTTTGCTCCTTCATTTGCTTTCCCAACCCCTTTTTATTTTATCTCACAGCCTGAATGGCGACACAGTGCCAGCTTCCTTCCACACTTGCAATATTCAAGCAGAACTGCTGTTTCCCAACATCACAGTTTTAATTAGTTGTTTCTTCCCTTGCTCCCCTCGTCTGCAGTCTTTCGCTTTCTTGCACTCAAGAGGCAGTTACAAAATCTTTCAGATATGCTTGTCAAAGCGTCTCGGATAATATCAGCGAAAACTCATACACTGCTTTCTGCCATAAGTCAATTGAAAGAAGCAGGTTAGAAAAAGTTTGGTCCAACAAAAAATATTTTCCCCCTATGGTGTACTGGATATTCTTAATAATGCAGTATGATAAGGCACTATAGAAAATATGTGTAATATTCTACCACAATTACTCCCATCACCCCGATCACTGGTCCTGCTAGCTAGGAATGATGGGAGTTGTAGTCCAACAACATCTAAAGACCCAAGATTCAGAAAGACTGGCCTAGAGGGTCACAGGTCATATACATTAGCTTGGATCCTAAGTTAAAAGTTCATGGAAGGAGATTGTCCGCCCCCCCACCCCCTGTGCCCCACAAGAGGCCTCTCTGGAGGACCTCCTGAACAAAGTGGGATGAGGTGCAAGGGGCTACAGTCTGGGGTGATTCTCTCCTCTCTCAACAGCTTCCCCATGAGACATCCCACATTAGGAGCCTAGGTGGCTGCCATATACTAAGTCAGGCCATTGGTCCATCTAGCTCAGTAGCAGAATTCGAGCTGCAGACTGTGCTCCTTTGGCAGATTTACAGCCCAAAGCACACTTCGCAAGTGCGCTTGAATTTCTGTGTGCAATAACTGTGAAAGTGGACAAATTGGTTTGTGTGAAAACTGCATTCAAGAGAACTTAAAGAAGAATAGCATAAGTGTGTCAACTCCTTTTCGGTTGTCGTTGTGAGACAAACATTGGGAGGAGTTTGACACTGGCGCTTCTGGCAGCCATTCCGTGGCCTGTTAAAATCTGAAGATGCAACCAAGGCCTAACAAGAGGAGAAGATTGTCAAGGGTGTTTGACAACTCTCTTCCTTTCACACCCACAACCATCACAGGAAGAAGGTTCTCTTCATGAGAGGGACAAATGCTTCATATCGAGTAACAGGATCCGCCACATCTTGCAAAGGTGTCAGATAAACCAAAGGAGTAGGTGAGAGAGGTGACAAGCGGGAAGTTGTTGCTTATATTTGAAAGGTGAAAGTGAGAGAGGTGAGGATAAAATGAATTCATTTCTCTCAGGGTCCATTCTCATGACACATTCTGCTGCTCATGTTTTGAGGGAAACAAGCAAAGAGGTTTTTCCAGAAGAGGCGCCATGCCAGTATCTTGCAGCAAAAACAAAAAATTGTTTTGTAGCACTTTGAAGACTAACAAATTGATTATGGAAGAAGTAAGGAAGTAGTGAAAGACTCGGTGACAGGCTTGTGGGCTTCAGCTTGTGCAACCATGTCAGCTCTCAAAACTCTTGCGCCAATGTTGCTTCTCGCTCTTTGTATATTTCAATGTCAGCCCTCAGGAAGGCTCTGCTGTCTTTGGTCCTATGTTTTATATTGGACAGAGCCTTGTTTTTTACATATCTAGGAAATAATAATATAATCAGTAATAACCAAAGTTTCCTGGGTTATTCCCCCCACCCATTTGTTTTTCTGATGGTGATTGAAGCATGTGTAGAACAATATGTGAAAAACCCGCAGGTAGTTTGCAATGTATGATCTCACACACGTTTTTATGTCATGTGTGCATGGTGTATGAATATTGGGAAGCTGTGTTCAACCACAGAACTATGAATGTATGGCATTTTCATGTATTTTCCCATGCTTAAGTGCTTTTCATGTAGGAATACAGTAACAGGCAAAGGAAGACTCAAAGATAGGTGTGTATTTCTCTCTAGCCAAACCCAGCAAGTAACAGGCCATGTTGTGATACATCCCTTCAGCATCCTGATTCCACATGAGCCCTGCTGTTCCCCAAATCACCACAATCATCTCCTTTTCCACACTCCCAGGCATCAAATACCTTCAACCTCAACTCTTCGAATCCTGTATACCTGCATAGCCTTTGCTATGGGAATTCATAGTACTACACTGCCTACTCCAAATCCAGTGTGCTCCAGAGTGTATGAAAGGAATTAAAATTGAATTCCTGCATTTCCTTCCAAACATTTTCTCATTGCGATGGGATAAACTAGATGTTTCAGGCAAAGGTGTGTATTTCTATAGTCACATCTGCTTCTCATAGTGAAAAACAGCTTTACTTGACGCCTTCTCTTCTGGCTTCAAATTTGTTACCCACCCACCCACCCACCAAGTAGCCACTTTTCTCCACACAGAGTTCTAGATACAAGTTAATATCAGTGATGCAGATAATGCTAAGATTGCAGGTTCCATCCCAGGACAGTGGCATGTTTCTGCATTGAAGGGTTTGGACTAGATGATCTGTGGGGTCCCTTCCAACTCTACAGTTCTATGGTTGAGTTTTCAAGGGCAAACATACATCTGGACCTTCAATTCTCCAATGAAATTCACCCCAGTGGGGGAGCTTCATGCTCTGGCACCGGGAGGGGGAAGCAGGCGGGGGCGGGGCTGGCACGGATCCCAGGGGCGTGTCACGGTGTATCACACGTCCTGGGGCCGTGGTGCCCAGCACAGGAAGGGGAGCAGCCATGACGGCACCCCACTGGGATTGCGCTGCCAGGGACGGTGCGCTCTCCCCGCACTCCTCTTCCTCTGCCACTGATTCACCCTCCCTTGAAACTATTTTTCATTTCAAGAAGCAGCCACCAAGTTTTAAATACATATTTGAATAACATGAGAAGGATCAAAGAAACGTGTGAAAGTTCACAGGACCTTCTTTGCTATCACAGGTTTGTGTATGCCTGTTCCCGCATTACAACTTGTAGCCAGTTTTCTAGGCATGATTCCTCATTTGGAAACAAATGCAATAAAATATAGCAGGAAAAGTGGTCCTCGGAACAAAGGACATGCACTTATACTATGGCAGCGGTCCTATAACTAATTACCTAGGAGTAAGTCCCATTAAAATCAACAGGACTTACTTTATGTAGACATGTATGGGATTGCTCTATATCCCTTATAAATTGTACTTTTCCACAAGTAAGAAACCTAAGCTAAGAACAGATAGTACGTTTCAAACTCTGGGATTTTAAAATGCAAGAACGGAGGCCTCAGTAACAAGATTTCAATAATTTAATTAAACACACTAGACCAAAAGGATTATTCATTTATCAGTTTCATTCCACCCCCAGCTCGTCAGGCACCAGCTCACTATTGATCACCCCAGAAAACCCTTTTTTCTGGGCTTTTTTATTGAATAGAATGAAATATGCAACTAATTTTATGCAAAAATAATTACAAAAAGCAGACAGCTATAGCAGGAGTATGGAATGATGAAACACTGAACCCAGGGATAGCTGGGAGAGTAATAAAATGGGATAGTGATCCATATTGATCTGAAGAATGCTTTTTGAATGAATGGAACCTATAGGTTGCTCGCCCTTGAGCATTTATAATTATTTTCAGGAACTGAGCCTTTAAACAGATTAACAATAGCAGGCTCATCATTCTGCTTACTTATGTGGAAAGAATTCAGAATTCAAAGATGTCCAATAAAATAGCCGTTCTGAGCAATATAAAATGCAGAATATATGTGCACCTGTCAGACGGACATGTAATTTTCTAGGGCAATAATTCCCAAATGATAGGACTCATCGGGACATTTCAGAAGGCTTACAGGGGCTTTGCCAATGCTGGGTTAGCACTGGGTGCTGGGGATAATGCAGCTGAATAGCTCAGGGGGAATAGCTTTTGAGCCAGAAGTAGAGTGGGCAGAAAAGCGATAGGTAGGCAACTACTTTATAATACGATCACGGGACATCCAGAAAGTATAAAAGAATGCAGATACATAAGAACATAAATCATTCCCAAAATATAATTACAAACAAGCCTACAAACTCAATGAGAGGTGTGAGTTTGCTGAGTATCTAATTCATATTTAGTCTAATTTGAGACAAACTCTCATCTCCTCATCAACACAAAGAAGCCCTTCTCTTTTTCTGATCTTTCATATTTGTCAGAGTTGAAAATTCCTGTTCACAATATTATGTTGTGGAGAACTGTAGAATAGCCAATAGTTTTGAAGAGAGGCATGGATACTGTTTCTGGTTGTATATCCATGCATTGGCTTCCAGGGTTCTTGGCCCTCAACCAGGATCTGTGCCCCTTTTGGAGAATTAAAGATGCGGTAGACGCTGTCGTAGCTTTAAGAAATCTGATTTATTTACACCTTCAGTCTGCATGGAGGGAGTGCAGATCTTACAGCATGGTCACCTCAAGAGAGGCTAGTTCCCCACAGAAGTAACCAAGCTCGAGCCCAAGGCATCTCTCCCAACCTGCCTATAATGGATCTCTGTTGTTTTTCTCCCCCTTCTTTTTCCCAGCACACTTTGCTAAAGACACCTAGTTACCCTGGCAACCTTCCAAATCTGCAGTCTCTGTTCACATCTTAGGGCAGGGGTGAGGAGTGGGGGAGGACAGTTTTCCTGCACTGCCAATAGCCCTATATTGTTTCTTAAGGGTCCTAGCATAGCCAGGTCATTGGCCAGGTTATTGGTTGTAAGATAATTAATATTTATTGAAATACCTTTAGCCAAAAATCTTGTGCAACTGGACATAGCCATCACATATGAGAATAACTCCCTCATCAGTGGCAACCACACCAGCACTTTGTTGAAAGCAACGCATCAATGTGTTTTAACTTGGCTAACATACACAGTGGTACCTCGGGTTAAGTACTTAATTCGTTCCGGAAGTCCGTTCTTAACCTGAAACTGTTTTTAACCTGAAGCACCACTTTAGCTAATGGGGCCTCCCGCTGCGCCGCCGGAGCACAATTTCTGTTCTCATCCTGAAGCAAAGTTCTTAACCCGAGGTACTATTTCTGGGTTAGCGGAGTCTGTAACCTGAAGCGTATGTAACCTGAAGCGTATGTACCACTGTAATATCATATACATACTAATGTAATCATTGTTTATCTTACCCTAGAAGATATATTCTTCAGAAGGAGTTTAGACCAAATTGAGCTCCAAACATTCTCTACAAAGGTGTTTTCAGGATCTTTTCTCCAGAAGACTTTTTGAAACCAGTCAGCATACCCCATGAGTTCAATGTAAATACCGTATTTTGTAAATATTTGAAACGACTCCTTTTAAAGTGCATTTACGTTTAGAATACACCAGCCTTTGACAACCCTCCAGATATTTTAGACTAGAGGTCCAATCAGCACCAGCCAGCATAACTGGGGGTGATGTGAGTTGTAGTCCCAAAACATATGAAGAGCTGGGTGGAGAAAGGTGACAGACACAGAAGCAGCAGACAAGTGGGCGGTGGGTCCTTGCTTCTAAGTACAGGAAATGGCTGGTTTAAGCATGTCCAACTGGCGTGCAACCATGCACAAGTGGATGGCGCAGACCCCAAAAATGGCTGGAAAGGGGGGCATAACAGGGTGAGGTGGGCTTACATGCACTCCAACAACACACGCGATGGTCAGAAACACAATGCCTATGCAAAACAGTCACTGCCTGTATTTAAAGGAGCATGGATTGAATGTGCATATGTGTTGAATTTGGGTAATGATACAGGAGTACAAAAGGTAAAGTTGACTCAGCCTTAAAAACTGAAATAACTTACAGCATAAGCAAGGGGATTTAACTTTGCAACTTCTGATAACAACCATGTTCCTATTTTGGCATGCACAGTATGAATGAGGGCAGAATGTAGTTTCTGTGTTATCTGTTTTAAAAAATACAAGATTAGGGAGGCAGTAGATTGGTTTGCAGAATAAAAAAAAAAATCTACAGGAAAATATTGTCCACAATAACTGAACTACCCATTCCTTGTGGTTAAGGGTGTTGCTACTTTTAAACTCATTGGGCAAACCACACTACTAAAGCTAAAGATCATGAATATTGACAGTATATGGTTATCAGAACAGCAAAAAATTGTATTCTGTGTTTCAGTTTTTAAGTTTGTATTTTTAATGAAAATTTTAGTTGTTAATTTAAAAATAATAATTTTAGTTAAGTTTTAGTTTCTTTAGTTTGCTTGATGACTAAAATAATGTTCTTGTGATTGCGTTCAATAACTGGCATTCTGTGTTTCTTTTCCATCCATAGTTCACATCACTGGCCACAACATGGAACAACAGTATTTGGAGCTCAAGGCAGAATAAATGTTTTAATTTTACCCTAACAAGAACCCTGTGAGGTAGGCTACACTGCAAAGAAAGAAAGAAAGAAAGAAAGAAAGAAAGAAAGAAAGAAAGAAAGAAGTCTAAAGTCATGAAGTAAGCTTCATGACTGAGTGGGGAACCTCTTCAGACACAAGACACATAACACATTCTCTGATATCATTGACTGTTCTTAAACTCTTTATGATGCACTTTAAATCTATCCATAGGGATTTTCAACTGTCAGGAATAAAGGAAGGCTATCTCTCCTCTCCTCGCTCAGGCCTAGATTATTTTGCTACTCGCTATTTAGACATTATCCTAACAAGCAACTCCTATGTAATGTTTGCACCAAAGATAACAGTAATCTCCTCTGGGGTTTCCAGACTTTAAATAAGATGCTGTTGTAACTATAAGAGGTGCATGTTTGATGACAGCTAGAGATATTGCAGGATGATAGTACTGATGAGACAGTGTTAATTGGAACAGAGTGGGGAAGTGTCTGAAAAGAATAAACCACTAATTAACTTTTAATCATTAAGAAGTGGTGTGTGTGTGTGTGTGTGTGTGTGTGTGGAAGGAAGGAAGGAAGGAAGGAAGGAAGGAAGGAAGGAAGGAAGGGTATCCTTCTATATTTTCTCCAAGGTAATATGATTATGGCACTGGCAAATAGCCGATGCAGGGGGGGAAACTAACAAAGAACTCGTGTATGTTGAGAATACCTCAATAATTTCCTCAAGACTTAATATGCATGGGGCCTACTCCATTCCCAAATATACAGTCACCAGAAACACACACACACAAACCCCTTCTCTCATGCACACATATATTTAGATTCAGGTAGGTAGCCGTGTTGGTCTGACGCAGTCGAAATATATTAGAAAATACAAAATACTGTCTAGTAGCACCTTAGAGACCAACTAAGTTTGTTCGTGGTATAAGCTTCCGTGTGCATGCACACTTCTAAAGATATATTTCCATATATTTGTTTAACTATTTTGTGAATCTAATTATATACATTGCTTAGAGAGCTTTTTGATTAAGCAGTTTATAAATCTTCCTAAATACATAAATGGCATAAGAAGCATACTGTATCCAATATTCACCAACACTTTCAACAATGCACATACACAGCAGACACAAGGAACAAAGGATGTTCCTCAAACCACACGGTTGGCAGTGAGGGAGCAGGGGTTGAACCTGTTTAACCAGATGGGTTGTGCTAGAGCCCCTTCATGCATATGGGGATGCTGGGACAATCAAGCTTTCGCGTCATGTGAAAATTCACTATGCCCATACACATGAGGCCACTTCACAAGCTGACTGAGTGGTCGGTAGCAGCATGGCTGACATGTGCACTGGCAGCAGGAGGGTATAACTGCTTAGGTGCAACCTCAGCCCCCCACCCCAACCCCAACATAGCAATACCACTAATAATGCATACATACCCATGGCAGCCCCACACATGCAAGGGACAAGATCCAGAAGCATGTTTTCAGACCCCACCCAAATACATACACACAATGGCCCCAAGTGGTAGTATCAGAAAAGAATAGGCAGCCATCAAATCCAAGTGGGAAAAGAAGGCTGAAGAAGGTAACACCATGTATATCGTGTGTGAGGAGGAAGGAAGCTGCCAAGCAGACATCTAATCACCCTAAACATTATGCAGCTTGAGGTGAAGGACAAGATGGTGCCACTGTTCCATTGTGTGTAAAGAAGATGACTAGGCTGGAAGTTGAATCTTACTTCCACACCTTGCAGAGTACAGGGAAGGTTATGTGGCACACATAGCTTTGCCTTCCAAAAGAGGGGAATGGCTCGTGGTTGCTGCTGCTACTTGAGTAGGGTCACCGCACTCTGCCTAAGCGTAGGAGTGGCCTTGCCATGCCCCTTGCAAGGTGGTGGCTGGGGGGCACCATTGTGGAACTGCACTTTCCAGCTTTGTGTACATGCAGAATAATGCCATATCACATCACTTTTCAGAATTTGTTCCTCAGGAAAAGAGCTGGATGTGATAGGTTTCCAAGGTCTCTGCCCAAGAGAAACGGAATGGAAGAGCCACACAATAGCGTTTTCCAAGCTGGAGACAGCATCCCCCCCAGTGACACAAACATGTACTCAATTCCAGGCCATGCCTGGCAATTTTGATAATGGCACAGTGGCAGGGGTTTATTGCCACATCGTATGTGTGCGTCATATTAGTGCATGGGCTGTGCGATCAGGTGAACAAAGTGAAGCCTATACTGCAAGAGAACAATAGGTGATAGATGATAGATAGATACATCTCCATTTCATGTACTAATACAGCATTTCACATTCTAGAAACTTGTCCTATTTCAAATGAATACAGCCTTTCTGTGAGATTAATGCCGACATTAGAATTCAGACCTGTAACTCTTTTTGGTCTGATCTTGCTGGGCAATGTAATTGCTATAATAAAATCACGACTTTTTCTTTTTTTGGCAGTTTACTGTTAGCTTTCTTTCTTCACAGAATCATAGAATTGTTGCAAGGGACCCAGAGAGTCATCTAGTTCATGTCCCTGCAATGCAGGAATACTGCCCACTGCTATCCTGGGGTGAGCTTGAATCACCAACCTTCTGGTTAACACCAAGACACAATGACCCATTGCAATACAGTGGCTACTATCCACTATTCTTCCTTCCTAGCTAGTATGTTTACAGCAGCAAAGTGTGGATAATTTTGTCTATAACAAAGCACAAAGCAGGTGATATAAAATACCTTCTCTGCCCAAGACCTTAGAGAGTGGCTGCCAGGCAGAATAGACAATACTGAAATATATGGATAAATGGTCCAGCTTAATTTAAGACAGCTTCCTGTGTGTATCTATGATGATTCAGATTTTGTCATCCATTCTATTGGTTATGTGGAGAAGGAAGAGGAGCACAGTTGCTTAAAGGAAAAAAGGGCTGCTTGAATAAGGGGCAACCATTTTGTTCTCTGGGGAGTACGATGTTCCACCATAAAACATAAGCCCTTGAACAACTGAAAATAAGGAATGGAGAAACACCATTTTGGACACAGGAATACTTAACAAGTAAGTAGAAATTCTTGCCTTATATCCCTGAGAATATCTCATTGGTTGTGAAACCCTACAGTGTAAATATGATCATGGAACGTGCTTTTGTAACTCTGTTTGGTTCTGCAACATTTGCAGTCAGCAAGACTGGAGATTTCGGAGTTCCTAAGCATCTAACCCTCCAGTTGCTTGCTGACTAATTATTATTCCAATTATGCAGTTGCTCCAGTGGTTTCCTATTAGGTCATGTTTTCATTTTAATAATTCCGAGGCCTCATTACTATATCACTTACTATGGAGGCAGTAATCCTAGGGGTCCTAGCAGCAAAGATGATAATGTAGATGAAGTACCTTGAGCACTTAAGAAAAGCTTCACAGAAACACCAAATGCATTATTATAAATCATATTTGTATCCCACCCTCCCTCCAAGGAATTCAGGCCCATCATTGCGTATATGGCAAATATCCCAGTTTCTCTAATGTTCTGTGTTGCTATTTTTTCGTTCCGTTCCTAGAATGACTGAAAGACCTTCAGCTGCCAGTGCTTTTCTTCAAGTTGGTTTTCCCAGAGTCACAAGGCAATTTTTTCACTATGGACACAGCATTTTCTGGAGAAGTATTTTCAGCAATAGTTGGCTTTTCTTCTCCTTACTTAAAAGAAAACCTGTGGCTGCCAGCCAGGGGTTCTCCAAGCTACTTTTATTCCAGTCTTATCTTGCTGTCCTACTATAATCCCACTAGAAAACAGACTGAACATTTCTGAAGTCTGTCGACAGTTTGAGCCAGAATAGAAAGTCAAAAGAGACTTCTAATTATTACCCCCAAAATGTACTTTTTCAGAAATGATCTGTCCACGGTGATGATGATGATGATAATCATCATCATCCTTCTCAAAGATGGTCCCTTTATAAAACAGTAGCTAACATGAGAAGAGAGGACTTCCTGGAAAAGACCCTGATGTTGGGAAAGATTGAGGACACAAGGAGAAGGGGACAACAGAGGACGAGATGGTTGAACAGTGTTCTTGAAGCTACCAACATGAGTCTGACCAAACTGTGGGAGGCAGTGGAAGACAGGAGTGCCTGGTGTGCTCTGGTCTATAAGGTCACGAAGAGTCAGACACAACTAAACAACTAAACAACAGCTAACCAGAGAACTGCTTTTCTTCTTCATTTATATTTATGCCAAGGTAAATTCAAACAAACATGTTTATTGCTCAATCCCTGCAACATTCAATGGCCAATTGCATGTGTAAGACAGTTATTATGAAACAGAAAAAGACTACACAGAGACCTTACACATCGCTTCAAAAGTAATGCTTTCCTATTTAGAGGTTGATTATATAGTATGGGCTGGTCTACATATGCCACATCTGGGAACATGTTGGCCTTCAAATATTGTTGGACTCCAGCTCCCATCAATCCCAGTCAGCATGGCCAATGGTTAGGGTTGATGGAAGTTGCAATCCAAGGGTGAAAAGTGCATTGCATTGGCTTTCTGCATTGCACTGCATTGGCTTTCTGTTCAATGAACCAAGTACCAGGTGAGGTCCCTGAATCACACAGTTTTCTCCAGCTGAAAAGAGATAATATGTTACATTTCTGTATCTTTAAAAAATAAACTGGATTCCAACTTCCCCTCTGTCTATGTAACTTGACCATTTCTTTATTTAAACACGCGGAATTGCCAGCAGTGGAGCTAGTTAAACAAAAAACCAAAATCAGTGTTTGCGTTACTCTTGAGAAATTACAACAATAGTAATTTCATGAGGAACAAATTTCTTAGCACTTACCTGGCAAGTAATAAAAACATGTATACTCAGAAATCTCACTGGTTGGGCCATTGCCTCTTAGCGAGCCCAGCCCAGCCATGTATGTTTCCTTCCCTTGTCAGTAGGGTTCACTTCCTGGACCTTCGTTCAGCATAATTTACTTCATACAAACTTATGCCAGAGCTAATGGAATTAATCTATGCTTTGCATATAAGACCATGGGAAGTTATTGATGACACAATGCATTCATGTCAGTATATTTGTCAAGAGCATACCATGGGATTGTATCCAAAGCAGTACCAGCTGCAGTTGCTCTTCCGTTTCCTCTCCTTTCCCCAAAATCTTCTCCAGTGTCCCACAATCCTCCAGAGCTTTTTCTGAGGGTGCACAGGGGTTGCAAAGGAAGAGAGAGTTCCATTCCACTACTACAAGCCACTTGCACTAGTAGAACAGGAACACTGAATACCACCCAATATAAAAACATGACTTGATACATTATCAACATGGCCTTAGGACATGTACACATACAGCCATAAAGTTTCTTAGCTGCCTTCCACAGACACATTGTATTTAGTTTGATAACACAAGTTAAAATTTCTTAAGAAAAAAGAAAAAAAGGAAAGAATTTCAAATTAGTTTGGTCAGTCTAAGCAGAAACAAGTCCAGGGAAAATATTGCTGTGGCAGAGTGAAAGGAAATGTGGTTCTGCTTCCTTGCTATAAAGGAGGTTAGGATCAACTCACCCCCTCCCCTTCTTATTTTCACCCAAACCTCACAACATGCCTGGCAAAATATCAGGCACAATAAGATAGCACCATGATGTAAAGCCCCGAGGGAACAGTAGACCTTTTGTACTGAATTTGCTTGGGGAAAACTTGGGAAACAAAGCCTCACTTCGGAGCTCTTACAAGTTAAACTCACAGCACACCATTTTAAAAATACCTTTGCAATCTATCCCAACTCTTTCTGTTTGGGTTTTAATCCAACAGCTAACTGCTTAGCCTCATGCCTTACAGCTTGAAAATAATAGCCTGTGCGAGTCTCATTAGCCATACTATCCTTTGAGAACTAACAGCTCATATAATAATAACTTAAATAGAGAGTGTGGTAAATCCTGCAAAAAAAGAGCAATAATCTGAAAAATGAGTCATGCTTCTACATATGTATTATAAAGTAAGGCTTGCCAAGGTCTCTGCCGCCTCCCTCAGAAAATGCTTTTCTCCAGTTTTCTTCTGAAATAGTCAGCCTGTTACGATCATTGCATAGAATGAGAAAGTTGCAAACCTATCAAGTTCAACCTCCTGCTAATTGTAGAAAACCCATCTCTGCAGCATCGCATATGGCAGCACATGGGCAAGAGGCATAGCCTTGGCAATCCGGATTAGCTCACAGGCCTGATTGCCTAACCCAGTGCAGTCACCAATCCCCTACCCTATACAGTACATGTAAGTGCAATACAAATAACAGTTGTAGCACTTATGCAATCCGAAATACATTTATTTGGCAGTTAAACCCAACTGAACTTGACTTCTTAGTAAATACGCATATGATTGCATCTGCGTCTTCACTTTCATCTGCCCCAGCTGCAACAAAGCATGCCTCTCCCATATCGGTCTCTACAACCACAGCAGGCGCTGTAATTCTCCAACAGTTTGACTTCACCCCCAAAGGTACACATTTCCATTGTCTTCCAAGACAGACGATGTCAACCATACTCTGGACAAGTATGCACTCTAAGCCAGAAAAAAATTATTCATTATTATTTATAAATTTATATTCACTAAATGCCTGGTTTTCTGCAGGGTCAACGTGTGTGTGTGTGTGTGTGTGTGTGTGTGTGTGTGTGTGTATCAGTTCCCTGTTTTTTTAAAGTGGGTAAAAAAGTTTCACTGCATTGCAGAGTTTGAAAAAATATTAACCACATTACTGCTTAATGAACACAAAGAAAAAAGCAGAGTACAGTGGTACCTCGGGTTAAGAACTTAATTTGTTCTGGAGGTCTATTCCTAACCTGAAACTGTTCTTAACCTGAAGCACCACTTTAGCTAATGGGGCCACCTGCTGCCGCCGCGCCGCCGGAGCACAATTTCTGTTCTCATCCTGAAGCAAAGTTCTTAACCCGAGGTAATATTTCTGAGTTAGCAGAGTCTGTAACCTGAAGCGTATGTAACCCGAGGTACCACTGTATTCTAATACCACCACAACAAACCTTTCCTATGACGGATACTTCTTGAATCATTTGTAGATGTTACTGTCGAAAGGACAATTTGGTGTGCTTTACCATGAAGTCATTTAGGCGGGAGCTTATTTTGGGCTGGTTGGGTGTTGGGTTTGATTCAGCCAGATCTAACAGCAGCATCTATGTTGCTTTGTAAAGTTTCTTGCAAGTTAAAGCACCAGAAAGGGAGTTACCCACACCCATTACTTCATTTTCATTACATAACAGTTGTTAAAGAATCCCAGCAGTGGACTGTAGCTTTTTGAGATGTTTTAAAGAAAAGTTAAGAACAATTCCAGCTGGTAACAGATAAAAGCTTTCAGTTGAAGGCACAGATATATTGTAATGTGTTTAGAAAAGAAAAGGTTAAAACAGCCCTCCAAATTAACCCTCTTCAAAGCCTGGGGCTATAAAGATCTTGATTGGGCCAGCAAAGTTTCAAAGCCTGCATCCTGTTCCTCTTTCCTGCCCTGGGGATCCTTTGTATGAAACTCATTGTTAAGCAATGCAGCTACTCCAGCAAAAGGAACCATTTTAACAATTTGAACATTATACAGAAAGATTAAGGGGAGGGGATATTGAATTTTATTTGAAAGTTACCTAGATGATGATCATCGTATTCACTTACATTCTTTGGAACTCCTTTCATACATGCCAAGGTGTTTTACACTGAATTACATATTGGACACTCAACTGAATGTGTTTCATTCGGGTCCTGTCCCTGCCTCTCACCACCTGGCCCAGGGCAGGGCCTGCCCAGGAGAACGCAGAACAGCACAGTGTTCTTTCTAAAATGTTTTTAACTTTTCTTTTTTATCTTTCTTTAATTCTTTTTGGTGTGGGGGGTGGGATGGATGTTTAGTCGGGTTTGGGAATTTGTTTAATTTTGGTACGTTTGTAATTTTTACTGTTTTTGGTTTTTATTGTTTTATTATTGTGTTGTTTTGTTTTTATATAGGTTTTATTTTATATAGGTTTTATCGCCCAGTCTCAAATCTTCCATTCTTGGGCAAGGTTATTGAGCGAGTGGTTGCTGAACAACTCCTGGCACACCTGGAAGAAGTGGACCATTTGGATCCCTTCCCGTTGGGATTCAGGCCTCATCATGGGACTAAAACTGCCTTGGTCACACTGGTCGGTGATCTCCGGTGGGCAAGGGACAAAGGTGAGAGCTGCTTCCTAGTTCTGCTGGATCTCTCAGTGGCTTTTGATACCATCAACCATAACATCCTTCTGGACCATCTGGGGGCTGGGAGCTGGGGGCACTGTTATACAGTGGTTCTGCTCCTTCGTCCTGAGCCGTGTTCAGAAAGTGGGGAGGGTGAGTGTTCAGACCCCTGGGTTCTCACTTGTGGGGTGCCTCTGGGTTCTGTCCTCTCCCCCATGCTTTTCAACATCTACATGAAGCCACTGGGAGAGATCATCAGGGGGTTTGGGTTGGGTGTTCATCAATATGCGGATGATACCCAGCTCTACCTCTCTTTCAAATCAGAACCAGTGAAGGCGGTGAAGGTCCTGTGTCTGGATGTGGTTGGAGGATGAATGACAGCTAACAGATTGAGGTTGAATCCTGACAAGACAGAAGTACTGTTTTGAGGGGACAGGAGGTGGGCAGGTGTGGAGGATTCCCTGGTCCTGAATGGGGTAACTGTGCCCCTGAAGGACCAGGTGCGCAGCCTGAGAGTCATTTTGGACTCACAGCTGTCCATGGAGGCACAGGTCAATTCTGTGTCCAGGGCAGCTGTTTACCAGCTCCATCTGGTACGCAGGCTGAGACCCTATCTGCCCACGGACTGTCTCACCAGAGTGGTGCATGCTCTAGTTATCTCTCGCTTGGATTACTGCAATGCGCTCTATGTGGGGCTACCTTTGAAGGTGACCCGGAAACTACAACTAATCTAGAATGCGGCAGCTAGACTGGTGACTGGGAGCGGCCGCCGAGACCACATAACACCAGTCTTGAAAGATCTAAATTGGCTCCCAGTACATTTCCGAGCAAAATTCAAAGTGTTGGTGCTGACCTTGAAAGCCCTAAACGGCATCGGTCCAGTATTCCTGAAGGAGCGTCTCCACCCCCATCGTTCTGCCCGGACACTGATGTCCAACACTGAGACCTTCTGGAGGTTCTCTCACTGCAAGAAGCTAAGTTACAGGGAACCAGGCAGAGGGCCTTCTCGGTAGTGGCACCCACCCTGTGGAACGCCCTCCCACCAGATGTCAAAGAGAAGAACAACTACCAGACTTTTAGAAGACATCTGAAGACAGCCCTGTTTAGGGAAGCTTTTAATGTTTAACAGACCACTGTATTTTAATATTTTGTTGGAAGCCACCCAGAGTGAGTGGGGTATAAATAATAAATTTATTATTATTATTATTATTATTATTATTATTATTATTATTATTATTATTATTATTACAGTTCTCAGTAAACTCTGCATTTGATCACTAAGCACTGGGGTACGCATATATGTCCATCAGCTAAGACTCACAGCTGAGCTTGGCAACTGCCTCCCTCCAAAGCACTGTGTCTGAGGTGTTGTCAATAGACAGACAAGCTCTGTGGTGTTAAATAGATTAGAAGGGACTTTACACCAGCTACTCCAATGAAGGATCTACAATGCATGATACAGCTATCCACAGCATCCCTGACAGATAGCTATCCAACCTCAAGCAGGAATGGGAAGCCTTCCATTCTCCCTGATCATTGGCCATGCTAACAGCATCTTGAGACACACAGGTTCTCCTACAATGGCTTGAATACATCAAGCAGAGAAAGCCCACCGCTTACTTTCCAGGGAAGAATGTTCCACTCTCAAACAGCTCGTTCTCTTGGAAAGTTGTCTGAAACTGGTTTAGCTAAAATCTGCTTTCTTACCATTTCCACCCACTGGTTCGAGTCCTGTGTGGACACAAGTGTATCTTGACTCCGATGCCTGAGACATCTGGCTTATCTTGTTCTATATTTAGGACAGGGATGAGGAACCTCACCCCAGGGGCCCAAGTCTGGATGGAAGTCTCTATGAAGTCTGGATGGAAGATACAGAAGGTTGTGAAAGAGTATGTATAAAGTAGCCTACTGCACAGTGGTAAAAGTCAATTTTGTTGCTCTTCCTACCCACCACTGGCATGTAGCCCCTGGAAGTTTGTCCAGAAGGGAATGTAGCCCTTGGGCTGAGAAAAGTTCCACATCCCTAACCTAGATGATGCAAAATGGTTATAGAAGCTTTAAGATGTTTCATGCTGTTGCGTTCATTCAGACCAAACACGCAGGACTGATAAGATAGTAAAATTTAGTTGCTGGCAACAAACATTCAAATTAATTGAATTAATTTTATAATGAATGATTTTAGAGTGTTGTTTGTGTTGTACTGTTTTATTGTTGTTAGCCGCCCTGAGCCCGGCTTCGGCTGGGGAGGGCGGGATATAAATAAAATTTATTATTATTATTATTAAACTACAAAGTAGTAGGCTCAATAATACATGGCAATAATAAGTCTTTTCTTTATCTCAATCGCCCTTCTTTGGATAACTAAAATGGAAGAGGATGATGGGCTATTTTCACTTGCCAATTGAGTATGCTACCAGCAGGAAATTGGCTCAATGACATCAAGAAGGGCAGACACTGTTCAGGCAGAGTACAGTTTGGACTCGGTGTTTCAGTGGCTTATGTACTACATCAGTCCCAAATTCTTAAATGGGCATGCAGATGTTAAAATCATTGGGTTTGCCTCTAACCACAAACCCCACAGACTTTCACAACACCACTGCAATCAGCCAGTTGGGGACATTTTTAAGGCTTGTTCAATGCAAGGGAGCACCAGAGAGGGCCAGAAAGGCAGCAGAAACAAAGTCAGGGAGAGCCCAGAAGACAATCGCTTCAATCAAAGGGCCACTGGGATAGTTATGGCCACAAGTGTCTTTGTAGGTTTTGCTGTAATAACTGGCTTTCCAGAAGATGTTGTGACTTCATGGAACGGATTATGGCTCATTGCAGAAAAAGTTGGAGGTTTCTGAACCTCTAGACATTGTGATATATCCAAGAAACTGCAATGTGTGTGTGTGTCCCTCCCCCACAAATTTTACATTTTACCATCAGTCTAGGGATGTAAAGGCTGGAATCAAAATTGCATTCAAACATAGACTGCACTGATTTCATCACAAAGCAATTCCATTTTATTTTTCTTATTTCAATTTCCTTTTCATTTTGACTCAGAGGCTGGGGATTGGTTGTGAGTACATTTGGCTTGCTCCCTTTCTCCTAATTATATGAAGTGCAGAATAGCCGTGGAAGACCATTTACCCATAATTTATAAATGTATAGTATGAGAAGGAACAACTAAAGCTCCTCTCAACTATTTGCTTCAAGTGTTCAGTGAATACACAAGGGGTGCAGGGACAAGCACACTAGCTCTGATCCCCATCATTGGCATTCTCATCACCCCTCAGAAAAACTACCCTATTCAGATAGGGTGCCTATCTGTAGTCAGCAGTACTCATGGAGTCTTCCCATGTTGGAGGAACTCCATCGCAGTTCTAAAATTCACAGTCTCCAGAGTACAAAAGAGGCTCCCAACTTCAGCTACTCTCCAATTTATAGAGCTTGACTTGAAAGGTAACATGGGGTGGAGCTACCACATTCTTCCTCACGGCTCCCCCACCCACATATTTCTGAACATTTAAAGTGAACAGCTGAAGAGGGCCAAAGCAGGCAAGACCAGAGTGCAACATTCTCAGAACACATTGGGATGCTCTCTTCTAAGCCTCTCCCCTCCAACATCCAATAGAGAAGATCAACAGGCAACCAGAACTGTGAATAATCTGCTCTTGAAACAAAACAGAAATGTTTACCGAGGCAACCAATGTATGTGTAAAGGAAGCTGAATGGCGTGATCAGTAGATATTTATACAAACTGATCAAATTGATTGTGCTATATTTATGTAGTATTATTTTCTCTGCTTTGACAAGTAATGGGGATGCAATGAATTTTGTGGGATCGTGAAGCTCAGTCTTGCTGACATAATAAATCTTTCTTCAACACTGCAAGCATTTGAACTCACAGAGACAGGGGAAAATCTGGAGTCACACACCAGTGTAGTCTTTATTGGAATTCCAGTCTAAAACTTTGCCTGTTTTGGCCCCTAATACCCAATGAAAAATATAGGGTTTTCACAACCGGCCAAGGGATAGAGCAACATTTACCAGACATTCAGGTTATGTATCCGCTTTCAGTCTCTATGCTTGGTGCCTCCCACAGCCTAATCTAGCGCAACATCAACTACACTATATTGAACTTCATTAGCTTTCAAAGCTTACCTAGCTGCAACTGACTGACTTTCTGTGACTGGTACCCTTTTTTTCCTAGTCTTTTGCTGTCACTGTGCTGCAAAAGTTCATGTTTTGTGAATGATGCTCTATGAAGCCCTTGATTTGTACACAGAACTCCCTTGGAGATCAATAGTTGCTCAAGGCCCTAGATTAAGGGCATGGCAGAATAACAGAAAATAACTTGGAACATTTTTGTCATCTTTCATTTGAGGATTTCCAATGTGTGGTATCAGTTCCAAAATTAAGTCCTGAAGCACCTCTGTGAGGCAGATATCATTATCTGCTTTTTACAGGTGGATACACTAATGTAGAGGATGGTTTAATGACTTGCCTAAAGCCGCAAAGGCTGCAATTGCAAAAAGCAAGTCTTACACCCTACAGCTTTGGCTGATAAATCCAACCTCCTAACCACTTGGTCATAGCCTTACCTTTGTCAGAATAACTATAGTGTGTCACCTACCCCACAAAGCACTTTCTGAAATTTCAAAAACACTGTATTTATTGATGTTGTTCACTTTAAAATTCCAAAACAAGGCATACAGAAACTCAGTATACTTGCAACTATTTACATTTGCATGGCTTATCCATACTCTCCTGCAAAGTGTGGCCTACTGCATTTTCTTTTCCTTTAATGCAATCCTTCCAAAAGTTCCTCTCACAGCACTTTATCAATATAAATGAGGGGTAATCTTGCTTTGGAGTTTTGTCAAGTTTACCAAGTTGGGTTGCAAGGCTCTTTTGATCAACAGTGTGCTAGAAAGGGAGGTAAACTTGGCAAAACTGGCATGAAGAAAATGACTTGCTTTGTAATAACTTTGTCAGAATTCCAAGGAAGACAGTTGAAACTGACAAAACTCTAGCTCTTAAAAGATTCAAGGAGGATGAGGGCCAAAGTACACGTACACCTATAGAAGCATAGAATTGTTTAAACCTGGATCTGTCCCAATATAAAGAGGGAGGAGTGGGAAGGGGCTCCAGTTTTCAAGAGTAAAATGCCAATTCCTTCTCTGTACCTTGTACCCCACCTAAGGACATTTTCCAGTACAGCTGGAAATCCTGGTATGAGAACTCCAGTTAAATATATATGCTAAATATATATTAGTAGTACAGGATTTAAGTTCATTGATTTCAATAGGTCTACACCATGTATGACTAACGTTAGATATCACTCTATGTGCCTCCTGTTTTATTTGTGTTGTAAGCTATGCATTTTATTGGTTGTGTACCTGCAGTGTTTGACTATTTGTTGACTAACATCTGCCTGCCAAGTCAGTCAGCTAGTTTCCTTGGTTCACTGGACTCAGCTAAATTGGTAAAGAAAAAGCGATTTATATGCGTTGTATATGCGATATAACATTGTGCCACCAGATGGTGCTGTGGAGTCCGGTTTTTCTCTACCTGTTTTCCCTGTTGAAATTTACAACGCCTTTAACTGAAACACTTCTTTTATGTGTCTAGATCCAGCCCGTTTCACCAAATTCAACAGTACTGAGTAAAACCTTCATAAGAGTGCATGTTATGTTCTTGACCATGTTCATAAAATGCTCCCAGTTGTCATGCCTGCTGCTAGCTTTTTGTGGAATTCTCCCTACCCCTTGTAGTAAAACCCTCCTGTGTCCCTACTGATAGCTGATAGTCCCAATAGGTCCAAAATTCAGTGAGCTGCTAAATAGCCTATATAAGAGAATTCCAGTGTCTTCATCTATCCTCTGCTAACTTAATGCTTAGGGATTCTCTCTCTTTCTGTCTCTCTAGGCTAAGTAAGAAGCATACAACGCGATTCACAGTCAAAATAAATTAAAAAATTGTCCACCTTAGAGACCAACTAAGTTTGTTCTGGGTATAAGATTTCGTGTGCATGCACACTCTTCAGATACACTGAAACAGTTCTGGATCGTTGGTTCAAGTGTTCAAAAAGTCAGTTGGTGCTGAAAATGCTTAGCATACAGACAGATGTTTTGTTCCAATTCCTGACAGACAGTTGTCCATATCCGATGACTCCCATTTGATTGACTGTCTAACAAAGGACTCATGTTTCAATGATACTAAAGTGCTATTCTCTTCTGGCCAGATCATTTTATGAAAGTAAGGGACTGGGTGGACTGGTAATGAATCTGTCAGGGGGTTTTCAAAAATTCTAGCAAAACAAAAGGGGAAGCATGCCACAGCACATCATGTCTTCATCAAGAAGCTACAGTTTGTTTACATGTTTAATGCTCTCCCCAAAATGTTCTTACCTCTAGCTATCTTTACTCATGCCCACATCAGCCCAGGTGCTTGACAATGGCAACCCCTCCTGTTTCTGAAGTCCCAGGCAGGCAGCAAAACAGGAAGTTCACTGAACCCTTGATGGCCCTCCATACACATTGCTACAGAGCAGCATCCAGCTGGATAGATCTCAACATATGCAGCCCTGACATTCAGTTCTTTTTGTCATGAGCTTTTGGGGGAGGGTGTTTGGGATTTTGCAGCAGGGAAAAACACAACCCCCTTACTCTGTCAGGATTTGCTCCAAGGTGTGTGAGCTGTAGCTGGGGTGCGCTTCACATGGGCAAGCATCAGAAGGGCTAAAGTAGAAGCAACTGGCATGATTAGAAACAGACTGGAATCAGGTAACAAGGCAAGGTACCAAGAGTGCTGTTGCTACTGAGTTATACAGTTTGAAGAGCTAGGGCTTTATATCTTCTGATTGACTTGTAGAATCAGTTGCAAAAAGCTGCAGAGGGCAAGGTCAGCTAGCTGATTATGGGAATCTTCAAACAGAGGATGCCCTTTTACACAAGGCAAGAGTTGAGAACCTATGACTCTCCCAATGTTGTTGGACTCCCAGTCCCACCGGTGGGCCAAGCTGCATAGCCAATGATCAGGGATGATGAGTGCTGAAGTCCAACAGCATCTGGAGGGCCGCAGGTTCCCCACCATTGCCCAAAGGCCGAGTATACCTTCCAAGGAAACAGTATATTCCTTCCAAGGAAACAGGATGGTAGGGGTCCAGGAAGAAAGGTTCTGGAGGCTGGTTACTGGAGATCCAGGTTCGAGACCCTCTTTAGCACATTACACTCAAACCCAACACGAGTAACTTAGCTGGTAGAAACAAGAAGGTAGACATACCTGATGAAGAACTATCGGAGCATGTTTGGCTGAAGATGCTGAATTAAAGCAGATTGCTGTTGTTGGCATCCACCTATCTCAGGAAACAATGCAGGAGTGCACCTTTAGAGGTGAAGTCAAACTGTTGGAAGGTTACAGCACCCGTTGTGGCTGAAGAGACCAATACGGGAGCAGCATGTCTTTTCAGAGCTGGGGCAGATGAAGCATCTGGTTGTGCTGATGCAGATGCACCATAGCATTTCTTCTCTCTGCGCTCAATGGCATTAGAAAATAATAGCCATAACGTTTGTGCATTCATGTCCAACATGTCTGGAAGTAAAAAAGTAAAAAATGAGAATGCATAACATACTTTTCAAGGTTCATCTGAAAGGGGGTATATTTACATGCTTAAGATGTTCTCTGTCGGTTCAGAATATCATCTATGATGTTATAGCTAGGACAAGACCCCGCCCGGTTCAAACTAATTAGAATCCCTATATGTGCATCGCTCTTTGTTTGATTTAGAAAGAGCCTGTGATGTGTCCTGCTCAACAGCAGGAAAATCTGATGTGTCTAAATGATGACACAAAAAAGCTAAGTTCACTTACTATGTACATATCTCAAAGTGGTTTACAATAAAGAAAAATCAAAATAATCTAGATATATACACAGACAATAAGCATGATTTCAAATGAGTTAAGAAAAATCCAAATAACATATTATCCATATCCACAATATCAGAGAAAATCACTACACAACATGATACAAATTCCCAACCAACATAAAAACCCACTATTCACACAGAATCTCATTCATTATCTATACTGTGAACTGGAATCAAAACCGCTGCGGTCACCCCAAAAAAGTCCTTGACACTTCTTGATGCTAATAGAAACCTTCCATATTCCGTATCTTTGAATCAGTCATTTTAGCTACAGTGGTACCTTGGGTTAAGTACTTAATTCGTTCCGGAGGTCTGCTCTTAACCCGAAGCACCACTTTAGCTAATGGGGCCTCCTGCTGCCGCCGGAGCACGATTTATCCTGTTCTCATCCTGAAGCCAAGTTCTTAACCCACGGTAATATTTATGGGTTAATGGAGTCTGTAACCTGAAGCGTATGTAACCTGAAGTGTATGTAACCTGAAGCGTATGTAACCCGAGGTACCATTGTCCTCTTAAAGGCAGGCTGATTCAAAAAGAAGCGCAGTCTAATGTAAGCTTCCCCCTTGGTATTTCTCATGATAAAATGGTCGTGTAAGCCTACTCACAACATGATAAAGTTGTAAATAACACATCCAGAAAAAAGGTTTTTTCTATAACATATTCCAGGGTGAGACATGCCTTGCCATTTTATCATGTTGGGAGCCCTTTTTGCAGCTCACCATGTGAATATTTTAAGAGAAAGACACCTTGAGACTTGCATAAAACAGCCCTGCAACAGTATTTCATAAATGGGACGGATATGCTACAGCAATGCCATCTTCCCCTTTATTGCACCTTGCAGATGAGGCCCTTCCTAATCCTTAAGGTCATCTTTCTTTTTCTCTGTCCATTGCCCTTCAGTGGCCTGGGCTCCTGCCTCTCTCCCTACCCGCAACTCCTGTTTTCTTCTTATGGGCTTATTTTTACTTCGTCTTTCTTGACTGTACTTGGTTCTCCTCATTTTTTTCCCTATTTTGCCTCAAAACACACACATTCTCTCACACAACCCTTTTTATTTCAATTCCTACATTCAGAACAATGACAGGAGGCGCAGTCTCTTTATGCCCTTTAAAACTCTTCTGTATTTCTTAAAACTCCCTTTGGAGAAAGCAGACACATACGTCAGATGAGTTCTATGAGATATCTTTTCTGCACAGCTATCACTTTACATACAGATAATTGAGTAACACTGACCTTTTATTCGCACTGTATGTGAGATGTTTTTAACGAGAGATGCCAGTTCATCATATTGTCTGTAAATTATTAAAGGAGCTAACATGGAAGGCTGCCTTAGACAAGGTTGGACTATTTGTACACCTAGCCCAGTACTGATGGACCATCTCTCGCCAGAGGCTCTGGCAGAAGTCTTTGGCATTATGAGATCCTTTTAACAGAAGCCATGGATGCAAGGCATGTGCTCTACCCCTAAGCTACAGTCCCTCCTGAAATATACTGAATAACAGAAGGCAGCCCTGTATAGCAAAGCTTTTTAAGGTTTAACGTTTTCCTGTGTTTTTATATAAGCTGGAAGCCGCCCGGAGTGGCTGGGGCAGTCATATAGGCGGGGTACAAATATTATTGTGTTTTCTTCTCTTCCTCTCTTCTCTTCCCTTTCCTTCTTGATGTGCTTTTTCCTTAGGCAACATTGGACAATTACCCACATCAGAGTATAATGGGCTGGCCTTTGGTCCCATCTGCACTATACAATCAAAGCAATATTATACCACTTTAAATACCTGTGGCCGCTCCGAAAGAATCTTAGGAATTGTGGTTTATTAAAGATGCTGAAAGTTGCTAGGAGACCCCTATTCACCTCACAGAGCTACGATTCACGGAGTTCCCTAGGAAGAGGGATCAATCGTTTAACAACTCTAAGAACTGTAGCTTTGGAAGGGGGATACGGGGTCTCCTAACAATTTCCAGCATCCTTAACAAACCACAATTCCCAGGATTCTTTGGGAGCAGCCAAGACTCTTTAAAGTGATATGGTGCTGCTTTGAAATTATAGTGCAAATGGGGCTTTTATCTGCCGACATAAATCAGCATTTCTCTACATTACATGTCAGAATTTTTTAAAATTAAGCAGCTACTATGTACTACCTATAATCCTTTTTTTAAAGTGTTGTAAAGTGCTTTCCTGATCTATCTTCCCCTGTATTTGACTATTTGCACTATTTGTACTTTTGCAGCATTGCATGGGGAAGCACTTCACACACCATATTTGTTAGGTATATTACCCCAGTGTGGGATACCACTTAGAAGTACTGAATGAGGAACGCTGAGAGCCAGATCTAAATCCTTGGTCAGTCATAAAACTTGGGACAATCACTATACCATACATTACACGTGAAGGGGGTCCATGTGTCCAAAGGGGCAGTGGGGCTGTGCTGCTGGTTCTGCCCCCATTCTGCATGGTGTCCTCAGGCGTGGGACCTGAGTGTGGGTGTCTCAGCAGGAGAAGCCTATACATATGAGCTTCCATGAGAGCTAGAATCCCAGTGGTACAGGGTTCCGGCACCCATGGAAGTCTACATGCAGAGGCTTCCTCCTCTGCTCAAATGCCCATGTTCCATTCATGGATGCGAAAGGAGGGAGCCAGGAAAGATGTGTGGCATCAAGGGCAGGACCATCAGCCCCCATTTTAATGCATGGGCCCCATTCATGTGAATAACACTTTAGGGGGACTCATGTCTCAGTCTAAACTGACTCACTGGGTTGTTTTGAGTATCAAATGGAAAGCAGGGAAAGAACATGTGTTTACAGCATTGCATTGTAGCCCGTATGGGCATCGCTGCTGCTTACCTGGATAGGGATGGGCTAAGAGCAGGGCAATAGGAAGGGCGGGTCTGTGCAGACACAGAAACATAACCATTCCTGCAGAGGATCCCATGCAACCCCAATAAAGGAAGCTGTTCCACCACATGGGCCACTGCTTAGCATTGTCCTAAGCACCTTAAAGCAAGGGCAGGATTTAAACACAAAAATCAATATTTTTAGCAATATTTGTATTTCCGTAGAATGCAAATCAACACCAAGTCAATGCTGTTACCTCAGTCACCACCTTCTCTCTTCTTCAGTTTTGCTTTCCCCACTGTCAGAAGGAGATATATCTCTTTTGTTTATGTGCCTGTGACATAAAAGGGCCAGATATACTGGTGGTGCTAAATATATCACCTGGTTGCATCCAAGGAAATGTGAGAGGTTCTTCCATTGGTTAAGCTGGGACAACTACCCCAGGGCAATTCTCACCACATGACTGACCCCATCAAGAGCCAATCCACTTTAAATACATCAGATGGAGAAGGAGAGAGAGAAAAGCCCCTTCATCCAGCTGCCTGAGACCAATTGCCATTTGCTTACACACACAATTTGCTGGTGCCTGAATTTGCTTCTTTCTCTTTTTGTATTATACCTCCTAGACTATAAGCCCCCCCCCCCCCGAACGATTTGCCAGAAAGACAGTATATTATCATGCATGCAATTTATATATCTCTATAACCAGTTTATAAGAAAAAGTACAGAGATTTTTTTAAAAAAAAAACAGCTTAAGTCTAAGAAATACATGGTATCAAAATACAATAAAATACTGAATCGCAACACTAAGCAGATACTGGGGGGGGGGGGGAATAAAACATTAGGGGAAGCCTGATTATACAAACAAGTTTTTAAAAGGTGTTTGAAACAAGTTATGGTTGATTTGCCCTGAATCACAAGAGGGAGTGGTGGGAGGATGTGGAGAAAGCTTATTTCCATGATGTAATCACCAATATCTAAATGCTCTCATTAATATAATAAATACATTTTAAAATTGTCACCGTCAACATATCCATCATAAAAAGACCAGGTGGCATTGTATCTTTTGGACCAACTGGTTGTTTACAGCTTTTACAAGCTTTTGCTAGCCACAGGTCCATTCCATCGTGCACAGGTGTTCAGCAGCAAAACTGAAATAGATTTTGTTACAGCTCCAGATTGCCAGGGGTGTTCAGATCAGAGAACAAAGAGGACTAAAGTTCTTCAGAAGTCCCTTGGCTGCTATATACCACATGTTTTCAAACATACATTTATATGCCTATTTGTTCAGCGCTTCTTAACTGTACAATAAGTGGTTTCTTGGTTTGATTTCAGATTTTGGCCATGCCAGAGTTAATCCCTCCCTAGGGTTATTCTTCTTGATGGCATAATAGTTATCTGAGCAAATTTGTCTGTGCCATGCCTTTGACCACAAAAAAACGGTTAAAAACATTACGCCCATATGATTACCTAATACCTAAAGACCAATGTGGTTTTGAACTGGGAGTTGCGCCAATTTTTAGACAGCGGAACTCAAAGCAACAAATGAGTGAGCGTGTCCATGGTTACGTTGCCCTAAGCGACAGCAGGGGACCTTTCTAGAAGCAATGAGGCAGGTAGTCGACTTATCCTCAGGGTCCCTCAGATGTACCAGTATTTCTTCCTGTTTTGAAACGGGTATCAAAGTATCTGATAGCACACAACGTCCTGAGCAGACTGTACCCAAGATATTTTTAGCATACCAACTACTGTTCAGTGTACTATTTTTCTAACCTTGTGTTTAGTTCTGAACAAACCACTTCAGAGATACCTCCTAGACATAACACAGTTTTGATGTTTGTCAAGTCCTGGGGGACACAAGAATCAATCTCTTCCATGCTGTAGGCTCAGCTTAATTTCTCCTTTATTTCCAAACCATGGAACGGTTGGTGACCCACCAAACTCAACATAGCTCACCAACCATTGTATGGCAACCACCCAAAGATTGCTAGACCTCTCCTGGCTATTTGGGATTACAAAAAAAAAAAGGAAGGGGGAGTTAAGGATCTCAGTGGCTACTAGCCACAATGGCTATGTTCTAACTCCACTATCAGTGGCAATATGTCTCTGAATACCAGTTGCTGGAAATCACATGGAGGAAGAGTGCTGTTGTATTCAGGTCCTGCTTGTAGGCTTCCCATAGGCATCTGGTTGGCCACTGTGATAACAGGATGCTATATTAGACGGGCCTCTAGCCTGATTCAGCAGGGCTCTTCTTATGTTCATATGATAGCCATGGAAATTAAACTTGGTCTCCATCTACAGAGGCAGCATACTTCTGAACACCATTTGATGAAGGTATAGGATGAAGTGAGAGCTGTCACCTTTATGGCCTGGCAAGTAATGGGCTTTGTGAAAGCATCTAGTACATTGTTGGAAGTACAGAATTCTTGACCTAATCCAGCAGGGCTCCTCTTATGGGATCTTCTAAATAGGTCATAATAACCATTCTTCAGTACAGGCAAAATCAAATTGTGCTTAGCACTAAATAAAGGCCCAAAATTAGATTTCAAAACAAGCCTATTCAACTTGTAACTTGCCATTCACATTGACCAACACCTTGAAGAGTTTTCATGGAACTTTCACATCAGGAAGAAAGCCAGAGTCATGTCTGGTTAAGCAAGTCTGAGCCAAGAGGACCTGTTGCTCAAGGTGAAGCAATGACACAAGTCAGGTAATAATGCCTATCATTTTGACTGTCTTCCTAATCCTGATCTGATGTCAGATCTGGAAACGTCCTGGAAATGCATCCTGCATTGCCCTGCTATGTAATCCTCAGAGATAAAACTGTCAGCTTGTGCTGGCACACAAATGGAGACGTGTTTGCTAGAAAGATTAACTGAGTTGCTCAAAAGCATTTTGTCAGGGTCAGCTCAGTCTTAGCAAGCAGTAAATTATCCCACAGGAGAGCAGATTTTTCTTCCTCTTGAACATAACACCCTACCCAATGGAAGAAAATAAGACCACGGCCTTCTTTGGGGTTCCCTTCTGAGTTCTGTTTGGGACTCTGAAATACAGCTCTGTCCATTTACAAGGTGATTTCCAGGCATCAAATTAGCTCACACAATACCCCTCTGAGGCACTTAAAACAGCATTATCCCATTTTACAGATGGATGAGTTAAGGCATAGGGGTTAAGTGCTTTGCTGGAGGCCACAAAGGGAGCCATAGAGAAAATAGTCTTGCTTCTGCTACACAGCACACAGCATGCCTTCATTGCACAGGCCATTAGACAGTAGTCACTCAGTAACAAGCACATGGTTTGGATGAGCAAAATGGAAGAATCGCAATCAAAAGTAGGAATAGTCGGGTGACAATAGTGGTGCATACCTCCCTTGGTACAGTGTCATGGTTGGAATGGGGCAGGCACAGGGAAACTCAACCCTCCAGATGTTTTGGGACTACAACTCCCATCATCCCTGACCACTGGCCATTAGCTAGGGATGATGGGAGTTGTAGTCCCAAAACGTCTGGACGGCCGAGTTTGCCTATGTCTGGAATAGGGGATACCTTTTCCATTCCATTTGTCTGCCGCAGAAAGAGAGGTGTAACAGAACATTTGTTTTTCATTATCCCAGGGCCCACTCCCATCCTCCTCAGCAGTGAAAACAGGCCCCTTTGGCTCCTCCTTCCTCTCTGTTGCCAGCTATTAGTAACCATTCCATCTGGCTGCAGCAACAGAGGTGACACAGCTGCAACATATAGGACCATAGGATGCTGCTTGATGCCTCCACTGTGAGTGGAAGTGCTCTTTCTGTTCATGGCAAGGACACGGATGCAACAAAGACTCCTGCTGCCATAAACTTGACTCTTATATCTATAGAATAATGTGACTAAAGACGCTTTTAGTTCATCTTTTCAAAAGCTAGTCAACCATTTCAGCAGTTACATTTAAGTGTCACACTTCGTTCATCAGCGAATGTCATAAACATTTTGTAATCATTCAACAAGTGTGTGCTAATGATTCACAGATGCCTGATATGCTATTATTGTAAAGGCACTTAAGGTTCCACACTGTAAATTGCACGTTTTCAAAAACTTCTAACAAGTAGACTTGATTCTAATTTTCACAACCTATTCCATGGTAGCAGAGCATTTAATGCAATCAACAAATGAGGAAAAGTGCTGTTTTTTTCAGAAAAGATTTGTTGCACACACAGAGAATGAGATGCTTTTGCTGACATAGCCACCTCTTTTATTGCTTTGGAAATCATTAATCACAGACTTCTACTCCTTTTCAAAAGAAGCTTTTCAGACAATCCCCCCCCATCCCTTAAATATAGTTTGAGTAACAACAGGGACTATACATTTTTTAAAAGCCAACTCCAAAAGACCATAATCCCAAAACTACTAACTGTGGAGGAATTCCAGTGAAATTAATGCCAGACAAATGAGTTGTGGACTCCACTCCAAGGCTGCAGTACTAAGCCATTGACTGGTAAGTAAGGTTTGCTTCAAACAGGTCATGTTTTCTACACAGAAGCAAACACATTGATATCATAAAAAGCATGGAACTCATGCATGGATTTGACTTCTTATGAGAAGCCACAACCAATCACCTTTTCCCCACATGTGCACACTCAGTGAAATGGTTGTGTGTTGTTATCTGCATATTGGTTTGGGAGGGGAGGGAGGTGGTTCCCCTATTCTGTCCTCGAAGAAAACGCCTAATACTTCAAGCAACCCTAAGTTTCATCAAAAGCAGCAGAGCACAGTTCCGATTCCCAAATAAATGAATGATCGATCTTATAGTCATTGACATTTGAAAACTCCATTCTTGAAGACCCTTGCCTTCAAGGGAGTTTTTCATCGAACCAATAAAGTCACCTTTGACCTTCTTTTGACTGCTGAATGAGCTTAATTTGTGAACCAGCAAAGTAGAATAGGAGGGGACAACCAGCCTCTGTGCCAATTCAGTGTAGCAAACCTTGACTTTATTGCTGGACCTGTAAGTAAATACTCTAGTCTAGAGTAAATAGTAGTTTAGAGAAAAGTCTGTAGACCAGGCATAGGCAAACTCCGGCCCTCCATATGTTTGGGACTACAATTTCCATCAATTGTAGTCCCAAATATCTGGAGGGCTGGAGTTTGCCTATGCCGGCTGTAGACAGTTGCCTCTGGCCCACCTGCCAAAGGGTGAGCTTCAAGGCCAGGAGATCCAGGTTGTGTCCCAACATGCCCATTTGCTGTGAAGCAAGTTCTTTGGTTTCCATTTCCAGTTATAAACATGGGACTGGGGAGGGAGAGACAGGAATACTGATTATTATGATGCTGGTTTTAGGAGGGGGAAAGTTTTTTTCAGCCTGACAGACCATTCATTCCCTCACAGGGAACTTTCCAAGGGCTGCATGCCAGTGCTGGATGAGGCCCAAAAGCAAGAAGTGAGCAAAGTTGGAAAGAAACTGGGAGAAGCAAGAGATTTGTGTATTTATTTATCTATCCTTCATACAGTCATACCTCAGGTTATAGATGCTTCAGGTTGGGTTTTTTCAGGTTATGGACCACCAAAACCCAGAAGTACCAAACAGGGTACTTCCGGGTTTCGGTGGTCGCTCATGCGCAGAAGTGCTAAATCATGCTTTGCACATGCACAGAAGTGCCGAATTGCAACCCGCGTGGATCACGTTGGCAACCCGAGCGTCCACTGTATATTGTTCTTTGTTGAGAACGCCCCAGGATGGTTTAGCACAATAAACATATCAAAACAATACAGTAAAATACTGTCAGGTGGAACTGAGGCTCCCCACACCTGTTTTAGAGTGGTTTGTACGTCCTACAGAAAAATCTGTAAATGAAGTCACCTGTCATTCTATCAGATCAGTAGACTTCTATCAAAGATGTCCTTATCACTGAAATTCATAAGACAGGTTCAAATTGGATGGTGAAACATTTCTGCTTCAGTCCTTGGGCTCTCCAAAACATTTAGCTAAACCAGCAGTGTAGGACCCAATTTAATGATTTGACTTCTATGTCCCTCTTTTCACGTTGTCACCTTTCCCCATCCTTACCTACACTGCTAACAGTCCTGCCTAGAAAACCTTCAGTATTTCAGTATGGGAACTGCAATTCCCAAGAGCTGGGGAGGCCTGTGTAAAACTTCCTTCTCCATATTTTTCCACTTCTATTTTAAAAAAAGGAAATGAAATGCCACAGGTGCAACCCACCTTAAGTCACTTGTGCAACCTACTTATTGGCCCAGTCAACAATCATGTAGATCAGTGTAGATCTGTGCTCCTGAAGCAGCGGCGCACCAAGATCCTACAGAGCTATGCCCCCCCCCCCCCGAAGAACTGCAGGTTATACAGAAAGCAACAAAAAATATCAGAAGTCCAGAAGTTCATATGAAAAAAGGCTTACGAGGTTAGGTTCAAGGAGGAAAAAAACAATGTCTAAAGGAAGGCGAGTGTGGCAATTGTTTCTCTCTGAAAACACTGGAAAGGCAGTAACAACAGCTAAACGACTTTTTCACACAGCTCATAGTAGTTAATGTATGAAATTCTTTGCCACAAGGTATAGTGATGGTTGCAAAAAAAAATGCACAACAAATTGTGGCAGCAATAACAAACTTATGCATGGAAAGTGCTGCAAACAAGTGCAATGAAACCAGTGATTCTGCATTAGTTTCCAACTGTTAAGCAGTGTGTGTGTGTGTGCGCGCGCACGTATAACACACCTAACTAGCAGTACACACCGGGATTAAGATGACCACAGTTGTGACAAAGACTTTTTTGCTAGAATTGTACGAATGAAAAGCATACATGATCCTTGCCTGTTCAAGGCAAACAAAGGCTTCACCAGTGCTAGTTAATGCGGTATTTCACATCTCTCCGGTATTGTGGGTGTTGATAAAAAGTTTTCTAATTGGATCTTCCTTAATTTGGCACTATGTTGTTAATTTATTATTATTATTATTATTATTATTATTATTATCAACATCATTTTCCTTGCTTACTCTTATTGCAACCCATTCTTATGTATGCAACTGTCATTTGAGTTCAACAGACTAATTGAAAATAAACATGTACAGGATTGAAGCTTTGGCAACTTTTATAGATTACGCATCAAGTTTAGATGGTGTGGGGGGGGGAACAACACCTCCATGTTCACTGACTACCAAACGACGGACAAAGAGCAAACTATGACTATGTAAATTTGGCCTGTCGCTTTCGGAGACCTCTCCTTAAAACGAACATGATCTGCATCTTCTAAGGCTGGCTTTCTCTTCTCGTTGCTAACAATGTTTCTCTGGGGTCTGATTTGGGTTGCTTCCCTCTTTTAGTATACGTGGAATCCCTGGCGATACAGAAGACAGGAACTCAGTCCTCAGCCTTGGATTCTGGAAAACGAAGCCCTCTTAAGCGGAGCTGTAGACTCAGTGGGCAAACGTAAGTGAAAGGATTTGCATCCCTTGCAAATCCATTAGGGACTTCCCTCCCCCCAGGCGTGTAGTCCGCGGCGACGACCTCATGCAAGAAAAGCTCGGCGATGTCCCTCGGCGCATGCTCAGGCACCACGCGGGGTACCTCCTTTGCACGCTCTGCCGATCGCTCGCTTGCTCGCCCTCCTACTCTTAACCGCGATCCCCACCCTACCCCTCCCTTACGGACTTGGGAGGAGGCGCCTGCTGCCTTGCGGGCTGGCTCCGAGGGGAGGGCGCCTTTATAAGGAGCGCGGGTGGCGCCGGCGCGAGAACTTTAGTTTGTTTGTGTTTGGTTCGGCAGCTGCAAGTGGCGAGGCGAGGCTGTGCCGAGAGAGCACGGGAGCCATGGATCGGAGCGCGGGTGTAAGTGTGGCGCGACGACGGAGGGGTGGAAGGACTGAATGAATGAGAAAGAGTGTTGGGACTGGAGGGCTGCGGAGATGCCGCTTTCCAGTGGCGCGCGTTGCCTAACTAAGCGGCATCTCGCGGGAAATGAGGGAGAGCCCACGCACAGCCAAGCGGCTGTTTCGGCGGTAATAATCATAATAGTAATCGTATTGGACGTGGATGACGCCTCCGCTTCTCCAAGAGGCGAAGAGATGGGAGCGCGCTCATTTCTCTTTGCAAGCAAATCTGCTTCTGAACTAAGGCTCCTCGCTCGCTCGCTCGCTCCTAGGGACTCTTACAATAAAGCAGATTCTCGCCCTTTGGCAGTAGATCGGGACTGCACCTTGCACTAATAGCCGGCACAATAGCCTTGCAAGAGACTGTAGAAAAGTCGCCCCTCGGACTTTGCTCTCTTTTTTAAGGCTGGGGGTCGAGGCGGCCGTGGAGCGCGTGCTCGTGCACCCTTCCGTGCGTCCTTTTTTCAGTTTCCCTTAGGGAGAAATTCCATGGACAGGATCGCGACTTGCTTGCACGTAAATGTGCGCGAGTTGGGGTTGGCGGTTTGAAATCTTCCCCACAACGCAATAATAAGTAGAATCGTAGATGGACCTCTGGCGGGGTGCGCGCGTGGTTTGCAGCCCGAGGAACCTGTTGCGGGGGGAAGGGCATGAATCACTTAACTAAAACGGCAGCTTGCCCTTAAAAAATGTCTCGTTTACATATTGCCCCCCAAAAAACAAAACTTTTTTTGGGCATGCCTTCTGTCTCTGTTAGGCTTGGGAGCCAGTTACGGGAGAAAGCAGCTCACCACCACCCCTTTGCTTGTTTATAGCTGCATCCTATTGAATTCCGAAGGATTATTCTGCGGCGAAACTTTGGCGGTGGCTCTCCCGTCTTCCCTGCGCGCGGTTAGAAACGCGGGGACTTCGCTTTGGCTGCACAAAGCGAGGAAAAGTTAGGTGGATCGAGCGCGTTTGAGCACTCTTGGAGCCGCCTTGCCTTTCCAGTTCTCTTCAGTCGTAAGCTTGCATTGCTACAAAACCAGAGGAATGGTGCAGAACTCTCCTGAAGACAGTGGGAACTCATATTTAGAAATGGGCTATGTCTACTCAGAAGTGAGCCCTGCCTTAATTCAGTGGAGTTCACTCCCAGATTAGAGGGTTTAGGACTGCAGCCTTTCGTCATTATGAGCAGTAACTATTTCTTCTTAAGTTGACCTGTCCCAAGTTAAACACGCAGCGGGATCTGTATGATGGATCCGTTTAAGACTAGGGAGGTGGAGCCAAAGGGTGGCGGAGGTTAGCTAGCGGAATATTGTGATTTGTGTAAGTTTGCATGGAGGGTGTATCACACCAGGTGGCCAATGGCTGTTTAGAATCATCAAATTGTAGAGTTGGAAGGGATCCCAAGGGTCATCTAGTCCAACCCCCTGCAATGCAGGAATCTCAACTAAAGCATCCATGACAGAATAATACCAACTTTCATTAGCTAAATGGGTAACAGATTTGGTTCAAAAGATTACTTAACATTCAGCAAAGGATTTCTAGACCTCAACAAAAATTCCTGAATAAGTTTTTGAGCCCTTGCATGCTTGGAGATGTTAAGATCTAAAGGGTCCTAGTTCATTTGCAGTTTGAACATCTGTGTTCTGCTTGGGGAAGAGATTTCTCTGTTGGAAAGCAATGTTGGCGCTTCTGGTTTGATCCAGGATGGCCTCCTTTTTAAAAGTTGTTAAAAATAAATAAATCTGTGGCCCAAATAAAAATATATGTGCTTTGAATTGGCCTACAAAGTTGCTTGAGTTCTGTTGAAGGGTGAGAGCAAAGATTGTGCAAGAGATGCAGAGGGTGGAGGGAATCTCAAAGTCTTGGGTAGCAGCAGCTGCGCCCAGGTAGCCACTCCCTCCCTTGGCTGTTATTCGCTGTCTGAGTGTTCAAACGGCTGGTGGTTTCCTGAGATGCCCTTCTCATGTCACAAGCTTGTGCAAGAGATTGGGGAAAAAACCTCAATGCCTGAGAGGGCAGGGGCTGTACCTAGATGGCCACGCCCTCCCCTTGCTTTTCTTTCCCTGTCTGCTTGGCTGGTGGTTTCCTAAGATGCCCTTTCTCTTGCTACTTCTCTCTTTTTTTTTTTTCTTCTGTTGGCGGGCAAAATTGAAAAATGTCCTTTCCCTCCTACTGACACACAGTCCTATGCAACAGCCACGGGGGAACAGTAATCGCATGAGGACTTAGGCTTGTCCATTTTGCCCAACATCCTCATTATTTCTTCTCTGCCCCCTTCTTTCTCTCTCTCTCTCTCTCTCTCTCTCTCTGTTTTGCTCAACATCCAACCCAGTGAGTTTCCATTAAGTCACAGGTTTCCCCACTTCATTGTAACTTGTTGGTAGGCCCTAATAAAGGTCCTTTGAGTTGGCCCTATGGATGTTCTTGGATTTTCCTCTTAATGGACCAGTAATCCATTATCCCTTTCCTAGACTCCTCCAGGTCATATTATGTGAAACTGTATAGCACAGTGCTCTGCATGGCTAATGAAAACTTTGTATAAAAACCTTGCATCAGGTTCATAAACAAATTTTCTGACCAGCATTTTATTCCATAGAGGAAAAACTGAAGGTAGTCTGGATGTTTGCTTTTATATCCCAAGTTGAAGCTCTATGGGTGGCTTTTGTAAATCCATTATAATGCCTACTTCTGTTTTAAAATTAGTTTCTTCTTGTCATTAAGATAAATAGGGAACTAATGTTCATTTTTCTACTGTACATCTGGGAATCACTTCAGTCATGATGACTTGACTTTATAGATAGCACTTCCATCTACAAAAACCCTGCAGACCACATGTGATCCCCACTGTGTACTATTTTGTTCATAGCCTACACATAGATGCAATGGAAAGCAGTGATTGACAGTATTGCAAGTATATCACATGTGCTCTGATCTAACTTGCCTGTAACAGTTGTCACCTGTTGCACTATGTGCACATGATTTGCAAGATTTTATCTAGTGATCCATGAAGGAAATTCCTTGTGTTTGAAGAACAGCGGGGAAAGAAATTGAAAAATTCCAAATTAGTCTGGAACTAATTTGCGCAGCTAGTTTCCATTTCTTGTCTTGAAAGATTCATGTTTTCTTCCTAGTTTTTGGTTAGGTCACTGACCATTCTTGGAAACTAAAATATGTAGTCTATATGTTAAGAAAAATTGAAAGTTTACAAAAAGGAACTAGGCTGTTATTGTTTATAGTTGCAGAATTAGGAGCTTTAAAGGCAGAATGACAGAACCCTTGGGTACACTACCGTAGCAAAGCATAAACAATTAAAAGATTACCTTCCCTGTCTGTTGCAACTAATAAAAGTATAATAAATGTTCTCAAAAGCACTGCTTCCATCACTCTAATTTCCCTAAAAGTCATAGAAGAAAAGACTGACAGTTAGTGGCTTAAGGTCACCTCAAGGTACTCTTGAGGATTTGAATCCTGGTTATCAAATCTAAGGTGCTATCTGCTATACAACATTGACGCTTGCTGCTAGTGAGTGTACACTAACTCTAAGCTCTCTCGCTGTCATCTAACTACTGTTTTTTTTTCTTTTAATTCTCCTACAGCTGTCTTCTGCGTACTTTTTTGACCTTTCTGACAATAGTACTGATGAGACCGGCTCTGGTGACGATGGCAACTACCAAGGAGAAGCATGTTTTGGACAGGAGAATGCCGATTTCAACCGGATCTTCTTGCCCACAATCTTCTCCATCATTTTCTTGACGGGAATCATTGGCAATGGCTTGGTTATTGTTGTCATGGGCTATCAGAAGAAGCTGAAGAGCATGACTGACAAGTATCGAGTACATCTCTCAGTGGCTGACCTCCTGTTTGTAATCACTTTGCCCTTCTGGTCTGTGGATGCCGTGATTGGCTGGTACTTCGGCAACTTCTTGTGCAAAGTAGTCCATTGCATTTATACGGTCAACCTCTATAGCAGTGTCCTGATCTTGGCCTTCATAAGCTTAGATCGATACTTGGCAATTGTGCATGCAACCAACAGCCAGAGACCCAGGAAGTTGCTGGCGGAAAGGATCGTCTACATTGGTGTCTGGCTACCAGCTCTGCTTCTGACTGTGCCTGATATCATCTTTGCTAGCACAAAGGTCACTGGTGAGCCGGGTGTAAAATACGTATGCCAGCGATTTTACCCTCACGAAACCTGGACAATTTCCTTCAGGTTTCAGCATATTATAGTAGGCCTCATCCTGCCTGGTCTTATAATCCTGACTTGCTACTGCATTATCATTTCCAAGTTGTCACAGTCAAAAGGCCAACAGAAGCGCAAAGCTTTGAAGACCACAGTCATCCTCATTGTTGCCTTCTTTGCCTGCTGGCTACCATACTACATTGGCATCAGCATAGACACTTTTGTCTTCCTTGGAGTCATCCAGAACGGCTGTTACTTTGAGGAGGTTGTTCACAAATGGATCGCCATTACTGAAGCCCTAGCATATTTCCATTGTTGCCTGAATCCCATCCTTTATGCTTTCCTGGGTGCCAAATTCAAGACATCTGCCCAAAATGCTTTGACCTCTGTTAGCAGAGGCTCAAGCCTTAAGATTCTCTCCAAAGGCAAGCGAGGGGGACATTCTTCTGTTTCGACAGAGTCGGAGTCTTCGAGTTTCCATTCCAGCTAACAATATATTTTATTTTCTCTCAATATTTGTAAAATTGGGACACTCTCTCTATATATATTTGTTCTACGTGATTTTGGAGGTTGAACTCCTTCAAGATAATGTACAAGTTTATTCCCAGACGGAATGTTGTATTTGCTTTTAGTTTTCTGTGGGATTTAATGGACTTATTTATAAAATAAACTGTACATCTTCGTGAGTGTGTGTGTCTAGGAGGCAGGGCCTGAATATGTGGCTAGGAGATACAAGTTTTACTGCTTGTCTGTCTAGTTGTGCAGATGTTGAATAACAGTTGTGTTTGAGTTTTTTGTATATAAAAGTATTTTCATTGTACTGGTTGAAAAAAGGCATAATCTTTTATACGGATATTTAGGCCTCTGGTCCAGATTGCATAAGCTGTTTTGGTTTACACTAGTTTTATTTCATTGCAGAAAGTGGGTGCAATCCACATCCTACAGAAGGCAAATATCAAAATGCATAAAATTGAATGCAGCTGGATTGCACCCAGTGACACTTACAACCAAAGTATCTTCTTGTCAAGTGCTCTTTTGATAGCAAATTGGTTTGTAAATCTTTTGCCATTGTAAAGTTGTAAATAAAAGTTTGTGATAAAATAAAACTACTTGGGATCTTGTTTTCATTTTGGAGCTCCTTATTTATTTCCCTTTGTCTTGCTTGGAATTTCAGTTAGTAATTATTATTATTTTTCTGCCCTTGAAAATTTTGGATTAATAGGGTATTTTAAATTCTAGACAACCTGGTGCCCTCCAGAAGTTAAACTACAGGTACATTCATCCCTGACCATACTGTGGGGCTGATGGAGGTTGTATTCTATTCTGGAGGGTACAACATGGTTCTAGACAAAACTCTCATTCTTGAGTATTGCTGGGGATGGGGGATACCTGTGATGCCATATTATATGTCCATTCCTTAATATTGAGTAAAACAGTCCAAACTTTGTTTTTCTGACTTGCACCAGAACATTTTACATGTCTACACAAGCCACTCTGCCCTGTACTATGAAATAGCCCCTAGTCTGTGAAATCAGCTATTGTTCTTCCTTCCCAAGGTTAGATTCTGATTTGCGGTCTTGAGTTTGGGGGTCATTGACACCAAACCCAATCTCTCTGTGTGTTTTTTCCCTAGGATGCTGGTGATTTGTTTATTGTTTACACAGCCTTGCAGCAGCAGTAGTAAAAAAACCTACTTTCCCCTTGCCCTGTTTGCTCTCTCCCATCCATTGCCTCTTTCTGTTTATGTTGGGGGTGGTAAATGTAGTTCTTCAGATTCAGTTGGACTGCCAACTTCCATTACTCCCAGCCAGCAAGGCCAATGGTTGGGAATTATGGGAGTTGTAAACCAACAAAGTTGGGAGAGCTACAGGCTCAAGAGTCACATTGATGTCTCAAAACCACCTCTTTCTAACCAAAGTTACTTAATTCTGATTGCACAGAGCCAGAAAGAATACAACAATTTCTTTTTTTTTTTTTCAGAGAATGCTATTCTGGCACAATTTCAAAGTTATTGAATTATTTTCTCACCCTTGAAAGGCATTGCAAAAGTCAAGAGGAATTGAGTGCTCCCATAATTTCAGGACAGCAAGTAGCTGACTAATATCACCTCTTACATTAAGGCTAGAATTTTAATTTTAATTTTTTAACCATATCCTGTATGTGTAAACTTGTCTCTGCCTCCATTAAATCAATTTGAAACTAAATGGAGAAGAAACTTGTCTGTATTTGTAATAGGCCTACACTCAGGAAGCGGGGCGGGGACACCCTTTAAGCCCCCCTGGCCTATACAGTGATCTTTTGGGGATGAGACATTAATGGCTTTGGGTGAACTTGCATTCTCCACTGAGCACTTTTGCAGGTGTTGTTTCATAGAGCACAACAAATGTAACTGTCAAGTAGGGCTTTTTTGACAGGAAACTGCAGATAATATGATTGTACAAGATGTGGATGCAGGCACATGTTTCTCCCTCATAATTCTAGAACACAGACTTGTTTAATGAAGCAAGACTTACTTGTAGTTTCCAGAAAAAGGGAGTTGGTAGCTAACTTAAGGAATTGGCTGAACAAAGGTTTGGGGATGTGGTTCACTTTAAGTGACTATAGGAAGGGACTAAGCAACTAAGCAGGAATAGGAAACCTGTGGCTCTCCACATAAGGAATTATGGGAGTTTGTGAGTCCAACAGCTGTAGACCCACAACGTCCCCATTTTTCACAGGATGTATGTTAGCTGTGATCACTGCAGAGATTGTATACCTCTGAATGCCAGTTCTGTGGACAAAGAAGGGAGACCCTGGTGCCTTCATGCCCTACTTACGAACTTTCTGGAACTACTGTTGAAAGCTGAATGCTGGACTGGATATTATTTTGATCCATACCAGCAGTGCTTGCTTACTGACATTGTTATTTTTTGCATTTATTGGCTATCCATATAACTTGGTTTTCTGGGCAGCTGACCAACCTTTTCAGAATTCCAAGAGCAATGCAAAGTTTAAACAGTAAAAACTAGTCATAAATGCTACAAAATCGTAACAAACAACAGCAACGTAAGCACAGCAGCTAACTACAAAATCATAACAAGGGGAACAATTTGGTAGAAGAACATAGAATCATAAGATACAACACTGCAATTAAAAGGACTCTGGGAACAAAAAGGCATTTACCTGGTACCTAAAATGATAATAAATTAAACACACTGCTTCAATGAGGATATGTGACTGAAATGACATGGGGTCAAAGCAAGAGGAAGCATGATCATGAAAAGGGAGAGATGTCAATTATTTAGACAGCCTTTCACAGCAGGAGCACCCTCACATTCACTAAACGTATGCACCATATAACTGGCACAATGACACCATTTGACATGGTTGCAATGTTTTTTTCAGGAAATCAGCCTTCGTGCACAACCTTAAGGGTTGAGAGAGACCCCCACGCGCACGTAGTTTCTTCCTGAGATGAGAAACTTGGAGTGTGCTGAGATTTCTTTAGAAGAAACTGACATACAAGATTGGGGGGAAATATGGCTGGGAGAGTTATCAAACATAGTGTGGGTCTGTGCACATAATGACATAACTCATGTACTTGGGGTGGTAAGGAAAATTGGAAGCTGTCTTGTGCTGAGCCAAACCACTGATCCATCTAGCTCAGTATTAGCTGTGCTGACTGGCACAACTCCAATGTTTTAGACACATCTATCCTTAACACTACCTAGAGATGCCAAGGATCAAACCTTTGACCATCTGAACATAAAGCTAATGCTCTACCTCTAAGCCTGAACCCTGTTCACAAGGGAAGTTGGCCCACTGAAAGTTGCTGAACGTTTGGAAGGGTAATTTCTCCCAGCACAGCTGGCTGGGTGGCTCTGCACCCAAACAGAGATTGCCTCTGGAAATGTGTAATGGAAAAGAGAAGTTTGCTGCATGCTTTCTGTTTGCACAGAAGAAAGAGAGATTAAACTTGCATGATGCTGGTGGCATAGCAGACATGCCTTCAGTTGTGCCACCAGAAGCAACTGCACAGCCTGCCGTGGTAGAGTATACGCTGGGCAGTCAGGAACAGAGCTTTAAAAAGCAACTCTGGATTCTGACTGTTTAGTTTAACTCATGCACTGAAGAAGGTTCTGCTAAGCAAAGCTCTATTCATTACAATGATGCATCAAAGTAAGACAACATGAGTGAGCAAGCTTTCTCACACTGGCCTTGTGGTGTACAGTGGTACCTCAGGTTACGTACGCTTCAAGTTACATACGCTTCAGGTTACAGACTCCGCTAACCCAGGAATAGTGCTTCAGGTTAAGAACTTTGTTTCAGGATGGGAACAGAAATCATACTCCGGCGGCGTGGCAGCAACAGGAGGCCCCAGTAGCTAAAGTGGTGCTTCAGGTTAAGAACAGACCTCCAGAACGAATTAAGTACTTAACCTGAGGTACCACAGTATGTTGTTCTCATTATCTGGAGCTTCACTATCTCTTCCCTTAGTCCATGGCTGGGGAGCATTTTTCAAGAGCTGTATTATCTGAGCAACCTTTCCAGGGCAACATGTCAGTGTTGGGTGGAGCCAGAGGTGAAAGTGGGTGGAGCAACAGATGCCATCCTTCCCTTTATCCTCCCTTTGCCCTCTATCCTCCATCCAGGCAAGCAATAGACATAATCAGTTCAAAGACATGTTCCATCCAGGCAAGAGCACTCACAGAGAGAGTGAAGCAAGGCTGATGAAGAGTGTAGCCTGGAAAGAATCACGTCGGTCCAATGAGAGAAGCTCGGAAGGCCACTTTTTGCCTCTGGAGCCAAGGGTCCCTTTCCGGCTTTACTTTTAAGAGACATATTTTTCCCAGGGAATACAACAGTGCATTGCTATTTCCTCTGTGAAAGGAGTAGCTTGTCTCACACAACCCTTCTTTTTAGAGCATCTCAGATCTTTGAAACAATTCAAATTTACTGAGAAAAACCTAAACACTGTGCTGGCGCTGAAATGGTTTATTGTTTCCGCACTCATGTTTAAACCATTTTGCTGAAGCGAGGTTCCTTAGAAGGTCAGCACTCTGGTTCTATTTGCATAGAGTCCAATGCAAGTCACTCAAATTAAATCACATGCACCGCTTCTAATAAACCAGAGTGTAATATATTCCAAAAGCTGAGTGAACACAACACACTCATAGTTCCATTATATTAGAATGACAAAAGCAAGATTCTCATTTTCAGTCATTTATACTGGAGGGTGGTATGCATGGTTTGCTAGTGTGGGCTCTTTTAGCAACTGTTTTCTAATGCTTGCAACGTATGCATTTTTAGCAATATATGCTCAACCCTAAAAAAATAACCAAGACCAGGGAGAGTGGTGTTTTCGCACATGTATGTAAATGAACAAAAGATCTCCCTAAGAATGCATACTCCATTTCAAGAGCTTCTGTACACGAGAAATCAACTTGCAAATTAGACAAGATGGGCCAGTGCAGGATGTGTACAGACCACAAAGTATGAGATCCAGCACTGATTTCAGTAAGTGAGAATAGTTATGTGACACCCACCCATACCCATGCCAAGGAGATAAGTATAAAACCTTTAGAAGACATCTGAAGGCAGCCCTATATAGGGAAAAAAAACCAGTGTTTAATGTTTTATTATGTTTTAAATATCTGGGAAGCCACCCAGAGTGGCTGGGGCAACCCAGTCAGATAGGTGGGGTATAAGTATTTATTTATTATTATTACTATTATTAAATAGGATGTCCCTATTTTCATCAGAGAAATGTTGGAGGGTATGCTGTAGCAGGATATAAAGGGTTAATCCAGCCCAACCCTAATCAAGGGGTCTCACAGTTACTGCTTGGGGGGGGGAGTTTAATACAGCTCCAAGTACCTTGTGGTTTGGCTGAAATTGGAAGGAATGAGGAAATCACAGTGTGAAAATCACAAATGTGAAAATCAAACAAATAATGTACAATGGTACCTCAGGTTACCTTAATTCGTTCTGAAGGTCCGTACTTAACCTGAAACTGTTCTTAACCTGAAGCACCACTTTAGCTAATGGGTCCTCCCGCTGCCGCTGCACTGCCAGAGCACGATTTCTGTTCTCATCCTGAAGCAAAGTTCTTAACCCGAGGTACTATTTCTGGGTTAGCGGGGTCTGTAACCTGAAGCGTATGTAACCCATCATCCCTTGCCACTGGTCTTGCTAGTCAGGGATGATGGGAGTTGTAGTTCAAAAACAGCTGGAGGCACAAGGTTGGGAAACACTGGTCTAACAAAGCATGTCTTTTCTAGAGTAAATTGAACATCACAAGGATGTGTGTGAATGTAATTTCACATGAAGAACAAAACTGCTGTTTTTTCTGTTGTTCTTATTTAAAATGCAAGCCTGATGTTTCCTCCTTCAATTCTGACCTCATCTTTCTCTCCCATCTGATGTCATGTAATCCTCAATTAAATTCCCAGGGGAATTAATAGCAATAACAAAACAAACTCCCAAAAGAAAATATAGTCTGAAGTGGTCCTATTGAAGATAAAACAACAGTACCAGATAATTAATTGGTTCAATATTGCAACCAATCTAGAAATAAGATACCTGCCCACCTCCAGGTCTTCTTGTTGAGATGCTATCGGCTCATTTTAATTCCACCCCTAACAATGGATCCTGTGTGGTTTGTCTAATTTATATAGAGCAAACAGCTAGCAAATGCTCACAAGACTCCAGTATTAACTTCGGCCACTCCTTTACACTTTGCAGTCAGCCAGCCTTTATATTTCACATGAAACTAATGGAAGAGACTGTATAACAGAATAAAAAACAACAGACCTTTACCAGCAAGAGAACCTATGAAAAGGAAACCTCAGGAAGAGTTTGCATGCCTGGTGATTTAAACGTCCGGAGGCCAGATCCAAAAGTCCTTGAAGACCAGCTTGCCATTTGTTAGAACACAAAAAACGCATTGATCCACCCGGATGATTTATGGAAGTAAAGTATTCAGGATTAGTGACATTTGTAATCAGTGGGAATTTTATGGAGCCGAGACTTTCTTTCAGGAAAGAAAAACAAAACCTGTCAACGGTCAGGCAACTGCATTCTGCACTAACTGAAGCTTCTCCTGTCAGACTGGGAATATCCCCTCACTCACCCAAGTTTAGGAAATTCATTATTCTTCAGCAGAGCTTCTTTTCTTTCAGCAAAGTAAGCAGCTCACGTATATGTCAAACAAAGCTTTAAGTAAACAGTAACACAATAACATACTGTCTGAGGGAAACTAAAAAAAACAACACCATGAGCAAGAAGCAAGAATGACAGTAGGCCTCTCTGACTGACCATCCAAAGGGAGAGGCCAATTCCTGAGCACAACACAAAGCCCACCAGGTGCCAGGTATTCTGCTAATCGAACTAGGCCCCAGTGTTTTCCTTACATTCTGCACTAATTGAAGCTTCTAAACCATTTTCAAAGACAGCCCCGTTCTGAACCCTTGGCCTACCTGGTGGCAAGTCAGTATGTCAAGTCCAAAGATCAAAAGCCATGCGTCCAAAGGTCAGGAAACACAGTCCAGGATCAAGCCAAGTCAGCCAAGTCTAAAGTCCAGCAGTCGGGATATAGTCCAGAGTCAAACCCAAAGCAGAGTCCAAAAGAGGTCCAGGAGCATCGAAGCCAAGGTCCATCAACATGGGCAGTTGAGCAGAAACAGCACCTCAGCTCTGCTTTCCTTTTAGATTCCCTTTTATGCAAGCTGGTTACAGCACCTGGGCTTGATGAGCATGAGCCATGTGACCCTCACTTGTTCTGAGGAATCACCTCCTCCCACAGCTTGCAGGCCCCACCTGGCCAGCTAGGGAGTTGGGCTATGGGCCCTTACCTGTTTCAGCCTCCCTAGAGCAGACATAGGCAAACTCCGGCCCTCCAGATGTTTGGGACTACAATTCCCATCATCCCTGACCACTGGTCCTTTTAGCTATGAATGATGGGAATTGTAGTCCCAAATATCTGGAGGGCCAGGGTTTGTCTATGCCTGCCCTAGAGTGTTCCTTCCTCTGTTACCTACGCCTTGGAGCTCACTGTGTTTGTGAGGACAGAGGCTCCTTTGTCTCTGGTGATGAGTCCTGCTGGTCTGGTTCCTGTACACTGACCCCCATACCTTCGCCATCCTCCATCACCCTATGAGTACCTTCCTTCCCATTCCCCAATTTGCCCCGGTGTGTCCCAGTCCCAGCTACACTCCTCACCAGGAACCTGGGACCAATCCTTCTTGAACTGAGACATTGTTTATCTCCATGGCTATCCCCTCCTTCCAGATAAGTCATGATAGGCAAGGATCGAAGGCAAAAGTGGTTGCACAAACCCAGCCAAGTACATGGTCCATGACCTCAGGCTCACACAAACAGTATATTGGGAAGCCTGCTAGACTCTTACAAACACAATTTACATGCACATACCCCTATGCAAATATTCTACTGTATGGTTGGATATCAGGGATGCAGAAGAGGTAACACCTGTGCTATGAACACTATCCCCTTTTCCATGACTAGAGAAAAATGTCACTGAATGCCTATCCAGCACTAACGTATATGCAATGTACTTATTTAGGAAGATTTTGGCTAACCCATTCTCCAAGGAGTTCAGGGTTGCACACATGGTTATCACCTCCTCCCTCATTTTTATTCTACTCTAGGTTAAACTAAGAGAGAGTATCTGAGCAAAAGATCCCCATTGTGCTTCATAGTTCAATACAGATTTGAACCTGGGTCTCCCTGCTGCAACTCTTGACACTCTAACCATTACACAACACTGCTGGTGTGCAAGGTATGTGTTTTAATGGTGTAAACACAGAGATAGGCAAATGCTACTGTCTCTCAGGGGCCAAAAATCCAAACATCAACATATGTCACAAAATACATGATTTGTCCTGCACAAAAGAATAATCATTCTGCGGGAGAAATAGCATATATGATGAAGCCATTAAATAATTGCATCTGTATTATCTGTATTGTACTTCAATGGTAGTGCTGGTGTTTGTTAATTAAATGAATGAGCCCTTCACATTCATTCAAAAGCAGCATTTTAAAAAAATGTTTGGGAAAGGAAGTACCATAAGGATGAAAGGAAGGATTTCCTCAAACCAGATGTATTGCTGTAGCAACACAACAATGGTACATTCTCTCACAGAACCAAGAATTAAATCTTAGGAAACGGTTGAGCTTAAGTCTCTTAAAGGATGCCACTCCTTCAGTTATGCATTCAATGGGCCTTTGGCACCAAAACAGAAATGCAGCTGTAAGGTACTTGTTGACGGAAAAGTCAATCTCCTTTGAAATAACACCCATCATTATGTGACTTAGCAGTGCTTCTTCTTCTTCTTGCATAATGAATTTTCTAGATTAATGTCCGCTCTGTTGGAAACTATATCCAATGCACATGCATAGGAACTCAAGATTTATAAACAGAGCCAGCTCTTCCATTAGGAGTCTGGTGTGGTTGCCTCAGGCAACAGATTTTGGGTGGCACTGAAGTGCAGCCAACAGTTCATTATTTCATTCATTATTGTTGTATTTTTACTGCTAGAGGAAGAAACAGTGTTTGTGGTATTTTCTGCTCCAGGGACTAAAACAACTTGGTTGACCTTGGGTACTATACACACTGATTTGGCTAGGGTGTGTGTTGGGGGGGTCCATTTACTGTTCCACCTCAGGCAGCAAAATGTATTGGGCCAGACCTGTGCAGAAACATCAGCAATGCCAAATGCCGGTGAGTAAGTCAGGCATGCTTCAATGTTGTCAGTGGCAGCGGCACTGGCAGGGGAAATAGGGACATTTCAGGATCAAATCATTCCCGTACTGTTCCTGGAAAATCTGGACACTTGGAGGGTATGAAAACTGTGTAGCACCTAGGAGAGACTAGCTAGCTCTCCTAAGGAGTTTCGATTGCAGCTCAAAATCAAACCAAGTGCATCCATTCTCCCTGGCTAGCATTCTTCCCCACATGCTGCTGTTTCCTTTTAAACTCAATTTTCAAACAGGATTACACAGCAATGTGTAAGAAAGATGCAAGTAAAAGTATGACAAGAAATCTTCTACCTCTCATGATGTGATGCTTTCACAGTGTGCACAGCTATATTTGCCTAAAAACAGCTAAATGTGTCATGTGAAAGGCTTCTATGATGTGACACCACTTTTGCTGTTCTGATTTTTATTTTCATCCCTCCAGGGAGCAAACGTTATCCAGGCTTGTTTGATTTGGAAACTGTTATCTAATGCTCCATAAACCAGTCAGATCTTCCCGTGATTACTCTGATTGGTCTAAGTGAGAGAGGAGTTCTTCTGATGAAGGCCTTTATCTCTGTGTCGGTTCCATCAGTGACATCACTGAAGACAAAGAGCTGCCCATTTGCTTCTGTTCCTATTTACTCCCTGAATGGCTTTACCAGAGAAGGAGAAACAGCATGGTGCAATGTCTGAAATCGCCCTGCTGCCAAGAACTCAGTTGGTTAAGCGAGCCATCCTGCTTCAGCCTTACCTGCAATGTTGGCAAAGAAATTATGACCTGCCTTAAGAGGTCATTGCTATTGCTTAAAATAAATGACAAATGGGAAGTGCTTTGAACATAAGAGTAGGAATATAGGAATCTATTTATAAAGAGTTGGGCTCTTCGTCCATGTAGCTTAGTACTGCTGACACTGACTGGCAACAGCAATCCCGGATTTCAGGCAGCCCTGCCTGGAGATGCCAGGGATTGAACCTGGGACTTTCTGTATGCAAGGAGCCCATTTACTCAAGAGAAATTCTCACTGAGATCAATTGGACTTGCTCCCCAATTAGTAAGTGTGCTTAGGATTGCAGCCTAGGATCTTACTGCTAAACATTACTACTAATAATAATAATACAAATTTGAAATTTGTATTCATTGTGCCTCTAAGGTTGTTTCTTGAATTCCTTCAATATACAGAATGCATTTTTAAAAATCACAATACAGCGTAAGACTAAAACAGGCAACAGCAAAGATGAAATACATTGCAGTGTGATGGAATCACTGGTCTTATTTTTAAACAGTGGGTGCCCGTGACGTGTGCAGCACACCCATAAAGAGAAAGAACATGCTTACAAGCTGTTCCGCCTCTGCTGTTCACTGACTTTTCCCTGCCTTTGAAGCCTGTTCCCACGGTTGTCTTTGCCCATCTTCTTCCATGCTGTTCTATACACTGGGATTCCTTTTCCCTCTCCTAGAGCACCAAAGATCACTTCAGTCATTTCCCTTTTGAAAAGACACTCCTTCTGGCAAGCATGTCACCATTAATCCACTACAGAAAGAAGTCTTGTTGCGACCAGTAACACCAAGCCAAATTGTGCCCCACTATTAATTACTCTGGTCTGGTATGATTCCTGTATTAAAGGCACTGGATACAGTACCATGGAAACTACAAGCAGAATTTTGCTTATATTTGTTTTGACACTAGGTGAATGCACCCTGTTTTGGAATATACTATTTAAATGGTACGCACTCTGGGGACACAATCGCTTTGCTATGGTCTGCCCAACAAAGCTTTGCATATTTAAGAAAAGAGTAGGGAAGGGTATTGTTATGACCAAGGGTATTGTTATGACCAAGAGATTTTCAGTGAAACCACAAAGAGGTTCCAAAATAAGTGATTTTTACCAGAAACTTTTCATTTTACAACATAGAGGAGAAGAAGGAAAGTATAATCAGGGGAACCACACCACACAAATTTCATTTTGCAAAAGAAAGTTTTAAAACATGTTGAATGCGCACAACACCTAAGTACAAAAGCCACCTGAACAGAAGGTCACTGGTCCAAACATGGTGAACATCAAAAGCAGCATTTCCGAATTTCTGGGTGGCTGTTCCAAGTTAAACATGTCAAATCCTTAAAAAGCAACTTGTCTAGAGGGACCTAAGACTACACAATTTAAATTGCCCCAAAGTAAATTTGGGTTGTCGTTAAGGTTCATTTTTAACATGTTTAGAAGCATGAATTACCAAATTATTATAAGCTGGTTCTTGGTTCCCAGATTCTTATTCGGCACAGACCAACCAAATGTTGGTAACTACATCATCTCTACATCTAAAAATAATTCCTGCATCGCTCAAAAATGCTGGGTCATCTTGAAGGAAGCAGATTTCTTGTCAAGAAGGGAGTGGGTTAGCCGAAAGCTTTGTTTATTCATTTGACTTTTGTTTATTACATTTATATCCCACCTTTCCTCCAGGGGTCCAAGATGGTGTACATAGTTCTACTCCTCCCCATTTTATCCTCCCAACAACCTTGTGAGGTAGGCTAGGCTGTGAGACAGTGACTGGCTCAAGGTCACCCAGTGAGCTTCATGGTTGAGTGGGGATTTGACTCTTGGTCTCTCAGGTCCTAGTGCAACATTCTTCTAATAACTACACCACCATACTGACTCTCTTATGTTGTAGCAGTGTATAAATGTCACTACCTTATCTAGGCCACTCATGCAGCTTTCTATTGAATATGAAACTGGGAACTCGAACCAATTTCAGCCTTGTGCCTGGCTCTGTTCCTATGCCTTATCAGCAGTTCACACACACAAATTTAGCACAGGAAGCTAACTTCCCCTGGAAATTTTCTCTAAATTTCCATATTAAATTAATTAATATGAAATGATTCCTCTGCTAAATTTGTGTGTATGAGTCAGCTGTAAAAAGCACAAGAGTTGCACTAAAAACAACTAGTAATCCGAAAGGCAGAGTCTGCTGCTTGACAACTGGGTTGTAGCCCATGGTTTCATCTTAGCAAAAATCACTTCTGCTAGGGCAAGCTGGGCAGCACCATTTTTGCCAAACTCCCCCCATTCCCTGCAAAAATCAGACACCCCAACTTCTGTCAGTGCTTTCCCTTAAAGCAGGCTTCCTCAGCCTCGGCCCTCCAGACATTTTTTGGCCTACAACTCCCATGATCCCTAGCTAGAAGGACCAGGGGTCAGGGATGATGGGAATTGTAGTCTCAAAACATCTGGAGAGCTGAGGTTGAGGAAGCCTGCCTTAAACCAAAGTTACCTTCAGAAGCAATCCACCATCTCTCATTTAACTTGTAAGAGTTTCCAGATTGGGGAAAACCAACACTTATTTGCCAGCTTCTTTTTTCATACACTGATGAACACCCACAATTCCACGCATACTCTTCTAAGGCTCTTCGTGCCCACCTCAATCAGGACATGTGCCCAAGGCAGCGAAAGGTACGTGATTGCTACCAGCATGCCCCAAAATGCCGAATACAGCACTTTTTGCCATTCTTAAATAAAGTATTTTAGGAGCAAAGCTCATTGGACGGTTGACGTTAACAAGCTCTACAACCACAGTGACATTGTAAACCTGAATCAGCAAACCCTGAAAAAGGCATCTCAGCTGCTGCAAATGAAATTATCCACTAAAGAGTGGAGTTAATCTAACCAAAGGTCAGTCAGCTCGGGACATTAATAATGGGACCCTACCTTCATTCTGCCATTACATCTACAGCTGCCTAGGAGGTCATGTCATGGCTAATGCCTCCCAGTTGTATGAAGGCAACCACAAGTCCCTTTTAAATCAAATTAGTGCTGATTATTACATCACTAAATCATGGACAAGACTCTCCAAGCACTCTCATTCGAAAGGCTAATTTCATTTGAACTGCGCTTCTATCGAAAGGTAATGGTTCTATTTTTCTTGGGGTATGGTTGCCAATAAATATTCAGAGATTCTATCCAGTGTGATGGCAGAGAAACTCCTAATCATTTATCACTTAAAATAGGTAGGTACGTTTCATCTAGTATTTGGTAGTGGCTGTTACGGTTTATGATGCATTTTATTTGCTACACAGTTATATATATGATTCCTTCCATATGTAAAGGAATTCTTTGGAAGCTGTGAGGATTGTGCAGGAGCAAGGTGATAATGTTTGCCCAACAGAAGGCTTCGTTATAATCCTTTTACAAATAGTGAGCTGGAGAAAAAAAACCTAACTAAAAGTAAAAGCTACATTCTGATTCTATGCAGGTTTACACTGAAGTAAAAAAAAAATAATTGTAATTCCCAGGTCCACTAGCAAGGAGGGGTTAGGGTGGGGCAGGTTCCTTTTCACCAGCTGGAGGGGCATGTCTGCCCCAGAGATCTCATTACACCCACTGAAAGCTTCACAGGCACAGATATACAGTCAACTGTACTGGCAGGTCAACCCAAAATGCGGTGCTTAAAATGAGCTGGGCAGAGGCAGTCTCAGATCCGCTGGATGCACATCCCCTGAGAGTCCCCAGGATCGGGTCCCTTGCCATTTCCCTTCCCACATAGAAAACAAAAGAGGGTATGATTTAAAAAACAACAACAACAACAAACTATTGGGAGAAAAAGAGGGACACTTTGGCTTTGGAGTTCAAATGCCTCCTCGATTATGAACTCAGTAAGTTCTGCTTTGGGTGGCATGAGCAAGCAAGACTTTGGATGTGGTGATCATCCAGCACTTCACTCTTCATCGCAGTTAAGATTACGCAGTTCTACACAGAATTTACTGCTTAACCTAAGCCTCATTTACTGCCTATCCTAAGCCTCATTTCTGAGTTGTCTGTTTAGGTCATGGGTAGGCAAACTAAGGCCCAGGGGCTGGATCCGGCCCAATCACCTTCTAAATCTGGCCTGCAGACGGTCAGGGAATCAGCGTGTTTTTACATGAGTAGATTGTGTGCTTTTATTAAAAATGCATCTCTGGGTTATTTGTGGGGCATAGGAATTCATTCATATATATTTTTTCAAAATACAGTCCGATCCCCCACAAGGTCTGAGGGGCCGTGGACCGGCACCCCGCTGAAAAAGTTTGCTGACCCCTGGTTTAGGGTCAACACAACCACTGCAGCATTTTTAACAACTATATTTGAACTTCCTCCAAGTAGTGGAGCACACACACATAGGTAGATGAGCCTGAGAGACAGTAACTGCCCAAAACCACCTACTGAGTTCATTACCAAGGAGGCATTTGAACTCAGGTTGAAATACTCTTATCACCCTAATCCCATGCGCATTTAGTCAGAACTTAACAGCACTTGTTTAAAGGAACTTACTTCCAAGTAAGTGTTGCACAGAATTGTAGCTAACCATGGCATCACACTGCCTGCCTGCCCTCCCTCTCAGAAAGCAGCAAGGGCAAAGCACAACCACTGAAGGCATATGGCAGAAGAGAAAGCCAAACAATTTTCTTGCCTATTAAGATAATTCATTGGGCAGTAGTGGCCTTGGAGCAGCTACAAACATTGTGCTGCAAGTGTCACAGTGCAGGACTGGTGTTTGCTGGTAAATACAAAGTCTGAAAGACACACACCTTTAAAGTTTAATATATGCAACCCTGATTAGAGCAGGACCAGTTTGTCAATTTTCGTTTCTCTCATTTTTCCAGTCTTAAATTATTATTCCCAAATTGGTACCCATTTGGTGTTTTTTTTAAAAAATTCATCTGAAAATCCATATGCATTTTTTCTGTGCATTTTACCTAAAATACACATTGTGTTTGCATTTTTTGGCCTAATATGTGCATTTTTGCAAGCAATTTCCCCTCACATAATGCATTTTTGCACATTATTTCACTAATATAAGCCTTTTTGTGTGCAATTCTCCCCAACATTTTTTGATACACACTTTTTTTTTTAGAGAACTACATTACAAAATTCTCAGAAGCATGAATGTCAAAGGATGGCTGCATTTTGCTGCTTTTTAGTGTATTGGTTCAGAAAGTGTGGGTTAGCTAGGTTCACATTATAATATGAACCAAACAGTTTCTCCCCTTCACTATCCCTAATTGGGCCTAGGTATACACACAACTGAACTCAAAATGAATATTCCATATTCTAGTAAACAACAAGAATAGCTAGATAGATAACAGCCCATCACTTACTAGGAAACCTTTAAACTCATTTTCCTCCATGAGCAGAGTTCCATTTCAGTTTTAAATTATATAGAAATAAGTATAGATGTCTATGAAGAAAACACACAGATCAAGACTCCCTGGAGGCTCGTTCATTTTAAACTGAACAGATGCCTTCAATGAACAATCAGCAAGGGACAATCAAATGAGAAGGGCTGAAAACATCTTCAGGAGTCAGTGCCCACCCATCTGAACATGAGATACAGATGACCCTTAAGCAACCTGCAGAACAATAAGTGCGAATAAGGATGCCTTTTAGCCATAAAACTAGCGAAATATTTATTTAGGCTTCAAAGGTGTTAAATATAAAGCAAATAGTCATCAGTGTGAACATTTCAGCTAAATACTCGTGCAACAATGCATTCATTAAGGCTAATGCTTGAGTAATTAGTCTTCCAAACCTTGTCCACACAATCGGAATAGGGAGGGGTATTAGTAAGAAACTCTACATTGATGCTGTCCAAAACTATACCATTTTCTAAACTGCATTTTCTCATCCTGGGTTGACTTAGGCCTTCCAAAAAATAATTTCATCACACAATTGATATGTACAGTTGCTCTTGATTTGTTAGAATTGATATATAGACATCTATCTTCAAGGCTGGGTTTCAGTTGAGCACCTAGGTAAAAATGACACCTGGTTCACTGAAGGTCACTGTTGCTTCCTTCCCGACAGGTAGTGAAATCCTATATGTAATTCAAATTCCTGCAACCAAGGGTTTTGTTTTGTTTTGTTTTAAAATCCTGCTTGACCAGAGCGACAAAGAAGCAATGTGCTATAAACCATGAGTGTGTAAAGCCTCTCTCAAACCATTACTTAAGATATGACATCCTGCAAGAGCAGGAACATAGGCATCCATGGCACATTTAATTAGGGTTTGCACCCAGGCATTGTTTATTTATTTAAATGAAGAAGGGAGGGGGGCAGCAGGGGAAACAAATATAGACAAGGAAGAGGTAAGAAGCTAACAAAACAACTACATCAAAAATAGTCAAGAAGCCAAAACAGCAATTTTTTCCTGCAGATGAAAAGGTCTGTGCCAAGTTGCCCAGAGACAGCGCAGATCCGGAGAGCCATGGGTGGGACAGCTCCTCCTTGCTTGCTTGCTTGTTTGCTTGCTTGCATGCATGCCACAAAAGATTCCCTGACATAGAGGTAGAAGCAGTGCAGGAATGAACTACAACTACAGCATTCTTGTTTAAGGGATTGTTAGACTTGCCCTGCCCCCACCCCCATCTGAACAGTTTTCCCACCCATGACACAAAATGCTCTTGTGCCTGAAAACCTGTAAGAAAGCAGAGAAAGAGGCACAGACCAGTCACATGAGTGGCTGTCTATGGTGACACGCAGGCTGTGGTACCACAGAAAACCTGGCTTGCTTTGAATCAGCCTGAAAGCGCCTATTGCTTGAGAGAAAGGCCTTTCAGAGCAGCCTGCACGTTTGCAAACATCTTTTGATAATGGCTGGTGTGATTCTCACTTCCTAGTTATTCACTGGCTCCTGTAAATGGGACTCTTTCATGCTCTGTAGTTTAGCCTAAGGAAATCCTGAGAGAACAATGTGTGAATCAAAGGCTTGTAGTTTCCCAACTGGTCTCAAGACCTATCAATGCGGCTGGTGCCAACAGAAAAGCCCTATCTTTAAGGCACTGGTCACAATCCAGTGCAGAGTCGGGCAAACTTGAGCCTGATAAAATCAATCCTCTTTAAGTGTGCTTTATTCTCTGCTGGAGATCCCCTGGGTTTCCTTGCTTCTTCCTTTTCCTTTCTCTCTATCTCTTTAGGAACCAAAGGAGATGCAGCCCTGTACAACTTTGTGCTTTATTCTGTTTTGCTTCTGCTTTCAAAGGATTTCAGTTCCAGCATCCCTTCTGGATATATACCCCCAAAAGAGATTCAATTATCTCGCCCAGAGCTTGATCAAAAGTTAATAGGAGTCAGTGGAAAGATTGTCCTTGGCTTGGATCAGACTTCTAAAACAGAGCCAGTTCAATAGCCTTCCAGTTTCCTTTAGCCCCAATGCAGCTACCTGACGGATTTTGATTTGTGTTGATTTCCCGAATACTGGGTCTTTTCAGAAGACACCCTTTGCCCTGCACACTGATCAGATCTGAAGTATCTGCCTAGGAAAACCCCAAACAGTGAGTTATTCAGGAAACCACTGCTGTAAACCAGTCTACATCTGTTCTTCTGCACAGAGGCTTCTGAATGTGATCGCTCAACATTTAAAATATTATTTAGCCAGCCATCAGGATTTCAGAATCAACACGTCTCCTGCTAGCCCCATTTGGCCAATATTTGTACACAAATCAGGCTTTTCTGAGCAAATCTTTGTCTTTATCTAATAGCCAAGCTATTTGTCTGAATTTCTCAAAAATGACATCTGTATGTAACCTCCATGCTAACTTGGCACCACCACCACCTTTTGATGACAGAGTACACTGTTTCCCATTCCCCCTTCTACTGTCCCCAGCTGCAGGACCCAGATGTCACCTCAGAAATGCGGGTCTCCCCCGGCAGCAATGCCTGGCTTGCTGTTGGCACCTTTAGGCTAACAGGGAGGTTGCCCGTGACAGAGCGAACGAAGCAGTGGACTGAAGGCAAGCATTCTTGTCTTGATTTGAAATTCCTTTTCCAGTTACACAAGGAACACAACTAAACTACACATTGAACAGACCCATGTTATAGTCAACCCTTTTGCTTCTTGCAGTTCCGTTACCTTTCTCATTGGCATCTAAGAGCAGAAATCATCTTATGGCTGGCAGTGCAGATCAGCTTTAGCTGTAGCAGCAAATAGAATTTGTTTGCTACAGTTCAATCCAAACTATGAGAAATGGGGCGCAACCAGTCAGCTCTTCCATGCAGGTTGAGCAATGCCTACTTGCACTGTTCCGAACACGCTGCATGTCAGCATGAGCATGTTTCCTAGAACAGCCTGATCCTTCAGAAGGAGAGGACAAGCATCGGATAGCAGGACTGATAGTCTTTGCTGCCTCACCAATGGTGCAAGGGGTACTCTGTGGCATCAGAATGAAGCTCTTGAACTGAACGGCAAGGTGACATTTTGCAGAAGGTGAGGTCAAAATGTGATGGAAGTAAGCAGTGTCCAGCTGAGGGTTGGAGTGCATGTTCTGTTCACCACAGGGATACTGTGAAAAAGCAGCATTCCTGTGGAGAGAGAGAGAGAGAGAGAGAGAGAGAGAGAGAGAGAGAGAGATATGTTTACATGTGCTCTAAATACTTGATGGTGGAGGCAAATGAAGGGAGAAGGCCGTCACCTGTATGTCCTGATTGTGTGTGCCTGGATGCAATTGGCTTCAGAAACAGATGTAGGACCAGGGCTTTCTTTCAGCTGGAACTCAGTTCTGGTACCTCTCAGGTGGGCACCATTGCCATGATGACAGAACAAGAGAGATGTTCATGGTGAGTTCTGGCACCTTTTTTTTTTTTTAAATAGCACTGTGTAGGACTAGATGCATAACAACACTTAAGAGATTTTTTAAAAATAAGCTGTTTACAAATAATAAATGGATGGGCCTGTTAGGGCACATCCACACTGTTAAATTGACAGTGCTCTTATATCACTTCAACAGTCATGGCTTCCCCCAGAGAATTCTGGGAACTTAGTTTGTTAAGGATGCTGGGAAACTGTAGCTCTGTGAGGGGATCTCCAAACAGAACACAGTTCCCACAATTCTTGGGGGGAAGGCATGGCTGTTAAAATGCAAAACGTTTTAAAGGTAGAATGTGAACATGATTCTAATAAAGTTATAAGCTATAACATTCAATCAGATGTACGTACGAATAAAGAAAAAATGAAATCTATGAACCAGCAATTAATCACAGTAAAAATTATGGGAACAATTAGAGACCTCAATCATCCTTGACTACAACAGCATTTTTTTAAACCTAATTCTCCCGGGAGAAGGAGTAGACTCCTGGCCACTCTAATGGAGGATTCCACAATTCATTTGGGCCCTGTGTGAAAAAGTATTTCCTTTCATCTGCTCTGAATCTGAATCTTCTGCCAGTCTTCCTAGGATGATCCAAATATCCCCCCTCCCAAGATATAGGACTTACAGTAGTAGTAGTAGTAGGATCAAAGTCTTTTTAGCTGTCTTTACTGTCATAGAATTGTAGAGTTGGAAGGGACCCAAGGGCCATGTACCCCAACCCTCTTGCAATGCAGGAATCTCAGCTAAAGCATCAATGACAGATGACCATCTAACCTCTGCTTAAAAATGTCAATGTGTAGCTTTGTCTAAAAGCCCATTTTACATGGTTTGTAGGCATCCTGACTTGCGAATTATACCCTACCCTACAATTCTAATAAGATGAAATGAGCCAGCTAAAAATATGCCAAATAAATGAGAGGGAGAAAAACATTTCTCTATCCACTTTATCTGCACAGTGCATGTTTTCATAAACCTCTAGCACATCCCCTCATACTTGCCTTGTTCCTAAACTAAAAAGCCCCAAATCTTTTTCTCATAGGGGAGGTGCTTTTTGTCCACTAAAGAAATAAAATAAATATTTAGCCCTCCTAGTTCCTTTGTGGTTTATGTAATTTTCTCTTAGATGCACCAGTGAGGACAGATGTCATAGTAACTCAGTGTAATATAACTTCCTTTATTTCATGAGATAGCTGTTTTAATAGTTGTTTTTACTGGGGCCTGTAGTTGTATTAGCCGCCTCTGCCAGGCTGTGACTCCATGCCTTCCCCACTTACTGAAAGTAAGGGGTTTCCCTCCAAAATATGACAGTCCCCTTAAAGAGATACCACCACAAGTTTGGTGCAACATTTGAACTTGTTGACAAACTGTTGGTTGGCTCAACGGCTATGAGCAAACTATAAACTTACTCATCGGTCACAGGATGTCTGGGAGGTCTAAGTTAGCCAGACAGTTGACATCTGCTCTCAAACCACAAAGCCAACACCTGCATGCAGAGTCTTAGTCAACCGAGTGTCTTCCTGCAAGGCTACCATGAGGACCACATTTCCCTCACCTCCTGAATGGCCATGCAAACAAAAGTGCTGCATTTTCAGATAGCATTCACTCAGGTCCATGGCCAGAATTGTTACGGTGGGAAGGGGAGCTATGGATATACTGGCATAGACATTATAAATCAGTGTGAAATATTGAAAAGATACTAGGTAAATAAAAATAGCCTGATATGGTTAAAATTTGGCCACCAACCTGCTGCCTTTCCCTGCAAGAAAGTTATCCAATTTTTGCCTCTTTCATCATCACACAGTTTAATTAATTAATGAAAGGGGAAACACAGAGATAAAAGAATTAAATTTTGAAATACTGTATTTTGCCCTAGCTTTTCTTAATGAGACTTATTTTTTAAAAATCAAGAGAGGGCATAAACTAGTGACACATGCTAGGTGAGGGCCTGTGTGTTCTTACAGAGTGGGAATAAAAGGATTGATACTGCACTCCTCTCCATATCTGTTCAGAAATATGTACCATTAAGTTCAGTGGCACATCTTCCCAGATTAAGTAGGTATGAGATTGCACTGCAGCCAACCTAGAAGAAAACCCTTTTGAACTCAATGGGACTTACTTTTGAGTAGATATGTATAGGGCTGTGCTGTAGAAGGCTGATAGTTGCAACTGGATCATCAGGAATGTTTTATACATATAGGAAATCTTCTGTAAATAACAGGATTCTTCTTTGGTAATATGAAGTTGTGGGGGCTTAGAGCCCTTTAAAATTATGAGAGGCTCTGTAACTAGTTTAGAAATAATGAAATTCAAGGGCTGGGGGAATCTGAGAGAATTACCATTTATCAGTATTCAAAAGAAAACTGTTGCCAGCACTAACAAGGAGATTGCAGACTTTGGGGGTGTACACTGATTCAGGAGGAAACACTTTCCTGGCACAGGATCCATCAAAATCTGTTTTTCTGAAGCTCCTTGCGCACGATAAGTTCCTTTGGGATTATTGCTTCAGATGCAGTTGTTATGAAAGAGAGAGAGAAAGTGGTAGATGTTGCCCAACATGTTCTTGAAAGGATTAGATAATGGCATCTTCAAAAACTTCTGTAAAGGGTAAGAGACGTGACTATCAAGTTCTTGGACACCACCAAATCAGAACTTTTGGCACAAAGCTGTAAACAACATATGCAAAGTGTCGTCTTTGCTCTGCAATGGGAACAGAATCAGAGAGATGGGGACACTCCAAACTACAAAACAGCAAACGCCATTTGTTTTCAGTGGAACTACTGCTGGGATTCGCAGTTTAAATGAAGCCTGTTTATCACTTGTCACTTGATTAGAGACAATGCTTTGCAAACTCTTTCAGTGTGCCCTGGTCTCTTATCAACAAAAACAAAACAAGCTTGAGAAAACACTGAAACAAAGCAGAACTAATGAAGTTGCTTTTGCATGTAAATATGAAGAGGAAGTCATTAGAGGACAGTCACAGCTCCTGGCTGTTTAAAGAAGCTCCATCTCAGAATGGAAATAAACTGTGCTGTGTATCAGTTAGTCATATCCCCTAAAATTAAAAACTAAATTGTGCCTGATCCTTGCTCACTACAAATCTGCAAAATTCCCCATTGACCAGCACCGATAGTGATTAAAAAACTGCAGAATTGTGATAGGAGGAACCCAGTCAAAATGTATTTAAAGGGCTCAATTTACCTATGAATCAGGACATGTATACCCAGCTCTTCTGGTGTAACAAGGCATGAACAGCATTTGCAGGGTCAGGGTATCAGCACCTGGCAGTGGCTTAATAATCATAATTTATTTATACTCCGCCACACACTCCAGGAAGCCACCCACCAATGCTACATTTCCCAAAGTGCCTGTAGCACCTGGCAGAGTGTCACCGCAGGGTATTGTGATAAATAAATATGATGAGAGGCTTTCCAGACCCAGCTGCTGACAACCAGGTAAACTCACGGGAAACATGAGGCCTTCTCAAACCTTGTGCCTATCCTGAATGTGTTTTATTAGGCTTCTGGGATTCCCATACACCTGTCAGGTATAGCCTGGAATGCATCAGCATCACCACCATACACCTTTGCTTGGGGTGATATCGCTGCCCATATACAGTGGTACCTCGGGTTACAAACACTTTGGGTTACAAACTCCACTAACCTGGAAGTAGTACCTCGGGTTGAGAAGTTTGCCCCAGGATGAGAATGGAAATAATGCACCTGCGACGTGGCAACAGCAGGAGGCCCCATTAGTGAAAGCACACCTCAGGTTAAGAACGGTTTCGGGTTAAGAACGGACCTCCAGAATGAATTAAGTTTGTAACCCAAGGTACCACTGTACTGGTATGGCGAGAAAGGGTGCAACGCCACAGGGGGCTTCCTTACTCCAAGGAGCAAGTCCAAAGTGGCAGCTTAATTTTTGAAGGTACGTTCTCCTTTCTCATTGCACCCTACTATGTCCATAGTTTGGGAATAGTTTGGGCTTAAAAGGTATCATCATTCCTGATCGATATTTTCATGTGTTTCAGGGTGGGGAGAGGATGTTTGTAGAAAGATGTACTAGTTAAATCTGCTAAAAGACAAAACCCCAGAAAGTAGTATTTACTTTTCAAAACACCCATCTGATCTGATAAATATAGCGATAATGCACACAGACCAGTGTTTTAAGGTAACATTGCAAAAAGTTGGGCAATTAAGCTTTGAATGATACAAAATATGTTCTTTCGCCCAAGTCTGCCAAACTTTAATGTGCTTCTCTGCAGCAGCATATGGTATAGCCATTATTTAAAGACTGCTTGTAAGCGGTACACATCTTTCACATCTAAGCCAGAGCAGGGATTAGATTGGGGACCCATCTGCTTGCCTCTACTGACTCCTCCACAGAGTCTCCGACTCTTTGATAACTGCTGACATTCTAAATATCACAGGTGCTTTTGTTTGCCTATCTCGTGGCACACAACAGGAAGATGATTTCACTTTGTCCAAATCAATCTTAAAATTCTTGTCAGTAAGAAGAATCAAAGGAATAAACAGCTGTGGTCCGGCATCATTCACAATGCAATGATGCTGATGCAGTGTAATGCAGGATTTTCCATAAAGGGCTTTCTTTCTTTATATTTTATTTAGAGCAGCATTTCTATTCATCCCACGGGGGGGGGGGTGTAATTTAAAAAGCCCAGGTCATCAGCATGTGTAGATGATATTAGCCTGCACTACCACCTTGCTCCTGATCACTGCTTTCTCTCCCCCCAATACAAATAAAGAGGATTCTTTGAGTTTTTTTATTTTTTAAAAATAGCTTTATCTGACCGTATAAGCTGTAAAGGGAGAAATCAAAGGGTTGCCCTGTGTGGTGCCTCTTGGTAAAATAATCAGCTTTGATGTTCCTCTTTTGATAGGCCACAGCGTTTTAGGCAGCTCCTTAGGATTTGTTGCCATTTGACATGGGCCACTCAACAATTATCGACCTATATCTTTGTTGCATAACGATTATAAACTTTTTGCAGATATATTAGCAAATAGGCTGAAAACAGCATTAAAAGAGGTAATCCATTATGACCAGGCCAGATTCTTGCCAAGAAGAGAAATGAAGGGCAATATTAGGAATATAATTGATATAACAGAATATTTACAAGTGAGAAATGAAAAGCAAACGGCTTTAATGTTTTTAGACGCAGAGAAAGCATTTGACAATATTTCCTGGGATTCCATGTTTAAAGTTTTGGAATATATGAGCTGTGGAGACACAGAGTCAGGGCAATATATACTAAACAGTTAGCTAAACTGATAGTAAATAATGTCATGACTGAGAATCGCAAAATAATTAAAGGAATGAGACAAGGCTGCCTGTTGTCACCCTTGTTGTTTATATTAGTTTTAGAAGTATTGGTACAAACAATAATATGTAATCAAGAAATTAAAGGTCTAAGAGTGGGAAAGAGACAATATAAATTAAAAGCATTCACAGATGACGTGGTGATATCCTTAAAAGAACCAATAGAGTCAATCCGGAAAGTATTACAAGAGATACAGAATAATGGAGATGTAGCAGGTCTTAAGATTAATAAAGACAAACCAAACTCTTGGTAAAAAATATGAATGATGAGAGTAAAAATAAATTACAAGATGTATCAGGTCTAAAGATTGAAAGGAAGATCAAGTATCTAGATATATGATTAATAGCAAATAATATAATTCTCTATAAAGATAATTTTTTAAAAAAACCTGAGAAGATATTAAAAGAAATGGGTAAATTTGGGCAAAATGAAACTTTCACTGTTAGGTAGAATGTTGACTATAAAAATGAATGTATTACCAAGAATGTTATTTTTGTTTCAATCAATTCCGGTGACTGGCAAGACAGATTGTTTCAATGTATGGCAAAAACCTATTTCTAAATATATCTGTCAATGGGAAAAACAGAGAATATTGATAGATGCAAAAGAGAGAGGTTTCTCCCTGCTGGATATGAGATTATATTATGAAGCATCTTGTCTTTGTTGGTTGAAGGAATGGATGACATTGGAGAGTCCACATATCTGTAAACAAATGCCGGCTCCCTCAGTCTTAAAGCGGAGATGAGTGCTGCACCTCATAATAGAATTCAACTGGACTTAACCATCCAGGGGTCCTGTACCTTTACTTTTCATTGAGTATTCATTCTGATTTGTTTGCGGGGACATTTTATGACAATAAGCATTTGGCCTGATCAATCAACTGTTTATCCCACACTGCATGCTTTCCTACCCCCCCCCCCCCATCCTTTAACTGAGCAGATCTGGTTTCAGTTGATGCCTGGATGGTGGCTTGGGTTGAAAGGTAGGGTGTAAATGTAAAAAAGAAAACAGAAAACATGATTGTCCCAGTTTGCAATGCAACACAATTTAAGAATCACTGGTGGCAAATAGTTTCTATATTAAGAACTCTACATTCTAACTCCCTTCAGCTGAGCAACATCCAGCACAATACTAGCTATAGCTTTTGCACTAGGATTATCCATGTTTGTTTTAACTTGTGAGCCACCTTGCATCCTGGTTCTGGGGGGAAAGGCGGAATATAAGTAATTAAATAACCAAGTATTATGAAGCAAGCCACTGGGCAAACGAATCTTGCTGAGCACTTGCGAAAATATTGGCAAAAATTATTTTGTCACTTCCACACAATAGGATGACTGTACTTTGGGAAGAGACTCGGCTTAGTGCAACTCCAGCTGCAAGTCTATGTACGGTTACCTATGAGTTGGCCATGCTGAACTATGTGGGGCTTTGGGGAACTGAATGTAGCCCTTGCAAAGCTACAATTCCCTGGATTCTTTGGGGGAATCTGTGTGCTCTAAATCTCCTTTTAATGTATGGTGAGGGTGTGACTCATCTAAGCATGCCTGGTACTGAGCTGTAAGCTCCCCGATTCCTCGCTAACTAGCACACCACCCAGCTGGCCTGAAAGGCATGAGTGAAAACCTTTAATTCAGAATTTCCTTCTTTTGTGAATGCTTGCCTTCATCTTATAGTTATTCCAACATTGTTGTTTTGTGTGTGGCATGCCTGGCAAAGCTGATAAGAAAACTGTAAAGGTCAAGCCTAGATTAAGAAAGTGAAATGCATTTTCTCAGGCGTAAGAATTGCTGGTGTGTTCCTATATCCTGGAAATATTTGATTGCTGTGGTCATCTCTCTCTCTCTCTTAAAAGGAAAAATCCACCATATATAGATATATATAGATATATATAGATATAGATATAGATATAGATATATATAGATATATATATTCATGAGACGCAGAATGCTGACCTTCATGTGTGTTCTTCCCAATGGGCAACTTGTGTGGCTCATTTTCTGGGCATTGCAAGGAAACTGGGGGGCAGGTGGGGGTGGGGAGATGCACAAGCCACTGAACTGCAGAGAATTGAAATGATATGCCGGGTGAATGCATCCACAAATAGCTAAAAAATAATAATCCAGTTTTGAATTAACCTACACTATGTCATACGTTCGGAGGTTCATTTAAGCCCCAAATGATTTGGTTCTCTAACCTGCCGAATAGATTATATCTGTAATGGTTGCATTCTTCAAAAAGCTCCATTTTGTCCAGCAGTTCTGAATCTGGTCTTCTCCTGGGGTTTATACAAACAAACAAAAAAAAGCCATTGTGGTGCAGTGGTTAGAGGGCTAGACTAGCTAGAACCTGGGAGACCTGGGTTCAAATCCCCACTCAGCCATTAGTTTCACCAGTCACCGTCGCTTAGCCAAACCTACAGGGTTATTGTGTGGATCAAATTTGGGCAGAACCATGTTCCCTCAATTGAAGCCCTTGGAGGAGCAGTAGAATATACTGTAAACGTCGCTGTTGATAATGATGATGCTAACAATTTCCAAACATGCAGCACATTTGACCTTAGGCTACTCTTATTGTTACAATGCACTGAGATTGTCGTGCTGCGTATGTGGTCCTGTGATCATCTGAATCAACTACAATACAAACCACGATGGCTATGCTCTGCTGCCACAGATTGAGGCAGCAATGCTTCAGAATACTCTTTGCTGGAAACCACAGGAGAGAGTGCTTGAATCCTGATTGCAGGTTTCCCACTGGTTGGCCACTCTGAGAACTGGATGCTGGATTAGATGGGTCACTGGACCAATCCAGCAGGCTTTTCTTACATTCTTATGACCTTCATTCAGATTATGATTGTTCGCATTTCTATTATGCCAAATGTGCAAACTGAGTAATAGTTGTCTCTGGCACCACTATAACTAAGTCCCGCTGTGCTCCGTAGTCTCTCAGATAAAGGTGGATAGAACTGCAGTCTAATGACACACGCTGTGCATTTGCCTGGAAGAAATTCCTACTGCGTTCAATGGGGTTAACTGCCTAATAAGTGTGTTTATGACTGGAGCTGTTGTGTATTAAAGGGACGAGAATTTCTTACAATATTTCCTGTCTTCTAGAAATTACACGCAGCACTTGTCCCCGGTGGCTTCTTTACATGCACACAAAGTTTTCCCATTATGACTGACAAGAAAGACAACACAGTGTTTTGATATTTGAAGCCTCAGGGCAGGTAACAATGAGAAACAAAAATCCTCATCAAGGCACTGTTCATTGCCTGCCCTATCCCTAAATCTGCCCTCCCTCCAAGCCCACGATGCCACTTTGATTGACTTAACTAATTTCCATTCCTCAAGCTCTCATGTTCAAAAGTACCTATCGCCCACTAAATCTGAAGCAGAAACACATATGTTTATAAGGCATATTGTCATTCTCAAGTCACCCAGCTCTCTCTTAGCAGGAGCCAATCTCCCCACTGAGGCCATTTCCTCCTTTATTCTCAAGGTGGGGGGTGGGGGTAGTGGACTGACATAGCGGTTCCCAGCTTCTTATATCTATCCTCCCTTCTCTAGGTCTTCCTGTCTTCTTAAACATGGAGGGCAGGCCCTCGTCTCAGTCTTCTAAAGCACAATGCAGCCATCAGATTGACAGCCGTGTACATCTACTATGACACATGTGAGAATGAGAGCCTATGTCTGCATAGCTGCATTGCTAATTATTTACCCTTCCATTCAGCTTTCCCCGTTTTTAAAATGCCTGCCAACCCAGTCTGAATAGGTGAGCTCATTTTCTCCCTCCCTCCTCTTTTCTTTGCCTCTGTTCCTCTCTTTCCCCCCTCTGATATTTTCAATGGGCTTCTGCAGTTGCTCAGGCGGACAGCATTCCGTTGCCAGGCAACTCTCCAAAAAGGGGAGCAAAATGCTGCTGGCATCGACAGAGCAGGCCAGTCTGCTCCAGGGATGCTGAGGTGCCATGGGCTAATTTTTGCCTCTCTGAATTTGGGTACAAAAGGGGACCCTTCTTCAGTATGGCTGGTGAGGAATGCGGAATTATCGGGAACATTATTTTGTTGTTTGGCTTGGGCTTGCCCTCCGTCCTCCTGTTGATCGGTACTTCTCATTCCACCCCTAGGCCCCTTGAAGTCACGCACACCCAATCCACTTGCCAGAGTTTGGAATAGCTCACTGTCTTATGAATTACTGCCAATTTTGTAGCAGCATTTGGCTGAAGGCGCCAGTCAGTGTAAGCTTGTCGACAATACCGAGCTGGATTGCGCGCCAGTGGTCTGACTCCATGTAAAAGGCAACTTCCTATGAAGTGATGAGATCCATCCTTAAACTTTCTTGTAACCCTTCATAAGGAGAGATCTATTTGTGAATTATAATTTTGTTAGATAAGTAAGAAAAGAAAACACTACCTGCTGCTTCTGTTTTCTGTTACAGTAATATCAGAATGTTCTAAAGTAAATCCTCTTCCATGAAACCACTGCTGCAGAATCTTCTTAGGCTCTTTTCCCAGTCTTTCACCGTCTATTTAAGAACATAAGCCCTTATGGATAAAACCTAAGGCCTATCTGTTCTACTAGCCTGTACTTCACAATGGCCAACCAGTTGACTTTGGGAAGCCCATGAGCAAGACTTGAGCACAACAGCCCTCTCCTGCTGCTTGTCTCCAGTGACTGGTATTTAGAGACGCGCTATAGGATCCTGAGGGCCAGAGTTGGATCCAAATTTTGAAAAAGGTAGGGATGAATTGCTGTTAGTTTTCTGCTTTTAGCACCATAGCTGGGGAGGCTGTGATTGATTACCCATAGTCTGATTTCCTGCTTCTTCTAATATAGATAGATTTAAAAGCATCTCCACGTGCCATCAATTTGGAATCAGACCTCTGTGCTGGAAGAAGGCTAACTCTTCTCCTCCCCCTATGAGGTACCCAATGTGATGTCCCCCACATCTGGAGGTCACTGCTGTGGCTCTCTCTCCTTCTCCCTCTGCCAAGGTTGGGGAACCGGTAGCCCTCAAGATGTCCCTGAACTGTAGCTCCAATCATGCCTGACTACTGGCCAGGTTGGCTGGGGCCAACAACTTCTGGAGCACCACAGATTCCTCATCTCTGCCCTGTGCCTTTATCTCACCTAAACAGCTTTGCCCCAGCAACCAGCGGAGAGGAGGGCAGGGGGGCAGCTGCCCACCTTAGGTCAAGTAAAACAATAGAAATACTTAACTAACTGACCAATCACGTTGGTTCTACCCTCCCTAACAACAGTCCTCCACCCCCTAACAAAAATCCTGGCTACGCCCATGCCAGCAGCTATTTGCCTCCATGCAGTCTATATAAAAAGCTGGTGGAGATTCTTGAGACTTGGAAAACAGCACAAACGGAAGGTCCCTTCCTCCATGGTGCCATGGGTCCCAAAATCCATACACACTCATACCCATCCCATTGACTTTTTAAACAAAGAGACGTGGATCCCATCAGAACACCGTATCTGGTTTGGCTCTAATTCCCGATAACAATGAAGCACACAGAGGCAGGAAAGAGATTCAGTTACATTTTACAATCCCAAAATGGGCAACCCCCTCACCACCACCACACCCCGTCCATAGTTGCAGCTGGTGCTGTTGCAAGATTATTCCGGTGCTTCTCTATTTAACAGTTTCATGTTAAGCTTTGCTCACAAAAACAGGAAAAAAGAGAGAGAGGCCACCGGAGCAGCCCTCTGGGCAGATGCCGCAACAGGACGTTGGTTCCACCCCCAGTTAAAGATGACATTGCAAGTTGAGGCTGCTGCCAGCCAGCAAGGAACAAAATAATACTCCAGTTCTGTGCGCTGTGTACACACAGCTGTCTTCAAAGGGAAATGGGCTAATCCTACTGCATTTCCTTTCTTCAGCTGGTGTGCAAAGAAGGGCCTCGGGGCTTAGAGGGAAAGACTGACTGGCGTTTGTTCATTTCCCTCCATCTCCAGGCTCATTGCTACTGGAAAAGGAAGAGAACTAAGAGGGCAGAATTCCTGTCCATTTCCTTTTGCCCAACAGACCAGCTAGAGGCTATGTTGAGTCCTCTGCCACACCTGTGCCCATTCTTAAAGGACATGACTTTCTGTGTAAACAAAAACATTGCCCTACTTGTTGTGGCTGGAGTGCTCACAGACGTTTGTGTGCATGAGAATTCAGGTGGGAAATGTTGTCATTTGACAGGACTTACAGCACCTCCTGTTGGTTCCCTGCAAGTTATCAAAAGTAACATAGGCAAAATGGCAGAAAGGCAATATAAGGACATTATGGCTGGCAGCAAAAACCAAAGTTAAGTTCAAGTTCTGGTGTATGCCATCTGGGTGGAAACAGGCACAGAAGCTACATAGGTGAAGGCCAGAACCTGACATGACCTCAGCAAATGCATGGACCAAATGGCAAAACTACCAATATACTGGGCATACAGAGGCAGGGTGAGTTTGCAGGGAAGAATTTGTGGCCAGGAAAAAGAGGAGGCACACACACACACACACACACACACACACACACACACACCCTCTCTTGAGCATTCCCCTTCTTGCTTGCAAGTACTCACTTGTTTTGCCCCATTCTTACTCACTTCTGGCCTCACAGTCTAGCAGGAAGGGGGAAAATATGCTACAGGATTATGCCCCATTCTATCTTACGTTCATGCCCCTACATGACTATCATGATGTTGAGAACTCTGCATTTTCTTCCTTACTATATTGTTCTGTCTTGATGCCAGGGGGAGAATGGTTTGGTTATTGAATCACCATCATGACGTTTTGCTGCCTCTGAGATATGATGGGTGAATCCAGAAGCAAGAACTAACTTAGTTGGTCTTTAAGGTGCTACTGGAAGGAATTTTTTTTGTTTTGACTATGGCAGACCAACACGGCTACCTATCTGTAACATTAATTATTATGACAACTTTTTCTTGTACCATAAAACACAGATCTTCATATTCCAACAACAATAACAACAGTTATTTATTATTATTTATACCCCACCCATCTGGCTAGGTTTCCCCAGCCACTCTGGGCGGCTTCCAACAGAATATTAAAAAACAATAACCTATTAAATATTAAAAGCTTCCCTAAACAGGGCTGCATTCAGATGTCTTCTAAAAGTCTGGTAGTTGTTTTTCTCTTTGACATCTGGTGGGAGGACGTTCCACAGGGCAGGTGTGACTACCGAGAAGGCCCTCTGCCTGGTTCCCTGTAACTTGGCTTCTCGCAGCGAGGGAACCGCCAGAAAGCCCTTGGCACTGGACCTCATGGGGGTGGAGACGCTCCTTCGGGTATACTGGACAACAGCTTGGACGATGCAATAAAGTGGTTCCTATGCTGAAAAGGCAGGGTAGCACAGTGAGGGTTAAGGGGGAAGCAGGCCATCATGTTTTTTTCTACACCCACAGCAGAAGCATAAAAGTGCAAAGGTGAAAAAAAAGGGGGGGAGCCAAACGTAGCCACAAAAGTGCAGGCATTCCACACAAATTACAGAAAGCTAGCATATTTTAAGATTTTATTTTATTTTAAAAACCTTCTATATTCTTTTCTTCTCCTTTCTGGGTGTATATTATCAGGTATGGCTAGATCCCTCAGATAGTAAGGTTACCAGATTTTTTTCAATGAATCCGGGGACACTTTTCAACTTCAATGGATTTTGTATGGGGACTGATTTGTAAATACAGGGACTGTCCCCGGGAAACGGGGATGTCTGGTAACCTCAAGTTATGGCTCACATTATGGTGAGAACCAAAGCCCAGACTCCCATGTCAAAACCTGGTATCTTGCAAGCTGATTGGCATCCAAGAATATTATTCTCTGTCTGAGGTAGACACATGCATTGAGACATTTCTGGCTGGACTATAAAGCCATTCAGTCTCCTACAGAAGCCCATGTCCCCGAATAGGCAGGAGAGATAAGGAAGGCAAGGAAAGGGCAGGGAGCAACCCATGCCCTTTGCATTTTGAAATCAAACCGTCAAAAGGCTCTCAGGTCCAGCCTTTCCTTTTGCTGCAGTAAATGTGGGCCCTACAGGAAGAAATCGCTCAACACTCATAGATAGTATCAAAAAACAAATAAGCGCAAGAAACAAAGGCATCTTACAATGCAGACTTCCATGGACATAGCAGGGTTAGTAAAGGTCACCAATAGCATGCAGGGGTTTAAGTTATTTTAGCTTGCCACATACATAGGGTTGGATCCAGACTAACACCATAACACCAACCATGTTTACTTACAACTGAACCATACTGAATTCATTGGGCTTTACAACCAAATACATGGAGTTGGTACTGCAGCCCTAGTTAGTAAAGATTAGCTGCAACAAGTTAGTTGAGCTCAGCTGAGCTTAGTTGGGACAAATTAGGTCACATCTGTACCATACATTTGAAGTACAGTGGTACCTCGGGTTAAGTACTTAATTCGTTCCGGAGGTCTGTTCTTAACCTGAAACTGATCTTAACCTGAAGCACCACTTTAGCTAATGGGGCCTCCTGCTGCTGCTGCGCAGCCGGAGCATGATTTATGTTCTCATCCTGAAGCAAAGTTCTTAACCTGAGGGACTATTTCTGGGTTAGCAGAGCCTGTAACCTGAAGCGTATGTAACCCAAGGTACCACTGTACTCATGTGCTTTAAATGTAAAGTGAGGATGCAACCTTAGTCATGTATTAATTTAAATTCCCATTGGTTTCAATGGGAACAAAGTTTCTGGCATTTTGACACTTTGGTCAAGCGCTGTGGTCATTTTTTCCCTGTTAACTGGGAAGGGACTTCCAACAACCCAGTGATCCATGGGACCAAAACAACCACAACTCCAGCACAGCAATGTCTCTCTCACATACATGTATTCATTTTACCTCACGTCATCATCCTGAGGAAGCAGCCTTCCTCAGCCATGCTGGCACAAAATCTGGAAAGTCTGGGTTAAAGTGGTAAACAAGATGAGCAGGGGCGTAAGAGAAGACTTGGCTTGAGTTTGCTCAAAAGCAGTGGCATAGTGGTAAATTTTGAAGCACAGAAACTCACCATGATAGCGCCCCCCCCTCGAAAGATTTTAAAAAGGTAGGGAACTGTGTTAATTACAGATAAATAATCGGGGACAGTCGTTGAATAGGAAGCTAGCCTCGTTGTCTTACTTCCTCTATGCTAATATGTCACAAATAATAGTAAAACTTGAAAGCCTCGTTATCATCTCCTTTGCAACAGCAAGGAGAGCCATTACTTACTCTCCTAAAGGTGACACCATTGCTCCTCTAGAGCTTTACTCCCTGGCATTCCCTCTGTGCAACACCACTGCTCAAGAGGGAAATCATTTGCCCTGTGAACTTTTCACCACATGTGCAAGAACATAGGAACATAAGAAGAACCTGTAAGGAAAACAATAAAAATTCACTTAGAAAAAAAGAAGAAGAACCAGTTGGATCAGGCCAATGGCCCATCTAGTCCAGCGTCCTGTTCTCAACAGTGGCCAGCCAGGGGCCTACGGGAAGCCCAGAAGCAGTATACCTGAGCACAAGAGCACTTTCCCCACTTGTGATTCCCAGCAACTGGTTGATGATAATAATAATAATAATAATAATAATAATAATAATAATAATAATAAATTTTATTTATACCCCGCCCTCCCCAGCCAAGACCGGGCTCAGGGCGGCTAACACCAGGTAAAAACAATTGATTAAGATACAACTTAAAAACAAGATTAAGTACAGCATTAAAATGCAGCCTCATTTCAGTAGAAACTCAAATCAAAACCTTTTGGGGGATGAAAACATCAAATCTTCACCAAGGCCAACTATCCAGACTGGTCCTACGTGGGCCAGAAAAAAGCCAGGGAAGTCCCCAAATAGGAGTTCCATCACAGACGGAGAAAGGAAAAAGGAAAGAGGGGAAGGGATCAAGTTGATTCCAAGCCAAAGGCCAGGCGGAAAGAAATCAGATCCTGCAGGGCCTTGGTCTCATGAGACAGAGCATTCCACCAGGCTGGAGCCAGTGTTGAAAAGGCTCTGGCTCTGGTTGAGGCTAATCTGACTTCCTTAGGGCCCGGGACCTCTAGGGTATTGCTATTTATGGACCTTAAGGTCCTTCGCGTGGCATACCGGGAGAGGCGGTCCTGTAGGTACGAGGGTCCTAGGCATACTACCTGCTACAGTGGAGGTCGAGCATAGCCATTGTGGCTAGTAGCTCTGAACTCAAGTGGGAGAATTTCTACTCAAGCTGATAATCATGAATGAAGAGTCAAGTCCCTGCTTTTCCCTAAAGTATGCATTCGCCTCTCTCCTTTCATTAGATGTGATCAGTCACCAACAGAACCTTATAAAAAGAGTTAATAACAAAGCAGTAGCCAGTGCATAAAAAAACTTAAGTGCCAATGGCATGAATCAGATTCCCGATTCTCAGTCCTGTATAACAAATGCAGCAATTGTAAGAAGTGACTGAATGGCAGGTGGGAAGATGAGAACAACCATGAGGAGGATCTCTTTTAATGCATCCCTTCCTCTGTCACACATTTTTAGAGACATAGTGAGCTAAAGGTCACCCTTAAAAAAACAACAAAAAACCTTGAATCCTTTCCAAAGGGTAAGGTGCTAAAGAGGCCTTTCAAATGACATTTCGCCAGCCTTTGCCATTTGGGAAAACAAAACGAGCCAATGCTGTTCATGTAGCTCAGTGAATTACTGAAACTTATAAATCTGGTTTGTATTTGATGCTTCTTTCAGGAACTGCAAGATAATGTGGTTCTTTTAAATACTACACACCCTTACATTGACTGACACAGCAGGGCAAAAAGAACCTGTGCTTGACTGACACAGCAGGGCAAAAAGAACCTGATACCCTATTGTGGTATCCTTTTGTGATGACCCCCTCCACAGAAGTTTACAGGGACTGCCACAATCAGACAAAACTGGGAGGAGGTGGGTAAGGCTCACAGATTTTATAAAAGGCTGGCCCTACCGTTAGGCAAAGTGAGGCAACCACCCATGACAGAGGATGCAGGGGAACAGGGAGTGAGTGGTGGCAAGGTACTGGAGTGTGTGTTTTACATGGCCTTCCCTGTGCCCCCTAAACCAGCCTGCTGTCCTTGGGTGCAGCGGAAGATGTTGTCCCGTGGCCAGCATTGAAATAGATTCACCTGTCAGTCTGGGAACCTCATGGAAATCAATAGGATTGAATTCTATAGGGAAATGCATGCTGAATTAGGCTTTGTTTGTTTGTTTGTTTCATTAGGGTGTATCACTCTTTTTAAATAACCTTCTGTTGTCACAACGTTGAGCCTTACACGCAGCATTTACACCTCCAATGTGTTTTATGTTGTGCTTAAAGCACAGGAATACAGACAATATAGCTGCTTCCTCTTTAAAAAAACAAAGCCAGCCTTTTGGACGTCACTTCAAAATACACTTGCTGAACAATGTGGGATTCTCAGTGAACCCTTTTGGCCAACTTCTGTCTTTTCTTAAGAGCTTCTGCAGCTTCCTTGTGTTTGTGTGTGTTTTTTTTAGTTTTCTTTGACGATGCCTGTTTATAATGTTACAGGGAGGAAGAAACAAAGCAATTGTGAAGCTTGTTGAGAAGTAATTCGTGTGCTATTAAAAGTGACCTTGGCACTTCCAGTTCTATTTATTCCGTTTCCTTCCCATAGTGAGCCAAACCACGTCAAGTAAAGTGTAATCTCTCCTGAGGAGCAACAAGGCTAGTATCAAAGTGCAGGTGTCCCAGAATCCAGTACAGGCTAAAAGCCCATCATGATGTAAGATAAAGAAAGGGCTCCCTTATGACTATAAAATCTTATGGTGACTTTGAGTTCATGAGTTAGCTTCTCCAAGAAAACCATATCCCTCGTGTTTTCTGTGCATTCACAGCACTTCAGGTAGATTCTACTCACACAATGGCTTGTCTCATTACAGCCCAGAATGATTTTGTTTGGGGAAATTATTGAACTTATTTGGCACTTTGTCTCCTCCTCATGCCCTTCAAACGTTTTTTCCCCTGTCCCACTGGTGTTAGTTGTAGGTATGCCCTTATAGTAATTTTGCTTCTTACTCATTTTGTGTTCTGTTTTTGTATGGTTCTTCTTCAGGGTGTACTTTTTTTGTCCTGTTGCCCTTTTTTCACACACACACACACACACACACACACACACACGTACGTTAAATGTAAGGTATGATTTTAGCAGTTCCTGACCTGTAACAAGCTAATTCAAAATGCATATGCAAATAGTACTCTGCCGTTCAATAGACCCTAGGAAGCATGATATTCAGAAGTAGACATTTGTGCAGCATGTACTTTTTACATCAAGTCTACTGGACCATTCCCCCCCCCACCTGTTTTTCTAATTTTTGTCCCATCTTCCACAAACTTCATCAAGCTGTTCGGGTAATGAGGCTGGAATGATCATTTATCCTGGGCATATGTGTTTCATAATTGTGTGAACTGAGGAGATGGAACTCTTCCCCTTGCCAAAAGCTACAGAAATACTTCCAAAATCCTAATGGCTCAGGGAGCTATGAACCCAACACCACCAGAGGAAGTGCTGACATCTCACAGGAAGAAGTCAAGCTCCTTCATAAGCACAAAGTGCTCCAAGCACTTAGAATGGAAAGTGTTTTGATGACTGCACAGTGACCTTTGCAATACAGTAGAATTTAAGTTCAATGAATTAAATCCTTCCTGAGATCACAGAGGACTACCATAGTTTTGCAGATCTGAATAATTCTACATCTCTCTGGTTCACGTTTTTCTGGTTCAGTCGCACTGGTCTTCCGGTCTGTGAACAAATTATATGAATAATAAGGATTCCTAGCTAATAGTTAAGTTTCCTTAATAGGTTTTTAAGCCTAATGTACTCTTGGGATCAGTTCCACTTATGCTTTTCTAGATGCTTTGGGCAACGTCAGAAAGCTAATTCAAATTCAGTATTCAAAATACTTTGGAAAAAAATCTGCATTCAGCCTGCTTTTAATAGCAAAGAAATGTGAATATCTCAATACTGCAGAGACTGACAGCCTAATACTAAATATACTTTACTACTGATAAGCATAAGTACAAACTGGCCCTTAGCATGTACACCTAAAAATGCAATGTCTGGATGCAACCATGGTATATTTTCCAAACACTTTTAACATATGTGGACGCTTTCCAACAGCGAGTTGGGACAGTTCCCTGTTGATTGCGTAGTCAGTGGCAACTTTTAACCATACCCTCGAACATTTCTCTGATGAAAATAGGGACGTCCTATTCCATAATAATAAAAAATACTATTTATACACCCCCCCCCATCTGACTGAGTTGCCCCAGCCACTCTGGGCAGCTTCCAACATATACAATTTTTTTTTTTTTTAAAAAGTAAACATAAAAAACCCTTCCCTATACAGGGCTGCCTTCGGATGGCTCGGGAGTCGGATAACTCCATACCCTCCAATACTTCTCTGAGGAAAATAGGGGCATCCTAAGGAAAAGTTGGACATTCCAGGATCAAATCAGAAACTGGGATGGCCTCTGTATATCTGGGACTGTCCCTGGAAAATAAGGACACTTGGAAGGTCCACTTTAACCCAGCTCATTATCCACACCATACATTTAAAGCACATTTTGGTTGTTTAGTCGTATGTTCGAGGGTATGCTTAAAAGTTGCCACTGACTATGCAATCAACAGGGAACTGTCCCAACTTGCTGTTGGAAAGCGTCCACATATGTTAAAAGTGTTTGCAAAATATACACTGGTTGCATTCAGACATTGCATTTTTAGGTGTACATGGACCAGAGCACGCCAGGCATTCCTGACTTCCACTGCCTCCCGCAGTTTGGTCAAACTCATGTTAGTAGCTTCTCTCCAACCATCTCATCCTCTGTCGTCCCCTTCTCCTTGTGCCCTCAATCTTTCCCAACATGAGGTGGCCAAAGTATTGGAGTCTCAGCTTCAGGATCTGTCCTTCCAGTGAGCACTCAGGGCTAATTTCCTTAAGAATGGATACGTTTGATCTTCTTGCAGTCCATGGGACTCTCAAGAGTCTCCTTCAGCACCATAATTCAAAGCATCAATTCTTTGGCGATCAGCCTTCTTTATGGTCGAGCTCTCACTTCCATACATCACTACACTGGTACCTTGGGTTACATACGCTTCAGGTTACAGACACTTCAGGTTACAGACTCTGCTAAGCCAGAAATAGTACTTCGGGTTAAGAACTTTGCTTCAGGATGAGAACAGAAATCGAGCGGCGGCAGCAGGAGGCCCCATTAGCTAAAGTGGTGCTTCAGGTTAAGAACAGTTTCAGCTTAAGAACAGACCTCCAGAACGAATTAAGTACGTAACCAGAGGTACCACTGTACTGTGAAAACCACAGCTTTAACTATATGGACCTTTGTCAGCAAGGTGATGTCTCTGTTTTTTATAGTTTCTGCCAAAGAATTCTGGGCATTGCAGTTTACCTCTCACAGTACCTTTAACAAATCAGTGCTGGTGTGGGCATGGGGAGAAATGCTGCTTTTTACTGTCAAAGAGCAGGCAGACAGAGGGCTGGTGCCTCTGCGTGTCTCCATAGCGGTGACCAGAGGAGGAATGACCACTGAGAGGAGCGAAAAGAGCAGAAATGCTATGGTGCATCTGCATTAGCACAACCAGATGCCTTCTATTGCCCCAGCTGCAACAAAACGTCTCTGTCCCATATTGGTCTCTACAGCCACAGAAGGTGCTGCAACCTCCCAACAGTTTGACTTCACACACCCCTAAAGGTGCACTCCATGCCAACAACAGTAGGTGCTTAGCATTAAGATCAGAGATAAAAGATTCCTCTGCCACCTTTTACTATCATAGAGGGCTTATTGTCTGTCCTAATGCTTAGTTCAGAAATACAGGATCCCTTTAATTGTCTCCTGCCTAACATTGTATAACATCAGGTGATTGGCAGGTGGGAGTAGTTTGCCTCAAGCAGGGCTAATTTAGATGGTTCTTTTCCCTTTATTTTGGCTAATGCCTGACAATGACAGTGTGGGTAATTACAGTGGGTAATGGCATGGCCAGCAAAGTGCACATCAAAGTACAAGTAGATAAATAGGTACCACTCCAGTGGGAAGGTAAACGACGTTTCCGTATGCTGATCTGGTTCACCAGAAGCTGCTTAGTCATGCTGGCCACAGGACCCGGAAGCAGTCTGCGGACAAATGCCAGCTCCCTCGGCCTATAGAGCAAGATGAGCGCGCGACCCCAGAGTCGTCCGCGACTGGACCTAACAGTCAGGGGGACCCTTTACGTTTAATGGCATGGCCAGCAATGGCCAAAGTGTTACATGAAGTTACAACCTTGGATCTGAGGGAAAACAGGGACAAATACTTCTCAAGCACTGACAAGATATTGGCAATGGGGGAGGGGGGGCTTTTAAGAAGAAGTTTAAGAAGAAAATTGTATTGTTTAATAAACTCATTTGGTATGGCAGCCCAGATTATGCTTTAAATCATATCATCCTTTCATGTTCCTGTTTATTGGTCTAGGGAGTTGTGGGAAATTAAAATGGGACCTGGGCCCAACTGCTGGATCATTGCTCAAACCACTGAGTAGTGTGGGGTTTTTTAAGTGGGGCCCAAGGCATCGGCTCCTGATGGGGTGCTGTGGCTCCAGCACCTTCCCAAAGATGCCAGGTGATGGGGCCAGACAGTCCTGAGAAAGTGGGTAAAACAATTTTATTCCTCAGCCAAAGTAGAAACAAAAAAGAAAGTGTACCCTGATCTATAGTTGCACTGGAGAGAGAAAAGGCATACCCAAATTTAAAATAACAACTTTTAAAACATCCTAAATTTGCCCTAAAATTATTCAGATATTGAGCTCAGAATTAAATAGCCCTTGTTATAGTTTTGCCTGCCCTGAACACTGGGATTAATTTTCTGGTGCTCATGATCGTGAAAGAAATTGCTCATTATATCCCTCAATTTGACACTAACAACTTCTGGCTCCAACATTACTTTTGCACTAAGACAGAATGTAAAATTAGGGAAACTGCCTATTGGCTAATTCTAGACATTTATCGTCTCTCGAATGCAGGGGTGGCTTTTCTTATTAATACAAACCATAGTTTTTATGTATGGATCATGCCAAACTCAACCCCTTAAAAAGAAAGCAGCCTATAGCAGGTGCACAGAGCTGTCAGACCTTGAAATTTGTTTTGAAACCAGCCACCTGTTAGTGTAATTGTGTAGCTGTTTTTCCTGGCTTATGGGATTTTGGTTCAGCTGTTGTTCTCAGGATAACGTTTATTTCCTCCAGGAATCGCTCAGTTCTCTTGCTGTGAGACTTTTGTGTGCGACTGTCATCCCATAGTCTAATACAATGTGCGCACACACAAAAAGACCTTTTAGGTTTGCTTTGGTAACAGCAGCAGCCCCCTTCTTTTTGCACAATTATTCCAGTATATTGCAAATGTGATAACCTACCGGTTCATCTTAGATATTGCTTCTTAGCTCTCTGCATCACCACTTTTAATGTTTATCGTTCTGTGCTTGAGCACCTGCTTTGCATGCAAAAGCTCCCTAGTTCAGTCCCTAGAATCTTCAGATAGGGCTGGGATGTCTCTTCTCTGAAAGAGCCACCAACATGATTTATTTTTTATTATTAGTTGATGCATACACTTCCAAAGAATTTGTGCATACATAGAATTAAGGAACAGGGTGGTATCACTATGAACCCTTCCAGACTGCTGGGTGGTTTTGTTTTGGTAATGTCATTGATGCAATAATAGTAGGGCTGTTAGGGGAGGGGTAGTACCTTTGTTGGGGGACACATTATGCTCCTTCTGGGGTAGTTTGTCCACCTTTGGTTCCCATTCTGTGGCTCCTGGAAGCCGTCAGCATGCGATATCGGCAACATCCCAGGAAACAGCTTTGGCTGGCCAGTTAAACCAGGTAAGGGTAGCCAATGAATCTCAACCTGCTCCCCCCTCCCCCCGTGAGTTAGGGACTTCCCCTGCATGTGAAGACAGGCTCCAGCAGATTGAACGGATGAGACCAATAGTGGGCTCAAAGGTCAAGAAGGTGGTTTCTGCATGTGCTGTAGAGGAAAGTGAGGGGCAGATGGGGCTCATCAAACTGGGAAGGTAGTACATCCAGGAGAAGTAAAACTCCGAACCTAAATCTCTGCTGCTTTGTGGGATATCTTCAGAAGAAGAAAACGCTAAGGAGTAAACCCCACACAAATCTGGAGTGGAGTCCCTAAGATGGTTGGATGGCGACTTGTATGCCTCCTTCTGGCAATTCCTGCAGCCAAGCTGATGCTAGATGTATTGTTCTGCTTTCCTCTGGACCACATCAGCAAGGCTGAGAGGAGGGTCTTGTTGTCTGGGCATCCCAAGATCTCCCTACACACTGCCCAGGCTTGAGCTCCAGGAAAGTCTCTCAAGGCAGATGGAAGCCAGCAACAATATAACCACTCCATATGTCTTTTTGTTTTGCATTAATGATGGTGGCAAGGTGGTTATATTGTTGTTGGCCTCCATCTGCCTTGAACAGCAATGGAGTATGCCTCCAGGGGTGAAGTCAGACTGCTGCATTAGCAGTACCAAAGTGATGCAGAAATGAAATTAGGAGCAAGGATGCAGACCACTATCAGGCTTCAGAAGCATCCAGGATCTCAGTTCCTTCAAGAAGATCCAATCTCTCCTTGAATATTCCAGCATTCAGCTTCATTGCATGCCCATGAGGTTTAGTGTTATAAAAGAATGAAATGATTTTTTTCTATCCATTTTGTTCATGCCATGCATAATTTTATAACTTGCCTTTTCTCTAAGCTGAAAAGTCCCAAAGGCTGCAACCTTTCTTCACAGGAGAGTTGCTCCATCCCCTTTATCATTTTATTTGCCCTTTTTTGAACCTTTTCCAACTCTACAATATCCTTTTTGAGGTGAGGCAACCAGAACTATACACATGTTCACATATGATTTATCACAAGGGAAACTTTGGGGGATGTGTTGTAAGTGAAACTGAAGAACACATATTACATTTTCTTGGAGATTAAGATGAATTGGTGAATTTATTAATAGGATAAAATATTTCCAGCATTTTACAAAAGGGGAAGCGCCTGGTATTATAGAAAGAATATGGGGAACATTTTCAAAACATCTCAAGCTGTACATATTTCTGACACACACACACACGCAGACAGTGTGTGTGTGTGTGTGTATGTGTGTGTATTCAAGTAATGATTGCTAGATTTAACTCTGCTCTTCCAAATATAAGATTGGAGTCCCCCGCTCCCAGTTCTGTTAAAAAGACCTTGGGATTCATAGCAACCAAAAGTGTTGATGAGATTGGTTCTCTCCAATTTAAATGCACCGCTCATCTCAGCTTAGCACAAAATGTGGTTTGCTTCTTATCAGAATAGCCCTTCAGAACCCTGATTTTTAAACCTCCGTTGTTATCAACCTTTTAATTGAAAAAGGATGCCTCTTTGTGTGAAGTCCTTTTGGAAAAGAAATACTCTTTGCCTCTTATCACAGGCATGCACTTCCTCAAAGTTCCTGTTTTAGAAGTGTATTAATTGAAAACGCTGTTTGTCAGAGGAAAAGACTTCTGACTGAAGTTGTAAAACAAAGAGAATAGCCATCTCATTTAATCCTTTGAATAAGGTTTTGTTTCCCATTGAAGGAGGGGGGAAAACATCCGGAGGGTAGCAACTTCCTAAATGAAAATCCAGGATGGATTTGGATTTTCCTGCAAATTCTATTCCTACACCATTTTGGAAGGATTCATTATTTGCTTTGTTTATTTTGATGGAAGTTTTAGTCAAAAATTGATAAATTTGTTACATACCTGCCAATAGCTGTGTTTTCCCTCATAGTTACAGGATTTAATTAAATTAATCCTCTTCATTCCACCTGTTATGTTGTTATATGCAAAAGAGAAAAAACTTCCTTTTCCCCCATCAAAGGGCAACAGAATAATAACAATGAAGTATTTTTTTACTACAGGTAGCACTACCAATTTATCAATCACTTCCTTTTTTGTCTACAAAGCATTTCATGATTTGAAGGTGAAAAACCGACGTGATGGAAATTAGGAGATGCACATGCTTAAGCATGAAAAACTGCGTTGATTTGTAGAACAATGAGTAGGCAGTGCAGAAGCACCCATAGCTGAATTCAAAAATAAGAGTTCAAAAGAGCACAACTATAATAGTTTTATTAAAATACAGCATAGGCCTTATTTTGGCACAACTTGTCAAGCATTTATTGGACTTATACCCAAAGAGACTCTAACCTCTAAATTCATCCACTTAGTTTATTTTTTTATTTTTTGCACTGCACTTGCCTGCTTTCTTTCCCCCTATTTTTTTTTGGGGGGGGGAGGGAGAATAGAATTAGTTTTGTTTTAAATCCCAAGCTGCCAAAATGTCTTCAGTTTGGCTTTGTGGTATACTGTACATAGCCTGAAGTATAAATTATTTAGCACTCACACATGGTCTGTCATGTCTTGTTACTTAAGTGCAATACAGCTTTCATCTGTGTATACCCAAGGGGGCCGTCCAATTGACAGCTGGTGATGTCACCCCCATTTGGCAATCCCCTTATGAATGGAGAGGGAGGGTGTTAAAGCTTTTTCAACAGGGCTTAGCGTGCTCCTCCGCCTAGTTTAACTCTGTGTAACAGATTTATTTGGACTCATCACTGTTAAGTTCACGGCAGGTAGCACCCCTATTAATTGGGTTTTTAAACAAAATATGGCTCAAAGGGCAACTGTTTCCACTTAACAGAAGGCACAGCAGATGAACTCTGCTGCCTCCATCCATTTCCATTCCAGATTGAGCTAGTTTGAGTAAAGATCCTTGCCAGTCCCATTACTAGAAAGACTGGAGAGGTTGCTTACATCATTGATTAGCTATTAAAAATGGGAAATAATGGGTGATATCCTACTAAGTTGCACTCAGAGTAAGCCCATTGAAATGAATGGACTTAAATGACTTAACCTTGCGGATTTCACTTCACCCAATCAAAATAATAGTGTGTTTGTGTGTGTGTATCATTTCCTGAAAGTTGAAGTTAATATTTTGTGGTTTGGTTTTCAGGGTGTTGGCTGTAGAATTGCATTGCAATTAAAACCAAAATGCATGTTTATTTGGATAGTGGGGGGAGAGAGAAGTAAAAAACTCATCAATAGGAGATATTGTGGAGGTGTGGCATTGGCACTGTGAAGGTCTATGGAAAGAAAAATGTGTTGTGTCCCATGGAGTTACGTTGTTCTAGAAACAAAGATTGCTCCATTCAAATACAGGACATCTGGGAATCGTAAACATGTTTTGTTTTTTGTCAAATGAGTAAGGAACAATTAAAACAGTGGCTCCTGGGAAAAACCTGAGGCATTATTTATAGACGGGGGTGGAGGGGAGAACGTATTCTGCAGATGTGAGTTTTCAGGACTAAAAAAGGGGGTTTCGGTACACAGCACACATGTGCAGAATCTCACAAAACTAAGCAGAGTTCTGGTTTCCTTATTTCCTTTCTAATGAGTGCAAAGGTGGGATACTACAGTGAATGGCAACAGGGAAAGCGAGTACTTGTGCTGGTAGAAGGCAGTCTTAGCTCTGTGGGACTCCATGCATGGGCACTTTGTCTGCCATTGTTTGACTAGATCGAGCCCCAGATGTTCAGTTTTAATTTAATTTACCCTTCACTGAGGTTCTATTTGACTCGAGTTTTTATGCAATTACCAAGGATTGGGGAAAAGAGTCCCCACAGCAAAAGAGACAGGACTCAGGAGATAATGGCAAATTATTTAACAACCGAATCTTGTGCTGCTGCTTTTGCTAGAATCAAGATTGTGTGTCAGCTGCAAAAGGCAATAATATCCCCTTATCCCAGGCAAGTGGAGCGAAGTCATTCATTCAAAGCTATATTAAATAGTTAGATAGTTATTCAAAGCAGTAATATTAGAGAAAAGTGGCCTCTTCAAAAGCTCTTAGGATGAGGTGGCTATCATCCCTTATCGCCACCCAGCAGCTCATTTGGTAGCACAGACACTCTAAGTAAGGTTTCCTCCACAGAACTGGTGTCTGCTTCTGTATGCGTGAGTCTGAGGGGCTGAGCTATACCAGATCCTATGGTCCATTGCTGCCCTGCAGGCCCACGACTAAGTCTGTTGATTTAGTAGGTCTACTCTACATACAACTAATGTTGGATCTAACCCTTGGGTTTTATGAAATGGGTAGGGAACCTCCAGCCCAGGAGTGGATGGGGAGAGGCTCTGCCCCTGCCTCGCTTGTATTCATTGGCATCTCTCCTTGCATACAAATATACATGGATAGGCACACTGTAGAGTTGTTATTGTCTGTTTATCCAGCTGGAGGTGAAGCTTGCGCTTGTGATGTTGCCCCCCTTGCCCTCACTTAGTCCAAATTAATGGAACATAGGAGCAGCCCAAACATTAAAAAAGGACTGGCAGATTACCAAAGTACGCTAGGGGCGGAACCCTTACCTCAGGCTGATTTAGTAATCTATATATCATCCTGCTAAGGAGGGTTTTACTACAATGGCAGGTGCGTAAGTGTTGCTGAAATTAATGGGCATTCATATCCATCTTTTAGTTTCACTTTTAAATATATATATGCCCACATATGTTTGCGTTGTTGTTGCATGTTTAATTTCTTCCCATCTTGCAGCTCTTTCAGATTCACAGCTCAATCCTACCCCTAACCCAATTCAGAAGTAAGGCTTATTGAATTCAGTAGGTCTTACTCCAAGGTAAGCGGGGTTATGATTGCATAGTGGTATCAGATATTACTCTTAGAACAGACCTGTTAAAATAAATGGACCTCAGTGGGTCTACTCTGAGTATGACTATCAGTGCAGGTTATACTGTATATGCCTATTCACTGCAAATATACGCATGCCAACTCAGAAGAAAGTCATGTTGAATTCTAGACTCCAATCCTGTAGTTACTTTTACTTGGGAATAAGACTCATTGAAAAAGTGGCATTTACTTCTGGGTGGGTACGTTTATCTTAGTTCACAAAATTTATATACTGTTTTGATTGCAAAACAACAAATAATAAATACGGTAAATAAAGCAGTTTACAGTAAGAATAACGTATACGGCATTGTAAGTCGTTTGTGGCGGCATACTGTATGTTTTTGTGGAGAAACAAAAAAGGTAAAGGACCCTGGACGGTTAAGTCCAGTCAAACGCGACTCTGGGGTTGCGGCGCTCATCTTCCTTTCAGGCTGAGGAAGCCGGCATTTGTCCACAGACAGCTTTCTGGGTCATGTGGCCAGCAGGACTGAACCGCTTCTGGAGCAACAGGAACACAGTGACAGAATTGCATGGAAACGGAGTTTACCTTCCCGCCGTAGTGGTACAGTGGTGCCCCGCAAAACGAACGCCTCGCAAGACGAAAAACCCGCTAGACGAAAGGGTTTTCCGTTTTGGAGGCGCTTCGCAAAACGAATTTCCCTATGGGCTTGCTTCGCAAGAAGAAAGCCCATAGGGAAATCTCCGGGGACCTCTTTTAAATGCTAGCGGTGGGGAGCAAAGCCTTCCCCCCCCTCCGGCCTTCAGAAGAGGTCCAGGAAGGCCGGCGGGGGCCGAAGGGCTTTGCTCCCCACCGCCAGCATTTTAAAAGCAGTCCGGGATAGCAGGGAAGCGCTTCCCGCTATCCCGGATGGCTTTTGAAGGCAGGCGGGGGGGAGCAAAGACTTTTGCCCCCCGCCCGCCTTCAGAAGAGGTCCTGGACCACTTCTGAAGGCCGGCGGGGGGCAAAGGTCTTTGCTCCCCCCTGCTTGCCTTCCGGGAGAGCGGAGAAACGCAGCGCATTTCTCCGCTGTCCCGGAGGGCTTTTGAAGGCAGGCAGGGGGGAGCAAAGACTTTTTTCCCCCGCCCGCCTTCAGAAGAGGTCCTGGACCACTTCTGAAGGCCGGCGGGGGGAAAAAGTCTTTGCTCCCCCCTGCCTGCCTTCCGGGAGAGCGGAGAAACGCAGCGCTGCGTTTCTCCGCTCTCCCAGGAAGGCGGGGGGGGGGAAGCAAAGACTTTCGCCCCCCGCCGGCCTTCAGAAGAGGTTGGGGGACAGACTGTCCCCGGACCTGGTCTGAAGGCGGTTTCCATAGGAACGCATTAATTGATTTTTAATGCATTCCTATGGGAAACCGTGCTTCGCAAGACGAAAAACTCGCAAGACGAAAAGACTTGCGGAACGAATTAATTTCGTCTTGCGAGGCACCACTGTACCTATTTATCCAGTTGCGCTGCCATACTTTTGAACTGCTAGGTTGGCAGGAGCTGGGACAGAGGCAACAGGATAGCGGGGATTTGAACCACTGACCTTCTGATTGGCAGCCCAAAAAGCTCAGTGGTTTAGACCACAGCGACCGCGTTCCATTGTTGGATTAGGCCAACAGCCCAGCATCCTGTTTTCAAAGCAGCCAGCTGCATAGGTCATGCATAGCATGAGACTCTTAAATACCAGCGTCGTGGGTTCGAGCCACACGTTGGGTAGAAAGATTCCTGCATTGCAGGGGGCTGGACTGGATGACCCTCGTGGCCCTTCCAACTCTTCCGAGTTGGGGACAAAGAAGAGAAATACCGACAAGAAGCCAAGCACAAGCGCTCCTTCGATTCCTGACGGCGGAGGGAATGCGGCTGATAACAAATCAATAGCCGGCTTATCCTGCACTGATCTGCACAGCCCTCTTTTAAAAGCCACCCAAGTTTACTACCTTCACTGCCTCACGTGGGAGAGAGAGAGCAATGCAACCCCCCCCCCCCCCGTTTTATCTAGGCGCCCTTTATCTTATTTTTCCTGAATTTCCCGCGCCTGCCTTTCCCCTGCGACAGGCGACTACTTCTAAGACAAGGGAGAAACGGGAGGACACATTGAGCGGAGGAACTCGGGAAAGCTCGCGAGAACGAGGCCGCTTCGCGCGATGCGTCTCCCTGAGCGAGGAGGGAGGGGTTGAGTGAGCAAAGAACGGCCGGGAGCGCTGTCGTGTGACGTTGCCGCCGTGTCCTCCTGTGCGTGCTTTACGTGCCCGGAAGCAGCGTGAACGGACACGCGGAGGGACTCTGGGGAGAGCAAGTATCGGAAAGGAAAAAAGCGGGGTCGGGGGGTAGAAAAAGAGAAAAAGAGAAAGGGTGGTACGGAAGCCCGTAGGGGACAAAGAAGAGAAATAAAGCGGCTCTGGCCAACTTTATTGCCGGAGGTGGCAAAATGCCCGGCGTTGCCGCCCGTAAGAACCAGGAACGGAACCGAGACAGCGCCATGGAGCAGCCGCCGGCTGATGTGGGTCTCCGAAGGGGGCGGGGTGTGGTGGGGTCTCCTACTGCTTTATTGGGAGGGGTGGCCACTGAGGGGGGGTTTCAAGGGGGCGGACTGCAAACTTCAAAGGCCCACTGCCTGGTCAGAAGTCTCCCCCCCCCGTTTCCCTTTTCTCTCCGCCCCCCCCCCAAATCCCATTTCCTCACGCGAAACTCCACTGGGAAGGGCTTGGAAGGTGCCATGTTATACCTATGCACGGAACCCCCCCCCCCGCCTGCCCCATGAAGACGCTGTCAGGTAACAGGTCTTCATAGCTCCCTGTTACGCGTTTCAATCAAACCCCCCCCCCCCACACTCATTGTGCTGTGCAAGATGAGAGCAGCAACTTTTTTTGGGGGGGGGGTTGGAGTTTCCTCACTCACACATTGGGAGCGAACTTACTCACTAAAAAAAAAAGTACTGATCCAGGCATTTTTTAAACACTGCAGAAAGACCTGTTTGCTAGAAGCAACAGCACAATGAGTTTCTGTGTGAGCGCTATGTCGCCAAACCTTAAATGAAACTGCTGTCAGTGGGGTGTGCATGTGCGTGGCTATTATTGTCCGTCTTCAGGTTAAGGGGTGTCTTACGGAAAGGTGAATGGAGGGGCTGTGCAATTGTTGGCACGTTCCTCAGGGTTAGGGGTGAATAGATTTCAGCTGATGAGCCGGGAGGACATCCTGCTAGGAACGGGGTTGGACAGCGGATGCAGGATTCAGCCCTGCCCTCCTGCCCACCACCACCAGTGATGTCAGTTGATGGGCGGGTGGTGTGTGTTAGGATATTTCTGATTGACTGATACTGTTCCGATGGGAGTCTGGAGTTTGTCCAGTGACGACGTGGACGGCTGCCTGATGCCTCTGACTCCCTGGCAGTATCCCAACAACAGGTTATGGGCCTCATAGGCCAAGGTGCAGCCCCTGGGAGGCCAGGGTTGGCCCGTAGGCCAGAGCTCCACCCGTGCCCTGTGGTGTCAAAACCTCTATTCTGCTCACTGAACAGGCATATGGGCCTGTTACAGGAGGCTTGCATCATAGAACAGGGTGGATACGTACACTGTACTAATGTCCTAACAAGCTGAAATATGATTAGCTTCTTGAATTCTTTTATCAAAGGTGATCAGTTCTGAGCACCTATATTTATTATGACTATATCATTTTTATTAAGAAGACCTTTGAACATGTCCTCTAGCAGAAAATATGCATTATATAATTTGTGTTATGTGCAAACTATCTTCAGTGTCTTCTGCTTTCATAAATATCTATCATTTATATTTGTTTTCATTGTAATTATTAATTCTTGGAGCAGGCAACTGTCTCCACAGTTGATTTAACAGCACAGTCCTAACTGTATTTACTGAGAAGTGTCCTGTTGAATTCAGTGGGTAAGTGGGATTAGTCTTGCTGCCTAAACTACTTAGTTCAAGCTCATCTGCTCAAAAATTATTCCCAATAATGATGAGCAGCCCCTGAGAATCAGCTGCTGCATTACCTCTGTTCATGCAAATAGACTTTGAGTATCACAGCCATAAAAGGCAGCTGTACATTGCAGCTTGAATCAGCTCTTTGGTTTGTGGAAGGGTTGGCGATCCACTGGATGCTGACACTCATGAAAGAGGGAGGAGATTTTTGTTGATTCCCTTTGCAATTTGATGTTCCACCTCCCATGCTGTTCCAGAGGGTCCTCCAGTGATCTGGAGCAGGTTTTTGGGCTGTACAGGACAAAAATCAACCCCTTTCCTTCTGTTAGTAGAAAATTCCTTGCACATGATCTCTGGAGCAATTGTAGCTTGAGAAAATAAAATATATTCCATTCTTGAGTAAACTTAGCTGATAGAGCGATTGGGTAGCATTTGTAATTACATTTTATGTTCATGTTAGTGTTAGGAAAATTGGACTTGCCTAATGCAATAACTAGTTCTATCTATATATTTCCCAAGATGAGGCCATCCTAATATTTCTTTAGTGGAACTATCTTAGCCCCCCCCCCCCCCATTGTTATTCTGGCTTGCCTATTATTGCCCACTGCGGCTGGCAGTAGAAACAACAAAGAGACTTGTGGCTTCCTAAAGATTAACAAATGTTTTTAATTCATTCATATTGTACAAATTTATAAACAGGTTCACAATCTGAGACCATCAAAGTGATGTACAACAGGGCAAAAATAAGATTAAATATAAATTCTAATAACACTTAAACCATTGCTACAGATGCACAGTTAATGTTTCATAGTCAATTAGGTCACACCTTAGGGGAAACCATCTTAAACAGAAAGATTCCTGAACGTCATGATGTTGGTTGTCTTAACTAATTTCAGCTGGGAATTGATTCCAGAGGGCTGGAACTGCAACACTAAAAGTCCAGTTTCTAATGTAACCAGAGCATACTTCTGGGGCATGCAGTACTCTCAGCAGCAGCTCATTTGAGAAGTGCAGTTGCTGGACAGGGGCATATGGGGGGGGGTTGATCCTTTAGGTAACCTTTCTTAGCATAACCTTTTATGGACTGGAGTCTTGTTTCCTGAGATACCAAGGATAGAAATTAGGATCATTTATTTATTACACAGACGGAGCCTCAAATAGTATATTGAAACATAATGAGGTTGCAGCTTTAATATTTAGTTACTGGAGTGTTTTCTTAGTCTCACATTATTAATCTGAAACTACACTAGAGTAAATGGGATGAAAAAGTTTGGAAATATAGTCTAAATTCTGGGAACACTGCATTCCTTGTATTCCCATTTGTGCACCTGTTAGGCACAAGCCTGAGTAAATAATGAACTCTGTTCCATGACTTGAAGTCTGGGTCTGGCAGATCAACTGGGATATTGAATGCCATAGTCCAATTCCTCCACGAAAAGCAATCTATTCCCATAGGTTTATAGCTGATGGTTGCAGCTGAGTTATTTGAGCTTATATCTGTTATGGCGATGATGCATGGGAAGCATGGTGATTTCACAGTTGTCAAGGCTCAACTCATTCTGTGATAAAAGCGTAGTTTGAGAAAGTTGATCCCTAGGCTGATGTCACTCACATGATGTTTTCCCCTGTGTGTGTGTGTGTGTGTGTGTGTGTGTGTGTGTGTGTGTGTGTATGGAATGATCAGTACTAAAGGAAATGTCATGTAGCATATAGTGCTGAATTTAGCTTATGATGTATATTTTAAAGTAACTAGATAAAAGATGAATGCAAACTTGATGAGATGTACATATTCTAAACTACCAAAAGCAAAGTGAAAATTGGCTCTTATTTGGAGTCTGTGTTTAGCACTTGACTTCTTATATAGAACATTGCCATCCGTTAAGAGCTAGCAATGCTCAAATGAAGCGTGTCATTTCAGATTTGTGCACACAACATGCAGGGGTTTTTTTGTTTTTGTCTTATTTGGACACTGGCTTGGTGTAAAAGCTTTTAGCATAACACACTGTTCTTCCCCTTTATAGGATTATGCCAAGGAAAGGTATGGAGTATTGCCGCTGATCCAGTCTCAGGAGAAACCAGGTCAGTTTCAACATTCTGGAAAGCAGACAAAAACCTATTGGGTTGTAAATACCACAATCTGCAAGATAGTGCTGATAGTTGTGTCAGGTCCAATATACAGATAACCATTTCTAGCTGCAGTGGAGCCAGTCTGTCTGAGGGGGAAAAGGTAAGAGGTTGTTTCACTTCATGCTTGCAGTTAACAAAATACTGTGGAACTTCAGCTAAATTTAACACATGGCAAAAAAAACACAACCCAGTCACACTTGCTATGTGCTAAAAATCTGAGAGAACAATTGCCACGTATTAAGACAGAAATTATAGAGGCCCCTTTCTCTTTGTGAGCAGAATGCCTGTGCAAGGACTTCTATTTGCGCAGATGGGGTTCCCCCCTTCTCCCTCCCTCCTTGCACCCACCAAAATTTGCTTTGAGGGGATCAGGAGAAGCCCTGGAACAGCACACAGGAGGAGGAGAGGTGGGATTGCTGAGTCTAGCAAGCCATAATGCTTGCCTTGATGGAACAATTGCCTTAGCACAACATTAGATTCCTTCTTGAAACTTTGCTTACAGATGTAAATTTCAGTGAATACAATTGGACTGACTTCTAGGCATTCATAGGATTGAAGCCATGGTTTCTTGTAATCATACATCAAGTATGGGGAAGCCATCCAAAAGTTGTTTAACTCCCCTTGGCCATAGTGGCCAACGGTCATGGATGACGGGATTTGAAGTCCATCAACTTCTGGAGGGCTACACCTCTACTTGTTGGCATTTGTCTATCTCGAGAGACAGTGCTGTGTGCCTCTGGCACCAAACTGACACCCTGAGACACAAGGCTGGGCAGTGTATATGGAGGTCCTTTGCTGCCCATACAACAAGACTTCCCTCTCAGTCTTGTAGATATGGTCGAAAGGAAAGCAGAGCAATATGTTGGGCACCATTTTAACTACAAGAGTTGCCGGAAGGAGGTGTACAAGGCCCCATCCAACCATCTTAGGGACTCCATTCTGGATTTGTGTAGGGTTTACTCCCTAGCCTTTTCTTCTCCTGAATGTATCTCACAAGGTATCAGAGGTTTAGGTTCAGAGGTTTCCTTCTCCTAGATGGGCTACCTTCCCAGCTTGACGAGCCCAATCTGCCCCTCACTTCCCTATACAGCTCATGCAGAAACCACCTTCTTGACCATTGGACCTACTATTGGTCTCATCCACTCAATCCGCTGGAGCCTGTCTTCACATGCAGGGGAAGTCCATAACTCACTGAGGGTTTGAGAGCCATCAAATACCCTCACCTGGTTTAGCTGGCCAGTCGAAGCTGTTTCCTGGGGTTTGAGCGGTGTCGCATGCTGACGGCTTCTAGGGGCCACAGGTGAGAGATGAGTGCAGGGTGGGGACCAAAGGTGGGACAAACTATCCCAGAAAGAGAATGATGTGTCCCCCACCAGGGGTACTACCCCTAACCTAACACTCCACACTCCTCCTCATAAGTGATTATTAAGGGAGAATTAGATATGCACAAAACTAAGCTAATAATGGCCTTTTTTTCACTTGTTGGGTGTGGCCCAGCAACGTACTTGGGCTAATAAGACAGTTTATGTGTATGTCTACAAATACATCAAGCCACTCCTGCATACTTGCCAGTTTCCCGGGTAGGCATGCTTATGGCTTCAGTTCAGCCTTGCAGATAAGTCCATAATAGATATTACACTACATGAATTTGTATTTGGACATAATGCTAGCCTTTGAGAAGTCATGTTCTGTGTGCAAGCTGGGAGTAATCCAAGCACATATGTGTTGGGATGTATATTCTGCTGCTTTTGCAAAATGCAGCTTTGAAGAAGAAACAAATTGAGAGGCTTGGTTCTCATTTTTGAGAGAGAGAGAGAGAGAGAGAGAGAGAGAGAGAGAGAGAGAAACATGAAATTGGGGGGAAATTGGGCAGTGGTTCACTGTATCATGTAAAGAAGGAGTTGGAATGAATAGAAAGTTGGATAGCGCTTTTAAAAAGTTGATTAAGTTGCCGTTGTGGATTGGAGAAAAGGAAAGCATTCAGATTCAATGTTTAAAGAAACAAGTTATTATAACTTTCTTCTTTTTTTAAAAAAAACCATTAAGGAAAAGCAACAGATTACTTCACCTACTTATGCAAAAATAGTTTTCTGCAGTATGTTTCTCTTTAGCAGTTGCTTTCTGATTTTTTTATAGAAGCAGTGCAATAGTTGAAAATAATTATTTGGACCTTGTCAGAACATGTAGTCAAATGTGTGTGCCATCTGGTTTTAATGAAAGTTGGGCCATTATGTCTACAGTAATTTTTTAAAAAGTTAATCTAATGCACATTTTGGGTGATGCCTTGAACATTAGGGACTTATAAAAAGGGTGATACCTCATTTTGTCCTTTTTATTCATGTCTGGAAAATGTTGCAGCTTTGTAATAATTTTAAATTGTTGATGTAATTCTGTCTGACTAAGGCTTAGCAGATCTGTTTCAGTTTCCGTTAGCATTGGTGAAACTTGAAATTGGATTAGAACCTGTTACTCCGTTTCATTGTTTTTCTATTTTTCCGCCTCAAGCGCATCAACAGTGTAGTGGTGTATCCCTTTTACCACAGATCCCTGTTTCAGAGTAATTTGTTTTCAACAGCTTAATCCAATGCATGTTTGCTAGAAAGTAAGTCACAATGTGTTCAGTGAAGCTGACACTATCTGTTAAGTGTGTTTAGGTTTTTCTGTCCAAACTACTTAGAGAAGACAACATCTCTCCTTCATGGAAGAGCAGTGGTTACCTCTAACCATTCCCAAATTTATTCATATCAACAGAATTACCTCTGAGATTCATGGTAATCTTCACATAGAACTTCCTTAGAGTCATCTTATCCTTTTAAAAGCTTAAATGAATCTGCAGAACCTAAAAGAATTATTCCGAAGAGAATCCAACCTCAGCGTATAATGTAGTTGTATAGCTGTGAAGATATTCAGAAAGTGAAAAATTAACAAAACAGACACAGCCTGGAATAGGAAGACACTAAAGCCAGAAGTTGGAAGGAGAGAGAGAGAGAGAGAGAGAGAGAGAAACCTTAGTGTGAAAAGAGCAGACATCTATGGTACTACACAAGGTAGTTGTGCTTCCAGACAGAAAGAACCAACTCCAGTACCTGAAGCAGTGGTTTTCAACTAACACAGATATTAATAGTTTACAAGATTGCTTGCCTTATTAAAAAGGCAACATTATTTATTATTTATAAAATGTGCATACCACTTAGCATGAAGAGAAATCTCTAAGCGGCTATCATAAAATGTAATTTAAAAAGTCAATATAAATTCATATAAAATGCAGGAATCAAATAAAATCTTAAAAGCTAAGTAAAAATGGAATAAAACTGAGCAGCATGGACCTTGGCATGGGGGATGAGTTGGGTTTCCGTTGTAAAACAGAGCAGCATTCACAAACGGCATCCTTAGGGCAGAGAGTGGAATGGCTTGTAGCCATCTGGGTTTCCCCACCACTCCGATGGATATCCCCTCCTCTCATTTTCTGACCACAACATGCAATTTTTGTATACACAGTACTTCATATTCCCTCTATCCCCCACCACAGACTCCTTATCTTGCGTACCTTATATAAAACAACAGAGTACTCAACTCACCATTCATTCATGCTGCTCCACCTATTCCATTCCCTCCTCTAAAGCACTTGGTCAGATTATTCAAAGAGGTAGAACTATGTGTGTGAAATAATAAACCCTCATACCCAGGGAGAGGTACTGCTTTCATCCAAATGGGAGGTTAAGAAAACATGCGCCCAGACTTCATATCCAGTACCAAGTCAGAGATGGTGAACTGACTGAAGGTGGGAAAAGGCATCCCTTGCCACCAAGGTTTCATTTCTGCCACGAATGCTTTGTAAATAGCTTTCCTTGTAAATGTACATAAAATCTACAGGGTAGCTTTGTTGCATCAAAATGGCTATTGTTCCCCCTTTCCATGAATATAATAGCTAACCAAGTAATGTATTGCCTGCAGATCGTGTGTTGGTTCGAATAAAGGACTTGACAGCAGAGAAAGCTGATGACGTCGTCTGGGTTCGTGGGAGGATTCATACCAGCAGAGCAAAAGGTAAGCTTAGCTCTTCCAAGGTTGCCCTAGATAAGCCTTTCTCAGCCTGGTGCCATCCAGATGTTGCTGGACCACAACTCCATCAACCCTGATCATTGGCCACGGTGGCTGGGATAGATGGGAGTTGTGGGTCAAAATTATATTGAGGGCACCAAGTTGGGGAAGGCTGTCCTAGTCTGTTTATGCACCATTTATTTATTTAGAGGGTTTATGTACTGCCCACAGCTTACAACAAATCAAACTATCTGTAGATCTGTCCTTTATTAAAGGTCCATTAAAATAACACAGTTCTTTAAAAACATTTTATTATGGGTCAGTAAGGGTCAAGTTTTCTCCCCTTGTCCTGATGCTTTCTAGAACTACAGTGGTACCTCGGGTTACATACGCTTCAGGTTACATATGCTTCAGGTTACAGACTCCACTAACCCAGAAATATTACCTTGGGTTAAGAACTTTGCTTCAGGATGAGAACAGAAATTGTGCTCCGGCGGCATGGCAGCAGCAGGAGGCCCCATTAGCTAAAGTGGTGCTTCAGGTTAAGAACAGTTTCAGGTTAAGAACAGACCCCTGCAACGAATTAAGTACGTAACCAGAGGTACCACTGCACTCTGAATAGCAGCTTAGGGATTTTTAAAGAAAATATTCCAGCCTGCTGTGTCAAGGATATCTGTGTCAAGGATATCTAGATATCTCCCTGGCAGGAAAATGGGGTGGAAGGGTACCCAGCAACAAGCTGAAGGCCTTCACCTAGTTCCCTCAGTTTGCAGCTTGAAATTATAACTAGGTTGTTTACTCAGGAGTAGATTGCTAGGAGATGGCCCCAAACTGCTTGCTTGGAAATAGTATAAAGGTGCTCTAGATTCTTGCTTTCTGTGTCTTTCCCTCCTGGATTTTTATGGAATGTTACACTCTTGAGAACGGTTTGCCACAAATGCAGTAGCCAAAACTTTTTATTTCTCTTTTCCATATTGCAAAATACATGTGCCTGTCTTTCTGCGTTAGTTCTTTTTCTATAGTTAAACATGGTAGAAAAAGACCTACAGGTAAATATGGTGCTTTAAAGAAGGCTGTATAATGAAATACTTACTTTTAAATGCCTCTAAAGTTATAAAGTACTATTCTGAAGTAAAATTTAAAACCATTGCCGAAGTATCAGTCATCAGGCATACTAGAATTTCTCTTTTCAAGTTGGATAATCGGAATAAAGCTAGTTTGTGTTACTTCCTAAGTTTTAAAGGAAATGGGAAACCCTGGAACGAATTGGCCTTTCATGTAGCCCCAAACAAAATATGCCAACTCATTATTTTTTTTTTTTAAAAAATTGTTCTTACAGTGGCCTCAAAGAAATCCTTATCTAAGCTTGAGCTCCATGGCATGGCTTGTTCAGACAGAACCACCTGCCTGTCATTTTTCTTCACTGTGGGAGCACTACTTCTCTTGGGGATCACTTTCCATTGCACAAGTTTAATTTTTTTTTTTTTTTTTTTTTAAATAATATTTATTAAAGTTTTCCAATTAATTACAAATTAATAAAACATCCAATTTCAAATCTTTTTCCAATTACATCCTTTCAGGACTTCCCCTTCCCTCCCCCCCTTGTATTCCAAATCTCTCAAATAAACAGATAATCTCAACAAGTTCTTCTCCTCAGTTCAAACTTATTATCCTTAACCCAAAATTTTTTTTTTTTTTTTTTATAAAAAAAATTATTTTCCATTCCCCTAAAATCGGCTTAGTCCCTCCACGAGTTCCCCACTTTAGAATACCATGTAGATGTATATAGCCTAAATAAAACATAGTTTACGCCCTTTGGGTTCCACATTTCCCACCCCCCCTTTTCCCGGTTGCGTTCCCAATATTCCTCAATGTCCGATATTTCCACATCTCTCTAAGTCATAGTCCTTTGCCAGTCCTCTTTAGTTTCGCATGTCCAATCATGAAAGGATTCTGTCTCAAAGAAAGGCCCATTTTTTCCATCCAGATTTTTATATCCAGGAGTGAAAAACTCCAAATTATAATCCTTAAGCTTGTCAAATCTGGATGTCCCAAATGTCCCCACTTTCGACTTAGTCCAATTCTTGTTGTTTTGTTGTTCTTATTGGCCACACTCCTCTTTCTATTTCTTTCTGTCCCTGTTTTCCTGCACAAATGTCCTAATTCCAAAAGTTAGTTCCTTTGCAGAGGCTTGTTGCTCAGAAACAAAACATTACGTCAAGTTCCTTTCATTCCACAACGGATGATTCCATTGTCTTCTTCGGTATACTGGCCTCTGTAGTCATAATAATGTTCCATTTCTGCAGTTTCCCAGGAGATAAAAAATTCTGTTCAAATTTCCAACTAAAACCACTTGTGATATCCCTCGGCTCCTCTAGGTGGATTGCAAAAACTGAGTTCTCTTCCAGATCACATCCATTAGCCCTAGTAACTTTGTAATCCTTATTTAAAGCAATTTGTGTCCAATTTATAACAAATATAACCTGCAAAGTCCTTGTGACATAGTCTCTATCTTGTTTTTCTGCTTTGACAGCTCTTTGACAGCTGTCAAAACTTGCCTTTCTCCTCTCCAAACACCGTCATCGATCGCTCCCGGGGTTCCAGGGGGGGGGGTGTTTTTAAGTCCAAATTCTACTTTCCTCCTCCAGCTCAATCTCATATTCTTCACTCGTGAGGTTCCAAACTTGCCAAAATGATGTTATTCCGATCTTAGTTATCAAATCCTTTGTTTTGACCCTTCTACAATGGAGGGGGTGGCTGACTTCCTTTTTTGCGCCTCCCCCGCTCGCTCCGAAATTTTTAAAATTTTGTCCCTCTTTTTAGTCCAGATTCCAATTACTTACGGGTTGTTCTTTTAGGTCCAAATTTTCAAAGGAAAAAGCCAGCGCTCTCCGCCGGATGGCATGCGGCTTCGCACGGCAGGGATGGCAGAGGACTCAAAACACCACGCTTCTCCCCGGCACCCGATCCTTAGCCTTTAAAAAGGCTCCTTCACGAGTCGGGAGGGCGCTAACGGTGCCAGCCGAGTCTCCATGTCCACGGCCCCCGTGGCCGTGGTTTTTAAGGGTCCCCGCATCGCCGGTGCGGTAGGACCCAGCCCCTGCCGTGCAGGCTCCCTCCGGAGCTCGGAGGGAGTCCGCCATTCGGCGATGGCGCCGACCCGGAAGTCCCCATTGCACAAGTTTAAATATGCTTTGACCTCTTCAGGTGACATACAAGTCTGACAGATGTTCCATTTGTTTGAACTTCACTTACCTCATGGTTGAGAAACCGTATATTTAAAGAAAAAAGGCTTTCTGGAACAAAATATGACAATAGCTTGAGGAACTGGAGTTGAACTCTGCTCCCCAAAATCTTTGACATGCTTGATAGAAATGCTTCTTGTATTGGGCATAAATAGGGAGAAAAGAAAGGTTAGTTACTAAATTTGGTCAGTTACCTATTTCACTATAGTTTCATGCTTGTTCTGGGGGCATAAATGTTAACAGTAAATGTTAATCATTTATTTTAAAGATCCCATGGATTTTTGTGTGTGTGTGAGAGAGAGATTTTAATAATAATAATTATAATTATAATAATAATAATAATACAGTCATACCTTGGTTTTCGAACAGCTTGGTTCTCGAACGTTTTGGCTCCCAAACGCCGCTAACCCGGAAGTGAGTGTTCCGGTTTGCGAATTATTTTTGGAAGCTGAATGTCCGAAGGGGCTTCCGTGGTTTCCGATTGGCTATAGGAGCTTCCTGCAGCCAATCAGAAGCTGCACTTTGGTTTCCGAACGTTTTGGAAGCCGAACGGACTTCCGGAACAGATTCCGTTTGACTTCCAAGGTACGACTGTACTAGCAAATGTTGATAGTGGCCTGAATGGGTGTGCCAGCTTTAACTTGCATATATGTGTTTTAAAAATGGAAAAATATGTAATCTTACGCAGCCATGAAGCTCATCTGGGACGGTTGGCATGCACACATGAGTGCCAGCATTCACTCAGAGTTAGATAGTTGAAAGAGCGGCACTGGCTAGTTTATGGTTTTTGTATACAAAGCCCTAAGCAGCTCAGGACCAAGTTATCCAAGGGAGCATACAGACCAGCCTTTCTCCTGTACAGACCAGCCTAGTTGCTATGATCTGCGGAGGAGGTCTGTTAACAGTACCATGGCCTGTAGAAGTGCACCTTACACTGGTGCAGGGGAGATCTTTCTTCAGCAGGACACCTCCTTTGTGGAATGACCTGCCCATAGAGATCAGGTGGGCTTCAACTCTGTGATGTTTTTGCTGACAAATGAAAACATACCTGTTCATCTGGGTAATTCCCTGACCATTAATTCCTGTTGCTCAACATTCCTGGCCACTGTGATTGATACTTTTAACTTTACAGTGGTACCTCGGGTTACATATGCTTCAGGTTACATAGGCTTTAGGTTACAGACTCCGCTAACCAAGAAATAGTACCTTGGGTTAAGAATTTTGCTTCCGGATGAGAACAGAAATCGGGTGGCGGCAGCGCCGTAGCAGCAGGAGGCCCCATTAGCTAAAGTGGTGCTTCAGGTTAAGAACAGTTTCAGGTTAAGAACGGACCTCCGGAACAAATTAAGTACGTAACCAGAGGTACCACTGTATTTTATTGATCTGGTTTTAGTGCTGCATCTTGCTGTTTCACTTGTTTGTGAACCACCTTGATAATTTTCAAAATGAAGGTTGGTATAGAAGAAAGGAATAAATATATTTCTTAAAAAGGTGACCTTATTTTATTTCAGAATAACCCCCCCCCTTTCTACTTCAAAATGAGATTCCTGCATTGCTGGCGGTTGGACTATATGATCCTCATGGTCCCTCCCAACTATGATTCTATAATTCTCAGTAGAATTAAGAACAAGCGAACAACTTGGACAGTGACCCGTGTTCATATGCCGGGCTAAACCAGGAGTGGGTAGCCTCCCCAGCCCCACTTGAGAGACCATAATCCCACACCAGTGGTAGGCAGAGCCAGAGCAGATGATGGGTGGAGCTAGGGACAAGTTTCTAGATTAACTAATCCAGAGTAAAGTCCACCCTGCTTCAATTTTCATCGTGGTTACCTTACATTAGAATTCTTGCTCTTGTGTGGTTAACTTGGAAGTAAAGCCTACTGACTTTGATTCAGTTGCACTCAAATATACAGAGCATTTTATCTTTAGAACAACAGACCAATAAACCCCCTGTTGTGGAAAGCAAATGAAAGTAACCCCTTTCTGACTTTAGTGTGCCGCACACACGTGCATATATGACAGAAGCATACAAATTTGACCTTGGAAAGTTGAGGGGGAAAGTTCCATAGGGAAGAAGCAGGGGGAGGGAGTTTATTTTTTATAAAATGAACTACTTCCAATTATACTAAAACTGCATGAAGGAAGGGGAAACACAGTAAGTAGCCAGGAAAAAATAAGTAGGAAACAAACACAAATGAAGGAACTCTATGGGGATGGAAGGATGGGGGCAGCACAAGGCATCTTCAGGAGGCTATAAGGGCTGCCTAAAATGAGACGGGATTCAGATTTCCCTCCTGTGCGCTGATGTGAAAAATTTAGTTTCATATGAATGAGACTAGGCAAGCTTCAGGTTTGTCATCTCCCCCACTTTTGCGTCATGATTGCAAGGAGGGAGTTTTCAAAAGCTTTCGCTTCTACTTTTGCCTAACCACAGCCTGCCACGTTATCCAAACCGTGGTTAATTTTAATTTGTTTCAGACGAATTAACTCTTGCGCAGTTGTGGAAATGCATAATACCACATGGTGCGTTCAGATTCTCCTAAAAAGCCAGAGATCTTTCTGAGAATTCTCCCAAAGTTTGGAAAGACCCAACCTGGGGGCATTACTGCCCCAGCCCCTTTGTATTTGTTTCCTTCTTGCACCCCTCCCTCGCCAGATTTGCAAATTGTGACAGGAAGGATTCAAAATGTACAACACCAATGCTGCCTAAATTTCCAGATCATTTTGGGGCCTGCTTGAAACCACCACTGTCCAGAGGAGCACTGGTAAATGCATTGTTAAAATTTTAAAAAAACCTCCAGATAAATGCATCCAAGTGAATAAAGTTCTACACTTCACAGTGTCACATGCTCTGAGCACAGTCTGGAGTCATTGGTATGGCTCAGAAGGAACAGTTCCCCCCTTAACTATGCAAATGAGGGTGCCCCCCCTACAGTCAGTGAATGATTTATCTATATCTATATATGTATCTATCTATCTATCTACACACACACACACACACACACACACACACACACACACTTCTCCAAAATTCACATCTGTAGCGGGAAATTAGAATGCTGGAACAGTTTAACCAGCCTTCAGCTTTAGGCTGGACTACTGGTCTCCCTTATTTCCATTCTCTTTCAGATTTATATGTTTGTAAAAGGGTGGGGAATGGGCAGGTGAGAAGACTGGTGCTGAGGGCTTGTCTTGGGATGGGTAGAAAATTTCTGAATGGGCAAGTTGGTTTCCTTATGCCCCTTTCTGAAAATCTTTCTATCCCTCGTACCGCGTCATGATAAAAGAATCACTCCAGAGTCTGAAAATGTATTAACGTACACAGCTGAGAACCTTTCTGCAAGCTTGAGCATAACAAGATATCATACTGTGCAATAATAATACTTGTTAGAGGGGCCATGGGTTAGTTGCTATCTCTCAGGTTAACTGTGAGAAAATATGGAGATAAACTCATTTGTACTTCTCCGAGGTGCGTGGTATAAGGATGGGATTAGAAAGTGACACGTCTGATTAGGAGTTGTACTGCGTAAGGCAGAGAGATGACGAATTTCCCTGTCTGCCTTATGTTAGCCGCAATATTTGGCCCAAACCGCTAACTGGTAGGAATCCAAGCTGTCGAACTAAAAGTGAGATGTGTGATTCAGGTTCCGTTGGTGGCAAGCATTGGAGGAACTGATATGAGTCTCGGTAGAAGCCCACTCGCCAGTTCATTGCAACATTAATGTTATGAGTCAGAAAGCTGTTTCAAAAGGTGTTGAGTAGCATATGGAAAATTCATTGTGTCTGTTTTGCAGAATCGCAAAAGAGTGAGAGTATGTTTTAAACAATAGTCATTTTAATCAGAAATGGCCATGATCTCTGACACAGATACTTGACAGAACACCACATATATATTTCTGAGTTAAATAAACAGAGGTATTAACCAGGTTTCATAATAGGTTTCCTTCCATTCCCCCCCCTACTGAAAAGAGAAAATGTGAACAATCCTGAGAGACAGAAAAAGAACACATTCTCAGCTAGTGGAGGAGTGGAGCATACAGGCAAGGACTAATTTCTCCTGAAAAAGGAGTTAGTGGATCCTGGAAGGGGAGGTAAAGGTAAAGGGACTCCTGACCATTAGGTCCAGTTGTGGCCGACTCTGGGGTTGCGGCACTCATCTCGCTTTATTGGCCGAGGGAGCCGGCATACAGCTTCCAGGTCATGTGGCCAGCATGACTAAGCTGCTTCTGGTGAACCAGAGCAGCGCACGGAAACACCATTTACCTTCCTGTCGGAGCAGTACCTATTTATCTACTTGCACTTTGACGTGCTTTTGAACTGCTAGGTGTGCAGGAGCAGGGACCGAGCAACGGGAGCTCACCCCGTCGCGGGGATTCGAACCGCCAACTTTCTGATCAGCAAGTCCTAGGCTCTGTGGTTTAACCCACAGCGCCACCTGCGTCCCATAAGGGGAGGTAGCCTCCTTGTAAGGGGAGTCAAACCTCCAGGCTTGACTCTAGCAAGCAAGCCTAAGACCCTTTAGTCTGTATCTTACACAGGGGCTAGAGTGCATCCTCCCTCTCCTAGTAGGCTCTAATATCCAAGGGGGAAGCACCACATTCAGAGGGCAAGCGACTGATCCCATTCTTCCTGGAATCACTCAGATCGCATCTGCAGCAGTGAGACACAGAAGGGACCAGAGATGTAGCTCCCAACTACCTCTGTGTCACAGTGCCTTCAGGCCCCATTGCTCTCTCTTTCTCTCCCATTCCCCCCACTAGTCAGTGACAGGCAGGAGCAATCAGAGAAAAAGGCTGAATAAGACCTTCTGGGGGAAGATAACAGGAGAAAGGTGGTGAGGATGAAAGCAAGTTTTGCAATATGGATGCTGGAGGCATCCTGAGAAGGATGAAAGCAAGTTTTGCAATAAGTCCTCTCAATCTTTTTATCCATCTGTTGCAGAGAGTTGGGGGAACCCCCAGAGCAGATTTGGGAGTGGGGTGGGAGGAAGTGAGGAAGCAGAATCCTGTTGCTGTGAGCAAAAGCTATTCCGCCAGTGCAGTTACCCTTTAATTTACAGCTCAATCCTTTGCATGTCTACTCAAAAGGAAATACCATTGAGTTAAGTGGCATTTACGTCTTGGGTATATGTGTATAGGATTGCAGACATAGAGATGCCCACCAAATTTTATTTATATTTGCACCCACTTCACAAAGACAACTGTTATAAAATAAGGATAAGTTGTTTGATCATTTCAAGTGTCCTAAATACATAGGCTGCAATCCAAAGAGCTTATTTGGTGGTGTTGTTTTTTAAAAAAAAATTAAATTATTTGGAACAATGAAAAGGTTATTGTGAGTAAAAAATCTGTGCCAAAGGATGCACATGTCTGTCTGTAGTCTTTGCTTTGTGAGTGTTTAAAAGTCTGGCTTAATTTTAAAGTAGTAGAACATATTTTTGTATTCATTCAGAAAGATCCCAAGTAACTTGCCCTGAATACACCTGCATTGTTCCTTCCTCTTTCTTTTCAGGAAAACAGTGTTTCTTAGTCCTACGTCAGCAGCAGTTTAATGTCCAGGCTCTGGTGGCTGTGGGAGACCATGCAAGTAAGCAGATGGTAAAGTTTGCTGCCAAGTAAGTAAGCAATTATATCCTGTTGTCACAGTAAACAATGGTGGGAACCCAGGCTCCCAGTGGTTGGGACCATTTTCGCACATTAACATCAATGCCACGTTTGTTTTTAAAATGTAGTTATTTAAATTGTCAGCTCACTATAGTGTTGAATGCATTACACTTACAAAGACAAAATGGAACACAGCCTTGAAATTCATTCTGAACTGCTGGGGGAGCATTCTGTCTCTGCAGACAGCTCCTATTTACTTTCAAGCTGGCTAACAAAAAAGGTTGGCAGGCTGAACTTGGACACATTATTTTGTCGGATGTTTGTGTGTGCATGTGAACACAGGCTCGATCTTTTTTTATTTTATTTTACTTAAGCATGAGATCTTTACTGTGTGATGTATTCTGCCTCATTTAAATGCAGAGTGCAAATTGAAGGTATTTAGAAGTTCAGCAGTGCATTTTTTTTTCTCTCCAAAAGACAGAAAGGGTTAGGAACCTAATTTGCACTCTTGTAATCTTCATTACTAAAACTTGTTCTGTGTAGCATTCCCGCCCCCCCTTCCTCCCCCGATTGTAATTGGCTCTGTTTCTATTTTAGCAAGAAGCATTATGGTCAAGGCAAGGGTTTGCCTTCTCTCCACAGGCGCCTTTAAGATTGTGGTCTGAGTTGATGGGTGCCTGGGTTACCAAAGCAATTTGGGAATGAGGGCAGAAAGCAAGGTACCCTGGAAACAAGCTAGACAACAGAACTAGATTGTGGCACCAGAGCAGGCTTCCAGTTCTGATCTTAGAACTCTCTCTACGTCCGGGCCTTGCATTGTTTGTAAAGTTACACTACTGAGAGTGGGTGGGTTATCCTTTACACCTTTTAGTTTTGAAACCACCAATTGGTTTGATCCCTTACACGCCTATGTGTCAAAGTGGCCTTTACAAGAACGGAACATGTTTCTGTGTCCAGTTTTTGACCTGGTACATCCAGGCTTTAAATTACGAGTCTACCTTAGTATGGAGAACTCAAGATACTTCTGTTCTGTTTCTCGACATAGCTTTCGTGGCTCAGGGGTGGGCCCTAAATGCATGCCAGAAGGTGTAGACAGTTCTGATGGGGTGGAGAGGAAAGTGATGCATTGTTCTCCTTAGAAAAGTTTTTTAAAGGGCCAAACAGTTCTGGAAATAAGTTCAAGACCATAGGGAGCAGCACACTCAGTATCACATTAGCTTACTAGTATTTAGAGCACGTGTAACATGTTCTGTTAATTCTTTTAGTGTCTTTGAGATTCAATTTTTTTCCTAGTTCCTGGAGAACATAATTAGAGAAATGTGGGTTTTCTCTTTATTTGGTCTTCCTAAATGGTGCCCTCGCTTTGGCTCCAACTGTGTCATGAGTCCTTGATTGACCTTCCTAATGGTTTCAGCTCTGCTCTGCACCAGGCATTTCCTATTGTATCCTCTGTTCATGCCTTCATACTGAAGGTTTTTTCCCCTAACAAAGCCATGCATTTTGCCTCTAATTGTCAATTTGTCATCTCCGTCTCCCTTAGACAACTGCTCCCTAGGCAACTGCTTGCGCTCCCCAGTTCTTTTTTGGCCTTAATTTGGAGTGTTCCCCACTTAACACTATACACTTTGAATTAGCCAGTGTAAAGAATCAAATCAAATCAAAATCCTACTGACTTGTAGTGATTACCAAAAAAAGTTGATGCCAATCTCGATTGCTCACTCTAACCTCTCACCACCTTTTGTAAAAGAAAAAGAAGCTTGAATCAAAAGGAGTCTGTCCAAAGAGGAAGGCATGCTAATGAACCCAAACCCCCTTCACATCACATCTGGCTGCTTCATCCTTTTATTTCTTTACAGCTTTCTATAAAATAGAGGAGAAAAGAATAATGCATTTGGAGTGGACTTAAGCATTTATCCCTGTTCAAATGCTGTCAATATTTCTTAAGTGTATATGAATGAATGACCTTGCCTTCATTTCACATGAACTGGCTCTCCTACCCATTTCATGGGATCTATCCGAACACAGTTTTGAACATCTGGCTGTATATGAGAGGCATCTGCAGTTTTCGAGCATCTTAGGTTCACACTGCTTCTGCTGCTTCTTGTACATAGCCAAACAAGTATAGTTCTCCTTTTCTCAGTGTTGGCACAGAGCTGAGAACTTTCGAAATGGGGGGAACTATTGATATGAAATGTTTAGCTGAAAATACTCCAGCTTTCATGCCAGAAAAGCTCTGAGCGATGCTTTTCTGCTACTTAGTCATTAGAAGAAATGTTTTCTTGCTCAAGCTGAAAACATTTAACATGCTACTGTTGACTTTGAAGTGCCAGCAGAGTGACACTGCTTAACTCAGTGATGGCCAAACTTGGCCCTCCAACTGTTTTGGGACTACAATTCCCATCATCCCTGACCACTGGTCCTGTTAGCTAAGGATGATGGGAGTTGTAGTCCCAATACAGCTGGAGGGCCTAGTTTGGCCATCACTGGAATGTGATGTGTAAGGAACAGTGCAGAACCTAGCCATGCTTAAACCCAAGACACTGAGATCTAGTGAGCATGTGGCAAAGCATGTTACATTTGTTTTTCCACCAAACCTGTGCAAGAAGGGAAGATTTAATTTCAGAATAATATCCCCTCTCCTCCCACCACATGCTGTTCTGTGCATAACATCCCATATAGTTTAGCAAGCTGAGAAATGAGACTGGGGTTGGTGCCTCCCCAAGCCTCTTTCCCCTTTTCATTCCTGCTTCAGTGAACTGGTCCTGGTTAGTGTAAACTACAGCTCATTTTAACCCTGAAAAGATTTCGAACCTGTTTTGAACGCACTACATGATCCTGGCTAGTAAACCAACATTAAAACGGCAATGCTTTATTATGGACATAGCAGGGAACTGTAGTTTAAACCAACAGAGACTGATGTGCCGAAGCAGACGCACATGGTTGTGAATGCTACGTATGAAAGGGCCCACTAGACCTATCCAGTTGTTTAGAGAAAAGCTTCCTGCACAGCTCCACTTTCTTGCCAGTCAAGCTGAGCTCTTGTGTATCAGTGACCATGGAGCAGTCATGTCAAAGCCACTCCCCGCCCGCCTGCCCCCCGCAACCTTCACTGAATTTACTGGCACAGTTAAAATGTTGAAGGTTTAGTGCTACCTTTCTTAGGAGGTGACATCAATCGATTGCTCTCTTTGTTAGCCTTGCTACTGCTGAGTTACAGTAAATAGGATATTGGAGAAGGGAGCAAAGGATTGCCAATTGTAGCTCAATATATAAGGTAGCAGGAACTGATCTCAGGTAGCAAAAGTTGACATGTTCATTTAGCATGGATTAGTTTCCTAGAGTTTTTACTGTTAACTAGCCTATTGGGTTGGATAGTAAATAACATTCAGCATAGCCTAATAGAACTGTCCTTCCAATAACCGCAAAATAAACCTTTGTTGTATATTTTCAAATAGTAGGCAAGTTAACATGTAGCGAAATGGGTCACCAGTACTGCTGTTTCTTTATACATATATTAGTATTTTTTTTCATTGTTCATTGCAAATGAAACTTTAAACTCAAACAACAATTTTGGAACTTGAGTCATGTAAAGTATGTTCAGCTTCAGCAAACAGAGCTCAAATTCATGAATACCAAGGTGTTTTATGAGACTTGACTCAAGCAATGGGTACTTTTGAATAAAAGGATTGAGGGAAAAACCCAAGAAAACTATTGTTGTAAAAGTCTTTGGCCATAAGCAGTTAAAGTGTTACCTGGCATAAACTAGCCATTAATTTAAATTAGTGACCCATGAAACTTGTTTGATAGGCCTGCATGAGCTCACTTAGAAGTGGCAAGTACCCATTTCTGTTCTTGTCATGATTGAAGAGGTCCTCCCTGGAGCATCAATAATAGATCTTAGTGTCTCATTTTGAAAAGAATATATGCTCATCAGTTTGCAATTATGTCGTATTTCAGAGCCCTAAATAAGTTAATGTCAGATTTTGGATAGAATGTAGCCCAGAACCAAATCTTTAAATGAAAATGGACAGATGAGGACAAACTGAAATTAATATGGTGGTGCACTTTAGGTCAAAAATTGGTAACCTACATATGACTATAGCCCAATTATGGGATGCCACATCTTGCATGTGCCCTTGGAGTTGACCGCATTTGAGAGAGCAAAAGGAGGCAATATGGTCAGAACAGATCTTTTTGTTGAATCAGGTTCAGGGATGCTGTTATTGTTTAATTCAAAACAACTAAAAAAGCACTTAGGTGTCAGCTAAAGAAAAATAACCTCCGTGAACTTTCTGCAGTATGGAAAGCTTTCTATCAAGAAACCTGATTGAAAGTGATTCATTACTAAGCGGTGGCTGTGGGTTTGATCTTGCAATACAAAGTTGTTGAAAGAAGTTTGCTCAAATGCAACCAGACTGCACAATCAATGTGGTTAAAGCAGAAAGTCTTGACTAATACTTGGATAGCTGAGCTTGAACATTGCCATGTGCAGTAACAGAGTGTTGTTGGCTTTGATGACATAAAACTTTTAACGGTGGAAATGTAGGTTATCCAGTTTAAGTTCCTGAAAGGGATGCAATGCAAGCACACTTGCGTATTTATTGAGCCTCATGACCTAAATAATTTGACCATTTGGAATAGCATGCCTTCGTGGGCTAGTTTGAAATCAAGTGATAGATTGCTCCTCATAACATTATTTTTTTAAAAAAGAATCTGATTTGGACACATCCCACATTGAAGCAGGATTCTTTGGGCAGATTTGGGGCTTGTTTTAGATAAAGTACCCAAAGCAAGAACCTCCAGTGGGACTGGGCTGCTTCAGCAATGTTAAAAGCAGATTGCAGACTGTGTGCCTGCAAAAATTGAATCCCCCATCTCGCTCCGCTCCCCAAGGTGGAGAGAAGGGAGAAAGGGAGCTTGTGTGACTGGCATGTCTAACTTCCCTTGGATGGAATGATATTCCCAGGGATCTCCAATCACAGTGCTTAGGAGTATTGCTATATATTTTTTAATTCCACATTAATTGTAAATGGAGGAGATGCAAAGCTTTATTTTTCTGAGTTGGAATTTAACTTTGGACCCTGATAAGCCTCTAAATTGTTTCAGTCCAGTCTAGGGGTCTGCACAACCACTTGATTTGGTTCAGAACCCAATTTGGAGTGTTGGAGAAGAGCCCATTTGAAATGGGCTCTTCTCCAAAACACCAAATTATGTTCTGAACCAAATCATGTGGTTGTGCAGGCCCCTAGTACCTACAGACAGTGATACAGTGGGATAAAAATGCATGCTCTGTTTTGAGTGGAGTAGATTTTTTTTTAAAATAATATTTTAATAAATTTTACAAAAAAGTTTAACATAACGACAAAAATCAAAAATAATCACAACAAACAACAAACATCAAAATACAAAATAGGAAAAAAAACAAAGAAAAAACATAAAAAAGAAATTTAGCATAAAAAAAGAACTCTCTCTCAAATTAATATCCTTCAAAACCTTATTTTCCTTACTTCCACCCGCCTTCCTTTCTTGTATTCCACTTTAAAAATTAGTTTAGCAAGATCATTCATTATTCAGTTTTATCCTTATCCCTCCCTTCATATTCTTATTTGTCTTAATCACTAGAACCCCTTCATTTCATTTTCAATGTCCTCAGCATTCAAAAATTTTACAATGTTTTTGTAAGTAAACTTTAAACTTCTTCCAATCCTCTTCCACCTGCTCATCTCCTTGATCTCGAATTCTGCCAGTCATTTCTGCCATTTCCATATAATCCATTACTTGCATCTGCCATTCTTCCAAGGTGGGTAGATCTTGTGTCTTCCAGTGCTTTGCGATGAGTATTTTTGCTGCTGCTGTGGCATACATAAAAAAGGTTCTGTCCTTCTTTGGCACCAATTGGCCGACCATGCCCAGGAGAAAGGCTTCTGGTTTCTTCAGGAAAGTATACTTAAATACCTTTTTCAATTCATTATAGATCATTTCCCAGAACGCCTTAATCCTTGGGCACGTTTGAGTGGAGTAGATTAAATAGGTATGAACCAAGGGACGCATTGCATGTAAACCTTTTCCTATGACACTATAGGTGACTGTATAGAATAGCCATACATGCAGATTTTATACTCTTTTCTTCTTCAATAGATATTTCTGAGGTAGGAAAAACACATGGTGTGATTGCTTCCCACACATTATTATTATTATTATTATTACGCCCATCTGGCTGGGTTTCCCCCAGCCTCTCTGGACGGCTGCCAACAAAATACTAAAATACAATAATTCACAAGACACTCTTGTATGTTGTTGACATATAGTTTTTGAGCAGTCAGCTGGAAACAGTGATATTAATGCCTTTCCCCGGGTGCAAAGATGCCCATATATATTTACTTGGAAGTAAGCTGCGTTCAGCAAAAGTTCCACTTTTCTTTGCTACTGACCTTTGTAGTTCCTCTTTGCTTCTTTCTCTGAATTGTTTTGTGTTTGCTCAGGGACATTCCTAAACTGACTCTTAAATCATTAGTTCCTGTACACAATCGTTCCTAATTTCCTTTGAGTCCAGAACCAGAACAGTTATTTCTTGGAGTTAAAAAAAAAGGAAAAAAAGATCACAGTTGTGATCTTGCTTTTCTGACTGCCCTGATTCTTGGGCAGGTTTGGGTTGACTTTAGTTTTATGTTGTCTACTTTTATGTTTATTAATTTTCCCACAGCCCACCAGTGTGTCTTAAACTTATAAAGCACAAGTGCATTTTTAGGATCTCTTTAGGGTAGGCATAATAGTTATTTGTTAAGTGATCCTAAGTATTACTGTTGCTTAGAATATATAGAAGAAGTGCCGTGCTATACTGTATATGCTAGCCAAGTTAAAACACATTGATGTGTTGCCACTGTATAAGGTTGAGGTTTACGTGCTCCACCATTCTTTGAAGGAGTTTAGGCAGCCCGTTGGAAACTGACAAGTGACCTGCGGTTCACTTTCTACTTACCTCTATTCTTTCCTATCCCTGCATGGAGACACAGACTCTGACTTCTTAATTCTGACCCTAGGTGGGAGTTGGTTGACACTGGATTTTTTATACTTGTTTTTGTAATCCTGGCTATCCTGTTTTGATTTTTCATTGACACATTACTAAGTGCTACAAAGTATGCATGGGAGAATACACAAATTCAACCAAGGCCCTCGTGTACCATAGGTTTGAAGCAAATGATAAGATGTAGCTAATCATTTTGTTAGTATTACTTTACCTATTCTGGCATGTTCATGACCATGAGCTGCTAGAAGTGCCCTGTTCAAATCTTCCCACAGTCCTAAATTCCCCAGGAAGATTTAGAGCAAACCACACAGTCTCCTAAGCCTTTAACAAAGGTTTAATTTCCCAGAATTAGGGAAGATCCTATGTTCAAACAAGCATGGAATCTCCCAGTATGGAAGCTGACTTCTACCTGTGGTAAAGGAAGAAAGCTTTCGCTTGATAATTTCCCATTGAGAATCATGGGTGGGTAAATAGCACCAGGGCAGACCCTCAAGACCCCCCAGATTCTGAGATTATGAGAGACCACATATTAGCTCTAAAATAATTTTCATTGATTTATACAGCTCTGCTTTTAAAAACCAGTCAAGTGTGCTTTTTCTGACTACTGGAGAAGCAGAATTTTATACTTTTTGTTCATCTATATAGCACTTACAAACTATTAACTCCTGTGCAATAAGACCCTGGCCTCTGTTGATACTCTGATCTGTGTTCTCAGGCTTCTTGTTAAGAGTTGTAGTCTGCCCATTAGTGCTCTTTTACGTTCTCTCATTCTTGCAAGATCATTACTGGGGTTGGACAAGCCAACAGCTGGCAACGCTGTACAGTTCAACCTTTCTCTCCCTCTTCCTCATGACCTCTGTCTATCTCGACAATGGTTGGGCCTATACAAACATTAACTCCCATGAAACCTTTCAGCCACCACTATTTTCAGCCATAGGCTTGTTGGTATGAAACATTGAAGACAACAGCTGGAGTAGATGGTATGAGGAGTAGGGAATGGGCACTTCACCAGGAGTGGATTTTTCTGTTGATGCTCCTGATAAGTATATAAGTACCTTCTTAAGGTTTCTGTTGCTTCAGTTTGGCAACTACTGGGCTTGGAAAAACTACTGAACCTCTGCTGAGAAATCATCACCTTATAATATAGGCAGTTTGAGAGAAACCTTGACCTTTCCAAAAATCAACGTTTTTGATATTAGTATGCCAACACCTACCATCACAAATGGGAAACAGAGGATCAGTGAGTCACTTGTAGGGACTGCTTGAATGAGTAAAGGAGAGGAGGGTGGAATTAAAATCAGCAGACTCTATTATTTCAAATCCTTTCGATGTCCTTATTAAGAGCAGGCATTGATGGCTTTGACAGAAACCTTCTGTTTCAGTGAGGCTTGGCAGATCAAGAAATGACAATGATCTTTAACAGTCTTCATGGGAACTTTTAATTTGCATAGTGTGATTTAATGGTTGACCAGAGAACTCAGATTTAAACATCTCATTCTCGTTTCCTGATGTTGCTGACATACCACAGGGTCGAGTGTTTGCCTTTTAAAGTAGGTGGGATTAAAGAATTTGGAACCTCATCAAGGCTTATTTACTTGAATATTGTGCGGTGTCTGTTTCCTCTTAATCTGTTATTTGAGTCTCTGCAGTCTTGGGTTTTCTTCTACACCCTCCCTGGCTCCTGGACAAACAGCTAGCTATTATAGCCAGATGTGTGTTAATGTCAGGTCCATCTGACACCATGGCTGTGTCCCTTCCTGATCTTATTAAAGTCATCCCATTGCAAACTTGAAGAACAGCTATGTGGTATGGATCTGTCTGTGAAAACTGTTTGGAAGCTTTGTCTGGTACAGGATACTATCTCCTACCCCTGTAGAGAAATAGTGAGGTGGGCGCATAGTAGATTGATGTGGTTAGCATGCAGTCTACCTACATTGCCTCTCTCCAATTTCCACTGATCCCCCCTGGCCCTCAGGAGAAGCATTTCAGGGAGCACCGGATGTTGCAGTTCAGAATCTACCTACATAAATGTTGGAGACAAGCCAGTAGGTTGGTCTGAGCATCACAGTTAAGTTTCAGATAAACCATAGTCTGGCATAACAGGAATGAGCATGCCATATTCCAGGTTCGTGCACTCCCCTCTACTCTGGTGCAGGCATGAGGATTTGTTTGGAAACCTTTGCTTCTTTTCTAGATAAACTGATCTAGAAAAACAAGCTGAGCATAGTTAATATTAACCACAGTATATATTTTTTGGATGACACATTAATGTGTTTTTACTCAAAATTCAAAGCAGAAACTTCCAATCTCATGCCAGAGGAGAAGGGAAATGTGTGTGAAGCAGTGGCCAGGGGGTGGGGGAGAAAAGGGTAGGATATTTCTTGTAACACTAAACCAAACATAGCCCAAAGAGGCGCCTGGTTCAGAAGCACAAACATCTACCAGTGCAGTGTATTGGGCTTTGAGTTTGATCATGGAAGGGTCAAATCCTTACTCGGCCATGATGTTCACAAAGAACTTGAGTAAATCTGTCCACTGGATTTTTTCAGCCAATAGTGGTTAAAGCAAAAGAAATATAAATACACCCCTTTTCATTGGAAAAGTGCTGTCAAAATGAAATGCATCTAAAAATATGAGATGCTAGGGTAAAAGATATTAATGCACTGGTAATTTTATCTTTCAATCCCCTTTTTAAAATGAAGCTTATGACTTTTTTGACTGAAGACAAGCCTTCTGTCTCCACCCTACAGATAATTTTGAGATTTTTTTTGTTACTAAGAAGAAAAGCAGCTTTAGCATTTTTCTACTATTGCTTTTCCATGCTTGAGTTTACCAACAAAATCAAAATATTTCACTTTTAAGTTTATCTTTTGTCCCGTCTTTATCTGCATCTTCCTTTAAAGTGCATGCTTTAAAAATACACCTGACAATCTGGAAGAACTGTAGCCTTGCTCATTTGCACTTAGAGTATTATTTCTGCTTAATGCTTCCCAGACAGATGATGTAATGATTGGATCTGAAATGCTGACAAAAAATCTCTTTAGGGCTATCCTCCATTTCAGCCATCAACCCTGTTGTTAATTTATCACAGCTGAGAAATAATTTCACTAATGTCCCCTGCTTCCTGATGATGTGTTCTAAATCACTTTCTAAATCTCTTTACAGTGGTACAACATTTAATTTAAAAATAAGAATAAGAATAATAATTCCACATTGTGGCCATCAAAAATGCAAATGAATACTCCCAACTGTGACGCAATTATCATACCGACTTTTTTTTTTAATTGGCAGCATCAACAAAGAGAGCATTGTTGACATTGAAGGTGTTGTGAGGAAAGTACCGCATAAAATTGGAGGCTGCACTCAGCAAGATATTGAACTGCATGTTCAGAGGGTAATATTTTTAGAAGGAAACTAAAAAATGCTATTGTGTGATGTTGTTTTAAGATTTCTGGTGATACTCTTAAGTACTGTTCTTCTTGGTGGAGAGTTAGGCAAGCAAATAGCAAAAAGAAGAAATGAAATTATTTATCCAGCATATGCAATTAAAATAGCAACATGAGGTAACTATAAAGCCATTTTATTTGTATATTAAAGGAAATATTCATTTCCATGTGTTCCTTAAATGTTATCTTCTAGATTGTGTTTAAAAATCTGTTTTTCTCAAAAGAAAAATATGCAGACAGACCTGGGGGTTTTTATGTAGGAATGACCAGTTCACATTTTCCCCGGAAACCTATTCAGAAATAGATGGATAACCCAGCGTACATAAACATCTGCTTCTAAAGTGTAACACAGCACAAGACACTTAAATCGTATGTGTCTTCCAGGCAATCCTGAAAGGTGGAACCACTTACCATTTCTGTATTAGTAGTGGAAGTGGAGAAAATTCAGGACCCCCAAACTTTTAAATGTTAATCCCCATGTTGTGGGGAGGGTTGCTTGAAAGGCAGTAAACATTATTGAACACACTAGAGTGTTGGCCATATTTTTTGCCCCTCTTTTCTGGGAGGCTGATGACTTGCAGACCTGTTTCATAGATTGAGTACGACTTCAAACCGTGCTGTAAATGTTTGTCACAACTTAAATTCAGTCACCTGCAGCTGGAGGACAAAAGTCAATTTTGAGAACATGGAATGCGAGTTACAGAAGGAGGTGTTTAAGCCAAAGATGACAGACTCCAGGCTCAGCTTTCCATGAATTGCTGATCATGGAAGGCTTTTGATCCAGGAGTAGCGGTGGGGAGAACTCATTTGCTTATTTCACCCTTCCCCTGCACCCACCTGCTCCCAGCTCTCCAAAGCAGAGTTTAGGAAGGTGCAAATGTTTGCAGGAAGAAGGGGCAGCTGGCCAGAATCCCCCTGCCCAGCTTCAGTCCCACCGTTGGAAGTTTGGATCCAGTCAACTGAAACAGCTCCCTTAGAAATCACATGTTTACTCACACTGTTGATAAAACACCTATTTCCCCCCTCTAAAAGATCTCTCAGGTATTATGGATGTTCTGTCGGCGTGCTAATTTTGGGGGTACTTTTTCACCTTTTAAAAATACAAGCATTAAGTTGCAATCCTGTTCTGAACATCAGCTGCCTCCTTACCCATGTTACTGCAGTGATACATATGCCTTTAGACTTCTGTCAGTGTAGCCGCAAAGAATATTGGGAATTAACATACTTAATCTAGCATCAGAATGTGAGTTTTCAGAAAGATCAGCTATTTCAGGCCTAATAGCTAGATCATTAAATCGGCTTTTGAGATGGTGGCTTGCTTCATATGTCTCGCTACACCAAACTGTGGCTTAGTGTGAATGTACGAGTGTGTGGATTTTGGGAGAAGAGATCATGACCACTTTGTTCCTCCCTGGTCTTTCTGTTGCACTGAGCTAAGCCATTGTTTGGTGTGTAATCTGAACCCGTGTTTGTGGTTTAGCTCTCTCCAGCCTAACCATAAGTTTGTCTATGGCAGGGGTCAGCAACTTTTTTCAGCCGTGGGCCAGTCCACCATCCCTCAGACCATGTGGTGGGCCAGACTATATTTTGAAGAAAAAAGAAGAAAAAGAACGAAATACCTAAGCCCCACAAATCACCCAGAGATGCATTTTAAATAAAAGCACACATTCTACTCATGTAAAAACACCAGGCAGGCCCAACAAATAACCCAGAGATGCTTTTTAAATAAAAGGACACATTCTATTCATGTAAAAACATGCTGATTCCAGGACCATCCATGAGCCGGTTTGAGAATGCGATTGGGCAGCATCCGGCCCCCGGGCCTTATGTTGCCTATCCCTGGTCTATGGTTTAGGGTTCAAGGTTTGACCAAGAGAAACAGACCATGATCCTGGGTTCAAACAACACGCTTCATGCTTGGCTTAGTGCAGTGTAGCAGCAGAATGACCTGGGAGAAGGAATGTGCAAACCAAATCAGTATCACTGTAATCAACTTTCATAGAATGCAAGATAACAAAGTTCTTATTAAGTGTCTTTGATATTGCACTGAAAGTAAAACCAAACAAATGTCTCTCTTTACTTTTCCCCCCTTGACTTATTCTATATTCTTCCAGAAAATCATTATGCAAAGCTTGTTTCATATTTCTGCCAAAAATATACTTCTGTAAATCACACTGTTTCTCAGTACTTTTATGCTTCTTTTTTAAAAAAATGTTTCTTTCAGATCTATGTGATCAGTTTGGCTGAACCCCGACTGCCCTTGCAGCTGGATGATGCTATTCGGCCAGAGGTGGAAGGAGAAGAGGTGAAAATAACTTTTTTAAAAGTTAATGATTAAACAAGGTCTTGAAATCTCAGTAGCTACTATTCATAATTTATTTTTTAAAGCCTTAAATTTTGTTATCATCCAGCATTAATGTTGTTATTGTTGTTGTTGTTGTTGTTGTTATTTACACCCCACCCATCTGGGTTTCCCCAGCCACTCTGGGCAGCTCCCAACAGAATATTAAAAGCAAAACAAAACATCAAACATAAAAAACTTCCCTAAACAGGGCTTAACTGCTCTTTTACTCAAAAGAACAAGGTTGGTACCTATAGTAATTACTCCTATTTCAACATTTTGTACAAGCAGATAGATAGACCTGAAGTTTTGTATGAAGAAATTATTTCGCAAGCATAGCAGGTTTTGGATAAGATGCCCTGCATTCATTGTCAGCCTGTCTAGATTTCCCTCTCCAAAGATAGTCACCCTGAAGGAAAATCGTTCTTTAAAAGTCACTAGGAAAACTTGTCACAGGCCAAACATGTCACATGTTCCAAAACTTTATTTGGTCCTTTGAGAACAGTCTCTGAAAAGGACTTCTCCAGGTAGCCTGCTGACAGAATCAGCCAGATGCGATGGCCTGTCCTGATCTCCCTTCTGTAGCCAAGGATGGTGATGGAACCAGCATACACCTGCTATTTGAATTATGTTCACCTTACACGTCTGGCTTTGTACTTAAGCATCATGCCAGGAGCACAGGAAGCTCCCGTTCGGAAACATCCTTAGTGAAGGCAATATGATACATGCAGACCACACAGCTGCTCCCTCTTGGTGCAGAAGTGGTTCACTCAAGCTGTGCTAGACACTTGGCAGGTGTCTTCATCTCAGGCACTGAAAATCTTAGGTGTGAGCAGCTTACGGAGTTTCCCTCTGAATGTGCAACGAACCAAAAGATTTCTTATGTTACAAAACATGCATTGTTTCTCTCTCTCTCCCCCCCCCCCCTTCTGCACGTGTGGTTTTCAGTGTGTTTTTCTTTTGCAACTCTTCAGGAAGGAAGAGCTACTGTAAACCAGGATACAAGATTGGACAACAGAGTGATTGACTTAAGGGTAAGAACCCCTTGTGTTGGCCTTGAAACTAAGCAAATGGTTTACAAGGTGGGAAGATTATTTCTCAGGACTCAGAATTCTGGGGGGTTTGTATGACCCATTTGCTGTAAACTTGTTTCACTCCAGCAAAAGTCAGTGATAATGGTGGTGCTAAAAGTGACCACTTACTTGTATTCCTGGGATGTGTAACATGAAAAAACTGCCAATGGAAAGATGCTTCAAATGCCTTTGAGTTTGTTACATCAGTGGCAAACACATACACCTGCATTATACACAGTGGCCTCTTTAGCCCAGTTTTTTAAGAGTCGCAGTGAATTTTTGCCATCAAAACATTTCTGAGGAGAAAACTGATTTTTCACAGGGTGTGAGAAGCCCTCCGGGAAAAAATGGTATCAACTTTCTCATGCTTCTTTGCAACCACTGTTCCGGTAATCTGCTGCTGCCTAGATACCATTTCTATCAGGCTGCCGTTTTGGTACTGTGCTATGCGATCCTGGTTGCCCAACCGAATTGCATAGTAATGTGATGACATCGGGGATGTTTGGAGCCAGCTAAGAGCCGGCTGCATGACGACACCTGAGAGTTGCATTTCCCTTCCCTTGAAGCTCTGTTTATAGTAGAACATGGATACCTTTTGAGAGAAATAAAACATGCCATGTCACTAGTCACTCTACGAGTCACATTCTCCTGTGCACCAAATGCTCACCTGGGTCAACACCATGTGCTTCAACTAGGGAGTGTTGGCCCAGAACACAGAAAACATACATGAAACTTGTCCCTGCTGTTGGGAGTTCAACTTGGCCATTCTTTGCTCGTTGTTATTTGAGTCTCAGTGACTAGTTGCCTACCGAGACTTGAGGTGAAGGAATGATTCAAATGTAAAATGTTTTCCAATCCCATGCATGTTTTCTCAGAAGCAAGATCCATCAAATTCCATGTGTTTTGTTCCAAGTTAGCATGCCTGTCTGTGATTACAGACTTTGTTATGCTAAGGCAGCAGTTCCTAAGCATGCTTACCAGTGAATATTACAGGAGTGTCACAACTAAAAATCTGCAGTGAGGCATTTCATGGTACACAGAGATAAATACCTGACTGTGGCCTGTAAATTACTGCATAATCCTAAATCATATTTAATATAAAGCAAATATTCTTGTCCTGGGTGGGAGGTGGGTGGAGAAGTTGCTTTAGCACCTTCAAGACAAAACACTTGTTCGTTTTTTTCTTTTCAGTTGTATAATTTTTATTGATGCTTATAGCTTTAATAATGTTATGTGAACTGTTTTATCATGTTCACTTGAAAAAGGGTATAGGAATACCTTTAACAATGCCAGAAGAAGGACTAAATATACATATATTACATTTCACTAGTCTGGGCATTTCCGTCCCATGGCTGAGAACACTTCCCCCCCCCCCCAACATTTGATGGACAGATGGTTTCCTTCCTTATTTAAAACATCTGGTACAGTTTATTTTGCTGGTGCTTTTCCATGATGTGTTTGCTCCCTGTGACACACCCTTGGGAAACCGGGTGATATGATGTCTGGTAGGTTGATAGATTTTGTCTTTTGGCAAGGATGGACTCTTCGCATGTTCTTGTTCTGAACCACTCACTTTGCAAATACACATTGTGTGTGTGTGTGTGTGTGTGTGTGTGTGTGTGTGTGTGTGTATGGATACTGTTGCAGAACTCTCTTCTCTTCATGAATAATTATCATTAGTTTTTAGTCTAAAGTGCATGATCCTGCACATAATAATGGTTATTGTACTACATGGTTAGAAACTAGGCAAACAGCTGGCTGGCCATGTAAATTTGATCAACCACCGTGTTTGAATCCACTCCACATTGTAATACAGTAAGGGACAGGGCGACTTCTGCCGTTGTTTGCACATTAAATAGTGTATGGAAAACTATTAATACAAATAATTGCCCCAGAGTTGTTGTCTTCCTGTGTTTGTGTAGCAGGATCAGCCTAACTTTCTCAGTCGCCTCTGATTCCATTAGTAATACCATCATCAGGGTCATAAGTAAAGGCTGCAGCTTGAAGTGATTTGCCTGCCCACAAATAATGAGCCCAAGCATCCAGTGCCAAATAAATGGAACATTTGTAGGCTGTAGCTCTTCCTGCTGCAAAAGTATATATGTTAGAGAGGATAAAAATGCATCTTAAACCACCTGTCAGAGCAACCTTATCCATGATTGCTCTTGATATTTCTGGAAGTGTCATCTCTCTTAAAAATCATTGTGTGCATTCTGTGAAGAAATACAGGAGGGGGAAAAACCTGCTGATGCTGGTGGTTCTGCTTCATTGCTCCCCTCAAATATCTGTGTTCTTAAGAAGCATTGAGCTCTTTTTAATGAAAGAAATACAATTTTGGGGAAAGGCCACTGGAAGATGAGTTGGGCAGCGTGGATTGCTGGCTTCAGCATAGTGGAAGCTGCTTATTCAGTTTTAGATCTCATAATGTTGAAAACTTCTGCCTAAGCTTGAATGTCCGCAGCAATCCCAGATAGACACAGGAGGGGATATTTTATTTTCTCACATTGCCAGTCAGCTGTACATACTTTGTTTTAAGTGACTTCTGTCAGGCATGGGGCTTTTGCTCGTTTCATTTCTTGCTTGAATTTATAAAATTAGAGGTGACTGTGCCCAGGTTTGTGCTGAAATTATGTACATCATCTTGAAAGCCCCTTCTCAGATATCCTTGCAGGCAGGCAGCATTGCTCTGTGTAGAGTCAGAGAGCATTCTGAACAACCCCAGAGGTACTTTTGGTACCTCTTTGGTACTTCAGGTTTGAATTCTAGATCTCTAGGTACTGGGCCTAAAGCTTTGACTCAGATTAAGACCTGGAAAAAGCTTCAGTACATAAAGTATTTGGTGTCATTATTAGCTGTGCAGTGGGTGATAGGTTGTTGTTTTAAAGCTGTTCTCAGCTTTTAAAAAGAAGGTTAGTTTTTTAAAAAAGTAGACCTGGTTTTAATTGTATTCTGTTATTGACCCATCTCATTTGGGAGAAGGAGCAGACTGTAGATCTAAGAAATAAACAAATCCCCATATTTCTAGACCGATCCCTGATGTTTTAAAATAGGACTCACAACTAAGCCTTAGCAATCCCTGGCTTGGGGTGGATGAGGATGGGACCACCTGAAAAGTGAAATGTAAACAGAACGGTTAGATATAGATAAAACATGTAACTGGGAGAAGAAGAAAATAGCAAAGAAATACTTCTGTATCTTACAGGTGGGGAAGGATATGCCCAGTCTTAAAATAGCTAATGAATCCTGTCCAAATAAAAACCATGGAATGAAGTGAGGACAGGAGAGAATGGGAAAAATGTGTAACTCCACCACCCTCAGTTGTTAAGCTAGGAGGCTTGAGCAGGCCGAATTGTGGCTCCTGTGTGCATTTCACTATTCCTTCAATGTGTGTTAGTGCTCACACCTGTCACAACTTTGAACTTCAGATTGAATGAGTAGACAACTCCAGGCTTCGAGGTGTGTTGCAGGATCGCCTCCTAACTTGCACCCCCCCACCTTTTTAAGCATGCCTCTTTCAAGTGGGCCTAGTTCTTACTGAGATGGTATGTCTTTGTCTGGACTGTACAATTTCAGACTGCAGATAGACCTAGCTGTCTACATGCAGGGAAATCTTGGTATTTAAGGGTGCTATATCATGGGAGAGCGCCCTACCTGCCGTCTTAAGTGGTACAGCCAAGACACAGGCATACCACTTTGGTGAGAACAAGAGTTTAGCCTTAATGCATGTATCTACAATCTGACAGCACAAGAAGGTTGTGGTATTTTTCCTTAAGCTTAAACAAAGCATTTGTCTCCGCATGGATATGTGTGTTCACATACAACAGAGATGTATGTGAACAGAAAGATAAAATTTTGCCTCCGGCATCCCAAAAGCAATATTCATTTTCACATTTTATGAGCAATAGTATATAACATTGACACATTATTTAAGACTTATTTTTGAAGCTTAAACTTCAGGAATGTGTTTAAGATATTTTTTATTGCTTTAGCACAGTCTCCAGTTCCTTATTGTACTACTGTACATAGACTGTGGAAGAATTTAAGACTTTCACAATAAGATAAGTTTACTCCTTCTCCCTTCAATCCGTTAATCCTTACACTTCTTTGATTGCAGAGTCAGTTAACTGCATGAGGAAGAAAGAGTAAATGCACAGGAATGACTTTTGTCAAATATGGTTTCCTGGTGTCGCGTTTTCCTCGTTTGAAAGTCAGGTGGTTGAAATGGAAATTATATGTAATCCCATATCCAGTCTATAGCTCTCTTCTTTAGATTCAGAGTAGCTGACAGAAGCTTTGCAGAATGATATCAGTAAAATCACTCAGATTTAAAATGAAAATCCCAAGTCCTGGTGTGACAATTGATTCTAGAGGACTGATAGGAATACACATGGATACATGTGCAATTTTGTAGATGGGTTTTTGTTTAATTCCCCAGTGTTGACACCTCATTTGTCCTCACATTTGCCTCTACTGACATACAGGCATATCTTCTGTCAAACTCTTGACCTCAACACTTCCATCTGGTCCAGGCATCTCCCCACCCCCATCTCCGCTTTTTAAAGTAACATTCCAATTTCTCAGAAGTTTAATCATTCAATAAAACAGCAGCAGCTGTGTTAGTTAGCTCTCCTTTCAGTTGGACATGAGCCTACACTTATAAATTAGGTGGCCTTACTTTGTTTCTGATTTCTTTGTATTTGTTATCTTTTATAGCTTACATTGACAGCGTCTACTGTTGTTGTTGTTGCTGCTGCAGTAGCAGCAGTTGAATTCTATGCAAGCATTCAATAAACACAGTTGTATATACATATAGCCAGATCTCTTAAATCCAATTGTTAGAAAGGTTTCGGAGACTACATCCTGTGTTTTGTCTGAGGAAGTTGAATGGAGGCTCTCGTATTGTAGTTATCAGATTGGGGTTGGGGGGCTGGCAAAATCCCCATTGGCCTGCTGCACTACATTTGCTGTGCTTTAATACAAGACTTTAGACCCAGTGTGGTTTAGTGAATAGAGTGCTGGACCTGTGGTTGACATCATCACTCAGTCATGAAGCTCACTGGCTGATCTCAATGTGGTGTATACAGTTATCCTTCATTTTATCCACACAGTAACTGTGTGAGGTAGGTTAGCCTGAGAGCAAGTGACTGGCCAAATATGGAGAGAAGGTAGGATATGAATGTAGTACATTTTAAAATAAAATAGATGTCTCTGTGCAATCATAAGCAAATTAGTATACCTTGTAAACTTGGCTTTAAGTCCATAAATAGGTAGCTATGCCTGTTATAGCTAATTAGAAAGTTTAAGGTAAGCTGATCCAGGTGACTTGGAAGCATGGTTCTCATCAAGCTAGTAAGATTTGAATCCTTCTGCAGGTAGAAAAGAGCATTACATTTGATATGTTTCATTTTTAATGCGCTTGCTACTATTGTAGATTTTATACAAATTCAACACTTGTAGTAAACATCGTAGAGCTTCAGCCTGAATAACTGGTCAGTGTCAACACAAGTAAAAATAAATTTATTTTTAAAAGTGACTTTGTAATTCCAAGAAACAGTAAACTTAAAGAGATTCCTGTATCTAGACGAAAGAAATGAAGTGAAATTTTTCTAGTTTCTGACATGCCGTAAGTAGTGGACAATGGAATGAAAAGGCAAATTGATATCAGAGTCTTGTAGCCTGTGATTCAGAGATTCCTATGCTATTTCTTTAAAGTGGACTTCTATTAGCACATGAAACTCAGACTTTAGCCACCTTCGACAAGGGAGAACCAAAATTGTTCCCTTCTTTTTTTATTATTATCTAAGGCTTCATTGTGACACTTTGAAACAAACAAACAAAAAGGATTTGCCCTAGTTGAGTTGACGTAAATGTTTTGGTTACATATCTAATCTAATCTGGGAATTACTCAGTAATAAATTAGGTAACAGAAACAAGTTCAGCCTTTCTTTATTGTCTGTTCCCTAATCTGCATCTTCACTTCAAGGTCAAAACGTGCTTAAGGTTCAACTTCCAGTCTTGGGGATCTTGCAGTATATTTTCTTGAGCAGTGATCATTTGTCTCCATCAAATTGCTTTTCCACAGCTTTTGTTGTAGGGTCCCATATCAAGAATTTTAGTTTTAGGGCCTGTGGCAGCACATTGTGCTACTTTGCTAGATATGTCAGCTGAATTTGAGGATTAGATAGTAACTCAAGGTTCCTTTTCTTTCCTAGTTAAAGATAGAGCTCTGCTGTACTAAAACTTAGCCCCTGGATTAGAATTCATTGGCCAGGGTTTGGTCGATAGAGGTTATTTGCTATTTAGGGGTCTCATTGTTAGAAGTCACCTAAAAATATATATTTAACATGATTTGCTTTCCTTAAACTTTGAGTAAGGAGGTAGAAATAAAAAAGCATCCAAATGCTGCTTATTGACAGAAATCTGTTAGTTCTCTGGGTTTGGCCTTATATAGGGACAGACCATTCATGCATCTAACCTAATATGGTTGACATTGGTCTTGTTCACATGTGACAGTGAGCCAAACTATGGCTTAATGAGATATGAGAATGTGAGGGCTCATGTGCCCCTCACTTTTCTCCATCGGGTCTGCGAGAGAGAGATTGAAAGCATCTGCTTCTGTTTTTAGCCCTAGAAATTTGCCAAAGCCTAGTTGCTTGTGAAGATGTTAATTTTTTAAAAAATGGTTAATTTTTTTTTGCAGCAGAACTATTTTTGATGGTAAACTAAAATGCAGTGTAGATCTGGCAGCACTTAGTAATAATAATAATAATAATAATAATAATAATAATAATAATAATAATAATAATAATTTCACTATTTATACCCTGCCCATCTGGCTGGGTTTTCCCATATACTGTACTATACTGTACTGTACTAATCATATACTGTACTAGCCTAGTTAACAAAATAGCTCATCAGATTGTATAATACATTCAGGCTGTTGTAATGAACCCAAAAGCCAAACTCTATATTCAGTCCATTGCTCTTATTATTTAGCAAGGCAGCAAATCAAGTGCTCTCCAACAAACATGTTGTGCAAGCATTTGTATATATTTTTAAATGTAGGCTAAATATATTATGGGGTGGTTGTGGTGAGACTAAGCCGCTGGTGGTTGCTTAGTTTTCACTCTCTTCTACGAGTCTTTTTGTTTTGTTTGTGCAGAACACAGTCGTGTGTGCGTCACATAAAGCACATCTCATGCTGTGCTTCCTTGCAGCTATGCCTCCTGTACTTTGCACAGCTTTGTTAGAGATGAGCCTGTATGTTTGTTGGAGATGAGCCTCTGCACTTCAAGCCAGACTTTATTTCCACCAATCAGCTGAAAACAAAGTCAGGTTGCGCTGAACCCTCTACTTTAGGAACGCAGTGTGACTGTGGTTAGGATCTCACGTGGCTAAAAACAAAACAGAGGGGGGTGGGAAACCAAACCAGAAAGATGGTACCAGCCACTTTCTCGCACTATTTTAATTAACTAGAATCTGTAACTTTCCAGTGAAGAAATGAAAGCAAGCTTTGGTTTAAAAAATGCAGTTCGTTGTGTTTAAAACAAAAACGAAAAAGCAACTTTATTTGAAAACAAAAAAAACCCTGACAGATGTATCACATTTGTATTCGTTTCTGCACATCTGTGGCTTGGCGTCATGTCATGTGAAAAACCACACATCTCAACCTAACTGAAAAGGTAGGCATCTTGAAAAAGTTACAGTAAACAGAACAGTGACGCACATCCTTATTTAGGAGGCACGGATGGTGGGGGAAGGGGAGGATAAAAAATGCCATTACTGGATAGGCACATGCAGCTGTATGTTGCCAACGCAGTTGTGGGTTTGCTTTGAACTATTCTTTATTTTTTCTTCACAATAAACCTCAGGGTTCTTGATCTGCATAGCATGCTGGTATGTTAACAGTTTTGCAAGCAAGCAACCTCTGTGATCTCTGAGGAGTATCAAGCTTGTCTCTGTTTTGGAAAAAGAACTATTGTATTGGAGGGGAGAAATGGCAGGTCCCCCCCCCCCCACACACCCATCACTGCATTAGATTTTACCTTCAACTCTGTATTGAGCTGACTTTTCTTTGCTGTGTGTGGGTGACAGGAGTGGGTAACTTTGTATAGCCTCTCTCAATATATTTTATCAATTTGGTTTTTTCATCTAGTTTACATTAAGCATTATTTTTACTTCTATATATTCATTATGGATGAGTGCAACAACTACTGTGGAGCGGATTCAGCTATTGGTAGCAGAATGCTATAATGTTGTTCTGTAGAAGACAGTTGTACCTTTGTAACTTTTCTCTAAACGCCTTACCTATATATCTATATATGATGAATAAAAGCTAATCAACCCCTTTGTCTCAACTGTTGCTACAGATTTTTAGCAGTTTCTCTTGCTCTTTTTGTGCAAACCTCTCAGAAAGTTTCCTCTGCAGGCCTTTGGGTAATAAAAAATTCTCTTGAGAGAACTGTTTAATGATATCCGTTGTCCTGATAAAATTCAAACAGTGTCCAGCAGCTGAAATAAAGCTAGAAATCTTAGTGTAATATCTTCTCTTTAACAGACCTCCACTAGCCAAGCTGTCTTTCGCCTGCAGTCTGGCATTTGCCAGCTTTTTCGAGAAACACTCATTCACAAGGGGTTTGTGGAAATTCAGACTCCAAAGATTATTTCTGGTATGTACTGGTTATTTGTAATGGATTCAAATAAATTCGCAATTTTGGAGGCAGTACACTACTGTGCAGGCGGGGGGAGGGGGGAATATATCATTGAACCAGAAAGTATTAATTGATTTTTAAGTAATCAATTGCACATTGAAACCTTTTCTTTAAAAATAAATAAATGCTGCTATATCCTTTGGAAAAACAGAAGTTGGTGCACTCCCCAGTAATCTCAGGGTAGAGAAACAGGCTTATTCCTTAGCATTTTGTGTAGTTTTTCCATCTGTTTAACCAGTCTTGAAGCCCAGAAAAATGAGCTAGCCTGCAGAAAGGCTTCCTAGGCTGCTTAGGGCTGGCAGAAGAGAGACAGATCTATCTTTCCCACAGCAGCTAACTTTTGCATTTATGTATTTGGTTCATATGGGGGGGGGGGGGCTTCTCCTGTTCCTTTCTTGGTTTGTTTGCTGGACACAGGGTGGATATACTGCTTCATTTCTCCTTTGCCAGTCTGTTCACTCCTCTACACAGAGCTCCTTGTCACCGGTGGCTACTAGGCTACTGCTTAAATGCAAGGCTGCTTTCAACCAAAGGCAATATAACAAGCATAGAAAACAAAATATATTGTGTAGTTACAGCAGTGGCTGGCAACAGCCAATTCATGTGCCCACTGGGACCTACCGACAAGCCACCCTTCCCCCCCCCTCACTGCCATTGGCTGTGTGAAGCCAAAATCCATAGTCTGGAAAGGAATGGAAATAGTAAAATATGGATTGCAACGCAACATTCTTACTGCAGTTCCTCCCTTCTCCTATAAAACCCCACCTGAATGCCTCATGCCACATTCCTCCTCTTCTGGAGCTGGCATTTTAGCTTGTCTTGGTTTTAAGTCCATTTTAGCACCATAGATAGGAAAGAAGGTGAGAATCGGGCTTGGAAGTTTGCTCTTCATTCCAGCATATTGCAGAAGGCTTGGGTCTGTCGACCCTAACAACACAGACCTAGGTGATACCAAATGTGTCAGGCATTATTACTATGGCCAGCCCTATTTTTAGGTAGTGTGTTGCAGTTGCTTCAGGTGCTGGGGCGGTGGCAGCAGTCCCTACAGCCATTCATCCTGAACTCTGAGGCCATTCACCTTTGCTGGACATTAGAGCTGTATATACCCTCCCTAGAAAAATGCCGTTGGGTCTGTCTGATGCTATCCTATTGACCGTGTCGAAGTAAGATTCATTTGCCAGGCAGCTTCTATATGTGGAGCGGTGGTAGTGTTGGAGGGGAAGTGCCATCTTGTAATTTACCTCAGTCAGCAAAATGGCGCTGGCTGGTGTCTTCTGACCCTTGGAGAAAGTGTTTAAACATTCCATTTCCATCTCTGAAAGTGTACTTGCTGAATTGTCAGTTGCATGCAATAATTGAAGGAATCAAGAAAAATACATCACTTAAGTTTGCTCCTGCTTTATAGATAAATGCATTTATTTTTCAGCTGCCAGCGAAGGTGGTGCCAATGTGTTTACTGTTTCTTACTTCAAAAGCAGTGCCTACCTTGCACAGTCCCCACAGCTTTATAAGCAAATGTGTATCTGTGCTGACTTTGACAAGGTTTTCTGCATTGGGCCAGGTGAGGAAAGCTCTTTTGTTTTTCCCCCTTTCTTACTAATGCAACAGTCATGTCTCTGGAGCCAGCGTGCACTAAATGTTCAGGTTATGCACGTACTGAGCATTGCGAGGCCTTTTCCTTTCTAATCTGCAAACCAAACAAAAGTTTCATGCAAAGGCTGCTAATCCATATGGCAGTTTGACAGGGTTTGCAGGCGGAACAAATGTAATATTTTCAGCTGACGTGAGAACAGTGAACAGAGCATTGGTGTTCTCTAGTGGTTGTTGGAAGTATCATACAGCTGTTTCCTGGCAGAGAAAAAGATGACTGCAACTGTAATGGTTAATCTCTCGATGAACTTAATAGAAGCCTACAAGCTTGGCAGCCCTAGAGGTTTTATTAATGTGGGCTTGCTGAAAATCAATACATCCTAAATTAGACGGTGCAAAATATTTTCATGTTCTGGTTTTTCACAATATATCAGTTTGGATTATCATCATAGATAGCATGTGCTTATCTTCCCTCTCCCCTTCCCTGAGCTATAAATTACAGGGGAGTACTGTACTCATTTTTGTATTGTAGAGCAATCCTTGCACCTCATATCCCCAAACATATTCTTGAATATAAGAACCAAGTGCTGCACACCAACGCTGCACTACTTTAGCTCCTGCCCCCTCCTATTTCTTTTTGATGGAGAGAAATTGCACAAAGTATTGGTTGACACAGAGACCCTGGATCATAGGTACCATAATATAAAATGTGGGTGGAGATAGAGATAAAAGCTACTTTTCCATGGCAGGAGAAATACCACCCTGTGTAATATATGAACTGGGGAAATATTCTGAGATAATACAAAAATATTTGTAAGTCTCACTGACTTCATTGTTGGCTTAAATTGTTTCTTGATGGTGTTCAAAGGACCTACATGCACACTGGTGTGTGTTACTGTTCTAAATCTTCACAAGTTTGGGAATAGCACAGACTGCAGTTTTCAGATAGGAGCTGCACTCTCAAGTCACAAAAAGAGCCCTGTATTTGTCCTGATCTAGTGGTTTAGCTCCCAACTCAGAGCATGGACAACTGTTGTTGAGCTGTTATCTCCCAGGGGAGCCAACAGCACCTCCTTGCCAGGATTCAGAGTCACTTGCAGAAATTTTACTACCACAATGACCATTTTGGTGTTTAACAGGGGTCTCTCTGGCAGGAGATTAGAGTCCTGTTTCAGATAAGAGCTATTGTTCTGTCTATTTAAAATGGTAATTTGGTGCTAGAGTGTCTGTCTGAAGCTAGTCTCTACTGAGACCCATTTGTTTGGGATCTTAAAGTAATTTAAAACGTTCTCCCCCTTTGTATAGTGTTTAGGGCAGAAGACTCTAATACTCATAGACACCTGACAGAGTTTGTTGGTCTGGATATTGAAATGGCCTTTAATTACCATTATCATGAGGTGGTGGATGAGATCGCAGACACCATGGTGCAGATATTCAAAGGACTCCAAGAAAGGTAAGAAGTAAATTACATGCTATAGAAACCATAGAAAATGAGAGGCTATTTAATGTTGTCTGGAGTGCCAAAGCTAATGTGAGAAAGAGAGTTTGTATCATGTCTTACAGGCAACAGTCATAAAAGTACCCTGTTGCCAGATGGATCTGTAATCAGGATAACTTTTGACTATCTGTACACCAAATCTCAGCTTTTTCTATCTTGCAAGTAGTACAGTTTTTGATACTGAAGTCTGCTAGCAGGGCACAAGCATGATCTTGCATACGAGGAACCACATGAGTAGAGAGAAATCTCTTTTTCTTTCTACTGATGGACCATAAGTCAGTGAAATAATAGAATGGCAGCAGGTTAAAGATGTGCATAAAAGCATTTCATGTTTCTCTAATGCAGTATGAACTGCTGGAATTCATTGCCTTGATGGCTTCTTAAAAGGATTAAATAGATTCATGAATAGGCCTTTCTTGGTTATAATAGCTAAGAAGGAGCCCCTGTGTTCATAGGTGTTATGCCGCTGAACAACATAGGTGACTCTCTCAATTCATTGCCCTGTTTGTAAGCATCAAACTAGTCAGTGTTGGATACAGAGTGCTGGGCTGTGTGGTCCTTTAGTCTGATACAGCTTGTGAATACTTGTTCTTGCCCTGCTGAACTGCCTTTCAGATTTCTTCTCATACCTACACGTATCATCCTTTTTGGCCCCTAATATTCTTTTTTTATAGACCAGGGATGGGCAGAGAATATGCTTACAATTAAGGAACAAGTGCATCTTCGTCCAGGAATCTGATTTCAGGGCCAAAACTGAGCACTCAGCTCTTTCACACACAAACCCATTCTAGACCAGGGGTGGGAGAGAATAGATGTACTGGGAGATCTCTGGAATATCTGAAGTACATTTGATATTTGATTCTGAGTTGTGTAACAATAGCAGCAACTTTTGTTTCCAAGCTAGGCTGCTGAAACAAATATAATTGGGGCGGGGGGGGGGCGGTTTTGCAGGAATGGGTTGGGGTGAAAGAACTGAGTGCTCAAGTTTTGGCCCTGAAAATAAATTCCTGGACAAAGGTGCACTCATTCCTTAACTGGAAGCATCGAGCCCTCTTTCTAAATTACTATTTACACTTGAATTTTGCTGGTGGAATTCAGATTTCTGGGGGAAATCCAAACAGATCCCTTTGGCATGAAATCCATTCGCTCCCTATTGTAGACTACAGAACGGTAAGGATATATATGCCATGGGAATGATGTACAGCCCCTTGGCCCATTTTAGGATTAGGTTGTAGGCCATGAACTGTTTCCTTTTGCTGTCTTCCTCCCGACAACAGCTTTCTGGGCTGCGTCAAAGGGCAACCCACAGGTTTTGTGGATGGAATGGTAAGGCCATAACGCTGCTCTCGGATGTAAGGGCTGCCACATAGCTATGTACATTACAGTTAGTATTGTTTTTACAAAAGCTTAGCATGCTTTCCCACTTTGGCATCACACCTCATACAGGACAGTTTCATAACATTCTGGAGGATACTTAGGCTTGCAGCTGCAGAATTCTCTTGGACCACAGTCCCCTTCAAGCCCAGCTTGAAACTGTGACCAGGAGCAGCAACAACTTTGCAGCTTTTTGTGGAAAATAGCAATATGAATACAGTAGCACATTTACTGATAACCCCTACAGTTGGCTACCATAATGCTCTCAAGACAGGGTGTGGCTGCCTGGAAACAGCAACTGGTTCAGAATACAGCAGCCAAATTGATTTTCCATTATAACCTGTTTTATATGAGATTCGTGGTTACAGGTTGTTTCCAGGCTAAATTCAATGCCAATGCTTGCCTTTAGGGCCCTTCATAGTTTAGGCCCATAATACCTGAGGGTCTTGCATGTGCTCCTTCTTACTCCCTGAGATCTGATGATGAAAATCTCCTCGCATTTCATCCAATCTTTTTTGTTGTTGAAGGAAGTCAGAAAAACATAGATCATAAATGTTGCATGGTGTCAGAGTGAGCTCTTGTGGTGAAGAAGGGTAGTGCCTTTTCTCTTCTGTGTTTTTGCTTTTGTTGAAAATGGCAATCTTTTTTACGTGAAGGTTTCAAACGGAGATCCAGACTGTGAGCAAACAATTTCCATGTGAACCATTCAAGTTCTTGGAGCCGACGTTGAGGCTGGAGTACCGAGAAGCTCTGGCCATGCTTCGGGAAGCTGGAGTAGAGATGGGGGATGAAGATGATCTCAGGTACACTCATGTTGATGGGAAAGATTAGTGCCATATCTATTGGTATTGCAGATGTAACCATTTTGGGACTACATTTGGATTACATGTCGCTGTGAAAACAGTTCATACATTTGCTGGAATGCCAACACAAGCCTGTCACACTTTTCCAGCTATAGGAATTGCCACCATTATACACTCATGTACAAAATAGAGAGACGCCCCATTAAAATAAATCTCCTTGTTAAGAATGTGATGTGTGAAGAGCACCTTAAATGTTGGTTTCTCACCATTCCAAGTGGTATAAAACATCTGTTCCAGAATCCAAGCTGTTAAGTGAAGAGAACAAACCTGGTGGTGCAGTATAGCTGGGAGCTGTCTATAAACAGGTCAACCCAAATCTGTGTGGCCCTGAAGTCTCTCTCTTGCCCCTTAATTCATCCTAGACCACCCAGAGCAGTGTAACAGCTTCTTCTTTCTGTAAACAGTGGTCTGTTTAAAAACAAACAAACTGAAAATCCTCGGTCCTGGGATTACAATAGTTCATTCTGGAACATAAAATCACTTTAATGGAGAAAAGTTGATGTGATTATTTACCAAAACAAATATTTGACCTGTCCAGTTGATGGAAGGCCTTCTGATTAAATTTGTCTTCTGCACAAAATAAGGAAGTCTGGCTTCCATGTTTGTGAACTATGTTCATTATAGAGGCTTGAACATCCTAAGAGTTTGGTTGTATGCATGCTTATTCAGAAATGCATCCATTGGAGTCAGTGGGTCTTATACCCATTTAAGCATCCCTAGGAAATATTACTTAGACTTAACATAGTTTTTGTCTAATGAAGACACACAATTCTGTAAAGCAGTGACAGCTTACTTTCTGTCTGCTTCTCCAGATGGTTATGTGTCTCTTTATAGGCTCACAATATCTCAGGAGTAAACAAATGTCCTGACCACCCTACTGCAAAAGAAAAACATGTAGCGTTGGGCCTTTTGCTATAAGTATTATAGTAGTTTCATTTTTTAAAAAAAATCTCTGTGGCACTTTGAATTGCCTGAAGCTAGCAACCAGTGATCCTAGGTGGAGTGTGCCTAAAGATGCCAGTTGTGTACTGGAGAATGGAAAGCATACAGGGAGGGCACTCCCACTGCAGGAAACGAAGTGTACTATACCAGTGCCAGTCTTGGTTCTCACAGACACATTTAGCGAAACAATTATTTGTGTAGGCACTATTATAAATGCAGTATATGGAAGTGGAGTATGCATATAGTGACTGCATAGCCACCTCTGCATGACATACTGCAGAGTCTGGTCTGGTCCCTGTTAGTCATGTGGCCAAGCAGAGACCAGCAGGGAATAAAGCCCACTGCAGGCTTAGGTGGCAAGCAATAAAACCAGCCACTCCTGATCCAACATTTGGAGTTTGTCTGGCTCCCATGACCAATAATACAGTATCACATTCATCCAGGGTTGGTCTAAAACAATTGAATGGCATGAGTGGATCTACACACGTATTTTCTCATTTGTGGGATTTGTACAGCTTTTCAAAGATCAGTGCATAAAGACTCAGAAACACGAACTATAAAAAAGCTGCTTTAACCTGAACCTTAAAATCTTTGCTTTCAGTACACCAAGTGAAAAGCTCTTGGGTCGACTGGTGAAGGAAAAGGTAAACCTTTTAAAAATTACTTTGAGTCATTAATATAGCAGTAAAGTGTATTTTTGGAACAAGTTTGAACAGGTATGCTTGACACCGGAAAATGTTAACATTTGTAGCAGGTCATTCATATAGAATTTTATAGTGTTTTTAATCTGCTGTCTTAGAACCTGCACGATACTATCAAATTTAAATTCTTAAAACTTGTTGGAATTAACTGATTAGCAAAATCATGTGTTGTGAAACTCCTCGGATTTTTAGATATGTATTATTTAGTTGCTGTTTTTTAAAACCTCTTTCCTTAAAAAAAAAATTATCTTAATTTTATTTATTCCTGGTCTTTTGCAGTATGACACAGACTTCTATATTCTTGACAAATACCCTCTGGCTGTGAGACCTTTCTACACAATGCCAGATCCAGCAAATCCTGTAAGTAAATTGTTGCATGCTTATCAGTGTTTTGATTGCTGTGAAATATGATGGAACATTGCAGGCCACTTTCAGGTGTCAATAGGGGACTGGCCTGGCATGGAGTTTCTGTCACAATTATACCATATTCATGTAGTAAATTTAAAGTCAGGTGTTGAGTAGGTATGGGTCTCATAATCTGAACTGATCATTGTCCTTTGCACAGGTTCCTTCAGGAACTAAAACCAATGCTAGAAGCAGGTGTTTGTTTTTCTTACTACAAGTCCCATGATCTCCAATGGAAAAAGATGATGTTATTGTACTGACGTTATTGTATTGTAATAACTGATGTTATTGTATTGAAAGCAGTGGACACAAGGGAAGGAGAGGCCTGCCTTCTCTGTTGGAAGTGGGATGGGCATAATCTGCACTTAACAACAGTCAAATTTTGCATACCGTTTAACTGCTAGTTACTAAAATGCAATCTTTTTTTAAAGAAAACATCCAACTCCTATGATATGTTCATGAGGGGAGAAGAAATTTTGTCTGGGGCTCAGCGAGTTCACGATCCTCAGCTGCTGACTGAGAGAGCTTTGCATCACGGCATTGGTAATATTTCAGATATATATATATTCCTGTCTTTCACTTTCAAATCAATGCATGCAACAAGGATATGAAGAGATTAGAGCAGGAAACGGAAGCCTTATTCTTTGTATATAAATATAATGGCTAGATCCAAATTTAAGTTACTTCCCATTGAAATTAAGCGGTATCTAACTTGCTATGTTGATTTTGATGGGCCCTAAGTGTAGGATCTTAGTCTGAATACAGCCAAGTGTCTTAGCAACATATAACAAATGTGTCCAACAAGTTTTCAGCCACAAACAACTTTTCTAAGGGTACCTGTTCCAGGGAACTTCCCCCAGGTCACGAGTTTCTATTCTGTACAATATTTGTCAGTCTCGCTACAATTATATTTCAGTTCCATCCATCCAAAAGCTCAGGGGACCATCAAATGTGTTGAATTGTCAGGTGGACTTAAATGCAGGGGATGCACAAAAGTGGATTTGGATACCTGCAGGTGTTTCAGGGTAATCATTTTATCATTTGGTAAACGTGCAGCTGTTAGTTGCTGAAGGGAAATCAAAGAATATTGTCCCCAGGTAGGATGTCAGTTACAGAAAGGACAGGTGGGCCTGGGGGCTAGTGGACCTGGTGCCTTTCCCTGTACTATATTAAAGCCGAAAGCAATATCCTGCTGTTCTGTGGATTTACTTTTTTGGGTGGGGGTGTAACCCCTTAAACAGAGCTGCTGCTCATATCTTGTGTTCAATTTTTAAACAACAACAACAGGATCAACACAGCTTTGGCTACTAAGCACACTGGATTTGTGCAAAACAATAATAGTGGGTTGGGGGAGGGGAGCTGTCCAGAAACTGAACTACTTTGTTTTAATGTGTATTCTTTATATTTATGCTGCATGCTTTTGCTGTGCTGCTAAGGAGAATTGGACGCGAAGCAAAATAATCTATTTCTTTTACAGATTTAGAGAAAATTAAGTCTTACATTGATTCCTTCCGTTTTGGTGCACCTCCCCATGCTGGTGGTGGCATAGGTAACGTAGCTTATTTTATTTTCATTGTATTCTGGCCCTGGATTATCATCATATGGAAGGACAGTTTTACAACAAAGATGATCATAGCATTTGAGCTTATTTCGGAAAGCTAACCTGGATTTACTGGGGATGTGTATGTTTGAGAAACATCCTAAGCTTCTTATCTCTGAGATTTATAAAACAATCCATGCTTTAAGCTTTGCTTTCCTTTTTACAAGACAACTATCAAAGGAAATGATCGGACAAGATTCAAAAGCCCATAATCAAAGGAGAAAATCCTACTGCTTGTTAGCAGTGGTGTTTCTTTCCCAGCCCCCCTTCCCACTAGTGGGGCATCGAATGATGAAGAAAGAAAGCAGTTGTTTATTTGATGGAGATTTATCCCTACTGTTAATAGAGGTAATGATATAAAGTCTAGAACACTCAGTGCATTTTGATGAAACTCATTTAATTCTCCCCCACCTCCACTGGTTGTATTTGGACCAAACTTGAACATTTCCCCCCCCCCAAGTACAAAGTTGGTGATTTATTTAACACTTTTTCATTTACAGGTTACGCAACTTGCTTTATATGGCAAAACCTTGCTGATTTTACAAGAACAATTTTGCAGGCAGTAATTAGCACATGACAAACACGGAATAGTACAGTCATACCCCGGGTTACAGACGCTTTGGGTTGTGCGATTTTGGGTTGCGCACTGTGCCGAACCCAGAAGTACCGGAACGGTTACTTCGAGGTTTCGGCGCATATACAGAAGTGCTCAGTCGCACTTTGCACTTATGCAGAAGCGCTGAATTGTGACCCGCGCGTGCGCAGGTCGCGAACGCTGCGGGTTGCGAACGTGCCTCCCGCAAGGATCATGTTCACAACCCGAGCATCCACTGTACAACCATGTTACGCTATTCAAATACAGCAAGCAATGGGATACTATTCCATTGCTAACTCTTCTGGTGTGGCTTCAGCTGAGAAGGAAAATTGTTCCGGGCTCTAGCCCCACCAGCCTCACAGACTTTCACATTTTGAAGGGAAATGCGGGTTTCCCAAACCCATCTTTCCCTCATATTGCTTAATTGAGGGGATGACCAGGGAAGCATTTGCAGAATAAGAGAAGGTGGGATTAACCTACCTCACCTCTGCTTCCTATCCTCTTTTTATCTCAGCCAAGCTCTGAAACCAGGCTAAAGGCAAAACAGCTAGGGGTAGATTTACGGAGAAGAATCCGTGAGCCTGGGAAAGGTTAATCAGTATATCCTGTAAGTGCCTCCTGCATTCTTTTCTTGGTAAAAACGGGGCTGGATCCTGTCTTTGCCAAACTAAAAAACCAAAAAAAAATCGGCTACCAGGCTTTCAGATTGGTGATACTTTTTGCATAAGGCTGCTTTAAATATTAATAGAAATAGAAATTACATATTTTGAAGAATTTGTAGCACTGATCCAAACAGTGGATTTTGAGCTTAGCCTGCTACGATGCAATCGTTTGTGTTGCAGATCTAATGAGCATGTGGTAGTGTTTAAGGGATGAGAGCGCTCTCAGCAGAAGCTAATGGGGCAGCCTGCTGTGCATATGAGGCTTTGGGGTGTGGTGATGCCCTCCAACAAAATTCTTTTTAGCAAGTGTGGCAGCTCAAACTGTGTTTGCTTCTGTTTGTGATGAACTGCAAGCTTGGTGTTCCACCCAAACCCAACAAGCTGCCTACTAGCCATGGGTTGGTTTGTTTCAATTAACCACGGATTAGGGTTTGGATGACCTGTTAAATTGCATTGAATTAAAAACTAAAGTGAAAACTTTCTATCCCCTCATGGCTGTACAGCAGAGGAGCACATTGAGTACAAAGTTTGATGCGACTCATGAACCACGCTGTTGGTTCATGTATATCTGTATATGTATTACACCACTTGGTCTTCTAGCTGATGAGACTGGATTTAATTTTACAGGGTTGGAAAGAGTCACCATGCTGTTCCTTGGACTGAGCAATGTCAGGCAAACGTCCATGTTCCCTCGTGATCCTAAACGTCTAACGCCTTAAGGAAACCAGAGCGAGTTTGAAAGTTTGCTCCCTGCTCTGAACAATATAGCATAAATGCAGTATGCAACGGATGTACATCTAACCTACTAAAGTGCCACAATAACAAATGTTCCACTAATTTATTACTAATAATGAAGCCAACCATTTTAACAGATCTGGGTCGTGTTGCAGAAAACGTTATCTTTTTATGAAACATATTTGAAGTTAAGGGTACTGTTATCATCTTGTACTTTACAGCTTTCTATACACTTGAATTTTTAAAAAATTCATAGTTGTGTAATAAGGGGAGGACGTTTGTTTTTTAAAAAATATGGCAGCAGAGTAGAATTTGATCAACAGTAGTAAGAGAAATTGACAAAATAGTGAGTTGGAAGCGGATTCTTTTGAGAATTAACATGGGAAATACTGAACTCTGATCTTACATTCTTATAAATGCAGGTTGCAATAAAATTCCCTAACTATTTTGTGTGTGTCTCTTGTTTTCTACATTGCAGAATTTGTTTGTATTTTTTGTCAGTGTGCTGTCTTGCTTTTCAATACTAGAAAATAACTTTAAGCAGGGCATAATTATCTTGATCCCTGCTGAACAATGAACTATGCTGGGAGCCTTAATAACTGGCTAGCCTCTCAACCTCCGTATCTCACAGGACTATTGAGGATAAAAAGAGATGATCATGTATGTAAGCCTTAAGAGAATGTGCTTAAAACAGGCGCGAGGAACCTCAGGGCCACAGCATGGCAGGGGCACTCTTGCTGAACTACAGCTCCTATAATATTTGACCATTGGGCTTGGTGGCTGAAGCCGGTGGGAACTAGAGTTCAGTGACATTACCCATACTTTCCGAGATTGTTAGTCCTGGAACCTGCTCTCTTGTAAAGTGCCATGCACACTGATGCTGCTGTAAAATACAATAATTTGGTCTTGTGTTTTGAAATTGCAACTAAAAGAGCTAATAGTTACAGTTCTGTGATGTTTTTATTTATTCAGGAGTGAGATATTAAATAATAATAATAATAATAATTTAATTGCTGGCCAGATTTTTAAGTGTTTCCAAGCAATTAAGCCACGGTGTGAGATTTAACGGTGGGTGGTACCAATGTATATACAGAATTATGGTATCCTAATTTTCAGGGGCATTGCCATTAATTAAAGGTCCTGATGCAGGAATCAGTGTGTGCAAGTTGCAGGCACTTAAATAGACTCGGTCAAATGACACACTAATATTTTGTTTCATACCTTTCTTTGAGGATTATCACTCAAAACAAAGGTCTGGGCAAAAAATGGAAACTGCAGAAAATGAGGACTATGAAGTCACCTGGTTGAGAAATCAGGTTAGGCAGCTTAGCTAATGGGCCAGCTCTGAGTACTAAGCACTGGCATGTTCCCAGAAACATTTTTTAAAGTGGGTTTGCCTGCACGTTCCCAGCTGTATTTGTTTGCTAAGTGGATTATAAATAACTACTTATTACCACAATTTTATTGCTGTTAAATCTGGTTCCAGAAAGAGTTGTTTGTTCAGCTAATCCAACTGGAATCGATCAAATTCAATTACCTTTTCCCATGCAGAGCTAGTAGTATCTCAGGATAATAGGCTTTATTGGATGCTGCATCCTAATAAATAACAGAGTCGCTCACTGATTCATGCTGAAAGGTTTGGAAAATGATGTTTTAGGACAAATGAATTTATTGCAGATTTCTGTTTGTTTTCTCACAGATCATCCCTTATGCCTTCATCCCATGTGTGTGGAAATGTCTTTGCTCCATATTGCTATGCTTAATATGTGGTACCTGGTGCCCTGACAGTAGACAACCTATGAATTGGAGCACATTACACCCATTAAGGGGGATACTGCAAAAAATGACATCCCTGTATCAAGGTCTTCACTCCCACTTTACTGAATAGATTAGCCTGCTGTAAGGATGACTGCCACATGTTGTTTGTCTTAGTGGTCCTAGTTAACATTCCTAGTAACTGTATGCAAATACTTCTGCAGAAATCAACTCTAAACATGACACTTGGAGCAATTCCACTTCCATCCTCATGGTGAATGTCATGTGCCATCATAGAATCATATACAGTGGTACCTTGGGTTACAGACACTTCAGGTTACATACGCTTCAGGTTACAGACTCCGCTAACCCAGAAATAGTACCTCGGGTTAAGAACTTTGCTTCAGGATGAGAACAGAAAGCATGCTCCGGTGCCGCAGTGGCAGCAGGAGGCCCCATTAGCAAAAGTGGTGCTTCAGGTTAAGAACAGTTTCAGGTTAAGAACGGACCTCTGAATTAAGTACTTAACCCAAGGTACCATTGTAACATGAAAAAATACATAACTACAACGTAACAAAAGTAGTCATAGACAATAAACATTAAAAATACACAACCAAACCAATTTCCACATCAAGCACAACAAAATCTAAAATAAACTAACAGTTTAGGGATTTCATTGAAGCATACAATTGATAGGTACTACGGTAATTCTATATGTACCTATTCGTGACATTAATATAATACATTAGTTTCTACTTAAATTCATTTGGGGATTACTTCAAATGTTTCCACTTTGAAATAAATAAATTTGTATTTACTTCAGTTTGATTAGTAGGGTTGTTGACCATTGGGTATTCTGAGGAAATAATGCATTTACAAATCTTTCATACCTTTTTGAATTGGCTAATTGGGTTGATCAATGTGTTTGTTGTGGAAATAAATGAATTTAGATTCATGAAGGAATAAAATTATATTTAATATGCTTTGCAACTGGATTGTTGGGTGCTGGGTATATTGGGAATATATGTAAATAAATGAATTTTGCTGCTTTTTTTGACTGAGGTAGGCTGGGGCAAAGGGCCTCGTACTTTTAAAGACAGATAACAAGTAGTCCATAGGAAAACCTTACCCTCATGTTGGCTAGATACCTCCAAGCTGACGCGACACACAAAAACGAAAGGAAACCAGCAGGAGGCTGGAAAACCATTCGAGTCCTTGCATTCATAAGGGTTGGAAAGGGACCTCAATGCAGGAATCTCCGCTAAAGTCTCTATGGCAGGTGGCCAGGAGATTCCCCTTCTGCCAATACCGACCAACATTTCCTGCGGAAACAACCTCTGCCACTTCTCAGTGCAAGAAAACACACACACACAGGTATGTATATGTACATATGTATATGTGTGTGTTTTCTTGCACTGAGAAGTGGCAGAGGTTGTTCCCACAGGAAATTTTCTCAGTGCAAGAAAACACACACACATATACATATACATACACACACACACACATATACACGCATATACACACGCATATACATATATGTGTGTGTGTGTGTGTATGTATGTGTGTTTTCTTGCACTGAGAAGTGGCAGAGGTTGTCCCCGCAAAGTTGTGCGCACGCGCGCACAACTTTGCGCCCACTTATTACGTATTCAGAACGCCCCCGCCGCTCGCTCTCCCTGTTTCCCGCGCCGTCAGGTTTGGCGCGAAAAGTTTTCCCGGGCGGACGTTCCGGTGGGGCGTGGCCTCGGCCTCCGAGCGCTTCTGATTGGCGGGCGCCGTCACAAGGGTGCCGCTAGTGGCGCGAATTCTCCCCTCTGTCCGAGCCGGAGAGAAAGAAAGAGAACTTGTCCGCCATGGATTTAGCCGCTGCGGGGGATGCTGGGCTGGCGGCAGCGGCGGCGGCGCCGCTCAAGCAAATCCGCGACGAGGTGGCCGAGAAGTGCCAGAAGCTGTTCCAGGACTTCCTCGAAGCGTGAGTCGTAGGAGCCGCAGGGCGAAACCGGGGGGGGGGGCGAAGTTGGGCGCTTGGCGGTGGTCGTGCGCTGCGCTTTGCTGGGCTAGGAGGCCTTAGATAGCCACCCTCCACCTGGGAGCAAGTCCGGCGCTCATCCGCTTCCCCGTAGCTTTTGCACTTGTGCTTTCCCTTAGTGGGGAGCGGGGGGGGGGGGAAGTGTATAGTATTTATCCCCTGACATCGTGCTTCTCCTGGCCCTAAAGCGCTTTTGTTTTGTTTTGTTTTGTTTTGTTTTGTTTTGTTTTGTTTTGTTTGGACAAGTGTGCTTGATTGCTGGGATTGCGCCTCATTCCCAAATGTCAACAGGTGTGCCCTATTTATTTGGGGGGGAGGGGCGTACTGGGGGGCGCAGTTGCCCGCCCTAAATCAAACAAACATATAAAACTTAACTACATAACTCCTGGCCTCGCCCATGGAGAGAGGGATAAATATTTTACTCTGCTTTAGTTTTGTGCCGGTTTTAATTGTACGTGTTATTTATTTGCTGCTGTAAGTCGCCTTGAGTTAAGTTTTTTTTTGGGGGGAGGGACTAATAAGTTTAGTAAACAAGAGCAGTAGTAGGGGTTTTCCTTTGCAGTATTCAGCATCCGCTGTTGCCTCCTCCTGAATAACCTTAACCTTTTGAAGTGCTGTGAAACAGCTTGTTTTTGCTCAAAGGTAAATAAGCCGCTGCAGCTTAAATACTTTTGAGGCTTACTTCCGAGGAAGCATACATAGGCTCAGTCTGCATACCTCCAATCCTATGCACACTTTTAATTATTTACGACTACATTTCTATTCTAGGATCTCAACGCGTTGCACATGGTTCTCTTCCTGCCCCATATCCTTACAAAAACCCAGTGGGGTTGGGTGTGCTGAGAGTCAATGACTGGCCCAAGGTCACCTAAATGAGTTTCATGTTTAAGTGGAGATTTGAACTCTAGTTTCTCAGTTCCTAGTCTAACACTAGGCACTAATCACTACACCATTACAAATCAGTTACACCATTACACCATCAGTTACACCATTACAAATCCTATTGAGCTCAATGATTCTTGCATCTGAGTAAACTTGCATAGGACTACAAAGCTTATAATGGGCTGCAGTGTGGGACTCCTTGATAAAAGGCAGCTATTTTTTCCTCATTTTTTCACTGATAACATCAACCCTCCTAACTGTAATCATTATTTCTTGTAATCTGATGACCACACCACTGGGGTCTGTGTATTTTTTCCTCATATTTAGATGCTTCCTTCCTTTTCATGTGGCATAATTAGTGAAATGTCAGGGCTCTTCTGTATTCTGTGTGCAGCTTATACAAAATGAACATTTTTACTTGCAGCTATAACTCAGCTTTTCATTAGGTGTTCAGTAGCAGCAGGGGTTCCCTCCTGTCAAGTGATAGTTTCTCATTATTAGCTTTTAAGCCTTTCTCTTCATAGTATTAGCACAGAGTGTAGCATGTACGCAGACTCACTATTTAGGAAACAATTCCTACAAACTGTCCCTTAAAATATTGCTATTTTCAGATTTCAGAACAGTGATGGAGAAGTTAAATACTTGCGAGATGCAGAGGAATTGATTCGTCCAGAGAGAAACACGTTAATTGTGAGCTTTGAGGATCTGGAGCAGTTTAATCAGCAGCTTGCTACCACAATCCAAGAAGAGTTCTATAGGTAAGGAGGCTCCAGTAAACATGCTTTATTGAATAGTTGGCTCCATCATAACTATTTTACCCATCCTGGGTTTTATTAGAGGAGTTCTAAGTCAAGGCTGGGGAACCTGTGGACCTCTGGGTGATGTTGGGCTCCAGCTCATGCCCCATAACCAGCATGGACTTTGGTTAGGGATGATGGAAGATGTAGTTCAAAAACATACGGATGGTCACAGGTGCCCCATTTCTGCTCTAAGTAACATTAAGAAAGAAGGGAATATGTTTTCACAGTTAAAGGTGCTTGTCATTCACAGCCCTCTGGTGGTGGTTTTTTAAAGTATAGTTAACTATACTAAATAACGTTTGCAAAGTTGTTACTTGAACAAAAAGCCAAACAGATTTGTCAGACCACAGTTTTATATTTTTCACTTGTTTTAATATTACTGTATTTTACCATTGTACTTTGCAAGATACTTTACAGGATAGAAATTCATGATGTATGCTGCTACTTTGATCCAAAGGGTATAAAATATAGATTTGTATCACTAAAACTTGTTTTTCTATTTTAGAGTCTATCCTTTCTTGTGTCGAGCTGTAAAAACCTTTGCTAGAGACCATGGAAATGTTCCCCCCAATAAGGACTTCTATGTTGCTTTCCAGGACCTACCTACCAGACACAAGTAAGATATATTCATACTGTAAAGATGTAAGCATACAATTTAGTAAGGTAACTCCAAATAAGCTCCTCCTTTGTAGGATGTTATTTACAATTCAGGAGCAAGGTAACTCCAAATAAGCTCCTCCTTTGTAGGATGTTATTTACAATTCAGGAGCATTCAAATGGCCTCCATTAACTTGTGAGTCATAGGCTACCCATCCCGATTATACCATCATTTCAGCTATCAGAATATACTGATAGCCAACATGGTTTATCAAGAGGAGTGATGCTGATGCATACAACCGTACTTCCATCAATTTTTTTCTTTTTTAGTGAGGAGAACAATACTTATGCCTTGTGTTCTATATAGTTAAAAGAAAGAGTGCAGGAGATTGCTATGTGGCTATGCTTCAGACATATGGAGAGAAGTTTTTTCTCAGACTCCGATGATGTTTTGCGTGAAGACATGGATAGTGATTTTGCAGATATGAGGCCTACTACCTGTGCTTTAGACTCTTGCACGTCCTGACTAAGAATAGTTGCCCAATAAGAACTAGCTGTGTGGGTTAGTGTTGTGGCAAATGCTTCTTTCCATTAAAGTATGAAACCCATTGGGTCTCAAGGTGGCATCTTAGCTCCAGGTTTCCCTTAATGAAATGGGCCTAGAAAATCAGTTCCAGCTTGATCATGAAATGACCTCGCTAGCCTTTGTAGGTTGCCAAAAATAAAATGGGGGAGTGTGTCCTGTTGATTCTGCTGGACCTTTATGTGGTGTTAGACACTTGTCAACCATGGTGCCTTGTATGTTTACAATATTTCAACAAGGTATTTTTAAAAGTTACAGAGAACAAGATTGAAAGTCAGCAGCTCAGGTTCCTAAGCTTCTAAAGGTTTGATTACGTCCTTTGTTTAAATGTCAGGGAAATCATCCCACCATATTCAGTTGGCCTGCACCTAACTGCTGTGAGCAGAACAGGTACTTCTTTGTTCTTAGCTACAGAACAATTTGTACTTGTCAGTTCTGGTTCTCTTTCGACAACAATGGACCATAATAGGCTTGCTATCTGATCTTCTGGAATGTATTTTAAAACTGATGAGCTTTTGAATGTGACTTTGTTCTTTAAACAGAATTCGTGAAATGACGTCGGCTCGAATTGGATCGCTAATGCGTATTAGCGGGCAAGTGGTCCGCACACACCCGGTTCACCCAGAGCTCGTAAGCGGAACATTCCTGTGCCTGGATTGCCAGACAGTGATAAAAGATGTTGAGCAGCAGTTCAAGTACACACAACCCAACATCTGCAGAAACCCAGTTTGTGCCAATAGGAAACGGTTCCTTCTGGACACCAACAAATCCAGATTTGTTGACTTTCAAAAGGTAATTCAGCAATTGTCAGAATTTCTGCTGGGTTCGAAAACATGATGTGATGTCGGGTTAGTCTTCTATACTTGAATGGTTCAGCTGTAAAGTTAAATAAACCATGGTTTGGCACCACATGAACTGTAATTTCCTCCCTGCTTTCACGAGTTTGTGGCAAACCGTTGTATGCCATTTAGTCTAAATTGACAAACTAAAGTTTATGCTTGCCTTGGGATCCAGAATCAAAACATCTTGGTTTGCAGGTAACAAATCTTAGTTTGCTGGTTTTGGATAAAATAGTAAACTAAACTATAGTGAAAGGACGGGAGTTTTGACATGCAGGAAGGAGAAGGAACTCAGGTGCCTGACGGTAAAGGCCTGTTGATGTAGGATTGAACAGTGATTTAGCATTACCGTATTTTTCGCACCATAGGACGCACTTTTTCCCCTCCAAAAATGAAGGGGAAATGTGTGTGCGTCCTATGGTGCGAATGCAGGCTTTTGCTGAAGCCTGGAGAGTGAGAGGGGTCGGTGCGCACCGACCCCTCATGCTCTCCAGGCTTCGCACACCTCTCCGCAAGCAGCGGGAGCCCAGCGCTGGGCTCCCGCTGCTTGCGGAGAGTTGCCAGCATGCCGAAGCCTGCGCGCGCTGAGCTCAGCGCGCCCAGGCTTCGCAGACCTCTCCGCAAGCAGCGGGAGCGCTCCCATGGCTTGCAGAGAGCTGCCTGTTTGGGGGCCGGGGTCGGGGGAAGCTCGAGCTTTTCCCCCCTTTATTTCCCCCCCCCCAAAAAAAACTGGGTGCGCCCTATGGTCCGGTGCGCCCTATGGTGCGAAAAATACGGTATGTCCTGTGTCTCTTTAAGTGTAAAGTTTTGCTCTTACTACAAGTAGCGAACATTTTGCACAGGAGATCCATTCCTGGCCCTTGTACACATCAGTGGAGCACACATAAGTCCACTGTGCCCTGTTCCACTCCTGTCTTGCCTTTTTCTGGGTCCGACCTGTGCATCAGCACAGTCGGATGTACAGAAAACAGTCACCACCTGCACTTGAATAAAATGTAGCAATTTTTGTGTTTTTCCTGTGTGTAAGTGAAAAATCTGCCAACTGAGGATACAGTGGATGCATCTTATAAAATGCATTCTAGCTTATGCCATATTAAATTAGTTTGTCTTTAAGGTGCCAAAAGGCTGCATTGGTTTCGTTACAGCAGGATAACACAGCAGTCCCTCTGGAATATCTTATGGGCATCTGTTGTAAATTACAGCCATTCGTCTTCCAGAATGCTGTATTCAGACCTGGAAGTAGTCTTGTCTTCATAATTGAAGTGAATGGAGTTCATTGATGTCATGCTCCCACTGGAGGGAGGGGGTGAAGTCAAATTGCCCCAGTAACTTCTCCCTGCAGCTGCTTGCATAGCCAGAAAAGCTGCTTCAGCAGGGTGCAGGACCCTCCACAATTAGCATGAGAGGTCAGGTACATATACACACGCACACTTTGCACAAATGGAAGGGGCCTGGCCTTCCTTGCACGGGAGGAAAGCTCACAATACAAACTAAAGTGTGCATATGTTCAACCTACTAAGAATCATTTTCTGTCGTGAAAAATGTATTTAATTATCAGGTGTTTCTCAGAACCCAAAGAGCAAGATGCACCTTGTAAATTTAGGAATCTGTCTCAGCTACTGTAGAGATCAGCAATGGTGCTGAGAAGTGATCTCATCGTGCAGCCTATAGGGACCACCTAGTCTCTCTAGATATTTTTTCACAATATTAGAAACATTTGACTTTACCATTTTGAACCACATGCGTTTTGTTGCTGTACACACCTGTCACATTTGTAAAGTGCTTTCCACTTGAAAAGAGGAAAGGTGTATCAGCAAAAATCTGCTTTGAATGCGGGCTTAGACATTTGTCATTGATGGAAGACTAAGAGTTATATTTGACAGAATCTTTTGCTGCTGGTGTATTGCTTCTTTGTTGGTTGTCTTCTGTTGCTTTGATTGGCACTTGCCCAGTCTCTATCCTAGGGGTTGTGGATTTGTGTCTCGTCTTCTCCGCCTTCATGTTTTTGGACTGTAGGTCCCATAACCCGTGAGCATTTACTATGCTGGCTGAGGCTTATGGGAGTCAGAGTCCAACAACATCTGTAAGCCCACTGGTTCCTCACTCTCTTCTTACCCTATCTCAATTTTTTCCACAGCCGTCAGCATAGTAGAAACAAGCTTGCACTTTGACAGTGTTCCCTGTGAGATTTGCCCTTTGCCTACTGAGGGTGATCTAGACATTTAAGGGAACCTGCTTAATAGCTGTGCTGTTAGTTTTGTTTTATGGTGATGCTCCATGATAGCTATCAGAAAGAGCCTGAAAATTAATCAGGTACAGTGGTACCTTGGGTTACATACGCTTCAGGTTACAGACTCCGCTAACCCAGAAATAGTACCTCGGGTTAAGAACTTTGCTTCAGGATGAGAACAGAAATCATGGCGCGGTGGCAGCGGCAGGCCCCATTAGCTAAAGTGGTGCTTCAGGTTCAGAACAGTTTCAGGTTAAGAACGGACCTCCGGAACAAATTAAGTACTTAACCCGAGGTAACACTGTATTTGTAACCATTACCAGGGCTCCTAGAAACTTGATGCCGGTAATTAGAAATTTCAAAAATTCTGGGTTCTTAAAAAATGTAAGGCACTTCATTAGAAATGCAGCATCATTATCTCCCCCACCCCACCCCCGGTAGTCTTCAGGCTGGAAACATTTGGGTTCAGTTTTGTGACATTTTCAGGTAAACTACTAATGATAAGATAACTTCCTCTTGACAGCTTGCTTTTCCTATCTCATCAGGTCCGTATTCAGGAGACCCAAGCTGAGCTACCCCGGGGAAGCATTCCTCGCAGTGTTGAGGTGGTACTGCGGGCTGAAGCTGTGGAATCGGCCCAGGCTGGTGACAAGTGTGACTTCACAGGTTCCCTCATTGTTGTGCCTGATGTGTCCCAGCTGTCTACCCCAGGTTGGTTGACCCTGTGCAGAGCAGAGCAGTGTGAGGGAATCTTTCCTTGCTCAGAAAGGGCATGCTTATAGCGAGTAGTTGGAAAAATGCAGAAGAGCTAGGCGTGAACCAATGGAGCAAAAAGCTGAATAATATAATTTTAGAATATCGTACTGTGAAGATATACAGAATGAAAGGGTTTAAGGTCAGTGAGAAAGAGGAGGATTGGTTTGAGGAAATGCTGAATTATTTGGGTAGGTTTGAACAATTTGGGGCAATTAAAATGTTAAAAGTTAAATAAGCCTTGTGGATGGAGGAGTGTTAACATATATAAAATTGTACATATGGTTGATTTGAATATGTTGTTATTGATTTTGTATACCCAATGTACCAGCCGCCTGGGGGGTTTCACTGTTTGTGTTTTGGTTGTTATTATAAAAAAATAATAATAAAAAAGAAAGGGCATGTGTAGGACAGCCTTCCTGAAATTCTGCAGCTTCAGTATACTTCAAGCAAAAGGCCAGGCTCGTATTACTTTCTCTGTGGTGTGAGAGCTTGTTCGGTGCAGGCGTTGCTATTCCCACCTACATTCCAAAGTGAAGAGCTGTTCCTTTCTGCCTCGTTCAAATGTGTAGGCTGAAAATGACCACATGTTCCTGGAGCAGAACTTAAAATAGGTCTTGCTCTTATAGGTGTCCGAGCAGAAACTGGCTCTCGTGTGAGTGGGAAAGAAGGCTATGAAACTGAAGGTGTCAGAGGACTTCGTGCACTTGGAGTCAGAGAGTTATCCTATAAATTGGTCTTTCTAGCATGTTATGTTGCACCAACGAACCCAAGGGTAAGCCTTACTCAGGAAGAGGAGCTTCCAGAATATTTTTCTTGAAGATATTAATGATGGGATTTGGTTCTCTTGTCCCCAGGAAAGGTGAGCGCCTTCTGTGCCCTTTCAGTGTATCATTACGCCAAGCAATAGAGCAGCCTTTCTCAACCTGTGGGTCCCCAGATGTTGTTGAACTACAACTCCCATCACCCCTAGCTAGCAAGGCCAGAGCTCAGGGATGACGGGAGTTGTATTCCAACAACATCTGGAGACCCACAGGTTGAGAACCACTGCAATAGAGTAAAGTGGTAGATTGGACACTTTTTAGATACTCTTATTCAAGAACTAGAACAGCGGGGCAAATTCTGGGCTAGAACCTTCCAACCTCATCTGCTTGGGGGAGTATTCTCCCACCTGTAACCTGAAATAATTGCATTCTGCTGCCACATGTTGAATGTTTAGAGCCAGCCCTAAATGGTCTCATTTTGGATATATTTAAACTGAAGTCCTCTTGTGCCATACTTCCCACCTTTGCCTTAAGGCAGGGATAGGAAACCTGTGCCCATCCAGATGTTGCTTAATTACATTCCCCATCACCCCTGAGCATTGGGCCATGGTGGTTGGGGCTGGTGGGGGTTAAGAGTTCAACAGCATCTGGAGCCCTCCCAGCGTCCCCTTTCCTGACTTAAGACTTAAGTTATTTTCTAGTCTCTGCAATATTTTTGCATTTTTATATATTTCCCCTCAACCCTCTTTGTTTTAGTTTGGTGGCAAAGAGCTGCGAGATGAAGAACAGACTGCAGAAAGCATTAAAAACCAGATGTCAGTAAAGGAGTGGGAAAAAGTATTTGAAATGAGCCAGGATAAAAACCTTTATCACAACCTTTGTACCAGCCTCTTTCCAACCATACATGGTAAGATCTAATTGTGGAGCCATAGTAATGATTGCTATCGTTGACTAATTCTCTAGGTCAGCTGGAAGCTTTCAAATTAAATTCCTATTGTCTAATATGTATTCATGTCTTTGTTTTGTTTTGTTATCCCTTCTGAACAGGAGGTATCAAAACAGTGAATTTTGTTTCCTATATGTCATTTGTGGCATTGTACCCAAAGAGTAAGATAGAAATACAGCAATTGAGAGTTACATGCAGTCCTTTTTAAGATTATTTGCCTGTTTTCTGGCCGTTTTTGCAAATACATAATGCTGCTTTTCTGTTTATTCTTTTTTCACGGGACCATGGAAAAAAGAGCCCCTAGTTTTGTTTTACCTTTTACTTCAAACCTTGCTGCGAGAACATGATCCTGTAATTGTGGGTTTTAATCTATACAGATAACTTCTCTGGCTTTTCCTTATTCAGTAACCTCTGCTCTAAAAGATGATTATAACCCTGGACTCTGATTTATAGACCGTTTAAGATAGCTTATTCCTATTGACTGCTGTGTTATCTTGGTAATCACTTTGTCCAACACAAATAATTTTGAACTGTAATATTTAAGTATGTTTAGCGATCACGTCCCTTGTTAGCGTTTTAATGCCATATCAGGGAGAGGTGATGAAGCAGCTATGATTTTGAGATTTTCCTGTGGCTATCCACCAGGCTGGTGCTGCTCAATCAGAACAGTAGCTTGTCAGAGATTTAACCAGTCCCTGAAGAAACTTGTTTGAATTTTGAATTACTGTCTGAAGCCAGCCCATAACAACAACTAGATCCTAAGCTTTTCTCCTGCATTGTGTTCTTAGAATTGACTCCAAATGTGAGTGTCCCCAAAACTAACTGTTAGTTATTGTGATGCAGGTAATGATGAAGTTAAGCGAGGTGTTTTACTCATGCTGTTTGGTGGCGTTCCTAAGACAACAGCAGAAAGCACTTCACTTCGTGGTGACATCAACGTTTGTATTGTTGGCGATCCGAGTACTGCCAAGAGTCAATTTCTTAAGTAAGTTTCTTGCGAACTAGCGTACGGTTAACTTGCATTGTCACTGTAGGTAGCTAGCCACACATACTTGTTTGTGTATGTTGTGTTCAGGAGAATTTAGTCTCTGGTAAGAGGAAATAGGATTGCTGCCTCTGTAAAACAGTGGCTTTATGCTGATTTCTGTGTTGGTCCTTTCTGTCTCTGTACCAGTTATTCTGTTTTTGGATTGTAGTTGTATTTTGTTGTCTTTTAAATTTGTGATGCACCAAGAAGATGTTGTTAATTGGGTTGTAGAGACTTTCAAAAAAATAAAAAATGACTAGTATATATATATATGTATATATATATATGCAGGTTTTGGTGTCCTCGGGTGTCTTCCCGTGTAAAAGTTGGGGTGTCTAGGCGACGTTTCGACGAGGTCTCACTCGTCATCTTCAGGCTGGTGCTTTCGGCTTCTTGTTACTGGAACAGAGCGGGATCTCAATGTTTGAGTTCCTATAAATACTGTAGAGGGGGTGTGGTGTCTAGCCTCCAATGTTCTGGGCAGAGAGGAAGTTCCCAGGCTAGTGTGCCTTTTCTTCTTTTGTTCCTTAATTACTTGAGAGATACCTTGAGTGATTTCTTGAGTGATATCCTGAGTACCACTTAGGTGGGTCATTAGGTGTGGATTAGTTGCTAAAGTCTTTGTGTCTTGACCTCTTGAACTTTGTGAAGAGTTTTCCTGAGAAGATGGCTGTATTGCACTTAGTTGTGCTTTGGCTTGGCTTCGTGTATAGGGGCGAGCTGTGGTTTTGTGGCTTGTGTCAGCCAGATCTGTGTAGGGATTGCAGGGGGGTGCAGCATCCGGAGGTGCCACCATGGATTGGCTACTGGATGGTGTCAGTAATTCATCTGTGGAGAGGGTCTGGGTTTGGGTCTGGTGTGGTTGATTGGTGTTGGCGTTCTGTGTGCCTCTGGATCTGGTGTCAGTTTTTGTGGGGAGGGCTAATTTCCAGATGTCTGGCAAGCGGGATGTGTCGTCACGCTTGTTCATGTTGTGAGGGTGTTTCTCTATCTCGATGGCTTCCATGATTATTCTCTTGTGGTGATGTTCCGTGTTAAAGAGCAATCCACACCTAATGACCCACCTAAGTGGTACTCAGGATATCACTCAAGAAATCACTCAAGGTATCTCTCAAGTAATTAAGGAACAAAAGAAGAAAAGGCACACTAGCCTGGGAACTTCCTCTCTGCCCAGAACATTGGAGGCTAGACACCACACCCCCTCTACAGTATTTATAGGAACTCAAACATTGAGATCCCGCTCTGTTCCAGTAACAAGAAGCCGAAAGCACCAGCCTGAAGATGACGAGTGAGACCTCGTCGAAACGTCGCCTAGACACCCCAACTTTTACACGGGAAGACACCCGAGGACACCAAAACCTGCATTCCTGTACCCGTGAAAATCTACGAAAGCATATATATATATATATATATATATATATATATATATATATATATGTGTATATATATATATATATATTGATGAAAAATGTACATATCTATACAAACATTATGTGCTATCTCTTTACATATGAAGAAAAAGAAAATTAGGTAGTAAATAGAAAATGTATAAAGTACTGTAATTAAAAAAAAGAAAAATAACAAAGATATGGAATAAAAAAATCAAAAGAAGAAAAGACAAGAGAAGACAACATTATTTACACAATAAAAATGTTCATCGACACAATCCTTCCCATCCTTCTCATTGTACTGTAATATAAACATTCTTTTTTAACACAGATTTGTATTGTATAATATCATTTATTTCTGCTTTGTATATATGCCTCTAATCGTTTTCTTTACAAATATCACTCAATTTCTGCTAATATGACTAGAATATATTAAAACGCCTAGGTGAAAAAGACTGCTCTTAACCCGGCACTGAAATGATAACAGTTTTTATGCCAGGCAACCTCCTTGTGGGGAGAGTGCCCTCCATTATGACTGCTGAGAAAGCCCCCCACCCCCGGTAGATGCCCTCCATTCTCCTGATGGAAGGAATACAGGGAGAAGGGCCTCTGCAGGAGATCTTAAACACTGAGCAGGGTGCTGCTACTTGTTGGAACAAAAACATTGTAATTACTAAATAGGCTTGCTTTCCCCCCTTGCTCATGGCTATCGAATAATCAGCTACGTAATTTAGAGCCCTGCAGCCTGCAAACCTTTAAAGCCAACTGTAGTGTTTGTGTCGCACTTTCTGATGCGAATTGCTGAGTAGCCTGCCAATTTGAACCAACAGGCACGTGGAGGAGTTCAGCCCCCGAGCTGTATACACCAGTGGAAAGGCCTCTAGCGCTGCTGGCTTAACGGCTGCTGTTGTGAAAGACGAAGAGTCCTATGAATTTGTCATTGAAGCTGGAGCTCTAATGTTGGCAGATAATGTAAGTTATCCAATGCATAGTATTTAGTAGCTCTGAAAAGAGGGGCCCCTTTTGTTTTCAAGTGCGGAAGTACAGTTGTTGAATCTGCACTCTCTTTTAGGGAGTCTGTTGCATTGATGAATTTGACAAAATGGATATGAGGGATCAGGTTGCCATTCACGAAGCTATGGAGCAGCAGACTATATCCATTACTAAAGCAGGAGTTAAGGTAAGTGGCTGTGTGTTGCTTGAACTTTGTGTATCCTTTGCTCAGATGGTATTGGAGAGAGATTTCTTTGCTTCTCCAGTGACCTTTGGGCCATTTTCTGTCAAATAGTTTCATTCCATTAGAAGAACTAAGGAACTTTTCTTACAACTGAATGCTTCTAGAAGAGGGTGTCAGTCTGTAGTCTATATCCAGAACAGGATATCTTCCTCTTCCACAAGCCTACATCACAATTAAGCCCACCAGTCCCTGGCAGCAGCAGCAGTACTGCTGCTTACCTGGACCAGTGCAGGGGCCCAGAGGGTGATGGGAAGTTAGTGGCTATGAGAGTCCTGCAATAGTCCCAACCTCATAGTTTTTCTGCCCCACCACATCCAGGAAAGCAGCAGGAGCAGTACTGTTGCAAGACATCTGCACAACACCAACTTTCCATGCTGGTCCCTCCTGTTAAACATTTCTTCCAGAAATCTGTCCCACTGTGAAAAACTGGGTAATTGGGCTATAATCCTTTGCAGGCTTTTGGGGGGGAAAAGCTCCATTGAGCCCAGTAGGACATGCTTCTAAGCAAGAAAGTTAACATTTGGGCTGCAATATACATCAGGTTAGGTGTCCATAATTCCATGAAGTTAGTGGCTTAAGCACCTGATAATTATGGGCATGTTGATGGCCTTAAACAGCAATAGAATGTATTCCTTTGAAAAAGCCCATCCACATAAACAATGAAGAAAGTAGCCAGCAATGAAATATGCTGATTTTCACCTTTGTTATAAATGTTGCAGGGAAAATATAATAAATGCTTTACTATCGTTCTTACACAGTATTCCTGGAAATCATTTTCCTGTTGATGTATTTTGGTAGGGTGGAGGATATTTTTTTACATGATTGATCAAACTGGCACCCAGGCACCATTGAAACTGCTGTGTTTTCTTCCCCAACACTTTTTCTTTATGTAATTTGTAATTTGTTAACAACTCTACACTGCTTAGGAAAAGCAAACAAACATGTTCTTGTTTTAACAGGCTACTTTGAATGCCAGGACCTCTATTTTGGCCGCAGCTAACCCAGTTGGTGGACGCTATGATAGAGCAAAGTCTCTGAAACAGAACATAAACCTGTCAGCCCCCATCATGTCTCGATTTGATCTCTTCTTTATTCTTGTGGATGAATGCAATGAGGTAATGTGTAACCTACATACTGTATATTATGCATTTTAGACTCAGAAATATGCAAGTTATAAATGCAGTTGTCTAGGAATTCTCTTTTTGCCCATTCATACTCTTCCCATTGGTGCATTTTAATCCCTTCCATTTCCAGGTGTGTGCCTTTGCTCCCCCCACAACCATTGCTACATTTCTGTCTTAGTCTGCCCATTGCTTACACAGTGGCACATATGGGGTGGGAGTAGCATAACCTGAACATCTTAGAATAATGTGGCAGATGCAATTTTATCTTGGGATCCAAGACATTAACCCATAGGTAGGCAAACTAAGGCCCGGGGGGGGGCGGATGCGGCCCAATCGCCTTCTCAATCCGGCCTGCAGATGGTCCGGGAATGAGTAGAATGTGTCCTTTTATTTAAAATGCATCTTGGTTATTTGTGGGGCCTGCCTGGTGTTTTTACATGAGTAGAATGTGTGCTTTTACTTAAAATGCATCTGTGGGTTATTTGTGGGGCATAGGATTTTTTTCATATATTTTTTTCTTCAAAAATATAGTCCGGCCCCCCACATGGTCTGAGGGACAGTGAACCTGCCCCTGCTGAAAAAGTTTGCTAACCCCTGCTAACCTAATGACAGAGTTAACTGCATGGGCACCCATGCCGTGCACGGGGGGGGGGGGAGCTGTGGCATCAGCGGTGGAGCGGGTGATCCCCTAAGCGCTTTGGCGGTAGGGCGGGCAATCCCCTGTGTGTGACGACATGCCTTTTTGTCACCCCCCCCCCAAGGATGGCACCTGGGGCGAGCCGCCCCCACCGCACCCCCCCTTCCTATGCCCCTGCATCAACCTCAAGGAAGTTGTGGAAGGAAAGTTCCCCATCTCTCTTGTGTCCGCCTGACTAAAAATCCTCTTTAGAGTGTTGGGGGGCATTATTGAATAATGTAGGATGATGTGCAGGAGATTGCTGGAGGAAGGGAGAAACATCCCAGTGTATTTTTATATATTCTCTCTTCTCACAGCACTGGTGGCTGCGATGCAGGAGAGGGAAAACTTTCCTTCTATGAACTCTCTTAGGATCCAAGCTGATGGAATTATTTGGAAGCTTGTGCATAATAGAATATTTAGTCCTTTAAAAAAATGTATAAAACAGATTGCTTCTACAACAGATGGTAGTTGTTTTTTCAAAATCCTGTTTTGGTTTCTCTTTTTACCCCTAAAGACTCAAATGAACTCACTGACTGGACTATCTATTCATGTATTGGACGGCTCAGTTTCATTTGAGCTGCTTGCATTACCTAAACGACCATCGAGATATCCTCAAACGTTTTGAAAGTTGCTGGGTGCATCATTGTTATTATGTTGTTTTGTTCATGATTTGTTATAACTTTAGTTCACGTATTCTGACCAAAACCTGCCCCCTTCAGGTTACAGATTATGCCATTGCAAGACGCATTGTGGATCTTCATTCTAGGATAGACGAATCGATTGATCGCCTGTATTCACTAGATGACATCCGAAGGTATCTTCTCTTTGCCAGGCAGTTTAAACCCAAGGTAATGAGACAGACTTCAGCATTAGGTTGGGATAGCTCAGTCAATAGAGCGTGAGACACTTAATCTCAGGGTCATGGGGATTGGACTAGATGACTCTCTGGATCTGTGATTCCAGAGAGTTTGAGCACAGCATGGCATGAGAAACCTGAACTGATACCAAATGTATAGTGGTTATTTTGACTTCGACATAGTTGTTGCTAATGCTCAGGCTCATGTACAAGCATGCCTGGTTAATTAGGATGTAGTGTAACTAGTATCTACTTCTGTGGCAGGATTTGGAGCCGGTTGGGTTTGCCTAAAGTTTAGTGTGTCTGTTGTTTGATGCAGCAAGAAGTGTTCAGGTGAGCCATTGTGGTGCAGTGGTTGGAGTGTTGGGCAAGAAAGACCAGAGTAGGAATCCCCACTCAGCCATGAAACTCACAGGGTGACCTTGGGCCAGTCACTCACAAGGTTGCTGTGAAGATAAAAAGGGGGTGGGGGACAGATTGTGCATGCCACCTTGAGCCCCTTGGATGGCATATAAATACAATAAATAAATAATTTTGTACTGTATTTTTGTGCCGCTCTTGTCAATCACAGTAGACAGGCGCATTTTAATTACGCAATAATTTTTTTTTAGACTGACTCTTCCTTGTTCATTGCAAATAAATGTCGAATCCATATCCAGCTGTTGATCTAGTTTGTAATGGAAGTTTGACTCTCCGGCCCCAATGAATATATGAAGTTTATAAATGGGAAGTGGTGCACAATTTCACTATAGCTTACCACATTTTCCTTTCATTCGTTCTCCAATAGATTTCTAAGGAGTCGGAGGATTTTATAGTTGAACAATATAAGCGCCTTCGCCAGAGGGATGGTTCCGGCATTACAAAATCGTCATGGAGAATCACAGTGCGGCAGCTGGAAAGCATGATTCGGCTGTCGGAAGCAATGGCACGGATGCATTGCTGCGACGAGGTAGCTAAACTTAATGGGGCAGCATGGAACAGGACAGAGCTTTGACCAATGCAGCTGTTCTTAACATTTTTATTCTGTTTAAACATATAGCTAAAAATGCCATGGTTCATTCTCATCATTTTAAGCATAAATTTGGGGATTACTGTCGCTTGAAATGAAAACCTTTTATATGAATGGTACATGTTCAGTTTGTAACTAGTCCAGTGCTAGCTTATGTTTCTACATAGGGGTGGAAATGCTTATTCCGTAGAAGTTTTTAGCTAAAATTTTAGACCAGCTGCAAGTTTTTGTGTGGCCCACAAGCCTTCAGTCTTGCAGAGAGAGAAAGAGAGTTAAGTAAAAGACAATAACTTTATGAACTATCTTTGGCTTTCTTTTGGTGGTGTCTGGCTTTTGACTGTGAATCCAGTGTTAATGGAGCCTTCCTCCTTGGCACAGGGAAGGGGGACAAGTTGGAAAGTACTCTTGTTGCTTCTATGGCCAACAGATGTTTTGGAGCCCATCAATTGTATTGCGTGTAAATTGTTGCACGTGTATATTTTGTTGTACACGACCTTGGATTATTATTTTTTATACGAGTTCATGGCATGTATTTTTTTTAATAAATAAATAATGTGTGTTTGGACAGGTATTTCTTTATTCATCTTGACTCTTCTTAAATATTTGTAAAGGTCCATCCAAAACATGTGAAGGAAGCCTTCAGGTTATTGAACAAATCCATCATCAGAGTTGAAACTCCAGATATCAATTTAGACCAAGATGAAGAACAAGCCATTGATGAGCCTGAGGCCCAGGATGGAGTTCAGAGTGAGTAATTTGCTGATGAACTATAGACTATATCAGACTTCCACAACCTGTGATGCCCTCTAGAATGTTTTATAATACAGCTCCTATTGTCACTGGTCATTGGTCATGCCGGCTAGGGCTCTTGGAAGCTGTGATCCAGAACATTCAGAAGGCACCAGGTTGGGGAACACCTGACAAATGTTTTTACCTGATAAGCCTCATTGAAAGCTGTTATAATAAAGGTCGCAAAATAAATCTCTTAATAATAAAATAATTCTTGGAACATGCTTGTTTCTGGGTCCAGTTCAGGTTCTAGTTTTGTCCTTTGAAGTCTTGTACAGATACACACACATATATGTACATATGCACATATATACACATACACACACACATATATATATTATATATATACACACATATATACATATTTATACACCAACACACACATATATATATGTACATATATACATACATACATACACAAGCACACACATATATTTTTCCTGCAGTACTCTTGAAGCATAGTTAAAAACAAGCTATTGGTTTAACGTGTAGAAAACCAAAGTTTCTTCCTGGCTTTATTGCTCATGGTTTGTTTTGAAGGAGAAAAACTAAACGCCCAGGTTCAGACTTCATGACAAGTCAGGCTCTGGCTTGCTTTCTTGGCGGTGCAGCAGCAACAGGAGGCAGAGTGGAGCAGAGAATCTTTTAGCAGCGTGTGCCACCACACTGTGCATTTGCCTTAAGCCAGTAGGTTTAAGATCTCAAGTGGAACCTTTTTAGTGGTGGAGCTCTTGCTTGGCATCTTCTCAACAAGTATTTAGTCCACCAAAAAGCTTTTAAATGAATTGGATTTTTATTTGAAACCTGTTTTGGTTTTTTTAAAAAAACCAAACCAAAACAAAACAAAACAATAGAAGGCATTTTGTTCTTTGTTTTTTATTTTATATGTGGTGGATTTAGTGTGGACTACTACTAAGAGAACATTTCTGTGGACCCAGTATATAAGCTTTAAACCACAATCATGTAATCTGTTACCAAGGAGTAACTCCCATTGAAGTCAGTAGGGCTTACCTCTGAGCAGACATGTGTCTTATGGAGCTGTAAATCAGTCAATAATGTGCTTTGGTCTAATCAAGATAACAAGACATCATATCTTTCATATTTATTGTTTTGAAAATAAGAACTATGCCCTGAAATCCTTATGGCTACAGAACTGAAAATGATAAGGTATCTGTTTGGAAGACTCCATAAAATCTCAGTCACCTAGAACATAAAGATAACATCATTTGATATGAACTGCTACACTTTCAAAATGTTTGTTCTGGGTAGAGGGGGAAAACAGGCAATTAAGTCATTTGTGATGTGCTTCTACTGGCTTCTGTCCCCACCTTGGCATAATGTACAAAAACTTTCTGTGCTCAGGAGATGGAGACACTGCAGTCGTTAATGGCTTGGTGAACGGCATCAATGGACATGCAGATGATCTGAGCAAGGATGTGGCACCAAAGGCTTCCCTAAGGCTTAGTTTCCCTGAATATCGCAGAATCTCAAACCTCATTGTAATGCATCTGAGAAAATCAGAAGAAGGTAAGAAATCATTGTCTTGGTGCATGCGGAATTAAGTACATGCTTAGTAATCACATTGCATGTTCTTTGAAATCCAAGTGCACGCCACTGGGAAGGTCTCAGAATTGCAGCGTGTGGGGTTAAGTGGTTTAAGCCATCCCTCCCCAGCTACAGTCCCCATGAAATCATCTCCTTCTCCCACTCTCCGACTTACCATTACAAGATGATTTCCCCCTAGTGCTAACTGTAGCAAGAGTGGGGGGAGGAAGTAGGGTTGCGGACAGCCTGCCAAATTTGATTTGGGGCTCAATTCAGCAATTTGGATCAGCAAGTTCAATTCCCTCTGCTCTTCCCCCCACCCCCCCAAAAAATATAAATCCTGGATTGGAAGGTCTTAGCTGTAAATAATAAACAAAGTCCAGCTCCCCTTCTATGCTGCTGGCAAGCGTTTTCCGTATATGGTGTCTTGACTTCCTGAATCATGTTTGAAACATTTTTGAGGCAGTCAGTCTGGGATTTCAGAGTGTTTTATCGCCATCATCACCTTGCTTTCTTTTCTTCCTGCAGAAGATGATGACGCCTCCTTAAAAAAGAGTGAACTTATCAACTGGTATTTAAAGGAAATTGAATCAGAAATAGATTCTGAAGAAGAACTGATAAATAAGAAGATGATAATAGAAAAAGTGATCCATCGTCTTACACACTATGTACGTACACTTATACCTGAAATTGTAAGGTTTTTTTTGAAGTAAAAACCCTACTTTAAATTCCTTGAAGGATGTGATAAATAAATAATGTGGTCTTTGATTAGCTCAGTGCTCCATCCTATATGCATGTTTACCTTGTGACACATGGCACTGTGTTAAATCGGTCTTGCTTCCAAGCAAGTATATACAGAATTGCATGTCCTGTTGTGTTTAGTGGAGCTTAGTTCCAGGTAGGAGCTTAGTTCCAGGTAGGTGTGCATATGATTGTAATCTAAGGTTGCAATACTGCACATACTTGGGTTCACTGAATCAGTAGTACATTCTTCCAAGTAGATATGCAGAAGAATGCACTTGTTGAGCTGTTGGTGGTAGCCTTTAATTCTGGTGCACATACGTTTTGTGAAAAATGGAGATGAAGAGGGCATGATATTAATTGCTCAATTGGAAGTACAGTGGTACCTCTGGTTACTTACTTAATTCATTCTGGAGGTCCGTTCTTAACCTGAAACTGTTCTTAACCTGAAGCACCACTTTAGCTAATTGGACCTGCCGCGCCACCACCGTGCGATTTCTGTTCTCATCCTGAAGCAAAGTTTTTAACCCGAGGTACTATTTCTGGGTTAGTGGAGTCTATAACCTGAAGCGTATGTAACCCGAGGTACCACTGTAAATCCTGCTTTAAAGCAATGGCATTTTCTTTTGAAGTATGCTTGTGACTGGGGTGTCTTACAACGTGTGACCTAGGACTCTTCAGAACATGGCCTGACTGAGGCTCTCTGTATTTCAGGACCACATTCTAATTGAGCTCACACAGACAGGGCTGAAAGATTCTGTGGAAGGACAGAGCATTGATGAAGAAGACCCTTACCTTGTAGTTAATCCTAACTACTTGTTGGAAGACTAGGGATTATGAAACAATTCTACAGTCACAACGTATCCATTCCCTATTGGAGACCAGCACTCAACTGGCTAATTTTATATCTTATCTGTCTTTCACTGTTGTACATAGTTGGCTACCCAAAAAAAGCTTTGTCACATAATTCACCCACCTTCTCTTTTTAATTCTCTTTTATTAAGGGAAAAGCTTCTCCATTCCTTTCCAGAAAAAGGGCCCTGCAACCTAACAGGGCAGCTGTTTAGAACAAAACTTCCATATCCTCATGCTCCTTTTATGCTTTTTACATATTTTTTTCTGCATCTCTGTAGCATAATCTTATGTTGTAGGTCCCCTTGACGCCTATCTTAATTTGTGAAAAATAAAGTATTCCTTATATACAAAATGATTTCTTTTTCTTTTTCGCTACAGAAATAGGCCCAAACGCCACTTTAAATAGGATTCTATAAGGTTGTGGTTACAAACCGTATTTGGGATCTGTTGTTCAATTCTTGAATTATAGGCTTAAATGTTTTGGACTTGGTATGAATATGATGATTTCACCCTCACACAGAAACACTTTAAGACCATGAGTAGATGATACATTTGGCCCGTGAGGCTCTATCCCAGGCCTGCACTTGCTTTTATTAAAAGAAAGAGTAGCGATACAGGGATGGGAATGCAGGCCATGGCATGCAAGCACAGGTCTGACTTCCCACACCTGCTGTTTTCCTGACCACAATCCTCACCCCCCGGCTATTTGCTCCCAAAGTATCTGGGTGGCAGTAACTTGGGGTGAGAAAAAGGCACAGGAGGAAGGGTCACTTGTCGTCGTTGTCATCCCCGCCCCACCAGTGCCAGTTCCTGTTCTTAATGTAAAATGGAAGACAAGCCCACACAATAATCATAGTTGACATGCTGTCTATTCTGTGGTTAAGTCTTTCTGAATCCTGTTTTTTTTTTTTTTTTTTTACTATTATTTTCTTATTCTGATCTCGGAGTAAACTTTGGGTAGAAAACAAGTTTTTCTTTTATCGAGGGGAACATTAACTATTTTCCTTCCAATTCTCTGCACTTGTGTTAGCAGCTTAGATTTGGGAGCCCTGCATTTTAGTATCTTCTGGTTATCTAAATGGACTTTTCCGATATCTGCATTCAGGCCTGTATTGTTAAGCCCAGCAACTGCATTTCTTCAATACTCTGCATATGATTCATTAATAATAGCACCTTCAGTGGGACTTAAACCTTTGATTGTCTTATCTTTGTGTACGTTGAGGTTAGGGAACTTTGCATCTTCGTGATTGCACAAGTTAAATGTTAATTATGTTATCTCTGATGTAGCATAAGAGTGGCACAAGTTCTTCCACCATTGTTATTAACAGATATGGCACTGGTGTACAAGGTGTGTTTGGTTTTTCTGTTTCCTTTGCCTTGCTTTGGAGTAGGCTGGGCTCTTACTCAGAAATTTATTTTAGTCGCCGGCCCTCTTAGCGATGACTTAGTAAGTAATTTAAACTTCCAAAGTGGACTTCTAAGAGAACCTCTCAGTTCTGCAACGGGACAGTCAAACTACCTTTGCGATGGGTCTTCCTTACCTTCTCTGCCGCCGTACTTCGCTGAGCTCCGTTCAAGTGGTGTGACCCATTTTAAAGTCTTCTTGCCTTGGACTCGCATCCTTCCAGAGGCAAATGCCCGAAACCCCAACCAGGCGAACGTTAAATGCTACAGACAACTTCTGAGAACTCTCAAAGCAGCTGACATTGAACCGGTTTTAATTCTACATCAGAAACGTTTGCCGAAGTCTTTGGAGACCCGGCTTGCTTTGAGCAAATCTGTGACTTTCACCGACCTTTTTGTGGAATATGCAGAATTTTCCTTTGCATCTTTTGGCGACTTGGTAGACACCTGGCTCACTTTTGGCAGCCTGCCTGAGGACATGGAGCGCTTGCCTCATGGAGATCCGCTGGCCCTCCCCTTGCAGGTGCTAGCTTCAGCACATGAGAAAGCTTATGAAATCTACCATGAAAAATACTCAGCAGAAGGTAAAGAAGTTGGTGGGGAGGAGGGAACATGAGATGTGCCTCTGGATAATGTAACATGCACTATGCGTATGGGGTGTGCATGTGAATGAAGTGCATATGGAAGACGTGACTTCTGTGCATGTACTGATACTGCACAGGCCTTGGAAGTTCTGATCGCTATCTTGCTGGGAGGGGAGGGACGTCTTTCATTTAAGAAAAAAAACCCTTTGACTTCTTCTGTCTTGCCCACCAGGCCTCTTAGATGGGCCCAGCCATTGTCCTGCGCCATCTTTCTAAGACTCCTGCCAAAATTATTTCTTGTCTGCTGAACAAATGGGCCAAGGAGCCTTATAATATTTAAGAATGACGCGGAGAAAACACGGCTAAAATCAGAACAATCTCTTCATTCAAATCTCCTCTCAGCCCACACTTTTCCCATTAAGGCTTAAGTGCAAAGAACTTGTCCTCCTCCTCCTCCTGATACTGAACAGAAGTTCATTCAGATGAACACACATTGCTTGAATATATTACATGCAGTATACTCCACCAAACTTAGAATTGGGGCAGAGATCAGTTTGTACAGCACATGAATGTTGATGTCACTACTGTATTGGCCCGAATATAAGCCACACTCAAATATAAGCCGCACCTTTAAAGTTCAAGGGGGGGAGGGGGAGAGAAAAAAAAGACAATACCCGAACCCTTAAAATTCCGCAGGCACTCATGCCCATACCGTTTTACCATATGTCTGTTTCAGCAGCGATATCATAAGAGCCCATTTTTGTAAGGTCGCGAATTTAAACCGCGCTTTAACTTTTCACAGTCAGAATTTGGGGGGAAAGTGAGGCTTATATTCAGGCCAATACAGTATATAATGAGAAAACTATAAAGGAATTCCTGGAGATTGCTTCTAGTGAAAGTATTCCCTCTCCTTGCATTGAAATTTTGAAAATAAAATTGACAACATACTTTGTCTCTCATTTACAGATGGGAAAGTGTCCATTTCACTAGATGTTAGTGATGCTGGGCTGGTGTCAGCAAGATCTTTGTTGACTTCAATTCTGGTAACGCCTTTTATTTTCTTAGGACTCTTACAACAGCATATCCAGTAAAGCCAGAGGAAAGAAATTATTTCAATGTGTAATTCTTTGTGAAATCCATTGCCACTTAGATGGTTATAAAAGGGGGTTAGACGAATGAAGGGTGGGCATATCAGTGGCTTGTTTATTTGCTTGTTTTATAAGATATCTTAACTATTCTTCCCCATAAGCTCCCTGGGCAGGTTACAACTCTCTGGAAGTTATTTGCCAAAGCAGAGTTGCCTCTTTCTAGGTAGATACATAGTTGTCACTTTCTCATAATTAGGGGATGTGGGTCGTGCTGTGGCCTAAACTACTAAGCCTCTTGGGTTTGCTAATCAGAAGGTCAGTGGCTCAAATCTGCCCAACAGGGTGAACTCCCATTGCTCTATCCCAGTTTTTGCCAACCCAGCAGTCTGAAAGCATACCAGTGCAAGTAGATAAATAGGTACCACTGCGGTAGGAAGATAAACAGCATTTCCGTGCACTCTGGTCTCCGCCACGGTGTTCCATTGCGCCAGGAGCAGTTTAGTCATGCTGGCCACATGACCCTGAAAGCTGTCTATGGACAAACGCTGGCTTCCTCGGCCTGAAAAGTGAGATGAGCGCTGCACCCCATAGTCGCCTTTGACATGACTTAACTGTCCAGCGATCCTTTATTTACCTTTTTACCTCATAACAACCAGAGGTATTCCCTGAAAATGTCAACCCACAGACCCATTTTTCATTTTCATATATAGTTAAAATTTTCTCTATCACTCTTAAAGATCATTTACCAACCTTTCATTATTTTTCAAAATGGCATTTTACATGTGAGGGGGAAAACCAGAAGCATGACATGCAAGATGATTCAGAATTTCTCTTATCCCTCACCCCATGAAATTTCAGTTAAAGAGCTCTCCAAGAAAATTGGTGATAATGATTCTTTATTTGAGAATGAGGCGGAGTTAATTGTTACGTAATTTACTGCGCACTATGTCAATCATTCCGTTAGGGAGAGCATTTTGGCTATCCCCCCTACTCTTGTGTGCTTTTCTGGGTGTCCTCGCAACACCCTCCCCTGAGCAGATTTTAGGGACTTGGGGAGAGGAGGGAGGAGCCCCATTGTGCTAGCCAAACTCTTGCCCAATTGAATCCCACCTAGAAAATAAGGAAGAATGTCAATAGAGGAACTCTGGTTCCAAGTATAAAGTAATAATAATAGATGCTGATGCTGCCTAAAGTGTAACTTCAGTTATTATAAATGCTATATCTCTCTGTGACAATGCTCTGTTTTGATTCCAGGACTCTCTGGACTTTCTCTCTCTCAACCTTCATTACAACTGTGAAAGGGAAGCAGATTTCCAAAAGTTCCTGGATGAGCTACAGGTAATTCTTAGCAAATTGTACCAAGTGTTCTATATGGATGCTATCTGTTGTAGATGGACACGGGAGGTGATGTCACACAGTTTTGACAGTCCTCCTTGATACAACTCATGCATTTTGCTTTGCTTTTTCGTTTATAGCATATGGGGACGAACAATAGGGGTATTTTGCTCTTTAGTCTCAAGTTCCACGAGTGTTCCTCCTTGCAAGAAAACCGATTTGCAACAGTGGCTTCCATTTTCAGTGGTAAGTGTCTTCTGTAGGAAGGAACTGTGGTCTTGTGGCTTGCCTGTGTGGTATTTTGGATGTGTGGGTGGAAGTGAAATACAATACAAGCTATGCTGTCGTCCGTATATGTATGTATTTATTTCAACCCTTTATATATCACCTAATAGCATGGTCTCCAAGTGGTATACAGTGAAGTTACAAAAGATTTACTGAGGATAGAATTGGTTAAAGCTAACAGTAAAGTCAGAAAAGCTACTTTAAACGCCTGCTGAAATAAAAAAATTGCCTTCACCAATTTTGCTGGGGGGGGGGGGGCTGTCTGATCTCAACTGTGAGAAAGTTCCACAGAATTGGGCCCACAATACTGAATGCACAGCTCCTGGTGGAAACGAGCCAAGTCTCTCCCCACTACCGCCTGTCCCCACTATTACTGTACGAGAGAGACCTTGGTACTATTTACAGGAAGTGGGGCTTCACTGAAAAAGAACTATAGCATAGGACTGGATGTTACTGGCCTAATGTCTGCCCTTTTCCATTGTGCTGATACACTTCTCTTCTCTTTCTCCCCCCCCCCCCCTATTTTCAGCCATTTCTGAAGTTCAAGCATGGGCAATAGGGTATGATGTGAATTGCGTCATGAACAGCTCGTCCGTTCAAGCAATTTGGTACAAAATGTTAATTTTTAATGTTAAATTAGTTTGGTTATGAAGCTGTGCTACTTGCACAATTAAGACTACAGTCCTTACACAGGCATATGTTTGTTTGTTTGTTTGTTTGTGTATGTGTGTGTGTTTCTGCATGCATACGTGTGTGCATGTGTATACAAGTATCTAATATAGAGGTATATTCCAATGATGGTACTCTGTGGTATGCAATACTGTTACCTTTTTTTGTTCTTGTTGTTGCTGACATTGGCAGCCATTTTGTGCTGGCACCAATGTCATTTTTATCAAGGTATGAGTCCTGCCAGCTCTCTCACTCACTCTTTTTTTTAACTACAAAAAGCACTGGGTATATGTATATTTAATCAGGATATAGCAAATAACTTTTCAACTGTGTAATATAAATATGGAACATAGACTAGCAGGCTTCATGAATCTTGGCTTGGTGTATGTTTAGCTGAATAGTTAGAGTTTCTTTTATTTAGGGATAAGGGCCACATTCTGTCGTGAGCCACCTTCTGGGAGCTACATGGCAGTGGTGGTAGTGGGCGGGCTCAGAGCTAAAATTGAGTGGAGGAATCAATGTGACTCTTACATTGCTGCATTCCAGCTACAGAAAGCCAGAGGTTCCACCTATTTCTCTATCCAACAAGGCAAGAGGCATTATCACAGTTCAAGGACACAGTCTAGCCATGCGAAAGCCATTGGGGAGGGTGCAGAGAGCAGGGCCAATGCTCTCTGCACCCTCCTCAGTGGCCTGGGGAGAATCCTGAGGGCCACATAGAGAGGTCCAGCAGTTCACAATTAGTCCCAAAGCCTATGATTCCCCACCGCTAATCTATATGTAGATGATCATTGTTATACAGATTTAGGCATGCCACATTAAAAAACAACAACAAAAAACTGGATAAATTTCTGTAAGTTTGATACCCACGCTATTTGAAATCTCTATTTTCAGCCTGATTTGAATGCTTATCCATCCTGAATAAAAATTTAATGACAATCAAAGTTTGATTTATTTATTTAACTTGCTGCATTTCTGTTCTGCCCTTCCTCTGAAGATCACAGGGTAGTTTAAAATACAAAATACACAATATAGTAACAAATAAAACAATGACCCCCTTCCCCTATTTTGAACGACCATAGATTGTTTAATTAGCCAGAGGCCTGGGAGAAGAGGAATGCTTATGCCTGTTGCCTAACTTGTTGACATATTCTCTCTTTCTTTTTTAGCACATACACAGGAAATCTGTCCGGCCAACCAAAGGCAAAGGAAACCCTGATACCTACTATTGCTCCACTTTCATCCTATCAAGCAGTTTGGGAAAGATTTGCCAGCCAACCTGAGCTGGAGAGAGACTCCTTTTTGCTTGACCTTTTCCCTAGCGGTTTTCTCTGGGGCACATCGACAGGTTCCTTCAATGTGGAAGGAGCCTGGAGAGAGGGTGGGAAAGGGGAGAGCATTTGGGATCAATACGGGCACCAGGGCCATGCCCACATGAATCAAACAGCTGATGTTGCATGCGATAGCTACCACAAGCTGGATTATGACCTTTATCTCCTTAGAGGCCTTCGCCCAAATATTTATAAATTTTCTATATCCTGGCCTAGGGTTTTTGCCAATGGGAGTAAGAGCAGCTTGAACCCTCAAGGCGTAGATTACTACAACAAACTGATAGACAGCTTGCTGGATTCAAATATTGAGCCCGTGGTGACCTTGTTCCACTGGGACCTGCCACAAGCTCTACAGGATCTTGGTGGATGGCAAAACGAGAGCATCGTCACTGCCTTTGCAGAATATGCAGAGTTCTGCTTTGCCACTTTTGGGGATCGTGTTAAATTCTGGATTACCTTCCATGAACCCTGGGTCATTAGCTACGCTGGGTATGGCACTGGGCAGCATCCTCCAGGAATTATTGATCCAGCCGTGGCATCCTATCAGGTACTGACAACAAGTGCAGCAGCTTGGGCCTAATTTTACAAGTTGTGTTGACTCCACAAATAGAAAAGGTGGACCATTGCCTCCTAATCTAGTTCTTCTCTCACCAGACTTTGCCCCATATCTGATTCTACCAGAGGGCATGAATGGAGTCAATGTGCAGATGAGTCTTTTAAGTCTGGTCAAGCTACTGTGTTCTAATCTATAGTATCAGCAATCTTGCAGCAAGTGTGTGAGGATGCAGTTGACCCTTCAGTTGGTCACTGTTCTTGTTCAGAGGATGGCTTTGAACCCCCAGATGTTTTGATTTAACCATCAGATAACATGAATGAAAAAAATCGAGATTGGCTGGATTTGTGCCCTTTTCATTCTGAAATGGCTCTCTGGCTTTCTTGTCTACCTTAATGGTATTGACATGATACATTCCAGAGAAGGGTCTCTGCCATTGGAACTGTGGTGGCACGGAAGCCGTTCTCTCATGGCTCTTACACCACTTGGCTTCTTCCTATGTCAGAGAGTTGTCCCTCCCAGGGCTTGGAACAATACTGGCAGGGAAGGGTGTCACAGCATAGAACAAACTCCTTGCATGTTACTTCTGGCCGCAGTGTGGTTAGAGAGACACTGGTTGTGTAATGTTGGAAGGGACCCTCAGAAGCATTTTCATGCACTGTGGGGGGGGGGGGGAACCATTATCTTGCTCCTGATAGGGGCCACTGTATATTTGGCATCCTATATATTCAGAGGTGGGACGCAGGTGGCACTGTGGGTTAAACCACAGAGCCTGGGACTTGCCAATAAGAAGGTTTAGGGTTCGAATCCCTGCAACGGGGTGAGCTCCCATTGCTTGGTCCCAGCTCCTGCCCACCTAGCAGTTTGAAAGCACGTCAAAGTGCAAGTAGATAAATAGGTACCGCTCTGGCGGGAAGGTAAATGGCGTTTCCGTGTGCTGCTCTGGTTCGCCAGAAGCGGCTTAGTCATGCTGGCCACATGACCCGGAAGCTGTACCCGGCTCCCTCAGCCAATAAAGCTAGATGAATGCCACAACCCCAGAGTTGTCCGCAACTGGACCTAATGGTCAGGGGTCCCTTTACCTTTATATTCAGAAGTGGTTGTCCAAATAAGCATCTTTAAACCCATATCTACAAGTAGACTAGGAATCTCTTGGATCAGCAGAAGTAAGTTTTCTCTGCTTCCACACCTGAGGGCATAGCGCAGTTGAGCAGTGTATCAGAATGTTTGAGCACCACTTAGGTATAAGGAGGAAGAAAAGAGTTTTATTAGGGTATTGTGCTTCAAGGGGTTTTAAAAGTTTAAAAGGGGTTGGCAAAGATTTCCAAATATCAGGTATCTTATAATGAACTTCTAAAACAGAATGTATAAGCAGGTGGTACAATGAGAACTACTGGCAGATTTGATATTTCCTGGCAGATTTGTGAGGATTTAGTAACCATACATCAAAACAGATAATTGAGTAGATGTCAGGACATCTTCAGGGAAGAATCCCAGGGATTTTTTTATTGCCTTACAAATACCACACAGCTATCCATCATGTGACTGTTCTGCCATGAGACTGGCTGATGGACAGTTTCTGAATACTTGCAGCACATGTACCAGCCTGTAGGCAGACCTGGATTAGCCTGCTCTGGGAATAGTTTCTGCCACATGAGCGTATATTATGTTACCAGTTACTTGGAATATTGCTAATTTAGATTTAGTTGTTGGAACGCTTTGGCTTCCAAAAGAAAGGAGTTTGGGGAAGAAATGGAATCTTTAGCGGACTGGAGTTGAAACCAATTTAGGACAGATACTTTTATTGATACTACAATACCATATAATACAGTCATGTTATCAGATGTTGGGGACTGGAAATGTTTCAGCAGCAAGCAAATGAATGAGAAGGTAGCTCTCTTGCTTTTGAAGGAACTGTTTCCTGCATTGCAAACTCTAGTAAGTGTTCTTTATGACATGGTGCAAGCTTGATTTTGAGCTCAGGTATGAGAAAAAGCTGCTATAATTATCTGATCTCTTTAAGCCTTGAGGGAGGGGGTTGGAGCCTGGGCCCCTCAAATATAATTTGAATGTTATGAGGAAATCTACTGGGCTGTAAATATCCATGGTGTGTACGTATAAACCTGTCATTCTTCTTGGTCCAGCGAGCCCAAGTGTAGTCCAATGTTGTACCTTCAGATGTTTTTGGGCTACAACTCCCCCCTCCCCATTCTTGACCTTTGGCCATGCTGACTGGGCCTAATGGGAGTCCAACAACATCTGGAGAGAATCCATATTGGCTACCCTTCTCTGCTGCAGTTGAAACCAGTTCTCCAAAGTCTCAAGCAGAGGCCTTCCCTAACATTTACAGTGGTTCCTCGGGTTAAGTACTTAATTCGTTCCGGAGGTCCGTTCTTAACCTGAAACTGTTCTTAACCTGAAGCACCACTTTTGCTAATGGGGCCTCCTACTGCCACTGCGCCACTAGAGCATGCTTTCTGTTCTCATTCTGAAGCAAAGTTATTAATCCAAGGTACTATTTCTGGGTTAGCAGAGTCTGTAACCTGAAGCATATGTAACCTGAGGTACCACTGTATATGGATCATGTAAAGGATGAGATGTGGGGGCTGAACTTGGCACTTCCTTCGTGAAAATGATGTGTTCTACCAGTGAGTTGTACTCGGTGGAATAATACTTTTCCCTTCCTTCCCATAAAAAAGGTGGCTCATGTTATTCTCAAAGCTCATTCTCGAGCCTGGCACGTTTATGATACCCAGTACCGCCCTGAACAGCATGGGAAGGTGGGAATAGTATTGAATTCAGACTGGGCTGAACCCAAGACCCCAAGCAGTGCTGAGGATGTGAGAGCGGCAGAACGCTACTTGCACTTCATGTTGGGCTGGTTTGCTCACCCGATATTCGTCAACGGTGATTACCCAGAAGTCCTGAAATCCCAGATCCAGGAGAAGAACCAGCAGTGCTCAACTCCCATCGCCAAGCTCCCCGTGTTCACCGATGAGGAGAAGCAGCAAGTGAAGGGGACGGCTGACTTCTTTGGCCTTTCCCACTACACTTCCAGGCTCATCAGTGCTCCAGTGAATCATAGCTGCGCTCCAACCTATGAGGATATCGGAGACTTTTCCCAACACGTGGATCCTTCTTGGCCGCAGACGGCAGCACCTTGGCTCTACGCTGTGCCTTGGGGGCTGAGGAGACTGCTGCTGTTTGTGTCCAAAGAATATACTGGGACAACAAGGGTTCCGATTTATATAGCAGACAATGGGGCGCCCACAGATGACGGAGGCGATCTTGTTAATGACACCATGAGAGTGGATTACTACCGGCTTTATATCAACGAGGCTTTGAAAGGTACAAGGGTCTGTTAGGAATTGGGGCAGGGAACAGGCATGCAAAAGGGAATTGAAAGTAAACCTGTCAGGATGAAGTCAAGTTTATTGACTTAGCCCCCTGTTCCCTTTCAACACAATATCCTCCAAGATCTTATCACATTCCTGTCAATCTCCAGCATAACGGTAAATATCATGCCCCGTCCCAGTGGGGAAAGGAATGGAATGAGTAGATATGTTCACCATGTGAAAATGGCATGCAAACATCACTTTTTAAATGTGATGATTTTCATTTAAAAATGGTTTGAGACACTGACTTAACTAATCAGAAGCAAATTTAATACTTTAATTAAATGTCCTCAAAATAACAGTTTTGCCGAGTAATAGGCATACAGTGTTAGAAAAGCAGCTTAAATGCAGTATATGAAATACACAGGTTGCTTACCTAGGTTGGCTTGGAGGACAGCACCTGAGACTTTCTTGCTTAGCTATCAGATTTCGTCCTGCCTGCTTAGAAGATGCAGAACTATTTTGCTCTGCACCTCCAAACAGGTCTGGATGCTCTTTTGAGTTGAGCCTGGTGGAAAACGATGTAATTAATGCATTCATCCCAGCCAGAGTATATTTTGTCACCCCATGATAAAGAAAATCAAGGAATGCCTAGTTTGTAACCCCTGAATGCCTGAACATGAGAACACTAGTTCACACCTTGCATCTTCATTCCTTTTTTGTTATTCCTGTATCCTGTAGTGATTTACTCGTAGGAGTGAACCATCAAAGATTACATGCCACAGACAGAATTTTCACATTGCTTCACTCACAAGGCTTTTCAAGAGTCAGGCTGCTTCAACCTTGGATATTTACTGTGGAATTTACATGCACTTATGTCATCTGCATGACATAGTGATCAATACACCCTCTTCCCACGTTTCCCATTACCTTCCTTTTTTTTGTTTTCAGAGCTCAGAAAATCTGACCAGTTGTTTTTTAATGCACTGGAACAGTTGCACAATTTCCCCAAGATATAGATAGATGACCTATCGCGCAGCTGTTAGCAAATTGTTTGGCCAATTATGTGCTATTTACATTGTTGTAGCCTCTGTAGTTCATCTCTTCCCCCTAGGAACCAGTTTTGTCACTTCAACCCTTTCCCCTCCAAAAAGAATTGTCTTATATCTGGTTCTTTTCTCTCTCTCACTCCTTTCCCTGCCATTAAATTGCGGGTGTGGTGGCTGGGAAAGAATACACGATCTGCAGTGCTGTAAGTGAGGAGGGAATATATAAACATGATCCTAATGTAGAGCTGGGATGCGGGTGGCTCTGTGTTCTAAACCACTGAGCCTTGGGATTTCTGATCGGAAGGTCGGCAGTTCGAATCCCCGCGACAGGGTGAGCTCCTGTTGCTGGGTCCCTGCTCCTGCCCACCTAGCAGTTCGAAAGCACGTCAGAATGCAAGTAGATAAATAGGTACCGCTCCAGTGGGAAGGTAAACGGCGTTTCCGGCGCTGCTCTGGTTTCACCAGAAGCGGCTTAGTCATGCTGACCACATGACCCAGAAAAACATTCTGCAGACAAACATTGGCTCCCTCAGCCAGTAAAGCGAGATGAGCGCGGCAACCCCAGAGTTGTTCACGACTGGACTTAACTGTCAGGGGTCCAGTTACAGATAGGTAGCCGTGTTGGTCTGCCATAGTCAAAACAAAAAAATTCCTTCCAGTAGCACCTTAAAGACCAACTAAGTTAGTTCTTGGTATGAGCTTTCGTGTGCATGCACACTTCTTCAGATACAGATACGGTATCTGAAGAAGTGTGCATGCACACGAAAGCTCATACCAAGAACTAACTTAGTTGGTCTTTAAGGTGCTACTGGAAGGATTTTTTTTGTTTTGTCAGGGGTCCTTTACCTTTACCTTTTAATGTAGAGCTTGGGAAAAGAACTGCACACCTGGCTACATAATGCCACGTAGATTCCAGACGTCTGGAAAAGATTTGCTGCTTCACTTGCTGCTCAAAGCCAGATAGAAATGATTGGCTGCTACTTTATACATCTGGAAGTATTCTTCCAGGTACTGTATAGCCAAGTACTGTATAGTTGAGTAATGATGAGGATGCATGTGTGAACCGGCCAAAGTCCTTGAACTGCTTAAGTGCATTATCACTTCCCTATGCCATTTTGTATATTGTCTCTTACATGCAAATGACTTTAAAAGGAAATTCAAATGTGCAGATGAATAGCAATAATAGTTTGCACTGACTCGGGACAATATGGACTACCCTCTGAAAATCCATGCTGTTGCTGCAATGCTGAGAGAAGAAGATAGTTGTGGTTGTGCTATGTATTTAAACAAATGATTAAAAATCTTAACTAAATTCTATCTCCTTCATTGACAGCTATAAAGCAAGATGAAGTTGATGTTCAAGCATACATTGCCCGATCATTGATTGATGGCTTTGAAGGCCCAGCAGGTTACAGTCAAAGGTTTGGCCTACACCAAGTGAATTTTGAAGATGCAAACAGACAAAGGACACCCAAGGAATCTGCCTATTTCTTCTCCGCCATTATTGAAAATAATGGATTTCCTAGCACGGTCTCAAGAAAATTTCTCCAGCCGCTCAGAAAGGATGTTTCCATACTTCCACGGCTGCCTAGTTTATCAGCTTCTGAAGTTCCTTCCAAGGCAAAGGTGGTTTGGGAGAAATTTTCAAAACAGTCTGATTTGGAAAGAGACACATATTTTTATGGCACCTTCCCAGAAGATTTTCTGTGGGGTGTTTCTACTGCTGCCTACCAAACTGAAGGAGGTTGGGATGCAGATGGGAAGGGACCTAGCATCTGGGATAATTTTACCCACATCCCAGGGAATGTTAAGAACAATGATACAGGAGATATAGCTTGCGACAGCTACAATAAAGTAGATGAAGATCTTTATTTGCTGAGAGCCTTAAGGGTAAACACCTATCGCTTCTCCCTGGCGTGGCCTCGGATCTTTCCAAATGGAAGAAACCATTCTATAAATAACTATGGTGTCAGTTATTACAACCGGCTGATTGATGGTTTGCTGGCCCAGAACATCACACCAATGGTCACTCTCCACCACTGGGATCTGCCCCAAGCTCTACAAGACATTGGTGGCTGGGAAAACCCTGTGATGGTTGAACTGTTTGATAGTTTTGCAGACTTTTGTTTTCAGGCATTTGGAGACAGGGTCAAGTTCTGGATTACTTTCAACGAACCTATTGCCATCTCTGTGCTAGGCTACGATACAGGATTATTCCCACCAAATGTAAAAGATAACCCGGGCAATGCATCCTACAGTGTTACTCATGCAATACTAAAGGCCCATGCAAGAGTTTACCACACATATGACCAGAAATACAGAGAGAGTCAGAACGGTGTGATCTCTCTGAGTCTCAACATGGATTGGGTTGAGCCAAAGACACTAAACGATCCTCGGGATGTAGAAGCTGCTGATCGCTACCTGCAGTTCATGGGAGGGTGGTTTGCACACCCAATTTTTAAAAACGGTGATTACCCAGATGCAATGAAGTGGAAAGTAGGGAACAGGAGTGAACTACAGAAACTACCATCTTCCCGGCTTCCAGGTTTCACACAAGAAGAGAAAGACTATATCAGGGGCACAGCCGATGTCTTCTGCCTGAATTATTACACTGCCAGAATTATAAAGCACAGCACCACCAGACTGAAACCATATTCTTACGAGTATGATCAAGAACGAGTATTGGAGATTGACCCTTCTTGGCCTAGCTCAGCAATGGAAAATATGCGGGCAGTGCCCTGGGGGCTGCGTAGGCTGCTAAACTGGATCAAAGAGGAATATAGCAATCCTCCCATTTACATTACTGAGAACGGGGTTGGGCTAAAAGCCAAGTCTGATGTTGATGACACCAGCAGGATCTTCTATTACAAAACACACATTGATGAAGTTTTGAAAGGTAAAGATGTTGTAATAACGCAACAGGTTGAGGTTGTCTAGTTTTAAGATACTGGGTAAAAATAGAAGTTTGCTCAATGTAATCAGCTAAATAATCAGTTAGAGGTCTGTGTAGACTAGTTTTAGTTTTAGATTCTAGATCAGTTATTCCCAAACTGTGCAGAGTCAGCACAAAATGCTTATACTCCACAAGGCATCATTAAAAGAACTCTGAGTGCCAAATTAGACAACACACTGGTCACACCATTACCAGTTATGTGATTGGGTTTTTTAAAGTATATTGCTAGATCGAGGGTAATGATCCAGAGCACAAGAGAAGGTGGGTGGTTACAAGGGTTATAGCCTTCATGCTAGAGTCTGATTCAGTCAAGGTTGTGCTCCTCCTGAAATTTACTTTACACACCCATGTTTTAACACTGAACCCAATTAAATAGCTTTAAACATATTAGGCTACTTGTATTTATATTCTGATTGCTCTGAAACTGTTCTGAACCCCTCAGGCCTCCCTCTTTTCTCTACAAAATGTCTACAGGCCTCAAACCGTGGATTATCCAAACAGCAACACGTGAGGGTTGTTTCTGCTACATGCATTAAATTAGTCTGGTCATCCTCAGCCTTTGTGTCACAGAGTGTAATGGTACAGTCAATAGCATTTTAATAAGTACAAAACATTATTAAAGTGTGCAGAGTTCCTTTTTTTCTTTCCTTTCTTGATAATGGTTTTTAATTATAGTTATAATAAATATAATTTTTGATCTTTCCTAAAGGTATATAATTCATAAGGTTTTTAGTAAAGCCTGGTTTGGGGATTTGCAATCCTTGAAAATGCATGACTGAAGTAAGAGCTGAAACAAAATATTGTGTAAATTCCTTACCCTTTTTTTTTTTTGCGCTTGTCAGCACCCTTCTCCTCTTGTACTGGGAGAAAAAGGTGGTATGTAATTTAAATAAATAAATAATGCTTGTGGAAAGGAAAGGGAGTAAGTCGGTGGGACTTGTAAATTGGCAAGGATTGACTATTAATATGCATGTGAACATATAATGGGTAACTAGTGTATTTTTTCACAATTCTACTTTCTTGCTCATCGTTACATTGATGGTCTATTAAGCAAGTGTTTCTTTTTGTTTTAGCCTACAAGCTGGACGGCGTGAACGTTCGTGGCTATGTTGCTTGGTCTTTCATGGATAGTTTTGAATGGTTAAATGGTTACGAACCAAGATTCGGCCTTCACCAGGTTGATTTTGAAAATCCGAACAGGCCAAGAACTCCAAAACGTTCAGCGATATATTACGCTGGAATCATACGTCAAAATGGAATCCCTCTGGCAAAAGAGGAAGAATTCCTTTATGGAGAATTTCCGGAGAACTTTTATTGGAGTGTGGCATCATCAGCATATCAGGTTAGGTCAGTTGGTCCCCACCCACCAGACCACTCAAAAATTGCAGAGCAGCTTAATGATTTTTCTGCTTGTGGTGAAAATTGCAATGCACTGTGCTAGATGCTGTATGATACTTAATTGCAGTTTAATTGCTTCTTTTGTTCCTTACCTGTCATATTTTATTGTACTGAAATTTGAATTCTGTAATATATAAATATATAAGAAATAAAAGGAGCAACAAGAAGTAATAAAAATGCAAATAAGGATTTAATGGCATGGATGTGTGAGTCTTCAACCACAGATTTGCCGTCATGCTGCAGACCACATGAATGAAACTCCAGGTTTAGGTAATCTATTGGTAGACGGTTGCTTGTTTGGTGGAAGCTATCCTAAACCTTCATTTTGTGAATAATATGCCAACTAAGCAAGCTGAATGCTGTCAGGCTTGGGGACCTTGATGATGGTGAATCACTGGGGTGAGAGCCAGGGTGCTGTAGTGGTTAGAGCTGCCTCCTCCCCCCCAGCTGTTGCCCTCCAGATGTTTTGGTCTACAACTCCTAGCATCCCTGACCACTGGCCAGTCAGCTTGTGGCTGAGGAAGTTGTAGTCCAAAACATCTGGAGGGCACCGTGTTGGGGAAGCCTGGATTAAAATGGTGGGCTAAGGTTGGCAAGACCCTGGTTCAGATTCCTACTCAGCCATGAAGCTCACTGGGCAACCTTTGCCTAGTCGCTCTCAGCCTAACCTACTTCCACAAGGTTGTTGTGAGGATAAAAACCGAGGCTGGGGCATGTATTTTGCCTTGAGCTGGGATACAAATGTGAGAAATGTTTGTTTCTTTAAAGATCGAAGGGGCATGGAGAGCGGATGGGAAAGGTCTCAGCATTTGGGACCAGTTTGCACATACGCCTTTGAAAATCAGCAACGATGAAAATGGAGATGTAGCTTGCGACAGCTACCACAAGATGGAGGCAGACTTGGCTATTCTGAAGGACCTCCAGGTGACTCATTATCGCTTTTCCATCTCCTGGACTCGCATTCTCCCCGATGGGACCACCAAGTACATAAATGAAGCTGGCCTGAAATACTATGAAAGGCTTGTGGATGCTCTCCTTGCAGCCAATATTCAGCCTCAGGTAAATGATTGGAGTTCTGCACGCAGGGGAACAGGTGTAACATACGTTACCAGTCTGGTTTTTAATTAGATTATGTTTATCAGTGTTCACTGTAGAACCTGGCAATATCTTTAATTCTCAGACATCTTCAATTAGCTTGTGTTAAATGGTCAGAGGCCATTTCATAGAGGCTGACACAAATGCATGCTGCCATATTCTAATCGGAGAAGTCACTTATAAGCTCTACCTATTTTAAAGTTGTGCAGAAGATAATGTGGGATCAGGGTGTTTATATAGGACTTAACAGTTATGAAATCTGCCTTGGTTTTTAAGAGAGCAGAAGCTGCAGTGCTCCAGAAATCTAAGTTTCTGCATTGGATTTCTACCAAGTATCCACAAGGAAGTAGAATAAACTTCCATCAGGAATTCATCTTCCGCTCCCAAACTGTAGCCTTTTTCTGGACACCATTAGGCATGGCAGGTCCCATCTGTGTTACACCTTCCAGGTCATGCCGCAAGAACCTCTGAAATACATCCCATATTGTACTCCTTTCTTCTCATTTTCCTTGACTGAATGAGGGTTCAGGGAAAGGTGGGAAAGGGAGAACTGAAGATGCTACATTCAAAGTCTTGATAGCCTTGTAAAAGGTGTTGCTAATCCTCACGTGTTTTCTGGAAATAGTTTGCTTTCTGGCCATCGAAATCCAAGAATTGTTGTTGAGTTACATGTGGTAGATCTGCATAAAATGGCTGACTGTGCCTAATAGTTAAATAATGGACAAACTTCACATTTAGCTTTACTTTTGTATGTCCGTTCCCCCCCCCCCCCAATTGCCCCTGTTTCCTACTACAATTTGATGGTTGGTTATTTTGACAAAATGGCAGATGTTTGTGAATGTCTTGTCTCCATCTCTAGGTAACTGTGTACCACTGGGACCTCCCTCAGGCCCTTCAAGATGTTGGAGGGTGGGAAAATGAAACTATAATCCAGAAATTTAAAGATTACGCGGAGATCCTTTTCCAAAGATTTGGAGAGAAGGTGAAATTCTGGATAACCTTGAATGAGCCCTATGCCATTGCTAACATTGGTTACGGTTATGGAGTCTCAGCTCCAGGTAAGGTGTAGGTTCTGATTGGCAAGAGCAATGCTCTGCAGAACCAAAGGACACTGATGATCTGAACTTGTGTGGTTATTTGTGAGAACACAGCTTTGTGATAGATGCCCAGTGAAAGTGGGAGACAATCTGATGCCGTTCTTGAAGGTGTCTCCTGGTTGAAAGCCAAATTGCCTAGAACTATTGAGAAACGCTATCAAAACGCACCATTAATTGCTGCTTCAGCTGAGTCCAGTGCTGCAGAATAACGCACTTCCAATCATGTTGCCTTCTTAGGCATCTCTGCCAGACCAGGCCGAGCCCCTTACATAGTGGGCCACAACTTGATCAAGGCCCACGCAGAAGTCTGGCATCTTTACAATGAAACATACCGCCCAAAGCAAGGAGGATTGATCTCTCTTTCCATCAGCGTAGAGTGGGCTGAACCCAAGAACCCTGCCAAGCAGGAGGACCTCGACGCTGCCAGGAGATATGTCCAGGTAATGTGATGACTCCACAGGGACCCACATCTGTACATTTTAGCCACACACCCTGCTTTCACTTCCTTAGGGCAGTGTCTGTGGTATAGCACCTTTGACAGCTTTGCAGTAGCCAGGACTACACTAATGGGTATGTGCTCTTCCAATTAGAGAAAGAGCAGACACAAAACCTCTGCTCAGACATTTGGTAGCTGTAGGTATCAAACACATGAAGAAGCTATCAAGAATGTATGGACTAGCTCCTGAAGGTGTACCAGCCAGGCCCCCAGTCAATGCATAAATGATCAGTCTTAGTATGATTGGAGGGGTGTGTGTGTGTGTGTGTGTGTGTGTGTGTGTGTGTGTCCCGCTCTCCCCCCCCCTCCACATAGGGCTCCCGCCTATGGTGCCCAGATTGACCTTGCTTCCACTTCCGTGCAGCTAAGCTGTGCATGCATACATCCTGCCTTGCAGGCCTTTTTCCACCTGGAGCAACGCTGTATTGCAAAGGCCAGGTGTGACCTAACACACTTGTCTTACAGAACTCCTCCACTGTCAGAGGCAGTAAACCTCTGTGTACCAGTTGCTGGGAAGAGTGCTATTGAACTCAGGTTCTGCTGGGGGGCCTTTAGCCTCCTCTGGCAGGCTCTTGTATTAACTCTGCTTCAGAGACTCAGCAAAACAAGATGTCAATCCTTCTAAAGGTGTTGATCCTTGGGCACCATATTTCATCTGAACACTCAAATCATAAAGTTGGCCATGATCCTGACCAGTCAGCTGCCATTGTTTGGATACCTTGGGGGGTGTTGCACTATCCTTTAAAAACAGACACTTGGAGACAGGGATGAGACTTTGCCTTTTGGGTCAGTCTGACGAACTGGTAATTATTGGTTCAGCCAAGAGACCTGTTGCCAGAGCGTTGCTTAATAAGCATCTGTCAGGACTGCCGCTAGGTCCCAGCTCACAGAGGACCAACGCCCAGTGGATATTATATACAAAAGTCTTTATTGAAGTTTGGTTTCCATTTCCAAGCTCTGGGCGCGCAGGCCCACGTCTTAACGCTAGACCGGCTAAGTCCCCTCTGACTCACTGCTCCACCCACACCAGTTTAAGATTCTAGCCCGGCTCCACCTCTTGCGCTGCTCTTTCCTGCGTTGGGTCCTTCTGCCCTCTGGGGTTCCCTCCTTCCTGGACTCCTCTGACGCGGAGCCTCCTGAGTCTTGCCCCTCCCTCCGGCGGGCTTTAGGACCTGGCTCCCTTCCCGGGCTCCCCGCTGTGCCGCGCTCCTGTACATTTGAACTTGGCGCGCGCGCCCAGCCGGTGACTTTCCTTCTGACCGTTTCCCCGCTTCCTGATGTGGGTGTTGCCAAACCTGACTCCTCTCCTCCCTCTGGTGGTGAGGACACTGGTCCCGACTCCTGGGACTCCCCCTCCCCACTGCGCTCTGGTGGAGACGCTGGCCCTGATCTCCAGCTGCTGTTCAGGGACTCCCCGCTGGCCCCTCCCTCTTGAGGTTTCTCCCTTGGAATCTCCCTTGCTCTGGCCACCGGCGCTCCCTTCTGTGAGTCCTCCGATTCGCTAGAGAGGCTTGTGGAATAACTCTGGCCACTGTCACTGCCTGCGCCCCCCTCGTACTCCTCCTCCTCACTCTCCATTTGCTCCCCCTCCTGTGTCTCTCCTTCTGAACCCCTGACATCATCCCTTTTTATTTCCCTGTTGTAGTTCTTTGCTGGTTGGTTTGCTCACCCTATCTTCAGAAACGGTGACTATAGCGAGGTGATGAAAAGGAGGATACAAGAGAGAAGTTCCGGCCAATCGAGGTAAGTGTCTGGCAGGACTAACTGCAGCAGTTGGACCACAACCACGGGCGGTCCATACTGTTAGCTCACGTCACTTAGAAGCGATTCTATCTAAATTGTTGAAATAAAAATAAACCACTCATTTTGAAGAGCCACCCTGGCTGTGTCCAAGAACAAATCTACCCTCCCCAAAGTAGTTTTCCTGTGCTGCTGTTTTCCTCCTGGTGTGCACTGCCCTCTTTGCTTAATGCCGCAGGCAATCAGCAGCTAAAGCACAGTTGTGACTAAACTCCCCTTGAAACAGAACCACCCTATATTGAAAGTTCCTTCTCCTCCATCCAGGGTATGATCAGAGCCTGTAATACTGTAGTACAGCAAGGGAGCAGTAAAGGGTGGTGATTGAGACAAAGCAGGGGACTAGTCTTTTAGAGTACCTGCTCTTTGAATAAGATGAAGTACATGTGGTCATCATTACTGTTCATGTTAAAATTTCCAGCTACCAGCTGTTGCTTTTAAAAACAGTACTTTCGCTCTGAATGACAGTGCCCTATTCTTTAAAAAAGTATGATGATAATTGAAACTTTCCCTTTTGTTAAATGCATCTATGTGAGCCTCTCTTCCATTTTGTGTGTGTTGCAGACTCCCTGAATTTACTGAAAGTGAAAAGCAGAGGATTAAAGGCACCTTTGACTTCTTTGGTTTGAACCACTATACAACAGTATTGGCATCCAACTTAAACTATTCTTCTCTCTTTACATCCTACGATGCTGATAGGTAAGATGTGAGCATGACTTCATACTGCATCAAAGCATGCATACTTTTCTGGAATCTGTGCTTTCACTCTGTGCCTAATAATCTTGGTTGGGCTGGCTGCAGCTGATGGAAATTGTATACCAAAACATCCGGAGGGCATCAAGTTGGTGATCTACTAGAAAGTTTTAAGGCCAAGCATCCATTTTCCTCTCTAAACCCAGTGCATTGCACACTGCATCACCCTTAAGCCCCCAACAGAAGAGGTTACTGCTGACCAGTCTTCATGGTTGATGTCTAGCTAACTTTAATGGATCAATACAAATAATCTTTTCCCATATTATTATCATGTTCTTTTTTGCAGGGGTGTTGCCTCTATAACAGACCGCAGCTGGCTGGGCTCTGGTTCCTTTTGGTTGAAGGTGACCCCTTTTGGCTTTAGGAGGCTCCTGAAGTGGATCAAGGAAGAATACAATGACCCACCTATTTATGTGACCGAGAATGGGATTTCAGAGCGTATAGACGGGGGCTTCAATGATACTTGGAGAATACACTACTTAAGGAGTTACATCAATGAAGCTTTAAAAGGTACGTGGTTTCCTCTGCATGGTTCCAAATCACCCCTCAAATGTTTGTGACACATGGATTAAAATTGATCTGTGATGATCTGCCCTGCCCTGCATTCCTTGCAACAGAGTTGGTGGTAAGGCCCTTCTGTGGCTGTATCTGTATAGGGCTGGGCAGAAAGCAAGACTGGTTTCTAGTGTGGGAGTTAACATGTCTTCTGGAGCTGCCCGAGGACTTCCACTTTCTATTGACTTCAGGGGTGAAAGACTAGTCTGCAGAATCAAAGCAGAATATGTTGCTTAATTCCCATTGACACAAGATCATACTCTTACTCCGGATTAAGTCCTCTAAAATGGTTACCACTATCTGGTTTAATTATTGTCATCGCCAGTAAATATGAAGACGTGAGGGGAAAAATTCATTGACGACTTTTTGATCATCCAGATTGTGGATACAAAAGGAATTTGGGATTTTTAAGATCTAGCCAATCTCTGTTAGGAATGGATACTTATGTAAGGCACCTAGTGTTAATAGGGGGTCTTTGGTTTTCACTCCCTGTTGATCATTATAGTGTAAGCATGTATAGGGCTGCATTTTAAAACTCTTCTCCCCCGCCCCCCACCTTAACAGGAATTGTACTTGATGGTGTTGATCTGCGAGGCTACACTGTATGGAGCCTGATGGATAATTTTGAATGGGCAGTGGGCTTTGCTGAAAGATTTGGGTTGTATTACACCAACTTTACAGACCCAAATCTATCCAGAATTCCAAAGGAGTCTTCAAAATATTATTCATCTATTATCCGGTGTAATGGCTTTCCAGATCCAGCCACTGGGCCTCATTTGTGCCTTGAGTCACAATCTGGAGGTAAGTAAATTACTAATTGAGGAGTTAGGAAAATCCATGAAGTGGTACAGTAAAAATAACCTAAATGTTTAAAACTTTTAACTTCGCTTTTATAGAAAACTTGCATATCGTGTTAATGACATCTGATTCTGGAAAGTAAGGTGGTATATGGTAACAGAAGTTGGCTGTGTAAAAAAAAATCTTTAGTGTAATGTCCTTAAATGATTTAGTCTAGATTTTTACAGAAAAGTTGCCCGAATGGCCTGATGTATTCTGGAAGGCTGGAGAAGCAAGTAAAAAAGATTTAAATGAGGGGTGATCAGAACTCCCTGCTCATAGTGTCATTCATGTGAATTTCACTTACATTTCTAGGTACTACTATGGCGCCAACAAGCAGCACTACTCGGCCTATCGACAATTCAGCCATGAAGGTGAAGTTTTTGGGACTGGACTTGACTTTGTCTAATGCAGAAGTAGGCCTTTATGTGCTCTTTTCCCTATTCTTAATGTCTGTGCTAGGCATTGCTCTTTTTTCATATCTATATAGAAAAAGGACCAAAAAAGCCAGCCAAAAAAGTTTTTAAATATTGCAGCTTGCATTTAATTAGTTTATCATGCGATAGTTTTTTCTTCTGCCCATGTTTAGAACAGACACACAATTATTTTAATCAGTGCTTTTTTTCTAGAAAAAATAGGTGCCGGTACTCAGCATGAAGTTGTTACAGTAAGTGCTATACTTTTTAAACAACAAGAAGAGGTGCTGGTACTGCGTACCCTTGAATATTCCCTGAAAAATAGCACTGATATTAATACCTATTGTTCACGTTAATATTTTTATTGCTTGAATTGTTATGTGCAGTTCACCCTGGGAATAAGGGGTGGGGACAATTTTAAAATAAATGAACAAGTTGATAACATATTGCAAAGTGTCAAGTTGGTATCAGAGAACTTCTAAATAAGGAACATACAGACGACTTCTTTTTTTGAAAACCTTTATTTGAATGCTCTGAGATTAAAAACTACCAGTATAGTCTTGTAGTTGCAGAAGCACTAAAGGGGGAAAAAATAAGTTATCCAATTTGCAAGGTATTATGCTTCTGCTAGTCAGACTCTCTTGTTTTAATCTGGGCTTCCGATTTGTTCCAAGATTTATATAGATTAAAAAGTGCCTTCAGAGGACAACAGGGCTTGTTAGTATGAAATTCTGAAAGCTGATGGAAGATGGGGATTTTTTTACATTCTTTGAGCTTTTGGCAGTAGTTACAGTTGCAGTATCCAGCTACACAATTAACACCTTATTCCATGTGCTATGACAGGAATATGGCATAATGCAGGCAGCATACTCATACAAGCCCACCTGTGCAGCAGAAGGATTAAACTAAATCAAAGGGGAAAATCAATGATTACTATGCACAGTTTACTCATAAAAACTACATCTGTTGGGTTGAATTTCCATTCCAAGTATTGTTATCATCTTCTCCATCATCCTGAGTTCTCAGTCTATAGATTTTGCCTTCTTTTTTGAATTCTTCACCCCGCTTTTCCAATACTCGTTTCCTGACTGCTTGTCTAAATAAAGAAGAAATGCAGTTCGAGATTAAATCCCTACAGTGGCAATGTTTTCTAGACATCAGAAGGTACCATTCATTCAGCTCCTGATTCAATTCTAGCACCCCTCCACCCAGAAGTAACTGGAGAATTTGATTCAGTTCACATTAATACTCCTTTCAATGTACAAAAGGTAATTTTTATTTCTTTCAAAATGCACCCTAGAGTGGATTCAGCTGAAGAACAGAGGGAACGTCACCTATGAATGACTATAGTGCACTGACATGTTTGCTGCCGGTTCCAGGCCATCACTTCCTGGCTCATGGTGATATTAATTTGGCACATCCACAAAATGTAATCTTAAATGCTTCTGGATGCATTTCAGAAGCTACAGTGGTACCCCGCAAGACAAACGCCTCGGAAGTTTTCTTAGCCGCTTCGCAAGACGCATTTCCCTATGGGCTGCTTCGCAAAACGAAGCTTGCCCCGCAAGCTCCGGGGATAGCGGGGAAGCGCAGCGCGTCTTCCCCGCTGTCCCCCGACCTCTTTTGAAGCAAGGGGCGGCGGGGAGCAGATCGCTTCTCCCCGTTGCTAGCCCCGCAATCTCCAGGGACAGAGGGGAAGGCGAGCGCGCCTTCCCCTCTGTCCCCGGACCCCTTTTGAACCAAGGGAAGGGGCAGCGGGGAGAATCGCTTCTCCCCGCTGCCCCTTCCCTTGCTTTAAAACAAGTCCGTGGACAGAGGGGAAGGCGTGCGGTGCTTCCCCTCTGTCCCCGGAGATTGCGGGGCAGGCAACGGGGAGAAGCAATCTGCTCCCCGCTGCCCCTTGCTTTAAAACAGGTCCGGGGACAGAGGGGAAGGCGCGCGGCGCTTCCCCTCTGTCCCTGGACGATCTCCATAGGAACGCATTGATTGATTTTCAATGCATTCCTATGGGAAACCGTGCTTCGTAAGACGAAAAACTCGCAAGAAGAAAAAACGTGCGGAACGAATTAATTTCGTCTTGTGAGGCACCACTGTATCTTTCTGGCAGCAGCTGTCATGGAAATCCAAACTGCTGTTTCAGAAAGAAACCCTACCAAGCGAAGATGGCCAGGGAGCATGCAACACATTGTGTATTCTTATTGCTTACCCCTACACTGCTATTTGTAATTGCCCATCAAAAAGTAGATTTGGATTACAACATGGTATCCTGTCCATAGAAGCCAGTTTGAGCCACTGACATGTTAGTTATTCATGTGGAGTTTCTTTGTATCCCAGCCTAAACAAGGGAAAACCCTGTCTTTCTCCCAGCCCTTGCATCTACCAGAGGACTCCTGAGAAAAGGTAGTGAAAAACAATAATTTAAGAACACTTGTCAGTCTTACCTGCTTGATTCTGCAGTGTTCGATGCTGAAGGGTTTGAGTGATCCTGCTGATGAGGTCTTGCAGTAGGCTGGGAAGGAGGAGGATTCGTAAACAGGAAGTTGCTAATAAATCGCCAAACAGCTATGAGTGGATAAAGGATAGTACCCAGGAATCTCCAAAAATCTCCACTGGAAGACTGGACAACTGCTGTTGCTGGCCTTCCTGCCTGTTTGAAGATACAAAACAAACAGGACTGAAAACTGGACTCTAGAAGAAACTCCATAAATACACAAGGTTATTCCAAGAAGTAATATTGAATTGTTGTAAAACAGTTCATGGCACAATTTGAATAATCTTTTCCATAAAGCACACTTACCGGCAACAATACTACGGAAGCACTTGGGGCAAGTTCCAGGTCCACTAATTTTTTCCCATAATCATCTTTGGTAAATTCCCTCCTGGGGAACATTGTCGCCAATGAGAAATTGCCATACGTGTTGCCAACTGTCTGTAGTAGAACAAATCAGGTAAGTACTTTGTATTCCCCTTAAAATTTAGAAATAAAAATGGGAAGGACCTTTAACCATGAAATGCAGAGCTTCATCTCAAAATAAGTTATTTCAAAGGGGGAAAACAACACTCTTAATTTACACATGGTATCTGTGCCCAACACTTACTATTTTTGTCTTCTGAAGACACAGGACCCAAAAATTATGCAAGAGGTATGCCAGTTAGGGCAAGTTTGAGGACACCTGGAAGCATCCAATTTTGTGGCCAGACCAAAACGAGTAGTGACATGTATAAGGTTGTAAAACTTTCATTTAGTTTAACAAATATTCTCAGAACGGTTTACAATTGTTCAGATATTAGGTAGTTAGCTTGTGTACAAGATGCAAATTGGCGCACACAGAGTCCCCATTTCTCAACTGCCCTTACCACAGTGGGAAACAAACTGAAGACCAGCTCACTTAGCTGCTTGTGGTTTGTAGTTGTGTTAATGCAACCCGACCCACATTATTTATGGTCAATGTTATGCACTAACAAGATCAATAACTGGCATCTTTAAAACCCTCCCAAGCATTGAGACAAAGGGCCAAAGCTGCCACCTGTTTTTTCCTCAAAACGTTCCATCTTTCTCTCAAAAATCCTGAAGAGATATGGTAACTATACATACTATACATACATGCTCTTCTATAACTTAAAAATAAAATAAATCCTCATTTACCTGTGCAGCAAATTGTCTGGCTTCTTCCAATGGGGCATCCGAAGGGAAACTATTGGTAAAAGAGGATCCATCTGGAAGGCGAAACTGAATTCTTGCTATAGCACTAGGGAAAATATATCAGTTTAATAATGAATTTTAAGAACAGCTTCCATCACTTAAGTTCCTTTAAATGCTTCACTCATATACCAGGGGATATTAGAGAGGAAGAGTTCATCAACTGCACTTATTTTTAAGTTAGATCAAATTATTATTTGACATGTCCTTAGCAGCAGTAGCACACTAAGAGAATATACAGAATACAGAAGAAACATGTTCTCAGCTGAGGGTTTATCGTTTTACAAAGAGAGGGCCAAGAAGGTTGATTGTATGGATTGATAAAGGAGTGAGACAACAAAGCAAAAAATGCATGGTGCTACAATAAAGGAGGAAGGTGGTGTGTACAAGATGAAGGGAATGGGAAGAGTTGGATGAAGGCATGAAAAAGAATTCACCTTCTTTCCCTCTGTGATGCTTCCTTCCTGGCTTCCATTTCAGCCTGCTTAGCTTGGAGAGCAGCAGCTTTTGCAGCTTCTGCTTCTTCCTTGGACCTTGCAAAACGAGCTGCTCTTTCAACACGATCCTTCATAAGAGGACAAAGACATTCACTACATGTTACCATGGCCCAATCGAGGCTATTTTAATCAGTGCAGTCTCATGGAAAGAAATTACTACCAACCAACTTGTATGTGGTGAGGGACATAATTTGTTCTCATTTATTATATTCAATGAACACTTAACCTTTACATGCCATCTTCATGCTAAACCACGCTTTACCATGCCATGAACGAGCCTAGGTGAGTCTTACATTTGTCCTCTCCCTCCTCCCTGTGTGCAACTGGGAATAGGAGTTTGGAAGCCTTGCTTATCCATTGTGTTTCAACTGACAAACGATTGGTGGCTTTGGCGAGGTGTGCGATTGGCAGGAGGTGTGCAGCGGCCAGGCAGATAAGTGATAAGTGATTGTCGGCAATCCCCCCAAAAAAGCTCAACAACTCTGAGCAATCTCCCCGTTTCCTTAATTTGAAGTCCCAAAGAATAGGGGTCGTCTTATACATGGGAGCGTTATACACGGGAAAATACAGTATATTGAAGGTCAATTTGCTAAGAATTTACTTTTTTCCAAGAAACTCACCTAATAAATCATATATATTGTACTAATAGAGATTTCAGTTATTTGAGTGATGTTCCATATTCAACACATAAAGGAGCATCAGAAAAATGAGTGAGAGTGAAATGCTGACTGGCCAGCGGGGGGTGGCGTGGGGATAGGAAACTGGAGAGAGGGGAAGATGGTGAACAGGAATTGAGTGGCTGACATCCTGAACAGAGAGCACTCTACTACGCAACACTTTGTTGAAGGCCCCCTTGTAACAGATGACTTACCATTTGAATCTGCTGTCTGATGCGCTCCCTAGCAGCTCTGTCTTCAGCCTTTTCCCTGTTCCTTTCTTCCAGCATTCGCTTTGTAAGTTCTTCTTCTTGTTTCCTTTTGTACTCCAACATATCTTTTCCACTTTTTCTTCTTTCTACTTCTTTCTTGATTTCCTTCTGAGTGAAAAGAGAATACACCTTTCCTAAGCTTTTAAAGGGATGCGGGTGGCGCTGTAGTCTAAACCACAGAGCCTAGGGCTTGCTGGTCAGAAGGTCGGCGGTTCGAATTCCCACAACGGGGTGAACTCCCGTTGTTCAGTCCCAGCTCCTGCCCACCTAGCAGTTTGAAAGCACGTCAAGTGCAAGTAGATAAATAGGTACCGCTCCGGCAGGAAGGTAAACAGTGTTTCTGTGTGCTGCTCTAGCTCGCCAGAAGTGGCTTAGTCATGCTAGCCACATGACCTGGAAGCTGTCTGCGGACAAACGCCAGCTCCCTCAGCCATAGAGCGAGATGAGCGCGCAACCCGAGTCCGCGACTGGACCTAATAGTCAGGGGTCCTTTTACCTTTACCTATCATATAATACACAACTAATTTAAATTTTTCCTGGAAATTAGTTTAATAGAAAATTCCCGGACATCAAAAGAAAATGAAATTGCTGCTTTAGCCACCTGATAATTGTTATTCCAGCAAGCCTATCCCTATAATTTAATTAAATATTATTTTGGGGGATATTATGTATTATTGATATTCATATTATTTTATGTACAGTATTTTATTAAGCAGCTTATACGTTTTTCAAAATAAAAATAAAATGCAACATAAATTCAGTTACACTCTACCTGTTCTTCTTCTTTCTTTTTCTCTTCTCTTCTTTCTTCAAGTTTTTTTGTTACTCTAAATTTAGAAGAATACAAACACAAGGTGAAACCTTATTTCTGTGTGGGGAAGTGCACATCAAAGTGCTATACATGACTCTGCCAAAAAACAAAACTACCCAAAACTGCAAGGCAGTATATTATAATACAGCAATTCTGCTTTCCAACAGCAGTTCTATTACCATTATTAATTTTATATTTATTAAATTTCTATACTGCCCTTTATCCAAAAACAACAGGGCAGTTTACAATATAAAAACACAAAAATATGTATCATAATAACAAGCAAAAACAACTCAGTATTACCATTTATTAAATTGTCAGTTGCATAAAGTACTTCCTTGCCTGCACTGCCAAATACACAGGCCTGGCGAATTAACTTTAGTATGACAGAAAATGGGTAAGAACATTGCCATGAAGATGCACAGACTAGAAAACTGGGGGTAAAAAAAACAACACCTTCAATTCTGTGCTGTTGCAAAGTTGGAGAAGGGTTGGCTGGCAGCAAATAACAAAACATGAGAGCCTGTCATAGACCCAAAAGACGTTCTGCCAAAGAACAGGTTTCAAAAGGCACTTAAAAAGATCTGGACTGTTTTGATGGGTAATTTAAACTGCATTGTAGCTCTGCACTACAATGAGTTGAGAAGTGCAATCCAGATGACAGATCAGTGTAATTTTGCCCTCTCCTGTGCTTTTCACATTCTCTTGAAATGGCTTCTTCTCACACTATCTGCCTTTTAAGCCTTGGCTTGATGATTTGGCCCTTAAGTCAGACTCTAGAAATAATAAGTAATGATAAATGGTGGCAATCTCCTCTTGAATTGATGCAGTCTGATAGATATGGATGACACAGTTATTACAGGCAGTCTTGTGCTTGCCACACAGTCTCATCTTTTCTTTGTGTGTGTTTGCATGTTGGAAAAACGAATGAGAGTGCATGTGTGTGGCTGGCTCTGACCATGAAAACTGCCAGACAATCCTCATCTGCTTTCCCACTGCTGCATGCAGCCCTCAGGGCTCAAGGTTGCCTAGCCCTACTTTCTAGAATAACCAGAAAGTCTCCAAAAAACACACCTTTCTACTTTGGCTGTAAGGTCATCTGTAGTCTGCGATTCCCCCCTTCCGTCACTTTCCACATTTGTCTGGTCCAAATTTACTTCACCTTCAGTAGTTTAGAAATAGCAGGTAAGTGAAAAGGAGGAGATGGGAAAGGGAAAAGTATCAACATTTTACCATCATAAGCAATTGCTGTATGAACTCTTACAAAATATTGTTATCATGCCACTATGAAGATTAATGATCCAAACTAGCTCACTATTTAAAATCAAGAACATCTTCAGCTGGCTTCTGCACAAAGTTGATATTCTGAATACTTCAACTCTGGATCCAGGTTCTTCACAACAGTTAAGCAATTAACATAGTTTCAGATATCCTTTGCCTAATTAATGCACTGAATTGCTTATTCTCAGCAAGGCCAGTAGTGTACCTGACAGCACTACAACCTCCACTTCACCTGTCTCTGTACCACTCTTTCCTTGTGTCAGAATGAGCAAGGCATGGCTGGCCCTGTCCTGTTCTTGATGCAGCCCTCAAGAAACAACTGCAGATGAGAAAGAACGTGGCAGGGACGAGCAGCAGTTATGGAGGGGAATGAAAAAAGACTTAAAAGGTGGTAGCATAATGAGGCACACACAAAAATGGTAATCACTCAAAGGAGGTCTTTCCCATCCTTTACTTTTGAAAGACTACCATTTTAACTCCATATGTAAATACCAATCTTGAATGTAGGCAGCTACACATACTTACCAGCTGAGGATACACTTAGCCTTTCAGGCTGTGCTTCAGCAAGCTCAGCTGTTTGGGACTGAGAGTCCTCTGTGATGCCATTTAAAGATGAGGAACACGGCGCAGAACTTTCAATTGCTTCATTTTTTAACGTGTGCATCTAAGGAAGAAAGAAGTGTAGATATCAGTAAATGGCTGTAATTCCAGAACATTTGATTTTTAAGCCATTTTCTAAATCAAAGTGAAAACAACTGCTAGGCTTCAAAGTACAAAACTGATGCTCATGTAGCCTAATCTACAAATAGTAAGCTTGAGAGTGCACTTTGTATGATACTAACACATGGTGAAAAGAGCAGAACCATGGCTGCATGGCTGTCAAAGGCCCTGTTTGACTGCAGGAAGAAAAAGCAACTATTATTTTATGGATGACTTCACTTTCGAGTAGTGTGTAGCTAAAGATCTCCTGAAATGAGTACAATAACCCTTCTATTGGCATATGGCAGAGGGAGAAGGAAGCAAAATATGTCATATATTACTATTTCTTAATGTGAGAACAAGTCGTTTTGTTTGCACTGTTTTTCTCTGATGTTGTTTTATATCTCCTGAAAATTGGTGTGTAGCACAGCTCCCCTCTTTTAGCAGTTGTAGAATGAGAAGAGAATTCTATAACAAAATTCCAGACCACTTAACTATAGGTCACCAAGTCAAGGAGCCTTGAATATAACAATCAAATTAGTATATAATATTATCCCACAGGCAGAGACTGAACGCAAACTACTACCACAGGGGTTGATAAGGAAAGAGACAACATTTAGAAAAAGATGCTTGAATAGCACATGTCCTGGAACACACTTAAGAGGCAGCTAGGATTAAATAAAAAGCTTGGGTCGCCACCTGGCCTAATCTTATGGAAAACTTAAATCCAGATTACCAGTTTGTCAGTTTGCAGTAAAATAATCATCATAAAAGAGCCAGTGGGAGGTGTGAAGGGGACAATATTTCTATGCCATGTCTCAAGACTAATTACAGTAGCACCTCGGCTTACATTACCCTCGGGTAACGTAAACTTTGGGTTGCAAAAGCGGCAAACCCATGTTTCACCATGCGCAGATGTGCTCTACCACGCTGTGTGCATGCACAGAAGCAGTCCCTCCAGTTGTGGAAACCTTGGGATCCGACCAGAGCTCCGGAACGGATCCCACCCACAACTGGAGGTACCACTGTATAGCCTGATCTTAAAGGGGCAAATGAGGGGAAACACATGTGACCTGACCTTTCTTGCTGCATTAAAAAAAGGGTGAGAAACAAGTACATTTCAGGAGTGATTTTTGTTTTTCCAATGGTCAAGCCCATCAAGAAAAATGTCTTCTAGAAAAAGTCAGTATTGCTCTATTAGTACATTTCCAACTTGGTACATAAAACTGACTTAATTTAGCATAACTATAGTATGATTAAATATTCTTTGATCAAGCAAGAACATATAGAATTCACAATTCTATAGGCATACTGAAACAGTGACCTTTTCTGCCTGTAATCCATTCAACAGGAACAAGCTTTTAAACATTTATTTCACTATGCTGAAATAGTCGGTCACTATTTCTTACCTGCTTGACTTTATGAATTCTTGTAACAAGTTCCTCTGCAGAAACGCTGCCAGCAATCACTTCCAACGGGACTCCATTGTCTCCTATAAAGAAACTGGATGGAACACACACTACAGGATCTATGCAGCAATAGTAAAGGACAACATCTCAATTGTAAGGAAGGCAAAAGTAAATTGGAAAAGAAACATAAATGCAAATGATTAGAAGTTACTGCAAACAGCTGAGCAAAGCATATAGAATGATAATGAACTAGTGCTCCTCAGTGAAATGGAGGAGACAATTTTTGGCAGTTTCCCCTTCTTTCCAAATATAGGGGCCTTCTGAAGGCAATTAGGGGTGTGTAGGGCTAGAGGAGGAAGAGGAGTAACTGAAAAGTGCCTGCCTTCCTGACCTTTTATCAGTGATGGGACATCAACTGGATGCCACCTATAGCAAACTGATGCTACCAGTACAGAAATATCTGAATTCCCCATAGAAAATTTAAGTGATACCAAGCCCATCACTTTTCTGCTGCCTCACCCCTCTTCTCCCAGCTCTAAAGAAATGTGTCAGATTATCATGGAGACAGTTTGCACAAAAAACTTTTGAATGAAAACTGAACACAAATTAGAAGGATCACTTCTAACCTCAAAGCATACACCTCTTTTGTATGTGAGCCACATCTTGAGATTCAATTAAATCACACGGGCAGTAGTTCATGGTCAAATATTGCTTTGGTCCTACCCTGATGGATCAGCAAAGATTTGTTCAGCCCAGCTTAGTTTTCCTAACAGCAGCCAGTTAAATCCCTCTGGCACACTCATAAGCAGGACCATGAAGAAAACAGCTTTTCCCGTGATTTGTCTATGTCATTGGTAACCCCTGACCATTAGGTCCAGTCGTGGCTGACTCATCTCACTTTATTGGCCGAGGGAGCTGGCATACAGCTTCCGGGTCATGTGGCCAGCATGACTAAGCAGCTTCTGGCAAACCACAGCAGCACATGGAAACGCTGTTTACCTTCCCGCCGGAGCAGTACCTATTTATCTACTTGCACTTTGATGTGCTTTCGAACTGCTAGGTTGGCAAGAGCTGGGACTGAGCAGCGGGAGCTCACCCCGTCAAGGGGATTCAAACTGCCAACCTGCTGATCGGCAAGTCCTAGGCTCTGTGGTTTAACCCACAGTGCCACCCGCACTGTCATTGGTACTCAAAAGTAAATTGCCTCTGTACACCAAGGTTGTAGTAGATGCTATTCTACATGTCTTAAGTCTAATCGTTTTGGCATCAACTAACATTCCACACACATAACATGTTTTGGTAATGAAGCTCCAAAGTCAATAGCATGGTGGGCTTTTATTTGTTTTTCATTACTCCTAAATTTACTGCAAATCCACTTGCTGTAATTAAAAATTGAAGAACTATCTTCAGTTTGGTCACACTGTTTTTCTGAAATGGTCTCATGCCAGATACAGATAGGTAGCCGTGTTGGTCTGCCATAGTCAAAACAAAAAAAATTCCTTCCAGTAGCACCTTAAAGACCAACTAAGTTAGTTCTTGGTATGAGCTTTCGTGTGCATGCACACTTCTTCAGATACACTGAAACAGAAGTTTCCAGACCCTTCTATATAGTGAGAAGGTGGGGAGGGGTATTACTCAGAAGGGTGGTGGGAATGGGTGATTGGCAGATAGCTGTGATGATCACCCATTCCCACCACCCTTCTGAGTAATACCCCTCCCCACCTTCTCACTATATAGAAGGGTCTGGAAACTTCTGTTTCAGTGTATCTGAAGAAGTGTGCATGCACACGAAAGCTCATACCAAGAACTAACTTAGTTGGTCTTTAAGGTGCTACTGGAAGGAATTTTTTTTGTTTTGATCATGCCAGATAGTTATTCAATAAACCTTAGCCAAGATGGTTACAAGTAGAACAACCATCCCAATCATGGTGCTGCTTCATGCAACCTGTTTTCTTCATGGAACAGCACCCTCAAAGTCCCAGTTTTTCATTATACACCATATCACTATATAAACAATTAAGAAAAGCACAGGATGAAAAACCAGAGATAAACCCCCAGTGAGGAGAGCCAGAAATGACTATGGTTTTGATGCCTCTCTGTTGAGAACAGTAATACTACATTATTACCTATTATTTTTATTTGCAATATTAGGAAATGGGGGTGAGATATACAAGGGGTGTTTCACTTTCACATACTTAGGCATAGTAACCAGTTACAGTAACCAGGAAACTCTGCCAAAGGCTTCAGGAAAAGGTTGGTTTGAAGATGGGTTTAGATGGAGTAAGAAAGGTGGCATCACTCAGGTATTCCTGAAGGAAGTTCCAAGCATATGAAGGAGTAAAGGAGAACAGACAGAATCTCCTGAGGGAGGAGATCCTGTAGTTTGCACCATACAATAATGAAGCCCATAAATGAACATCTGAGTGTGAAATGATTCAATTATATTTTGTTCAAGGATACAGATTTGGGAGAACTGCAGGCAGGCTTCACTGTGTAAAAAAAAGTATCAAGTTTAGATAATCACACTAATAATATGAAATGTCATAAAATAATCAGTTACATTGTTATTGTATATCTCTGACTGTTTAAAAGCCTTGTAGGATCACAACAAATTAATTTTTATTTCTCTGAAACACTACACTGAAATTAACTTACATAAAACAGTATGCAGATTATACAATGGCTCAGTTCATATGTAATGTTATGCTAAACCATGGCTTAGCACAACTTATGGGCTCCAGGAAAGGAGATCATGGCTGCTTTATTCCTTCTCCAGTCCTGTGAGTTAAGCCAGGCATAGGCAAACTCGGCCCTCCAGATGTTTTGAGACTACAATTCCCATCATCCCTGACCACTGGTCCTGTTAGCTAGGGATGATGGGAGTTGTAGTCCCATAACATCTGGAGGGCCGAGTTTGCCTATGCCTGAGTTAAGCCATGGTTTGGTTTTGGTGTCATCTGAACACGGGTTCATGGTTTGTCTCCTCCAGACTTTAAAGTCCTCCTGAAAGTATTATGGCTTTTAATTTTCATAGTGAAAAGTATCAGTTGGATCTTATTTTAATGGAGAATGGAGGACTTTATAACAAGAATATAACAAGAATAAAGTAAACTATTCAGTAAAATATACACTTAGTGTCTAGTTGGATAACAATATTCCACACACATACCAATTGAATTCCCTTCCAAAATAACTATATATTGATTATACAGGTCTCCTTAAAAGTAAATTACTACTAACAACAAAAACAACAGTAAAAGAAGTTGCCAAACCTTTGGGTATCTATTTTAATAGCTACAAAGCCATCTGTTGCTGCCTCAGTCACTTTCTCATTCTCCCAGCTGGCAGCCATCTCTATGGACTGTTCATCATCCCCTGCGAAAAACAAGAAGTCTTCTTCACAGATGCAAATATAGATTAATTACAGATTACAGCATACTAGAAATGCAATGTTTATAACTTTAGGGCAAGGATGATCACACAACTACAGAGTTGGGATAGACCCAAAGATAGTATAACCCACTTACCAGGTGCCAACGGCTCAGCTTTAAAAAAAGACTCTAGATGCAAAAGTGTCACAAACAGCAGGTGCAAGATATGCACAACCAGCAGCTCCAGATGACCCAAACGAGAAAGACAAGTGGCATATAATTATGTAAAGGGGGTGCAACATCAACATGCAGTGCTCCACAAAACAAGGGTCTCTCACAGTTTGGTGATCATTTAAAACATTTTCAGATCACGTGATCAAAGGGATTGTGCTGGAAATATGACTGATAATTACATCACTATGTGCAATAGATCAACTTGTATTTGTTATTTTATTAATTTACATATTAAAAAATTATAACTATTCTGTTTGCAACTAACTCATTATGTTCCAGCAAATAAATCTTTCACCACTCTCTAAAAGGCAAATAGCTAGTATTTATTTTATAATCTGTCAATCCTATGATTTTTAAAGGACAACGAAGTGGCCAAACAATGCACCAGCTAGAAAATTGTAACATTTTAGAAGCAATTTAATGGATAATTTCTGCCTTTGAAACACTTATTCATATAGCAATATAAAAGCATACATATTCATGTGCAATTATTGTAAAAGCAAAGTAACAATTTTTAACAGAACAGAGCTATAACAACCCATATAGAAAGCCTGCTGACAATCTGCAGGCAATCTGTTCTGCAATCTGCAATCTGTTCTGCAATCTGTTCCCCCATGTGAAATTAGGCATGAAGTTTTCATTTATATTTTCATCTATGATAATTCACAATTTCAGCAACTGAAAGAGGGCAGAATTTGAAAGAGAATAATTATTGCCAGTTTAAAGGAGCAAGGGAACGATTAGCAGCTCTTCATAAGTTAAGTAATCAAATAAGTTAAGTGGTCTGGAAGAGTCTTCTATACCTTCATTCACCCACTATCTTAAATCTAAATCCATTTGTTACTGATGCAGTGTTTCTCTCTGTCTGAGATCCTAATGCATCAGCCAAACTATAGCCTAAAAGTTCAAGCTACCAATGTTATACACAGCAGTTCCTCCTACTTCCAGCAATATGATCCATGCATGAGATTACTCCTGTACTTCAGATACACACACACACACACACACACACACACACACGTGTGTGTGTGTGTGTGTGTATTATATATATGAAAGCTTTCAGCCTGGGCTTTCCCTGGCCCATAAGATTAGACCCTATTTTTGTTTGTTTGAATTCCCTGAATTCGTGTTTTTATATATTTTACACAAATCTGGAGTGGATTCCCCAAGGCGGTTGGATGGCATTTTGTACGCCTCCTTCCAGCAACTCCTGCAGCTAAACTGGTGCCAAACCTATTGCTCTGCTTTCCTTTAGATCACATCAGCAAGGCCAAGAGGGGAGTCTTGTCATCTGGGCAGCCCAGGTCCCCCATACTTACTCCCAGGCTTGCGCCCCGGGGAGATCACTTTGGTGCTGCTAACATAGCAGTTTGACTTGACCCCTGGAGACGCACTCCATTGTCTCCCAGGACAGAGGGATGCCAACAACTTTACAGTAATGTGAATGTTTGAAGCAGCGCCTGCATCTGGGTGAAACGTTACTTAACTCTTGCTCTCCCCTTCTATTTATAACTTAAGATACTATCAGTTTAAAAATGATAATTTCAGAGGGAAACCTTCTATTCACTTCAGGGCCCTTCTTCCTTTATTTTCATGGTGGGGGTTCTTTCCTGCACTGTTTAGCCATTAGCATACATGAGAAGTGGGGGGTATGCAGGAAGAGCCCAAGCTTCCCAGTTTCCAGGAGGACGATGAGTAGGTGCAGTGTGGACCCTTCCCGTGGTATCTGCTGCTTTTCACTTCTGTAGTTGAAGAAGCAGGGTTTAAACTTTGAAAACTTATAGGAAAATGATCATAGGTATGTGATCTGATTTAATACTGTTGTTAGCCCACTTGCTATCCACTTGAATTCTGAGTAGCATATGTATCTCATCACTATTTAATACCTAAAGAGCTTTGCAACAGAAAAGTCCACCATATTTCCTGTGCAGATACTGATACTTAGTAAAGTACAGTAGTCTGAGAAAGGGAAGATTACATTTTTTTTCAAATGATCTTGTCAATAGGTTAACTTGTATAATTAAACTATGATTAAGAACAACTCTGCAGTATTGACAGAGGCAGGCACACATAGAAAATAGCTGAGCTGAGCCAATTGCTAGCATTGCTATAATCTGTGTACTCCAGAATCACTTCCCTAGAGAGAACATGGAAAGAAAAATAAAGAGCTCAAGTGTGCTGATTTCCCACAAGGATATTCATCATGTGATGTAAAATGCAGCGGACGTACAAGAAACATACCATGCACAAGCTGAGTACTGTTAATTTACAAAATGCTATATAACTGATTTTGCAAAATTTCAATGCTTTTAAGCAATCATTCTATTGTGCCCCGATCAATTCTAACAGTTCTGCACTCTTCTAGCTGTTCATGAGTTTTCATCAGTTTGATGATACTGTTTTTGCTTAAGACTGCAGGGCCTGACCATTCTAGTAATTTTCACTTCAAAGATGGCTGCAAAATTTCAGTATTTTAGCCCAGGGATGAGGGAAACTGCAGCCACAAAAATATTGCTGGACTACAGCATCCCTGACCACTGGCTATGCTGGGTGGGCTGATTGTTTTAGCCCAGGGATGTCCAACCAGTAGATTGCAAGCTACCTGACTGATCCTGGGAGATCACAGGATCCTTATTGTGTACAAAAAGTTATGGGGGGGAAACAAAAAACAACAACTCTGTGCAATCCTCCCACAAAAAGCTCAACAACTGGGCACTTCCCTCCTAAAGAAAGCTTAAAAACACGCTCCTCCTCCAATAACAATCACTGCAAGTTTTTTTTATACTGGGAATAGTTCATAGTCTCTTGCTGGACATGCCTGTTTCAGCCTATACAGTGTTGTGTTAAAATTTGGAAATACTTCAGATCATTAAATTGACATGGATGACTTCAATTCTTTTGAATTATTTACTATATTTATATCCTGCCCTCTCTCTAAGCAGCTTTTTGGTGTATCCAAAAAAGCCAACTTTAGGCAGTAAATCAAACAGTCACCATTTCCAGTTATGGACAATTTTCCAGAGCTGTAGAGCAACTTATATCAGTCTACCAACCACAATATACATACCATTACTATTACTATTCAGAACAAAACTGGATGCCACACATTTCCACATTCCTGAAAACCCATTTACTAGAAATGTATTGGTAATAATTTTGCTGCATAATGACCAGGAGCTGTCAACAATTGTTTCACAGATGCAGAAAAATATTTCATTCTCTCCTGTTGCCTTGTCAATTAAGATACATCAAATACACTAAAACAGTGAGATTTCAAAATATGTGTGCATATCCTGAAGCTCCACCATTCTGTATCAATTTTTAGTGCAACATGAACAACATGACTTCCACCACCTATCTCGAAGGGTGCACCCAGAATACTTTCTAATCCTGTGTCACAAGTGGGATGATTGCATACTATAGTGCAAATGAGGAAAGGATATAGGGTTGCATCCAACTATGTAGCTGTAAGCATGGAACAACTTTTGCAAGCACAATGGAACTCTGCCTCCCTTTTCTGCCCTAGGGTTTCTCCAGTCCTCTAGATCAGATTTTGAGATGATATGAAGGGTGTGGAAATCATTCTGTGCATCCAGTAATTTAGTTGGATAAAACTCTTAGTGCTCTTACAATAAATAAAATTAATGCAGACTGCAAATTCTAGTGCATTCTATTTTAACAACTGTATATGGTACACTAAACAGTTTAACAATCAATTATTTTGGATTCTAGAATAACAATGGCATGTGCACACAGATATTTTGCACACTATAATAGAAGAAAATTAATTTTTTATCAGAAGTGTCAAATATACTGGAGGAAAAAAATCCTGGCTTGGACAAATGTAACAAGTGAACACCTAACATCCTATCTTAGCTAACTTAGCTTCCTGTATGCTTGTTAGTAGATCTGAGGCTACTCTGTAAACTACCAATAAGCTCTCTAGTGTTACCTAACTAGCAGAATTCTCCCAGATGCTTGACACACTGGACAGGATATTCTAAATTGAAGCACTTCCTTGTCCCTTCTATTTCAGTGGGAAATCTAAAAGTTCATGCACTCTGGCAATAAATCTGCAAGGCCTTAATAGTTATCTCTAGTCTAGTTACTGTAAGCATATGTATTTTAAATATTATTACTATTCATGTGGGAATATTAAGAAAACAGAACTGCATCCAGAATTCATAGCATACAGCTGAAAGGCAGAACAAATTAGGCACATTCTGAGGCATTTACATGATCAGATGCCAGATTTTTCCAGTTATGGTAAAAGTACTTTCAGAACTTATGACTACACATATATTTAGGAAGGATGGGAGGAAAGAGGGGTAACAAGAGAAATTAGATACATAAATGTATTTGTGGCAATTCCAAAAAAGGTGACAGCAGGAACGTAAGTGTAAGTTTGCATGGCACAGGCAAAAAATTACCCTTTATAATTTGCCCTGAGTCTTAAGAAAAAAGTGGCAATAGGGACATGGCAATGACAGTATCAAAGGTATTACGGGTAATTTTTGAGAAAATGTGAGGTAATTGAGGGAATGACAGCCCATTATTGTCCTTTACTATCTTCCTGAAGACAGGTCTCCAGTTGAAGAATCATGACAACTATTTACATTGTGGGGAAGAAGTCATACCAGATTCTACAGAAAACCAGTTTAATGAAAAGTATAGTGTGACAATAATCGTCAGCGTTTGATGCACTGGTGCAGCACTTCTAATTCCCATAGCCTACATGCACTGGAGACAGGGCTTTTAAAGGTGGTGTCCTGGAAGAAATGTTATCCGACTTTCCCACAGGAACTTCTAGTTGTGTGCTACAGCACCAAACCAAAATGTGATGACCTGAACCCAACATATTCAAACATGGATAAACTTTAAACCAACAAGTCCTCCCAGAAACTATATGCAGGATACATGGCACTAGCATAAGTCGTAAAGCACAATGGTGAAATTGTGGCCCTCCAGATGCTGTCAGGCTACAACTCCCATCACACCAACTTCCAACAACATAGAAGTGCTACAGATACCCCTTTCCAGGGTGTAAAAACACATGATGCAGCCAGCTTGCTGAAGCTAAGCATGTTTCGATTCGGTCAGTCCTTTCATACATATACGCTGCCTTGAGTTCCATGAAGGAATGCACATTAAAAATTCCTTCTTATCCTACGCAATGAAGGCATTTTATTTCCTGCTCAGCATGACACAGCAAGCACTGCCCCCATATAGGTCACAAGACAGGAGAGAGCACCAAATCAGTACCAAGCTCCAGAGCACACATATGGCTGCTATGGATACACTGGAATAAGAACAAGCAAGAAGCATTAGGCTGGGTGTACAAGAAATAAAGTGGGGGGGGGGGAGAGAGGGGGAGAGAGAGAGAGAGAGAGAGAGAGAGAGAGAGAGAGAGAGAGAGAGAAAAGGAAGCACAAGACCTTACTGAAGGAAGCATGGCTTTTTTTACAAGCACTGAGCTAGGGAAGCCTGTTCTGTAACAAGCATTGGAAGGGAGCCAACTGTGATTACAGGACACGGGGATGTTTCCACTAAATCGCCAATCCCCTTCCACGCACCAGGACACCCGTTAACATAGAATTTGTAAGGTCAGAAGAGACCACGGGGGTCATCTAGTCCAACCCCCCCCCCGCAATGCAGGAATCTTTTGGCCCAACGTGGGGCTCGAAACCACGACCCTGGGATTATGAGTCTCCACGCTCTGTCGACTGAGTTATTTGCACATGAGTGCGCCCACGTATGTGTGCCTCCTTTCGGTATTTCCACAGAAACGCGGGCGCTCCTCATAACAACAACAACAATTTATTATTTATACCCTGCCCATCTGGCTGGCTTTCCCATCTTCTCCGCTACCCCCCCCCCCCATCCTTCAAGAAGAACCTCCCCCCCCCTTTTTTCCTTTTATTTCGTTAAAGGGGAAAACCGGCTGAACTGGCGAGCTCGGGTGCTTCTAAGCAAAAGCCCCTCTCCTCTTCCCAAATTTGCTGGGCAGTCGGCGGGGCGTCGGACTCAAAGGCCCCGCCGAGGGTGGGATGAAGCCCCTCCGTACGTTCAAGAGGCCTCTTCATGGGCGGAGGGAGCTTGCCTGAGGCTGGGCGGGGAGGGAAAGAAGCCTGAGAAGAGAGGCACGGAGGCAGCCGAAACCTCTCCCGCCCATCCTCACGTTAGGGAAACACGGGGGTGGGCCCGTACCTCTCACAAACACCACGAAGACGGCACTGCGCTGTTTGGCGGCGGCAATGGCGGCCGGGATGGTGCCAGGGAACCACAGCATAATGGCGGCGGCGGCGGACCGTCGGGCCTGGGCTTATTATGCACAAGCGCTCGCCCCGCTGCCTGCCCCTCCACGGCCTCCCCGCGGTCCGTTTGCCTGGACGCGGAGCGCGCATGCGCGTCACAAACGTCAGCCTCGCTTCGGACGCGATTGCGTCGCGCTTCGCTGCACCTACTACGACGTCTCTCTCTCTCTCTCTCTCCGCCCACTCAGATCCGCTTCCTGGATTCCTCCGCCCAAGGTAGGGGAAAAACATTGAAGAGCGCATGCGCCTTAATAATAAAAAAAATCCCACCCACCACCAATCATCACCCTCACACCAAAGAGGAAGCGTTTGTGGCAGTAGGGCACGCTTAGATTCGGGAGGTAAACTGGGCTGCGATTCGCGCCTGTAGATTCCGCGGCGGCTTTTTCTTGTTGTTTTTAGGCGTCGGCTCAGCAGCAGCCGATTCGCGAGGGAGTGACAAGGGGAGCAGCGCTTTGGGGTGGGGACAGCAGCAAAAATGAGGGCATGAACTGGAAAAATGCCAAAAATCTTGATTTTGTAGGCGAGGTACTCAAAACTGCACCGTAGTATTGGCTGAAAAGTGAACGTGCCAAATAAAAACCACTTGATTTTTATGCAACACTGAATTATTTTATTTGCTAATGCGAACCAAGCACAAATCAAGTGGCAGCTATTTAAACCTACTCCTAAGTCCTATGGGGGAAAGGCTCATCTCCAAGCCCATCTGTTGCAAGATGTAGGGTTTGTTTATACAGTATATCTATTTAAAAAATAGAACTAAGATCTGGAAAGTTACAAACGTTTAAAACAAAGCACACCTTAAGTAATTTTATCTTGTGGGAAACAAAGCCTATAAACATTCCACTGATTTTCATGCAAGTGTGCTAGCCAAAAATGTTTCTACAAAGGCCTTTTGGTATCTAGAATTTAGCTGCTTTTTATGATTACAGTGCCTTTTTATTGAAATTGTAAATGTATCTGGACAGGTAGGATAAAACTTCTAAACAATTAAGTACTCATCTCACCAACAAACTTACTAGCTTCCTAATATCAAAGGCTGCAACACTCTTGTTTTTGGGGTGTGAGAGGAAATTAGGCCTTACAGAGCTTAAGAGTATTTGCTTTTGAGTAAACATGTATAAAGATTGAGCTGCACTCATTGCTTTTTATGTAGCTGTTTTTTTCCAGACACTAAAAACTCAAGTAAATGCAGATGGCAGTCTAATGAGATAGGTAGAGTGGTTTCTTGTGTCCTTGAGGCATTTTAGTAGTTATACTAATAATGAAAACCAGGCACAAGACCAATCTTGGCTCTAATAAATGAGTTTGCCACTGTATTTGCGAGTGACAACTCAAACAAAAACATGCTATTGGCAGACCAGCTGTCTGGAAGATACAACCCACAATGCAACACCTGCACTTTTAAGTAGGCTAAAAATTCTGGTTGCCAATCTAAAAAATATAGCATGCTCTGTATTAAAATGCTTTGTTATACTTTGAGGAAATGGCATTAACAGGCAGTATGCACTAAGAACCTGCCTCAACAAATTAAGTCCTTAATGAGTTTAAGGACAACAATATCTCCTGATATTTTCTCAGTACTTAGCCACCTAATATAAATTTATGTCAATCTATTATCTGAATTGACGATCTGAACAATTTCCTCCTCATATCTCCACTTGTATGGGCTAATCTTGTGTAGCAGCAATGGCCGCTGGACTACAGCTCCCTTGATCAGACTATTGGTCATGCTGGCTGCAGCTAATAGGAGTTCTAAATACATCTGGAAGGCACTAATTTCACCACCCATCGTACAGAATAAAATGGCTAACTGATGCACTGTGGTTGCATTTGGCTGGGCATCTTATCATTTTACTGCTAACAATTAAATCCTAGTTTCTATTTAGCAGCTTGTAACTCGTTCCTAATCAGTCTTCCATCTAGGCAGTTTCCCGGACCAAATCGACTGTAGCCAAGGTTGTACTACCACTTTGTATGCCATAAAAGTGGATTTGACAACTTTTTTTGTTCAGCACCATATTCCACCCAGTTTATCTCCATGATTCATTTAATGCCACTGTGATTTCAGGAGGAGGAAGAGTAGTGTGGAACAGAGAAACTATCAGAAAGTGGAATTAGTCGAAGAGATGCTGATTACAACAAAGGTTTTTACATTAAAGCTATAAACCCACCATAGATTATTCCACTAAACTTAATGTACAGTCATACCTCATGTTACTTTTGCTTCATGTTATGTTCTTTCAGGTTATGTCCCGCGGTGACCCGAAAGTACCGGAAAGGGTTACTTCCGGGTTTCATCACTCGGCATGCGCAGAAGGGCTAAATCACGCTTCGCACATAAAACACCAAATCGTGCTGCGCACCTGCGCAGACACAGCACTTCAGGTTGCACTCTTTTCATGTTGCAAACGGGCCTCTGGAACAGATGCCGTTCACAACCAGAGGTACCACTGTAATTTAGTTCCAAGTAATTGTGCACAGAATGTGCATTGTATGACTTTGCTACTAAGATCTTACTTTCTCTATTTACGGCCAGAACTAATTCAATTTAATTGAAGTCTTACCTCATGCAGAAGTCCAATCCAGTAGCCTCCAATGCTTAAGGATGCCTGCTATGACTATCTACAACTGCATTATGAAATATGTTCATTTCTTTCAAGCTCACAAAAAAAAGTACACCGGAAAACTTGTACTTGTAAACATTTATTTTTTTTCCAAACTGAAGAAAGGCTTGCATCAGCACACATTGTACAGCCTTGCAAATTATACAGAAATTGAAAAGGTGTCTCCTTTATATGTGCAATGAATCATTTGATGTCCAGTGATCCTCTACAAATGATGAAAAAACATATTTAAACCACTTAAGAAGTTTCCAGCACTTATCAAATGCAATTACTCTTACAGTAAAAAAAGAAAAAGAAAAAAAACTATATCAATGGGAACACAATTAAAGTGCAAACTTTTTTTATATACTTTTTTGCCATTTGGGGGAGTCACATTTAATTTCCTCACTGTGTATTAAAAACTAATGGGCTCCAGTTAAAAATTTTCTGCAGTGCTCATTTCCCCCCTTTTAATACTTATCCTGATGGAACAGAAGCAAGCTGCTCAGGAATATAATTTATTGGCAGTTAAAGGTTCACATCTCTAAAGTAAATCTTGAAACGGCAGGACTGGAGAAGGTCTTCAGTAGTTATTGTTGGATTCCCTTACCCTTGGAAGAGGAACAGAGGGGAAGAGAAATATGCTACCTTCCTTGCCCTTTGGCATACTGGGCTAGAAACACAGTGAAATTCCTTAGGAGCGCTTCTCTTTCCCTCCCTCCCCCAGATCACTGCCCTTAAACTGATAGAAGTGTGCTGGCTGTGTGCAAAGGGATTACAAAATACACGTAAGAATATGGTTTCTCCTTATGAACAAAAGTTCGCTGTACAACAGAGCTTTGGATCTGATACAAGAATTCAGAAATATAAAACGAAACTACTACAAAAGGGGTGTTTTCAACAGCATTCTTCAGAGAAGGCTGCCTGTCCGTTTCACATCACAGCAGTATTTTACTTTGTTGTTGATGATTTAAATTGCGTGTTTATTTCTGCATCTTCTCCTGGATCACTGGGCTTATTTTCTTCAAAGGCTTTACTGTCACATGACATCCAAGGAGTCTTTTATGAAGACAACAAAAACCCATAAACATCAAGCCAATCAAGTAGAGGAGATAAGGACATGGAAGTGATAAAGGCTGAATGTTCAATGACGTAGATGTTACTGAGAACTAGCCCTTTCCAGAATGTGAAAGTCGTAGTGCTTCTTGCTTGTTCTCAGCCTAAACTTGTTCAGTGAATTACTTTGTTTCTTCAATGCATTTTGGGCTGCAGACATGGTTGGAAACGTTGCTAGAACCGTGTACGTAGATGCCAAGTCACTAAGTTTGGAAGGTTCAGCGTTCACATTACTATCTCCACTACCACAGTAGTGATGGTGTTGCTGCTGTTGCACCTGTAGGAACTGGGGATCCCGTAGCCACCGAATCTTGGCACCAACTTTAAGAAGTTCCACAAATAATTTTTCAGCTTCTGCACGAGTTATTCCTTCTGGCAGTTCAGTAATTTCTAAGACTTTTCCTACAACTGAGGGGTGGAAAAAGACATGCAGGATTAAAAATGGCTTGCTTTGTAATGCCTATGGTATCCAGATCCAGACCCACCAACAGGTTTTTGTGCTTGGCTGGCAATCAACCCAGTTCCTTGAACTAACAATTCAATAATGCCCATTGTTATCAAGAAGAGACATATGAGACATCAATAGCTGTGCAGCAGCTATTTTGAAAACTTACTGAATGGAAAGGTGCAGCATATGGACATGAAATGACAAGGGCCACCACACCCTCTCAATACCTAGAGAAAAGGTAATCTATTAACTGCCAAGTTTTCTACGTGGCCTGAGGCTACTAATGTCAGGATCAGTGTATCCAGTGGTGATTGTCCTTAGGCAGGAGGGAATTGATTAGTGGGACTCTCTGAAGCAGATTTAGGAGGAGTGCTGGGAGGATCACTGAAATGTCTCCTTCCCTTTTCAACTGACAGATTCCCTTCTGACAACCCAATGCCATAATTAGAGATTACCCAGTAAATTTTAAGTGGCTATGGGTTTCAGTAAGTAGTAGCAATAGTCACCAACTTCAAAAATACTGATGCTTCTAAATCTGCTATTTTGCAACAAATTGAATGTGAGAACCAGCATTTCCAGCAGGAACCCAAATTATAATATTTGGCTTTCCCCTCTCATGGCAGGAACCCTACAAATTAAAACACACACACACACACACACACACACACAATCTGCTGGAACAGAAATGTCACTTTGTGATTCTTGCAAGAATCTTTCACAAACTCTGTCTCCGTTACAGGTACGTTAAAAAAAAAGCTCTCCAATGAGATTTATACACATTCCAGATATGGCAGCAGTTTCAAAACCAAAAATGTACTCTGGCTCTTCATCACAGAGAGGGGCATGTGTACAAAGCATACTATGCAATATCAGCTTAAGATCATGAATGTGATCATAGCAGTAGCTCGCACAATCTGAGCACAGATGCAAAGCACTTTGGACAGGTAACCTATCACACCTCTTATTGCTGTGGCATATTCTGAATCCATCTCCAGACGACATTTAGACCTAGAGAGCTGTGATAGAATGGTAACAGGCATAATATACCTTCCTAGTAGTTCAGCAGCATCAAAGTTACAATACGTCACATACCTGGTTCTCCTGCACCAAGGTCTGTTGAAGCAGCCTTTTTGGCTGGCTTTCTTCCTCGGTTCCCATGTCTGCTTCCAGGCTGACACTACCAGGGAGAGGGGTCAGACATACACAAAGAATGATCAGAGGTTGATTTTTACCTCCCACAAGGGATGGAGGGTGTGACACAATCCATCTAAGTGGAGCAAATGGTAAACTACTGCTTCCTTTTCTTGAAAATGCTTTACTTGGCATCAGGTGCAGTGCTGTGCCATTTGAACCCATGAAGTGGCACATCTCTCACATTGACAAAAATTACTTGCACTCCAGAAGAACTCGAATAATTGCATTGGAGCAATTGGTCAATGATGGGAGCGCAGGTGGCGCTGTGGGTTAAAGCCTCAGCGCCTAGGACTTGCCGATCAAAAGGTCGGCGGTTCGAATCCCTGCGGCGGGGTGCGCTCCCGCTGCTCGGTCCCAGCGCCTGCCAACCTAGCAGTTCGAAAGCACCCCCGGGTGCAAGTAGATAAATAGGGACCGCTTACCAGCGGGAAGGTAAACGGCGTTTCCGTGTGTGGCTCTGGCTCGCCAGATGCAGCTTTGTCACGCTGGCCACGTGACCCGGAAGTGTCTCCGGACAGCGCTGGCCCCTGGCCTCTTGAGTGAGATGGGCGCACAACCCCAGAGTCTGGCAAGACTGGCCCGTACGGGCAGGGGTACCTTTACCTTTACCTTAATTGGTCAATGAACCCTCTTTGAGATCCAAACAGCACAGTGCACCTCTACACTCTGCAAGATGGCAGTAGTTCTAGGTGAAGCCTAGATTCTTACTACCCCCAAACCTGTCTTTAACCTGGATTTCAACTTAAGACACAGAGGGCAAACATATACAGAAATCTGTAACAGTATGCAGTTTCATTTTGACAATGGACATTTTTGTCTAGCCTAATTTGTAATGAAACTATCTTGGTTCTCCCCACCCCAAACTGGAGCATCACTTATGCATGTTTTTTATTTCAAAATAGCTGCTCCTACTTTTTACTAACATCAACAATTCCTTTTTTTTAGGAAAGTGGGTAATCTCTCTTTCCCACTTATAAAATGAACCTGACTTACAAACAAGTGACATCCAAATTATTGGGCTGTTTCCTACTGTTCCCTACCTGTGGACTTGCTACATGCCCATGTAGCAGAGCTGGAGGATTGTACTGCAACGGCTGGCCAAGTAAGGGATATCTGGCATCTCCTGAAGAAGACATAGAAATAAACTTAGGTTTCAGATTGCACAATCAATTCTAAATAATTCTAAACAAATGCAATTAACTGTTTCTGTGCAATGGTATCGATATTCCAAGTCAATGAAACTGCACTGACAGCAGTTAATTAGGATGGAGTCAATTCCAAATTCATGGGAAGTCAACATGCCTTAGGAGAAACATTAAAATTCGACTCTCCAAGTGAATTAAAAAAAGTAAAAAATGTAATCAAGTTCTTACCTTGTCCAGGAACAAAGGGTCTAGAGAATGGGGGTACAAGAGGAAGAGGTGTTAACGTGGGACGGATGTTCTTTATGTTTGACAGCTGACTTGGCGCTGGCGACTGGGCTGGAGAGGTGACAGGGCTACCTATTTGTGGACTATGCTGCAACTTTAAAAGAAAACAAAAAATAAAAGAGAACATTATGCCTGAGTTTACGAGAATAGATGAAAGCAACCCTTTCAAGTTTGTTTGGTGGGGGGCGGTGGCCCTTGTGAATATCAGTTTCATAGACTGCAAGTGAACTGTGAATTTGTGCATTTTGAAATCTTCTCCTTTTCCATTTCATATAAAGAGATGATTCTCTGTTATGCAGCTATGATGCAGAAAATCACAAGCCCATTACAAAGTTACTACTTCTGTGACTGGCAAGATGCTTAAACGCAAGAAACAATACTCTGCCCCTCTTCCTAAACATGTAAGTCAGGAAACCTTTTGGAGATACCATTTGAAGGACAGACTGTGCCCCATACTAGTGTGCTGTTCCTTTTGCTGCAGCCCTAGGCCATCCAATATTGTGGTGCGTGTGGGCGAAGACACAGGAACCACTGATTATACGGAAAAAGGGGCAATTTTATACTGGCGATCTGTACAACTTTCTTAGTCGTTTCCACAATATATAATATTTAGGCATATAAATATTTTTTAAAACCTGTTATACACTGAAAATGATGAAATGAATGCTCTCCCCCTTTTAAAACATCAAAATGGAATACCTGTGTAGAGCTGTCCAAAGCGCCAAAATCTGTTGACTTCTGCCCTCTTTGATGGTCACAATAATATTTATTTTGTTTCCACTGGGGAGGTGAATGGGGTCGAGGCTGAGGATTGTTGGGTATACTGAGTTGCATCATTACCATTCCTCCACCTGGTGGTGGTGCTACTGCTACAAAACAAAATTAGGAAAGAAGGGTGCTTAAGTTCCTAGTTACCCCAACCTTCCTAAAGATTGCTTCCAGCCACCTTAATCCATCCACCTGCTAAGGCCATCAGCAAATTCTCCACTCCGTGATCCACCAAGGTCAGAGATGAAAATGGGGTGAGACACAATTCAGGGCTTTTGTACATGTTGGAAGCAATTTTGCAGCCCTCCAACCTACTTTTTATATATATACTCTGCCTACTGCACAACAGTTTTCCTGAGAGGGGGGGGAACTATAGCTCATAAAGAAACAGGTATTTGTGTATCTGAAAAAGTGTCCATGCACATGAAAGCTTATACCAAGAACAAATTTAGTTGGTCTCTAAGGTGCTACTGGACAAATTTTATTATTTTTTTATATATATTTTCTAAAGAAACAAATCTCCAAAATCCCAACTAATAACATTTAGAAACCCAGAGCACATTGTTAAGCTATTATTCTTTTTCTTCCTCTTTTTACAGTTCCATTAAGAACACCAAGTACACAATGCAAAGTACCAATTGTTCTCTGAAATTATAAGGATTTACGAGAAACTTTTTGTGTGTGCTTTGAACACAAAAGCCAGACCTAGGATATGCTGAGCACCCACTGCTCTCCAGATCCTTATTTCATTCGTCTCCTTCCCTTCCTTGAAGGAACTGAAGGTGGCACATACAGGCTCTCCTTCTCAAGTTCATTCTTTCCATAACCTTGTGAGGTAAGTTAGGCCAGAACAGCAAAAATATTTTAGGCCAGGAGAGCAGACAGTTGACATCATTGCCCCAATGCCCACTTCATTGGCGGCGGCTGCTGCTGCTGCTGCTGCTGCTGCTGCCGCCAGGAAGAGGTCTATCTAATTTTGGTGAGATCCACTTCCCCAGCAGAAGGCCCACCCCTGCCTGATGCATGCCATCCCACACTGGTTGGAAGGGTGCCCGGGGCCTTCTTGATAGGGCTTCTCAGGGGTCACGGGGCCTGGAGGGGTATGGAGATAAGAAGGCAGGCAAGTCTCCATTCATGAACTTCAACAAATCTTAGAATCCAGTACATGCACTACTCACTGTATGCAATTTCACTGGACTAGGATTGATAAGCAAATAAGGTTGTTGCTTTTATTTTTTAAAAATTAGCCCCACGATCAGAGAGTGAAAGGGTCTAATGGTCACGATTCTCTTTTCACACCTGCACACTGTTGTCCTTGGAGTTGCTGGGAGTTGCAGGGCGAGGTTGCCCTAGGGAACTGTATCTGCTCTGATCCAGGAGGCTGAAGATATGCTACTGATGAGCTGCAGAAAGCGGGCCGGGGGGGGGGGCGGGGGGAGAGAGAGAGATGGAAGGAAGGAAAACATCGTGTATTAAATGCAAACTGTAGACCTCAGCCAGGATATCTGAAATTTGTGAAAGCCGCTTGTAGCATGCGATCTGATTTTGAACAGGAGAACCAATACATAATTTACTTGTTACAGAAAGTACAGCTGCGCAACCCTGCTAGTTCATACACCTGCCATCCTGGCAAAATAGGTAAAGAGGTAGCACAGGGCTGGCTAGCTGTAGCCCTCCTCCTTGGCCCCCGCAGGATGAAGAAAGCAGCCAAACCTGTGTAAGGTGGTTATCCTACAGACTGCTTGGGCACATTATTATTCCTTCCCTTTTTGCCATTTTACAATTCGTTTGTCGTTTCATAATTTGAAAAGATTTATAAGCTCTAGGGGGGGGGGAATGAACCCTACTTACAATTTATACTAATAAAATTTAAGATGAGAGGGTGAAACAGTTGCCATAGGGGAAAAAATTAGTGACTGTTCTCATTTCTCTAATCTTCTTGTGAATTATTCATGGTGTGGCTTTTGGAAAGGTGACCAGGCTTTGAAGATTGCCATTAATGCAACACATTACTGCAAATTGCTGACATTAAAAAAATAAAAGCTGCTTTCAAAGCACAACGCTCAAAGATCAAAGGAACCCTAAATATCAAATAGAACTGATACAAAGATAACCTACAGGCGAGATTTTTTCATTGTTTTGCAGGGAATATAAACCAAGTCAGAACTCTTCACCAAGGTGACCTCAAAATCTATTTCGCAGTACTTCTGCAGAATAACTGCAGATGACCAAAAAGCTGTGCAGGATACTATTGCTTTATCCTTTGAAACCCATCCATTTTACTTGATAAGGGAAAGAAATTGGCCTTAAGTGGGAAACTAATGTTGTGTTGATACTTTACTCTCTGCCCAGTGGCATATCCATGTTTGTGAAGTAAAACCATAGGATACAGTCATCTCTCGGTATCCATTTGCAGGTCCTGCTTAAAACACTTCGTCTGTTTTGTCATTAGGGAGTAATTACAGGTTTATTCATTTGTCACAAATCAGATTAATCCATCCTAATGCAGAAATCCATTGGATGATGTGTAGAAATAAGTTCTGCATTATGTCTTTCATCGCTATAGGAGAGGAAATGGTAGGGTGTGGGTTCCACAAACACAACAGGAGCTGGTAACAGGCTAAAATATACCTTCTGGACCAATGGAAAAATACAGCACACTACTTGGGCTATAATCCTATGCATACTTACCCTGGGAGTGAGCCTCTTTGAACTACATGGGGCTTTTACCTTCAAATAGACACATACAAGATTGCCCTTTTGAGACATCTTAGTTTGCCTCTTAGCACTCAAATAAGAATCAGATCGTTTCATCCATCCTTGTAGTACCGCTAGTAATAAAAACTAAATGAATGCCATTAGAACAACTATGTATTTGTTAAATGCTTGAATAAATCCAATTGAACCACAAAGCGGCTTGCTGTCAGCTCCCACTGTTTAAATCACAACCTTCTTTGTGATGGTGCAAATGAAACGCCACAATTAGGAGTAAAATTTGAGCCTAGCACGAGGTACTGCATATGTTACACAACCCCCTCACACATACACTTTGACTGGATGCAAAGGTTCAGTGGAATATGTCACATTTCCTGTGTATTTAGCCTTTTTCTGTTTTATCTGTGTTTTTGTGTTTTTATCTGTTGGCTGCCTTGAGTCCTGGTCTGGGGAAAAGGTGGGCTGTAAATAAATATATTTATAATTTTACAAAAGCTAGAGCAGGTCACCTGCAGACTGGCATAAGTGAAACAGATAGCATAGGTAATTCTCCTACTTGTCTGGGACTGCTGCCAAATTAACTCCTTCCAGAAACCAGGATTGCACAGAGACCTAAGACAGCTTGAGCAGTCAAGACACTGAGGAAATGCACTCACTATGTTATATACCAGGCATAGGCAAACTCGGCCCTCCAGATGTTTTGGGACTACAACTCCCATCATCCCTAGCTAACAGGACCAGTGGTCAGGGATGATGGGAGTTGCAGTCCCAAAACATCTGGAGGGCTGAGTTTGCCTATGCCTGTTATATACCGATGTATCATTCCTTGTCGGGGGTCTAGGTCAGAGGTAACCAGCTCCGCAGTAGAATCTGGCTATGCACAATGCTTATCAGTTTGAAACTGCAAACTCAGACCCACATCTTTGAAGCAGCTTTGCTGCTCATTTTAAGGGTTTGTTTTTAATGCTGTGTTTTCCTGCTCTCTCACCTTTTGAAAAGGTGAACAGCACATCTTAAGACTAGGAGGAGGATGGGCAAGACAGACAGCCCAGAGCAGCATTTAAAATGATGATGATTAACTCCCCATTGTGTTGTGAAGCTGTGGGGAAAGCTGTGCTGTTTCTGTGCCAGAAAAAAGGGAGTAAGTACAGTTTGAAAATGTATTATCTTTTTGCATCCTAAGTAAGCACAGTTGCAATTTTCCTGCAAGGAGGAGTGAGAACAAGGCACAGAGCATATTGCTGTAAAGTCTAAGATCCACTGAGCAAAATAAGAAATTTAAGAAAATAAATATATGCCCAGGAAGGCACTTTATGGTTTTTGAAGTTTCAGCAAACATAGAATCATAACAGTTGGGAGGGACCCTGACAATCTTCTAGTCTAACCCCCTGCAATGCAGGAATATGCAGCTGTCCCTTACAGGGATTGAAAATGCAACCTTGGCATTATCAGCACCACGCTCTAACCAACTGAGCTACATGCCCTGCACAATTACAGCACTTCTTGACTAAAATGACCACCAGACATTTCTCTTTTAATAATAAAAATAAAACAGCCTCTATGTAGGAAATTGTATTTCAGATCCTTGTAAATACATCAGCTCAGATTACTAAAGATCAATAAGTTTTTGAATGAACTGCTTTTCCTACTGCCTTTTTTTCTTGTGGATTCTGGCTTGAGCACAACCATTTTGTGGAAAAGCAGCATACAAATAATATGACCCATTCTTAAAAAAAATAATAATGTTAAACTCACCTTAAATTATTCTGTTGTCCAGATGGAATGACACTGTAGTAAACTGGCATTCCCGATGTGGATAGTCCTTGGTTAGACTGACTGGGAATAACAACTGGCTGTTGATATGTCTGCTGAGACATTCCTTGGGAACCTTGAGCCATTGAAACCTGAGGATTAGAAGAACGTTAGGATACCTAATGAAGTTTTTTTAAAAGAAAAAGAACTGACACATTTATTGTGACAACCTGTTTAGTAAACAAGGGGTGGGGAACCAGTGACCCTCCAGAAGTTGCTGGACTGCACCTCTCATAATCCCAACACATTGACCATGCTAGCTGGGGCTGATAGAAGAAGGGAGTCCAATATCAAATGGAGGGCCACACATTCCCAAGTCCTGCTGTAAACCAAGGTCCATAAATAGCCATCCTGACAACAGCTTCACGGGTCCAAGAGAGACAGCCTAGTACTTACCAAGGAGGCAAAAACCTATTGCTAGGATGAAATGCTTCAAATTATAGGTAGGGGTCCAAAATGAATGAGTTCTCATCCATACAAAGTAATTCCATTCACAAAGAAAACTAGGTGTCAGGGCCTTCCAGAGCCTAATATTCTTCCTGGTTCTAGTTTTCCAGCAGCCCCTACATATAATTTGAAGTGGTTTAGCTCAGAGGAAGTCTTAGGTCTCACTCTTGACCAGAGCCTGTGGAATGGCAGAGAGGATTTCCCAGAGACTCTGGCTCTTCAAGATGCCTATGAAAACGATGTGGAACAGTGATAGGTGAATGTCAGCTACACAAAACTAATATGCAGAAAGACAAGGTGACGCGCACTGTATTCGGCCACCTTGATTGTTCTGCAAATGGGCTTAGCTGATCTCTGGAAACAGAGTAAGCAAAATTTCTCCATTGCTTAAAATCCAAACTGAGTAACTGTGAAGCTTTAGTCTACAAATAAAATGTTTCACTTCAACAAACCATTTTGCGGCAGTTAAGAATGAAGTTTGCATACATTTGTGATAACCCTGTTCCAAAAGTGACTAACCACCCTTAGTCCTGACTAGGCAAAGCTTCAGTGTTTTAAAAAAGAATCAATTATATTTCATATTTGCAATAAGAAGACAACAACAGACAATAGCTTACTTGATAAGATGGCACAGGTGGGTACGGAACAAGTACACCTTGGATCTGATTTCCAATATTGTTTGGCTGGCCACTGACTAGATTTTGGTTCTGAGATTGCTGGACGCCAACTAAACCCTGGTAGTTTTGCTGCTGGTTAGGCATAACTTGGTAACCTGCAAATACAGAAAGATTATTATTCATTTTGACACGTTATAACAAAACATATTTATACCCCAGTTCCCTTTAGATGCTACAGCTGTAGTACAGGAATCTGTGGGTTTATTGCACAAATATGTTGTAATGTTTAAAGGATCAGCATGAGGTTGGCAGGGATAACTGCACAGGATCTGTCAACAACTGTGCAGTAAGACCCATGTCAATAGCCCTGCTCATATAATTGTGGGCCTTTTCAGATGTCACAGCAATAGCACTGACTGAACTCACAGGAAAATGAGCTCCCATGCCAGTGTTATAACATCTAAAGGGCACTATAGATAAATGGGGCAGTTTTGTTTGGACGGTTCCTCCAACGAATCATAATTAGTTGGCATGTGGCAACTTCTGCCTACTTAAGTCCAGTGCAACTATGAGTTTGTACTTCATTTTCACTAAAATGACAGATTCTATTCAGGTATACAAAGCATTGGCTTTTTGAACTTTGATTCCTTTCTTTTTTCATTGTCTCCTCGAGTAATTTTGTTTTATTTTAATCAGTAACAACACATGCATATCAAGTTGAACTAGCCCACCGAACAACAATGCAAGACAGACAATTTATCTTACTTTTGAAGGCTGAGGTGTGTGTGTTATGTGTGTGTCTGTTTACCTGGTCACAGGTCTGACTTATTTCATGAGTTGGAACAGTCCTAAGTATAAAAAGAACATGGAATATTTTGCAATAAAAGGTTCCCCCTCCTATCACCTTTTCCATTTACTGACAAGATGGTAGTTTGGAAGTCTCCCAAAGGGGTTCAAAGGACAGGAACAAGGACTAAATTCTCACTGACCTTAAGCTAAGGTACCACCTCGCTACTTAAAGGCCAAGGTATTATCAGATCACCTTAAAAGTATATTACCAGATCTTCTTAAACCAAATGCCTTCATACAGATTGACAGAACAGGCTCAAGTTTCTAAGTTACTTAAGAAATGAAGACTGAGCATAGTCTTATCAATGCCAGGTGCCTATTTTTCTTCTATTTTGAGAATAAGGTATATGGTCCCAGTAAAACTATGCATGGAGCTGGCAAGATTCGGCACTGCTCCTTTGCTGGGTGAACAGAATAAGTTAATAGAAAAGGTTCTCTTTCCCATCCAATTACTGGAAAATAATTTGCATGTGGAATGTAAAAAAAATGTACCATTCTTGTAAGCTTTTTTTTATACAGTGTAAAGCACTGGGTGCTGAGCACAGCTTTTAAAGGCATGGGATATTTCTCCAGTGAAAACCCAGCACTGTATCTGTAACATTCAAACATGTTTTATTTCAATAAACTGACACTGAGCCCTTAGAAACTCAAATTAAGACCTACATTCTGCAATATACACCTTCATCCGTTAAAATATGATCAGCTGCCCCTTTCTCTTTTTTCTGGCCACATAATGCTATCTTTTTGCTCTTCTTCCTAATTGCTCCTTTACAATTGTGCCTTCCTGTCTCCCTGGAAAATCATATAAATAAAGTAAAGCACCCAGTGCTTGAGAGGCCTCATTTCAGCTGTTGCATTATAATGTGTTTGGCATTTTTTCTCTCCTTTGAAAACATGAGGGGGGCCAAGCTACTATTTGTACTTTGAAATGGTGAATGCTGTGCTGAACTTTCAGACACTGATTTTCCAGTCCTCAGTTTCAAGGGAAGTATCACATTCCATTACACTTTGCTGTCCTGCTTTTGAAAACAAGATGTATCGCCTGTGTCAGTGCTTTGCTGTTTAATAATAATAATAATAATAATAATAATAATAATAATAATAATAATCGGTTCTGCCTAACTCTAAATAGAAGTGTTTCATCTGGACAGCCATGCTCCATTATTTACATGTGTGCATTCACAATCCCAGACAGACTGAATACAGTACTAAACCTTAGGGCTCTCCGAAAAATAATGAACCCATTCATGACACCTTGTTTTTGTTTTCCTACAAGTCTTTGCTGCAGCAAATTTATTTGATTAGTAATGAGCATGGCATAAGATGTTAAGTCTGATGAGTGGACTACACCTGTTTTCTAGGCACAGGCTATCAAATATCATGTTCATTACTAGATAAAGATTCAAAAGCTCGGAACGGAGAAGTGGATGATTTCACCCAACTTCTTGTCCTTAAGGCAGGTTTGCCTTGTACCTAAAATATTGGACGTACTATGCAAAACTACATCCTGTAGAAGCAGGATCTTTATTTCCTTATTAAGATCATATGTATGCATCAAGGAAATAAAGCATGCAATCTCTTTTAAAAGGTGAAATCAGTAATAATCTGAAGTAATTGAGTGGGACTGCAGCTAAAACACATGTTAACAATCTACTATTAAAACATAAACTTAAAAGATGTGTACAAGCCAGATTAAATATGCATGGTTGCAAAATTACAGTTTACTTAGTATACCTCCCTCCCAATCCTGTTTAGAAAAGAGAGATCCTGAGGTTTTATCATGCTCTCCTCTCAAGAGTTCTATATTTTCATATAAAATAGATGCCTGAATATATTCAGCACCTAACAAATTGTGTCCAGCAGCACTAGAACCCAGGCTATGGCATCAATGATGGCATAGAAACCTGGAAATCTACAAAAGTGCTGCAACTTCAATTTTTTAAAAAATAAATATTTCTCAGGGACTGCAGTGTAGTTGTGAAAATTATTCAGTGTCTTCTGGCACTTTCACACAGACAAAGCAAAAATCAATTTTCCATGCTGAGAGAGGAACTAGGGCAATATAAATTGCTGCTAACACACTGCCCCATGGGGTTTCAAGACACTTTCTATTTTTAGCTTCACTATTCTACCCCAGAATACCAAGTGGCATGAAAGAAATACAGCACTCAGCAGGAAAAAGAAAGGGAAGAAGCAACACCTGCTGAAATTTATTTTACAGCAGCGCTAGCAAACTGTAGTTAAAAACCTCATGCTTCCCAAAATTCAAGAGCTCTGCAAAGAACGAGAAAATACATTCTGCAATACTATCTCTTCCTTAAATAACGAAATTGTTTATAGTATCACGATCTGCATCTCATGCAATTAGGAAGAGACATAATATTTCACTAACGAAGTGCAAACCTCAAGCATGGTGAGAAAACACACAAAAAACACAGGACACACAAAACAGACCACAAAAAGGCAAAAAAAAAAAAAAAGCCTGTCAAAGATATTCTTGCCCAATGTCTGTTTCTGAACATCACCTTCCTGGTGCTTCCTTCTAGTGCCACCTAGGTAAGGACAGATGTTGCTGACCTTTCTTTCTTTATTTTCTCAAAGGGAAGAACAGTGTTTGCTCCTTGATCGGAAAGCAACAATCCAAGACAGACACACCTGAGACCCCTTTAAAAAGGAAGCCAGGAAGCAGCTGAAAAAGAGACCGGTTCACTGTGAGAAATGTAACCCTCTCAGACAGTGTTACGGCCCCGAATCCAACAGCTCATGAATAAAGCCAATCTATTGCACAATCTATCACACATACCACGGCCTGGTTTGTCACAGAGACACACATAAAACCACACATTTACTACAAAATACGTAGATATTCTGAAAATTGTTTTCAGTAATTATCTAAAATATTTAAAATGCTGCAAAGTAAAAAAAACCCACAGGTCACTGAAGATAGTGGTGAACAACAGGGAGCATTCAAAAGGGCTTATTTTTGCTTTCACTTAAAAAGAATGGGCTTAAACACTTCCGTCCTTTCACATTTTGCAGTGCGCTTGTGCTTTTTTTGTACTTACATAGATACTATTTCCTATTGCACTAGAAATCTTTAAACTCCCATACACACAGCAGGAAACTTTCCAGGCCGTTCTTCAAAAAACCTTACACTAACTTGACATTTCCTCTAAGCTTCAGCAGCTTGGACCTAATTTTCCAGCAGAGCACTGGTGGTTCCAGAAGCTTCTAAATGTGTGTATAAACTGGCACAACTCCCCAGAAACAAACCTGCTCTGGCCCTTTGGCTAACGTGCAAAACCCCTTCCGCAGGAGCAAACTGATGAGCAATGTCTGCATCCACAATGTATTGGTCATGGCAGTCTTGCCCAGCGTAAGTTGTAAAACAGGAGTGAGAATTACTGTTCGAGATGGAAAATATTTAGGCTGGGACCCATGCAACCAAGTTCTACACTGCAAAGGAAGTTTCTGCTTGCGTTTCATCAATAGCAATCCTCAATATTGTAAGGCAAACTTGCATGAGAAAACAGAGGAGAATTTTAATAACTGTGTGACATGATTGGCTAATGAGCCCTAAAATATCTCAAAGGCAGCCAAGTCAGAGACAGTATCCTTATGCAATTAAAGGAAGTATCTTGGATTAGAAGGTAAATTAAGGAATTTCTAGCCCTCTCCCCAAAAGTTTCTTGGGGCAGGGCTTCTAAAGAATGCAAGGTGGAATGCAGGGCAGGAAGAATTAGGATCCAAGCCACTGCATACATCCAAACTCTATACTTAGAAGTTACTTGCAGTCCCATTGAAATTCAATAAATCAGTGTGAAAAGTTTGTACCTATTTTTTATATTGATTTCAATAGGTCCCAACTTCATATTGATTCAAGGCAACTTGTTCAGATCTAAAATAAAGATTAAAGTAATACCATGTGCACACAAAAAGAGGGAGGGTTCATTTTAAATCTTGCTAAGATGGGCAAAATCTAACTTTAACATGGCTGTATTCCCATGTACAATGGCAAATATAAGCAAATATGATCATACAATTCTCTCTCATTCAATGTTAGTAGCCCTAAACCTACTACAGAACTACACTTTATTAGTGCCAAAATCACTGCTGAAATATAATAGATTTGAAAGGTGGTTCTTTAAAAAAATAAAATATATTATTTTCTATTAGGATTTCTTTATCATCCTTGCCCTTGTAATATTGTGGTGCTCTGTAAATGTTTTTAAACACTGCTCAATAAGAATTAGTTATGTGATTTTAAATTTGTATTTTAAAGTGAGAAAATCGTAACTTTTTTTTCTGGAATGCATGCTACCCTTCTGTCCCAAAGACATCCTCGAGGTGACTTAAAATAGTTGATATATAAAGGAATGGGTAATATTTGACTTTTCGAATGCTCAAATGCTACTTCATCCCTTCACAATGAGTCAAGGTGGCTCCTACCAATATAATCAACACAGACTTTAAAACAGGTCTTCCTGGAAGCCTTTGTGTGGGATTTGGAAGAGAGCAGACACTCTGAGTATTCTGATAGCAGCCTGATCCTTTCCTATAAAAGATCTTTCCATGTGGGCCTACGTAGATACAGCATGCCTGACCCAATGGTGTGAGAGGTATTCCTTTTCAAAGTTTTCAAAGGCGGCATTAAAAATTATTAAAACCCTTATCAACATGACTAGATCAAGGCCACAATCTCATTTTTGACAGCCCTTGCACTTCTACAGCACATATTAAAAGAGAAGCCAATCCTATATTCCCTGCTATTTATTTAGCTGCTGTGGGAATGAAAACATGCTCATTGGGAACACAGGTATTGCCAGTGGGACAAAAGCCGTAACTGTTCCTCTTCATATTCTAGAAAGTGTTTCTAAGAGGATCTGGTGTAAAGCAAAATTTCAAAAAATAAAGCAAAGCATCTGAGTCCAATTGTCAATTCTCAAAGAAGAATCCCCTTTGTACTTCTTAACAATTAATGCATGCACAAACACTAAACCATACTGAAGTACAAAACTTCTTGACAATAGAGCTCAATCTGCAAAAAGTAAGGGTGTCATTGTATTAAAACTACCACCTATGACTAAACGAGGTTCAAGAAACAGCAGAAAACACACAGAAAAGTCTAAGCCAAAATGTTAGTTTTATGCGATTTTGAGGATGAAGACTCAGAGAAACATCAAAAGCCAAGGGCAATGGGAGATAAACTTGTTCACCATAACTCAGGATCAGAGATATCTTATCTGAAGAATTTCTGAACAAGTTTAAGGTAAAAACCTATGGAGCAATGCTACAGTTACAGTATAAATTGCACAAACTTGAGAGTTGAAAATTGAGGAGAACATCAATCCATGTCAATTTGGACTTTTGTTAGAAGTTCTTCACATTGCCAAAAATGGATTGAAGAGAATGAGTGTTCAAGGTTATGTTTTCCAAACAAATAATTTACTTCCCACCCTCTTTTCTTGTGAATCCGGTAACTTAGGATTTATCAGCTTGAACAATTTAAAAGAATGCATTTTCACTTCAAAGCACTTCAAAGCCAAAAAAAACCCTTACTTTATTTGTAACAGACCTTTCAGGCTTTCACAACAACACCGCATTCCCTCCTGCATTACACAGCACCCTGAAAAAGTCCATGCATTTGGGCTATAGGGGGTGGGGAGGGGGAGAGACCACCAACCTGTCTGCTGTGCAGGCTGTGGCAGTGGCTGGTTTTGCTGTGTGTTGTAATGAACAGAAGTAACTGGCCGATACTGCTGACTGGAGTGTGGATACTGGCCTGGAGCGCAGTAACAGGCTGGCATCTAAAAAGGAAGCAACATGTTGAAGATTCATTTATATGCTTCTATAATTGAGTCAAGTCCAACAGCATAAAATGATGGCAGATAAATAAGAAAGCATATAAGCATACACATACACACACTCAGAAAAGCAAGTCTAGTGAAAAATAGGAGGAGTGGGGTTATTTAAATGTTTAGCTGCTGAACAGCATTATCTCTTGGTGAAATTTTAACATGCATTCATTGTATCCAGCTTTAGATCCAAAACAGCAAACAGACACAATGTGGCTCCATGCTTTGTCAGCTGATGTGATAACCGAAGTATTGGGTTGTATCAGGCATGGCCAAACTTGGCTTTCCAGCTGTTTTGGGACTACAACTTCCATCATCCCTAGCTAACAGGAGCAGTGGTCAGGGATGATGGGAATTGTAGTCCCAAAACAGCTAGAGGGCCAAGTTTGGCCAAGCCTGGGTGGACACAATGAGCATGATTAACCTAAGTACACTTATTTCAATAGGGTTTTTTTCTGAATATGACTTTGTTGGATACAATCCATTATCATAAGCAGAGGAGGCTCTTCTGGAAGTCTCAACAATAACAAGATACAGGCTAAGTACTGTAGTCTCACTTAAAGTACGTATTGTTTAGGTCAAAATACTGTATTACAAATATGTCAGTGGAACACCTATGAGGCTTTATTTTAACTATTGTAATGCACACATGGTCCTTTTAAAGAACAGAAGACTCGCATATGTAATAAATATGCATCAACTTCTAATTCTGCTAAAATTAAGCAAAAACAAAGTTAATACTTGTTGACAGCAAGGGTCCTCTAATTCTTTCTGTGATTGAAGCATGAAGTTCAGATTGCTTCCACATAAATTAAAGGAGTGGGAGGAAGAGGAAGCCCTACACAAAGCCAGATTCAGTTTAACCAGCAGTTAATATGAACTACACCTTTGACATTGTCTGGTAATAGTACAAAGCTCTCTCTACCTGTGGCATTGGTTGCTGCATATATCCCTGTTGCTGAAGAACTTGCTGGTTGACAGGGTGGCTGGATGCACTGTAATTAGGAGTAGGAACAGTTTGGCCAGGGGGTGGCGGTGGGGCTGGTGGAGGAGGTGGGGCCGTTGCTATGATGAAACCAGATTGCTGTGGAGGCTGAAGGACAACCGTGGACTGGAACATGGTGGCATGAGGATCAGCAGCTTCCCCAGATGGCTGTCGGGAGAGACTCATATGGCTAAATTGGGATCCTAGGTTGTCTTGCTGAAATAAGCAAAACAGTAAGAGTTATTCCTCTTTCGAATGCACGAGAGGAGATAGCACTGTTCGATTAAAACAACAACACACAACTAAACATGAAATAGTGAAGTAGCCTCACATAGCAGCTTAAAAGGGAAAGCTTTAAGACAAAGGTAACATCTCCTTAGCAGTAATAAGTAGAAATATGGGAAATGACACACAAATTTTATACCTACAGCAAGAAACACAAACTTTAATGTTTGTAAAAGCTGTGCTCAGTGTGCCTGGTAATACTTTCTGGTGCTATTGTACCATGGAAATATTTGCCAACAGATACAGATGCAACAAGCTGGGGAACCTTGGTGGGAGGGAGGCACGGAAATCTGGCTATTTTGTGTATGAGAAGTTCAATTACGCAAAAGAGCAAATTAGAGTTTGTAACAAAAATGACATTTAGTAGCCAGGACAAATCACCTGCCCATTCAACGAACTTGGTTTTAAATATGTTGGGAGTGGTGTGTGTGTGTGTCTGTGTCTGTGTCTGTGTCTGTGTCTGTGTGTGTGTGTGCGCGCGCACACACACACACACACACACACACACACACATATTATATATAGGGCAGGATTCAGCTAACTAGTGCCACTAGCAGAAGTGCACACAAGGACTTCCACTAATGCAATGGGGCTTTCCCGTTCATCTGATTTGAAGTTAAAGCATAATTCTCCAAGTAGAAATGGACGAGAAATTCATCCAGTTTCTTTTTAATGCAAACATACCAAATTCACACTTCCTGAATCAATACACAAACCAAAGTGCAACTTATCCTTTGAAATTCACACTTCTCCAAATTTTGCAATGCGGTTATCCAACAAACAAATGAACTGCACACAAAAAATTATATACTGAGGGGAAATGAACACAAGAATGAGAGTACTGGGAGAAATTAGCATGAAAATGCGTGCAAATATTCATGCGGTCCTTTAAAAAAACCACAAACTGATGCAGAATTGGGTGAACTGAACTTTAGGCGGAAAAAGCAAGAACTGACAGAATCTGAAATTTTCAGATTCATCCAAAAGACTGCAATGAAGGACTCCGATATGTGGAGAATCTTACCTTGCATCAGGAAGCTGGATGTCTATAATTTTGAGGAATGCAGCTAAGCTGCAGCACTCAAAAACGGGGGGGGGGGGGAGAGAAACTCTGGTACCCATCAAACATTAAAGGGTGGCAGAAAGCTTTTTATTGCAGTGGGAGATGAGCGAAAGCAAAACATCTTAGGAGGTTAGTCAAAGAAATAGGTGGGCGGGGGGGGGAGGGAGAGAGAAGGAAGGGCCCTAACAAAATAAAAAATATTCAAGGGGTACAAACAAATACTGTTTGGCTGAGAAAAAGCAATGTCAAAGAAGGGTTTTTTTAAAAAATCAAGAATGCAATTGTTTTTGTGCACACAGCTTGTTTTTAACTTGCAGGTAAACTTCCAACGAACTCAGGACAGGATTATTTCCTTCCTTGAACCCTTTTTTGTGCTCCCCAGCCCATGCTGAATTACCTTGGATGCCACAGCCAATCAGTATTTGCATTATTTATTATGCATGCACATCCCAACACATGAAGCTAAGTCTATAAAGATTCTGTCATGCACAGAAGAGGTGAGTAGAAGGTATTGTACCACAGTGTATTGCTGGGTAGACGAGACGGGCAGGAGCGGGGGTGGATAAGTGACTGTGGAGAATTGAACAGGCTGTGAAGAAGGCTGAAGAGGTCGGATAGGCTGAAGAAGTAACAGTGGAACACACACCAGTTAACAACAGAGTAAGAAGAAATGGAAGTGGCAGTATTTCTCTTCTTTTGGGGGGGGGGTAAATTTATACAAAATCAAGAACATCCTCCATATTAATTGTGCAACTAAAAGTAAATTTGACACAAGACTCAGATTACCTACAGTAACCCTAAAGATAAGCGTTCCTCTATCTATACGTGTGACTTGCTTCATAAGGATGTCCCACACCACATTAAGCAAGACGGATTTGTAAGATTCTTAGCTCTTAAAATCTTAGGCACACACATTGCATATGTAACCACGACAGGTTGTCTCACTGCTTTAAGAAAATGCAGTCGCTTGGAACAAAAATTTGTCCCCCCAAGTCATGAATAGGACAGCACCACCTTTCCCCAACTAATAGCCACAACGATCGACCGTTTTCCAAGAGCACTCAGTCAAGCATTGCATATTTTGGCATGTGCACCTGTGATAGGATGTGATTGGTTGCTGGCTGTTGCTGAGGTGGTAGGGGAGGAGGTGGCTGCTGAGGAGGTCCAGGCACTTGGTTTCTAACAGGCTGCTGAGGCATAGGAGGATTATACACAACTGGAGTGCCATCTGGATTAATGAATGGCTGACCTAGAGGACCGAGATGAAACACACACACATTATTCAGCAAAAGGCAATTTACCGGCAAAACAAAACATAGCATTACAACCACTGCCTATTTTCAAGAGACAGCGCTGCTGTATAGTTTATTCCTCAAGAGGACAAAAGGGTTTAATAGCAGGCGTCAAAGCAAGGCTTTTTTTGTGGGAAGATTAAGTGGGAAAGTGAAGGCTTTGCAGATGGTCTCCCTTTCAGACACTGTTCAGCTTTAGCAGCAGAACCGTATCACACCCCTTCACTCTCAACTGAAGGTGGCCCAATAAAGGACTACTGTACATTTATTCCTATCTACAGACCAACCTAGGTATAGAAGGTATTAACAGAAAAAAGTAATTTAAGATAATAAACCAATTGCAGCATCTATACTTGTCAATTCCACATTATTATTATTATTATTATTATTATTAATTCATGTGCCATTTGAAAATATTGTACGCACAAGAGCTCGTCATGAGGCAGAAGAGCATCATCTGATGAGAAATCTTCACTATTCCCCACTGTTTGTACATCAGGGTATATAACATTACAATTTTACAAAGTCCTCTGAGGAGGTGTTAAAATACATGTTGCTGCAAAATTAGGAGAAGGGGAAATCAGGCTGGGAGGGTGGGGAGGGAAAGGCAGAAAGATCTTTGTGATCTTCAGACGAAGGGTGGGATATACATTTAATAAATAACTGATAATAATATTTTTTATTTATTTATTTTCTTTTACACATTATTGCAAGTTAAATGTTATTGTTAAAAGGAAGGAAAAGGGAAGGAGAGAGAGAGAGACAGAGAGACAGAGACAAGGCACAGACATCCACGGCTGGATACCAACCTGTTTGAGGGTTGATCAGAATACTTCCAGGTGGTATGCCTGCCGCTTCCAAGGGAAGCAAAAAGAAGCTACTGCTAGGAGGCGCCACTTGCCCACTTATGCCACCGTCAAAGGGAAGGGAACTACTAGTGCTGACAGTTGGATAGACGGCAGATGTGCCATGAGAAGGCTGGCTGAGAGCTGTGACTGGAAGAGGCTGCTGGGTGTGAGAAAGAGAACCCGTGGATGACCCTACACTACTAGAAGACTCTGAACCTAGGAGAGGAGTAACGAGAAATGAATTTCACCTAGAGACAGAATAATAGTCATGCACATTTAAATAGGCAGGTTGTTATTAAATGCTTAACGCTTTTAAATGCACAGCCTGGAACTACAGCAGCTGCCCCGCCCCGCCCCAACCCCTGCAGCTTCTCCTGCAGCATCAGCTACAAGTGCATTCCAGGAGAGCAGAGGGGCCTGCCCTAAAGCTGCCCCAAACTTCTGCACAGGTTCGCTGCCCTCATGCCGGGCATGAGAAAAATAAAGCAGAATGGCAACACACCATGTCTTATTCCCTCCCACCCACCCAAAAAAAGGTTCTAATCAATGGAGCAGTAGGCTGAGAAATCTGAGGCAACCAAAGCATGCAGAAGCAATCTTCAAAAGAGACCATGTACTACCATTAGATCCCCCTCTATCACATACATAGCCTACAACACAGTTTATCTACAGCATTGGGTGGGGGGACTCTGAGGCTCCTGAGCTCCAGCACATCAGCCCCAACCAGCAAGGCCAACTGTCAGGGGAAATGGAAATTGTACTGCAACAACAACTGGAAGGCCACAGGTTCCCCATCCTTGATCTACCGCACCCTCGCATCTCAGTCAGTGAATTAGGTATCAAGATGAAGCTAATCTTAAGGGGAAGTCAATACTAAGCCAATGTTGATGTCAACAGGCAATATTAAGAACGTGTTTAACCTATTACCAAAATGGGACTTGGCATACCTCAACTTTAGCTTTAATATTTCAAATTCTGTAATAAAAGTACATATATGAGATGCAAGAATAAGTCAGCAGCTTCTGTATAGTCTTTAAGGTGATAAATATCTGAGATGAAGCCAACATCTTTCATTTTAAATGGCTCTGGTGAGCCAAGATTTGTCTTTTTTTAATGAACAATTGCTCCTCACTGAGAAGAGCTCTCACTCTGATTGCACTTTTCATCTTCACACAGCAGATAAAAATTTATGGTACTAATTTTGCTTTTCAGTTGTGGCTGAATCAGTATGCTGCAAGCGTGTCTGCAAGTGTACCTTGCAACATGATGCAGCACTGATGAAACTGTGGAAAGAATTTTTACTGGCTTTCGTAGCATTCTAAATCAAGCCACATGCTAGGAAAACAATTAACAATTTATAAAATGGTATAATCTTCAAGATTTCAAATTTGATTGACATCAGCATAATTAAAGCTAAATCTGCATCCATATTAGAATCATTTTTCAGTATTTTAGAGGTTTATCGTTTGTGTGTTTGCTAGCTTGCACTCATTTGGGAAGAAGAGCAGGATAATCTTCTTCTTCTTCTTCTTCTTCTTATTATTATTACTACTACTACTACTACTACTACTACTACTACCACCAGGAATCCATAGTCCAAAATGTCTGGATAGCACCAAGTTGGCTACTCCAGATTTTCTGTGAACTAGTATGTTACATATGAAATCTGAATACCTAAAGCTTTAATGCTTTCGTTTTGGTGCATCAGATCAATGTAGGCGTGACCCACTGGTCTATTTCTGGAGGATCATTCACTGACTGTAGGCTGACTGCAAATAATGCTCGACTAGTTTATTCATTTATCTGATTTTTATGCTGCCGTTTTGCTCAACTGGGAGCCAAGTCAACATAATTAAACCATCAACTTAAAGTATATAATTAAAACCAAGCAACATAAAATTACATTCGTAACATCAATCAAATTATATTCAAACTGCCATTTAAAATCAAGCAACAACCTAAAAGACTACAATCTGATCCAGCAAGGCACTTGTTATGTTCCTAAGCAAGACTGCAGACTCAGGACCGCTTGACACAGATTGCTTGTACCTTAACTGTGAAGAGATCCTGTGTACGTACTCTTGCTTTGAAAATTTAACACACTGTGGGTGACCGCTGAGATTCCAGCAAAAAACAAAAGTGCTCCCGGGACTGAAGTTAGTGCTTTCCTAATGAATTACCCAACTTGTTTCTTATAGGGCCAACCTAACTATAGGATCTTCTAACATGCACAGGTATGCACTCACTTCACAACAGTGAACATTTTGCACAAGTTTAAAAGTTTTATTTTATACCTGTGGATGCCTATTAGGAAGTTCCGAGAGGGAGAAAATGAGTGTATTCTAACAACTAACACAGCAAAGAACTGGAAGGACCAATCCTGGAGAACTACCAAGGAAAATATTACAGTACTGTAGCCTCAATACTATGGGAACATCGTTGTGAAATCCAAACATCAAACAGTGGCTGTTTTTCTTGCTAGACAGCAGTAATGGAAAGGGCTCTTGTACATTGCTGTGCCGGTAACCTTAATTTTTTATGTGAAGAAACTCTCCACAAGAGACTGAGCACCATCACCAACAAATATCCTATTCCTCCCACAACATGGCCTATAGATTGATATGTAGGGCTATGTCCAAACTCAGCGTTGAATTGTAAAGCAGAGATGAGATGGACCCTGTGAAATTAAGAGAAGGTTGGAACATTGGAAGTTCTGCAAATGCCCTGCTGCCTTTCACATTGGAATGCTGGAACATTGGAAGTTCTGCAAATGCCCTGCTGCCTTTCACAGTCATATCACAAAAAAGCTCTTAACAGCCTCCATCGAGTGAGGCCACAAACCATGTTTCATTGACATGTTCTCCTATAAGACCCAGAGATCAACAGCTTTTGCTAACATCAGGAGGCTAAAAAAGTAAAATAAAGATAACTAAGCAAGCTGACTTTCATGACTGGTACTTTGTGTTTCAGAAAGGACATGCACTACTACAGATTTAGGATAATTCAGAGCTTTACACTCCCAGAAACGAAAAGTTGATAACTGCTTAGCTGGCAAAGAACATAGTTTCCAGATCACCTGTATCCATAGGAAGATATATTTTAAAACTGGTTCCCATTAGCAGGACTGAGCCTGCTAGCTCGCACCTTTTGTCAAATGAAGTTATTCCTTAAATTCATGCTTAACAAAAAAATTATTTCATCTTATTTACTTATTTAATTTCTATAAGCGAAGCAAAACTTGATACAGAAGATAATTGCCTTCAATAGGAGATAGCCTAAATGTAGACATAAAAAATAACAAACTGCTTTCGTCGGGGAAGGCCTGTAACTCAGTGGCAGGACAACTGCTCTGAATGCAGAAGGTCCCAGATTCAATCCCCAGTATTTCCAGGTAGGGCTGGGAAAGACCCTTATCTTAAATCCCAGAGACCCGCTGCAAGTCAGAGTAGACAATACTGAACTAGGCAGTTGCCCATGGGAGGCAACGCTGGCAGGGTTGTTCACCTGGCTTCCCAACACTGAACATCACTACCAATTACCAAGAGGGAAAGGGGGAACAGTGAGACAGCAGGAAAGCTCAGCTTGTCCCAGCCCAGAAGTGCAGAAAGCTGTGCTGGGATTTGGGCATGGGTGGCCTGCGCTCAAATCCCTGCTTTATAGACACTGGGTCACAACTGTCTCAATCAATCCCGGCTCACGTATTTGCTTCAAAGGAAAGTACTTGCATAAGTACTTATGTACATTAAATCCAATGTGTGTTTTATCTTACATGAAGAGTACACTTGCCATTTGAAACCTTACACCAAGAAATTCTCAGCCAATCTTATGAAACTGGCTATTGTAGTTATTCCCCGCAAATTTTTTGCTTATGTCTAGGACCCCACAGTGTTATTGAAGTGAAAACTTTCCAATCTAAATACGTCAGGGACATACTGTAATGTTAACTGAATTTCAATTCCTTGATTGGCACTTTATACTGTATGTCAGGCTTCATTATATTGCCCACAGTAATTAATCAGGACCAGTTGGGTTAATGCTGACCCAAATGCCTTGCCTAACCAGATAGTTCCAAATATGTTGCATAATCAATGGCTTCTAACATGGTTTTTTTTTTTGGGGGGGGTGGTTACTGACTCAGGTGGCAAAGGTGGGTAAAGCCATTGCCTTTATTCCAGCTGCAGTGGGATAACAGTGGGCCTTGCTTGTCTTTTTATAACAACAGAAACTTAATCACTATATCAGGAATGGGGAACCTGTGGCCCTCCAGATGTTGCAGGACTCCCAAATCTCATCAGCCCCAGCAAGCAATGAATGACCAGTGGTAAGGTACAATTGGTGTTGTTGTCCAATGACATTTGGAAAGCCACAGATTCCTAACCACCACACTACAGACTTGTTTTGCAGCAAAATGCTATTGCAATTAAGCCAAAGCAACTCTCCTCAAAATAATCTCTGAAAGGGCGGAGGACTACTTTTTGCAAAAAGGGGGTATATTTTCTCCTTAGATATTTGACACATGTACACATTAGCAGATTGTTTGTCACTCATACCTGTCTTAGATAGTCTGCCTGTGCTTTTGCTGCTTCCAGTGCTATCGCCTCTTGTCAGAACAGAGATCCCACTGAAGCTGCTGGCTTTGGTCACAGCTGGCTTCAAATTGCGAAGGGAGCTATCAGAGTCGGTGCTGCTCCATGGACGGGATTCAGAATACTTTAGCTCATTGTCTGTACTGCTTTGAAGGCTGTTGGTTGACCTCCCTGAAGCATCCTTATTGACCCTGCAATTCACCAAATTAGCTTATAAAATACAGGGATTATTTGCAAAATCAGGGACAAGAAAAAGTGAAATACGTGCAAAATACTTTGGGATTTTTTTAAAAACCCAATTTATTCAATACCTAAAGATCTGCCGCCTTTGCTGGGTACTATTGGCTTCTTCCTCCTGGATTCTGTTGGCATGTTCAATAAAACAGTAGCTTAATATTTTATTAGAAAAAGCAAATAAGAACTTGTTTAAAAACTGATTTCTCTTACCTTTTGTCAATAATGTAGTTCTCTTGGGAACACAGCGACTGAGGAAGAAACAGTGTAGAATGAAGATCACCATTGCTAACTACTGTATTATCAATCCCAATGTGACAAATAATATGACACACACGTTTAAATGTTTTTGGTCACCTGTAATAAATAGCCCATACTACCCAATAATGGTTCACAAGTTAATAGTAAGATTATAGCAAGCCATGTCACACACTAGCCTAGTCTACTCCTAATGCTAAGCCATGGTAAGGTGCTGGCTGCTTTTTTCATCATATTGTACAAAATTACAATGATACGAAAGAGTCGGAACGATTAAGAATCACCATATGTACAGGTGGATATCTGAACTCATTTTAAATAATGGTAAGATGATTTATGCTTAACGAACAGCAATACAGAGATCTTCACTCCCTCTGTAAGGGCAGATCAGGATTGTAAGGAGGTGTTAAGGTTACCTTGACAAAAAGCAATGCAACCTACACCCTCCACATTGGCACATGCCTACTATCCCACACTCTTGTCACAGAAGTAGCATGTTATTTAAAAAAATCCACATCCCATATTATGTAAAAAGTGAACAAATGCCTCCCCCCACCTTCATGTCTCTACTGCAAGTTTCTCAGAAATAAAAAATATTGTTGAAAACCTTAAGATTCCAAGAAATTAATATGGACATAAGTTTTATTAGAAACAAGGGAAACTGGACAGCAAGTCTTAAAACATCCAGAATTTAACAAGTCCTCAGGGGACAGCTGGCCTGATTAGTTTTTATTCCTCAGTCTGTTATCCACCACTCCTTATTTGGCGTAAATTTTCCTTATCTAAAGGTCTAGAGGTGGAGAAGAATAGCAAGTTGCTTGTTAGTTTCCAAACCAACTGAATGCTCCCTCAACACACTGCTGAATGTTAATGTAGTAACAGCATTTTTATGAGCTTTACCCAATGCGTATCAAAGTGATTTAAATATTCAAGTATTATAAACAAAGTACTATATAACAATCTAAGGTCACGGTAGTCATACATAGTCAAAGATGCTATGAATGTTCCTTGTAATTTAATACCTACATCTTGTGCAAATATTCGTTCTCTAGCTCTCTGGTATTCTTCTTCTCGTTCTTCTATAGATTTGCTTCTTCTGTCATCTTTTAATCGTATTCGCATCTAAATTAAATAAGTTATTAATTGCCAATTTCTATTGCACAATGCAAGCGTGTAGTCAAGACAACTATATGAGTTCAACATTTACCTGGTTATCATCTTTGTCTAGACTAGAGTTCTCTCTTTTAAGGATGTAGCGCTTTTGAAAATCTTCACTTTTTTCATCTTTTATATGTTCACAAAACTTCTGGTCAGGTCTTTAAAAAAAAATGAGTAAGATAAAATAAATCATGACAGGTATGAAAATGTTTTAAAGTGTGTGTACCTTTAAATCTGAAGAAAGTACAACTCTGAGAACACACTTGGGATACTGCCCTGGATACAGCTTTTGTCCTAACACCTTCATTTTCTTTGATCTATTTTTTTGCAACTAGTGAAGTTTATGCACTTGTGAGAGCACTGATGTCCCTTCATTTCATATGTTTATTTGAATAAATTGTATTGAGGCATACAGATACTAAGTAAAGCTAACAGCAGAATAAACATTTAATTTGTAAATGGGAATTCTAAACCCATTCACAAATAAGAAATTTATTTGGGGCCTTGCTATCTACACACTGTGGTACACTAGCACACATGTTTTGCAATTTTTTTTCATTTATTTTCTACTCTAGAGATTTGCATAAAAGCAAGGATCAAGTTAATTCCTGAACTGTATTATAATTAAATGAAATACTTCCCAAACTACCTAAGAGTTACTGGATGCCCAAATGTAATTAGCAGGCACTTCAGAGAACCTTTAGACTGTCTTACCTCTTTTCTCTTAAAGGTCCCTGAATTTACTGCCCTGCAATCACCACTCCACTGAGTCGTCCCAGTGTGCACTGGGTTGATGATGTCATTAACAGCACTGATCGGCACTGGAGCGGGGAATCTGCCTATGAGGAAAAGGCAAGTTGGGTTTTATTCAATATGGAGCAGACCTCCAAGGTTTTCTTTTAAAATTCTTATTTTACATCCCAAATGATTTAAAATAAGAACATTGAAAACCTTTTAAAATAATTTACATAGTCTATAGGTTATATGAAATGCCTGCTAATTATTATTGGGGCTTCCAGAAAGCAGCCTATGTTTTTTGATATCAAAAGTTATTTTCACAATAAAAGGGCTCATCTGTTACTGTAGCTCATTCTCCAACTCACTAAAGTCTTCATTAACCAGTGTCAAAGTCATTTTACAACAGGGAAGACAACAAAGAGTATAGCAAGCAAATATATGTAATTGTTGAGCACATCTTGCATAAGCACATCTTAAATAAAGTTGTGTTGTTTTTTTTAATGTTGTATGTCTGTTTCATTTTACAGACTGAAAAGATGGAGTTACAAATATGAGATAATTATTTCCAAACACAAAAAATAATTGTGGGAATGAAATGAAAACCCTCATAACAGCTAGTAAGTTCCACTTTTCTGCAATACCATTTTCTGAGCAAATATAGCTGCCACCCAAAGACAAAGAAAAAACTTATGGTATATCAGCAGACCACAAGGTGCTTGTGACTCTACTGTTATACAGATGACTAATTTGTGGGTGAGCAATGGAACTGTGTGTTCTCTAAACTAGCTCCTCTTCCCTAAGAGGCAAGCTATACTTTAACTCAGTAGTAAGGTGTCCCTCATCCGGCATGAGAGATGCTTCCAGAAAACCTTCAGCAATACCCATGGCTCCCTTACTTCTGCATAAAATGACCTTTGTGGATATTACTTGTGACTTTCTGATCAGGCATCTACATGGTAAGTGAGGGTTAACCCTCCTGTATTCAAACTCTTACAGAGCAGAAATATTTCTAGGGGTCTTCTACATGGGAGCAACTATATGAGAATCAACATCTCATTGAACACAATGGCTTGGTGTAAGGCTCCAAAAGGAAAAGAGGCCCACTGCCAGTTTCCCAATGAAATCAAATTATTACATATGAAGGTACTTTGTCTACTGTTCTTGCTGAACTCTTCTATTTGTGCAAAACGTTGCATGCTGTCTTTGACTTTGGCTGCCATACTTAACCCCCAATTTGACAAAGCATTTCAGCACCTTTAACGCTATTTTTAAAAGACCAGGAAAACAAATTAACACAAAACAAATTAACACAAAAAGTGCTGCACCAAGACCAGAAGACTTTCATGTATGATGTGAATGTAGGGAAGAAAGTTGCTGAAATTATTAAGCACAATTACTGTGTGTGAGCTGCCACCAATACCATCAAAACTGAAGACTTGGTTCCCAGGGTTGGCATTAATTATTGTTTCCTCTAAATTACTACAGCTAGAAGAGAAATGTTTCATAAATGGGGGAATATGGAAATCCCAGAGGCAAATGACTGATTGAATGACGTTTGGCATATATTGTACATGGAAAAGCTTGTGCATTTTGTTTGATTTCAAGAAGGGAGATCAAGGTTGTCTGATGAAAGAAACTGTGTGTCAAGTTAGAACTAATCTGTTAAATATTACAATATTTGTTTTCAGGATAATACAGCAAAAGACCCTTTTTGTGGTGTAGATAGTTACTGAAGACTCTGTTATTTTATGAATAATGTGTGATTTGTGCATAACAATTACAGAATAACAAAGAAAAACAGGTAGTGCAACAAAAAGCTAGCTCTAACCCAATTATACATTTTAATTGTCTTGCCTGCTGTAACCCTTCTACTTTCAAGATCCCAGATTTTTACAGTTCAGGAATAAGAATTGTTCTCACAAGATGGAGGAACAGCAGCACTGGAGAGATTTCTAGATAGTCAGAGAATGAATAGTGACACCCTCACCCCAGACACTGAAAATAGCTTTCATTTATCATGATACCCACAAAATTAGTGATCCCTTTGATTTGAAATACAATCATGTTTTAGGGATCACCTCTAGGAAAAGAGGAATCCTTTTTAAAAAATGAAATAAAAATAGATATTCACTAGATTCTACCTGGGTCAGTAGACTAAAACATTCCATCATCCAGACAACTGGACTGCTAGATTAATGAAGAATAAAAAAAAAACCCTAACTTACATTCTGGTATTGCTGGTTTTATTTACTATAACCGACTTCCCACTCTGGTCCACATTGTGCTCCAGTCCAAAGTAAGCAGCCACTCTGTGCAATAACATTCTATGGTAAGAGGTCATGGGGGGGAATTTCTTTCGAGGGATTCTGAAAAGTAGCATCAAGTTTTAGTTTTACTTGAGTTACTACACCGTATATAATAAAAACTTCTTCAAAACCAGCAAGTAGCACTTACTCGTTATTACCAATGAAATCTAAGATTTCCTGTTCCAATTTCAGCAGCATCATTCTGTCCCTAGAAACCAAAAAACACAGGGGTGAGACAAAGGAGGTAGTCCAACAGAAGACAATAGTGCTTCCAGATGCTGTAATATAATAAGTGTATTATGCAAGAATACTATTTGTTCTATTAAAAATGATTCTATGATTCTAAATCACAAATGTATTAAAATATATTAGCAAGCAGAGCTTAATAAAGCCATGGCCCAGCTCTGCCATGGATAGGGGGGTAGGGGGGTTCAGGCAAATTGTTGGCACAACAACTGAGCCCAATGATATTGCATGATAGTTTGTCTTTGGATCCAGTGGATCCTGGACTAGCTCAGCCTTGGAAAGCCTTATTTGGCAGGTAGAACAAGGAGCCCTGCCCTAGTGGAGTAATGCTGGTGTTGTTCCACCCAGGCAAAGCCTGGCAGAGTCTCTCTGCTCCCAGGCCTCCCCTCCCAAAAAATGGTTTCTTGGTGTAAACAACAAAAGCCACATGAGTTGCAGCCGAGGCAATTGCTGTAGATAAAGGATCGCCAACACGTTTCCCTCCAGATGTTGTAGCACTACCGTTTCCATCAGCCCCCGCCAGCTTGCTAGCTGTGGTCCAGCAACATCTGCCGGGGTCCACATTGGCTTCCCCTGCTATAGCCCCTGCTTTCCATCATATTAGCCATCACTTATGTAAGTTTCTGTACTGATTTCAGCAGATAATCATTCAGACAAAGCTATCTTAAGATATGAGTAAAGGGAATGGAAATAATCATTTGAAGAAGTAGGCTTTGATGCAGCAGGATACAGAAATATAAATATTTTAAGGCTTTACACAAGGCATCCTAAAGCAGTGATTCCTAATTGGGGTCTGCGTAACCCACCCATGGCACCATTCCATACCCCTCAGCTGTCCGGGTCATGTGAAAAACTTACATTCAAAACTTATTTCCATAGTTATGAGCTAATTGGGAACCACTGTCCCAGAGCAATATTTGAGGCACTTACTAGTACCACAAACTAAAATGAGTAAGAAAATTTGAATTTAATAAATTTGAATTTAAAAACAACAAACTACCACCTCTTTACCTGGGATTATTTTTCAACGTATTTACTAAAAACTCATGTAGATCTATACCAGTTGAGTCTGTATATTCTTGGCTAGAATCTAAAAAGAAAAAAGAAAGAAAAATCCAGAATTGGAGAAAATATATTAATTATTTTAGTAAAATATATTCCTTATATGTTAAGAGCTGTCCTTTTTACATATTAATAAACAGAACACCACATTTGGAAGTATAGTTGCACACCAGCTAAGAAACGAAGGGGGGCACACTTTCTGCCAACTCCCCCCTCTATACCCCACACTATTCCTAAGGGTCACCCAAACATACCAGGGGTAATCCCCTTTGAAGACAGGGGGTTGGTTTGGCCAACCACATCTTGGTTTAATAGCCAATATATGAACATGTCTTTGGAGCAGACAAGAAACCCCTTTACTCCTTCCTTTGTGAAAGCCAACAAGCAAGAAAGGAAGTCTTGAGCTAACTATAAATTTCCTTTTTTGTCCAAACCAGGAAACTATGGTTAATAGTTCCAGAATAAGCCAGAAAATTAAGCCAGCTTTAAACCATGGTGTCATATCCCAGCTTGTTCCCAAGTTGAAAAACATTGTTTCCCAATTGAGACAACTTCCTGGGTTGTTTGTTCTCTTGCTCATATAAAAGGAGGGGGGGGGAGACCACAAAGTTTGTTCATATCTTGGGTTATTAAGTAGAGATGTGATTATCCAAACATGGCCACTGAAATCTTACGTCTGAACAAACATGCACAGAATCATACAATAAATTTGGCGACGGCCTAGTTTTTGTCCTTGGCCTTTCCCCAACCTTCTGGCTTCTGAATGAAAGAGGGAGTAGATAAAAACGTTCTCAATCAGGTCCAGGCCACCGTCCTATTCCAGTTATACTTCTCCACCCTCCCCCTCCCCCCACTGCCACCTCACAGCATTCCTGCTAGATTAATGAGATTTTTAAAAAGAACGATAGATAGCAAACCTCTTGATAACATTTTCCTGGGCAATTTATCAATGGACTTTTCCTTTTCTGCTTCATCTTTCAAGGGTTTCTCCTCCTTTTCAAAAGACTGTGTTAGCTGGATCTGAATTTTCTCCTGTTGAAAAGTAAAATCCGTCATTTTTCCCCCTCCCACTATGAAAAATGTGTCATTTTAAGCAATCAACCAACTGCAGCGGAGAGCCTAGTATGTTGGTTGGAATCCAGAAAGGAATCACACAGCATTGTCTTAGAACCTCTCAATCCATTTAAAAGGAAAATTGATTTATTAGCATTATTTTATTTCCCACAAACCCACTATGTGTCTTTAGTGCACAACATAGATTTCAGTGGCTGGGGACCAAACAAAACCCAAGCAGTGGTCCAGTTATAATGCTACAGCAAACATGGATTAGCACAGACAAGCAAATATATGGGCATTTGCTTTGGGTTTTGCATTGTCTCTCAGCCTGGGCTCATGCTTTATTTCGCTAGAGAGACAAACCATGTGTTTTAACCAATATTTGTTCTCTGGCTTACCACTCAGGGGACATAATGTCGGGTCAAAACATGGCTTTGCTCACAGCAGCACAACAGCAGTAGGACCAGAAAAAGAGCAACACAGCCATGATTTTCTCAATGGAAACCTGGACATTTGCTTGTTTACGCTAAAACATGGGTTTGGCTTAATGTTATATGAAACTAGGTAATTATGGCTGGCCATTCGTTTCAGCATTTAGATGGCAATTCTATCCCCACTTACTTGTGAGTTAACTCCACTGAACTCAGTAGGAGTTACAAAAAAAACAAAGTTGATGGTGCAGATTCCCATTCCCTGGAACTAACAAAGGACACAGAACTGGGGGGTGGGGAGAAGGAAAGATGCATTCTGTAAAGCTAACTCTTCCCTTGTAGCGATCTTTCCTTTAGTTTATTTATTAAAACAACAGCAACTCATTTTAGTGCCTGGATTTGACAGAATTTACATTGATACAGATTTTTTTTATTTTGAACAATTTGTCACATACCTTTAACATATTGCTTTAGTCTTTTTTCGTTTATCTAAATCTTTCCAAAATGACATTTGCTACAGTGGACACAACTCTATAAATCTGATTTAAGGGAAGTGAAATATAGTTGCAGCTAGTGGAACAGTGCTCATTTATGCCATTGAAGACAGAACAGCAGCAAAATAAATAAAGTATTCATTAAATTTTCAATTGTAACTCGTTTCAACATTCACCAGAGAATCTTCAAGAAACAGAAATGAATTCAAGTTGAGAACCTTGCCAGAGAATAACTACTATAGAGCACACAAAAACAGAAATTGTTGAATTATGTCATAAACTGCACAAAACACCACTGTTTCAAAAACTAGTTCAGTCTACCTTAAAAAGGAATATATACCAAACTTTCCCAAAGTATCAAAATAACACAGTTATAAATATTAAGATGTGTAAACTAGTCATATGGAAACATGACTTTTTGCATTCATTCATCTTTTAAAACGAGCTTCAGATTTTTGTCTTTTTACAACAATGTAGTCTTTCAGTCCAGTTCAAATTAAACTTTGCAGTAACTTTAATGTTCATGAAAGATGAATTTTTCAATGGACTCAAACACATGGGGAATGTCCCTGCTAGTGCATCACATGTTGGTGGACCTAGCCTTTTCAAAAGCATTAATCACCACAGAAACACTGTGCCATATTATTGCTCTGACTTTTTAATATCATTTGGTTCCTCATGCTGGTCAATGTCCATCTATCCTGCCATAAAGGAAAGTCCAATATATTAAGCTAAGAAAATAACAAGCTGCCAAACATCTTGAACACATCCCTGCTTTAATGTATACCATAGAAACTTTAAGTACAAACCATCCGATGGCATAACCAATTGAGGATTACAATGAAGGGGGTCAGATTTGATGACCTACCCTTCCAACTCTACAATTCTATGACTGGACAATACTGAATTTAAGGACTGTTCAACTAAGCTTGAGAGGGGCGTCTCCTGCTTTGTGATTAGGCATTTCACTTTATATCCTTTTGGCCCCTTTCAACTGTTATGTATACCAACTAGGGATCACGAATAGGATTTCCTGAGCTACATACTGTATTGGCCCGAATATAAGCCGCACCCAAATATAAGCAGCAACTTTAAAATTGATTGGGGGGGGGGGGAGAGAGAAAAAGAAGAAATATCCGAATATAAGCCACTCCATTCCTTGCTGCTCCTGGCTGCATACTGGGGGGGGGGGGGAGAGAGCCACGCTGCGTTGCCAGCTGCTTTTCCCCTTCCTTGCTCTCTCCCTTCCCGGCCTTGGGGGAGAGGACGGGGGACTGCACACGGGGCGGACGCTGCTTTCCCATGCTCCTGGCACTGTTTGCCCTGCATTCCTGGCTGCATACCGTAAGGTCAGGAACTTTAACTTTTCACAGCTGGGATTTGGGGAAAAGGTGAGGCTTATATTCAGGCCAATCCGGTATAAAGTATACAGATTAGGCCCTCCGCTGCTGTTCTCAAAGACTCAAATTTGCATAACATCTGTGAATATTTTTAGGTCATAGTCAAATTTTTACCCTTGTCTTGCAGGTGGGGGGTGGGCAGGCCTTAAATAAATATGGAGTTACACACAGGTAATAAGTTTGACAAACAGAATGCCAACAGGTGCTTACAGCAAAATACGAACAAATGCCAGTTAGCTAACCGTGTGAACAAAAATACTCTGAGAATATGTAGTTTCACACTTTAAACTAACTTGTGATTCTTTTTGCTCCGGCCAGTCCACTAATTCTCAGCCTAAAGGGCTGGCTCCTCTAAGAATGGTCTCCTAACAACTCTCAGCACCCTTAATAAACAATAGTAACTGGGGTTGGGGGGGAGCCATGACTGTATAAAGTGGTATGATACTGTTTTAAATGTATAGCGAAGATGGAGCGTAAGTTCGCTTTACATTGAATTTCTTCTGGTTGCTAGGATGGAAGAAAACTATACCAAACAGGAAATAAAAGTGGAGTAAACCAGAGGGAGAAACAACAACACTTTAGGACAGCAGGTTTCAAATCTATTGCCCAGTGTCCAGACAGCTCACTTACCAAACACAGATCTCACTTCACTGATTAAAAACACAAAAAGGCAGTGCAGGCTGGCTCATCTCAGAAAAGTCTCTGGGTGAGTGGCTCTACATAGCTTCAAAACTTTCCTTTCAGAGCATACAAAAATCTGTTTCGGAGGTGTGTTTTTTTTACTGAAAGCTAGGAGTCCAGACCCTTGGTTGGCTCTGGGCCCAGTGCACAAACCCTAGTCCCCTCTCAGTGGCCTTGATCTCCTTCCTTACTTAGGGCTCAACAAAAATTAATCTAAGTTACTCTCAACACACCATACTTCCTGTAGTTTAGCAAATTGTGAAGATACAACAAAACAACTGTACTGCAAAATCTACCAATATCATTTTAGAGAATGAAAGAGAAATGCTTCTGCTTCGATGGAAACCTGACTCACCCTCACAGCTGAAGTTAAAAGAGAAATATGAGAAATCCGTTCATTTCAGAGAATAATTCAACCCTACATTACAATTCTGATTTGACTGATGGGTTTTTTTGTTTTTTGTTTACAAAAAAGTAACTCCTAACACCTCTCTTGCATTTGAGTGTAGGAATCTATTATCTTTTCCAACCCCTGCTTCCATTATGCCACAGATGTCAAGGAGGCTCAGCCAACTATAGTGCTAGTATCACTTCTGAATATACACAAGACAATATGACTCTCAACTATGGAAGCAGAAATCGGATCCTCATACTACAATGGAATGTTGTAAGGTATGAGTCATGAACCCCCCACCCAAGTAGTTAGCTAATTTCCCTGATGAGGATTTGCATTTAGTAAATAACTTAGTATAGGTTCATAGCAAATAACAGAATGCATACCCTTGCTATTAAAGTAAAGGTAAAGGTAAAGGTACCCCTGCCCGTACGGGCCAGTCTTGCCAGACTCTGGGGTTGTGCGCCCATCTCACTCAGGAGGCCAGGGGCCAGCGCTGTCCGAAGACACTTCCGGGTCACGTGGCCAGTGTGACATCGCTGCTCTGGCGAGCCAGAGCTGCACACGGAAACGCTGTTTACCTTCCCGCCAGTAAGCGGTCCCTATTTATCTACTTGCACCCGAGGGTGCTTTCGAACTGCTAGGTTGGCAGGCGCTGGGACCGAGCAACGGGAGCGCACCCCGCCGTGGGGATTCGAACCGCCGACCTTTCGATCGGCAAGCCCTAGGCGCTGAGGCTTTTACCCACAGCGCCACCCGCGTCCCTTTTACCCTTGCTATTAAAGAGAAATAATCTTATCACTGCTAACTGACAACTAAAATGATACAGATACCACATGCCAAAGAATGTATACCAGCACACTGAAAGGAACACTTATTTTAAAAGGTAGCAACTTTTTGACTTGTGAGTTCAAAAACAACAACAAAACAACAACTAAGCACTTATTTTACTTGCAAAAGGGAGGAGAAAACTATATTCCTGTCAGATATATATTTGCAGCAAGAGGGGGGGGGACCCTGCTTTCATTTCTAATCCCTGTCACCTATGTCATAATACTGAGCACCACGTCATCCAACATCTATTTCTTGACTCATTTAGACCTTTTCCAGTTGTACCTTGGGCTTGCTCATACAGCACTAAATCATGGATTAGTGTTCCAGGCAAACCAGGCCAATGACTATAATAAAGCCCTATGATACAACTGCATTTGCTCAGGAGTCCCCACACAGGGCAGACTTTTAAAGAGATTTACAAGACAATCCCACTATGCTGCTCTAGTAAGATGGACTCATAAGGCCACACTGGTGTCAAGGGAAGTACAGAACATGAAATTCAGGCACATTAAATATGACTGCTTCAATGTCAGGAAACAAGTCTCTAAGTTACTAGTAGGTATACTGCAAATCACTTTATTGATTGCAGAGCTAAACCTTCTATACTGTATTAGTTACACACAGATATTCTAGAGTTACCAAACATTCAAAAATCAAATGACTTTGTCAACCAGAAAGCTGGGTTTGAGCCACAGGAGACACAGAGCATGTGTGCAAACTATATTCACTCAACCCAAGTACTTTTATGTTATTGATCAAGGGAATGATCCCTTAGTGTTCTATCGTGATGAATTGTTCACACACCAACATGCATCCATATGTGTACACTTTTTCTAGCTGCTCACATATTCCCCAAAAGGGCTAACTGCAACCCTACTCCCGGTCTCTTTCGAAACATTCTTTAAAGAGCAAAAAACCCAGGTTTCAGGTCTCATACTCAATTTTATTTTTACCTGGATGTCCTGTGAAATTTCAGCTGTGGGAGGTGGAGGAGATTCTTCACACACAGCCAGGCCCCGAACTAGCTTTAACTTTGTACTTGACTAAAGAAAAGTATTTATAAATTAAAAATCTACAGTTCACAGACAGTTTTCCTCAATTTAACTTACTGCCAAGCGCATAACAAAACTGCTCACATTCGTATGCTGACTATTTTCAATACACAATCATTCATTACGAGAAGGCAAAAGAACAAGCAGTTAAAGCTTTAAAGTCATCATGATTATCAGCAGAAAGCAACTTCAGTTACTGGAAAAAAAATTAAGCAAATAGAAGCACTATTTCCTCTGTCTAGCAACAAGAAGCCACTAGAAATATACAGGCAAAGCAAAACAAAACAATTAGGCAAATCAAAAATCCAAAACAAAAATACTTTATTGCCAAAGAAAAGAACAAAACTGAAGTCAATACATATTTTCACAAAATAGCAAGACTTCATCAAGCATGAAGACTTCCTTAGCATGCCAGCACACAAGTCTACTGTACCTTTGACCTTTTTCCTGTCTGTCCAAAAGACTGCACTGGCCGCTGAATGGTGAGCATAACAAAAGAGAGTTTGCATTAAAACTTTATGCACTGACTGTATAAAAGCATTAATCAATTCACCAGTGTGCACAGCAGAGAGAAAACAATTCCATGCTGACCATTATTTGCAGAATTATCCATCCTATGAGCAAATGCAAAAAGCATGGTCCCAAGATCTTTGAATGGAGAAACATCAACCTTCCTTTCTAGAACAATAATTCTGTTTATACGTTGAAAAGTCTGTCAAGTTTATAACTTGCTAATGAAAAGTTAACACACCCCAGGACAAGTGCAAAAAAAAATGTCCCTGCCCGCTCTGCCCCCCACATCTGCTCAGCTCAGACTGGCAAAGGGGTTACACAACTGTCAGAAACTAAAGATTATTGTTTCTAAAACAGCATTGTTGCCACTTAGCCAATACTCTTCTGCCTGGTTTACGTTCTGGAAAGTAACTACTGTTCTTACCACCTTTTACTGTATTCCTCAGAAAAAATGCCATCTTCAGTAGGCACTAATACACATATAAGCAAAAACATCCTGCTGAAAGCAATCAAACTTTATATCAACAGTAATCTGATCAGCCACTAGGTACAGCCAATTTGCCACTGCCTGCCACAAGCTGAAAATGGTCTGGAAATAACCAGCATCAAAACTACTACTTCATCCAGTATAGAAACGACACATGACTAGGCCTGGGTGATATATCAATATACCGCCAAGGACCGGTATGAGGAACAGACTGTGGTCAGCTTCACTCAGCGGAATATCACTGGTGAAACCGCCACTATTTCTGAGTCCCTCTGCTAGTGACTTTCTCCAGCAAGCATTGCTGGCAGAGAGACTTAGGAGTATTAATGTATTTAAACCCAAGTGCCGCTCATCTTTCTAAAGGTACTACATAGAAATAGTCCAAAGCAGCCCAATTTGAACAGTTGTTTTCAGCTGTGGATCCCAGAATTGTGTAAAGGTAAAGTAAATATGCTTGGTGATACAATTCTAAATCTGGGATCCCAAATCCTCCTTCCTTTATCGGTATTTGCATTGTTTGCATATATATTCTTGGAACTGAAGAGACCCTAAGGCATTTTCTAAACAAAGATTTAATTTTGTGAAAGCATTTGCTTGCAAGTTCTGAGATAAAGCTGAAGGTTCACTAGCCCTTGGAGGTAAATTAATTGCTTGCAGAAATTCTGTATGCTTTTCTTCAAGTTAAAGATAATAAGTGGTTACTGCTTAGAATGTCTTAAGCTACATCAGGCATAGGCAAACTTGGCCCTTCAGATGTTTTGGGACTACAACTCCCATCATCCCTGACCACTGGTCTTCTTAGCTAGGGATGACGGGAGTTGTAGTCCCAAAACATCTGGAGGACCAAGTTTGCCTATGCCTGGGCTACATTTTAGAACTATTTAGTTTGAAAGCAATTCAGAAAGGGAGACATCTTAACAGATATAAAAATATACATAGTGGAGAGGAAGAGAGAGAGAGAGAGAGAGAGAGAGAGAGAGAGAGAGAGAGACACCCGGGGTTATCAAATCAGGAGAATCAGGACAAAGGCACTACTTTTTCCACACACTGCATGATTAAACTACAGTTTAGACAGTAGTCTTCTTCTCAATGAAAGCGACCAATCTCAGGTCAGCCAATGCTTTTAGTCACAATAGCAATATATTCCACCCAGAATGAAAGCCTCTGATTATCAGTTGCTGGAGAACCACCGTGGGAGAGAGAAACTGTCCTCATATCCTCCTTACAGGCTTTCCACAGGCACCTGGCTGACCACTGTAAAGGAACAGGATGCCAGACTGAGTAGTCTGATACACCAAGCTCTTCTTATTACTACACAAAGGTAACGTTCCCTAGAAACATCCCTTGATGGTGGATAAAGCTACTGTAAACAACCTCTTCAGAAAAGATATAAATATCTTTTGTTTGTTCATCTAACAGTGAGCTAGACCTTTAAATACATGTATAGTTGTTTTTCAAGTGTAAGTAAGAATCTAGGGGCAGGCATAGGCAACCTTGGCCCTCCAGATGTTTCGAGACTACAATTCCCATCATCCCTGAGCACCGGTCCTGTTAGCTAGGGATCATGAGAGTTGTAGTCTCAAAACATCTGGAGGGCCAAGGCTGCCTATGCCTGATCTAGGGTCCAAGATCCTTCTACTAGGCCTATTGTTAGAACTTGCCCAATTTCAAGTGTGCAAACTGTGAGATGGCGGGTTTGGGTAATACAGTGTGCACATGTGAGATGCAGCTGCATTTGCACCAAATGAGAGATTAGGAGATCATGCAAAGAGTCCTAGTGGTGGAGCTGTATAATCCAAGGCTGACAAACAGTCAGATGCTTAGGATCACTGCTACAGGAGCAAGTTTTATAATTGATGCAGGCCTGAAAGGAACAAAGTTATTTACAACAGCATGCATAAAACAGTAGCATGCATAAAACAGTTGGTGCTTTTATGCATAAATTATAAATGTTGACTTCTGATAATGTATGTGGTTTACATTAAGGATAAAGTGCTGTTTTTGACAGACTTTGTCATAGATTTTTTTTTTTTTGTCCTTTCCTATTTAGCAGTGCTAGCCTTCTTGATGCATAACATCACCCTGATAAGGTAACGCTACAAAAGCACTGATGCCCCCAAACTGGAACAATGTAGGTGTGCATTGCCAGATGCAGTAGGTACCTGTAGAAGTTGTCAGCTTTAAATGTTTTCAGTCTTAGGCACCAATTCTAACCACACTTATCTGGGAGCAAGTCCCATTGAATATACAGTTAGGATTGCAGTCTTAAAATTAAAGCCTCTTGCATATATTACCATGAATAAAATTTTAAGGAAAAATGATTTGGAGCTCAACTTGTGCAACAGAATCTCCCCTTTCTACCACCTGTAAGTCCCTAAATCTGTTATGGATTTAGGGGTCCTCCAAATCTCCAAGAACAGATCTGGGGAGGGTGCAAGGTGCATGCAGAGATGGGAGCAGAGCAGAGTAGAGGTAGAAGTTCCACAGTGTACAGTAAGTTAGTATCCGCAGGAAGCAAAAATAAAATATCTGAGCTTACCATAAAAAGCAAAATGGGGTAAAGGAGGAAAGGAGAACAAAATAGAAGGAGAGAAAGAGCTCCACTGTGACTAATAGATCATGCTTATAACCAGAGGGAATGATTTCATATGGAAAGTGAACTCCTATAAACTTAAAGGGTGCCTAGCATTAGCACCCCTAGAGGCACTTGCTTGTAATTTGGCAGCATGCCTGCAAATTTCATCTGCTTCTGTTAAATGGAGTGTGGGAAAGGCTTTTTCTTTTCTTTTTACATTTCCTAACGGTGAATGAGGAGGAAACATGAATCACACTCTGATGGAAACAGCCTAATCTGGAAACCTATGTAATGTCTCAGAGAAAGGTTCCAAAGTGCTAAATCACGGCCTAAACAAAATCCTGCCACCCATGCATGCCCCCTCATATATATAGATGCATTCATTCTTTACTTAAAATTGCTAAAATCATTACAATGAAAATCAAGGCCTGTTAAAGAGAAACTTACATGTAGCAGGCCTGCATCAATGCTTAATTTGAGTAAAAGAAATCATCAACAGCACAATTTGTATTAAGTAGGTGGCATTTGGAGGAAGGATTTTTCTATCTCATTCATTTTACAAGTATCTTTTCCTAACAGATGGGCAAACCTTTTAACTGTAATCTAAAAACCAGGTGCAAATCGCTTCTTTCAGTCTACTTGCAAATAACATGAGAACTGCCTATAAAGCACTTTTTCTGAATAAGAGTGTGCAATGTGATCGCATTCTTCAAGAACTAAGATTAAGGGAATAGAGATGCCAAAACAACAGGTGATGGGAAGCGGTAAGCACTCAGGAGGTTAGTAGTACCTATAACACAGAGAGTTTCTGCATGACACTAATTTCCACATAGTTGTGTTAGAAACAGATGTGAAAGCTAGGAGCTAAATGGCACTTTAAACCTAGGTTATGGGCGCAACAACGGAATATCTAGGCACGCTTTTTTATAACAAGAATACAAAGCTGGAAATGAATGAACTGCAGCTAATAATATATTTTCACGTGGTCTAGTCCTTCCCCATCCCACCCCCTAATATTCTTAAGAGGGTCTCTCCTCCACTCTTCAGAGAGTAGCTGGAAGTGGGGAGGCACGAAAAGGTCCTTATTTCCTTCCACTCTGCAGTTTTAATCTGAAATATTCGACACAGTACTGTGCCCTGAGCTCAGAAACTGCTTGTGCTAATGAAATTCCCTGTTACAAAATGCGCCTAGAACAATGGGAGTTTCGAACACTGCCACATAGCCTCAGTTTAAAAAATAATTTCCACATGGCTTATACTGAGAACACACTTCTGCTCACAGGACTATTGCATGTACCTATTGGGGGGGGGGGGAGAGACATTTCTCACAGTGTCACCAGACATTCATAGCAGGAAACTCCCCATTCACATACAAGCCACTCTGAATGTTATAGCTATCACATGGAAGCTTCTTCAGGCATTATAATGCTGAAACCAGCATAAATTGTGTTAGATCTATTGCTCTTAATACTTGGGGGAACTGTATCATGGTCTATCCCAAATCATAAATGAGCAACTAAGCTATAATCAAATACAATCAAGTCACATATTGTTTATAATCAGCGCCAACTGTACTATTTCTACTTTATGTAAAACAAAAATCCGACAAATGCCAATGTCAAGGAATGCAAGGTATTCAAGAACTCAAAGACCAAAAGTAATGTAGCACTGAGTATCAAATAGGTTTGTCATTAAGACCCAGTGAGGCCAATGTCTTGTACAGCAAAGGCATGCAGGGGAAAGAATATGAGAGGTGTGTTCTTCCGCTTCATCACTGTGTTTGCCTTCTTTCAATTCCAAAACTAAAAAAAGGTCTACAATGACGTGGTGTCAGTAACTTGCTTTGAGTCTAAACCACCTCCTCTTATTCACTTGCCCTCTTGGAACTGCATGTGGAGGCTGGCATTACATTAGTCTGAGCAGTGGAACGAACAACAGCAGCAGAAATGCTGAAGCCCTGCCTGGAGTACAGGCACTGGAACACTAGGTACTGGAAGCACTGTGAAGTTCCCTTATTTCCTTAGAAATATTCGCTAACAGGGCTTCTCTAATTTCCTGCAGTTTGTATCAGTTGCTATAACCACAATACGGACCATTGACAAATCTACTGCTGGCTTTACTAAAACTGCAGACCCCTGCTGACAAACTCTAGGGGATAGATTAAAACCATTATAGTCATTACTTGAGGAAGAGGAATTCACTACCTCTGTACTTAGCTTATGAGAAGTCCCTTCTTCCTCCAAAAGCAGCTCCATTGTGCCCCTACAAATCAATGCAAGGCAGGAGAGAGATATTTGTTGACCATTTTCTGAGCGCTTCACAACAACTCAGCAGCAGATGGCTGCACCATAGTTGCTACCTCTGTCACTTAGATAAGTGGCAAAACAATCTATGGCAGGGCTGAAGAGGTTGAGGAACCAGACATTCCCGCCAAAACTGCTGTAGCAGTTGCACACACTATTTTGCCTGCCACCCCACCAACAACTCCCAACTGTGGGCAAAGTACTGAACTTGCATTTCGCAGGGACACCTGGCATTGTGGTGCAGTGGGGCTTCTTACGCTTTCCCTTTTTGCCACCTTTACATGCTAACCGCAAACTTCAGCAGACTGTCTGCCTGCACATAAACACACACAGGAAGAGGAAGTGTGGGTGTAATTTAAGTGGATTAGGAGAACTGAGATGACAAAATATTGGCCAGAAGGTCCAAGTGGGTCAGTAAGGCCAGCACAAGCCAACCTGATGGGCAGGTTTCAATCCTGTTGGGTGCTGCTTGACCAACATGATTGAATCCTCAGTCAGTAGAGCATGAAACCCTTAATCACAAGCCTGTGGGTTCGAGCCCTACATTGGGTGAAAGATTCCTGAATTGCAGGGGGTTGGACTAGATGATCCTTGTGATCCCTTCCAACCCTACAAAATTATAATCCTATGATTCTCGTCAAGCTTGTGAGGAGAGGGTTAACCTGCTGGCTGTTGTTTCGTCAGGGAACATGTTGGTGAAGCAGATCCTTCTCCTGCAGGTCAATTTTGACAGGTGGGTAGCATTCAGGCAAAGGCATTTAACCCTTTTAAGATGGCTAGACCCTCTAAGCCACCTTTAAGTTTACTGATTTTTAAAAAAGATGGCTTTCCATTTTTGTTGAGTTAAGCAGAATATGAATGCTTAAGTAAGCAAAAAACTGAAGCACTTTTGAAATGAAGCAATTTATATAATTTGGAAAGACAAAACACGACCACACATACAAAGTAAAAAGAGGAACCACCACACAGCAAAATTCATGTATTCCGTTCATGGAGCGTGTTGTTTGGGCCACTGAATGGAGACAAATTGCCTGACTTTGCAATCAGGTCAAAACAACAGATATTAATTTAGGCTCGATGTGTTTTATCAAGCAGCATGCAGTCACAATATTAATAGTGAGATAATAACTCTACAATTTGGTGCAACAAAACATGTACTGCTACCAAAATACCTCCATCTCCCTATCTGGGAAAATTGGCAAACGTACCTTCATATCTATTCAGGAATAACTGAAAGCAAACTAACAAGTAAACAATAAGGGAACGGAAATGTAAAGAAAGAGAAAAATACATGCAGTTTCTGTTATTAAAATATCATTGAAGTTGAATGGCATCTCACAGTAGGAAATTGTGGGGTGGAACCTAAAAAGTGCAGTAGCACTAAAGAATTCATTGCTCAATATGCATTATGAGGGTGAAAATAAGGTGAAAGAAATCTCTTACCTGCACATCATTTTTATTATCGGTACACCTTTCATCCTTTTCCACTTGAATTCGCTCGTGGCTTTCTGATTTTATGAAGGGTTGCACTGCAGTGTTGTCTTTTACCTCTGTTTCTGAATCTTTCATTGTTTCACCTCCCTCCTTTACAGTAACAGTATCAGTCATCCTCATTAGAAAAGGTTATTTTAAAAATCTAAAGGAAATATGGAGCCTTAAAAAGAAGAGGAGGAGCCATTATAATCTGTGTTCTCCTAGTTCACATATTATAGAACATAACTGTAACAAGAACAATATCTAACCCATGCTTAAAAATAGTTTTCTCCATGAACATCCCTTTCATCATGAACGACCACAATTACAGATCTCAGAACCAATTTAAGTATCAAAACTAAGTCTGAAAACCAAACAAGATTTATTAAGCTTTAAGAGTAAGAACTATGAAAGTCCATTTATTAAAACTCCGGTGTGATTCCCCAACTAGAACTTTGAGCTTGATCCAAGAAAATGTCATTTTCAGTAGAATATTCTCTACCTATTATTTGTACCAAACATATAGAGTGGAAATCCAGTCATAAGATGCTCCTTTTCAGAACCCCCAAAAGCTGTTCCAGAGCACTGGATGAATTTGTGGAACAGAACAGGAGGTGATGGGGGATGCAAGCGGAAATTACCTCCCCCTTTATTCCAGTGGGAGCCTCTACTGGATCTCAAATTATTTTATAAAAAGAAGTCCTTTCATTCATGGAAGGGATACTTTGGATCCAATCCACAGTATTTAAAAATCAGACAATCTGTTAAGAAAATTTAAAATGAATAAAAGCAGGATACATGAAAAGTAAGGGAAGGCCAATGACAAATATTCAAAAAATGGATTAGCCATTTATTAGGCCACACAAAATGTCACAAGTAATGTAGTAAAAGCTTTTGTTTCCCAGAACTCCCTCTCCTCTATCTTTGCCCTCCACTGCCATTCCCCTTGTCTTTTTAGTTTGTAAGCCTGATGGAAAGACTTCTGTCTCTCTCTTTATTTTATTTTGTTGACATCAGCCACCTTGGGAGACAATAAAAAGCAGGATAAAAATATACATAAATACACACCTAGTCAACAGCTATGGGGTCCATTCTACATACTTAAGTCTTTAAGACTGTAACCCTAACAATGCAAACTATGAGCTAAGTTCCATTGGACACAGTGGGATTTTTTATAAAACAGGCAAAGGATTTGCACTGTTAAGTAGAAAACTTAGACCTTTAAAAAAAAATCTTATTTAAAAGAGTTACATAATCAATAGCTGCTTGGCATTACTTGCCTGGTGTATCCTGTAGATCTGCGACTGCGGTCTCCCACGAAAATAAAATAAAATAATCCAAGGATCTTTTTCACAGTCGCCAACCAAGATGTCAGTTGTGATGAACCATCTGGAATCTGGCAGGAGTCCCATGTCCTTATCACCATTGGAGACCCCTGGGTGGTATTATATTGTCGGGCATCAGAAATACCATCCCTTTTAGACACCTAAAACAATTTTATATATATATATATATATAAAAGTCAATCCAAAGTTTAGAATCTTTTCAAAACATGACATTAAGCCCATTCTCTCATTCAATAGTATCCTCCCAGATTGCCTTTGAAATGTAGGAAGTGTACAATCTTCAAGATACACTTAGCAAGTTATTCTTAATAATGACCATTAGTAAAACTAGCGGTAAGTTAAGAAAACTGGGTTGCAAGACATCACAGTATAATTTCAACCATAATAAATTTGAGATTCATCAAATTAAGACAGAAACATGAATCTCATTGCTACAGAGGTTGTTGTGTCTTCAAAATGCCTGCTTTGGCAAAAACGTGCATACTATATCCTAATGTGTTCTACCATCAGTATCAGACGCAGTATGATTAGCTCACAAAATCAGGCAGGATGGCATAAGCACTAGTGCAGGTACCCCCAAACTCAGCCCTCCAGATGTTTTGGGACTACAATTCCCATCATCCCTGACCACCGGTCCTGTTAGCTAGGGATGATGGGAGTTGTAGTCCCAAAACATCTGGAGGGCCAGGTTTAGGATGCCTGCACTAGTGTAAGGCCACAGTTGTGCCATTGTACCATCATTACAATTTGAAGCTTGTACTATGGCTCAATTAGGTGGGTGGGGGAAGCAGCCCTATTGTGCTGGTTCCCACTAGTACAATGATTCAGTCGACTCTGGCCCACTGTCTGACCAAGTTTAAGATGACTTCCCCTTGTTAGTGTGCCATATACCCAAGTATTTCTATAGTACATTGTTGTTGTTTTAATTAGCTTTTCACGAGTCAATAACAGGCACAGACCCTGGCTATTATGCATTGACATTTCAAAAGGCCCTATGACTATGAGACAACATTATGTGCTTTCATACTGGTGATTTTCAGTGCATGCTTTTTGATGAAAAAAGATGCATTCATTCTGTAAGCAGGGAACAAATCTGATCAATTCCTCATTTTTATTTTTATATATTTATTTAATTTCTATACTGCCCTTCGAGGGTTACAGGGTAGTTTACAATATAGGAACATAAAAATACACAGCATAGTAAAGAGAAAAAAAACCCTCCCCCAGTATTTTTCATTTCTTCCCCACCTTAAGACTGCTCTACACAAATTGCACAACGAAGTCATAGAGTGGTCTGCACCATTTTTAAATAAGCTCTCCAGTTAAAAGCTGCAAAAGTACAAAAACTGACCAAAGCCTCGGCTCTCCCCTTGATAATTTAGTTTTTGGCAGGGTTGGGCAAGAACTTGAAGTATCTAGCCTGAGTTAGTGCCCCATATTCTACCACCTTGTTCCAATGCATCTGTACATACAGTCATGGGTCCCATTTCACATGAAAGTATACCTGTGTTGGCCCGTAAGAAAAAAGCCAACATTCATATTAGGGCAATTACCTCTATTTAAAATTGTGGCACTTTAATTATGCCTTATATGGATTTCCTGCATCCCATTCATGCACAGAAAGAAGCTGTGCACTTAAATAGGTCAAGGCCACTGGGAATTGCGATGTCTCTATGCAGTTGGAATGCAGTAAGATTTGAAATGTACTCTGTAGCAGAATGCGAAAGTGCCAACGATCGGCCAATAAGTCTATTGTTAAACATCAGGAAATTGTACGCTAAACATTTGCTAAATAAACTAACTACTTGGCTTGATGAAAATAACATCATAGGTCCAGAGCAGACAGGTTTAGGCCAGGGAAATCCACTTTATGCAACTGCACGGTGTTATCTCACTTAGCAGCTAAGTACACGCGGCTTCATAAAGAATGTCTTTATGTGGCCTTCCTAGATATCAAAGGCTGCTTTTGACACTGCTGACAGGGGGCTGTTATGGACCCAATTGGAGACAATGGGCCTAGAACCTAGATTACTATACTTGATCAAAAAGCTTTATACAAAGAACCTGTCGTGTAAGAACAACACCAGGGAATGTAATGACAGATCCCGTCATTATAAACCGAGGAGTAAACCAGGGCTGTGTACTCGCTCTCTCTCTCTTTAATCTTTTTCTTAATGACCTCGCTTATTCACTAAAACAGGTGGACGCCCATAGCCCAAAACTCAACACAACAAGCATTCTCACCCTCCTATACGCAGATGACATGATTTTGCTTTCACGGACAAGAATTGGCCTAAAACGATTGTTAAATTCCTGTACTGGACTATCTGTCCAGAATGAAATTGTGCATGAACTTTGATAAAAGCAAAATAATGTTTTTCGGGAATTCACGCAAGAGCTATAGCTGGGTATTTGGTAGAAAACCCATTCAGCAGGTATTTGAATTTAACTAACTGGAAATTACATTCCATCATAGGCTTCTACAGTCCTTGCACCGTGCAATGGCGGTGAATGCCAGTAAGATGTCTATGCAGGCCATAATGTGATTTTTCATAACAAGAGGTAATTCTGCCCTCAAGGCCTTCAACGTGAAATAATAGCTCAATTGCTCTATGGAATTCCAGTCTGGCTGCCAGGGTTTACCCAGCTGGTAGAACGAGTGAGGGCAGCTTTCTTTTTTAAGATTTTGCTGTCCCACATTTTGTACCCAATGCAGCCTTGTGTCTAGAGGGAGGTCAACACAAGGTAGAAACCATTGCCTGGGCGAGATTTCTTCTATGTTGGTTAAACATCTACCTCACATTAGACAAAGATCCTCCCCTTAGCAAAGTCTTGTCAGACCCCTTTATTTCCCCAGGGCTACAACAGTTTTAACATAAAGGTACAGCAACTTGAACTGTCAATGGAACTTTTGTGATTGATGCCTCCACCATCTGCCAAGGCTATAATAAAAACTAGGTTGTGGGACATTGAACACCAGGAACTAACAGCAGCAGCAGGAAAAAAAAGGTCCCCTCTTTACTTTCAACTTTCTTGGGCATATGAAACTAATCACAATTATCTTGAATTTCTGCTTATCCCCCAAGAAAGAAGGGCATTTTCGCTGGCCAGGTTTAATTCAAACCCATCAAACCTCCTTTGGGGTAGGTTCTCAGGAATGGTGGAAGGAGAAAGAATATGCCCGTGTGAAGACCACCTGCTGGAAACTGTTACTCATATGGTTCTTAAATGTAAACTATATGCTGATCTCCACCAACAGTTTCTAGATCAACTCTGCAACCCCAAATGGAAACCAGAGTTGGAGGTCATACATTTTCTATTACTGGGGAATGAGCAGGAGCTCACCAAGTTAGTGGCTAAATATCTTTATTTGGTTTTTTGTCGCAGAAACACATTGCAGACATCTGATCTCCCTGGAGACCTAGAGATGTAACGCTAGACTTTTTTTGCCTCTTTTCATTTGACAAATGTTCTGTAACATTGGGGTGGCGGTAATTCTGTATTGATTTACTATGGATGTTTGTATGTGATGCCAATAAAAGGTTTGTTTATAATGAAAGTGCCAACAAAATGGAAGAATACTTTCCGTTTGGAAATACAGAGCAACTTTATAATGTTATAATGAGATATAATGAAGGATCGATGTAGAAAAACAGCTACAATTGCCATAAAAGGAAAAGCAGAGAAAAATACTGAAAGGGCAGCAGAGGGCAGTAAAACTCTTCAGCATCAATATATGGACTGACACTTGCTAATCTGAATGTTTAGGAAGCCAGAACCCTTATAATTCTAAAACACCAGAACATCTACTCAATTCGAGTGTCTGACTTTCTCCTTTCAAAATAGGGATGCAGAACTGGCAACATGATCGACTGCAGAGGGCCATGCAATTGCTTCAGACATAAATTATAGTTTTTCATATTGTAACACAAGGAGATAAGAGAGATGTGAAGCCCAACTGGTGTACACTTACTTGGGAATAAATTCCATTGAACAGTAAGATTTACTTCTCAACAAATATGCATGGGGTTGGGATTTCAATGATACAGGCATGCTGCACACACAATTGTGCCCATTTATTAGTTGCAAATTACTTCATGGCAGTGTAAGAAAAAAATATCACCAGGGTAGAGAAGACAATTTTGAACAATATTCCCTAAGAAATTGTAGACAGAACAGTGTCCCACTGTCAGCTTACAAACTATGTTAGTGAGCGAAGCAACAATTCTTAGCCAGTACTAAGGATGCTTATTTTTTTTGAGGGTTTTTTAATATATATTTTTAATGCAATAAAAACAAAAAGGTCATTCTTCTGCAATGTATAAGAAACATACATGTTTTCTATAGATGAAGGAATTCATGAATGACATTTCATTTCTGCCAGATAACCAAATTCAATTACAAGTGATTTTTTTCAAAGATCAGCCAGAATACAAATGTTATGTGCAGTGCAATTCTACCCATCCTTATTTATTCAGAAACAAGCGTCACTGGGTTCAATGAGACTTGCTCCCAGATACTGTAAACATATATAAGACTGCAGCACAGTTATTCATATCATAAGAAGCAACAATCTTTTAAAAATACTTTTAAGAAGTGAGAAGTGGACTTGATTGCATTTTAAACTCCTCCACCTGTTCTTACAAAAAGGCAGTCTTAGATGTCAATACCTCTTAACTGTAGATGACTCTCTACCATTTAAAATCTGCCAAGTTTGACTTCATTTATGGAAATATATTTACTTGGGCCAGCTGCAACCCCAACTCCTGCTTAACAGTTTGCTCCTAATCACCTTTACTCAGAATGCAAAAACTTATTTCATAGTTAAAATTACAGTATGAACCTATGCCACTTGAATCAGAAGTTTCACTTTATTCAATGGGACTTTCTACAAATAAAACATGCATGAGTATGTATCTAAAAGAGGGTCCAACCTCACAGCCAAATTGTGTAAATTTCCTTAGATTAGCTGACAGCCAAAATAAGGTGAAATTCCCTTTTGACTCAAGATTGTCCAGAGGGTCACAGTTCTTTCTTCCCCCTCTAGCTGCTTTACTGTCCCCATGACAGAGCTTGCTTTTATGGGCAGGCCCAAGGTAGATGTTACTTCCTTAGGCTGCCCACAGCTGTGTCCCATCCAGCTGCACTCTCTACACACAGTGCCAAGTGCAACAGGTTTTTTTAGTGCCCACAGAGTCTGACAAAGGTGCACAAATTTAAAGATGACAGCAGCACACCAAATTGCCCATGAATAAGTGAGCTGCAACCCAATGCATAATTGAGATTCCCTCCGTCGCAAATAATCCAGCAAGGGCCCTCAAAGGCCCCAAGGTTGTGTAGGAGTGTTTTACAAACATGATTCATTTTGCCTTCAATGCCTACGTAATAAACCATGGCATTCTGTGTACTGTATGTGCTCTTTAAAATAAATCTCACGTAAGCCAGAAGAGGCTGAATCACTGCCCATTGCCTTAAGTGCCACACTATTTTCAATTTGATAATTGCAGTTTACCACAGCATTCAAGAAATTATATTTCAAAGCAATATAAGCATCTGTGAGCTGTGAGTCATAATGCCAAAGATGGGGGGAGGGAATAGTGGGCTGTTGCTATCCCTGTTCTAGAATGCATCAGAAGCAGAATATATTACACTGGGAATTTTAAACTATCCAGACACATTAAGACAGAAAGGCACGCCAGCTTCCGCCAATAAGCCCTCTAACCTTAATGAAAAAGGCACACAGAGTACTAGAAGATTTTTGAAAACTCTTTTTGGGAACCACTGTCCTCTCTCTCAGGTCAGAAGCTAGGAAAGTTATGGATGAATAAGTGTTCCCTGCATCACTACTGTGTACAGAAGGTAAACACACAGAGGTCTCTGGCACTCTCCAGTTCAATCCACATTTTGTGGTCTGCAATTGCTTTGTTTTTTTTGCCACAAAAGCTAAATTTTGAAACAAAAACAAAAAAATAGGTTGTCCTAAGGTAAGGGGGTATATACTGTGCCAACAGCAGTTGTTTGGCTGAATTGTTGTTAGGGAAAAACAAAAGGTCATCAAATCCATCAAGGATTTTTAGAACGGATCATATTTTCAAGTTTCAAAGTAGAATCTTCAACATTGATGCAGAAACCAAGGAATCTTCCTCTGAATACCTTCTAGTCACAATAGAATACAATTCTCCTGCACAAAAAAACCCCAGTCATCTTGTTATTTCTCTCTACAGTGGTACCTCAGGTTACATACGCTTCAGGTTACAGACACTTCAGGTTACAAACTCTGCTAATCCAGAAATAGTACCTCGGGTTAAGAATTTTGCTTCAGGATGAGAACAGAAATCGTGCTCCGGTGGCGCGGCGGCAGCAGGAGGCCCCATTAGCTAAAGTGGTGCTTTAGGTTAAGAACAGTTTCAGGTTAAGAACTGACCTCCGGAACGAATTAAGTACTTAACCCGAGGTACCACTGTATGTCCCTACACAGCAGGCAATTGGGCTGACGCTCTTGCAAAGTTTGAATACAAAAATGCAGTTGCTAGTGTGTTCACCAAAAGGTACAATTAGCATGACTACATAAAAGTCAAAAGGAAGGAAACAAGTAAAAACCAGCTCTTTCAGCAGTGAAAATGCTTTCATTTTGCTTACAGTTTGATTAGTAGGTCCTTAAATACCAGTAAGACCAATCTATTCCCTAATTAGCTAGCAAGGCTTAGGTAAGATTGTCTGCTGCTCGCTCAAATGCCATACCATAGTCCAAAGCAGTAACCATGGAAATGGGAACAGGAAAATGCTTTTTTTAAAAAAAAATCTAATTATTCAGCACTATAAATAACATTTTCTAGAAAAAAGATCAAAGAGAAACATTACAACTTAAGCATTTGTACTTGCTTTCACATAGCTATCAGCAGTCATTCCCACCTACGGAGGGATATGGTTGAGCACATATCAGTTTGAAAGCTAACAGGGCCAACCCAAAATATTATGTATACATCCTGCAAGGAATCCTGTCTACTTGAACCAGTAAAGGTTCTCCAGGATCTCAAGCGGAGGTCTTCCATATCACCAAGTATCCAATTATATGTTTCCATCTCCTCACTCCCACCACCAAGCTTCACCACCAACAAGCCTGGAGAGGACAACGAATCTCCTGTTTCGGGCTGACTGAAACCTTGAATAAAAGAAGACCTATTAGGGGCAGGGAAGACACCGCCAAGAGGTCACTGCAGGTCTCATTCGTTTCTCTTATTTTCTAACGTTAACACCACCATCACCAACCTGATCTGACAGAAGAATAAGAACTGCAGTGACAACCTTTGAAAAAATGGATCCATCAGAACTAGTCAATATTTTTTTTCATCAGCCTCCAAAATAATTTAGCTGATAGCCACTTACATGAAGAAAACCAGTCAGAAGATTAAGAGTTAAAGATCTCATTTAGCATCTAGTCTGGCTATAGTTAAATATATCTACATCTATCTTTTAGAACAAAAAATAAAAGACATAGCTACATTAAATTGTTTTTAAAAATTAGTAAGCCCCTGGTGGGAATGCAAGGTCTTGTATTTTGCTCTGCAGTGCATGAAATGGGATCAATTCCAATATCATGGTCAAAACATATAAAGCGTTCCTAATAATCTGATAGCCCTCTTATCTCCATGTTTTCCCCCTCTATAATTACCATGTTCCAAGCATTTCATGAACTCTTATTTTATTTGTTGTAATGAGCATTAGATACTGAGATAAGAGGGAAACACTTGCTTAACGCTATCCAGCTAAGTCTGTAGCAGAGCAAGGTTGGTAACCTGTCTCTCAGGTACTTGAAAGTAACTACAGTGATTCAGTTTTCAGCAGCTTCCCAACTCTGGAGAATTTTTCTCCACAGATTTTCCTAACTGGGGGGGGGGGGGGGACTTTTGATCATGAATGAAAGTTACCACGGGGGGTGGGGTGCTACCTAAGCTCCTAGCAAAACAACTTGATTTCTTGAATGAAGGTGTTATCCAGGCTTCCTCAACCTCGGCCTTCCAGACTACAATTTCCATCATCCCTGACCAGTGGTCCTGCTAGCTAGGGATCATGGGAGTTGTAGGTCAAAAACATCTGGAGGGCCGAGGTTGAGGAAGCCTGGGGTTATACCTTAATTTACAGATTTCTGAATTACCTATTAACAGACTTTCGGTGGGACACCAAACGCTTAAAGAAGCTTACATATCTTCCATAGGCTCCAGTTAAAAAAAATATTGAAAGATATTATTGACATATTCTACCCTATAAACCTATCTAATAAGGAATCTAAATCTAGCACTGTACAGTCACTTATTTGCCACAAGAACAACTTTTTTAAACCTAGTTTTTGTTACTAAGTGTATAAAACATATCTATCAAAATGCTACTTAATCAACTACCAATTTTACATAATAATGCATTATTTTAACCAACTTCTTTATTAACTCACAAAACAATTAAAATAATTTAGGTAAAATTATTAGGGACTACTGCTAGTATTCCAAGATTAAAAAAAAAAAAATGAAGAGAGGCTGGACTGCATGTTATAAAAGAGTCTTTCCTATATACAGATAATAGTCTCACATTTATCATTCCATTATATAGCCACACATTTTAAGTTCAGATAATGTTGAGTGCAGTATTTAAAAGGTATTGCTGTAGTTATGTACATGATTTGATCTTAAAATTGTTATCACATTCCTTTAAACAACCCTGTATCAATTTAATTTGCCTATCCTAACATATAAACATGTTCCTCTCACACATTAAAATACATTTAATTTAGATATTACAGAAGTATTAAAAATGAGACATGAAAATTTAGAGTGTAAACCTACTAGCAAAATGCTTTTTTGCAATCTAAATAGGCAACACTGAGGAACTTCGTTTAATCTTTCTGCAGCCTATGACGGAAGAATGTAGTGTTCTATCATACATGCCATCATCAGTGCTAATTACTTTAACAACTTTTAAACTGCTTATTATGGTGACTGATCAAAATACTATTTTCAGTAGGGAAAAATGAAAACAAAGCTATAAATAGATTCCACCACCACCCCTTCCTTATATTCTGGGTACTTCCTATTATTTTTATTCCTAAAATACAACACAAAATACACCAAAAACAAAAGTTTTTAAACATACCTCTGACTCGACTTGAATTCTAATTTTAACTTAAATATTTTAATCTATCAGCTTCTTGTCTATCAGCTACTAAATCTGTACCAATTGTTGGAAACAAAATGGGGTGGGGGAGCTATATATTGTACCATTGACACAACAATCCTGTGCCTGTCTATTCAGAAGTGAATCCCAAAGACCTAAAAGGTCCTTACTCAGAAGTAAGGATGTATGAGAATTTAAGCCTTAAAAAACATAATAATCCTAATCAGTTTTGGTCTACATAAAATGTACTATGCTGAACTCCCTTACTGATTCTAGTATAGAACAGCAACATTTTCTAACTGGACACAACCTATGCAGTTTCAACGTTCTTTTCTACCAGCAATCAATCACCTCTTCTAGACCTGCATTTGACATTTTTTATGGAATATCAGTGCATAATTGCAATCACTTGAAATAGTTAATGTATTATTATACTGCTTCTTTACTTGCCTCCCCCCACCTGTAACTTTGCTCTATTTTAACTAGTACAGTACAATGTTTACTAGTTAATTGCAGTGTTGATTTTGAGCAAATCTCCAGTTCTAGATATCCCAAGGAAGATCACTTTCTCACTACGACTGACTCTGCTGCACTATCATCAGAGCAAAAATTAGATGTAGGGATTTTTATGCTTAACAAAAACAGGCTTAATATTCCACAGCATGTCCAGATGGAATCTATTCAAAGTACAGGAGGTAGTTTTATTTTAAACTATATGTAAAAACTTTCCAAGGCAACCTAGTTCCTTTAAGAATTTCATTTTTTTTTAAAAAAAAACTTAATAGATTTGTCCCTTTTTTTAGTTTGTATATTATTGTGGAGGGGGCATTTTATTCAGTTGTAGTACATTAACAATAATCCATTATAATGTCTCCAAACTTCAACACAGTAGAATATGTATGCACAGGACTAAAGAAATTATGCACATCCATATTCAATACGTTTCATCAAGATATAAATTTAGCATACTATGAAGAAATTTGCCCAAACACCAACCACTTCTCTAGATAGATGCAAGCTATCACCATATTGAAACTAGATACTGAAGAATTAACATACCTGCATCATGCCGGCAATTTAGCATCATAATACAAAGCTGCTAAAGGTACTCTTTCCATAATATCCATTTTCTAAGACTCTGGAGGACTCCTTTGAAAAACATACCCACTGTTCATTTTTCAGGCATTTGGCAGGTAGCTGCTGAAACAGTTGGTTAAGGCACTTGCTGAAGCATCAACCATAATAGAAAATCAACAGCTGTATTATGTTGTGATGTCAGCAGCACCTTAGCCAGTCTCCACAGAGAAAAAACTGAAATGCATCAAAAGCTATATTGAGCTCTTCATTAGCAATTCAGCAGCAAGCAAGGCAAATGTTCTGTGAAACTGTGAGAATACTATGAAATGGCTGTAGGGATTTTTAGTCACTTTCCACTTCACATTTAACTCACACTGTGAAACTATAACAATTATTCATCCCAAAATAACTGAGATTACCCAAACGTTCAACCTATTTAAGACCTAAAATTAAGGCTGTTCGACCTGCCCTCCTCCCAATAATGCATCAATAGAAAATATAAAACTAGCTTAATAAAGGTCTGTATTTGAAAAGTCATCTTTATGCCAACGGCTGACTTAATTCTGTCAGAAATCAATGTCTCATTTTGTATTTTGACTGTTTTAAATATAAAAAACAGAAAATGTATCTCACTTGGTTGGTCTTGTCAGATTTTTCTTAAAGATATATTACAATAAAAATGAGTCTTGCCTACTATAGATTTTGCGGGGGTACAACAGCATTCAACTAGTCCCCATTTATCCCCCCCACCTGCACAGCCTCTTTGTTTTCCTGTCTCCTGATATTTTTAGCTTATCTTTTTCACCAGCATACAATGATGCAGCAAATCTTATTGGCGTGCCATCGTTTAAGGTTTACACTTTTGCAGAGGCACAAGCCTTGAAAAATACTACAGCCAGCCATAACACTTGAGCAAATCAGTCTAAGTAATCAGCTAATGGCTGTTATGAAATGGCTTTTTGCAGCGGTGTCAAGCATCCTGCAATCAAAACTGCAAAATACAGTGGGTGGGGGGATATTTGCACATGAAATCTTAGAAAAATACTTTCAAAAGAAAGCATTTATGTATTTAAGAGAAATTATGGACCGCTGTTTAAAGAACCATTGAAGCAATTCAGCCTTGGAACTGACTGTCAGTGCCAAGGCTCAGCCCTAGCTTCATCTGTACTTTGCCATACCTGGGACTCTTAAAGTACCCAAAGGTAACAGCAACCAACAAGGTGGTAATGCCCTATCTCAGGTCTTGAATACTCAACATTTCCAGAAGCCATTCTATTAGATGTATCGGTAAATGTTTCAAATCTTGGCCATGGATACAAGAACTAGCTACAAGTTTTTAAAAACAGTATTTGTTCAATTATAGAACACTGAGGAAAGCAACTTGGGGGGAAAGATTAAGCTGAATGCTTTAGAAGGTTTTGTTTCCTTCACCCCAAGGTTTATAAAATTGGAGATAAATTATCCTACTTTTTGAGTTTAAGGGTGGATTTCTTATTATTTTAAAATGTTTATTGAAACATAAGTCCACAACCAGTGTTCAGAGACACCTTCCTCAGGAGGCAGGTTGGGGGAGATACCATCTCATAGAAATCTGTTCCACCCGTTCGCTAACATTCAGGGGTGTATGATAGCTATTTCTAGATTATTGTCCTATTCTCTCAATCTTTCTCCCTGTGTCCTTGAATAGAAGAGACAGAGCTCCTTTTACCATACAACTCTTGCAGATGCCAGGTAAAAGTGTGAGATGTTATATCTGCAAATACTGAAACCAGGGGATAAAATTCTGATTAGTTTGAGCCTATAGATCAGCATTGGAGAGAAGCTTTTTGCTCTTCAAAATATCAGCAAATGTAAGCATCTTATATTATTTCCATAACTGGAAAGTTAAGCAATGTTAGCTGGTTTGCAAATGGTGTCCAAAAAGTCTGTATTCAAGTGCATGTGAACCAGCTGCAGAATATTAGGGAAATACAAGGAACAGGAGTCTAGTATTTTTATAAATGCAGGATACATGTTTACAGGAACTTCTGTTCATACCTTTTGTGGAAACTGGATACAAATGAACTAGGTTCTCAAAGTCAACCTTCTGTTTTCTTGCAGAACTGTCCACTAAGATAGACTGAAAATTAGTATCCACTCTTGCACTCTGACTGCAGATGTATTTGAAATACATTGAATATTGAATTGAAATAATGTATTTAGATACTGAAGAAAATCATTAACTCAACTGGACCCAAGATTAATCTTGTTTCGTGTCTTTATGAAGGCTTTTGGGGGAGCCAAGATGCAGGAGTGAAAGCACAAACTGTTCTAGTTGTAAGAATGTGCAAGCAACATGGCAAGAAAAGAAAAATTTCCATGTCTGTGGCACAGCAATTGAATCTAAAGGCACAAAGGCTACCCAACACATTTCTATTTGCACTTTCAAATATGAAGCATGAAAAAACATTTTGAAACAAACTCTAAATATATAAGCAACATGCAGGGATTTCACTGAACCGTTTGTATCCAAGCTCTTCTCACCTATCACACCAAATTAATATGGGTTTTCAATTTGTGTCTAGGCTCAGTTTTAAGTGTGAGTATTAACCTTTTAAAGCTTTAAATGACTTAAGTTACCTAAAAGCCCACAAGAGCCTTAAGATAAGTGTCAGAAGCCTTGCTCTCTGATTGGACAGTAGAGAAGATCAGATTGGTATCAGGGCGAAGGCAGTGTTCAAAACTCCCATTGTTCTAGGTGCATTTTGCAACAGGGAATTTCATTAGCTCAAGCAGTTTCTGAGCTCTGGGTGCAAATTAAAACTGCAGAGTGGAAGGAAAGGAGGACTTTTTTTCTGCCTCCCCACTTTCAGCTACTCTCTGAAGACTGGAGAAGAGACCCTCTTAATATTAGGAGGGTGGGCAGGGGAAGGACTAGATCATATGAAAAATGAACATATTTTAGCTGCAGTTCATTCATTTTCAGCTTCATATTCTTGTTTTAACAAAAGTGCGCCTACGTATTCCATTGCTGTGCCCATAACCTAGGTTTAAAGTGCCATTTAGCTCCTAGCTTTCATATCGTAACACTGGGGGAAGGGCCTTTTTTGTGGAGGATCCACAGTTGTTGAACTTTCTCCTTCTGAATTTATGTCCATGTTTTTGATGGGCACGGAGGAAATCTACTTCTCAAAAATATTTCTGCTGACTTGTATGATTAACACTCAGAAATTTTTAAAATGCCTTATTTTGTATTATTGTTTGTATTTTATATCATTGTATTGGAAAGACTATCTGTAAAGACAAAATAAAAGTGATTTATAATAAGTAAGAATCATACATCTGATTCAAATGATTTGCTGCATAAAGGTTTAAAAATTAAGTGCAGCAACCATACTCCCTTTTTCTTTTCAGTTTCCACTGGAGCATTTAGTCCATGGTTTTCCAAACTTGGGTCTCCAGCTGTTTTTGGAATACGGTTCCCATCATCCCTGACCACTGGTCCTCCAAAAACAGCTGGAGACCCAAGTTTGGGAAACCCTCATCTATGCCTTCTGGCCCACTGAAGACCCAAGTATAATGAGCTGGCAGGAACTGTTGTCTAGGACTGGCCACAAAGGCTGAACTTGAAATGCAGAGTCCCAGGATCAGTATACAGGTTGATGGACTTCATTTTCAAGAAAATGGCACCCAAAGTAAAAGATCATATGGTCAGCACCCAGTCCCTGGTGTAGTGCAAGCACAAAAATTAAGCATGATTTACATATTTGGATTTGAGCATCCTGCATTAAATTTAAGCCATGTTCATCCATTCCTATCACTTCAATACCCATTAGTAGCTGAACAAAGCAAAGATTACACAAAGGCAGTGTTTATAGAGGACTACAGACTACAACATTAGAACAGCAGATATGCTACATTTTCCTATTTATGATTACTGTACTGTGCTCTACTAATGCTAGCTAATGCTGTTCTAGTCTTTGTCCTGTGACTACAACTGCACAAATACTAGTGAAGATAGCTGCACTTAAAACTAAAGTAAAAAGCAGCAGTGAATAATGACCATGTGTTAATCATGCAGTAGTGCATCAGAATGCCTCATTAATTCTGCAACAAAGCAATCAGTCCAATTAAATCATATCAAATTCAGATGCAGAATATTCTAGCGTACTTTTAAGACCTGACAGGCACTTTAAATCACTTGACGACTGTATCCGAGAACCAGAACTAACCTTCAACACAATATAGCCCTCTCCCATTGGCCCAATATCACCATTCCAGGGCGTGCTAAGGACCAATTCTCCATAAATTCTCCATAAATTCATTTTGTTCCAAAGGATTTGGACATTTTAATATTAATGTAGGATTAGTATACAATTAAATATTATCCCTATGTCTAAATACATTTAATGTTTGCCTCCTAAACCACAAAATTACAATTGACTCTTCAAAAAAGAAGGAACAGAAGTTAAAATAATGGATGATATTCAACTCTACTAAGCCATACGCCAGTCCAGTGATTTTAAGAGGTCCACCCTAGGACTAAGATGGGTTATCAGCCAATGTTTTCTGTGATTTTAATTTTTTTAATATTAATGTTTAATATTAAACATTTTCAATAAAGCAAATCAGAAACTGAATAATGTCGGTGGAAATTAAGAAGCAAACACACACATTTTATGCAGTGGTAGTTAAACTGGTGTTCTCCAGTTGTTGGTACTCTCAAGCCTCAGCACCAGCCAGAACAGCCAATGACCAGGGTGATGGGAGCTGAAGTCCAACAATATCTGAAGATGACTAAGGTGACTAACCCAATCTAAAGACTTACACAAAATCAGTATGACATGTACAGTTGAGACACAGAGAAGAATGTGTGAGAGATTATAGGAAAGATTACAAGAACCATTTAAATGCTTCAGAAGATAAAATGTTAATACATTTTACAGGATAAACACTATAGCTAGACCAGGGTTTCCCAAACTTGGGTCTCCAGTTGTTTTTGGACTATAATTCCCATAATCCCTGACCACTGGTCCCACTAGCTAGGTATTATGGGAGTTGTAGTCTCAAAAAAGCTGGAGAGCCAAGTTTGGTCATGCCTGATACAACCCAATACTTCGGTTATCACATCGGCTGACAAGCATGGAGCCACATTGTGTCTTTCTGCTGTTTTGGATCTAAAGCTGGATACAATGAATGCTGGAGAGTCAAGTTTGGGAAACCCTGAGTTAGGCATAATGCAGCTGACTTAAAGAATTTTGCAGCTCAAATCCTATACAGGCAAAAGTCTCAATGAGTTCAAATGGGCTTCCTTTCGGGTAAGTGTGTAAAGCAGAGATTTCCAAACTTCTTATGTTGGTGACACACTTTTTAGACATGCATCATTTCACGACATGGCAATTCAGTTTTACTAGCAAACCAAAGGTTAAACTAACCCCTTTCCAGCTTCAGGAAAAGCACGGGGAGCATTCGGGTGACACACCTCTACACTGCATCCCACACACTAATGTGTCACGACACACAGTTTGGAAAGCTCTGATGTACAAGTTTGCATCTCCTAAAGAGGATACTTTGCCTTTGAAGGTCCTCTGCCTTTGAAGATGTGCTGTCTTTTGCAGAGAAATTTGCCAATTTCAATCAGAAAGCACATTTTATTGGAAACATTCTTCTTACATGTCTAATAAGAAGAACATTTGGCTTTTTTGAATTCTGTTATTATAGCACTCTTTTCTCAAACACCAACATGAGCCATTTTCAAAGGGATCAAAACAAAGTCTAGATCAGTGTTTTCAATAGCTCCCTGCCTGGTGATCAGCAACACCACCAAGAGAATAGCAGATTGAATAGTATAATTCACAAGGGAAAGGAAGCAGCAGTAAACAAGAATTATCATTCTGTTTGTTAACTATTCTAGGTAACAAAATTAGCACCAACATTCCACGGCAACTGTGGCAATCTTCCCTCAGATGCCTCCCCCCAAAAGGTTCATAACCTTTCCAAATTCAGACTCCTCTCCATCCCAGCTTTGTGGAAGAAGGTATTTCCTTCAACAAAAGAAACTCAAATGGCATGTCCTCATATGTATAGTTCTGTAAATATATTTCTGTAACATACAAGTGTACAATGAGCTTCTTTTGAGCTCAGTCCCATGAAGTACATTATGCTCAGGCAAAGGAGACTTGTCCAATATCATGTATTGAGCTTCATAGCCAAGTGCCAATTCCCACTTCCCTGCAAAAAACACAAACTTTAAAAGAGGAGACTAAGGCATCCAAAGACCTGCATACAGTTATTGGGGAGCAGTGACTGCTTTTGGGTCCCTGATATGTCTTCTCATGCATTTCTTTATGGTACTTTTCCCCTTAAGGCAACACTGGTTGAATGTCAGAAAGTATGACCTGGGATTCAGTTTCATTAACTTATGCATAATGTTATGATTGTTACTAGCGATAAAGCACACAGAGAAATAAACCAAAAAAACCCATCATTTTAAGCTGCTGTAAACCAATGATGCTAAAGGGCAAGTGTGCCTAGAAAAAGTAAGCAATTTTAAACAGTGTAAAATTTAAGCAATTAGCTTAAGCAACTGGGATTCCAAAAAGTTCAAGGGGAAGGGGGGAAATACAACTGGCAACATATGCAAGACTCTGTACACACATCGTTAGTTGCCAAGAGAGCCACCGCTGCTTAATTAGCAGTATACACATTTTAGAATAAGATGTGAACAGAAAGATGACAGGAGTCCACAGACATCATAAGCAAAAGAAGACTGCAATGCTATGCAATTATGAAAAATCCCATGGGGATTTACTGGTGAGGAAATGTAAAGCGCAGAATTTGAGACTCTTCAGAGATTTATGTTGCCAGTAACAAAGCCTTCCTGAAATTTAGTAGTAAAATAATCAGAACCTTAATACTTTTCACATAATGACAAATTTGTATGATGCACTGCTCTATACAATCTTATGGTCTTTATCAAAAACTCTATGTGGTGTTAACTGTAGAAGGTCACATAGCAAAGAATTCTATATACCAAGCATACCTTCAACTTCTTGAGAAGACTGAATGTAAACACAGTTTAAATAGGAATCCTGACCACAAGTTTTTCTTGTGGACCAAGTTCTTTATTCTAAAATTCGCTTCACTCAGTTTCAACACTAGCAAACATCAGGTACTGTGTGCATTGTTAAGTAAGAAACAATTACACTTGTTTCTATGTCTTAATACATTGGGTTGCATCCAACAAAGCTGTTTTGTTCACACAAGGACTTTTGCTTGGTACTTTCCATTCCTCTCCTCGTGCCTACCCCCCACCCCAATCTGTTCCAAAGGATTGGGGGGAAACCCAGAATAGATTTGGGGAATGTGTAGTGGGGAAAAGAAGTTCTGTGACATAAGCGGAAGTCCTTGCACAAATGTGACAAGTGTTGGATACATCCCATATACTTCCTCCCTCCAGAGAAGAACATTCAGTGATGCTATATGGTGTGCATCTTCAACTTTTGCTTGTCACTGTTTCTTGGTTGTTGTGGCCATACAGAGTGAAACTCGGAATTAAAATGGATTCTACATATCCAACTCTCTCTACATCTCCAACTCTCTCACTCAATAGGAGTTAAGTATTCCCGTGCTTTAAAGAAGCCCTGGTGCACCTCTTCGTTCCACATTTTTGCTCGTCTTTCAATGTGAACACTACAAGAGTTCAGTACTTTCACCACAAACCACCTCCATGTATTTGGATATAACCTTCCTTCGACCAAAGAATAATTTGTTACCCAGTACTGAAAACTAAGAAAAGGAACATATAGTAAGTGTGTCTACTAAACAACGCTTTGATGTGGCACTTAAGAAAGAAAGAAAGAAAGAAAGAAAGAAAGAAAGAGCCAAAAGTACCGTTTTTCAGTCTGCATACTTAAAAAATGCCAGGGTTCAGTTGTGATTTATCACAGAATTAAAAGTTCAGGGTGAAATTCAGACAGAACAATCATCTCCTTCCTCCCACCGCATGCTTTTGGGGAGGTTTCCTTGACCCTCCAGAGCAGATCTGGGGAAGGCATGAGGGGTAAGGAGAGAGGGAAAGTCCCACGGTGCTAATGAGTGCTTGTGCTGCCATCCACTAGTGGGACTGGGCAGTTTAATCTGGTCTGTTGCATTCAATGTCCACTATGAAGAAGCAGTTGAATGTTTTAACAAGATAACTAATGTGCAACATGTGTATAGGGGGGTCATGTGGTGGAGGAGGGTCAGGTGCTGCTGTCCTTGTCCTAACATTAATGGTCAGAGCACAGATGTCTGGAAATAAACCTCTACTTGTGAGCAGCTGTTCATGTATATGGATCCATGTGACTGGGACACACATTTTACCCAGATATCCTGATCAAGTGACACACCTTCCTAAATCCACACTCAAGTTGCAGCTGTTGAGAAGGGCTGGCCTGGAGATGAGACATCATGGTGAGCTGTGCCATGAGTGCCCTAGACTCCAATACAGTGTGAATACGCCAATGTCTCAACAAATCTATGCTCATTTCATGGGCCCTTTCTAACCATTACATTTAATGCAAAGTCCAGGGTGAACAAAGACTAAAATAATTTCAAATGTTTTCTCTAAAACTATCATTTTTCTTATCTGTTTTGAGATCAATAATGCTAGCAAGAAGAATGCATTTGTTGGCCAGCTTAGTGGAGAAAAAAGGTTTATGTCTGAAAAGTTACTTGTTGGCCTATTCTTCTTAATTATTTTATATATTCTTTTACAAACAGCTGACAACTAACATCTATGTTCAGTTTTTCTGCCATCCCTATCACCTCAGGGTCAAAGAGATTGTGGTTCACCCTTCTTTCTCAACACTTTGCCTCCATCTGTATCCTGTAGCAGTTTTTAATCAGCAAAGTAAAGAGTCTTCAGCCTAATAAAGAGAACAAGAGCTTATTTAGCATCCAAAGCTAAAAAGTTTTGTCTATCTACTACAAGGGGTGAGGCAAAGGAAAGAAGGCTCAGAGGAGCTAGGAACAACATCACTAATGATTCACCATTAAGACAAGGATAACTAACAGCAGTAATAACTTGCACAGAGCTACTGCATTTGATACTGTGGTGTTTTTTTAATTGAATTTTATTGTTTTAATTACTGGTGTAGGCTGCTTGTGGTGAAAGGAAGGACATTCTATAAATAAGTAAAGTAACTTGCCATGGGCAAGCAAATTAATGCAAGGAAAACGCTCCAAGATTTATTCAGTGAATAAAACCACAGACTATGGAAACACAAGGTAGATTTCAATGGAAACTATGCTAGCACAAATTGACCTTGGGTATACATAATATACGTCTAACCATGGTTTGGTGTCTTAATCCTGGTTAAGATATCAAATATGGGCAATATTCACAAAAAAGGCAAAACAATGCTATGGCACCACCATTGTCCTTGAACTAGGCACTCTCTCCACCATTTGCACACAGTGGCTGAGTACTTCATTTCCTTATTTAATAGCAGGCCATATACAACCCACCATTTCATCCAACATGACAAAACTATGGTTTGCACAAGCCATACATTATACACTAAGAAGGGTTGTAATCGTAGCATATGAAACTGCATTGCAATCCTGGTGCAGAAAGCAATTATAACATTAAAATATACTGTTGCATTGCATCTGAATAACCTAGTGAGGGGAAACTGTGTTTTAGATTGCAAAATGACAACGGCAGTGGGGCTAGATTGGCAAACAGAGGGGCAGAGAAATTGCTTGAACTGTGGTTTGCTCCATGCTGATGTAATATTTACCCACACAAACCACAATTAGCAGACTGACTTGATATAGATCTTGGTATGTGATCAGAACTTCATCACAGTTTAGCTGAAGAAAGGGAAACCTGTGACCCTCCAGACATTTTTGACACCACAAGAGGCCCAGAGGGTGGCAACATGAGAATAGGCCTTTCCTGCAGTGGCTCCCCATTTGTGAAATATTCTCCCCAGGGACACGTTTGGCACTCTCACTACATATCTTTAGGTGCCAGGCAAAAACTTTCCTCTGTCTCCAGGTCTTTTCCCTTCAACCATCTGGCATTTTAGAAGTGGGCAGGATGTTGTATTTCTTTTTCCTCTTGGTTTTAATGTAGTTATGTTGGAGGGGGGTTCCTCCGTCTGTCACTCTGTCATTCAGTTGTTGTTGTTGTTGTTGTTGTTAAAAAACAACTCTTATCGGACAGAGACAGCCTATGGCCACAGATAATGATTCCAGCAATATATGTTGGGCCACAGGTTCCTCATGCCCAGTTTTACGTACTTAGATGATGTTTAATCATGTAGTATATTTGCATAAGGCTACTGCAGAGGATTATGGAATTGTGGCACTATAAATTACTATATAAATTACATACCAAAAAAATTGTATGTGTTGCTGTTCATAGGAACACAAGAAACTGTCTTGTACCAAGTTAGAGTCCTAAGAGTTGTAGAGTTAGAAGGGACCCCTAAAGTCATTCTTGTCAAACTCCCTGCAATGCAGAAATCTCAATAAAGCATCCATGGCAGATGGCCATTCAACTCTGCTTAAAAATCATCAATGAAGGAGAGTCCACAATATTCTAAGGGAGCCTGTTATACTGTTGAACGATTTTTCCCAATATTTAGTCAGAATCTCCTGGTATCTTGAAGCCATTGGGCTCAGGACCCACCCTCCAGAGCAGGAAAAAACAAGCTTGCTCCATCTTCCATGTGACAGCCCTTTAGTTATTTGAAGATGGCTAGCATATCACCTCTCATTAGACATTAGATGTTAGACATTCGCTGCTACCAGTACCAGGAAAGCAAAAAAAAAAAAGGATGTGTACCTGAAAAACATCCAGTGCTTCCCCCATCCTGTCCCATCCTGATCTTGGCAAGGGGCAGCACCACAACAACCTGCAGTTGAGTGCAACAGCAACACCTCACTATACATGCTACAACAGCATGAGATCAAACCACGTAATGTTTCCACACCAGATGCACTGCTGGAGTTCAAAACGCTAAGCACACAAGAAGCACTTCTTTCACATGCTTCGATACTCTGTGTGGCCAGAATTTGGGGAACATTGCTCTGGTCTAAACCACAGAGCCTAGGGCTTGCCGATCGGAAGGTAAGCGGTTCGAATCCCCGCGATGGGGTGAGCTCCCGTTGTTCGGTCCCAGCTCCTGCCAACCTAGCAGTTTGAAAGCACGTCAAGTGCAAGTAGATAAATAGGTACTGCTCTGGCGGGAAGGTAAATGGTGTTTCCGTGCACTACTCTGGTTCACCAGAAGTGGCTTAGTCATGCTGGCCACATGACCTGGAAAAACTGCCTGTGGACAAACGCCGGCTCCCTCGGCCAGTAAAGCGAGATGAGCGCCGCAACCCCAGAGTCACTGGCTCCCTCGGCCAGTAAAGCGAGATGAGCGCCGCAACCCCAGAGTCATACGCAACTGGACTTAACGATCAGGGGTACCTTTACAGTTCGTTGCACGTAATGTCCTCTTGGATTCCCAGAGAGAACTCTCTAAAGGCCAAGCAAGACTCCAAAACAAAAGCATACAATTTCATCCAACAGAATCCTTCAGATACAGGAAAGAACTTACAGTACGAAAGCCAAGCATACCCTATTCCTACAATCATATCTACTACTTAGATTGGTCCAATTTGGCTTAAGAAGCCTAATGTGATCATCCATACCTTGCCATTTGGCACTATAATGAGGAGTCCAACACAGAGAGTTAAATTCTAGGGAAGCCTACTTATTGGTGCAGGAACAAGCAATATGTTTTCTGTAACCTCATCAAAGAAAGCAGTATAGATAGATGCCACTTGATTTCTGGAAACCAACACATACTAAACAAGCATTCACATTTCCTTTTACTATGGTCACCTTAAAGCTAAATTCTGAGATCGTAAGAGGTCATGTAACAGTCCACTTTTGGTAATTTCCCCCAGATCTTAAAGCAAAAATTACCAGAACGTATACCCTGGGACAGCTGGCTTCCTCTTGTCCACCTAATTAAGTCAAATAACTGAACCGAAAACCACCCCCAATGGCCCCCAAGCAAGGTTCAAACCACAAATATATATTTGTACACATAAATAAGGGTCAAAACATTTGCCTCAGGGCATGTGGCAGGCATTCTCAGCAGGGTCACATTTTCAAAACAAATTCAATTTGGCAGATTTCCACCTCACCTCCCAATGTCAAGGCCTGATGAAGAGTCCAACTGCTACTCTTCCCTCACACCAGAAGTGGGATTTCCCTCCCTTTCATACCCTGATTCTTCTATTTCATTTTTACAAAACTTGAAGGAAAGGGCTTGGTGCTACTGCAGGGAGAACTAGTCAGAGATTGCTCATTTAAAATTACCACCTACAAGCATCATAGGATTTTGATCCATCATCTTTACTCCTCCACCTATATTCTGCAAACACAAAAGGAAAGTAAAAGGAACTCACAACAGCAAACTAAACTACATTTTCCACTGCACATTCTCCCAAATTATGACTAGTTTTATAAAACACTTGAAGCAGACTGGATACATCACACAAATCTGTCTGCCAGGCATAATTAGAACTATGAACAAGAGAAACCCACAGGATGTACTGACCATCATCTTTCGCTGGCAAAATCCCACACACACCCCCTGTAAGTCCTTACCATAGCTAAAAAGTTATTTGTTGCCTCCCCCCCCCCACGCAACACAATTCAAACGTTCTACATTGCTAGACATTACGCAGCTCCACTTTAAGTTAAATGTCACATGAAGAGGCTGCTAAAAGCAGACAGTGATGTAGCTCATGTCCTGTTCCATCTGGACAGCAGCTCACATGGTGCCAGACACAACTAGGAACAGGAAGAACAACATTCCCACAAAGGCAAAACCATGCTGGCCAGCTGTTTTGCAATGATGCCACAACTGACAGAAGCCATTAAAAAAAAAATTAAACCAACACACAGACGCACACAAGTAAAGCCCAAGCTAACCAAATACAGCACCTTTGTGCTGTTTCTAAATCTGATGTAAGCTCCTGCAGAATAACTTATTATGAACACTAAGCAACGACGGTACAATAATTCTATTTGAATATAGTATAGAGAGAAAAATTGTAAAGACTGATTCAACCCTATACAGTGGTACCTCCGGTTAAGTACTTAATTCGTTCTGGAGGTCCGTTCTTAACCTGAAACTGTTCTTAACCTGAGGTACCGCTTTAGCTAATGGGACCTCCCGCTGCTGCCACAGCGCTGCCACCACACGATTTCTGTTCCCATCCTGAAGCAAAGTTCTTAACCTGAGGTACTATTTCTGGGTTAGTGGAGTCTGTAACCTGAAGCGTCTGTAACCTGAAGCTTCTCTAACCTGAGGTACCACTGTAATGCCACTTACCATAGGAAATTGCTCAATTTCTTTAAAAATGAAACCAGAATTGCAAAGGCACTAAAAATATACTTAACTTACTAGAATACAGTCGCATTTTTGCAAGTGCTACAGACAATATTCCTATTTAAATCCAGTCCAGACAAAGTGTCAAGTTAACTACAAAAGTACTTAGTTTCAAGTAAGATAAACGTAATGTAAATGTAGAATATGTACTAGGCTAGGAAACTTCTATAATAAACATGGTACAATATACCAATAATTTAAAATGCCTTATGACACCACAAATGCTCTTATCCTATCACTGTAATATCCAAGGTGGAGAAGATATGAATGCACCTTAACAATTCTACAAAGTCTCTCTCATACACAATGGGAAACCAGTGTATGTTGTATTATCTATTGCGGCTCTACCTTTGTTTCTCAATGCTTCATTTTTTACTGTTAACCACCCAAGACTCTCACAAGGAATGGGGGGATATATTAAATTAAATAATAAATAATATTTTGACTCCTTCTGCTTTTGAGTAAAGCAATTGAGACCAAACAGCATTACCAAATACCATTCCCTTTCTACCTCCAAAAAAGATCAAGGCATTCTAAGATACATCAAGAGTTAAGCCACTTTGCAAACCTCCAATTTGCTTTCAGTATTAAAGTTTTTCCAACAGCCATGATGGTCCATACAACCTGTATGGAAGGAAGATCTCAAAATCATTTGGCTACAATCTCTAGAAGAGGAACACTGACTGCAGGCTGAAGGGGTTATTGACACCAATCTTCTGGAAAATTTTGAACTGGAAAATTATCTGATACCCAAAAGCTATCCAATTTAACATATTATTTAAATTTAACCGATATAAATCAAAAAAGGACAAAATGTTAATTTGTATGCATAAAATATTTCAAAGAGCCAAAATATTTGATTAGGATACAAATTCAATAAATCACAGTTAACATTATTAAAAACAAATCCAAAACTTTATTTGAATATTTGTAAATATTTTGTGACAACACAATAGCATGTGCTTTCCACACATGGTTTAAAATTTAAGGAGAAAAATGGAAGGCACTGAAAACCATTAACATTATGTAAACACTTATGTCACTTTCTGGTCTTCCAAAGCAGCTCCCAAACATCATAAAACAGATTACAAATTCTAAGTTACCAAATTTGGCAGGCATTTTGGATTACTCCTTAATTTTGTGAAATGATGAATTTTCCACCTTACATCACAGCATGAGGGGGACCCGGCAGTTCTTTGTTACCTTGAGAACAAGAAAACATCCCTTACCTTTAAAGGTATGAGTAATTAGCTATTTTAAAAATGAACAAATCATTTCAACACAATAGGCAAAACGATCAGTCAGCCCAAATACAATATTGTGTACTTCACTTTTAACCACTGGTTCTCTCAATGTTTACTCTGGGTTGTTGTTGGTTTTTTTAGCAGCTATCAATATGCCACAAGCTATTTGAAGAGTGAACAAGCCCCTAAGTAATCACAGAGGGGGGGGGGGGAAGCATTTACATTATAATATGGGCAAGTATGCAGTTTTAAAGTCCTTCCTATGAGGCAGTTACTGTGCACTATTTGAAGCTCTGGTGACCCAGTTGCACTTACAGCTCTTGAGGATGCTAGAAATCAGTCCTCAAACAGGACTAGGGAAATTAACACTACCTTGCACCCAGAAACTCAATCCATGACACTTTGCTAAAGCTAACAGAACCTATTGCCTCCACCCCCCATCAAGCTCAGGGAAGTGGGTCAAAGAGCACCAACGGGGAAATATATTGTCTCCCATTGCAGTCTTCAGAATTATATGTGCACCAGCCATTTTCTGAGGAGCATATGATGCTCTACTAGTACAAGCCAAAGGATTACCTCATACAGCCTTTGGAGAGGACGCAAAGTTCAAAGCAAGCCATCACTTCCTTGGGAGCAGTCTCCAAGCTGATAACCTACATATGTATCGCTCATGAGTCCAACGATATACAAAGCCTCACGCTCCCTACAGACCTTGTGGTGAAGTCCCTTTCACTAAAGATCTCAAGAGTACTGTCATGCCAAGTATCCATTTGGAACAGAGAGGAATCTGTAAAGGCAGCTCTATCCACGGATTGGGATGGCAAACCCTCAAGCTTAGAACCAAAGTGACAACCACAGCTTTTAACCAGCCACTTCTTTTAACCATTTCAGGATGAATCAACACTTCACAGGGAATGAATACAGGTTAGCCACAGCAGGTCCCAAGAGATTGTTTCTCTCTCTCTCTCTCTCTCTCTCTCTGTGTGTGTGTGTGAGAAAGAGAGAGAGAGAGAGAGAGAGAGAGAGAGAGAGAATGAATATATATGAATGAGTGAGTGAGAGCGAGAGAATGAATATATATGAATATCAATCTATCTGCATCCATTCCTGGACCAGCTTCCCTTTCTGACAGATACTGGGAAGACATGTATCTTAGGACGGCACCCATTGGGGGGCGAAGGGGGCAGCGGCAGGGGTTTCTCCCACGGCAGGCCCTCAGGTTATAATAATGCCTGCCTTTGAGAATAATATAAAAGAGTTGCCATCCGGGGCAGGAGGAGACTGGCCATGACATTATTTTGAAGCCGTCGTGTTTCCTCGCCCGAAGCAGGGAAGCCCTTCCACCGAATGCAAAGCCTAGGGGCTTGGCAGACCCCACTGCATCCACCCACCAACTTCCTCTCAACCCCACATTGTCCCTGCGGGGGGGGAGGGAGGGAGGTCACTTCCCCCCCCCGACCCACCGCAAGGCCCGGGGGCGTAACTGCACCAATTGCATCCACGAGGCTGGCGCGCACTTCCGTCCAATGCAGGCCGGTCAGGGCGCGGGGGGGGGGAGGCAGAGAGAGGGGGAGGGAGAGGGAGGGAGGCTGGCGTTGTGGTGGCGGCGCTGCAAAAGGGCAAGACCAACCTCCCCCTCGCCTGGGACAGCTCTCAGGGTTCCAAGCCTTTCTGCAGAGCGCGGAGGGGGCGGAAAAGCGGGGGGGGGGAGATATTTATAATGGAACTGGGGCGGGGGGTGAGGGAGGGAGGGGGCAAACTTACCGCAATGGCGCGAGCCTTGACGAACGGGCGGAGGGGAGGAGGAAGGGGATGAAGGCGACGGCAAGGCCGGCTCGCGAAGGGGGCTTCACACACGAGGGGGAATTAACCCCATCACCAGCCCCCAACAGCGACTCCGGCTCCTCCTGCTGCTGCCGCGGGTGCCATAGAGAACCGCCCTCTACGGGTCCCGCCGGCCAATCGCGGCGCCACATGCTGCTGACTGCCGCCCCGCCCAACCACTCAGCGCCTGGAGCACGCCTCCTCAGCCCCGGAGCTCTACGCTGAGTGGGCCAGAATTCTGCCCACGCAGGAAAAAACGCCCCGGTGAAGCGAATGCTAGCCAATGGGAGGCCGCGCCTTTAAAGCCGAGCGACGGCCGGTAGCCGGCCAATTGGAGACCGGAGTGCGGTTTAGAAGACCGGCAATGCGGAAGCCCCACCCTCGGAGGTGCCTGTGACCAGTGGCGTTGCCTCTTTGAGGTGACTGACGGCCCCGAGCGCTAGTTATAGGTAGGCTTTACGGTCTGCTCCGAAATGGCACCTGGCCTTAGTTCCCCTCTGTGGCGGCGTCTTGGACGTACATGCAGTCGGGACAAGTCCTCTGGCTCAAACAGTAATTAATATTACGGAGGTGGATGGACCACAAATCCCATGAAACGCTTCCAAATCGCCTTAGCTTCAATGAACGGCTCCATGAAGCGAGGCATTCTGGGACTTGTAGTACTTGTGCAGAAGCTTTGCTTAGATTCCGAAGGCGCCTCCTGACAGTCTGTTGCCTTAAAATCGAAAGGTCTCCTCCTTGCAGCACTATATTTGTGGCCTTATATTGGTACCACTCGCATCATTACGTCCTCCACCCCAAGTTCTTCTGTCACCACGGTTAGCAGGCTCCTCCTCCAGTCACTGCATTGAGTCCTTAGGTAAAAGCAGCCTACGCATCTCCCGCCTGCCTCCATGGCGCGCTTGTCTGCCTGCCAAAAATCTCAGCGGCACTTTGCAAGCTGCTTGCGTTATATATTTCATTACTGCGATCTTACTGAATTCAGTGGGTCTTGTTACTAAGTAGGTACAGGATCGCCCTGCCTGTCTTAGCAACCTGAAAAAGCTACACCGGCTCCCTCTCCTCACCCCACCCCAAACAACCCTATCGCCTATCGCTGTTCTAGGTTCTTGTCTTCCGATGCAAATGCATCTTGTGTTTTTTTTTAAACTGCTCTTTATTAAATCTTAGAGGCACAGGTATGTTGGCCGGTTACAGCAAAAAACTAAAAGGAATGCCCTGTACAAAACATATTTGCTATTTCTTATTATTAGCCCACGAAGGCTTATGCTTCAGATAGATCTGTTGTTCAAGGTGCCAAAAAAAGTTTGCTGGGTGTGTGCTTTTTTTTCTAATTTTTTTCGAAGCAAATGTGTTTTATCTACTTCATTCTGCTGAAATCAACCTGACGTTTTCACAGCGTTTCACCTCATGCATCCGTCATCGACCCAGTCATTCTTACTCCCGGCGGATCTCCTTCATTACAAACTCGACGTCGGAAGCGCCCACAATTATCCATCGCTTTTACAGGCCACCTGTTAGGACCCGGAGGTTTTTATTATTAATCGCAACAACCGCCAACCAGGATTATAATCGCACCTTGTAACCCCAAGTTTGTACTTGAAAGGGTGGCCAAACGTGCTTTACATCTTCGCCGTGACGTTTTAAAAGGCGTTGTTAGATTGCCATGCGGTTTTAACGCGCAGTTAATCCGGGGAATAACTAAGTTCAATGGGGCTTCATCCCAGCCTAAAAGCTCCTTCCTTCATAACCCATCACCCTTCCTATCTATTCAGTTTCATCTCTGCAGCTTCCTATACCCGCCGCCTTTACACATGAACTTGTAAATCAGCCGCCCAAATTGTTTGTGATCTTCCATCGCTTCTCCTTGTTCCATGTGGCTTACATTGAAAAACGGTGCATTGATAGTTGTGCTCGTTGCTGTCCTGTTTCCTGGAAGAGGGGAAAGGGAGCTTGTTTGTATTCTCGTTGTTTGACCATTATGGGGCTAGGGTGTGCGAATGAACACAAATGCAGCGGAGGCCCGCCATTTTAATATTTTTTAAAAAAGAAAAAAGAATCCATGCAGACAGGCACTTGCTAACGAAGTATCTCTGAGTCTACCGCGCTCTCGGTTTGAGGTCATTTCCGCTGCGTTTGAGCGCGAAAAAGTTGTTTGGCTGCTGCGGCAGGAGGAGGAGGAGTTGCTGCTGCTACGATTGCTGCACGGATGAAAGAGCGGGTCTCGGTGAGGAAGGCGCTTCGAGGTCTAGGAAGTGGAATAGTAATTTATAAGCAAGTTTCGTGTAGTTGGGGCAGTGCAGTTTTCTTTAAACTAGTGAGACCTATTGACTAGGAGACCGTCAAAAACGTGGGAGTAAAATACTGCATAGTTCTGCTTGCACCCGAGAGTGATTACTTGATGCAACGTAAACGATCTTTTGACGCGTCTGAATGGCATTCCTGAACTCCTAGACTGAAGTGGTTTGAAGGGTGGCAGAAAGGCAGATATATCCACAGACACCCCTTCAATTCACTTTAGGACAGAGGTACTAGGTAAGGTGAAATGTGGAGGGTATTCCTATGTATATCTATTCAGAAGCAAACCCCATTTAGTTCTGTGGGATTCACCCCCAGGTAAGTGAACATGTCCTGCCAACCTAGCAGTTCAAAAACACGTCAAAGTTTAAGTAGATAAATAGGTACCACTCCGGCAGGAAGGTAAACAATGTTTCCGTGCGCTGCTCTGGTTTGCCAGAAGCAGCTTAGTCATGTTGGCCACATGACCTGGAAGCTGTATGCTGGCTCCCTCGGCCTATAGAGCGAGAAGAGTGCTGAAACCCCAGAGTCATCCACGACTGGACCTAATGGTCAGGGGTCCCTTTACCTTTAAGTGAACATCGGGTTATGTAGTCTCAGTTAGTTTAGGGACTGTGCAAAAATGACTTGGGTTTCCATAAAGGCCATAGGTATGAAGAAGCGCTACCTAAATTTATTCACTGTGTCTTTGCGATCCCAGTGCATGTTTTGATTAGAGCTGGAGACACTACCAAATTACCGCTGGCTTCTTCATTTCCACAGAGAGCAGTTCTGCTTGAGATTTTTGCACCAAGCAGTAACCCAACCCTGTTAAGGCTGGAGTCTTTTGCATACTTACCATAACAAAAGTGGGGCTTACTTTCAAGTAATCGTACATATTTTTGTGCTGCCCATCTACGTAATGCCTCATTCATTCCATTTTGAGGTTGCTATAAAATGCAGCTTTTTCATCTTGCTCAGCAACATCCTTTTATCCCACTCCCCACCACCACCATTCCTGGGTTTCCTTTGCTTAAGATTTAATCAGAAGAGGAGTTTTACTGGGCTTACTACTTTGTGTCCCAATAAAAGTGGTGTTACTTTTTGTATTTACATCCGGCCTTTCCTCAAATAAGCTCCAGGTGGTATATGCTTACTTGGCCTCTCCCTCCACATTTTATACTCGGGAAACTGAAGTAGATTAGGCTGGTGGTCTTCAGCAAAGGTTAGTGCCCATGGTCACTATTGAAATTTGCCTAATATCTCAGCGACTAACGGCTTTCAAAGGTATGTTGCAAATACTTCTCGCACATCTACTACTCTTCCCAATGCTTCCTTTTAAGGATAGAAATGCCCATTTGACTGGAAAAACTCCAGTCTGGAACCCTGGAAAGTTGCTGTTAGTCAGTGTTGACAGTACTGAGCTAGATGAATCGGTGGGGATTAATACCCATCCAAAATGGCTATTGATGGAGTGTGCCTTCTTTAACTTTGCATGATTTGGTTTTTTTCTGGCCTTGTTTTTTCCTAATCAGCCTTTGCTGAGGGCAGGTAAACCACTGCATTAGGTGTGGCTGGATCACTCAGTTACTCCAGGTGCAAAGGACCTGCCTTCCTGTAGAGGAGGCTGCTGTCGCTTTTTCACTTGTGTTCTAGGCTTGCCACCTTCCAGTCAGTGAGCGATACAGAAAGAGGGTGGAGGAGTAGGCTCTTCTGAGGATAAAAACCGCTTTAGCCTAAGTTAAAATCACATAATCATTCCAGTGTTGTTAAAAAAATATTATTATTGAGTTGTATTCAGTGAAGCACTTGTGCAGTGATGCCTCAAAAGGGGAATTTTGTCTACTGTGCTCTCTGAAATTTCATTAACGTTATTAAGTTTCACAGCACTTTGTGTGCCAACTATACACAAAGGGCATAGGACTCTCCTATCACCTGAACTGCACTTTTAAGTTGAATTCAAAGTACTCCAGTGATCAATTTAACATGCTTATGTGTACAAATAAACCCACGTACACATTTAACAATGTTTTAATAAAACAGCTTATGAACCAGAGTCCTTGAACTGCAACCATATCCATTTTGATATTATTTATGAAGTAAATGTGTTCAAATATGACCTATTTTGGTAAGTGCTGGAGAATACTGAGTGTGGCATTTTGAAATCAGATCTCTTATTTTTTGTCAGGTGGAATATGGCAGTGGTCATCCAAGAGACTTGTACACGTAAAACTTCTGTTTCAACTTCCGATGTCAGTGAAAGACTGTCTTACCTACCTGAAAACTTAAAAGACAAACTGCTTTCATTTCAGAAGAAAGGAATTGTGTTTGCATTGGAAAGAGGTGGCAGGTAAAACTATCTTAAACATGGATCTGCCAGTCCCTTTTAGGAGTGGGGAAACTAACCCAAGTAGTTACAATGGCTCCAATATATTTTCTGAATGTTATACTGAATTTCTAGACCTGAATCATTAAGTAGTTGAAGCTGAACCCAAAAGCTTATAGTATTCTTCAAGTATTTTGAATAGGAATTACTTGTGCATGTAGGGGAGGAAAAAGAACCAGGAGGTGCAGGGAATTAGGACAACACAAATCTTTATGACTGGGTGCCAATTGCATTTATAAGCAAATGTAAAATGAATTTTTTATCTATAGGATGAAGAGTAGAAAAAGGTAACATAATGACTATTCTAGACAATCATCATTCTAGTTAAATTGCTTTGTACATGTTACAGACTACCCTTGAACATAGCCACCTGGAATGTCAGAGAGAAGCTGCCCCTTGGCCTCTTCCCCAAATGCACCTGTCTTCTGTTAAAGGGTTTTCCAGCATGCACCCACCCCCTACACACATGCTTGCAGCTTGAAATGTGCTGTCTAGGAAATGTTTGGCCACTTGATTATCAGTTGGCTGGCATTCCCCCCCAGTTATAAGTTAATTTGCTTTTCACTGGTTAACATGTAAGGGTTAGTGTTTTGTTTAGAATCGGCTTGAGCTGGACTACAACTCCCATCATCCCTGACCACTGGTCCTCCTAGCTATGGAGGGTGGGAGTTGTAGTCCAACAACATTGGAACACCCAAGATTGAGAAAGGCTGCTCTAAAGGCTCAATAGTCTTTTTTATCATTCAACACTTTTGCCTCCTGATGGAAGTTTGACACAGCCTTTTTGTGAATGGAAAAGTACTTCACATAATTGTCAACGTGATGCCACTCATTGGGACCATTTTAACTTAACATTCCATGCACAAGTCATCTGAGGCTCTATTTTTGGTGAAGTTACCCTAATTCTTGCAAGACAAGTCATCTTTGTTACAGATACAGGACCGCACAGTTGTGTTTAATGATATACACATTTTTTAAACGCACCAGGCGCACATTCCTTAAATAACCCCTATATGAGAGAGATGTTAATGCTAAAGTCTTGGCTTGTGAGTAGGATGCAAATTATATGCTAGAGTGTTACATAAAACTGATTCACATGAGTGGGTGAAAATCTGGAACTCCAAACTGAGGGGAAACAGCACTCTTCCTCAATACAGTCTGTTCTGTTAGGAAGTGTGAGTCCTGTTCATAAAAGGAAGCAGGGGACTCTTTGGTACTAAAGCCAGTTTGCTTTTGTTATTTATACTTTTGTTTTTCGAAAACATAAGAAAAGCCTTACCAACCACATGCCTATGGGAAGCCCACGAGCAGGACCAGAGTGCAGCAACACTTTCTCCCCCTGTGGTTTCCAGCAACTGGTATTCAGACGTATGTGGAGCTAGAACATAGGCATTAGAGCTATTAGCTGTTGATACCTTTATCTTCCATGGATGTATCTAATCCTCTTTCAAAGCCATTCACTGCCTCTCGTGTGAGCAAAATCCATAGTTAAATTACTCACTTCATGACAATTTACCGTATTTTTTGCTCTGTAAGACTCACTTTTTCCCTCCTAAAAAGCAAGGGGAAATGTGTGTGCGTCTTATGGAGTGAATGCAGGCTGCGCAGCTATCACAGAAGCCAGAACAGCAAGAGGGATTGCTGCTTTCACAGCACAGTGATCCCTGTTGCTGTTCTGGCTTCTGATATTCAGAGTATTTTTTTTTTCTTGTTTTCCTCCTCCAAAAACTAGGTGCATCTTGTGGTCTGGTGCGTCTTATAGAGTGAAAAATACGGTACTTTCTTTCGCTTGTCCTGAATCTTCCAGCATTCAGCTGCATGGGATGTCCGTGAGTTCTAGTGTTATAGAGAGGGAGAAAAACTACTGTATTCTCTGCCCTCTTTCTCAATACTGTGCATAATTTCATGTTACCTCTTAGGTTTTCCCTAAACCAAAAAGCCCCAAATCTTGTAACCTTTCCTTCATGGAGCAGGTGCTTCATTCCCTTTATCATTTTGGTTGCCCTTTTTCTGAATCCTTTTCAACCCTACAAAACTCTTTTTGAGAGGAGGCAACCCAAACTGTTCATTGTCCCAACTGCAGCCACTCTGTAGGTTTGTTATAATGGCATTATATCAGCAGTTTTATTTTCACTTCTTTTCTTAATGATCCCTACCATGGGATTTGCATTTTTCACAGCTGCCAGCCACTGGGTTGACATCTTTATCAAGCTGTCCACTTCAACCCCAAAGTCTCGTTCCTGGTCTGCCACCCATGAGCATATTTGTGAAATTAGGAGTTTTTGTCCAACCTGCATCAGTTTACGCCTGTTTATTTTGAATTGTGCTTCCCATTTTACTGCCCATTCACTCAGTTTGGAGAGATCCTTCTGGAGCTCTTTGCAGTCCTGGTTTTAGCCACCCTGAACAATTGTGTATCAGTTTGGATAGGCTGTTGGGGGGGCTGCTGTGGGGAAATAAGATTCTGCCACCCCATTATGCACACACAACTCTACAGTCTATCCAGTGCCTTTCCTGTCACTGCTCAGCTTTGTGGCCAAGTGGAGTCTTGAACCAGGGTTTCCCCTTAAAAGTCTCAACACCCAAACTTTCTTACTACATTTCCTGTGTTTCCTTTTACTCGTTGCAATGCTGATAGTGTCAGTGCCACAGATGAGTAGTTCTGCCATATTGTAGGTGCACTTTCAGTCTATTTCTGGACTAAAGCAACTTTCACCTTCTCCAAGGAGATGTTTGTGTGCCCCTCTCTGCCTTTGGTCTTATTTTACAACTGCTTATACTGTACAGTATTACTTGTTTCAAAGCGCCTAAATCAACTAGGCACTATATATAAAGCACATTAAAATTCACTAGCTTGCCCTTAGGCTTACATTTTAAGCAAGATGAGAGATGGAAGGAAAATGGTGGTAAATAGTTAAAATGATATTGAATAAATATTAAAATTAAATTACTTTTCACAGCGATGCTAAGTAGCATAATTCCCTTTATTTTATTTTTCAAAGCGTAGTTGTAGTAGTAACATTCCTATCCTGCCCATTCACTATGAAACCCTGTGGGATGGGGAGCCTATGGCTCTCCAGATGTTGCTGGACTCAAATTCCCATCTGCCACAGCCAGCATGGCCAATGATCAGGGGGGATGGGAGTTGTAGTCCAATGACATGTGGAGGGCCAAAGCTTCCTCATCATTGGGTTAGGCTGAGCTCAAATCATTTTGTGAGCTTCATGACTGAGTGGGAATTTATAACCTTTCTATTTTAGATAGCTTACTGTAAACTAAAATAACATATATTATTTTAGTGTGGGATGGGGGAACAATTGCTTTCCCTGCCTTTACCTTGGAGTTCAGAAAGGACAAGTATCTAATTGACTGCTGTTAGGTTACAAGAGGTGTTCGTATATTTTTACACTTATGGGTGGAATCAACTTGGGATCAGGATAGCATCTAGGGTGATTTATTTTTATTACTTAGTCTCCAGGTAAACTATTGGCCATGGTGTTCTCTTAGCAGTTGCATTCAAGAGGGGAAGAATCTAGGACATCGAGTATTATTCTTACTCTCTTTATGACATATTTTGTCCTTGTGAGCTGAGTTTAGAGCCTGAAATGGAATGGAATGCCTTATCCCCCTCAAATTAGCGTTCTTGGATATAGCTGTCATATAGCTGTTGTGAGCAGATGGTATGTGAATGATCTAGTCTCAATTGGGTAACTACCAGTTAAAAGGAAATGACTAATTGAACTTCAAAGAACAAGTTGTCCTGCTCGCTGCAGTCAAAATATGTGACAGAAATCAGATTTGTGCCTCAAATTTTTTATCTGAAGATTGCTTCGGAAGTACATAACCTTTCTGTTGGCGTAGGCAGTGTGCTCTAATTTCATTAACTCAGGAAGCAGTGAGGAAAAGCATATAACTAACAGGGCTTGGGGTGCGTGACTCTTGATTTTCTTATTAGCATAAGGAATATGATTTTGAATTGCTGTATCTTAACCATAGGGAGATTTCTTTTTGTGGCCTACGTAATCGCTTCATTCTGCCCACAGTGGCAGATGGAATAGTTAAGTAGACATGATACTATCAAGTATGTGATAATTAGATGTTTCTCTATAAAGAATGTGGTAGTTTTCTTTTTAGATGTCACTATCACGGCACGGGGACACCAGCTTTTTAAAAGCAGTATCTAATGGGCTAAATATGTTATTGTACTTACTGTATAAGCAGATCTGCCTCCCTGCTGGTTTTCTGGAGCCTGACCGAAACCTCAGTGTTCAGGTTCTTTTTAGAAACCCTAAAGAGGTGTAGGTGGGTGTTTGGAAGCCGCTGTTGTAAGGCATGTTGACTACAGTGGTACCTCACGTTACATACGCTTCAGGTTACAGACTTCGCTAACCCAGAAATAGTACCTTGGGTTTAGAACTTTGCTTCAGGATGAGAACAGACATAATGCTCCGGCGGCGCGGCAGTAGCTGGAGGCCCCATTAGCTAAAGTGGTGCTTCAGGTTAAGAACAGTTTCAGGCTAAGAACAGACCTCCGGAACGAATTAAGTACTCAACCCGAGGTACCACTGTATTTTCTACAAAAAGATGGGATGTAAACGTTTCAATTTATTACTTTATTAACAACATTTATTAACAACAATAGCACCGCTCTCTGGGCACCTTAAACTACCGGAAAAAATTTAAAATATTTCAACCAGCCACAAATAAATAAAATTGCATATTTAAACAGAATGTAATAGATTTTTAAAAATAAGAGATTTCGAAAGGTCACAGACACCACAAAGAAGCAGCTGGGCAAGCTTCGCTGGAGGTAGAATTCCACAACCAGGGTGCTACCACCTCTCCCTAGAAGCCAACTGATATGCCTCAAATGGCAGTGGCACTCAGAAAAGGGCATTTGAATATGTTTTCAGGCTCCAGGAGGTTAGATATCAAAGGAGGGGGACTTTGAGGTAACCTAGTACAAGGCTTTAAATGTCAAAACCAGCATTTCTGTTGGGCCTGGAAACAAGCAAGCGGCCAGCACAGATCATGAAACAGTGGCAAACTGTGTTAAAATCATCCCGCTGCAGTGAACTAGCTAGCAGACTTATCCTGGATTTGCTGAAGTTTCCAAACCATGTTCGAGGGCAAACTGACATGCAACACATTGGAATAATGCAGCGATGTGAATAAGTGGTTGTTATGTGAATCCTTGGTACATGTATCATTTGTGGAGTTTATTTAAATACCTTTACATCACAACAGCTGCACAACTCTTAAGCACCCCAGCTGTCTGATCTGACAAAAAGGTAAAGGTAAAGGGTTTGTTGTTGCACAGAGCAAAGTTGAAGGACCCATAACAGAAGTCTTGGTGGTTGTTTTTTAAGTGATGAATAATCACCCTGTACCACTCTCTGGATTTTCATGCAAAGAGTGAGCATACGCCACCTCAATTTCATGGTATCTCAGACTAAAGTTAAATTTGCACTTCCCAAACCACTTTGAAGAAAAGCATTATTGTCCGCAAGCTAGGAAATAAATGCATCATCCCCACAGGCAAAGTTTATGCCTTGTATTCTCTCAAAGCAGCCTGCGTTTTCTTGGCCCAACAGTTTTACAAAGCAGCATTAGTGAGACTTTCCCCCTTCTTTTCTCACAACAGGCCCCCTTGCCATATCGGAAAAGACCAGCTGGTTTTCCCTGCAACATAGTTATGGCTGGGACCTATTTGCTATTCAAGAGTTTAAAGCCCGTGGAATTCCTTGCATTACTTAGATCCTGGTCAATATTAGCATTAAACAGTGTTGAAGAGAAATTGTTGGGAGTTTTATATCTTGGAAAACAAATATGTGTTAGCAAACTGTATAGAATGCATGCTTTATTCAGTTAAAGTTCTGGGTTACCTTCTAATTTTTATTTTTATTTTCACCTCTAGGTGTATGATTGCAGATGAGGTAAGTGGCTCTTTAGCCATTCAGTCTATTCTGTAACTGCTTACTTTGGATTAAACTAGTGCGCAACTGTGCATATCTTTTTTTCTATAACCTATTTAGATGTTTGTAAATCTCTTTGAAATGATTCATGGGGAGCAATTCGTAAATAATAAAATAATGTGTACTTAAAAGATTAATTAAAAGGATAATTTCCCCATACAGATACTTGGTGCAAATGTAAACTTTAAAGTAGTGACAATCAAAATGGGACTTACTAATCAATTTATTGAAAATGTGGAACAATGAAGTCAACCTCAAGTAATATGTTTTCATAGACTGAAGTGCCTCTCAGTTTTGCTGAGAGGTGAATTTGATATTCAGCGAATATTTTTCAGCGAGTTGGATGTAGAAAAGTGTAGCTAAACACTACTTACACAATGTGACCTGTTCACCACTCACTCCATCCTCTTGCCCCCACCCCCAGTCCTTGGGAAAGTGCCTGTAACAGCCAGGAATGGAGTGTGAGGGCATCGGCTATAATGGGAGAGGTGAACTGGGCAGCCTTACGAAAGGGAACTCCAAATCTTAGCCTATGCCATGCTATCTAAATAGCCATAATGCTAGCATTATCGTTCTTCAAACTGTGTGTATGTGTGAAAGAAAGATTTCTTAGTAAGTAACTGTAGAACTGAGTTGGGACAAACAATAACCTTATCTCCTGATTTTAATTACCGGTGTTCGTTGTTAGTTCAAGGTAACTGCCCCTTTAATTGAAAACTCCAACTGAATGGCGAAATGCTCATGAATTTATTCATTTTCAGTCAATTACCACCTTCACGATTACGTTACTTTTTAATTTGAGAGAAGCAAGTGTCTCAGTGTGAAGAAGCAACATAACAAAGAGTAGCTATTTAAGACTACAGTCATAAGCACATTTCAGGAAAGTAAGTTTCCTTAAAGTCAGTGGGTTATATTTGTAAGGCAGGCTGCAATCTTCTGCATACTTACCTGGACACAATGGAAACAGACATAGAATTGGGCTATCTTCAGTATATTAATACTCAAAACGTACAAGTTTATTCTTGTATGTGTTATGAAGAAATGATGATAAATTCACATAAACAAGTGTTGAGTGGAACCCGAAGATAATGTGCTGGTTGCTGCTGAAACATTATCTGTATACGAATATAATGCAGTTTACTATTTGGTGGAATGAATTCCAAAACTGCAACTCTTTACTCAAATTGTCCTTTGGATTTCAAAGACAGAATTTTTAATGATGGAATTTATAAGATGAAGATGAAGTCAGATTAACTTTAAACTAGCTTGTACACTTAAGATTTCCCTAGATGGTAAGGGTAGACAGCCCACAGAATCAGGAGAGATTTATTTATTTAAAGTACTTCTTAACTGCCCTTCATCGTACAAACGTGAATAAAAACTAGTTCATATGCAACAAATATAGATACAGTTGTACCTTGGCTCCCAAACGCCTTGGGAGTCTAACATTTTGGCTCCCGAACGAACCAAAACTGGAAGTGAGTGTTCCAGTTTTTGAACATTTTCCGGAAGCCAAATGTCTGACGGGGCTTCCATGGCTTCCAATTGGCTACAGGAGCTTCCTGCAACCAATCAGAAGCCATGCTTTGGAAGTCAAACATTTCGGAATTTGAACGTTTCGGATGTCAAACGGAATTCCGCAACGGATTCTGTTCGACTTCCAAGGTATTACTGTACAGTTTTAAAACAAAGTTTTTTTAAAAAAAAAGAAGAGCTAATGCTGCAAAATCTAAAAAGCAGAGTAGGGCAAACAAAATCATCTCTGATCTAAAATACCTGGGCAATCTGGAAAGTCATAGCCTGACAGGAAAGCTTATGTTGGCCTCAACTGGTATGTTTTCTCAGGAAAGTAGCATGAGAAACTGCCTTATACCAAGTCAGACCAATGGTCCATTTAGTTCAGTATTGTCTATATACTAACTGATAGCTGCTCTCCAGGGTTTCTGGCATGGGACACCCCAGTCCTAACTGAAGATACCAAGGATTGAAACTGCAACCTTCTGAATGCACAGCAGATGCTCTACCGCTGTGCCATGGCCCTTTCTCTTGGCATGCTAAAGGCAGGGTGCCACCACAGAAAAGGCCCTCTCCTTTGTGGGAAACATGTTTTCCTTTACTAAAGAGTGTGTCTGCAGATCTTAGGGCAGAAGATCTTAAGACATAAGCAAGCTGGTATGGGAATAAGAATTTTATTTCCACATCCAAGGGACCATGATTATTCTGTGGGTTCAATGTAAAAAATCGTGTGAATTCAAAATGATGTGTTTTAGTTCTTCCTGATCCATGAAAAAATAAGGAGTATATGAGTATTGGAGGGGGGGGTGTTTTATGTGTGTTGCGAGGGAGAATGAGGTATATTTTGTAGGTTTATATATCTGTGGATATGTGAGTATGGGGGCTTTATGTCTACCCATCTCCTTCTAATGTCCTTAACTGAGCAGGTGTTGGAAGTGATTATCTTAGTCTCCTCAAAATGCACTTAAGTTGAGTAATACATTTTGGAGGTTCTAAGGTGGCTGCCATCTGCAAATGAAAAGTGTAAACAGCTGGTAGGACTTTTTCTAGGTAAACCACTGATAAGGATGTTCCCTGCTTTCATACAATTAAGCTTTTCTTCTTTTTATTTCAATTTGTTGTGACTTAGATGGGCTTGGGGAAGACGATTCAAGCAATAGCTATAACTTACTACTACAAAAATGAATGGCCTCTGTTAATAGTGGTACCCTCCTCTCTGAGGTACCCTTGGGTTGATGAGATGGAGAAATGGATCCCAGAGCTTTCTCCAGAGGATATCGTCATTATTCAGAATAAAACTGACACCTGGTAAGTGGCATGCTATCAGTCGCATTGCTTTGCCATCCAAACAGTAGCTCTGAAGCACTTAAAATGGTGTGGTCTTTTTGCTGTACTTACAAATCTACTTCCATTGTTAAGAGCGTGCTGGCCTGGTTTGGACATCTCACTAAGCCATGATTTAGTCCAACATGCAGAAGCTGTAGTGAACCTGAGCAAGCCCTCCTGCCCATTTCTGGCATACTTAGAAGGAGAACTTTAGCAGCCTTTTGTTTTGCTTCCACTGAATCTTGGCTTGTTGCTCACACACCAGGCATTGTGGTTTAGTTTCAAAGCAAATCAACTTCAAACATGCATTCTGAAGCTGCCTTGTTAAACTAGTCATTGTGTGATGTGTGAACACAACTTCTGTGTGTTTGAATATCCATAAGCACTGCTTTACTTCCTTTAGTTGTGACAGCTACTATTATCCTCTATATTATGAGTGAAGTATCTCAACTTTCTCTGATGTTTCTTTTTTTGTATTAATTAATATAAATAAAATACTTTCAAAAGCTCAAACACTTTTGAAAGCAAAACACGTCGGGGTTAATTGAAGTACAAAACAAGAGCTGTATTAAGTTCTATTCCATATTTTGCCAGTCTTCTTTTGGCAACCTAAAACTTCTGTGCTGTATCCAGCAGAGTAAACATAAACTAGATAAATATAAATTAACAGAATTTAGCTAGTTTGCCATTTACCCTTACAGCAATCCATTTATAACTTGATGAATGTATGTTTTGCTCTCTCCTTTTTCCTAGGAGAATACCTACGAGCAAAGTCACTGTTCTGGGTTATGGCTTGCTAACTTCAGATGCAAAGACTTTAACAGAAGCTCTGTACAAACAGAATTTCAAAGTGGTGGTAGTTGATGAATCACACTACATGAAATCCAGAAATGCATCTCGTAGCAACATTTTGTTACCTATTGTACAGAACGCCACTCGGGCCATTCTCCTCACTGGAACTCCTGCGTTGGGAAGACCTGAAGAGGTTCTGAATATCACTATGTGATGCCTGGTTCACATATCACAGCCAAGCCATGCTGGTCCACTGGGAATATACTTTGAGCGTGTGTCTTTTCTATTCCCCTCGCACTGGGTTCCTTATCTCACTTTATGGTAACCCTAAGTTGCCATGATGTCTGCTTTCCAATTATATGGTTTGCAGCATCCATAGTTAGTCTGATTAGGATGACTCGGCAAACTGTAGGGGCCACAAACCGAACCAGGAAGAGGGGACAGGAAATTGGAAAAAAGGAAGGGGAGGTAACACAGGCATCCAAAGCACATTCCTGACTTGCTATGACATCTGAACTGGGCATAAAAGTGAAATAATTTTATTTATTTTATTTAACATTATATATAGAGAGAGAGAGAGAGCACTTAATCATCAAAACCTCTAAGCAGTTTACAAAATGGTATAAAGTATGTATTATAAATACAAATAAAATATACATAGTTTCTTCCTTTATATTGTGCAGTGTAATTCAGATTATTCTATAGTTTAATACAATTTTGTACTGCTTACCATAAGGATTTGTGCAGAGCACATTTTTGGAACTATGGGTATGACAGTGGGGCTGGAGTAGATGAGCATAATACCCTCCCAGTAGAGAAATGGTGGGATATTGTTGTGGTAGAAAGCATTTAAGACCACATAAGCAGTAAGGTGATAAAACAAGACGCCATTTTATTGAATTTGAAAAAATACAACCATTTGGTATAAGCTGTTAGGCAATTCCTAGACTATGCAGCTGTAGCCAGGGCAAGGCATCTAATTTTGTGCTGTTGATGTCAGAGGGGCTACTTGGAAATTGCCCATGACTGTGATGCCATTTTTGGAATGGTGCTGGTTATGCACATAGAAGCAGAATGAGTGTCTTTCAGATTTTGAGGAAATGGTCATCTTAATAAAGTCCGCTTACGATGGTTTTTACAGCTTTTCATGCAACTTGAAGCGATTTGCCCACGAAAATTTGGCACATGGACTGAATATGCAAAAAAGTATTGCGACGCGCATTTCAGGTACTGGTATTTCAGCAACTTTTACTTCCCTATTGATGTTTGTTTTTCCCCTCTTGATCATTTTACTGATTTAATTGCTTGAGATGGTGATGGACAACCTTTTTCTGTAGAGGCTCTAAATCTTCAAGAAGTAAACTTTCAGGGACTATGTAACTGTGGTTGATTGGGCAAACCGCTTTTCTCTCCTTCTGCCTCTCCCCCTTTCCTCGTCTTCTCCTCTTTCTAACTGCAAGAAATTGGGCTGAGCTGTGGTTTAAGATTTCATGTCTGTGTTCTATATTTATTCTTCATGGGCTGGATTCAACTAACTGGATTCAACTTCATGAGCTGGATTCAACTATTCTTCATGGGCTGGATTCGCAGAAGCCAGCGAAAGGACTCTCACTAGTGCATCGGTGTTCCCCACCACCACATGGCCCCTGAACTTCCCCCAAATCCATTCTGAAACCAGAACAGTAGGTGGAGGGGAGGAGAAGGGAGATAGTTCCATCTGGCAAGCAAAAATCTTTGTGTCTCCTTGGCACTACTTTGAATACTATCCCAAGGTTCTATTTATGAACTGTCCAAATGGCTTGTTGTTAATGGGTGGTGCAGTAATCTTACAAGTAAGGGGAATTATTATTATTATTATTATTATTATTATTATTATTATTATTATTAATTATTTGTACCCCGCCCATCTGGCTGGGTCTCCCAGCCACTCTGGGCGGCTTCCACAGAAACCAAAAATACAGTAAAATCACACATTGAAAACTTCCCTGAACAGGGAAGTAATAGCACACCGTTTTCTGGGTTAGGATGCATTATAAGCATTATAAGTTTTTTTTGCATGCACACCAAATCTTTCCCCATGTTTCTTCATGCTGAGTCTCACATTGGGGGGTCCCCTTGTGATGCTGTTTAAGGTGCTGGTTTTGACCTTTAAAGCCCTATGCGGCCTAGGACCCACATACCTACGGGACCACCTCTCCAGGTATGCCCCACGGAGGACCTTAAGGTCCACAAATGACAACACCTTGGAGGTCCCAAGTCGCAAGGTGGTTAGATTGGTCACCACCAGGGCCAGGACCTTTTCAGTACTGGCCCCGACTTGGTGGAACGCTCTGTCACAAGAGACTAGGCCCCTGTGGAACTTGACATCTTTCCACAGGGCCTGCAAGACAGAGCTGTTCCGCTTGGCCTTTGGTTTGGACTCAGTCTGACCCTTATGTCTTCCCTCCCCTTACAGTTTTGATCTATGGGCTACTTTTAAAATGAGATTGCATTTTAACCTGTATTTTAAATTGGGTCCCCCCCCCCCATTATGTTTCTATTGTAATTTTACTGGTGTTAGCTGCCCTGAGCCCAGCTCTGGACGGGGAGGGCGGGGTATAAATTATTATTATTATTATTATTATTATTATTATTATTATTATTAATGTTTTGCTTATGACAGGACTGAGAAACTCCATGAGTGCATTTTGGCTTGCCACACAGAATGACTCCTCCCGCCCACCCACACATGCTCTTCCAATCCTGTTAGGCCCAATTTGTTGGGGCGGGCTGGAGGGCAGGGAAGGCCCTGTTGCACAAGAGGAAGGTTTTGCTCAGGGCTTCCACTGACAGGACCAATTAGTTGAACCCTCTTTTCTTGAACCAGCTTTGGCTTTGCTACAAGAACTGAATCCACACACAAAAAGGAACACATAATTTGTTTCAAACATCATACTATCATTTTGTTACCTAATTTATGAAGGAATTTGGTTCAGCATGTTTAGGGAAGTTTTTAATGTTTTATCGTGTTTTTAGTCTGTTGGGAGTCGCCCAGAGTGGCTGGGGTATAAATAATAAATTATTATTACTACTAAATTTTGTGTTTCTGCAACTTGATTAAGCGATCAGCAACATTGTGGCTGCAACAGACCACTGAGATACTCCTTTATATGGTTTGCTCTTTTTGCAGAGTTGTGGAATGCTGACCAAATAGACTTGCGTGCTTCTTCTTTGTAAAATCAAATGCTAACTAATGTTGATTTAAATTAAGTGTCCTATTTTTCACTGCTCTTTAATTGCTCCAGATTCTTTGGTAAAAGACGACAGTGGGACTGCAGAGGAGCTTCAAATTTAGATGAACTGCACCAGTTGCTAAGTGATATAATGATTAGGCGTCTGAAAAATGAAGTTTTAACTCAGTTGCCGCCTAAAATCAGACAACGGATTTCTTTTGATCTTCCCCAAACTGCTGCTACGGTAAACCAGTGTACTATTAGCTGTGTGATGGTGGTGATTCATTTTTATGGTTTTAAGTGCTGTGTGTAGTATACACACAGAATTACCTCGCTCTGAAAACTCTCGTCGAGTGACTTGATTACATTTTTTTAGCAGTTCTATTCAGTGTGACCCTATTCAAAAACCTCAGCCTGTGTGGTTAAAAAACTAGGTTCGCCCAAGTATATAACTCAATGATTTCAGTGTCTTTCTAACAACTTTAATAAAACTTAGTACAGCTGAACTCTTCAGGAACTTAACAGTACCTTTTAGAAGTAGCGTTTAACCTCTCTTTCAGCGGTTTCTGAAAGAAGCAGTAACCAATAACTCCTATGAAAACAGTATCACTTTTTGCTAGTGGTGATATTCAGTTATCTATTAAAAAGGGGTTTAGAAGTCTTGTTTTGCATTTACTGCCATAATTCTAGGAGAACACTCTCTTCCTGCCTGAAACGTTTGTTTGAATACTTTAGCAAATTGGAAAGCATACTTTTATATACATTTAAGTCCCAGTATGAACTTTGTGTAATATTTAGTGGTAATGGGCACTGTCCAGATAACCATGGGTGGCATCCAGTGTAGGGCTAAGTGGGAAATGTACATGAGGACTGAGATCCACTTACATAATGGGACTTCTCTCCATGCCTGTCTCCCCCTCCCACTGCACCTGTTCTGGGGGTTCCTTCTACCCCACAGAGCAGATTTAGACGCCTGGGGAGGAGGAAAGAGAGGGTTGGGAAAGTCCTTCTGTGCAAGCAGACCTTGTTCCACACACAACAACAACAAGAACAACAAACAACTTAGTTGAATACTGCCGCATGGAACTGATGCATGCTCAGTGCAGCTTTCAACACATTTTAAGGACCAGAATCCCACTGGGTAATTTCAGAGGTACTTTGAGACACGGCACAAGGAGAACTCGTGGTCTTCTCACTTGGTGCCAACAGCTACTAAAGTCAGAGTTTATTTATTTAAAATAGCGTTATGACTAATGGTTTGAAACAATGACAATTGCTATATTTTAAATAAGTAGCACAGTAAGTTGCACCGAATTAATAAGCACAACAGTGAAATGTTTCGTTATATTTGCAAAGGCATTAAAGCAAGGTGCTGTAAAAGTATAGCCCTGAGACCAATGTGCTTCACTGTTTTTGATTTCTTCACCAGCTTTCAGTTCTTTTTGAGCCTTGAAGAAGGGGAGTTTTTAGCTATTGATATATGACTGAAACAGAATGAGCTGTAAATTCTTTTTATTTTGATATTTTTGTCCCAAGCTTGTCTTAGGCTTCTATTCTTGGCAGCAACATGTGACTGACCTACCTCTGCACTAGCATTCCTCTGCGAAGAAGCTGGCATCTTTAGGGACTGTTGTTTTTCTCTTTTCTTCTCGGTAGCAAAAGTAGGGCATGATTCAGAGAAACAGTAATTGTTTTGCCCTTTCACATTTTTTGCCTCTAAATAGTGCCATTCCCTCCTGTGCAGGAATTAAATGCTAGCTTTGAAGAGTGGGAGAAATTAATGAGAGCTTCAAATTTAGATTCTGCAGAAAGTGGCTTTTTCCAGGTGATGAGCCTAATTACAAGCATGTTCAAGCAGACTGCCATTGCCAAGGTAATCTTGACATGTCTTGCCATTTTTAACATTTATTTAAAGAATTGTACTGCCTTTTCCTATATATACAAATTTGTCAGTTCATTTGTTAGATTGTCTCTTCCTGTATGTTCCTGAAAATTATAGCGGCCCAGTATAAAGTGATTTTTCTGTCACTGTATTTTGTCAAACTATCATGGCAGGCATGGGGGGTGAACCTCAGGCTCAGGGCCCAAATTCGACCCTCCAGCCATCTCTGTCTGGCCCTCAGAGCTCTCTCTAGGCTCCACTCCTCACCGGCTGTGCTTTTCACCCTCCTTGTGTACTTTCCTTGACTGGAATGTGTCCTGGAATGGTGAGGGAGCCTCTCGCTTGCCTGTATAGAGAAGTCTGGCTTCTGTGAGGCTGCAGTGTGGTCCACTGTACAGCGGAAAGGTTTGCGTCCATTGCTCTGGCCAGCTTTTGCCTCTGGCCTTGCTTGCCACTAGCACATGGCCCACGAGGGACTGAGTCCCTCAGAGTGAAAGAAGTATGGTTTTGAATAGTGTGCTGGATCCAAAGACACCCTTTGGTGAACAGAATTCCTTCCATTTTTGGAAGGGGCTCTGATGTATCAGGGCTTCTTCTGCAAATGGAAGTGCAAGATCATTTTTGCAGATTTTTGCCTGCAGGCTGTGCACCACCTCCCACGCTGTTTCAGGGTTTCCCCCCAAATGAAGGGCTGCAGGAGCTATTAGTAAAAACAATCAAACCCCTCTCTCCCACCTTTCCCCACTTCCATTCATGGAAGCCTACACTGGGTCACACAGGTCATCTGAGAACAGAAGGACTTTGGTTCCTACCTATTGTCGTAAAGTATCTCTGATCCAGTTACACTGAAGATAAACTCTTGTCTCTAATTTTAGAATACAGGTTCAGGCTTTAGATAAGACAAGGCCACACTTTTAACTTTGTCTTTCAACTTAGTAGATAGTGTTCATGTTTTAATTATCTCACTTGGCACTGTCTTTAGCTGCAAATTTATTTTCAGTGCCAAGTTGCGTTCCTGACTGCTTCTTAAGGGACAGGCAGTAAGTAACACAGTGTACTTGTAGTAATAACACTTTGTGTTGATTCCAGAGAACTGCAGTAGTGGCTCACTTACAGTTCTCTGTGCTTCAGCTCTCATTATCCCCAATAGAAGTGCCATCTTCTGAAAAAAAACATAGAGGGGCCCCAACACAATGTCCTGATGTCACACACGCAACATTGCACGGCGTCCTGATGTTGCTCTGCATTTGCTTTGAACAGTAGGGGGGTCCTGGCCCACTCAAAACATTGAGGGAGGCTTGGCCCCCAGGAGTTGGCGTGCATGATTCCCACAAAACCAATCCTGAAGGTCAGGCATCCTCAGGAATAGAATGGGATGTGGCCCAGCTGATAGAGCTGGGATTCAGCAGAAATAGTTATCCCCTTTGCACAAGCAGAAGGGTCTTTCCATTCTCACAGTCTGCCTTCAGATACAACCCTTAGTGGATCTACACTAATGATGATGTGCCAGTAAAATATATCTGTAAGATAACGTGATGCATAGATTGGCTTTTTGTTTGCTTGGCGCACTTCAGATAATGGATATTGTTCAAACCAAGAGAGGAAATTAACCTTGTATGCTAATGTAGTTTTTGCTTTTACATCAACACAAATTACTTTGTTTTATCCTTTTAACTGTTTTATTACAACAAAATTCCAAGGTGCTTTGTATGTTTTAGGCAGGAGCAGTAAAGGATTACATCAAAATGCTGCTTCAGAATGACAAACAGAAGTTTTTAGTCTTTGCTCATCACTTAAGCATGCTTCAGGCATGTACAGAGGCAGTGATAGAAAGCAAGGTAAGTGTGGCTTATTTTCTTCCACTGCTTTTTAAGGATCTTACTATCGAGCTCTAAACGAGTACGCATTCTTTTTGGTGCTTGCTTTAAAAAAAAAACTTGCTTTTTTAAAAGTCTGTGTTTGTCGCATCTTGGCTGTTCATATGCAAAGACAAGGATTTCCTTTAACTTCAGGTAATGCTTTGGTTTTCTTACTTCACAGGTTCGATATATTCGAATAGATGGAAGCGTACCTTCAGCAGAAAGAATCAGCCTTGTCAATCAATTTCAGAAGGACCCAGATACTAGGGTGGCCATTTTGAGCATTCTGGCTGCTGGCCAGGTAAGGACTAACAATATACAGGATACAACTTGTGAGTTACTGCTTATGGCATTTGAACTGTTAATCTGTATTCCCACTGACTTCTTTTTTTAAAACCCTATGGGGCACACTGCAAGGCAAAGAGCTTGGTCAGTGAATTGCGTGTGAGAAATTCCAGACAAAACTGCTGAATTAAAGCACTATGTAGAGTTGTACAGTAATATCACCTCTTTACATTATGCTGATGTTACGCAACAGTTTGGGGGGGGGGATCGTCATCCTGCAGCAATTAATGTAGCAAATCTGTATAACTAAGGAAAAAGAGGTTAACTAGTTTCTCTCATGGCCTAACCTTGAACAATAACCCATTCCTATGTTTTGTTATGGTGTCGTTTCTCACTCCATCAGCATAGGTCAAAGGAGTTCCTTAAATGTAGTATCTCATGACCTGCTCTTCAGTATATACCAATAGACATAAGAATTTTAAGATACGGTATGGGAAATACACGAACATTCCTATTCTGTTCCCTCAAAAGTCAGTTTCAGCATTCAAGCCTATATTTAACGAAATGGTTATATACCGTATTTTTCGCTCTATAACACGCACCTGACCATAACACGCACATTGTTTTTAGAGGAGGAAAACAAGGGAAAAAACATTCTGAATGAAACAGTGGATGTATCATTTTTGGGCTTCATGCTGTGGCCACAGACATGTGATCTGATGGTGAATTTGGGGTGACCCAATGCAAAGATCCTGAGAATCCCTGTGGATCCATGCTCTGTAACCACGTTTTTGCACCATTGCAGCCCCAGGCAACAGTGGGTGCGTGATTTTTTTGGTGCAGGCTGTAGCCATGGACATGCTATGTGATCTGATGTTGAATTTGGGGTGACCCAATGCAAAGATCCTGAGAATCCCTGTGGATCTATGCTTTTTAACCACGTTTTTGCACCATTGCAGCCCCATGCAACAGTGGGTGCGTGATTTTGGGGGGGGCAGGCTGTAGCCATGGACATGCTATGTGATCTGATGGTGAATTTGGGGTGACCCAATGCAAGGATCCTGAGAATCCCTGTGGATCCATGCTTTTTAACCACATTTTTGCACCATTGCAGCCCCAGGCAACAGTGGGTGCATGATTTTTTTGGTGCAGGCTGTAGCCATGGACATGCTATGTGATCTGATGGTGAATTTGGGGTGACCCAATGCAAAGATCCCGAGGATCCATGTGGATCCATGCTTTTTAACCACATTTTTGCACCATTGCAGCCCCAGGCAACAGTGGGTGCGTGATTTTGGGGGGGCAGGCTGTAGCCATGGACATGCTATGTGATCTGATGCTGAATTTGGGGTGACCCAATGCAAAGATCCTGAGGATCTATGCTTTGTAACCACATTTTAAGTGGGGAGGGAAGGAAAAACACAGAAGGGACAAGGAGCAGGAGAGGGGTGTGCAGAGAAGCAGCTGGCTAAGAATGCAGGAGAGGGGTAGGGAGGAAAGGAAGGCAAAAGTTTTCCCCCACCCAAGCCAGCCAGCCATCTCTCTCTCCCTCCCTCCCTCCCTCCCTCTCTCTCTCCCTTCCCTCCTCTCTCTCCCTCTCCCCCAGCAGCACCGGAGCTTGCCTGGAGGGGAGGGGCTTTCCCTGCTCTTTGTTCCGTTTCAGCAAACACAGCAAGGAAACAGAGGAGGGTGGGCAGTAAGACCCTGAGGCAGAATGCAGGAAAGCAGCCGCTTCCTCTTTTCAAGTTTCGCTTCTCCGTGCAGCGTGCAGCCCCGCGATTTGATTTTTGCTTGATTTTTCGGCTCCAGGGACCACACATTCGCTCTATAACACACACAGACATTTCCCCTTCCTTTTTAGGAGAAAAAATCTGCGTGTTATAGAGCGAAATTTACGGTAGTTCCCAACAGCTTGTTTGCTTTTCCCAGCTTGGTCTCTGCGGTGGACAGTAGTTTGCTGTAACATGGCTGCCACCACAATAAAAGTACAAATGCATTGTCCCCACACTTGTTCAGGACACATGTCTGCGAACTAATTTTCTGTGTTCAGGGGAATAAACCCGTATGGAACCCACATGACTGGGGGGAATTAAGCTCAAGTATAAGAGGGACTGTCCCTGCTGTGGCCCTGGCTCTCTTGTGCCAGATGACAGGCTGCTGTGAGTCTGGCATAGCTGGCCCAGAAATGAGTGCATTTACAAAAAAATATACGTGCTTAATTTAAGGACGTCAGTCTAAGTAGCAGTGTGCCTGCATGAGGTACTCAGGATGGAGCAACTGAGATAAGAGGATTTCCAGAAGCCGGTTTTATTGATAAGGTAGAACAAAAGAAAAATCCATGATAACTACTGAAGGCTGTTGAGAGGAGAAGGGAGAAGTTCAGAGGAGGGATGAGAAGTGAGATGGCAGTGAGCCCAAACAGTGATGGTTTGGCATTTACAGGGAAAGGGTGAGTCCGAAAGCAGTGGGAGATGGCAGGAGAGAAAGCAAGGGGGGGAGGAAGTTACGCCTTTTCTTCCGTATGATCTACCTGAAACTTAAAGGGACCTTAGTGTCAGGCTGTGGCAAGGTTTTGCTGGAAGGGAGGAGTGCAAGGTGGGAGGTGGGCCCCAAGTTGGGACTTCCTAAACCCAGGCAGGCAGTGGGCGCCAGCAGTAACTGGAAATGCAATTTATCATAATTCCTCAAACCATGTTGGCTAACCATTTTCAGACTTAACTAAGCCTTCTGAGCCCAAGGCATTATGTGAGGACTCTCTGGCAAAAGCATTAAATACCTTTCCCTTTAGTCAACTCTGCTTTCCAAGCTGGAGCCTTCATTTTTGTCTTTATTTGTAGGGATTAACCTTTACTGCTGCCACTCATGTGGTTTTTGCTGAACTATACTGGGACCCTGGACACATAAAGCAAGCCGAAGACAGGGCGCATCGGATTGGACAGTGCAGTTCTGTGAATATCCATTACCTTATCGCAAATGGGACGCTGGACCCTCTTATGTGGGGAATGTTGAATCGCAAGGTATGTTTTCACACTTAAATGTCGGCAATCCTCACTGTCCAAAGCACGGCTCTAAAGATACTGACTGTAATACCTTCCTTACATTGTGAGTGCACATACACCTAACAACCCTATTTTCTAGATTGTCCCCTACCCTAATTCCTCCTTCCCTAGTCACTTCATATGACTTTTGGTTCTTTGGAGGAGGCATGACTCTGTATCGGAAGAAAAGGTCAATAAATGATAGAATTTAAAATTCCTTTGGCTACAGAATTAAGTTTGTGTGTATTTTTAAAGCACTTAAAAAAAAGAAAAAGAGGTAAAACGGTTGAGAATGTCCTGTTAATAAAGTCTAACTTGGAGTTTGTGTGTTTATAAAGCATTAGTACCAAAGCTAAAACTTCCTCAAAACCATTTTAGGTCTAAATATATTGGGTAGCATGTGGAAAGTAAAGCCAAAAATCTAGCTTTGATGACTAAAAGGTGAATTTGAAAACAAGATGAACTGAACCATTAAGAAGAATGTAAGACTGACAAGTAGTTTTGTATCCGTAAACCTGACTCAACAGAGAAGGCAGAAGAGACACATGACACTTCTTAGAGGTAGCGGTACACACAATAGGTTTAAATGAAATTTTGCTTCTCATTTTTTACCTATTTATACCTTGCTTCTATGCATATACTTCTCAAGTGGTTCAGTTTTAAAACCACCATATAAATATCACCACTAAAACACATAGTCAGTGATGCTTGCTAAAATTCACTTTACAAAAGCCCGTTTCAACAAGTCGGCAACAGATATTATCTATAGCCTATGCTCCCCTTTGATCTGTTTATGACTGACAGAAGGACTTCTAAAGCACAGTGTCTGGAAGCCTTCTAAAACCTGGAACGTGAGCTAGTCCTGCTAGTCCTTCTTGTGTACAGAGCACCATAAATACTGGGAAGGCTGTCAGCCTTGTAGCCATCTGCCCTGTACTTCAGATGGCAGAGAAATCCACAACAGGATTCCCTCAGGTAATCTTAAAGCAGGTGTGGGGAACCTTTGACCCTCCAGATGTTGCTCAACTACTTGGCCATGGGCAACGGCCATCGCCCCCAAGCAAGCATGGCCAATGGCAGTAAGATAGATAGTAGTAAATAATAAAATACTATTTATTTTAAAACATGTTATTTGTTGTAATACAATTTATTTAGTCTACATAACCAGGGGGCATAGGGCATGCAGTCTGGTTGGAATCTTTACCTTTGGAAATGTAATTGCTTATTTTAGGCGGTTGATGATGAACCAAATGGGTTGGGTAGCAACCCTCATCATGTGACAGAGGCAGGAGCAAAGGACTCTGGGAGGCAGGCTCAGTCCTCTCAGTTATTTTCTCTCCTGCCTGATGGAACAAATCATTTCTCAATTGCTTTTTTCCATCCAGAAGTAGAATTGATTTTGCTTCTGAGACAAAGGGGCCACCTACTGCTGCCCCTGCTCTGGCATTAGAAGAGGCTTAGCAAGTTCATTGGTTTGGGGTAGGAAAGAATAGTTTCTGGACCCCAAAACTACTATGCCCCAGCCCTATGCACCACTCTAGACAAGCATGGGATGAAGTTATGTTGTCAAGTGTGAAACCGTTTTTAATCTTTCTGCCTGCAGGCCAATGTTACTGGGACCGCACTAAATGGCAAGAAAGAAAAACTGCAGGCGCAAGAAGGTGACAAAGAGAAGTGGAATTTCTTGAATTTTGCTGAAGCATGGATCCCAAATGAAAATCTAAATGAGATAAAGAATGAAGTTTTATTCACTCACGTAAGTACAAAAAGACGCGGGTGGCGCTGTGTTTTAAACCACAGAGCCTAGGGCTTGCCGATCAGAAGGTTGGCAGTTTGAATCCCCGCGATAGGGTGAGCTCCCATTGCTCGGTCCCAGCTCCTGCCAACCTAGTAGTTCAAAAGCACGTCAAAGTGCAAGTAGATAAATAGGTACCGCTCCGGCGGGAAGGTAACCGTGTTTCTGTGTGCTGCTCTGGTTCGCCAGAAGCAGCTTAGTCATGCTGGCCACATAACCCGGAAGCTGTACGCCGGCTCCCTCGGCCAATAAAGCGAGATGAGCGTCGCAACCCCAGAGTCGTCCATGACTGGACCTGATAGTCGGGTCCCTTTACCTTTAAGTACAAAAAGAGATCATGTGTGGTGCTTAACATGTTCATGTATTTCTGAAGTCTGGGCATTCACATGAGATGTAATTTGAATTACCATTTTGCCAGGACTACATACTTAGACTTCCTGCTTTGGTTTGCAGGCATGTTAGTACCTGAGATTCACAGGACATCCTATATGTACCTATATTCTCTTGTTGTTGGACAAGTCTGGGTTGTTTCACAGTTTGATTGTGTTTTTTTTAATCCAAAAGCAAATTGGGCAATTTAAACTTTTATTAGCTGTATTCAAATAGTCTGTCCATCTTTATTCTATTCAAATGACCCGAAACCATAAAACCCACCTGGGACTTCCATTACCAATAATAACTTTCCCATCTTATTGATTATACATGCATACATGCCCTTTATTTTAGTTTAATTGGAACCATTTATTTGCTTATTTTGCGCCTGAACATATGTCAGTCTGTATGGATACTATCCGATTGGTACCCGCACACTTGTCAAAATGCTTTTGATCTTGCAGAGACATCTGCTAATACGGTACAGATATTGCCAACGTGGCACCATCGTAAGCTTCGAATATCCCCCAGTGTCTACAAAGCCTTGGAGACCCACACCCCCTTTTTCTCCCTTGCAAAATGCAAAACGCTGAAGGAAGAATTTGAAAATGGTGCTCTTTCCCACTTCCTGTTTGAACTCTATGCATTTCAAGGCTCAGATTAATCATACTGGGTCTGGCTTTTACACAAATCCTTTGGAAAAATGAAGTGTATTTTTGTGTGCCCTTTCTTTTTTTCCCTCTCTCTTTGTCTGAAAGGAGCTGATCTGTGGGAGGGAGGGAGAATTGAGTACATGAATCAGAAGTGAGTACATGAATCAGATCACTTCCATGGATGCTAGGGCACCAATTAGAGATACATATGCGCACAAAATAGTAATTTCAAGATCACTGCTACAGTCATAGTCAAAACAAAAAAAATTCCTTCCAGTAGCACCTTAAAGACCAACTAAGTCAGTTCTTGGTATGAGCTTTCGTGTGCATGCACACTTCTTCAGATACACTGTGTATCTGAAGAAGTGTGCATGCACACGAAAGCTCATACCAAGAACTGACTTAGTTGGTCTTTAAGGTGCTACTGGAAGGAATTTTTTTGTTTTGACTATGGCAGACCAACACGGCTACCTATCTGTAACTGCTACAGTCATACTTAGTGTGGCAGTCAATTAAGTTTTACTTAGAGTATAGACCCATTGAAATTAATGACTGTGACTAAGTTAAGTTCATTCTTTATTTTTATGTACTTATTTATTAAATTTACATTCTGCTATTCGTCCGAGGATCCCAGGGCACAGTATAAAAACACCAAAAAATACATAACACAGTAGCAAACAAAGCAATAAAAACCCATACACAGACTGTTTAAAAGGCCAAGGATTGTTTCATTAGTCTAAAGCCTAGGAAATGAGGGATGTTCTCACCTGGTGCCTAAAGATAGGTAATGAAGGTGCCAGGAGAGCCGCCCTAGGGAGAGAATTCCACAAATGAGGAGCCCCCACGGAAAAAGCCTGTCCTCATATGGCCACCTTCCAGAACCCTCATGGATGGGACAAATAATGGCCTCTGGTGATGATCACAGGGTCCAGGTTGGTTCATATGGGGAAAAAATGGTCCCTTGAGGTATTAACTTCATTCATTTCAGCAGGTCTATTCTCAGTCAAACTTAGCTGAATACCGCCCTTCATAATTTTTTGTAGTAAAGAAAATTTGCTTGTTTCACTTGTGAAATGTTGCTTCTGATCTCTGCTTCGTAATATAGCTGCCTACCAAAATAATTTGGTGAGTGGTTGTATGAGTGTTTGGAAGTTGTTCCTTCAGTTTATATCAGCTATTGTAATTTGATTCCAAAATCTCATCAACAGTTTGTGAACTGACTAGGAGTTTGCTATAACTTCTGTGTGAATACATTCATTTCATACTTTTTAGGGTTGTTGTTTTTTTTAAAAAAAACTATGGATTTATTATAGTGCTAACTCACCTGGGATTTTGCCAGGTCACTGGTTGCTACTGTGCAGTAAATGTAGTGCATCCTACTGCCATTTATCAGTATATCATACCCGAAAAGGATCCTCAGCAGATTTGGTACAGCCAAAATCCACTTCTTAAAGCAGTAGCCTCATTGTAAATATGGATAATACCCTTGGAATGACTGCAGAGCAGTTCACCACTCTGTGCCAGACTAATTGGAGTACTCAATATGTTGTCTGTATGATACATCAATTAGCCTGTGGCTTTATAAGGCAGTTCGGTTACCGTATTTTTCGCTCTATAACACGCACCTGACCATAACACGCACGCAGTTTTTAGAGGAGGAAAACAAGAAAAAAATATTCTAAATGAAACAGTGGATGTATGATTTTTGTGGTTCATGCTGTGGCCACAGACACGTGATCTGACAGTGAGTTTGGGGTAGCCCAATACAAAAATCCTGAGGATCCATGTGGATCCGTGCTTTGTAACCACGTTTTAAGTGGGGAGGGAAGGAAAAACACTCAAGGGACAAGGAGCACATGTGGGGGGTGTGGAGAAGGATGCTGTGAATAATGCAGGAGAGGCTCCTCTCCGGCTTTGCTCCTTTAAAAGAAGCAGGCTCTGCTTCTCTCCCTCCTCCCCGGCAAGAAAACCACGATAGTAACCACTCTGAGACAAATCAAGAAAAATTGCGACCAACACTCTCCCCCAACAAGCGCAGTGAGGTCAAAACACACACAGAGAGAACTGGCCCTAAAGTCGCAGGGCGCTGGGAGAGTGCAGGGGCGCAGGGAGAGTGAATGGAAGCAAGAGAAGGAAAAGGAGCCCTCAGACACAGAGAGACACACAGAGTGTCAATCCTAAAGTCACAGGGGCGCAGGGAGAGTGAACGGAAGCAAGAGAAGGAGCCCTCACACACACACAGACACACAGTGTCAGTCCTAAAGTCGCAGGGGCGCTGGGAGAGTGAACGGGAAGCAAGAGAAGCAGAACGATGCCTCACACACACACAGACACACAGTGTCAATCCTAAAGTCGCAGGGGCGCACAGGGGCGCTGGGAGAGTGAACGGGAAGCAAGAGAAGGAGAACGATGCCTCACACACACACAGACACAGTGTCAATCCTAAAGTCGCAGGGGCGCACAGGGGCGCTGGGAGAGTGAACGGGAAGCAAGAGAAGGAGAACGATGCCTCACACACACACACACAGACACACAGTGTCAATCCTAAAGTCGCAGGGGCGCACAGGGGCGCTGGGAGAGTGAACGGGAAGCAAGAGAAGGAGCCCTCACACACAGAGACACACAGAGTGTCAATTCTAAAGTCGCAGGGGCGCAGGGAGAGTGAAGGGGAAGCAGGAGGAGGAGAACGATAGCTCAAGCACACACACACACACAGCCCCTACAGTGGCTAATCCAAAATCGGACAGCAAAAAACTGCAGGCAGGGACAGAGAGGACGGGGTTGTTTTAAAGCAGCCAACCCCGCTCTGCTTCTCTCCCTCCTCCCGGGCTCCGCTAGCTGACAGGAGCCGCTTACACCCGCTTTGCTGTTTCAAAGCGAGCCACGGACTGCTCACAACTGCAGCAGATTCCCCCGCCATCTGTAGGTATTTGCTCCATAACACGCACAGACATTTTCCCTTACTTTCTAGGAGAAAAAAACTGTGTGTTATGGAGCGAAATTTACGGTAATCTTAAATACAGAAAGGCTGCATGTGCATACCCTGCCAGATTGGATACATATAACCTTTTGCTTTAATATGCAGAAATGGCTTTGCAGTTAGGTGGTTCATTTAAGCATAATACAAGAAGGGGGAGATTTGTTCTTAGGTTTCAGGTTCTGAGACCCAAGATGGCATGCAAATCCAAGGCAATTTAACATGACTCCAACTGCGTTATAATAACCATAATGGCAATTAAAGTTAATATGTTTTTGACTGTGTGATTCCTTTGACCAAGCCGGGAACATTAATCATTTGCATGCAGTTACAGTATTGTGAAGATCTATTTAGCCTATGAGTCAAGTAAGAACCGTTTGTAAACTGCAAAAATAACTCTGGACTTTGGCTGGGATGGGGCTATTGGCTACCATTCTGGAACAAGCACCATGCCTCTCCTCTCTTCCATGCAACCACACTTAGAAGCTTTCACCTTCACCTTTTGTTTAACCATATCTTAGTATGTCATCCAAGCTATTACAGTGGTACCTCAGGTTAAGTACTTAATTCGTTCCGGAGGTCCGTACTTAACCTGAAACTGTTCTTAACCTGAAGCACCACTTTAGCTAATGGGGCCTCCTGCTGCTGCCACGCTGCCAGAGCACGATTTCTGTACTTATCCTGAAGCAAAGTTCTTAACCTGAAACACTATTTCTGGGTTAGCGGAGTCTGTAACCTGAAGCGTATGTAACCTGAGGTACTACTGTATTCATCTTAACTGAGGTTTGTTGAAACAAACAGTTTTTATAAACCATGGCTGAAAGCTGACTTATTCCAAACAAACAAAAATATTACATTTACCCAGTGTTTGTCAGGTTTTGATGACTCAAGAAGCTGTAATTAATCCAAAAATCACACTGAAACCTTCCAAACACCTTGAAGCCGTACCAGAGCAGGTGAAGGGCAACACAAGACCTCGGGGGGGGGGGGCCTAGGCCTGTTCCCATCATAATAAACTCGAGGTTGGGAAGCTCAGGCCTCAGGATTTCTTTACATGTCCCTCAAGACTCACAATAGGCCATACCTCTCACTGGTCCTGCCCCTCCTCAAGTGGCAATGTCTCTTACTTGTCTTGGTGGTGGGTGAAAGCTCTGGTTTTTGTGTAGCTGGAGTGTAGTCTACGCTATAAAGGTAAGCCACATTTACTGCCCAGGCCACTTTTGCTCCCACCTACCACTGGCATGGGCCCCCAGCATAATGCTGTCGTTGGACTGAAAAAGCTTTTCTGCCTTTGCAATAAGTTTTACTCAGAGTACACCCATTGATCTTAATGGGCCTAACTTATGTTTATTGATTTCTGCGTGGTTGCTATGAGTAAAATGTAGTTGAATACCATGCCTATCCCATGATTTTATCATGACACCAGGCTTCAACCATTGGCTTCACTGCAGCAGTTGAAACTGGTGTTGTACCTTGCTGATCTCCCATGTAGCATCCAACTTGCTCAGTAGCATGAATCAAATTAATAAAATTCATAAACTAAATTAATACATTTAACGCATACCTGATAATGTGTCTTTCATTGGAAGCTATATCTTAGCAAGACAGAACATAAACTTTTTTGAGTGTTGCACTGACAGCTTACCAGAAATAATAACACAACAATAGGTTAGGAAGTAGTCTAGAATCCACCAGATTGGAATATTGGTCCTAATATTTTCTTGATATGTCAAGTTTTTCCACTTAAAATTTGCTGTATTAAAAGACTACCTATTGGGGAAACGCTGCAGTTGGAAAGGTTAATAAATTAAGAAATGGAAGATGGAGACAATAGTTTGCAATGAAAGAGATGTAATGGTTGTTTTATTATCTGCCCTAGTTTGAAAAGGAAAAGCAGCATGATATCCGTTCCTTCCTTTCACCAAAACCAAATGCTGAAAAAAAGCGAAAAACTCCATCTTGTGATAAGGCTTCAAGCTTCAGTCCAGCTTCTTCTCAAGCCTCCATTGAAATGGACCAGGCAAATGGTGGTTCTTTGGACTCTGAGGAACTCATTGAGAAGGATTTGCTTTGTAGAGAAGCAAAGAGACCAAGAGCTTTACTGCCATCAACTCCAAAGAGCTCTCCTGAGAAAAGGAGGAACTCTTCATTTGGAAAAACAAACCTTCCCGTTACAGAAGAAACCACACAAGAAGGTTTTGACACACCGTTACCTAATTCAAGCAAAGGATGCCCTTCTGAGGCAACCTGGCGCTGCAGCCTCTGCACTTTCAATAATAATTCACTGCTGCCTTATTGTGAAATGTGTGAATCTCCTCAGAGAAAGAACAGTAAGTAAGCCCCGTGCGCCAATTAAGATCTCCTTTCTTTCTTTTTTTAAAAAGCCATTTTTAAAAATGGCACAAAAGAATGCTTAAAAATATGAAGTATTGGAAGAAAAACTTGAGTGAGTTTTTTTCTTAAAATTTTCAGAAAAAGCTTCCAAAATCTTCATTTTGCCTATAAAGTATAACATGCCATACATTCAGTGGCAATGGGTGCCTCTGATATTACCATGGTGTGAATGTAATGCTTTGTAGTAGAAATTCAATATCCTTGGCACCTTAAATTTTCCCAGTCCTCTTCAGGAAATAACACTTCTTTCCACAAGTCCATGAAATGTGTGTGTTTTATTACTATTCTTGGTCAGACAATGCACTGTAGCTATCTCACTTAATTACCTTATTATAAGATGGGTCATTTTATTGGAGATTGACTTTGAAAGGATATATGGCATTTTATATTTATAAAAGATACCTAACATCCCTAAATCCAAAATTCAATTTGTATAAGGTTTTGTTCATTTTTTTAAGTTTGGATTTTATCTGCATGTGTTTGCCATATGTCCACCTTGCACACAGAGAAGCTCATTGCCTTCCTACCTCTGTTTGAACCTCCCAAACAGGGCTGCCAAATCTACCACACTTTACTGTTGCAGCTGCAGAATTCTCTGTCCCCCAGATTGAATTTCTTTTTCGGTATTAGGGCCTGGATCCAAAGCTCTCCCCTGCCTGCACAGTCAGAACAGCATTTCAGCCTGTACAAGACTTCATGATGGCTCCCAGTCTCCCTCTTCCTGCTGCAGCCCTTATCCCATACCATCTCCCGTATCTAAGTCTTCTCTTGAGGGCCCCAAATCCTCTGGAGCAGGTTTCTGATGGACTAACAGTGGGAAAGAGGGGAGAAGGTCCTCATTTCAAGAATGAAGCTTTCGCACACATTAGGATCAAAGCCAAGGTTGCTGTTCATGAAGCCTATGCAATGAGTTGCCAATCATGCGGCAGCAACCAGACATAAAAGTTTTTTCTGCATTGGGTGGCTGTATAGCATCATCCTGTCTAATGCTACTCTGTACCAGGAGGGAAAGAGTCAGCAGGCCCAAGCTATGGCCTGCCTTCTCTATGGAGAACTGTCTATATAATTGGTTGTGTTGGCAACTCTTCTTTTAAGAGCTAACTAGTGGACTTTGCTAGGAATGCGCTGTAGGCTTTGCTGTTATCTACCGACCTGTGTGTAAGAGAGGGTTGACTACTGTTTTAGTGGTGTTTGTTTTTTAAACATGTATAGGTATAAAGAACGAAAGCCAGATCAGCAATTCTGTTTCTCCGGGGATTGGGGAAGAAAGCGCAGCCCGAGAGATTATAAACCTTATTGATGCAGGAGGGACAGCCCATAAAAGTTGCCGGAGAAATATCCTAGAGCAACCACTGACTGGGATGTCCAGTGGAACGAAGGAAGACATAAATGAGCAATCAAACTGTTGTGAGCAAGAGCTCAGAGTGGGTAAGGAAAACTGATTTCCTTCTAGAGCATAGTTACCTTGTGGTGAGCATGTCATTTTATTGTGTATTATCATGCTCTGGGGATCAGTACATGCAGAATATTTGCAAGAGCCCCAGAAGTGGTGATCAAAGAGGGGTATTCAACAGAGTTTTGTTCAGAGTAGACCCAGTGATATTGATAAAGATGACCAAGTCCATTAATTTCAGTATGTTGAATACCATCCACAACGCCTTATATATACATCTCAGAGATCACAAATAATTCTGCACATGAAAAAAGCCTTGAGAGAGTTCAGAGATGGTGAAGCAGTTGCTCCCAGTAGATTTGGGGATTCTTTACAGAATTGTGGTTTGTATTCTAGCAATTTAGGCATGTTATGAACAACGTTTTTAATATGTGCTTCTTTAAGGAAAATCTTTGTAAACAAGTAAAGCTTACTTACGTTTAGCAAAGTGAGACAAAGTTAAAAAATGTGCCACGAAACACTCTGCTGTTTAATATAGAAAACCAATCAAGGGTCCATTTGCCCACACCCTCACTCCCAAAGGCCACTGCTGAGACTTGGACCTGGCACAAGTTGCCTCAAGACTCTGCTATGCCAGTGTTTCATGTCACACTTCTGTTTGGCACAACTGTCTTACATAAAAGCGATTATGCCACGAGATTGCCATGCTGGTTCATAAAAACTAAAGCTTGACACAAACTGGTGGTGGAGGAGGAGTGAGAGCTTTCCTGCTCATTGGCTAGAGCATGCCTGTACTATATTGTCTAGTCTGCCCTAAGGAGAAGAAAGGGGAATGAGTTTTAATGAAAGTCATTTCACCTTTATTTATAGAGCATACAGAAGACTCGGAATCATTCCCAGCATATTCTGGCCTGAATTTCTGTGCAAGTAGGAACACAGACAGAATTCACATCTACACAGTGGTAGGGTGCTGCTGCTGTTGTTTGCTTCAATCCAACCTGGAAGATTATGCAATGGTTCCTGCCCTTTTCTCCCTTCTGTAGCCTGCTGTTCTCTCCCAAAAGACATTCCTAAGGACTGAAGGACCCCCTGAAAGGGCATGCAGCGTGGGAAGTTGTGACAGGAAGGGGGATTGGCAGTATTTGCTATATAACACAACTCAAAACTGCATTCAGAAGAACATGGTAAAGTCTTTGCTGGTTTGATGCGTTGCTTCACGGCTTCCCCTTGCTCCCTGACAAGTTGTAAGCCTGGGGAATTTGGCATGAAGCAAGGGGAAGTCATGAAGTAACGCACTCCGCACCTGCAAATAATCAAGGCATCAAACCAGCAAAAACTTTACCATATTCTTTTGAATGCAGATTTGAGTTGTGTTTTATAGGAAGGAGTATTTGGCAGAAATCAAAGGGACACCATGAGAGGAGAGGATTGGGAGAAATTGGTGACATATCCCATGAAAGCAAAACTGCCTTTACGGTCATGCTGGTCCCTGTTAGATCCAAGTTATTGCATTCACTGTTGTATTGGGAGCTTCTGTCCCAACGATGGGGAAAACACACTACAAATAACTTGTTTGTTGTTGGGTTCTTCTCTCTCTCTTTCAGTGTAATATATTTAATGTGGTTTAAAGTAGGCTTCTTTTCTGTAGAAATGAAAAATTATCAGTACATCCTAGAGTAGGTTAAAATTGTCTTATGCTGTAGGACCATCTCTCATTGTCTCATCATCTTTGATGTCATGGGATGGTTCATAAACATTTCTACTGCTCAGGGCTAAGGTATCAGCAAACTAGAATGTTGGCAGTGCAACTGCAGTGAGGCAAATGAAAGGTCCATGAATTTTGTTGTTGGTTTATTGTAAGAAGCAGTTCTGATGAGTAATTGAAGATAAATTTATGGTAGGAAAATCACCAACTTCCTTGAAACCTTCAGATAACCAAATACCTTCCTGATTTAGGAGACTTAAAAACATTTATTTGATCCATCTAGGATGGGGAGCCCCTGAATTGTAACTTCATTCCGCTGGATATAAAATTGGATAACTGGGAAGATTTACCAGTGTGCTTTCAACAAAAACAGAACCGTTCATTGGTAAGATCAATTGCTGCAGTTATAAATAATGCCCAGGGTGTACGCTTGCAGTTTTCCATTTGAGTAACAAAATGTTCTGCCTTGGTGTCAGGTTTTCAGTTATTAGCTAGGCTTATACAGGTCTTAATTGCTTTTTTTAGTGGAATGTGTTACTTGGGGGAGGGGGAATATCACACTTCCCTTGTCTGTGCATATACTCAAGTGCATAATTAAATTGCCCATCCGCAGAATTAGGAACTCAATTCCATTGTCAGTCATCAGTCATTTTTTTTAGAAAAATAATACTTTAGCACTGCAATATAATGGGTAGAGAAAGGGTTTAAAAATAAAACAGTAAGACTGCACAGGGTGCAAGCAAATAACATTAAGAATTAACTTTTGTTCCTATTCATTTTGGTTTTAAACTGTTAACACATTCCAGCCAGGAAAACACATCAAGATGGGTACAAAACAGGGCTATGGTGGGGTGGGGGGGGCAGTGTTCTAAACTCCCGCTGTTCTAGGCACATTCTGCACTTCCAGCTATTCAGAGACTGGAGAATAGACCCTCTTAAGAATATTAGAGAGGTGGGCAGGGGAAGGACTAGACCATGTGAAAAATGAACATAATATTTTAGCTGCAGTTCATTCATTTTCAGCTTTGTATTCTTGTTATAAAAAAGCACGCCTAGACACATTGTTGTGCCCATAACCTAGGTTTAAGGTGCCATTTAGCTTCTAGCTAACTTTCAATACAGTGGTATACATGTCTACTCAAAAGTAAGCTTCTTTGTGTTTAATAGGGCTTAATACCAGGTAGTTGAATACAGGATAGAAGCTTAGGCTTTTGTTCAGTTGCTGTCGGGAGAAAAGGATTCTTGTGCCTTTAACAGCTGTATGACAAGCACAAATTCAACAGGTTAAGTATTTTCTAGTATGGAAATACAGTTATGACAAGATGTACAGGTTCCACCTATTTGCTGCTTTATTTGTTTTATTTTGCTGCCTGCCAGCCACCTAGATCAATTGGCAAGCAGCTACTTGAGATTGGGGTGGGGGAAGAAGCATGGGAATTGTCTGTCACTCATTTTGCTGCCGAAAAGGCAGCAGGCAGCTGCTTGAGGAACTTTTTGAAAATGTGAGGATGGGGAAAGAAATGTTGGGTCTTCTTTGCTGCTGTGCTTGTTTTGCTGGCAAGTGGAGCACACAGCTGCTTGAGAGGGGCCTCAAAATGAGAGCAGGGGGAGGATTTGGCAAAATTTCTTGTTTCTGCTGCATGCCCTATACACTTCTAATTTAGAGAAGTTTGTAGATAACATTCAGTCTCAAGCATCACACTAGTATGGGCCTGTACTTTTGTGAGTTGCCTTGTATGCATTCTCTGTGTATTTTCTTATATTTGTGCTCCATAAAGATACTTTTAAAAATATATTGCAAGCCAGCATTAAATATGTCTTCTGGAATACAGTGTGTGAAGAACTCTCAAAGAGCAAGAGCTTACAGGTATCAGACTATAATATGTTTTGTATTTTCTCCTCCAGATACTGAGGTTTGTAAGAGAATGGAGTGGTCTAACAGCCATGAAGCAGAGAATTATCAGGAAAAGTGGCCAGCTATTTTCTAGCCCCATTCTTGCTGCTGAAGAGCTGTTGTCAAAACAACAAGCCAAGCTCAGCAGTACCAAACGGTGTGTGCTAACAGCCTCTTTTTCACTCCGGTAGAGGAATGGGAAATAAATCACCTTAATGATGCAAACATGACTTAAATTACAAACTAGTTTGAACCGAGTTGGTTTGATATAGTAGGCTCTTTTGCATGATAAAATGTGGGGAACAGTGAGATAAATAGGTTTAGCAAAAACAATGCCGAAGGATTCAGAACTCATGAATCCCTATGTTATTACAATAGAAAATTAAGTAATTCATCACCCTGATGATAGTTTTCATATCAATGTAATAATGGATCTTATTTAAAATAGAACAGAGAAAGCTGCTGGAAATGAGTGTTTTACAGATTGCATGTGGAAAACAGGGATTACCTTGAGAGGGGAATTTCCTCAAGACTTCTGCATCTCAGTGTTTTGCGTTGACCCACAGACTAACAAAGAAATGTTTCCTATGTTTCTAGGTACATAACCAAAGAGGATGTAGCGAAAGCTTCACTAAAGAAGGCTGACAGTATTGGGGGCAGTGTTCATATAGTTACTAAAAAAAAACCAGTTGCCTTAAATGCCCACACTGCCTCTGCTGGGGAAAAGGACAGCAATTCTACAAAGTAAGTTTCAAGTATGCAAGGTAACACTGATTTCAGTAGGTTGCATCTACTAATGCAGTGAGACTTCCTCCCCTATCCCTGATCTAAAGGCTCTCCATACAGCTTTTTTGGAGTGAATTGGGGGGGGGGGGGATGCAGGCTAGAGGACGTTCCTTTGCTCAAGTCTACTGTGCAAAAAAATGACAACATTGGAGAAAGCCCCATGTCCCTCATTTTCAAACTATTAAGTCAGTTCTTGACAGCTGGGCACCTTTGTTAATCAAAACCAATCTTTATCTAACCAAACACATTAAAGTAATTTCCCATTACAACTGCCATTAGCCCCAGCGAGCGTCACCAATGACCAGGGATGATGGTAGTTGTCTTTGCAGATGAAGTGTTGGAAAAGTTAAATGAGCCCTTTAGTGTAGGATGAGGGCCAATAAATTGAAGCTGAAACCAAGCAAAATGGAAGTACTTTTGGTGGGTGGTGGTGTTCATGGGCACTGTGCTCCCCTTAAAATAGATATCTGCAACATGAGGGTGCTTACAGACCTAGCTATTACTTGAAGCTCCAGCGGCATCTGTAACTTGAAGCATCTTTCTGCAGCCGAGTACAGTTGCTGTAGCCCCTCCTAGACAGAGAGGTTTGTGATGGTTATCTATGCCCTGATAACCTCCAGGCTAAATTACTGCAATGTGTTGTTAATGGAGCTGTCTTTGAAGACAGCCCAGCAATTGCAATTGGTAAGAAAGAAAGCAGCAAAGTTAATAACTGGGATTGTTTGCCAGGAGCGTATCATGAAGGACATATAAAACTGCTTATGCTGAGACAGGTAATTGGTCCTCTTGGCCAGTAATTTTGACATTGACTGGAAGCAGCTCTCTAGCACTTCGGAGAGAGAAGTCTCCTCCAGCCCTACCTGAAGATGCCAGGAATTGAATCTGGGAGTTTGTGCATCCAAAGCAGACATTCTACTCCAGAGTTTTTGGTGGTTTTAATTAGTATTTTGGTTAAAAGGAAAATACTTTAGTGGTATAATAAAAAGAGAATTCCTTGTGTGCCTAAGATCCATGTTTGGGGCTAGTACTCTTTAGTGATAGAGCCCCAGCAGGGATTTAAAATCACAAAACATGCAGCAAAGCATGGAAATATAAGCTGTTAGAAGGGGATATTTTAAAGGTTCAAGTTCCCACTTCCCTTAGCTTAGAAAGAGACCACGTTTGGCAAGTTAAAAGATGGTTTACTTACAAACTTCTCAAAGGTTAGATTCATGTGCTCTTCCATACAGCAGCAAGAAAAAACAGGCTAGGTTAGTTCCTAGGTGTAAATGTTTCTAAATTGTTTGTATAGAAACACAAAGCTGTCTTGCTAAAGCCACATGGTCTAGGCTTGGAGCAACCAGCCCAGACATCCTTACTGGTAGGGTTCACATGGTATAAAGTGAGAGATCAAAGAGTTTGATAGCCCTTCCTCCCAAGGTGAGTGGGTGTGACCTAGCAGGACAGCTTACTCTATGGTCCTAACACTTTCATGCATTAATTGGAGTGACTATATGAGACTGGATACATCCCAGAGTTTTGACCCTTATGCTTGCTGGTGCTTAAAAAGCTCTATTGATCTGGTCTGTTTCTGAAGTGCTGATCCTTACCTTCAAAGCGTACACAATGTGGACCTGAAGGAATGCCTACACCTATATGTGCCTGTACCATTTGTCACCTTCAAAGATCCTCTGGTTAGCTTCCCTATCTTAAGATGAAGCAGATGGCAACTGAGAGAGCACATTCTTGCTTGTAATGCCTGAGCATTACCAGAGAGACTTACCTGGCAGCATTTTTTTTGTCTTCAGTGCGCGGTGACCTTTTTATTTTCCCAGGCTTTTAACTCTGGTTATGTTAAGCTTCTTCGACTTCTTCCCCACCCCCTTATATTGTATAATTGAAATTTAAATATGGAAAGTGCCCTGAAAACTTAATGGTGGGTTACAAATTCTTTAAAATAAAAAAACAAAATGGGGAAATTGTTCTTGTACCAAAATAACTGACCTGTTTTATCTTTAGGTTGGCTTCAGAAGATGGGAACTGCCCAGCCCTCATATCAGGCTCTAGTAAGGCTGATTCTGTTGAGGAGCCCACTTTAGGCAAAGGCTACTTGCAAGCTGTAGATAATGAAGGAAATCCACTTTGTCTTAGCTGCCAAATGCCAGCAGTCCAGATTGACCAGAAGTCCACCTCAACTGCCTGTGACACACGGTTTTGTTCTCATAAGTGTCAAGATAACTTCTTATTTCGCACTAGCCAAATCTACTTGAGAACTAAAGTATTTGAGATAGAACATGGGGTTTGTCAGAAGTGTTGTCTGAATGCCCAGGAACTCTACCTTTGTGTCAGAGATGCCCCAAAGAATCACCGTAAAAATCTTCTGGAGAGCTCCTGGATGTCCAAGCTTTCTTTAGCTCAGGTAAAATGTGCTGTTGGATTTAGTCAGTTACCAATCAGGAATAAGGAACTGGATCCAAACTACTTTGAACAGGTGGGTGGGATCACCCACCTGTCAGTCAACTCACATATGACATCAGGTGATTCAACTTCAAAGGAAGAATCTTAAGCCATAGCTGTAAAGATTCCTGCCAATAGGGAGACTTGCATTCAGTGCTGAGCTGCAGGCCTCACTTTCTGCAAGTAAAAGTTAAGTTTGTGAGCATGTTATGTTATAAAATCACATCTTCCTTTAGAATATGAAGGCTTATGGCTCTTGAAGCCTTTCAAAGCCAGTATTTGCATAGTCCAACTATCAGCACACAAACCCAGCCTGTCATTTGTATTCTGCCAGCAAACTACACTGTGAAGACACTGTTTGTTGTTACAATTGTTTAAACTGTGGTTTAACACTATTTCCAAGAACCTAAAAGGCTAAATTTCAAAAGGTGTTAAAGAGTATCACTTGATCTTAACACTAGCTTTATTATAACTTGTCAACTTCCTCTTCTCTAATCTAAGAACAACAGACCTGGTCCAATAGCCATCACATGTATATTTATTTACCTTTTGCTCTTTACATATGTATCTAAAACCATTAACATTTTGAACAACTTTAGTTAGATGACACCCTATTTCATGTTCATAGAACCAAGAGTTGGGGTATGATTTTTTCCCTCCAATACATGTTGATAATCTGGTAGTGAGGATGTGTGTACTGGCTACATTTAGAAGTCCATGTTCAGATCTTCTGGAGGATTGTGAACAAGCTGTGTGTGTCCATGAGCCATCATTTTTCCTCATGCCTTTAGATTAACAGAACCACAGTTTGGCATTACATCTGAACTGGCAAACTGTAGTTTTTGTGATTCCTTCAAGTAGGATTGTAATTGTTGTTTGGATGTTATGGCAGATTGGTTTGACTAACCAGCAAGTGTTTGATTAAGCCAGGTGTCAGGGAACTGCCATCGGCTCAGGGGCGAGAGGGGAAAAGCCAGATGGATTACAGAGAACCCCCAAAAATCGTGGGAAGCAGCACCTCCTCTGCGGAGGAGAGTAACCACGTCTCCAGTGGAGAGGAGCTTCAGGGCTCAGAGGAGACGAGGCGGTGCCAGGACACCTTGCCTGGGCAAAGCGGGGAGGAGAGAGGTCCTCCGTTACCCACGCCCTCCCTGCGCAGTAGGCTTCCGCGCTCAGAGGGGAGGCGCAGATTGGGCGTCAAGAAACTACTCTGCTGGGGGAGGTTTAAGGACCGCCCACTCACAGATTCTGCCAGTGAATGAGCCAGCCACGGGAGAGTGGCACTCTGCACAGAGAAAGTTTATTTTGGCATCAAAAGCAAGGCTTCACAGCCGAGCAGGGAGGCATTTGCCTACTTGCTCTTGAGCAACCCCTTGGTACCTTAACACCAGGCATAGGCAAACTCGGCCCTCCAGGTGTTTTGGGACTACAACTCCCATCATCCCTAGCTACCAGGACCAGTCGTCAGGGATGGTGGGAATTGTACTCGCAAAACATCTGGCGGGCTGAGTTTGCCTATGCCTGGATTTAGCCAAATCATGAGAGGAGGTAGAAAGGTATGTACAAGCTCATTCCTAATTGGTAAAGGCTTAATAGCTTATCTAATGTCCTATCAAATTGCAGTTAAATGAAATTATACAGAACCCAACTGAAGGTCAGTTCTGGCAAGTGGATCATATAAAGCCAGTTTATGGTGGAGGAGGACAGTGTTCCCTGGAAAATCTTCAAACATTGTGTACGGTTTGCCACAAGGAGGTGAGTACAGAATACTCTGAAACAACCCTTCAACATTATGCATGTTGTTGTTGTTTAGTCGTGTCCGACTCTTCGTGACCCCATGGACCAGAGCATGCCAGGCACTCCTGTCTTCCACTGCCTCCAGCAGCTTGGTCAAACATTATCCTTAGACCTATTTATTCTTTGCCCTGTAGTCAGTTTCTCTACCAGCTTTTCTTTCGCATTTCCTTAATTCTTAAAAGTTGGCAAATTCTCTCATTTGCCAAGCAGATAACTGCACTCTGAAGGTTATTTACTTTAGATGCAATGCAGTTCTGTAATTCAGGTAGACAATATATGTTAGACCATCTTAAAAGTTACCACACCAACCAACATTTGCAGTCTAATCAAGATGCTGAAATCAGTGCCAGTTTCTCTGTACAGTATATGTTGATATGAAATGCATTTTATCTAACTATTCTCTTCTTTTCAGAGAACAGCAAAGCAAGCCAAGGAAAGAAGTCAAATGAAAAGAAAATCTGTAGCTTTAAAGTATGGATCTGATATTACCAATTTTTTTGTGAAATTATGAAGCTCAAATAATTCAGATGTGTAGTTTATGTGTAGTTCATCAAACTGATAAATCATGCACCTTAATAAACTAATAGGTTGACTTTTAGTGGGATTGTCCTAAACCAATCACCTAGCTTTTTCTAAGGCTAGATACTGGAGTTCTCATGGCAGATAAATGTTGAGAAAGGCAACATTATACATGCAGACGCATCTCTGCCTACATCTTTGGCATTTTAAAGTTTTGGATTTAAAACTTTTGTACTTTCTTAATACAAGGTTTGGAATGTAAAATTGCATTTGACAGTGATAGACCAATAAAAATTAATGATTGTTCCTCAAACTGTATTAGTGGTTAATACAGAGAGAAATGCACCAGTTTAGCCCTTAACCATCTTCTCATATATGACAAGTACAGTGGTGGAATAGCAGAATATGCTTTTTAAAATATCAGTACTGCTGTAACCTCTAGCTTCCTAATTGCACCATGAGGTTTGTCCTTGTAATCTGCTGCTTTGCTCAGCTGCTTATCTTGACAGCACAATCCTAACTGTGTCTATTCAGAATTAAGTCCTATTGAATTCAATGAGATTTCTGCCAGGTAAGTGATGCTAGGATTGTAGTCTTGTATGAATGAATGGTCATAAAACAGTGGCATGGCCTCAAACCTTAACATGTAGCATTCCTTTAAAAGAACAGAACACATAGATCCAATGCATTAAAATAACCCTTTACTTTTTCTAACAGTATATAAACAAACAGCATGATTCTAAGAGTTGAAAGCCAGTGGTACAGAGGGTTTGAGTACAATTCCTCCTGTGGCAAAAATGCTGCTGGTATATTCACTATAGTAAATTACCACTTTTTATGGATGGTAGTTTAAATTTTTGGTCCATCTGTTCTTTAGTAATATATACACAGCAATTTAGACCCACAAGTGAGTTGCATTTTATTATATGTAGACTACATACAGCTTTAAACAAAGTTTATAACCCACTGATGGTGGCATTACACATTTGATGGTCAGGTTGGTCTAGATGAGCAAAGTAAACTTTCACATGAGGCTGCAGAATTCTACAAGTATCACCATATTTGCTGAGTTCTGATATTTTCATTATCACTGTAAACAGGAATGGATTGCTCTCCAACAATCCCATTCCCAGCATCCCTCCGAAGCCCTTTAACACATATATGCAGACAGAGTTTTCCCAAATAAAAGTTTACTCTAAAGTTCTACCTACATCTTATGAGACAGTTGTTTGGCATTAAGCATTGCTCCTCAGTGACTAGTCTGTATTTTATTACTGATTACTAAATTTATGAAAGGATTATCCTCAGCTCTAGAGTACTGGACATGGAATGACCATTTGAACCACCGGCAGAGATGCATTGTCGGCAGGCTACACAGTGACATCAGAAGAATGTTGTATCAGATGAAAAGGCACCAGCTAGTCGGAAGTCCTCTTTTGTGAGAACACTATACATGCGCTGAGGCAGAGGTTTGGAGTAAGGGGCAGGCCGTGGGACAGTTGTGCGCAAAATAACCTCACGCCCTGCAGGCAGGGGGAAGTCTCCAGCTATTCCGGAACTGAAACGTTTCTCATCCAAAGAGCCAGACCTCTTAAGTTCTTCGTCAAGGGGCATCATTGTGGCAACCTAAAAAAATACAGAAGCCTCACTGTTGATGTGTTTTGTTACCTCCATAATCATTTTTAAAACCCTTTAAAACAGCAGGATAATTCAAAAATAAGGGCTACATAAACAGATAGTGAGTCTTGGCTTTGAAGAAGTTGCAATATGCAGGCACAGACGGATATGTAAGAGAAGAATGAATGAGTGTGACAATGAAAGCACCATTTGCAGTGGATTTCTAAAGTGAAGAAATGTAGGTTTTTAAGTTGGTGCTTCTACAACACGACTAATGCTGGTAAACAAGTATTAAACACACAGCCTGGGGGCCACACAATTGACAACACCACAGACCACTCTCAGTCAGGTTCATGAAGTGGACCTTGAACTGCTTCAGACTGGTCTCCAAAACAGAAAACATGACATTTGTTAGTTAAAAGTCAAAACAATGTAATGTTGAGGTTCCAGCAAATTATGATTAAAATAACACTACAAGAGCTTTGCTATGAATTCTACAGTGTTCGGTCTGTATCTAAGGAAACCAGTGTTAATCAGGGCTTGATGTATTTTCACATGACATGACCACCTAATTCGCCCATCTTGCAGTGATCCTTTTTAGCCCTGCTACCTTAGTTTGATAAAGGACATAACTGTGCCTGGGACCTTATACTAGCACAGCACTGCGCTATGACAACTCCCTGTTTCAGGGAGTCCTGCCACTCAAACTGGATGAGAACTATTGTAGGTCACAAATAGCCTGTCTTTCTTAGCACCAAGAAAGTAATTGGTTACTAAATGAGTTAAATTTCTTTCATAAAGCATCTCTAAGGTAAAAAATATGACTATCCTGCTAAGTGGGTAGAGTTAGTTTACAGCTGCTTCATAACTGAGAAGCATAAATATGTTCATGCGAGCATTTTATGAGGAAGTATTAATAAAGCAAGAGAAAGTATTAAAGCAGCAAAAACTAAACTGCTTTCTGCAATAAAAGTGGACAAATGTTCCTGCAACAGTTTATGATGCTTAGTCCTTGCCAGCCAAAACACATGCACATCTGAAGAAGCCATAGGCAACAACTAGATTACCAAACAAGGCATGGCTCTGTGAGGCCTTTAGACTTCAAATACCTTCCAGTTAGACATCCACTTAAAGCTCCAGTTTTTCAATCAGAAGTTACTTCACAACCTGGTTTCAAAACTTCTGGCTTCAGAAAATCTTGTTTGAAGTTGGTAAGATGAAGTTATTTTAATGGTTTGACTATGCAAGTGATCAGTAGGAGGCAAATCAAGCAACTGCACTATGCTGCTAGAGCATTCGTTTCTATGCACCTACATGAGGTTAGGCAGATGACTAGAAAATTAGGGAAAGATCTAGTTACCTCCTCAGAAGATTCAGTCAGCTGGATAAGGAAGAGAACCAGTGATAAAAGATAAAGAAAGGCAAGTCAGAGATGACTCACATGGGGTCAAGAGAGGTTTCAGAATTGTCTGCTTTAAAAGGCAGAGTGCCCTCCAGGAATATGTTGTAGTCAAGAGAGCTACTGTGATAAACACTCAGAACATGAAACAAACATAGAACACACTGATGCAGAACTGGTACAGATAACATGGTAAATTTAAACAATATTGCAGTCTAATCAATCTCATTTTTACCCATTCAGCAGATGCAACTTTCCATACATGTCCTAATCTAGCAACTGATAGACAAAAGGAGTTCGTTCATTTCAACAGAGGCAGTCACTACCCACTTATATTCATCTAAAATGGATGTTTAATGCTGCCATTACAATGAACAGGGCAGCCTACAGCTGCAGGAGCTTTTGTGCATCAGAATACATGCAGGGATGTGAATCACTAAACTTGCCTTATTTTTATCATGCATTTTAAAGGTAAGGGGGGGGGGGAATCAGTCCATCCATTGGTTAAAATGAAATACTACTGGGATTAAGTTTTACCAGTTAATGACCTTGCAGAAATGAATTATTAGCAAGCATTATTTTTACTGATATTTGTGTTCTCAAAGAACAAGCAGAAGATCACTTCAGCAAGGGGCTTTCCCAATCCTACCCACGGCAGCCCCTACACTAAACAGCATGGGACGCAACCTTGTGTAATTAAGTGAAAACTTCATCATGTTTTCATTATGAATGCAGAGTTGCATGGGTTTTTTTTCACCAACACAGAAAGTCTGCATGCTTCCTATTCCAATCAAATTCTTCCTTAAGTTCTTATCTTCTCACTTGCTATATTTCATCTACTGTGAGCAATTTCCCATGTGCAAGTGCTTCCTCATATTTCTCCTGTCCCAGGAAATACAGAGGTTTATACATGCAATAGACCCTTCTCGCTACAGACTTCTGTGTTCCTACAAAGCCATTCCCTTGAAGGTGGAGGAACTCTCCAAAACAGCATGCAGGGCTGGAGGCAGGCTAGCGGAATGAGCAAGTGCACCCCAATGGAGTTGCAGGTGTGCTATCTGCCCAAGCAAGGGCTTCTTTGGGTTCAGAGTAGAGAGTACAAGTTCCTTAAATACGCCAACTAGTTCTCTGCGGCCACAAATTATTTGGTTGTTTCAAAACATTCTGTAAACTTCAACCTCTCTCACATTTGCAGCTCATGACCATGTGCAACCAACCCCTCTCCTTTCAGGCCTTCTCTTGCTCCTATTCCACTTCCAATCTTCTAGGCCCTTCAGTAACTCCCTAAAGTCTTCTGCCTACCCAAGTCCTCCCTGAGACCAAACCAGTAATCAATAGCAAAGGACTGAAATATAAACATACATTACAGCATTCCAGAAGCTGCTATTATATCACACAATGAAAAATTAGACCTGGAAAACACTTACTGGTAGCTGTTATGAAATGAAAAGTTCATTTTGTTCTGGCAACCTAAAAACTACTACTTCATTCAATCAATCAATCAATGTGCATTAGTACAAACGGACCTTACGTACATTAATGCACAACAAAACACCCAAAATTGTTTCACAGAACTACCACCCTGGAAGGAACACACTGATCTATAATCTGCTTTGTTAAGTATTGCCCATTTTACATTTAGATGAATATTTAATATAGCCATAGTATTCTTATACACGGAGGCACTTTCAAAGATGAACTGAGAGTAATCTTACATGGCCTAAAGAGATGTTAAAAAGTCCATCTTACCCGCTGTGAATTCACAAAAAGCTTGTGAATTATAGTACCAGCATGTCCTCTTCCAGCACCAATGACTGAGACTTCTGGCTGTTCCAGAAAAGAATTCACAAATCTGGTAGCGAAAGAGAAAGGAAAGGAAAAAGTCAGCAAAATAAACTAGTTTTTCTGTTTTGAAAGAAACAACCATATTTTAAAAATATTTTCAATATTGGTACCACAGCTGAGTGGTGGAAAGGAACTGAGCTCACATATAAAATTCCATGTATCTAGCTTAAGGCCAGTTTATGCATGGATGTACACTGCATGTATTAATTTTCCTGCTCTGGATGACTGGCAATAGAATTAGTTATTCAAATCAAATACACTCTGTGTTGAGATTTCTGCCATAGTTCTGGAAGTCATCCCGATGGACCACGGTTTTGATCTTTTATCTATTTTCCATTACCATGCATAATGTTATCCATAAATACTTAATATTTTTCTTACTGGGAGCAGCCTGTTTCAAGACTGCCCATACTGCAGATATTATACAGAACTTTTGTTTCAAGGGGAGAGGACCAAGGCAGTGGCAGAGAAATTAACAGTGCACAATAGACTATTAAGAGGAGTAAAAATAAAATGTAGCTTTGATAATACATGGTACCATCTAACCAGCTCATGTGTTGCAGCAAAGTGGTCGAATTCTGCCACCCAAATCACAACAGACAGTTTGGATACTATACCACAACACGACTGGTCTCCAGCTTAACCCTTCCCCATTTTTTATTATTTGTATGTAAATGCTTTCTAGACTAACTTTCCCCTGAATAGTGGGATAGAGAACGTAGACATAGCTTTTGTTTTGCCTTTATTTTAGTAAAGTTGTTACTCTTGTTTCTCTTGTATGGTTTGTCTAACATGTAACAATAAACTTGATAAAAAATATTACAAGGAAATAAAATACGGTGTTTGAGGGGATATGAACACACTTGACACTGCAGCCCCAGGACCAAGCACTTCCTGCGAAGTCCCTGCTCTCTCACCCACACATTCTTGCTGCCATCCTTCCCCATGATTAATAGTTACGTCAGCAAAACATTAGCCATGGTTTCTGCTCTTCAGAGAACACTCTTAACTTTACACCAGATTGACCTTATAAGAATAACCATTTATGCTGGCGACTGCTCTGGGTGGCATGTTTCCTTCTTCCAAAATACACACAGGTGTAAATAAACCTGCCATGCTTATATTATCCAAACACCAGAATGCATAAAAATGCAACAGATAAGCCTGGAATGGCCTTGCGCTTTGAGGTAACAAACAAAGCAAGAAGAGGGAGTTACTATGAAACATGACTTGCACATGCCTATGAAACAAGGAATTCAAGATTACTCACTTTTCTAGATCTTTGCGTTCATCTTCCTGTTCACATTTCTCTACCCCAAATTTGGCTTTCAGTGACCTTGCCCGAGCAATAGTGGCTTCCACATTCAAAATCTGACTAATAATTTCCTGCGTAAGAGAGAAAGCATTTTCCATTTTGTTATATGCCTTACTTTTAAAGACGTTCCTTCTCAAACTTAGTTAAGTAAACCCCTTACTTCTAATTTTTTGTCTTCTGGGTTTGGAAACCGGAGGACTTTACTGGAGTGGGTGATTATCTGCTTAATTATCTTCTTTACTGAAGAAATATCTTCCACCGATTCTGTTGTTAAAACATGAAGTATATTGTAATAATAGTTCCACCTTCACACAAAGTATACTGCATTTTTTAAACAAGTGTTATTTACCTTCTTCCTTTACCTTGAGTACAGCTGCATGGATGACACAAGGCAGAAGATGCCTTGCAAGATCTGCTGGTTTCTGACCTGCTAAATAGTGCAGCACCTGAAGGTATGGTAAAAGGATTACATCATGCCAATAATGTTCTCATTCATATCTGATCATCTTGATTCTGCACAATGAATCTCACCATCTCTCCAGTATTTTAAAGTACACATATTATGGCAACTAGGGTACTAAAATAAATCTTCTACGTTAATACTTCATGGCCTTCATAAAAATGCCCATAAATTATGGGGAAACATTTCCGAAAACTTTCCTCTGTTACTTTAGACTAGAGAAACATTTGTTCTTTGGGGAACTACAAGTTCTGTGTCTATCATAGGAGAATTCAGATGATCTGAACATGATTAAACTCAACAAAAGCAATGACTGTTTAAAGCACAAGAGCAGAAACAAAACTCCACAGCTTTGTATTTAATGCATTAACAAACAGCTTTGGGAAGCTACTAAGAGAACATCCCAATAAGTGAGGCTATGGAGAGGCGCTTTCCACTGGTCAGGTGCAATTTTTGGATGAGACAGGTGTTGGGGAACAAAGTGGCGAATGCTGGAAGGAAAAGGGAAAGTGTTTGGAACTGATAAAGGGCAGCATGCAGACAGCTGAAAGGGAGCTCTACCACAATTACTGCTAAGTAAAAACTATGAGAGGCTTCATTCCCAAAGCGCTTACAATACCTAAGTGCTGCTGATCTCCAAAGTTACTTCAGGTGCCTTTGCTGATTTTGTCTACATGTTTCCACAAACAAAATAACCATCATTCCAGGGAATTATAATTCCAGAAGGAAACTGCATTATTCAGTCCAACCTTAAATGTGACCTGCATAGTCAGCTGGAGAGATTCAGGAAAGCCAAGACACAAAGTTCCCATGGAAATGGGCAGTGTCTGTGCAGCCTGTCGCAAGTCCTCTTACCTTCTCTGCCTCACGAGTGTCATCAAAAAGCCGTCTCTGCCTTCTTGCCGGAATCGGCTTTGCCGTCTCCCATGCTTCAACCCACATATTACTTGGAATCTTCATTCGAGCACTCAGTTCACCCCTGATGACTACATCCCCCTTTTCATCCACAATTTCCTCTTCAATGTAATCCCGAGGTGAATACCATCTCACAAAATCCTCCAGACAACAACCAGGGTTGGCAGCCTAGGATGCAGTGTGGGTGGAGAAAGCAAAACCAGAACATTTTATTTCCCCCCACATACTTTCCAAGCTGTATATCAGGTGAGAAAAGCACAAGTGACCTACACTACTACATTTCAATACTTGCATTTTTTAAAAGATACATATACACATCCTAAAATTAAAGTTGCCAACTTGTTATAAAAGCAGCCGTGATTTTTTATTATTCAGAATTCCCAGAGCAGCTTCACAAGATCCACTTCTGTTTGACTTTTGCAATGAGAGGGGAAATGTTATCTCTGGTGACTTAGTAGCTAATCCCACTCTAATTTTTACACTGTGAATACAGAATGTAATTATATTGTAATACCTTAAGTGGCCCTACAAACTAAAACTCAGGTAAAAATACCCAAGAACAAAATGCATTATCACCACTTTCTTCTTTAAAATAGAAACTAGATAGGAAGGAACCCGCCCCTACCTCTGAAGTCTGGAAGAAAAAGGAATAATTTGCATTGGTGAACAAACATTTATTTACAACCGTCATTCTATTTAGAATTCCACCTACCATGATACCTTTTTTGCAACCTGATTTCTCTAGCCTACTTTAAATTGTTGTGCCACATCTAGGAAATTGGAGTGCTTTAATATACAAGATAGATGAGAAGCTGCCCAAGATGTAATGCCCTGGTCATATATGAGGAAGTTGGAAGCTTCTAATATTAAGATATGTTTCACACCTTTTCCTCCCTCATTAATTCAGTAGCTCACAAAGATATTATAAAGCAATCCATACAAATAATTTGGAGGCGGGGGGGGGGGGGGACAACTTGGACAGAGTTTATAATGGGTAACCTCTTATAGCACAGATCTGTATGCTTATGTTTGAAAAGCAAGCCTAGGCAGAATACTTATGTTGTTATACACCTAGCTCTTAAAGCTACAGAATACAATTTCAGAGAGATCACAAAAATAAAACAAAAACAATGAAAGCACACATTCAAATACCTCAGAAAGCTCAATGTAGTAGTCTTATTCACCATGACATGTACTAAAATTCCAAAGCTGAGAGCTTCAAAGCCAGTTAATATGTACACTGGATTGACTTCAATAAGACTAAGCTGTCCTCAGCTTGAGTAAATAGGCTTTTGTGATTTAGGGGGAAATCACAATTCCTGCTTTGAAAAGAGTAATTCCAGAAGGCATAAAGTACCTGACCAACTACTTCTATTTCAAAACAAAAACATCAGCTGATTTTCCCTCAAATGACTGACACTGAGTCAAAATGAGTGCATTATCAGAGACAAACACCAGGCAAATTAGAGCAATATAGAAATGAACATTTTAAACTACAGTGAAGGTGATAGTTATACAAAGAACAACCAAGTAAAATGGAAGGAAAGCAATTGTGAAAGAGGTTACTGGGGGGAAATCCTGTAATTGTGCCCTTTCCGACTGACTGGAGTGTTTATACTAGTATATTCATCACTAAGACAGTCCAATGGAATACAGAATCATGTATCCACCTTGAAAGATTCCATATCAGAAAGCAAACAGGCGCTCTGCATGCGTGCCCGAAGATGAGCCCCTTCTGCTGATGTTCCCAGTTTAGCCAATACTTCAGACTGTTCTTCCAGAAGATCCTCAGTCATAGGAGCTGGTTCCTGAAAAGTACAAAGAACAGGCATTTCTTACATGGGGAATTCCATTCAGGCTTGGTATCAACAAAACAACAATCCTTGTGGCTTTATCTATTCAAGGAGCTCTTTTTCACAGTCCAATTTAGGAAATGCTTTAATATGACCACAAACCAAGATCAAACCAGGGTTTGAAGGAGAAAAAGGATGGAGGCAGGACTACTCCAAGCTAGATGTACCAATGGTCTGGCTTTAAAAGTCACCTTACTTTTGCAGGAAAAACTTGTCACCACTATGCAGGAGAAACAAAATCAACGTACTGGTGCCAGATTTCTTCCTATGTGTAGCTACCTCTAACAGGTATGACAAGTGAAACAAGTTAACAGAAATCAGAAAACCAGAAATAATTCCAGGTCTAACCTGTGTTACTGGAACATAGAGGGGGTCTCCAGGATGAAGCAAAGTCAAGTTGCCATGCTGATGTAAACGACCTTCTGGCTTTAATGCCTCTTTTGCAGCCCCTTTCTTCCCACCTTCTTGTCCATTTCCTTTAAGTTCCTCTGTGTCACTTAGGCATTCAAAAAATTCTTCTTCACTGTCACTCCAGGAGTCCCAAGACTTTCCTACTTCTCCTTTTTCCTTATCACCCTCTTTTAAATAGTCTTTACCCACCAAGTCACTTGATTTTCCAATGTCTCCAGAAGAGCGATCAGAATTATTTCCTTTTTTCCCCTCATCCCTTGCTTTCTTTCTTTCAATACAACAATTTAACATCTGGAAATGAAAGCACATTGAAAACTTATTATGACAGATATGCACACTCTTCCACAGTGGCAATATTTCCATTAAGCTGCGTAACACAACTTCTGTAAGAACAGCAGAGATCGACACCTGCGCTTGCACAGCACGAAGACACTTCTGTTCACATGTCATCACCCACATATTCAGAGCAGACCCACTGAAATTCATTAACCCAAGTTAGTATTGTCCAGTGTTAAAAGTGGTCCTGCTCTTGAGCATGACCAACAATGAATAAAACTCAACTCGCTGATTATTTCTGTAACAATCTGATATGCTACCCAACTAATATGGTAATGGCAGGATACATTTTACAACTCCTAACAATTTCTGCAACAATAAAAAAGTACCAGATCCTATTTTATATTTTGTAAAGCATTAAAGATCATTATCTTGTATCCTAGATTGATAGATAACTTATTTTGCAATAATTACCTGGAGTTTCTGGTGCAGTAAACAACATCTCAGATCTGGAGCACCACTCGTTAACCTAATATGAAGTTACATCTGTATTATTATTACATAAAAACCCTGTTGTAAACTAGTACTTGCAGCAAGATGTAAAGTAAAAAATGCAGTTTTCAGAAGGAGCAGCACCAAGGTAAATCAGATTTTAATGAGGGCCTTGGGCCACAATCAAGCATATCTGCTTAAGACCTGCTTGCAAATACGCACAAGAATTCAGGAAAACAACTACTGTATTTGACTTTTAAAAGACATCTGAAGGCAACCCTGTAAAGCAAAGTTTTTAATGTGTGGTGTTTTACTGTAGTTTTATAATTTGCTGGAAGCAGCCCAGAGTGGCTGGGGCAACCCAGTCAGATAGGTGGCACTGGCATATATATATATATATATATATATATATATATATATATATATATTTGCACCTGCCCTTATGATGAATTGCAACCTAAATGCACTTGGATCCATCAGTTATTTTTTAAAAAATAAACTTTTAAATCTCAAAAGCTATAATACAAATGAAAACCAAAAATAAGTAATTACAAAATATCAAACTTTTTAAAAATTAAGTAAATGAAATGAGAAGGATCCATCACAATTAATCAAACTGACCTCCCTGATAGGGTTAATCTAGAATGTAATTCTGAGCTACATGGAAGAAGAATCAACAAAAATATAAATAGTTCCCTACTATATTTTACACAATCAAGTTAACTGGCTGTAAACAAGAATGCCTCTGAGATGCCAGGAAAACCTGGCTCTCTCATCCTGACAGTGGAAGTTCTAAATTACAGCCTGTATTAATTAAACTGCAACTAAATGATGCTAATAAATACGAATATAATTCACCCTGGGATAAAGAAGTTGTTCTCCCATCTGTAGCGCATTTCCAAGACAAACTCCTGCCAGAGATGTGCAACTCCTTTGACACCACCATGGTAGAAGTTGATCATACAAAGACAAAGGGCCAGTTTGTAAGTTAAGCTGTCTGAAGGAGCAGATTTGAATTGGATGTAGATGTTCTATACACAGGAAGAAGCAGGGCAAACAAAGACAAAAAAGCATGAAAAAATATTTTGTGTTATTTAAAAAATAAGCAAATTATGTAAGTTTCCTTAATTTATAATACCTGCAGAATTCATCTTACTTATTTGATAACTGTGTTGCCATTCAGAAAATGTTAATAATGTCTTTAAAAAACAGGATATACACAACTCCAGTCTCTAAAATATAGTTAGAAACAAAGCTAATAAAAACAAAGGTTTGTATATGAAAACTCATCCTTTTATAACTAAAATGGACAGATAACAAAAGCCCCCAAGCAGACCTTTAGGTTGTGTTTTCCTTTTATTAAAAGCCATTCAGATTTGGTAGATAGACGAAATATATAAAAAAATTGTCCAGTAGCACCTTAGAGACCAACTAAGTTGGTTCTGGGTATAAGCTTTCATGTGCATGCACACGAAAGCTTATACCAAGAACAAACTTAGTTGGTCTCTAAGGTGCTACTGGACAACTTTTTATTTTTTTATATATTTAGATTTGGTAAATATTAGTCATGTAAGCAATTTGAACTTACATAGTCTTCATTGTCTGTGGGTAGGAGGCATCCTGCTGAAGGACTAGTTCTGGCTTCAGATCCATCTGCTGATTTGTCAGCAGCATCAGGGAATAAGTACTTGAGGGGGAAAGTACATACTGTCAGTTTTCAAATATGTTGTCTTTGCCATTTCCCACAGCTATTAAGTTCTGCAATAACTCTTTATCATATATCCTAGATACCATTTACTCCTCTACAGAGGGAAGCAAGAACTTTATAAAATGATTTGTACCCCTGCAGTGTGCACTGACACTGGGCAAAGACACTCTTGGCCGCAGGAGAATGCGAATTTAAATATTATAAAGCATCATCATTAAATGCAACAGCACAGCTAGTTTACTTACCAAAAGAATAGTGTTGAGGACGTCATTATTTAATGGTGATTCATCTACACCTCTGTGTTTGCGAATCTTTTTCTTTGCTGTGTGAACCATATTTGTCACAGACAGTTTATGGATTGGGACAGGTGCTGGTTCTGTGAGCTTTGACAATGCATGGCTTATGTCAGCATCTACAAAATATCAAGGCCACAGTTACAATTATCAATTTATTTGTCTTTATTTGCATTTACATCATCATCATCAGTATCCTTCTCTTTCAGTATGAAACAGCAAAACTACTTTGCTAAATACGAGTGTGCCACCTGCTGCCGAATCCAGAACTAGGCCATGCTGGATTTTTTTATGTAACCAAGGCTATGTATCCTCAAACATGCTGCTGCAAAGAAACTGAGCATGCTGCAGAGGGAAGGGGGAGACAAGATGAGGGCTTAAACCTTATACACCATTTATGCTGGTACCTTTGACACAGAGGCTTAAAATAGACAATGATGGAGGAGGAAGAGGAGGCTTATAAATAAAGAGCTCTGAGGAAAGGTCTTTTTTTTTTTAACACCGACGTATTTTCAACCCAGCCCCTCACATGAGATGCTACCATTAGTTCTATCAAGACCCTCCTGCTTCAGATAAAATTACAGCTGCTTTCATAGGCACAAAGGCAAAGAAAATTAACTTGACTTTTTACCTTTTCCCTCCTCTTCAAATGCTGATCTTCCAAGAATCTCATCAGTCGATTCTTTCCGACGACACAGTTTGAAAAATTCAGTGACAAAATCACCTACAAAAGGAAATTTTAAAAATTATTTATGCAGTCAGATTTCTGAATATTAGGGTTTTCCCCAAATCACATACCTAAAGCAGAGTCTAATACAGTCTAAATATATGTAATTTTAGTAAGGAAGGAATGAGAAAAATCTTTTCTTTTTTACATAGCATTGTCACTGCATATAAGCACTGATCTCCCAAGCAAGCCTGAAGGCACATGCAGCAACCTTGCCTAAACTTACTAGTGTTTTGATGCCTAGAGACAATGAATTTCATGCCTAAGCAGAGCTCCCATATGCAAACTCAACACTGACAATTTAAGTGAATTTACAATCAAGAAAGATATATTTCTACAAGAACTTAGTCAAAACCAATTCATATCTTCCTGAAGTAATTTTAAATAATAGAAAAAGATAAGCTCTGGATTGCTTACTTAACAAACACTGTGGGTTATCAGCTTTTCTGACCCTTACAGACCACTGAGGGGCTTGAACAGGATCCAAGTCTCTTAAAAAACAAAACAGAATAGGAATGTTTTTATTTCTTCACTCATCAAATCATAAATACCATTGAAGACAGCAACCTCAGAATGTGCATGTCAATCCTCACCATATTATTACAGAATATCTTTAACACACTTGTCAGTCACTTACTTTGCCTAATTTTGTTATTTTCATCATCTATGATTACAAATGGATTTTTCTGTAAATCTCAATTTTGAATTTTTCCATACAGATTTTTTTCTAATTCCCATCTCGATCATGATGTGAAACAAACAGGTTTTTTATCAGCTCCACTAAAAACACTGACAATTCTCACATATTATGCACTATTCTTGCAGACTATTACACACAGCATATTGCCCCAAAGTAAACAATGCATACAGCAATTCATATAACGGTATGAAATCATGTATTAATACTTAAAAAATCATGCTGCAGATGGTGCTTGAATCTTTTTAAAGTATTATACACATAACATGTATGCATTGTGTATGTAATATGTGCTTTTTGCATATAATTAGTCACGCTTTAAGAAACAAACCAACCTGACAATGCATGAATGGCTTGCACCAAAGCAGGTGCCCCAAAGCACAGGTGGTCTAATGCAGGCAAGGCTCGATTGGGCTGGAGCTGCCATATTCAGTGTATACATCCATTTAAAACCAACGGCTTCTCCATCTCCATCTGTGACTGATTTTTCCAAGGCCATTCTGTGCCTTTTTACATAAAGCCTTTTTACATAAGGCTGCCAGCATGACTCAATAGTTCCTACCTGACATTCAGAAGACATCTTAAGGCAGCCCTGTTCAGGGAAGTTTTTAATGTATGACATTTTAGTGTATTTTTGGTCTTTGTGGAAGCTGCCCAGAGTGGCTGGGGGAACCCAGCCAGATGGGCGGGGTACAAATAAATTATTATTACTATTATTATTATTATTATTCCTCATATCTAACTTTATTGTGTAGTGGCCTTCTTATACATCTGGGCTTTCAATGGGTTTTATTAGTGTCTTCCTGATAGCTCTCTCACCATACAGCAATCGTGTAAGTAAATCATACTGTAGATCCAAGTCCTAACACGAAACTGACACAATTGTCCTTAAATGCTCCAATCATTAGAATAGCAAAAATAACCACAAATGCAGGAGGAAGAAAATACATCACAGATAAATAGAAATAACACAAATTTTAAAAATCACATGCGTCCAATTAAAATAGTTTGACTCAACCATTCTAACAGCAAGACGGTATGAAAAGTGTTGGAATTAAAATTAAAATGTTAGAACTTTGTTGCGTAGACAGTGCAGTGTCATGGTTAGGGTGTCGGACTAGGTCCTGAGAGAGCAAGATTCAAATCTCCACTGAGTCATGGAGCTCACTGAGTGACCTTGGGCCAGTCACCACCTCTCAGCCAAGCCTACCTTACAGGATTTTTGTGAGAATAGAACATGATAGGAGGTGTGTACACCACCTTGAGCTCTTGGGAGTAAAGGTGGGATATAAATGTAATAAAAAGAATAATGGTCATAACAGCAGCTTCTTTCTTTCTTAAATTGCCTCTTAAGTAGTAGCTGTATCAAGCTTATGAGAAAATTGTAATAATAATAGTAGTAGTAATAATAATAACTTTCATGAAATAGACTTTCATACTACTACAATAGCTACTGTGTTTGGTAAACCGATATTTAAGTATTTCTCAACTAGACCAGAATTCTAGATTATGTAGTATTCTGAAAAATGAAGCTCAGATGTTTTGATTACAAAAAGAAAATGAAGTCAAAAATATACTTACGAATAAACATCGTTGTCCACAATTATACCCTCTGTTAGATGAGGCCATGTAGTTGCTAAATGAAGTTCACTGAAAGTAAAAGTGGCACACTTGGAGACAGAATTTGGAAACCACCACACAACCATAGACTACAGTCACTACTTTCAACGTATTGGCTTGGGTTGAACCTAACTCTAAACTGTGGTTTATTGAAGTATGACTTAGAGTTGTACATATCCAGTCCAGCAGCTTAACTATGGTTTAAAAATGGTTAAAAATCACTCTTTAACTAGAGCTTGTAATTGACAACCCTCAGTTAATGTTAGCCATAGCTTAGCATTCTGTATGAACTGGAACATCCCCCTTAGTTACAGTTAAGAAGCTATCAGTGCCCAGAAGTTACAGAGCTGAAAGAGCAGTTCTTCCTGGCTTGTGTTTCTTATAATGTGGAAGTACACATAATAAACCAAGATGTAAGCAATAATCTGTCAGATGCCACAAGTTTAACTACGATTAACGTTAACCACAGCTTAATGTTATATGTGAATCTGGCCATTTTGCACACAAGTTTTAGTTTAATACACTTATGTCCATTATGAATAGCACATATGTCTTTTTCGTCTTATTTTTTAAATATACAGCTGAGATCCAATATTTTCTTGGTCATTGCTGCATAACTTCACACCTGTCCACAACATATACTGTATCTGTGTGTTTTCTCACTGTCTATTTGCATGCAAACAGAATGTTTATTCAAAGAAATAGCCTTGAAAATTAGGACAGTCCACAAAGCAAATACTTTAGCTCATGGATAGCAATTACATTTGAAGAGCTTTGGTCAATAGCATTACGCTACCGTTCCAGCGGGAAGGTAAACAGTGTTTCCGTGTGCTGCTCTGGTTCGCCAGAAGCGGCTTAGTCATGCTGGCCACATGACCCGGAAGCTGTACGCCGGCTCCCTCGGCCAATAAAGCGAGATGAGCGCCGCAACCCCAGAGTCGGTCACGACTGGACCTAATGGTCAGGGGTCCCTTTACCTTTACCTGTATCATGTCAGATTACATAAGCAACATTTCTTTTGAGTAAACTGTTGAAGATTTAGCTTCCCATCACAACAAGATCAATTCCATTTTACTTTAGAAACTAAATATTTGATTATACCAGGTCTTACCTGATGGGATCCTCACAGGCACCAAATGGTAATTTTCCAAACTCGAGGCCTCCAACTTCACCTCCAACCAAAGCATCTATATCTATTGACAGAAAACATGTTTAATCATTACATCAGAATTAAGTAACAAAATTATGCACTGGGTGACATCTAATATGTACACCCAACTTTGCCACAGATTTCCAGTGATTATCAGTTCTCTTCTCTCTTTTCCAGTCCCCATATGCATCTACAAATTATTATCCTGAGGTTCCCTTAACAATCCAGATCAGATTTGAGGGGCACACAATGGGACCACAGGAGGAATGGAGAGGAAGGAGAAACCCTGTTGAACAAGTAGATGCTTGTTCATGCTTCGTTGGCGCTCATCCAAGATCCAAGTAAAATGGGTACAATTTTTTCTGCCATATACAATTTCCGCAGAAACTATTTTTTTTATTTAATGGAGTTTTGAGTTTCATTTTTACACTTGGCAAAGATGTTGATAGTCGATACTGTTACAAAGTGATACAAGCTTGTGAAAGCTTAAACACTTATTTCGAACCAAGATGTCCAAGGACTGGCAAGTCATAAATTACATATTGAATGGCAAACATTTCAAGTTATTTATTCACCGTCAATGAGAGGGCTAAGCTTTACTGAAAAAAACAAAGGTGTCATGCACTTTGAAGACACTTGAACTTAGAACGCAAAGGAGAAACATGCTAAGAGGAAGGCACGCTTGGCAAATCCACACCATGATCAACTCCCGCCCGGAAACCAATGTCCCCACTGCTGAAGGACATGTGGGTCCAGAATTGGCCTCCACAGTCACTTACAGACTCATTGTTAAAACCGTGTTTATGGAAGACAATCTTACTCGGCTATGAGTGATCGCCAAAGAAGAAGATTGAAAAAACAAACAAACTTGGATTGTAAGGATAATAAAGAACGGCAACAAGTATAATACGTGCCTACACTGTCCTATAGTATATCACATACATTTCTTGGGAATAAAAAAAGACATTTGTCATGATTTGCAGAAGAATTTTATAAAACCTTTTTGTCTGTGGACAGTTGGCATGCTATATCTGAAACTATTTAAAATACTCCTCCATTTCAAAAACGGTTTGCCACATAGCAAAAGGGCAGGGAAGGAAAGGTAACACGTCACTGCTGTCAAAGAAAAAAGTCCATAGTTCCAGGGTTCTGTGGATCTCAGCCACTTTCTGTAATAAATTCTACACAAGGAAGCATCATACCTGGTGGTTGTTGAGGCCAGAAATATTGCTGCCAGTCCTGAAGTACGTACGTAAGTCTAATACTTATATTGATTGGAGGTAATGGGGTTAAAGGGCAGCCCTAGGAGACATATGTAAAGAAATACAAAAAGTTAGGACCAAAGCAGATATATCTAGACATCTGCTTTAATCTAAGCAATGTGTCAGAAAGTTTCTATGAGAGATAGATTTTCAATGTTATTAGGAATTTACATCCCACCATTTTATCTGGTGGGAAGATCATTCATCACTATCCTTCCAAAATACCCCCAAGCTCAAAATAAATGGTTTACTATTAAAATGGGTCAGACATAATAAATTTACATGCCTGCTGATCTGCTGAATGTATTTGGAAACTCAACAAGTTTTGGCTTCCAAAATATTGCTAGCAGCAGTAATATGGACACAAAAAAATTATAGTCACTTCTCTGTGCTTCATAGCAACCTACTTCTGAAGTTCACCTGAGTTCCAGATGTAGCTTGCAATTATGAAGAGGGTTGACTGCTGTTCAGAAAAGGAAAGATGCACTGCTCATGCAAATATCCCTCTGTGCTCCCTAGGAGCATGAGCTAAAGTGTCTGAAAATCAAAAGTAACAGCTGATAAAGACTGGTTCACCCATGTACTTATGTCCACTGTTACTGAGTATGTGAACTGACTTTGTTGAACAGTGTCCTATGATATGACATCAAATGATATCTGGTGATGTGAAAGTCCTCTGTTTGGTGTTAAATATGCAATGACCCATTTACACATGCAAGTCAACATACCATGTGGCAATTATTGCATGGATGACAATGCAAATCTGAATCCCATATTAATTGTTTTACACATTTGTCATATCGAAAGAGCATAACTTTAAATACACTACAAAATAAGCACTGAAATATTTCATATTTCACAGGCATAATGAGACAGAATAAAAACTGATTAAGATAAGTACCAATAGCATTTACTAATGGAGATGACTCCATTAGTTGTCAATGGCACTGTTACTCATTGAAGGAGAAGGAAAAGTCTAATATCAAAATAAGAACAGAGTCCAAGTCTTCCGGATTAAAATGGATTGATTGGCAGACATTTCCCAAAAAGTCTTATCCACAGTAATTCTTTTCAAAAACCTAAAGGCTATACTGTGTTCATATGATATAGTACAAACCAAAGCTTTCTCCTGTGGCTGTACCTGCCAAATATCCATTAATCTGTCATAAGATGATGTTTTAATCTGCACAACATATAGGTACAGAGGCAGGATTTTCAGAATTTGCCCACTTTTCTGAAGAAAATAATTCTTGGCACATGCAAATGCTTACATGCACCCACACAAACTATACTTACAATCTTAGATTTGAAGATGTCCAATAATCCTGATAAGTGAGTATACTGATTAGGGACTTTGCGAAGATGAACCATTTCAAAATCTGTTCTAACTCCAGGACCTTGACACTCTCCGACATACATTCTTCGCCATTTGTGATGAATTTGTACAAATACTGGCACCTGGCTGCAAAATATTCAGAAGAGCTACAAAAGTGTTTTAAGTCGTCTAGAGCCTAGGAAACACAGAGCTGTTAGCCTTTACTATTCACCATGGCAAGTATCAATTCATCCTAAGCTTTTAGCAAACAGCCCAAACTGTGCTTGAGATTTATTATTTTAGAACATATAGCCATATCAAACAACACAAAGTCTTAAACACACAAAGACTATGCAACAGTCTATTCTGTGGAATGTACACATTTGCCCAGTTCACATGCAATCCGTGGTTTCATGCTATGTGCATGAGATGAATGTGCATGATGTGGACCCTTACTTACCAGCCTGTGTTCCCCAATGCAATAGAAATTGAACTAAGAAGGAGGTTACATTTAGATTCACTAAGAACGGCATCATTATTTGCTGCTGGTGCAATGACTACAAATTCACGCAATCCATACCTAGAATAAAAACAATAATGCTTTCAGTTAATTACAGATTACAAATATTAAAGCCTATAATAAAATGCACATATATGTCTTTCAATGTTATTCAAGTGTGCAACATCTAATCTTTCTCAAACTGCTTAGTTTATATTCACTAAAAATATGGTTGAAGCAAACTAAGATTGAAGTTTGATGTAGTTTAGTGAATAATAAACACTGAGCATATGTCCGAAGCATCAACCTTGTTCAGACATAATACTAAGCTAAGCTTTAGAATTATGTGAATAAACTTGAATGAGCACTACTCTCACTTTTCCCCACACTTCTCCTCCAACACAGCTGCAAGGACTAAATTGGAATCGTTTGCTTCCAGTTTTGCAACTACAGTTATGACTGAAACCTAAACTACGGTTAACCGAAAAGTCCAAGCTTCATAAACTATGGTTTGAAGTCAGCTTGTTTAATTAAACTACAGTTAAGACTAAGTACAGTTTGATTTCAAGTGTAACACTAAACTGTATTTACTTAAAAATAAAAGCGAAAGCTTCCTTGTCATGGTCACACCACAGGGATGCAAAGAGTTTGAGGTTCACCCAGGCTTGTTCACATATCACTATTCTGTCTACTAGTCAGTACATCATAAATTTTATATGCTGTGACTATAATGTAGCTATATGTAATGTAATGCTTTAAAATAGAAGACATACCATCTCACTAGACAATGAGCTCTGGGAGGAAAATCATTGTTCATGCACAGAAGGTCTTGCATAGCAACTGGAATAATATCTGTAAAGCCATTCAGAATAGTGAAAGAGTTCAGTCATAATACAAACTAAACATCTACGCATCAAATATGCTAATCAATTTAATTATTTCATCAAAGAGAAGATATAGCCAGTCTGGATCCAAGCCACAGAAGTAAATAATAAAAACAAGAATAAAATTACCAGATACATTATTAAAGCTACCATATGCGATAAGAATAGAAAAACCGAACAGTTCGATTCAATCCATATATACTCAAAAGTGTCACTGAGACAAACTCCTAAATGTACATATGTTATCATGAATGTGTTACAAAGTACAAAAGTAATATTACTTAAGTGGAGTATTGTTTTATCACACCTGTGAGACTTGAACAACAGGAACCAGTCAGTAATTAAAGTACCGTATTTTTTGCACGATTGGACGCACCGGACCATAGGACGCACCTAGTTTTTGGGGGGGGGGGAATAAAGGGGGGGAAATTCCCTTTATTTCCCCCCCAAAAGCAGGTCAGGGAAACCGAACCAGGTCGAGGAACAGCGGGATAGTGGCGCTGCGCCTCCCTGCTCTCCCCCGAGCTTGTGGGGCTGGCTGATGTTTGCCTGGCGCGAGGGGCGCTCTGCTTCAGGGCGCCCCACCCGCCAGGCGGCAGGCTGCTATCCGCAGCGTGGGGAGCCCTGCGGGGAACTCCTGCAAGGGTCCCCACGCTGCGGATGTGTTCCCGAAGCGCCGGGCGCTCTGCTTTCAGGGCGCCCGACGCTCCGGGAAGCAGGTTGCTATCCGCAGCCTAGACATCCCTGCGGGACCTCCCGCAGGGCTGCCTAGGCTGCAGATGTGTTCCTGAAGCACCGGGCACTCTGCTTTCAGGGCGCCCGACACTCCGGGAAGCAGGCTGCTATCCGCAGCCTAGACACAGCTAGCGGAGCGCTAATCCCGAAGCTTGGGGCGTGCGGAGCTCAGAGCGCCCCAAGCTTCTGGGTGCCGGCAAGGTCTAGACGGCTAGCGGAGACCTTGCCGGCACCCAGAAGCTTGGGGCACGCTGAGCTCCGCACGCCCCAAGCTTCGGGATTAATGCAGCGCTCCGCTAGCCGTGGGAGAGCTGGGTCTCCCACGGCTACCGGATAGCTTCCTGAAGCCTGGAGAGCGAGAGGGGTCGGTGCGCACCGACCCCTCTCACTCTCCAGGCTTCAGCGAAAGCCTGCATTCGCTCCATAGGACGCACACACATTTTCCCTTGCTTTTTAGGAGGGAAAAAGTGCGTCCTAAGGTGCAAAAAATACGGTAACATTTAGCATCATTCCCTACAGCAGGGGTCAGCAAACTTCTACCAGCAGGCCAGCTTACTGTTCCTCAAATCTTCTGGTGGGCTAGACCACACACGCGCGCGCGCGCACACACACACACACACACACACCAGCAGGGGGCTTCTCTCTCTCCCCCACTCCCTCCCCCTGCTTTCCTACCTCCTCCGGTGGCAGTTAGGAGCCGGCAGCGGCACCTCTCGTTTCTGGGAGAGCTTTCCCAGGCGCCAGGCGTGGGGCCAGCAGGCACACCAAGCTCTGGCTGAAGCCCTGCGAAGGACCCGCCATCCTCTCTGTCTATGGCCGCGATGCTGGCCAATCCGAAGCCTTGCCACCCGTGTGCTGAGGAAGCCCAGCGCAGCTTCGGATTGGCCAGTGTTGCTGCCCGCCCAGAGGTGTCCACGGCTTCAGATTGGCTGTGGGAGCTTCCTGGAGCCAATCCAAAGCTGAGCCGGGTTTCCCCAGCACACAGGCGGCAAGGCTTTGGATTGGCCAGTGTCACTGCCTGCCCAGAGGTGTCCGCAGCTTCGGATTGGCTGTGGGAGCTTCCTGGAGCCAATCCAAAGCCGACCACACACCCATCACGGAAGTCAGTCGCCTAGCCGGTTTAGCGCGGGGACTGGCCGAGCAGGTGGCAAGGTCCTAGGGCAGGGTCCTCACGCCGGATTAAAGAGCCCCTCGGGCCTTATCCGGCCTGCGGACCTTAGTTTGCCGACCCCCGCCCTAGGGTATTTGAATTGTTTCCTCCAATGAACATTTGTTTTTTTTAAAAAAGTGATTTCAGAAAGCTTTCTTTTTTTCATAAAATATTCTGCTCTTTATTAGAAGCAGTATTCATCTTTTAATCTATCTCAACCAGCTGGAAAGGAGGATTATATGCCCAAATTCAAACTGCATTAACCTATTATATCAACTTTAAAATATAGTGACAATTAGACCACTGATATTCTACATGTTCTAACGAAAAAGTGACCAATTCAATAACGCATTATTCATCACAATATTTATAGATTAGTAATAACAAGAGGCAGATGGGGCTTGTCAACCTGGGAAGGTAGCCCATCTAGGAGAAGCAAAACTCTGAACCAAAACCTCTGCTGCCTGGCAGGCTCTCTTCGGGAGAAGAAATGGCTAAGTAAACCCTACCCAAAACTAGAGAAGAGTCACTAAGACGATTGGATGGCACCTCGTACATCTCCTCCTGGCAATTCCTGCAGTGAAGAAGCCAAACATATTGCTCTGCTTTCCTTTGGACCACATCAGTGAGGCAGTAGGGTTCTGTCATCTGTGCAGCCCAGGACGTCCATACACAGTACCCAGGCTTGCGTCTTAGGGGAGGTCACTTTGATGTTGCTAACACATCAATTTGTTTTCACCCCTGGAGGTACACTCCATTATCCCTCTCGCTCTCGCTCTCTCAAGAAAGAGAGATGTATGCCAACAACAACATTCAGTAACAACACAATATAATATAATGCCACAAAATAAAATAGTAAAGACTCAAAAATATTTGGGTGATGGAAAACGTAACTACCTTCTACTTGTTCCTCTTTTGCATCCTTGTCACTGGAGTCTTGCACAAGATAATGATGTGTCACTGAGAATCGGAAATCAGCAAAAGCAATCTCATCGGATTTCTCCTCCCATGTTTCAGTGGTATATACACCCTGAATATCAAATAGGGCAGAAACATTAGTTATGTATGGGCAAAATTATTTGCGATATAACATTACTACACATCTCTGAATGCAATTCCACTATTACAAATAGAAAGTGTTTTAAATAAGTTTCATATAAAGGAATTCTGCAAGGTTTTACTCATATATAAATCCCTGAATAACTTGAGACCAGGATACCTAGCAGACCACCTTTTATAGGACAAATTACCGGTAACTTTTATGATAATCAAAGGAGCCTCTGCTGGAAACACTGCAACCAGCAGAAGGTCATCCAGAAACCTCTTTCAGAAACAAGCCTTTTCTGTTGTAGCACCAATCCTCTAGTCTGGATGCTTCAAATGTATCCTATAAACTGAGCTTTTTACACAGGATATTTAGATGTTTGCAAGTATTATCCCACTTAGCTGCTGACTTGGTGGTTTAAGTAGGAGGTTTATATTTATTGTATCCTGATCTTTATTTGTACTTTATTGTATTTTGTTTTTATAAGTTTGTAAACTGCTGGAGGAATTCTGCCAAAATTGTTAAGTTTCTAAATAAAGATGTCATAGAATGGGACTAATGGTTTATATTTTCACCAAACAGCTCAAAAGGCAATCTTACCTTTTCCAAAACTTTGCCTGAAGAAATGCCAATAAGTTTCCAGTCATTCAAAACTTCCTCAACCCTGGAAATAAATCTAACAAGGAAAGTTATGATATAGAACTAACATCATGCAATGCTTATATTATATAACTCATAGCCATAAAAAATGAATATTAAAACATAAGGGCCTTAAAACTTTTCATGGCTGATTATTAGCACAATTTAACAGTGGCAGCTTTAGGCTACAATATTATATCTACTTACCTGCAAGTAAGTACAGTACAATGAATTTAATAGGACTTACTTCCGAGTAGACATTATAGGATTGTGCTGTAAAACAACAGATATTCAGGAGAACATCTCTCTCTCTCTCCCTCTCACACAAATATACATACAGACACAAATCAATTTTAGTAGAGCATCACCAGCACATTCATTAGCATATTTTATATCTATATATCTATCCCCCCCTCTCTCTATATATATATAATTATTATTATTATTTCGTATACAGCAGTGCCCAAGCAAGATCATTTTAGAGCTGGAAGAGCCTTCGGAGATATTCTGGCTCAACCCCTAACAAAATGCAGGAGCTACTCTACAATACATTGATAATGAAAACACATTTTGAACAAATAGAGGAAGGTGCTCTCCAAGAGGCCATTTAAAAAAGTCAAGGTCAGCATCTTGAATTGAACAAGGAAACAGACTCGCTGCCAATGAAAAAAATCTTAAGAAATGTTTTAAGTTCATGACAGCTAAAACCCATAAGCAAATTCTAAACCAGCTGAAAGTGCTTGCAGACATTTCCTGATCAGACTGTTTGACTATTATATTGTCTGTCTGGAATAAACTTCAGTTTATTCACCTTTGTAAAGTCCATTACAGATTCATGGCTTTTGTTATGCGAGGTCAAAGCTCCACTTTCATCTGATGAAAAGGAGAAATGGAGCCAAGTGTCATCAGAAACATTAATGGAACCACTCTCCAAACCTCAAACCAACTGCACCCAGCATAGAAAGCAATACTGAAATCTGGAGAACCTCAGAGGATAATTCCTATGAAGAGAAACAACAGTCTCCTTACACTACCTGCCTGGAATCCTAAAGCACAAACCTCAGCTTCCAACACAGAATCTTGAAGAATATCAGGGCCAACAGTATCAAAAGCTGCTGAGAGTTCAACAATAAAAGAAGGCACTCTTACCTATCTTTCCCTAATGCAGATAATACATCAGGATGACCATGGCTGTTTCCAAGCTAACAGAAACCTAGGTGCTTAGAATCCAAATCCACCAAGTGCTTAGAATTAATCAAACTCCACACATCAAGGAGAAAACTCTCTCACACAGAGGTAATTAAGCCACTGGAAGATTAGTGTGATTCAATCTGCGGCATCTATTTGTGTGTTAAGGTCAGGGCTGTGGGCAGGATTACCTTCACCCCTAAATGCCCTGTGCACACACTGGAGGCTGCTCCAATAATGTGCCCAGCCTCACTTTTTTTAAAGTTGGGGCCAACCATGAGCTGGTTGGCCAGACAGTTGTCACAAGTACCCTCTTCCTTTCCTTTCTGGCCCGCATCCCCAATACATGGGTTGTCAATGCACCCGCCCCAATCTCAGATTATTTTACTAGCAATGGAGGTAGTTTCCATTTTATTTTACTTTGTTATATGGGTTTACCTACATCAATACTTTTTGGTTTAATAAGTCTCTGAGCTAAGTCTGCCTGGAATCTACCTGAAGCACAGTCACACCCAGCACAACCCACAGCTTCCAATGCAAATGATCTTGATCAGATGGTCAGGGCCAACAGGATCAAAAGCTGCTGAGAGATCAACCACCATGCCATCAACCCTTTTATATTTTGGGTTTTTCGTGAATGGGTTTGAAGTTATGCAGTTACCCATTCACCCAGCATGAACCATTTTCAGGCCTAGCTCACTTGCCATAGAAACAAGTAGCAGACAGGAAGGCAGGTTAAAAAAACAAAACCACATTGCCAGGCAAACTTGCTTTTCAGTCCATCTGTGGAACAGATTTGACAACATTCCTGGGGCTGGGGACAGGCTGCAGAAGAGCCCTTTCTGGCAACATGGAATATTATTATGGGGTAGCGGTTTATCGACCCAGCAACCACATTTCAGGTGCATTCTCCCTCTCCCCAATTCTTAAGACGTCCCGCCACCCCAAAACAAGAGGGGGGCTCCCTCCAGGTGTTGTCACTGGAAGTCTCCCCCCTGCCTCTTCCTCTCCCCAAATTCGCCCAGAGCAGCTGGACCTTGCAGCCAGCTTGTCGCCAGGTCATCCGAGAGCCAAGAAGCGAAGACACAAGACACAGACAGACAGACAGACAGACAGACAGACAGACAGACACAGACACACAGACACACACACACACACACACACACACCCTTCTCCTCTACTGTCAAACACACAACCCCAACGCAGCTCCGCAAAGGGCAAAGTAGGAAACGGGACGGGAAGAGACAACTCGAGAAAGAAGGGAGGCAGTTCATTAAAAAAAAGGGGGGCCGGCAGCGAAGGAGGGTCCGCGAAGGAGGAGGAGGCGGCCCCGCCGCGAAGAGCGATACCTACCTCTCCCACTCGGAGGCGGTGGTGAAATCGGTGATTTCGAACACTTCGGACTCCGGCTGCGGGGGGGGGGGAAAGAAGACGAGTGAGGCGCTGAAGGGCGGGTGTGGACGGAGAGGGGTGAAGAGGGGCGACCCGCGGAGCGTCACCCCCTTCTTTGCTTAGAGGCGGCGGGAGGGGGTGGGGAGGGCGCTCCGAAGGCGGACTCACCTCACTGTCGGCCGCCATCTTGAGCCAGCCACCGGCCTGCAGGTCGGCGCAGCTTCCTGAAAGGGATGACGGGAGCGAGGAAGAGGCACAATAACAACACACGCACGCGCACAGAGGGGGAGAAGGGATGAACGTAGGGGAAGAGGCGAGGCGAGGAGAGGCTCCCGGGTGGGCGGAGCTTGCGCGGTGTGACTTGTCAGGACGGCCAGCAGCGAGTGGGGTAGCCCGAGCGGGGTCTCTTGTCAAAAGATAAATGAAAAAGGGAGAGGGGTATCTTGCCTAAGGAAAGATGTCCCGTCCTTCCCCCTCGCTGTGGTTCGCCACACCAACTTCAAAGCCGAAGCTCCCTGTTGTTGTGATTCTGGGTCTCCTGAATTTCTCCTGAAATGTTAAGATTTTTACACTGAAGGTTTCATTCTGATTTGGTTTGTTTTAGTTTTGGTATGGAGAACCATTTTGTCATGGATTATTGTTATCATCATCATCATCATCATCATCATCATGTGGGTGCACTCAGAAATTATGAAGTGCAGTCGAAGCCCTGGTTAATTAAAAAAAAAAATCATGGGAGAGATTTGTTCATAAAGCCAGGTTTAGCTTACATCCATCCCCGCCCTGACAAATTGCCTGGGACCTGGGTGGTCCTTTGCTGCCGCATTTCAGCATTTGATTGTCATTTGTAAAATGAGAAGAACAGAGCGTAAAATGAGCGTGGTGCACCTCTGAAGTGCTGCAAAAAAATTGTAGTTTACTTTGGCTCCAACCCAGAGAGTGTTTGCGCTGGTGGAGCAAATCAGTTGGAGATGTGGGTTTCTTACATTTGTTTTCCCAGCCAGCTGAGTCTGCTTGACTGGCAATTCACCATACAAAATGCCCCAAGGAGAGTTGCCTTGGCGACAGCCTGTAAACTAAAACAGTCTGAATGTAGCTCTGTACATGGGATGGGGGTAGGGAGACTGAAACAGAAATCATTCAGTGGGCTCTGCAGTCAAGGCTAGAACACTGGGAGTCCTGTACACCTGGGGAACTATAAGCTAACATGCTTGGAGTGTCATTGTTGGGAGAAGCAAATTGCAGGTAAGCTAGAACCACAGTGTTACTTCATTTTTTATTTTGTTTCCTCTTTTTCGCATATGAAGTTCAGTGGGTTACAGATGATATGAGCACATTTTACTGCAGTGGTATTAGCTAATTGAATTTGGCACTTTTTGTGTTAATGACACGATTGGGAGTCCAATTTGTATAAGAATAATCAATGTTGGGCTAAATTCATATTATGCATCAGTTGGTGGCAGGGATTTATAAATGAGTTGAAGACCAGCATACTTTAACATAATGCTTTCTTCCTCATATTGCGCTCCACCACCAAATGAATGGGCTCTGTCCCTTTAACCTTCACTCTGGATATATGGACTTCATTCTTCATCACAAAGCTCCTCTCTTCCCTCAGTTCATGGGGCTCATGGATGCAAGTCCATGTTGTTGTGCCAGGTGCGAATCTTGAGTGAGTCCTTGCTCTTAATAAGTTAAAGACTGCTGACTTAGAAGATGGATGGAAAAAGTATTTGAAAGCACAAGTTATAGCACTGGATTTGCTCCCTCGACTTTTGCAGACAATGTAAGCAACATTAGTTTATAGTTCATTATTTTATATTTTAAGGAAACAAGCATATGCATGCATTAAAGACAGCATTAGAAAAATATTTTAACATTCTATTTTTATAAAGTTTAATTAAAACATCCCACTCATGCAAAAAGGCCATAGATAATTAAAAATTAAAGTCCTGGTGAACAAGCAGTGTTTCTGCATGGCGCCTAAAATATGTAAGTTTGGCACCAGGCAAGCTTCCCTGGAGAGAACCTTCCACAAATGGGGAGACACCACTAGCCCATTCTCATGCTACCACCCTCTGGACTTCCCATGGAGGCGGCACATGAAGAAGGGCATCAGATGATGATCACAGGGTCAAGGTTGGTTCATATGGGAGGGAGACAGTCTCTGAGGTATTGGGGTCCTGAGCCACATAAAGCTTTATAGGTCAAAACCAGCACTTTGTATTGCTCCCAGAAACGAATTAGTAGCCAGTGCAGTCAGGCCAGGATTGGTTTGGTGAGCTCAGACTATTTTGCCCTGGTGAGCAGCCTGGCTGCTGAGTTCTGCACCAGCTTAAGTTGCCAAGCTATTATCAAAGGTATGTAGAAAATAATCCAATAATCTAACCTAAAGGTTACAAGAACATGGACAACAGAAGTTAGGCTATCCCTGTCCTGATAGGAGCATAGCTGAGCCACCAGCTGAAGCTGATGGTAGGCACTCTGTGCCACCAAGGGCCTCAAGCAACACCAATGGATCCAATAAGTACCTCTAAGCTACATACCTGCTCTTTCAGAGGAGGTGTGACCCCATCAACTTTACACAGTTTCCACTTCATAAAGGTGGAAGTGGTTTACCATAGGACTAAAAGAAAATGACATTCAATAAAACCTCCCAAAACTAGATCAAAAAGATAAAAACAAATCTATATAACTATATAAAACTGAACAGTGTACAAAACGATATTAAGAGTCAAAGTCCAGTAAAGTGTCGGTAAACATACAAGCTTTTAAGGAGTAGGTGAAAGTTATTACTGCCTTTGCCCAAGGAAGTGCATTCCAGAGGGTAAGCTTAGAGCTTAGAAGACCAACTTCAATATGGTAACAAAGGGACAATCTGTTGGTCATGTAATAACCAGCAGGATATCCTCAGAAAATCTTAAAGATGAGTTTAATTCAGTAGTCACATTCATGACATTTTCTGATTCAGCTGTTACAGAGAAATAGATCTGGGTGTCATCAGCATACACTCCTAATGAGTGCCCCCAGCATATTGTGTTATAATTCTAAAAGTTTTTTTTTTAATTAAGAAATAATTGTTACCACCTGTAATCTGCAACCTCCTTTCATGTAACGATACAATTAAAAGACACTGTAGGGTTAGTGGCTTTCCTCTGGAAAGAGGAGGATGCACTGCTCTGGGTAACCATAGTAATTAGAAAGCTCTTTGTGTAGTTGATCACCATATGTAGGGAAAACAGATGTCATCTGCAGACAGAGTGCGGATGATGCCCCAGCCCCAGTTAATACAAGTAAGAGAGCCAGATGACTTCAAATGCTTTTGTAAGTAAGCATATATGTTATTCTATTTTTTCTCTCTTTATTTAGCCAATTATTTTATTCATCTGATTGGAAGCAAGTTCCAAAGTCGGTGTTTTCTTTTTTTAATTAGCAACATTGTGACTGTTATCTCAAGAGAAGGGAATAGGCTAATTTCCTATACTTAATAATTTCCTGTCTTACTTCTTCTCCTCATAAAAGTGACTGAGCATAGTGTGATGGCGGAGACATGCTTTAGCATCTCTGAAGGGCTAGATTCAAGTAAAGTTTATGGCTTATCTGTTAGGATAAATCAGTAGCAGGCAAGATAGATCAATAACTTGTCTATGGTATAACCACCCAAGTATTAAACTGCAGATTAAGTTGTACTGTTAAAGCAGAAAGATAATGCTGCAGGAGGCAGCAACCCTATATGCCAGATGGCTAGCAAAGAAGACAAAAGTCAGGTCAATTCACAATACAAAGTTTTGGCTAATTATGTTCTAGCAAAATTATAATATATAAGACAAACAATAAGACAAATACAGCTAATTTCCAGTCTTAGCAGAACATAAAAAAATGGGAAGAAATAAAACAAAGAAAGATAGTACAAAACTCTTGCCACAAGCCTGCTCAGTCCTTTGGAACCCAATCCATATCATTTTGCTTTCAAATATTAAGACTAAAGGGTAAAACAAAGGCAGAAAAATTGTTGAGAGAGAGAAAGAGTTTAGAATGGAGTCACCCTCTGTTCTCTCTCACTCCCTTTTACTCCCCCTTCCCCACTGTCTGTATACATGGGTGACTCCATTCTAAACTATATGTCTGATGCAAGGCTTAAGAAGTAAAGCTGAGTATTAGCACTATATTATTATTATTATTATTATTATTATTATTATTATTATTAATACCCCACCCATCTGGCTTGTTTCTCCAGCCATGCTTATTGAGTGGTATCCATGCTTGAACTCATTTAAGAACTTCCTAAACAATACTGATTCATTAATAGGTGGTTTTTCTAAACTTCCAGCTCAACCTATCACCACCAGTGGCATTTCATCCTATAAGAATGGTGCAGCTTCCTCCTTTAGAAGACAAAGCCAAGAAAAATGCTGATTGTAATAATCTGCCCAATATTTTGAACCACTATTCCATTCCTACGAAGCATACTGAGGACCAGAATCACAAAATTATAACAGATGGCTTCACCGTCCTTGGAGATCCACACTCAGTCACCCTGGATAACTGTCATATGACCTTTCAATATTCCAAAGCCCAAGAAACTGAACCGCAGTTTGAGTGCAGCAGATATGGAGCAGATATAGGAAATGAAGTATCCAGTGGTACAATGCATCAGGTTTTGGCAACCTTTGAGAGTTTAAGTATTACAAGCAAAGACTGTAGTTTTGACCATCCTGATGGTTACTTCAGCCAAAGCAAAGTAGTACATACAACAGAAAAATATGAATGTTCTCCTTTGGGGCATCAAGATAGTTCCAAAGCTAAGAACTGGGGAAAATATTTTGCAAAGAGGAGTGGCAGCCCTAAGCTACAGTCAAGTAAAGCAGAATCATCAGAGGTGAAACCAGATCCGAACGAACATACAAAAAATACTATGAATATTGAACCAGGAAATACTGATATGGATTCAAGTCTGCAAAGGGAGGTTACAGAACATCATGCTTCAGTGATTACTATTCCTAATACTTTGATGGATCTTGAACAATCTGAAAGCAGTATTTGTACAGCAATCAACCTGGGAATGATGGAAAACGTCACTGTGTCTGAAGCTGCTGAAAGCAATATTACGAAAGCTACTCCCATTAGCCATATTACAATATCTAACCATGAACCAGATCAGATCTCCCATGTTTCTAGACACTCTGCTCAAAGAAAGAGCATGCCAGCTAACTTAAGCCACAGCTTCAACGTATTTGCTCATAAAGGGAGTGAAAATTTTAAAGTAAACAGCAACAGAACCACCTTGGCTCTAAAGGCTACTGTGTGTACCAAGATGCCTCAAGATTTTATTCTTTGGGGCAAGAGTTCTGTCCAACACCATGCTAACAAGGTAAAGAATCCCACTTCTCATTCTCAAGGACTAGGATTGTCTCATGCAAAGGCTGGGATTTCCTCAAAGCTTCAGAAGAAACACCTTCAGCAGGAGAAATGCCGCTTCGGTCAAAGCAGTCAGAAACCCCCAAAGCAGATGCTCCCCAGCAATTCCAAACATTTTCCTGGCTCAGGAAAAACCATCACTCCTTTTCCTGTAAGACAAGCACAGTCTTCCGTAGACTTCGTAGACCTGAAGTACAGTGACATGTTCAAGGAAATAAATTCAAGTGACAAAGGTCCTGGCATTTATGAAATGTTTGGAACTCCAGCATATTCCAGGGAGCCTAATGACTGTGAAAACAGTTCCTGCAGGAATGTGCACTCTGCTCCAGCTGGGAGGCGCACTGCAATGAAACATAAATATAACCATCTCAGTGCAAAGAAGAGTGGCAGAATAAGAAATGCCCAGAAGAAAACATGCCCCAAATCACACAAGAATTCCCTTGGCATTAAACAGAAGGAGAAGGATTTGGGGCAAAGAGGGGTATCTGGGTTAGAGGGTTGCTGTCAGAAGCAGAAGGAAAGTGTGATTGGCCCTAAAACAGAAGGGCAAATAAAGAGTGCAGCACCATTTTATGAAGATGATGATCAGCAGCTGCCAATTCCTACCGAGTTTACTCTACCAGCTCAACAAAATGAAGTCATTCCTAATTCAAATTTGTCAACTATTGAAGAAGTCTCATTGGATCACACTTCAGAGGCCGGCGATGCTTTCATTAGTAAAGCATTTGCTATCAATGTTCAGGAATTACTTTGGCCAAAGGTTAAAGTTCATACAGAATATGCTCCTTTCTTAAACTATGCAAAAGATACAAATGAACATATAAATGTAGCACAGAACAAAAGTTTAATGCAGGCGAAAATTGGATCAACTGCTTGCCTTGAGGATCTGGATGCAAATCAGGTTTTGTTCTGTGATGATAGTCAAAGGAACCCCCCTGCACTATGTTTTCCAAACAGAGTAAACTCACCTCCTCCACAAAGCCCACGAGTTGAAAAAGTTGGTTTATCAACTGAACGGACTTGCCTTCCTGCAAACTCTGTTTCCCAGGAATATCCAAACATCCTGATCTGCAGTGAAGAAATAACTGAAGACTCGTTTTGTTGTTCTGTATCTGAGCTGCTCTCTCTCGATAGAGCAGATGGCAACCGTTCGAGAATAGCTACAAAAAATGCAGATACTGTGTTACAAAATGGAAACACTGAGAGTAAAGGAAACAGCGCAGCAAGTGTTAGAAATTGTAAGGTAATTATTGAAGTATTTATATGTATATTCAATAGCAATAGAACAGTGAAAGCCAGTCAAATATTTAAAATATGTTGTGCCTTGATATCTAGGACTCAATTTCTTACCATTCAGAAACCCTTCAGGTAATCTTGGGCAACTCTTTATTTTCAGCCTCAGCTTTCCATTTGTAAATAGCAATCAGAACAAAATAATTGTACTGCTGGATCAAACCAATGCCCATCTAGTCCAGATGTCTCTTACTTTGACAAGCACACCAATAATGTAATGGTTTTCCTCTGCTCTCACCAGCATGTGGTACTCAGAGGTACACCATCTCTATAAGTGAAGGTCCATTTAAGTATTCTGTGCTAACAGCACTCAGTAGATCCAACCACCAAGTTACCGTAAATAGCAGCAATCTTTATCTCAAGACAGCTGTGATAAGAGTTTTTGTCTCTCTCTCAGGAAAGAAATAAGGTCTATTCAACATACCATATAAATGACCCTGACCTCAAGCCTCTCTTTGCATTATTTCTCATTCAACATGTTCTGGCTTGCTCTTCTGTCCTCTTTTTACAGGATTTTTCTCCAGATTTCCTGGAATCCAGTAAAGAAAATAGATTTCTAAATGTGGTTACATTTTCCGAAAACAATGTAGCTAGTGAAGGACCTATCCTGTGGACCAAAGGTGAAATCCTTGGAAAAGGAGCCTATGGCACAGTAAGTTACATGGGGAGTATATATAACACCCCTGTTATCTCAAAGTGTATTCACTGTATCAGTGGCGTATCGTGGGTTGTCAGCATCCGGGGCAAGGCAAGTAATTTGCGCCCCCTAACCCGTGGATTTTAGTAGGGGCAGAGAGCTGCGAGTGCGAGTGCCCCCCCCAGATGTTGCGCCCAGTGCGGCCGGCCCCCCCTGCACCCCCCACGCTACGCCACTGCACTGTATCTCCCAAAGGACATTTTAGCATCAATAAACCTTGATCAATCCTAATTACAATTCCAGTCCTTCTAAACAAGCACCCCCCCCCCCCAATATGGTGTCCTCCAAATGTTTTGCACTGCAACTCCCATCAGCCCAGCAATATACTGGCTTCTAAGCATAAAGTAAATAATGTACAATTGTGGGTGTTGTTAATCCACCACAATTGCATCCCTGATTAAAGCTGCTTTACTTTCTCTAAAGGAAATCAAGTGGGCTTTGTGTCATGGGACTAGATAGGACAAAATCTTATCTGAACAGACTTCCAAATGTGCATTTCAGGAAGCCATCTAAACCTCTGGGTGAACCACAAAATTGGTGAGAACTGTGAAGGAGTCTGCCAGGGCAGGCGGGAGGAGGCACTGTGGGTAGTATCCAGTGTCCTCATTCTCTTAGCGCAATAATTTACATTTGGAGAATGGAACTGCTCCCTCTCTTCCACCAGAAAGTGCACACCCCATACTCTCCACAAATCTGCTTGGAGGATGGTGAGGGAAACCCGAGAACAAATTTAGCAGGTGCACATGGAAGAAAAGGGTGTTCAGTTATGCAGTGGCAACTCCTATAAAGCAAACATGGGAGTTAAGCAGGCCTCAGTGTGGTCAGAGCTAATAATAATAATAATAATAATAATAATAATAATAATAATAATAATTTATTTATATCCCGCCCTCCCCAGCCAAGGCCGGGCTCAGAGCGGCTTACAAGCAATAATAAAAACAAGATGAATGATTACAACTTAAAAACAAACATAAAATACAGCTTAGATGGAAAGACCACCTATGAACCCTGTGTATGCCTCACTGAATTTTATGATGGAAGAAAGGTTGGACTTGGGTTATTTACTGCCAATGTCTTCATAGCTTTCAGATGAGGGCACTCACTAAAAGCCCTGCATGACAAACACTAGTGAGGTGGCCTTTAAATACTGTGGGTTGGATTTGAAAGTGCCTCTTTTGCTCATGGAAGAACTATTATATGCTCACACAGAATATTTTTTGTGATCAGAAGGGCTTAAGTATGAACTGGGCTGTCTCTTCTTTAGCAGAAGAGTATACCAGGAGCCGATTTTCTCAGACTTTGGAATATGATTTTTTTTTTTGGTGGGGCAACCAATTTTCATTAATATGTTGTTGATGTTTTTACTATTATTGTAGTATTTTATGTGGTAAATTACCTTGTCATATTTTCTATGGAAATAAATGAATACCAGATATAACTGCAGTCATAATTTAAGCAGGATGAGTTATAATGTATTTAAATTAGATGCATGAGAACAGCATGTGTGAGTACATATAAATGTGTGTGCACACAGGAATGTATCTGTAGTTCCACTACCAAAATAGACATTTTTAATTTTTAGGTTTATTGTGGACTTACAAGCCAAGGACATTTAATAGCTGTGAAACAAGTAGCACTGAGTACCTGTGACCAAATTGGGACTGAGAAGGAATATCAGAAACTGCAATATGAAGTTGAGATTTTGAAAAATCTAACACACATCAACATTGTAGGGTACCTGGGAACAAGTTTAGAAGACAACATAGTGAGTATCTTCATGGAATTTGTTCCAGGTGGTTCCATTTCCAGTATTATTCATCGATTTGGGCCATTGCCTGAAATAGTGTTTTGTAAATATACGAAACAGATTCTACAAGGGGTTGCATACTTGCATGAAAACTGTGTGGTCCACAGAGATATTAAAGGCAACAACGTCATGCTGATGCCCAATGGTGTTATCAAGCTCATAGACTTTGGATGTGCAAAGCGTTTAGCCTATGTAAGTCTGACTGATGCTCACAGCGAACCACTGAAATCAGTGCATGGCACTCCTTATTGGATGGCACCAGAAGTGATAAAAGAATCTGGCTATGGGAGAAAATCAGACATCTGGAGCATTGGCTGCACTGTATTTGAGATGGCCACAGGAAAACCACCACTGGCTTCCATGGATAGGATAGCAGCCATGTTTTATATTGGTGCTCACAGGGGAATCATGCCTTCCTTACCCAACCATTGCTCGACAAAAGCAGCAGATTTTGTTCATCTGTGTTTCACCAGGTAAGTCGTTATTAATATTAAAAGAGATATTAAATATCTGTAAATATTAAAGAGATATCCTTTTAATCATTATCTTTTCCTTAAGTAAAATGTGTAGTTCAATGAGTTCCTTAAAAAGGTACGGGAAATTGCACCAGGTCTATGGTGTGACACGTAGATGGCAAAGAAAAGGTCCAAGGTCCAGTCTTTGGTACCTGCAGATAGGGGTTGGGAAAGAGTTCTGCTTGAAATAAGGAAAGGCTGAATATCTCCCTTCCACATGTCTGGGACCATTTGTCCCCTGTAAAAGTGGATAGGAGTATGTTCTGCATCTTTTTTGCAGCAGTGTCTGAAACCTAAAAACTGTCAGACTGGGGTGATGGTACCATTATTTAAGAGAAGAAGCAGAAGCTTTTCTAGCTTCCCCCTTTATTTTAATAAGAACTAAAGCCTTTTGTCCTGGGCAAAGGCCATAAAACCATTTGAGAACTGTCAGGAATCAAACCCTTAAATGTCAAAGAAAGAAGCCCCAATCATTAAAAAAGAATATAAAAGCTCAAGCACAACCTTTTGATGCTCACCTAGTCCCATGTGATAGACAAGTTTTTCAAAAGTAGATTTATTACTAGACAAGTAATAAATCTATGTTGCTGACAGAAGCATTATCAATTACAATAAATATATTTTTTCTATTGTTTTCCAAACAGGGACCAGTATGAGCGACCTACTGCTCTACAGTTGCTGCAGCATCCCTTCATGATTTAAAAACCTCGTGAACTTTGCAAAGGCTTCAGTAGATGACAGATTTCCCTTACTTATTGAAGAGGTTAAATGAAATTTAACATTTAAACTTTCGGTTTGAGAATGGCTAGGCTATAGTGTGATTGGTATGAAAGCTGTGAAAGTTACAAAGTTGTAAATTCTTGTTTTTCATTTTCAAATATAGACATGATGCCATTTCAGGACGGCAAACTTTGTATCAAAATGTTGTGGCTGTAGAACACTTAATTTCATTTTAAAATTAAAATCAGACATTTTGACATCTTTTGGCTTTCCTACCCCTGCAATTCATCTCTCCACCCCCCACCCCCACTCAAAGCCTAGGAGCCAAGCAACACAATATTAAGTGTGGACAGCTCAGTAGAAGAGACAGGCTGTCTGCAATTGCATAAAAGGAGGCTCATCTTAATAGGCAGTGGTTAATCAGCCAGTCATTCAACCACCATGAATGGAAGGCAAAATAATAATTCCTTTCCCCCTCTACTTCCACGCTAAATCATCTGCAGAAGGTTGGGGGAACTCTGTAGCATTTGAAATGGTGCGGGGATTGGTGAAAGTTGCCTCCAGTCAACCCTTATTTTTGTGGATGGAATATTCTGGATTCAACCCAAAATAATAATACTGGTACATGAATGCTCAACTTAATAAAAATAATCATGCAATTCACTTTTCTGATCAAAGTAGAAAAGAATAAAAGTAACAAGAGATTTTGAAGTGTTGCTTCTCACAACAGAAATGTAAGTCATTGTCTTTTATTATTTTTTTTCCACAAAAAAAGAAAAGAATTTAATTTCATTTTGATGAAATAAGCCTAGCCTCTGGATGACCAAGTGACATTAATAACAACTGATATTTCCTACCCCTAGATAGGCCATTTAGAGCCATTTTAAATTGTAAATATGCATCCTAGAATAAAAACATACCTGTTTCCAGGCAATGTATGTGCTTTTATCCATAATACAAGGTAACCTTGGGTTCAGCAGTCTCTCAGCCTAACTTGAAGGTTGAGAGGATATAACAGTATAACCTTTTAATATATTGTCAGGCCTGGTCGTTGTCCTCTTCAGATCACCACACAAATGCTGCTTGTTCTTTTATAACTTTTTATTGCGTATTAACAAAACAATCTTATAAACGGTTCTTAACTATTATTCCTCAGAGTCACTTCTTTCAGATACCTTCTGAGCTCTGCTTCTCCGTGACCAGCCTCTCTCAAAAAGGCGAAGGCACGCTTTCCCGCTCTTTTTTCTAACCTTCTGGCTAGAGCTGGCTTGTATCTCCCCTCTTCCCAATCTGAGCTAGAACTTAACCCTTGCGTTTCCTGTGAACAGCCGGTCCCTCCCTGTTGTTCCTCTTGCTCCCTTCTATTAGATTCACTGCTCCCCTTCTCCCCTTGGGGAATGCTTTCTCCCTCTGAGAAACTGGAAACTTCTAACTCTTCCCTGACATATATTACACTATATCTATCAACAATATTACCCAGGAGTTACTTTCCCCTCCCCGTTAGATGTTCTGACATGTGCATAGCTAGATTTTTTTCTTAAATAAATTATGACCTTGGGTTATCCTAATAATCTTACCTGTAATGTAGGCAGATGAACATATGCCCACTTTCTCCTGATTACATATGGTTAATTCAGTACTTCAAACCAATATTGCATTATGGAAATAGGGGTGGGGATTTCACTTCCACATTTCTTTTCCCCTGAGAAAGCCCTATTAAAACATTTTTCTTGAACTTTCAGCCTCAAGCCCAACTACACATACATGGCTACCTTCCCTTTGGAAAGTTAAGGAAGAGGTAGTTGTTAGAGAGCAAGGAATTAGTCCAAGAGACGAAGTTTCTTTCTGAGGTTTGACCAGAGGAGAAAGCAGCAAGTTGTCTGAAGAGGGGGAGAAAGTACCTAAATCAGGCTTCCTCAACCTCAGCCCTCCAGATGTTTTTGGCCTACAACTCCCATGATCCCTAGCTAGCAGGACCAATGGTCAGGGATAATGGGAATTGTAGTCTTAAGGCTTCCTCAACCTTGGCCTTTCAGATGTTTTATCTAAAATATACCCACCCCATATTGGTACTTTTCAGTTAGTTGCCCAAACTTAAATAGAAGCCACTGAAAGGCAACTCCCAGGGAACTCAAGTTTTTCTATGTATGGGTATTTGGGGAACAGAGTGTAAAGATGCCACAAATTATATTGATGTAGTATTAGAATATAATAATAATTTTATAATTTATACCCCACCCATCTGGTTAAAATCCCCAGTCTTCACACTCATCCTGAAGTTTATAAATGGTCTACAGTATTGCCATAGTTGAGTTTATAGATCTATATAAAATTAAACCACTGAGGGTAGAGGTGAATCTGTTAAGACCTAAGGCAGAGGTATAAAAGTGCAATTTAAATGCCAGAATTCAAAGTGCAGCATTGACTAATCCCTGCATTCAGTGGCTATCATGATAGTCCACTCAACAAATGACAGTAAACTCAATAGTGCATAGCACCACTAATGGGAAACATGACTTGAGGTCCACAAAAACTGGGGCAGCAATTCCACGTATATTTATCGCAGAAGCACCATGGATTCAATAGGACTTGCTTCTGAGTAGACATTTATAGATAGGATTGTACCAAGAGTTCTCTTAATGCAACCATATGGAGTATGCTCCTTTCATGGATTTAACGGAAGTACTCAGCTTTTCCCATTTCTCATGCGCACCTTTTTACTTTGTGGAGAGTTCCCAATTATTTATCCCATTAATCACTCGAGTTTCCTTCACTTTGCAAAAATAACCCAAACCACATTTTGTCAATAAATTTGTTCACATCAGATGCTACTCCTATAGGTGCATTCTATAATACATTCAATGTATGCTACCCAATATTATTACAATTACTTTCAACTTTTACTCTGCACAATGGTCATCTCCCAGCTATCTTTTTCTCCCTTGTCATGCTGGAGGGCCATTGTGGCATGGATAAACTCCCATGATTTTATTTATTTTGCATCAGCTGAGTTTATCAATTTCATAAGTGTGCATTTTTTGAATGAGGGGCATACTGAAACTTGTTTATTAAAATGCGAAATTTTCAAGTTGAGCTTGAATTTGTGTGGCATGCTCTACTAAGAATGCTTTAGGATACATGTTGGTCTAAATGTGAGAGATAAAGCAGTTTATTTGCAAAAGTGCTGTATTACCTACTGCTGCCCCCAAAAGGTATGTCGCAATATCTTAAGCCTGACATAAATGATCTGTAAACTAATTTCAATTACTTATTGAAGAAAAATTGCAAACATCTAAGAAACCAAACCATGGTATTTTCATGGTTATTATTTAAGTCTTAAATTAACTCGAGTTAATTCTACACATCTTACTTTAGGCCAGCCCCTTGTGTTGTTTGCATTTTAAGAGAATTTTATAGTTCTTTGGTACTTCTGCAGTTTATATTTTACAGACCTTTGTGGCAATTTGACTAGGCTCAAATCTCTTCAGCAGTTTTATCAATACAGATCTAGAAGACGTGTGCCCCTCCATATGTTAAGAGTACACCTCCAATCATTATTAGCCATGCTGGCTGAGGTGAGACCAACTATATCTGGAAGGTCATGTTTCTTATCCAAGAATATGGCTATGAAAGGAAACACTCATTCAATCTTCAAATAGCAACATTTGCATTTATAGGAGGAGGACGGACCAATCCTATGGTCATTTGTAGAATACACAGGGTTGATTATAAGTACCTGAACAGAACCTCATTCAACTTATGGATTTCTGCAAAGGTAAGACAAGAGCTGTATGTTTATTAGGATATTTATCTGTCTTGTAACATGTATCCATTACATCCTCATGTAGTAATGGGTAAAAAGCATTCCAAGGCAAAGCTACAGGCTTGTAAGCAAATACTATGAGGCTTTGTAAATAAATTTTATTTAAAGTAAACATTTACTGTTTGTCTTCTTCCTACTGGGAATCACAATTTAAGACATTTTAATCTTGCTTACACCGTATGGCAAAAATTCTTCAGGATTTAATAGCATGGATGAGGTAGCGAATAAAGTCTAAAAAGGCTAAAAAATATGCAACAATGCAGGATCAAGTTTCACAATACAGGGTTTTAAGAAATATTCTTTCAATGTAAAAAGTTACAAGGGTGAAGTTGTTAACAGTTTTGGATGAGGCAGACTGTGAAGGGCTAAGGACTAGATTAAAATCTGAAGATACATTATTCATAGTGTCCATGTTCAAGAAGTGTTTAAAAAAGACACCCATAATTCAAATAAACGTCTTCAAGTATGTAGTACAAAGTTTTGCATTACTGGCGACTGAATATTACATAGTAATTGATGCACAAGTAGTTACATTATACTGTAACTACAAATTAGATACATGCTCAACAATTATCTAAAACACTTAGCTTAGTGTAGCTAACGGGGTTTAAACTTCAGATTTGCTGCTGAAGTGTTTATAACCAATTAGAGCATAAACTGTGCAAGAACAGATGTTTCCAAATAGTGAATCCCTCTCAGACACGAGGATAACTTAATAAAATCTTTACATTAAATACCCAGTAAGTAACACTTGCTACTGTACTGAATTTATGCTGAGGTAAATTCCATGCACTTAGGGTTAGCTGGTAAAATGGGACATCGGCTTTTAACAAAAACCCATCAACATTCACTACGGTCATCAATTGTTTAAAAAAGGCAGGTGAATGAAAACAGTAATATGACACTTACAGCCATAAAAATGTATACTAGTGGTTTAATTGGCGAGTGATTATTCAGAGCTGAAAAAACCTCCAGTTTTGTTATTACAATCACAAGTACAATTCACGTAGCATACGTGACAGTTCTTTTATTGTCTGAGATAAGGGAAAAGTTGGGATACCAATAATTGTATTTATTGCAAAGATAGTATTCCACCTGTAAAAGAAATATGGCATTTCACTCACATAACACACTTTTTTTTTAAAATTCAAAACGTGGCTGTCTGTATGAAATGCTAATGGAAAACAGTGATCCCTGTTCACTAATAACTTAAGTTTTTTAAAAAACTTACTAATTTCACTATACGTTTACGTATTTCAGTTCTTAAATCACGTTAATCTATATAACCATTATTAACAGCTCTGTGTCTCTATTACTGCATCAAGCCAAACATTTAAATGCACTTTCACATCAAAAAGATTATATAAACTTTATTTTTGCTTCCCCTTCTGAAAGCTACTGACATTTCAGCAGTCAACTTGGGTTTGTTTTTCTAATTAAAAAAAAAAAACTACAAATGGAGGCCTGAGCAGTTTTCACATTGCCTCACTGGAGATACTGTGTTGTGGCTGACCATCCATCCATACTTGGTACATGATCCCCAATGAGTGAAGTGCTCTCAGGAAGTGGCTCCCAATAAGGCCTACAGTTTAACAGGAAGTGCCACTTTTATTTATATTTCTGATTGACTTTGATACAAGGGGGGAAAGTTATGTATATTTGTTATACTTACAAGCAGCTCCAATCCTGAGTATTTATGGTTTATCTAAACATACAAAAATGTATGTACATTTCTCTCCACTTTTGTTGTAAACATTTGTCAGTATACTTTACATATCCCTTCTTTGAAACATGCAAATCATACATACAGTATAAATACACATTAAAAAAAATACACTCATTCATAAACTAAGCAACAAAAACTGTGGCTGGCATATTCAGTTATAAATAATCAATGTGCGAGGCATTCCATACAGCTAAGAGCAGCCATTCAAACCTACTGTTCTCATCTGTGTTTGTGGAAAATACTGTGATTTTTGCACCTTCCAAGTCATTTACAGTATTTATAACACTATCGTATGTGGAGATAGGCTCATTTACTATACCTCTTCTTCTCAGAGTGAAGGATAAAGCAGCACTTACATATATTATATATATTTATATATATATATATCTATATAAAGTAGGGCAGCAACTGCTGGGGTTGCGCTTATGAAGGTTTCCATTCTAATATTCTTAAATAAAAAAAGGAGAAAGGGACCAAAGCAACTGGTTACATATTCATTCCTTGGGCACTTAACAGTGAATCCAGCATGTCGAATGTGTCTTTGTAGTCCATATGCTGGCTGTTTGTACTGTACTCGTGACTGGCATCAGGACCGTTCTCCACAGGGTTCTTGTCCAGTTTCACGAGGGTGCTGAGATGTCCGTAGCCCACCTGGTATGCGACAGGGGGAGGAGGGGGTAAGGGAAGGTTAAAAACAGAGTTGAGAGAGGATACATACTGCTTAACAGAGGAAGAACTAGATGAACTACCTGAACTTTTGGAACTTTTGCTCATTTTGGAGTGATGGTTGTGAGAAGCATCATTGATGTACAGCCTCTTTCTTGAAGAGCCGGAACTAGAGGAATTGGCATCACTGCTCAAGCCAACAGGACTCCTCAGAACAGCTGGCGTTAATCCATCACTACTATGTTTAGTGCCACCACTACTACTGCCACCAGTATGGGAATGGGAATGCTTATGACTGCTACCATGATGGCGGTTTATGGAATGTTCCTTGTGCTTTTCCTTGTTAACATGGGGACTAGAGTGCTTGCTTTTCCCACTGCCCTCATCTGATGAGCTATGCCTTTCTGAGGAAGAGACTTTGATTTTCATTTTCAGGTCTTCTTTGCTCGAGTTCTTTTCTGTGGGTGGAATGGGTATCCGCAATTTGAGTGACCCGCCCTTTTCTTTTTTGTCAGGCATGTGTTTTTCAGGCTTCTCTGCATTTGTAATGGGAATTTTCATTTTAATAGGGGAAGTTACAGAACTGCTACTTGTTGCTTGGGGTTGAGTGTGCTTTTTGTATTGCTGCTCGGGGCCCATATAGTGTTCTCTTACATCCAGTTCGAGGGTTTCTAGCTTGCGTTTCTCTCTGTATTTATCCAACGACATTTTCTGAGGCATTATTACAGGTGCAGATGTCACCTGCCCATGGTATTTGTTTCCCGGTTTGTGCACAGTAGAATGCTCAGAGAGTTTGTCAGCTCTGTGATGTAATCCTGAATGTAACTGCAATGAAGTTCCTGGTTGAAAGTTTATGTTGAACTGTCCACCAGGCAGTGAAGTATCTGGTTTCTGAGAATACATCTGTTCTGTCCTTGTTTGATCTTGGTGCTGAGGCCACTCTTGATGTGCTGACAGACTGTAAGAAGAACCTGGCATTCCTGTGGCCAGTATTGCCAGATTTTCTTGACTATCTTGAACAGAGATACTTCCTGAGTTCAGAGGAACTGGGGCAGGAAATGTGGATGCAGATGGTTTTTGGAAAGTTGCATTTGCAGATACACCAGCAACAGCATCTACTAAAATGGAATTCTGAACCAAAGATGAACCAAGAAGGGAGTTATCGGATGCCTGACCATCTCCTTTAGGTTTCCTTGCAGCCTGATTAGCCTACACAAGGATAAAAGTGTAAAATTAGGACATAATCTGAAGTGTAACATCTACAAATACATCTGGCAGTCAGTAGAAGCTACTCAGTTCCAAAACTGAAGAACATGATGCAACTGCAATTAGTTATTTTACTCTGAACCTTGACAAAGAACATTGAGCTCAAAAGCTCAGTGTTTTTGAACATCAGTTGGCTAAATAATAAAAAAATACTCACTTGGATTAAAATTTCCCTTATGCAAACTTCTGCTGGGGGAGATGATTAACATAAATTCCTCCTTTACTCTGCACATCCTAAACACCTGTTCGGGTTAGAAGACCCTCTAGAACAGTGTGAGGATACAACAAAAGGGAAATTGGCAAATATCACTTCCCCTCTCCTTTCCTCAAGTGGAAGCCTCATCTCGACTTAAGACGCTACCATTTGTGGTAGGGTAACTCTGGGTCTAGCTTACTACATGTCATTTTCACAACTGTTTTATAGTTGTTATAATGAAGATTTTATTGGTTAAATTACTGGAACATCAAAATTCACCTAGCAAGTGATAGGTTGGATGCTGGCTTTCAACAAAGCTGAAAGCAGATCAGCAGATGCTTGCATATAGTATAGATGAGGCAGTTTCTTTACCATAATAATCTCTTACCCTCCAATTTCGAATCCTCTTTAATCTATTGGGAGTTTTCTCCAGTATCTGAAGAAACTCATGTGTCAGCTCTGTGAATGAAAACAAAATTAAGTGAAACACCTAAACAACTAGCTCAATTCCTATTAGCAACTTTCAGCACTTTTTAATGACTAGACTTAACAAAATTTATATAGAATACCACTTGATTGTAAACCCCACCCGAAGTGGCTATCTATTCAATCAAAAGAACCTTACATATGCCTGAAACTAGTTTTCCAAGTCACTGCTTAAGATACTTTTTTTGGGGGGGAGGGGGGATTTAAAAAGTAATGGGGGGAATACAATATATTTTAATGCCACTCCTCAGTATAAACCTCCAGCGTGATCCACCCTGGTAAATACACATCCACACCCAAAACAGTATATGTAGCATTATTTTTAAAAGTCAACATTTTAAAAAAAGTGTTAACATTCAGCATGGATGAAGCTATAATAAAAGAAACTTGCATTACATACTGAAATGGTAAAAACCTAGTCTGCAGGTAACTGCTGGATAAGTGCCTTTTTAGCCATCATGGTAAAGGTTAACAGGAATGTCACAAACAAAATAACTATAAACACAAATTTAAATAAAAGAATAAAGGAAAACAGATTTTACTTACCATCAAGTAATTCTAAAGTAACAGAAGGATCTACATATTCCCACCAATGCTTTCCATCAGTTGATACCGGAATCTCCCAGTTGGACCACTTGCAAGCCAAATGTATACAGACACATGCTATCACAGTTGGTTTGTATTGAAGACAAAATGTAGTAAGGTGCAGACTGTAGTTGGAAATGTTTCACGATGGAAGAACAAACGTCAAACATGGAAAAGAACAAAAAACAAGAAGAGAGCACTTATCACCACAGTATTCAAGGTCTATATTATTAAGCTATAAATATTTGGGTTTTTTTAATGTACAACTTTGGGACTTTATATTAAAAAACAAAACATACAGGTATTCATACACAATAATTTAGATCTGTTTCTGCTGATAAAATGGAAGAACTACTACAGTATTCTGTTCTTCCAGCAGTACAGGAACTTAATACACAAGGAAATCAAAATATTAGCATTCATCAATATCAATATTTCTGCAAAAATATACTCCTTCAAATTTTATGGCATTGTAATGTATGTTTCATTTTGAAAGTTAGTGAAGTAACGTGTAAAGCAATATGTAGGGGGGAAATGAAATCCCTGCCAGTCCAGCCTGCAACATAGTTTGCATTAGTCAAGTCAACCGAGTCATGATCAAGTAAAAAATTCTAGCTGGAAGCAACACAACTGTGGCAATTCCATGTTCTAGCATTGATTTGAAATTTGAGCTAATGGAAAGATACTCATTCTAACAAGTGTGTCCGCCCTAGCAAGTACTTATTAAACAAATATTTGATTATGTGTATATTTACACTATGTCCTAGATCCAGAGATTTAAGCAGGAAAAACAATTCCATTTAATCAAGGCAGCCCCACCCAATTCCTCTCATTTCCTTGTCTACTGCAACCTTCAGTGGCCTATCCCATAGGGTCCACTGTGCCTTAGGATTGGCTTGAGGTGGTGGTGGTGGGGTGGATCCTGGAAAGCCCTGCTGCATGAGCAGAGTTCCACTTTTATTTTCTCTGGATCCAACACAATGAGCTTAAAATCACATGCTCCTTTCTTTTTTCCACACCATAATCAGTTCATAATTAATCATTCAAACTGCAAGCCAGAATAACATAGGCATTTAGTTCCTCTTTCATCTCCTCAAACCCTCTTAACAATATCACTTTGAGGGGAGATCATTATTTCCTGTATCCTTGCCACACAGTGGATCTCTTCCCAGGTCTTCAGATTTTTGCTTACATATTTTCAAAACTCATCATTTCCCCCTTCTAAACCCTCATTTATATTCTCCATTACCCTGTTTACTTTACTGTAGGCTTCTGCTCCCTCTTTTTATTTCATTCAATCAAACCAATGTCTGAGTTATATCCCTAATGTCTCTCTAATGTCCTAATGTTCTCTCCATTTAAGTTTAACTCTTAGATATTATTTATAAAGTCGTCTTCTTTCACCATTCCATTTCATATCCGCTTCACATAAGTTAAACCTGTTATCCTCTCTTTTGCCTCTGGCTTTCATGCTCTCTCCAAGGCTGGAACTGTGCATCAGAATACAAATTAACCTATCTCCTTTTTGCAAAGTCTACTTTTTTCTATAAAATTAATGACTAGGCTGGTTAACATACTGATAAAACCCCTATCACACAGCCAGGAGAAATAATAAATCAGAATATAGTGTCACTTCCCCCAATTCCTGACTGGTCTTTATCTATGAACCGTGAATTAAAATCTAATGATTAATAACAAAATAAGACAACTTCAAACCAGTGGTCATGACTCAAGCTTATTTTAAATCAGTTAACAAGACAGGAATTGGGGAAATAACAACTAAACACTGTTTACTCCTCCTCCCAACCATGCAGTAGTTGAGAGGAGGAGTCAAGACCAAGGCTTTGCTTAGGCCAGCAGATATTTTTTTAAACCCACAATTTTTCCATGCGAATGTCATCTGGGCACTTTCCTGAATACTTGAAATTTATTTACATCTCTCTTCCAACTATCCATTTTACTGAAAACTGAAAACCTACTGGCCAGAGGTAATTTCTGACCAATTAATAGTAGAGCTTTTTTTCCACACAAATATGTTAAAGAAATAGCCAGCTTCTGCACTGCTAAATGTCTTATAGGCTAGTTCTAATGTAGCTGTAACAAAAGCTTTTTTTTTTTTACTACAGCTGTTGTTTGATTTCTTTTTAGAAAAAACAATGCTATTTTATTTTCATTAAGAAAAAAATGCCATTAACTACAAGGGTAAACTAGAAACAGCTTTGTACTTACCAAGATGCTCGGATTTCTAGGTTAAGTTTATCTCTCTGTAATCTTTAGCTGCTATTCAGGCTACCATTTTTAGACTTATGCACTCACAATCGAGAAAAAGTCACCAGAAAGCACCACTACACTTCACATCGTGCATTTAACCCCTTTGTGCCATTAGGCCCTTGTACAATACACCGCACTGCAGACAGGAAGGTACCACCACAGTAGATGGCCCAGTCGCCTGTTGCAACAAGGGTTCGACACAGGTAGGGGACCCTGCAGTAAAGGAAGCTATAGTGTGCTACAACAGTGCAACAAAGAGGTTCAGGATAACAACCTGTTGGTAGCCATGAAATAGGATGTCTGTGCCAAATCCTTGCTTGCTGTAAGAAAAAAAGAAACAATGAAATTAGACACCAGTATAGTTAATTCCCCAAACTAAAATGCTTTCTATGTGAAGATAATACAAGCGGCCCACTTGCAAATGAACACAATGCAAGCCATAGCCAAGGCAAAGTTTGTGTTTACTCAGCTACTCTTCAAACTAACTCTGCTACAAGGTTTCTTGAAACATGAATTTATTTATTTAATCAAAGCAACACAACAAGCTAGCCAGCACTTCAAACTAATTCAACTAATATGTTTTGAGGTAATTCAAATTGTCTTCATAGCCTGAGCCTTACAACTCAACTACTAATAGATTTGCTCTAAGTAAATCATAGATGACCTCCATCTTGCCAATAAAAATGAAGCTGGAGGTCAGCCAAAAACTTTTGATTCTCTATAGTTTTCAGTGGTCACCACCAGTTTTTCACCCTGCCATCACCATTACTCTAGCAAAAGGAGGCGGCCCTCAGTGTCAGCCAACCTAGAAACTCAGCGTAACATTATGTTGATGATGTACAAATTTTTCCATCTTTGCTTTAGCATTGCTGACCCTTTAAGGAAGACAGCTCACAACAGCACCTGTCCACTAGACAGGTGGGCATGGTTTGGGGAAAACGGCTTACAGGCCAAACTGGATGCTCTGGCAGACCAAGACTGGCCCACAGGCTGGAGGCTCCCCACTTATATTGTAGGATGTCATTACAGTGGTACCTCAGTTTAAGAACAATTTGGTTTACAAACTCTGCAAAACCGAAAATAATGTCTTGGTTTGAGAACTCTACCTCAGTCTAAGAAGGGAATCCAAACACTGGAAGGGCACTGTTGGTGGGAGTCCTCATTAGGGAAAGCGCGCCTCGGTTTAAGAACGGTTCTGGTTTAAGAACGGACTTCCGGAAAGGATTAAGTTCGTAAACCAAGGTACCACTATAGTTCTTTTAATTTGTCAAATGTTGATGTCACAACACTAAAAGAAGATTTCTGATCATGTATTCTCCAATCCTGCCCCTTTGAAAGGTGGTGGCAGTGTTGGGATAAAGAACTGCTTGGGATAAAGAACAGCTTCTTCAAAATTCACAAGAGAGACTAAACTGCACAGCCATTCGTTTTCAGGCAAGTACAACTTAAAAAAGAAAAAGAAAAATCAGGAGTCGGCAGCCTGGGAGTCCTTGGCTTAATTTTATGGAGCTAGAAAGGAGGACAAAATGTGGGGAGTGCGGCAGAAAGAAAAATGAGTGCCTCCTCCACTTCTGGTACTAGGTCCATACATTTTTTACTCCAACGCTACCTACCATAGACTACTCAGAAGGAATATAGCCCCAGACAGAAAAAGGTTGCCCACAATTGTTTAAAATTCAGGGAACCTTGGCTCAGTTCTCACTATGACTGTGACACATCATTTAATCCATATGCGGTCCAGAAATTAGGCAGGTCTATCTCATTAAAAAGAAAGAATAAAAATAAATATATTACAATTGAATAAGATGGGAGGCCTAGGAGAAAAGTATTTGCAGATCTAGAAAGGGAAAAGAGAGTCAGAACAGTTAATGCTGTGAAAACTGACCAATGCTTCAAAAGCAACTATGTATTGCAAGTACTTAATAATTTCCATCTATGGCCTGTTATCTGCCTTGCTTTGCAAAAAGAAAAATCCTTTATCCCCAATTCCATTGATTGTATATGGATGTCTACCTTATTCTCTGATCATCTTACAGCAAAATCACCCGTACCAGCAATATCTACAAAATATGTACCTGGAGGGCCAATTTTTACTTTAAAAACACACCACACAACTTATAATCTACATATCCTTTATAGATCCAGGTAAAAACAAAACCTAGTAGTGATTTACTCACAGCAGAAGTAATATTCCAGAAACAGTTTTAGTAAGTCACACCACCTTCCTACAGAGATGTAGGGAAAGAATCAATTAAATTGTTACTGACCTCTCACTAACTGCGTACATTTCACAACATCTGTGTGTGGATGCTCAATGGTAATCTCAAAACCTGAAAAATTAAATGTGTTATTTCACGAACTTACATTATATATGTCCATAAATTTAAAAGTACCTGGGGTCAGTGTGTAATAATCTCATAATGGACTACTAAAGTAAGTTTAGGGTACTTGCATTGAATTTAAAAAAAAATAATGCAAGCAGTTGTACTGCTTAGTTACTATGTGTACATTTATTACAGTAAGTATGGTTATACTAGATTAACTCTGAAAGGACAGGCTATAAACATGGTGAAAAGACAAGAATAAAATGGCTTCTATGATCAGATTTCTCCTAATATGTATGTTGTGTGTCCATCAATCAAATATGTAAGCGTTCTATTACTGGAACTACACTATAATGTGAAGATATTACTGGCTATACAGTTGCTTTAAGAATATCATATATACATTTAATATACTTACCTAAAGTTTGAAGCATTATTGTTTCAAGTATAACCAGCTCTTGGGCCTGCTGAAGGTATGCCTAATAATAAAAGAAAAATGCTGAAGCATCAATACAGCAACTTTAACAAGTTAATAATACCAAAGCATATACCAAATAAACTAATTGGCTATCAACACTTATTTTGGGGTACACATCACAGTCACCAAGACAGCAAGAAACTATTTTCTCTCATGCGTTTGTTTCTTTCATGATGTCTTAAAACACACAGTTCTGATGAGTCTCATCACAACAGTTGTCTCTAATATGCCTAGCAATATTGGGGATGTTCAGATATTTATTTCCCTTTCTTATCTCTAAGCATAGTGAGATCAGAAATGGCTCCTGGGTTCAAACCCTCTTCTCAACATTTTTATATTCCCCTCAACTGTATGAAAAGGCAATGCTTGAATAGAGTATGTTGTTTGTATATGTCCCTAACCTGCAAAGTGCTTAAATAAATGCACAACACCCAGTTTAAGTTTTGAAAGGAGCTCAATACAGGAAGGAAGGAGGCACATTGAGACTCCTGCTCTCGTTGCATGCAGAGGTGAGATGGAGAACATAATGTCTGAATAGCTTAATATTTTATGAGAAGAGATGGTCATCGGAGGGAAGTAGAATAAATGTGTAATATGGCAAAATCTGCAAATAAAGCAAAAAACAAGCATTTTTCCCCAGTTGGAAGATACTTTTTTCCAATTAAAAAAGTTATTTTGATTTCAACTATTAGGACAGACTGCATTTAATATCATTTAAGTAGAAATGTATTATCTGTGAATTCAAATATGCAATGGGAAGGAACAACGCAGCTTACAATTCTGCCAAGACTAAAGGAAAAAGCTGGCAGTCTTTTAAAGTGTCAGCTATGCTTTATGAAGACTAATGTGTACGTACATCACTCTTTGTGTCCAGCTCTTGATGATGAAGGCAAGCATGTGCTACTTTGATAACATGTTCGAGTTTTCGTGGCTGTTCTTCCACTTTTGCAGCCAAAAATAATGCAGTAGGAGATATAATCTGTCAGACAAAAAAATGCTTGAGTCAGAACAATGTTGCAACACATCTCCCATAAGATTAGTTACCTCTAACAAATGGGTAAATCTTAAAACAAGTGTGATAAAGCCTTGTGGAAGTTGAAAATTACTCTACATTCTGCCATCTAGAAATATTAGAATGTAGCACTTTTCCTGAAATAGCCTTTATAGAATCAATGAAAGCACAAGACTTACTGAAAGTGTTTAATATCAAAAATATGCAGCAAAGATTGCCAATATGTATTTATCTTCATTTCTACTGTTTCAATGCAACAGGTGAGAGGATGCAACTGCTTCAAGTCTTGCAGCCAACTGTTATTTGAACCAAAGTTTGAGGTATGACTATTTTTGTCACTTAGACATGGTGTTAATTGCTCAACCCATTCTCTAATTATGTTAGGCCTCCCCTCAAAGGTATGCTATGATTTAAACCAAGGCAACCAGTACAACTGTGGATGAACTATATATCAAAAAGATAGGGAGCCTGACCCTGCCAATTCTCATGTACTCCCTAGTACAGGAGAGCTTTCAATCATTCTAGATCACTGTTGTGGGTAAGGAGATAGTACAAAGGTAGGGTGTGATTTAGCTCCTACTGAACAAGAAGGCTCCAAATGATGGTACACAAAACTCCTGGACTGCCTCAGGTGAGTTATCTTGTGGAGTTCCACAGGGTTCTATCTTATCTTTTAATATCTATAATAAATCATTAGATGAGTTCAACATGGGTTTGGGGGCATCGAGTCATTAGTTTGCTAATGGCACTCAGCTCTGTTTTCCCATTCTGTTTGCATCAGGCATGCCAATGATGTTCTTGCTTGGTTGCTTAGGCTCAGTGAGTGCCTAGATGGGTGTGAGCAACCCAGATAAGTATCACATATTGACACTGGGCAGTTTTATTGATCAGGGCTTAGGAACAATTCCAAAATTTAAGGAAGTCACACTCAAGAATTCGTCTTCACCCAACACTGCTTTTGAATGTCCACATGGAGCTGTGGCTAGGAATGTAGCACATCAGTTTTGGCTGATATGCCAGCTCTACACATTGAGACTAAGCATCTGTCACTGTCACAGTCACACAGAACATGGCAACTTATCTCAACTACTATAATGCCCTTTGAAGTGTGGCTCCCACTGGGCACTGAACAGAAACCTCAGATGGCCTAGGGTGCAGCAGCACAAAATGGTCAGTCGCTGGGAGTTGGAGATATCATTTACTCATGAATTCCAGTGTTGGTTTGTGTCCAGGCCACCATTTGCCAACTTAGTGCCAGCTAGGTGTCTGAACATCAATCCCACCCACCCCCAGCATAGTTGATGGGAATTGTTGTCCAAGCACATCTTAAGGGCACCAGGTTGTTCGAGAATATGGAAAGTACAGTTCTTGACATTTGAACCTGAGTCAAGACTGCTTTTGAAAGCACCTTCTCAAAAATACTGCCCCCTCCCTGCAAGGAGTCAAAATCAGCAGAAGAGATGTTGCCCTTGGTGCTGCCATCATATGAAGTGAACATATCTAACCTCAAACAAGCATATTTTTGGTGATGGTATCTGAACTGTACAATTCTGTCAGGGAACTGCCATCGGAAAACAGGCGGTGGAAAGGCTCCAGGAGAATAGGAGAGACTCTGCAGCAGAAGAGGGAACCAGTAGGGGGGGAGCAGGAGCTCCAAGGGAAAGGGAGTCAGAGGGGAGGCTCTGGGATACTTCCAGTGAGAACAGTGAGGAGGTATCAAGGCCCCCTTTAGGGACCCCCACCCCTCGCCGGAAACTGTCACGCAGAGAATCCAGGAGACGCGTTTCCGTTAAGCAGTTTTTATGTTGGAAACGCTTCCGCAGACGCCCACTGTCGGATTCTACCAGCGACTGACGGAGCCATGCCAAAGGGCTCCGTTCAAGGCAGAGCTGTGCTACGCTGAGCAAACTCTGAGGGAACAAGCTTTTAAGCACAAGCAGCTCATTATCCCATCATAAATTCCCTCCCTTAAAGTGTCCCACCAGATGCTTTCCAGAATTTGTGAATGTATGATATATCAAGCCTTTACAAAGTTTTAATTCTGTTTTCCTTTCCCCCAAGTAGTGCTCTAAGCAACCGATTTGTCCATACTTGGATCCTAAAGTTATTTAGCTTTGAAGCAATTAGCATTCTGCCACCAATGTTTACAGTTTCTCCAAGATATTAAAGCATGGCAGCCCGCTAAAGTTCCTTGCAAAACAGTAATATCTTCTGCCCATTTACTGCATTTTCTCTTTTGTCCTAAAAAAAAGCCTTTTATAACAAAATTTAGCCACAAGTAGTATCATGTCCAAACGTTTTTAAAGAATACCTAACACTAATGAATCCTTATGGGATACACTGTTTACATTACAGCTATTTATCAGAATAATCATAGAATCTATTCAGTAGCAGTGAAAAATAGGGAAAACAGTATTAGAATCACAGGTTCCTACTGTGTTTGTACTATTTCAACCAAACAGTCTATGTTTCTTAAAGCAAAATTTAAGTCCTCTTAATATGGCTAACACAAACTATCAGCAAGAGAGAAGGATACCTATAACCATCAAGCTCCATCTGCAACATCTAGCCTGTGTGAGCATCTGTCTCCAAACCATGACCATTTCTGGCTATTACAGAAGACAGAAGTACTTTGTCTAGGTGTCCTGAAGTTTCTAAGCTACATAAGCTGCCAACAAGCTGACTAAACAAAACCTATGATTGCTGGAATAACAAAGCAAGAATAATACCAGAAACTAGGCTCTTGGTCAGAGCACCATATTCAGCACCTTGGCTGCAAGCAAAGGGGGAGCTTGCTTGTAGAAATGACAAACCACATTTACAACCAGGGTTTTCTTTCTACCCTGGCAATATCAATAGCTTGTCTATGCAAGTACAGTCGTACCTTGGCTCCTGAACGCCTTGGTACTTGTACATATTGGCTCCCAAACGCCAAAAACCCGGAAGTGTTCCAGTTTTCAAACCTTTTTCGGAAGCCAAATGTCAAACATGGCTTCTTCCACTTGATTGCAGGAAGCTCCTGCAGCCAATCGGAAGCCGCACCTTGGTTTTCAAACCATTTCAGGAGTTCCTGAACGGACGTCCGGAACGGATTAAGCTCAAGAACCAGGGTATGACTGTATGGCCACAATAACTACAACAAAACTGCAGCTATGCACACAACTGCTTCATGTGTAGGCACTACTTTGGATCCATGTTCAACACTACAGCATTTTTATTTCTTATATCCCAGTTTCAAAAATACTGCATTTTATCACTCATTACAAAAATGTAAGCATTCATTATCCACTCCAAACGATACAAAATTAGATAAGGGGCACTTACTTACAATAAACTCCCACTGTGTTTATGCTAATTACATTTGTAAAGAAATTTCATTACTGAACTTTTTAGAAATACAGCGGTGCCCCGCAAGACGAATGCCTCGCAAAACGAAAAACCCGCAGGACGAAAGGGTTTTTCGGTTTTTGCGTCGCTTCGCAAGACGAATTTCCCTATGGGCTTGCTTCGCAAGATGAAAACGTCTTGCGAGTTTGTTCGCTTTTTTCCTAAAGCCGCTTAAAGAGGAGCAGTTGCGACGGACCGTGCTTCGCAAGACGAAAAACATTGCAAGACGAAAAGACTCGCGGAACGAATTATTTTCGTCTTGTGAGGCACCACTGTACCTTTAAGGCTCTTGTTAGTTTCTGGAGTACATGAGAGACTTCAGCTTACAAGGCACATTGGCACAGGTCTATCAGGTTCCAATTTCATTATGAACCACAAACTCCACTTTATGAACCACAAACTCCAGTTTATAAGCAGCTGGTGTTGTATCCAACATTCTGTAAGCAGAACTCTGTATAGCCAGACTTCCCCTTCCTCTCCTCCCCCGACACCCACAAAAATATTCTATGGAGAGTCTTCTCAAACTTCTGGAGATTTTCGGGGGGGGGGGGCCACAGGGAAAAGTTTCACCTCACAAGTGGACATGTCTTGTATTAAAGGGACAGGAATACTGGACACTGCCCATGGTTTCCAAGTACTGCTATTATGCATCCTTCACTAGCATTAATGCCCCCCCAAATGAACTGACTGGAGCATGAATTATCCAAACCCTCTTAACTCACAGAGCTGTGAAAGAATCTCCCTAACCATGGCCATCCACTCATTGGAGAGTCTAAGCAAGACACACACTCACCTAAATCAAAATCAGCACAGCATTTTTAGTTCATGAAGAGATACTAATAGTAAACAAGATTTTATAAATGAGATTCTCTTACCATAGGTGACTACTTACAAGCAGAAATAACAGACTGAGACTAACTAATGTCAAATAAATTTTTAAATAAATGCTACATATCCCACAAATAGCACTGTTCTTATAAAGGCTTAGATATATAAAAGCTAAAAGAAAAAAAAAGACTTAGATGTACTTACATTTCTATTAAATTTTGTGAAGGAATGATGCATATAAAACCTGTGCATGTAAACAATTGCGGTATTAATTGTAAGTTGAGATCTAAAAAGAGAGTTAAGGAAGTTTTGTTTAAGTACCCAAATTAGAATTCTCTCTCCAAGTGATTAAATTGAACCATAAGACACAATATGTAAAAGACAAGACTAATTTATTTTCATTTCATTCAGATATAACTTTAAAATATCTGTTAAATTAACAGGGGAACACACTTTATAACCCAAACTTCAATAGGCTGTATCTAGTCCAGGGCTCACAGATAAAGAATTGTGCCCCCATCCCCCAAAGGGTAAAACCATTCGCAAGAAAGGCTGGAATGTAGGGCAAGAAGCTTCATTGGGAGTGGTGAATTCAGAAAATCAGGAATGGTGTGTTTGAAATCACACTGCATTGGCTGTAACTTATTCATATTTTTAAATTAATACTTTTTTTTTTACTTGTACACAGCCATTCTGGGTGGTTGGTACGTTGTCATTGTTGATATTTTTCAAAGATGTATACTAAAGCTTTCAAGATTTTCAGATTATTCCACATTTTAGTCTACATTATGTTTGTTGGGAAAAGCCACACAAAGTTTGTTGTTTTAGAAATGATTAACTTTCTGCAAGTATTCCTAGTGTAGGAAACTGTAAATAAGTCATCACTATAAATCTAGAAAAGCTGTTGCTAATCAAGGCATCCAGTCACATATTCACAAGTTTGGACAATGTTTATTTGTCAAACAAGACCACACAGTGGGTTCACAAAGTTATCTACACAGGACTTACAGGAAATTTGTGATGGGTGATTAAACTTTACTGTAATAAGTTTGTTGCAGTCTGTGAAAGTGAGTTTAAGGATAAAGTTAGCCTACTACTTAATATACCCAGGGGGGGGGAATGTTTGTTCAACCTATTATAGCAGATTATCCTTGCTAAAAATAATAATTAAAACATCTGTGATTATGTCTAAATTCTGCAGAGAAAGAAAGTTTTTAGAATAAGCTTGTCATCATTCCTGATTTCAGACAACTGAAGGTGTTGTATAGAACACCCAATACATTCTACAGTGCCTAACTTTTCTTTTGAGATGATGGACTATTTGCAGTACTTTGACCATTTTTTATTTTATTTCAGAACAAGAATGGGGGGGGGGGAGAGCATTTGCTAGGCTGCGGAAAGGCTGCCCTGTGTGATCTCCTCAATCCACATGCTAGGAGAAGCATCAAATCTCCTCCACTTGAATGTGTGTAGGGAGGGGCAGGCTTCTGTTCCTTTTCATACCTATCTCAATTATTCTCAATTTACAAAAAACAACAACCAACCCACATAGTTTAAACCAACAACTTGCTATCTAAACCTGAGATTAAGAAGACGAAACCCTATCACGTATGCACAAAACCATTACTGAACAGTTTAGCTGAAACAAGACGGCTGCACTTCAAAAGGCCCCCTTTTGAGACGCTAGCCCATAGTTTCTCTGCGCCAAGGGGCGACAACTACAAAAAAAGCCTCATTTTCAGCCCCGCACAGAACTCACAAGCCACACAAACACACACGAGGGAGTACAGGTCACCCCGTGCCAGCAGGATCTGGGGCCTGCAAGGCCATCGCGCCGAGCGGTTAACGCAGCCGCCGAACAAAACCCTCCCTCCCTCCCCGACTCCCGGGGGATCCTGTGGCGCCTCCCTCCCACCCACCCCCTCAGCCGGAGAAGGGAAAGGCGAGCCAGGAGGAGGAGGAGGAGCCAGATCAGGCGAGGCCTCCTCGGCTCTCCAAAGGGGCCTGGAGGAAAAACTCGGGCTGGGGGTGGGGAGCAGCCGGAGAGGGTCTTTCCCGTCCCTTTAAGCCCGCGACACCCCTCCCCGTCCCTCTGCCCGCCGCCTTCGCCCCAGAAGGATACACGTTGAGGCGCTGGCCCATGTCCTGGATGAGGTTGGCTGCCTGCTGCCGGTACGAGAGCTCCTTGTCGGCCTCGACGCCGCAGCGGCGAGACGGCGTGTTCTCCAGCTGCTCCCGGCTGAAGAACCAGCGAGGGGTCCCCGGGCCGCCTCCGCCGCTTCCTCCGCCAGCCCCGCGCGACGCTGAACTCGCGCCAGGTCCGGAACCCGCCACAGCCGCCGCCATGACACAACCACTTCCTCCTCCTCCCGCAGCGGCAACCGGCACGCCCGACTCCGCCTCCTCCTCCTCCGTCGCGGCCTCTCTCGCGAGAACTCAGAATCGCGCGAGGAAGAGCCACGGGGCTTCCGCTCCTCTCCGGCTTTCTGTATGCATACATATATAAACAACAACACCCCGAAACCATAGAGTTGTCCATAGACTCTGAATGAGCCGCAGGGTCGGCAAGGGCGCGCGTTACTCTTTGGCTGTTCTCTCTCTATGATATGGTGCAGCTCGTCTTCAGGTTTTGCCTCAGCTTTAGAGGAGTCGAATTGTAGCAGCAATACGTACAGTATTGAGTCCTGCCGGCTGCTGCCTGGAGGCTTATCTTCTCGGTTCCTTTACTCCTCCTTACCCGCCTTTTCTTTCCCCCTCAAGACAAAATGTAAGGGAGGAAAAGGCGGATTTCAGCGCCGCTGTGAAATTTAAGGCGGTCTGATGCGAAAGAGGACAGGTCTGAACGCTCCATTATATGCTCAATTCAGTGCAGACATTTGCTGTGTTCTATTCACTTGAATGCAGACACGTGGCCCTTTCACTACTCTGACTGTAGTCCTATGCAGACATGGGGGTAAGCCTGACTGAACGCAGTGGGGTTTACTTACAAGGAAGCATGAATGGGCTTGTATGAATGGGGCTGTAAGTAATGGTGCTGAAGCAGGGCACCGTTCCTTCCTTCCTTGAGATATCCTCCTTCTGCCCACCCAGTTGCTAAGTAGCAATTTGAGTAGGCAACTGTCAACTGGGCCTCAATGAAAGGAAAGCAGGAGCTTGGAGGAAGGGTTTTATTCGTGAGGATAAGAGAGGGAAAGTGAACACAACAGCTCTGCAAGAGATGTGCTTGTTAACCTAGTCTTCTCTATCCTGAGAGGAGCAGACAAGAGGTGTCCAAAACATAAGTCTAGCAGCAATGTAGTCTCTGACTGAAAGTTCTGGAGGAAGGAAAGGGGCCCAAAACCAATGTTACAACGAATCATCACCCTCATGAAATCACGCATTATGCTGGCAGATTTCCTTATCACTCATGCCTGTCCCCTTCCTCCAGAACCTTCAGTCAGAGACTACATTGCTGCTAGCTAGGCTTGTGTTTGGGACATAATGCCTCTGGTTCAATTCTCTTTCCCTCACACCATCCCCCTGTTGTTGTTGTTTAGTCGTTTAGTTGTGTCCGACTCTTCGTGACCCCATGGACCAGAGCGTGCCAGGCACTCCTGTCTTCTTCCACTGCCTCCCGCAGTTTGGTCAGTGTTATGTACTGAGTTGAATAGGATCCAAACTGCAGCAGTCTGATTGGTCCTAGAACAATAGGATCCAAATTGCAGCAGTCTGATTGGTCCTAGAACAATAGGATTCAGAATGCAGCAGTCTGATTGGTCCTAGAACAATGCAGCAATATGATTGGTTGGCAGGAACCACCCAATCATGCTCCAGATATAAGTGAATCCACAACCTGATTGGCTTACAGTAGAATTCCAGAATTAGCCAATCATGTGCAGCCCATTGTGTAAATAATGTATATAAAGCAGATACTTTGAGGGGACATTCATTCATTCCTCCTCACCACTATGAGCTGAATAAAGAGCATGAAATCACTTTGCGACTCTGAGTATATTTCAGTCAGACTCATGTTTGTGGCTTTGAGAACACTGTCCAACCATCTCATCCTCTGTCATCCCGTTCTCCTTGTGCCCTCAATCTTTCCCAACATCAGGGTCTTTTCCAGGCAGTCTTCTCTTCTCATGAGGTGGCCAAAGTTTTGGAGCCTCAGCTTCATGATCTGTCCTTCCAGTGACCACTCAGGGCTGATTTCCTTAAGAATGGATGCGTTTGATCTTCTTGCAGTACACCATCCCCCACTGACATTCATGAAATTTCTCTTAGGCTCTCTGACAGAGTAGGAATCTGATGTACCATGAACATTTGCACGCTCATCAAACCAACAACAACAAAAAATTAGTAAAAGATATCATCTGCCCTGTTTTGCATTTCTCAGAACTAAAGAGAAAGTAGCCATCCTCCTACTCTGCAAAAGAATGTCAAAGGGAGCCTCCAGCACAAAACTGCTGAATGTGAACTTATCAAAGCAAATTAGATTTTTTGTGTTTTAGCCATGACTCAAGATAGTGGCCTCCTGTCGCACCAAAGGTGTTAATTAACTTAGCAATGCCAGGATGATTGTATTCTCAGGATGATTGTGTTGTCAGGATGATTGTATTATTTGCTGCTGTGAATGGTTGCTTTATATTAGGCTTTACATAGAATTGTTCTGATTGTTCTTTTTACATTTAATTGCATATGATCGCCCCATTCAAAAGGTGGTCACCTTCATGTTAATAGGATCACCTACAGAACAGTATGTAAAATAAGTGCTTAAGAGCAAAGGGGTTCATGGAACAAGTTAGAAGACATTTAATGAATGCAGTGCTATGAAACGATAGACCTACATGCAAATATACTGATAGGTTTCAAATAAAGAATTTCCCCCTCTTCCATGTGTGAAAAAGAGCCATAGATACTCTATTCTATCCGCTGCATATGAATAGAACAAATGTAGCCTTTCTTCATATAGTTGAAGGTGAATGTTTAATAATTCTTCAAATGTGGTCCTTTCAATACTATACCTTTGCTGAGGAGCTTAGCTGAATGCATTTCTCCACTTCAGCTCCCAAGTGAGGCCAAGTAGGGAGACTTCTGTTACTATAAATACATCCTGCACCTTGTACTTTCATGAGCATTCCTACATGAACTGTGCTCTGTTAAGCACAGCTCAAGAGCCACAATTGTTGTACTGCAGTTCCATGTGAGGAGATGTTTCCTGAAATTCAGATCTGGCCATTGTGAATGCTGCTATAGAAAGTCCCCAAAACATCAAAAACTATAGCAAACAATTGATTCTGTAGATAACAAGGGAATCTGCCAGATCTACACACTTGAAAGGCTCAGAATGCATACAGCTTGCATGAAGGTGTATGAAGCTTCCAGATGTAAACCATAAATATTATACATACTTTTATTTGAAATTTTCATGGGGATGCATACACATAAGGATGTAGATACATAATTATACATAAAGACCCAACACTGTGATAAATGTTTATAGTTCTGAGGTTATTCAAACTGCTTTCTGTCAAGATTCAAGAATGCAAGAGCATTGCCAAACTTGAGCTTATCCTGCAACAAAAAGTAAGGAGGCTTTTGAGAGTCTTAACAAATGTTTTGGATACAAATACAGTAATGGCTTGAAAATAAATTAATATATCTGCACCAGGATTCTTTCCAAACAAATGTCCAGTGGTTTCTTGTATAAAAATGAATTTGAATTATGAAATATAATAAACAGCCAGGGACAGTAGTAGCCAACCATTATTGGTGGTTGTCTCTTCTCAGGAATCTCTCAGCATATGCAGAGGACTCAAGAAAGGGATCAGCTCCTCATTTTCCCACAAGCAGTGAAAGGGATTTTGCCCTTCATATCAGAAGACTCAGAAATCTGTTTCTCCTGCTGGGCACAAGGTAAGCAACTCTTCCCCTCCTGAACCACAAACCCTGCTCTGATTTGGACTACAATTCCCATCAGTCCCAGCCAGTGAAGTTGTGGTGGCTGGGACTGATGGAAAGATTTTTTAAAAATGTAATAATTAATACCTTTAGTTCATCATCAAACTCCTCCATGGATTCAATAAGTTTTCCAGGTTCATGTTCTCCCAGTGGAAATGGATAATCTGTTCCCAGCATCACTTTGTCCTGAAAACAGAAATAAGCAGGTGGATAGCATCATTAGCAGCTAATAATAAAGAATTACCTGACATTCAGAAGACATCTTAAGGCAGCCCTGTTCAGGGAAGTTTTTAATATGTAATGCTGTACTGTTTTTAACACTGATTGGGAGCCGCCCAGAGTGGCTGGGGAAACTCAGCCAGATGGGCGGGGTATAAATAATAAATTATTATTATTATTATTATTATTATTATTATTATTATTACTAATTCAGGGAAGGAAAACCTGTAGTTCTCCAGGTATTGTTAGACTTCAGCTTCCACCACTTGTGACCACTGATCATGCTAGATGGGGCTGACAGGAGTTGGAATCCAACAATGACTTGGGGGCCAGAAGTTATTTGACCTTGATTCAATAGGTGCACATTTTCCAACTTAAGAGTGTCCTATGGGGAGCATTATTATTTTTTCTATATATAAGTGAGGCACATTTTGATTATTGTATCCTAAAACTCTTTGGTTTTTCTGTGTGTGCAAATTGCTGGCCAGTAAAAGAGAGTATATAGTGGGTAAAAGACACCAGGAAGTTGAGAATTGTACAAGATTGTACTATTTACCTCAGAAGGTAAGTGTTTTCGTTGTAGGAGAAACAGTGCAATGAGATGCACTCCCGAGTAAGTGGATATAGTATATGTGTTTGCTTTAACATATGTTGTTACTGAATGGATGATTAATGAGGAAGAAAGCAAGATTTGGTATTTAAAGAAGGCAACCCCTTTCCTTCCTTCTCCATAGAAAGGCTGTTCTTCCTGTGCAAATTGCTTCCCTTGTTATGGGTAAAGAAAGCTGGAGGTTCTGAGGTACTGGAGGTTCTGTGATCATTTTGGATCATTCATAAATTATGTCCTGTGTTAAAGAAGAGGGAGGGAAAAGTAAAGTTGTGACAAAAGAGGAAGGTGTATGGAGTGATCCATCATGCCATAGCCATTTGTTTCCTTCTTACTAAGAAATGAATACAAATTGACACTTAAAAAAACAAGCCCTGCTTCTTTTAGATATCACAGTTACTCAGTGTTCAGTTGTCTCTGTGGTGCTCCAAGTACTGCCACTGAGCCTAACCTGCCTCACAGGGTTAATAAATTTAAAAAATGAGATTTCCTCATTTATGCCATTTTGAGTTCCTTGGAGAAAGGAAGACAGACATATGTTATAAACACATCTTAGAAAGAAACAAACAACACAGTCACTGATATCAGAACAAATGCCCAAAGCATTGATTCTGGAGGAAATTCTGGAGGCTGTGTACAAAAATATTTTCCCCTCTGCCAAATGTCTCCAGCAGGTGTCACCGTGGGGTTTCTGAAAGAAACACTTCAATCTTAACAGTTATGTCAAAGCACAGGCCCACTGCAATCTGCCTTGTGTCTTTTGGAAGCTATTGTAAAGCGTGAAAGAAGAGATGTATGCCATAGATGACAAAGGAAATATTGGGCGCAAAGGTTCTGGAAATCTGTGTTTGGCCAAGATCTTTTACATGTGTCTACTATATACAGCTATGTGACTCCTCAACCATGTACAGTACAAAGTAAAAAAGTCTGTTAATGTAAAGTATATGTAAAGTACATGCCCTTAGGGGCTTTAGATGCTCTTTCTCGTATGATTCTAAGCTTGTAACTGTGTTTTATGGTAACATATATAATAACATATACCTTAATGCTCAGAATAACAAATCCACCAGCTGAGTCTGCTGATGTTCTAGAAATAGACATCAGAGCAAACAGGGTGCTGGAAAATACTGTTACTTTCAAAAGTCATTGCCTTACATGGTTGCTAAAAGAGTTCATTGAAGGTCAGTAGAGAAACAAATTACACTCTGTTGGGTCAAAGGAAGAGAATGTGTAACTTAGGTCTCCACAGTCTGTTACACAGCCACTTTTCTCATAGTCTAATATCATATCCAGCATGGGGCCAAAATGCATGCTGGTAATCAGTGCCTTTTTTGGGGGGGGGTGATGGTTACAAATGAGGTGCCAGTCCTCATACCTGGATAAATGTGACATGGGTGTCTACACAAACTGGCTGGAGGGAATACATTTCCCCTTAAAGGTAAAGGTAAAGGTACCCCTGCCCGTACGGGCCAGTCTTAACAGACTCTGGGGTTGTGCGCCCATCTCACTCAAGAGGCCAGGGGCCAGCGCTGTCCAGAGACACTTCCGGGTCACGTGGCCAGCGTGACATCGCTGCTCTGGCGAGCCAGAGCCGCACACGGAAACGCCGTTTACCTTCCCGCTGGTAAGCGGTCCCTATTTATCTACTTGCACCCGGAGGTGCTTTCGAACTGCTAGGTTGGCAGGCGCTGGGACCGAGCAGCGGGAGCGCACCCCGCCGCAGGGATTCGAACCGCTGACCTTTCGATCGGCAAGTCCTAGGCGCTGAGGCTTTAACCCACAGCGCCACCTGCACTATTTTTGATGTAAAACATTACCTTCACCTGGCCCTGCTTTATACATAATGGTGCTGCCCTGCCATATCTTACCAGGCCCTCTCCTTCAGCTGATAGGTCAATGTGGCCTTCCTGGACACCACCCTACGGTTGCATAGGTACCTATTTATCTACTTGCACTGGCATGCTTTCGAACTGCTGGGTTGGCAGAAGGGTTGCAGATACAGGCATGGGTGGAAGAGATGGCGGGGCCAAAGGAAATGGGTAGTTTTGTGCCTCCCCTGAGACAGGAGCAAGGGAGGAAGGACAGAATGTACCAGAAGCTGAGGGAGAAATGGTGCTGGCTGGAAGGGAGGGAGCTATCAGAATCCCCTCTGTTCCCTTCCCTGCTGTCTCCCAGGACCAGGAGGGACTTGAGGAGACAGGCACAGTGACAACTCCTGTGTTGAAGGAGTCACAGGTTGTTTGCCCTTGTGCTTTTGGAGGAGGGCACTTAAGTTTGGGGTTGAGGGCTGGCCACCCACGACTCCATCAGTCCAGTCTGGAGCATAAGCTCAGGGAGGGGCTCCAGCTGCTTAGCCACCAGAAGTGTGTGTATGCATATTTGGTGCACCAGTGGAGCTACTAGAAGTTCATGCTTTGTCAGTAAAGAATTAAACTCCCAGCCATTTGTCCTCTTTGGGCTGGGTATGCTCAGGACAGCTGATGATTTCTTTCTTTGCAATGGCCTGCATAAGTTTTGATTGTGTGCTCAGATACTCAATGTTGAAGGTATCTAATTTAATTCCAGCTAGCTGTATAAATTCATCAGTGAGAGATAGAAGTAAATGTGGAAAATTTTACCAGACGGTCCACGGTGTCTGGAGATTTTCTGAAAGTTGCATTGATTCCACTGGGGAAAAGTCTCACAAAGCTGCTGAATATTAAAATAACCTTCAAAATTAAAACAATTCAGATACAATTTGTTGGAGTGTGATTAGTGGTGCCTCAGCATCTCCTACCTGACTGTATAAAAGTCAGACAGTGTCAAATCTCCAAAGAGCCTAGTGCTTAAGCAATAATTAGCCACAGTTAAAGAGCTAGCTTAATCCATGTTGTATCAGCTTTTGTTAATATCATTGTTGATGTGTATTATTTTTAGCATTGTTTGCTGGTAAAATACTCAGCAAGTAAAAAAGGAGGAACTGGATCAATCAAATGCATTTATTAAGTATCAACAACTAGGTTTTTATTGGTGAATAAGGACAGAACAGGTCAAAAGGCCAGGATCTAGATCAAGTGGACTGCTGGCATGTTCAAGTATCACTTCTCATCTTTGTGATCTCTGAATTAGGGAAGAGAATAGGAAGGGCAACCTTGAAAAGCACAAGCAAAATGCCACCATTTTCTCTCTAGCATGTCCTAATGCTGAATCTTCCTTCTAATCCACCTTCCAACCTGGAAAGTGGCGGAGTTAAAAGACTGGGGCATGTTAGAGAGAGGGTGACTGTACTTCCTTCATTATTTGTGTGTCTCAATTTGACCCTTCTCAGATATTTATTACTGTCCCTGGAGGAAGATGGGCAATACGTAATCATTTCAAGTATACCAAGAAAACGAGTTTTTATTCTCTTCCTGGGTAACCCCTGTCTCACCAGTCTTTTTGCTGCTTATTCTTCTCCTATTGCCTGGGCAAAGGAAGAGTCAATCTAAGGGTGAGCCAAAGGGTAGAGGCATGCCCTGGCTTCTGTCTCTTCCTTTCCATTTACCACCCAGGAGAAACGAAGGCAAGAGAGAAGGGATGTTTAGCACCTAGGAAAGGTGGCCCCATCCCTTTGCTTCCATATTATGGCAAGTATTTGTCTTCTCATCTGATGTATGATGGAGAAAAAGAGGCTTTAATCCTTTGCTCCCCCCCCCCCGGTCATTTGCATTAGGAAGGAAATTCCCATTTGCACCAATAGGAGTGCGAAAGAGTCAGGAGAGAGAGCTTACTTGCAGTCTTTGGCTAAATACCATCTCACTCACCTTTCCGATTACCTCTGTTAGCATCTTCAGTGCACATTCATCATGAACAAGTGAATCTGTGTAGAATGAACCAAGGTATTTCTTTGGATCAATGTTATTATCTACTGCACACAAGTCAGGCCGCACGTTGAATCCATGGGAAATGCGCCCCACTGTATAAGGGAAAGAGCCACCTAAAAAGAAAGATGTGTTGTAAATTACTTTGAATGAATATATCTAGGAGTACCATTAAACACTGTAAAATAATATAGACATTGCTGATATATTCAAGTTAGGGATTGAATCTGGGACTTTCTGCATCTGCCTCCCCATCCACATTCCTAACAGCTATTTCCTGATATTGACCTTGAAAGGTCTAATCTGGCTTTATACCTGGAGTGCTACCCTTGCCTCTACCATGCCTTAGCCAACCCCAGTTGAATGAACCTAAGCGTGTAATGCCCAAAAGCTTAAATGGGCTGACTTTGAGTAGGGCTAGTGTTGAATTACCACCCCATGACTAGTGTGTGTTGGGGCAAAGAGTTGTATACTGATGATTTCTGTGTGTCCTTCAGCCTTCCTGCTCTCAGATACTTACCTCCATGGGCAAAGCAAACTCTTAGCTTGGGAAACAATTCAAATACCCCTCCCATAATCATGGAGCAAATAGCGATGGTTGTTTCCGAGGGCATTCCTAATAGCAAGAAAGAGTTATTAATTATTTCTACAGTACTATGCATAATAGTTTTGTAAAAAAAAATTATCACAATTATTGTGAAATCCACTGTGTATAATTGAAGAACTGATACCCCAATTTGACTTTACCAGGTCCCTGATTCATATTTTACCAGTAACACCTAAGAAAAGATGACATATGCTCACACAAAGAGTTTCCTTGCTCCCTTTCCATTTTATTAGCAGCTACTTGCCAGGAAAATGAGTGTGATGGTGTCATGTCACATAGATGTTCCTGAGAGATGTGAATCAGAAACACAGATTAGGGGCCACAAGACACCCCTACATTGTTATTGTTGTTTCTTTTAATTTATATACAGCTTACATGCCTTATCAAGTGATTGATAAGTATTACATCCATTATAAAATTGTCACACACAATAAAAAGCCTGCTAAAAGCACAACAATTAAAAAAGTTAAAAGGGCAATTAAAACAATTAGAACAGAAAGTTACAGTTCAGGGGAATACTTGTCTAAGTATGTTAGTCACACTCAAAGTAGATCTATTGAAATTGATGTGCGTGACTAATTTAAGTTCAAAGCAGGAATTCAACACCATGCTCTTCTTATTGTTCAATCAGCATTTGGCTTGCCAGATGGAGTGATCCCCCTCTCCTCTCCTCTCCTCACCTGCTGTTCTAAGGGTTCTCCAACACACACCCTGAGCCAATTTCAGGGGACATTGGGGAAGAAAAGGGAGGAACCCAATTGTGCAAGTGGAAGTCCTTACAAAGGGCTTATGCTGATGGGCCTCATTAGTTGAATCCCACCCAGTGAGTCTACTCTGACTAAAACTTAGTTGGAAACAACACGACAGCTGTAATTTGACAGGGTCCCCTATCACATTGATAATGAACCTACATTGCATGGAGTCTCTCTGCACCAGAGCAAGTCACTTCCAAGAATGTGCAGTGTGACAGATGTGGAACCTTCCCATATGAAAGTCTACTCCAGTCTTTCCTTTCTGTTCTTCAGATATTGGATTCCCAACTCCCATGAGCCCCACTCAAGATAGAGATAGAGATGATGGGAGTTGTAGTTAAAAATATCTGGAGGGCACTAGGTTGGGGAAGGCTTGCCTGCTCCATATGGGTGTGAGCCGTTCTAATTCATTGTGGTGACCATGTAGAGTTGCTACTATACAGAAGAATGGTGCTTTGTTGCCCCTTGAGATAATTAGATAATACATTGTTGTATGAATGCATATGATGAGTTTACACAACATATGTATGTATTTTTCTGTTTTTATACTGTAAACCACTCTGTGATCCTCAGGTGAAGGGTGGTATATAAATTCAATTTTTAAAAAGATCTATATTTATGGTGGGGAACAGAAATCTGCATGCTTCATTGACTTCCTCCCCTCCCCTTGCCTATTCATCTCTCTCAACTTCGGTTGATGTTGTAATACTGTGCAATGCTGATATTTCATTGCTAGGTACTTAAAATAAAAACAAATTAATAGGTTCAGCTATGGTGCACTGCTCAGTGCCAGTTATAAGCAAGCAAGTTAAAAGGTAGCAACATTTTCCTGATAAGGTTTTGTTACAAGTACAGCACTTAGCCTGTTTACATACACATTGCCATATCCTCAAGTGTAACACTACAGATCTTTTTTCATTTATAAATGAAGTGGAAAGAATTCCCAACTGGCTTGAGAGAAGTTTTATCAGCACCTTTAGGGAACCTTGGTACCTGGGGTTATAGTCCACTGCTTCCATCTTCAGTGGTTACAACCAAGGATCTTTCCTCCCCTGAATCTTCCCTAATGTGCCATATATGTGTCTCTCTCTTCCAATGAATGGGAATAAGGTTGCCCATAAGGAAGAGTGAATGGACAATATGCTTTTTAAAAATTTCTCAAGCAATCGAGCAGGCAGGCCAGGCCACAGGTGGCTCAGCAAGTGCTCTCTCAACTCTCACTAATTCCCCTTTCCACCTCCCTTCATTTTCTGCCTGTGATATTCTTTTTCCAGCAAATCACTGGCCCTGGAAGTTGGAATCAAGCCCTGTATTGACTACCTTCACTCACAGGAAGTACAGATTATCATATCAGTGACTGGCTGGTTGCAAATAATCCCCATGGAAGGAAGAAAGAGAGATGACAGTTCAGTTTAAAAATAGCTGATCTTCTCATCGCTACTTTTATTCTTGAAAAGAAATTTCATTTTCATTTGAGGGAGAATGAACAATGTAGTATAAACAAAGAGCTATGGCAGATAAGGCAGATATGCTTCTGCTTCTGTAAAGACATTCAGAACATTAGGAGTATCCTAAGATGTGGCAGGAGACATTTGGTCCCATGTGGGCTTAAATAGAAAAAAATGTTGAAGACCCATGTGGAGTAAAAGGGGGGGATGAGTTTGAGATCACAGTGCTATTGAGATTGAATATTGAGATCTGACAAAGCTAACAATTTTCTATCATGTGTTAATTACAAGCAGCTTATTCCTATCTGCAATGTCTTTTGTGACTTCCGATGGGAAAAACAGGAAGCAAAAGTGATTTATGCACCTTCATTTCATGCTTCCAAGTAGCATCCAAGGTGGTAACATACTTATTCAAGGATAATGCACAATCTATGCTTCAGTTATCTCATAATGGTGGGTGTGGGGGTGTAAATTGCCACAATTTGCCACCACCCAGAGGCATGTGGCAGCAAGGCATTACATATGTGGAAATTTATATATCCCCCTTTCAGTACTTCTCAAGGTGATAGTTAAAGCCATTTTAAGAGGATTGCTGTATTAGGGAACTTAGAAGAATCAACGGCATCCTGATTAAAAGCCCCTTGATGCAAACTTCATGGATATGGATGAATTTAAGGAACTGTAAGAAAAGTTGTGCAAATCTTCCCTGTACATTTTCAGTTGTGTCTCCTGCATTATTTCATTTATAGCCCACTTTTCCACATCTCCATTTTATCCCTATAAAAAACCCCTGTGAGATAGGTTGGGCTGGGAGATGGCGAATAGCCAAATGTCATGCAGGGAGTTTCAGGTTGAGTGAGAATTTGAACTTGGGTCTGACACCCTGACTACTATGCTAAATTGGGTCATTGCTGTTACTCACAAACAAAATGAATGAATGTCTTTTAAGAATTGTAAGTGCTACTGACCTACAAGCCAAGGAAGCCAGTATTTAGACATCCTTCCATCTGTCTGCATGTCCCAGGGATGCACAAAGAGGCAGCAGTTTAATTGTTCAGCAGCCTTAAAATTAGAGGCAGTAGGGAAGAGTTTATTAAAAAGTCGACCAAAAATATGACATTTCAAGTAATACAATTGCCAATGTTTAAATGTAAGAGTCTGGTATTTTTATAACACAAGAGTAAAACATCTAAGAGCAATAATCATAGAATCTTATAATTGTAGAAATGGAAGGGATCCTATGGTCATCAAGTCAAACCCTCTGCAATGCAGGAATCTCAACTAAAGAATTCAGTCTCAGCTGCTCACTTGAAATTCCTCACTCATGCTTCTGGGGACTGAGGACAGAAAGCACAGTCATATTTCAGCCCAACCTACCTCACCGGGTTGTTGTGAAGATATGAAATGGTGCTGGGGTGGGGTAGAAAGAGATATACTGTTTCCTGAGCTCCTTGGAGGAAGGTTGTGATAAAAATATAACAAATAATTGCTAGTCTTAGGAGGATCTATAAGTCAGTTAATGGGCTTCTCCAATGGGCTGGAATCTCCATCAGCCAGTGCCTGGTTCCATTTGCAGCATTTAGATGTACATACGTGTACTATCCCCTTCTCCTTTTCTTATTAATTTCCATCTTGTCTGCATTTATATTGTGACCCTTTAGGTAGATACAGGCCCTTTTTAAAATTCTGTGTGAAGCTCTTCAGTTATTTTAAGTGCAAAATGAATGATTCATTGTTATTATTAGTAGCATTAAGAATTTTATATGGGAGTAACCCTTGTTCATGATTCAGAATCATGGCATGGACTTCCATACCTGTCTCCTGATTAAGTTGGTATGTCAGGGTACACAGCATTTACATGTACAGGACCTACCAAGTTCATAGCATCTATATACACAGGTCCACCAGCATCTGCACTGGGTCCCTGTTGTCTTCCAGGTTCAATTCACAGCACTGTGCTGGTTATCATTTTAGAACTCCAATCACTCTAAGCTTCAACATACGTGAGACACTGCCACTATCTTCATTTATGATCTCATTCCTACATGCTTCCCTTCTTTCTCGGTGAAAGATAAGATGATATCTGTCGTTTACAGCTCATCTAGACTTCCACATCTCCTTTAGGGAAGTTTTAAATGTTTGATGTTTTATTCTGTTTTTAATCTGTTGGTAGCTGCCCAGGGTGGCTGGGGAAACCCAGCTGGATGGATGGGGTATAAATAATAAATAATTATTATTATTATTATTATTATTATTATTATTATTATTATTATTATTTTATTATTAACAAGGGAATGTCTACTCACAGCATAGACTGGAAAGAGTTCTGGGGCATTCAGGTTCCAGTTGTTGATATGAGATCCTATCTGCACACCGGGAAATCCAAGCTCTTTCACACAACGATGCAGTTCCTTCACAGCCAAGTCTGGAGCTTGCATGGGGAGGGTGCCAAGGCCAATAAACCTCTTTGGGAACTTCTTCACAGTAGTGGCTAAGTCATTATTTAAAAATTGGCACAGGTCTAGAGTATCCTTTGGTTTGGCCTGGTAAGAATCATTAAAGGAAGAAAGAATTAACATGTGGTTTTCAAATCGGGAGAGAAACAAAAGTTGGTTGTGTAAATAACCTTTAGGTGGAGTCTCAAAGAACAGTGCATATGCAGAACTCTAGAATTTAAGTCCCTTTGCTTCACAGAACAACTAAATAGGATAGCTTAGCTAGGAACCTATGGTCTCTTAGCAGGACAATTAAGAAGAAAAAAGGAGCACAAACACTAGAGATGAAAACAACCTAATGCACCATACACACAAAGTACAACCTGGAAAACACACAGATACTACAAAATTCTTTGCAACTGCTACTGTTGTGTAACACACAGCAATCATCCAGAAAATGAGATGCTTCCCTACATACAGGAATTCAACTCCTTATACACACAGACACTGCTAATTAGTTAAAGTACTGCTGGGGCAGCAAGATATATATTTGATGGTCCCCACCCCTTTTCAGTGCAGGAGGTCATAGGCTGAAACTCTGGATATGATTTTCCACTAGATGTAGCGCCAAATACAAAAGCTCTTTAGCCACCACCATAATTGGAGCAGATGCCTGCGTTGTTAGTGTTGCTCTTTGATGCCTCTGAAAGCACTTTTGCACAAGTAGAACAAAAATGGAACCTGAATGGCAAATGCTAAATTCCATTCTATCACCTAGAAGCTTCAGCCCTCACTGGACACATTGCCCATCTGGCTCTAAGAATTTATTCACAATCATGTAGGTTGGGAGAAGCCAATTTTAAAATGAAAGTTAAGCTTTAGTATTAGAGTAAAGCAACTAATTTTGTTGTGACGAGCAATATTCAGATATGTTATTAATAATTAACTTCCATCCATTATCAATATATCTGAGAAATAAGACAAATATATCCAGCTTTATACACAATTATTTATAATCCATCAGACCTCATCTGTACAATGACATCTGTTGACATTCTTTAGTCTCCTGAGCCTTCTGCCATTGCAAAGTATCTGATTAATCAGAAGGATTTCTGCCTTCCTTTTTGCATGTGGAGTTCACGGTTGCTTGATTTTTGCGATACAAAAATGCTGTAGTTCTTTTCCTTGACTTGACTTACCCAGTAACTAAACATGACAGGAACTGTAGAAAGGGCCTGGACAGTGACTCCTATAGAACAAAATTAGTAAAAGTTATTTTATAAATGCCATTAAATATGTTTTTAAAAAATAAGCAAACTATTCTAGAGTAGTTTGTTTATGAGCAATGAGACTTCTCTAGGACTACTAGGGAGGGAAATAATTTTGGGATTGTTTTCTTCACTACATAGTAATCAATTACTTTAGAAATAAACTTGAACCTGTTTTCCTGGAGGGAGGCAATTAATGAATATTTTTGAAAAATAACCCACTACAAGTGAATGGCTCTTCAAGAGGAACACTTGAACTGTTGTTACTTTGGCTTCCAGGTTTGAATGTAGATGAAAATTTATCGGTGCATTTCTGTAGTAATATATTTTGCAGTCTGCTTTAGCTCTTCTTACTCAACAAAAATGCAATATATATTCTGAAAATCAATTGTTGATGCTTTGCAAAAGCATCTTTTAAAAGCTACTGTTGCCATAAAGGACGTCTGCATAGTACACATCCATACTAATAGTACCTGATTGGTTCATCTGTTTAATCCGAACCTCTGGATCCCAACAGTTCTCTTGGATAACTCTGAAAAGTTTCCCATCTTTCATCATTTTGGCTTCCCTCTGTAAAAAATGGGGAACAGTTATTAAGGTAAATGTTATTATATTTCCTTTTAAAGGAATATTTTCATGTATTTCCTGTCTGTTATTTATTAATCTAGTACCCAATGGCTTTTGCTGACCTGATCTTTTTAACATAACAGCAGTTTACTGTGACACATAGGTAATGGGGCCATAGGGCAGGAATCCATGCTGTATTTAATTTCCATGATTGTGATGGATCATGAGGGTGAGCTAAATCCAGGATAGCCAATTTGACACCCTACAGATGTTGCTGGACTACAACTGCCATCACTTGAAGTTGAGGCTGATAGAAGTTTTTTATTTATTAATTTTATATCCTGCTCTCCTTCCCAAAGGAGCCTAGACTCTTCATTTATTTTTTAAAAAACACACTATTAAAACACATTTTAAAATGGTTTATAATGTAAAAAATCTTTAAGAAAAGATATAGCAAAGCCATGTGTCTGTAAATTGTAGTTCATAACATATGGACGATACTACTTCGGCTATTCTTGGACTAAATATATTTATTTATTTTTAAAAACTTCATAGCTCTTAATCAACAAAAACATCTAAGAGGTTTACATAAAAAATATAAAATACTCCATTAAAAATAAAGATAAAATCAAATGTTAAAAGCAAGTTGACACAATCTTTTTATCAAAATGTAAATAAAAGCAGCAGTTTCAAACCAAATATCTATACAGTATTATAATTACACATTATGTATTACACATTACAAATTCATGTCCGGTTAGGCTTCCTTAAACAAAGAAGTTTTAGCGGGTGTTGAAAGCAATACAGTACAGCAATTCTGCCTGCCTAAAACTTTCACAACTTTGTGTTTTGACCCAGTGGGTTTCTTGCAAGTTCTTAATAAAGCCATGAGACCAAGGACATTTTAAACCTTGAATATGTTACTAGCCTCATACATCATTCATAACAACTGATAAATATTTTAAAACCTCAATTCTACCCCACCCCCCAAATTTCATTGTGACTGTATTTTGGCAGGCTCCAGGAATGACTTGGCAGCTGTGTCACAATTCAAGAAAATTGCTCCAAATATCACAAGCTATAATTACAGTGCCGCCATCTGATTCCTCTGGCAAATATAGTTCAAGAATTTATTTTCCAAAGTGCCAGGAGGGAAGAACTTAAGCATATATTCCTACAGAGTATGGATATATGAGTCCTCTGTTGACTTTTACATAACAGGCACCAAACGGTTTAGAGAAGATGGAAATGACCTGGTGGAATCAAGCATCTTGTTGTATAAAAATAGATGATGGGGATTCATTTTGTTATGATCAGTGGGAATATTTTTTTGGTATGCACAGTAAGTTGTGTGGTTCTTTGGCTGGCAGATTGTTATATGGAATCATTGCAGTACTGAAGCAATACTAAAAAGACTATAATTTCTCTAGGGGTTCTCCTTTAAACCCTCATAAATAAATGCCGACTGTAGCAAGAGAAATAATAGCCTTTCCAAAGGCCTGAAGGGTTATACTATGAGATGGAATCTCCAATGAGCAATGTCCTAATTAAAAACAGTGGCTCCCCCACTCCATCTGCATTAGTGATGTGCAGACTATAGCAAGCCCAATGCAGAATGAAAACAAATCTGCTTAGTTCAATTAGATGGACGGAGGTAGCTCTATCCTCATTAAAAGGTGTGGGCTTAAATCACATAGTCATTCTATCATCAGCATGAACACACATGACCCAGATATATTTAATACAAGCATTTATTTGCTGGATCTGTAGTTAAAATTAATTTGGAGCTGATTCTCAGAGGCTTTGCAGTTAATTATTCGACACACATGGATCCAGAGAAAATTAGTTTTCCATTGCAAGCTACGACTGCCACACTGAGCTCTTCATAAAGTTAATCTAAGGCTTCCTTTCTTGATGCTAAATCTTTGTTTTATAACATAAACAGTGGGTTATATTACACTTTCCCAACATTTATTGATATTGACTTCCATAAATTCTAGCAAAAAACAAGAAAATACCATTTTGGTCAGATGATGATGATGATGATGATGATGATGAAACTGAACCTCAATATATACCTGGTTTTTTGCATAAAATATTTTGAGGAAATAATATATGATACAGTAAAGTTGAAGCAAAGTGTGTTTTTCTTTTTTCATTTTAATGTTGTGTGATGGGAGATGTTATTTGCTACCTAAGGGAAAACAAGCTTCCCTTGATGTGGTAAGCCTGAGGTCTCACCACATAACAGTGCATTCCGATGAAATAATTACTGAATGAAAAATGATGTGGTCAAGGCACCCTATGGTGGCTTTACCAAGCCAAATAAATAAATAAAGCTAGTAGCTCAAATTACCTTTAACCAAAAAAAGTAACTCTGTAATATATCAAATTGAAAACCTAAAATATAAACCTCCCCAAGGATTGAGAGTCTTGGAAGCCCTGCTCTAAGCTGCCTCACCTTCTGAAGTGACAGGAGCCAGCTGCCTGAGAAATAAGGCAAGTTGGTGCCTTCTCTTCCATGGACAGAAGTCAAGCAGACCGGTGGCTAATCACTTCAGCACTGGTGAGCGGACAGCATCCTCCACTGTACCAAAGCAGTATGCTTGTTTAGGGTGCACAAAACCAGTTGTGACAGCTCTTTGCCCTCATATCCCTGAAGTAAAGACTCATGATGAGACATGCGTTTGGGGTAAAATAATGACTGTAAACATATCTGCAGCAAAGTGTCCACCACCATAAGCACTAGCAGGCATAGAAATTGCACAGGAATGGGGGGGGGGGGACAGATAACAACAACTCCACATGCCTTTATCTTACAGGGTTGGAGGATGAGTTGCTGTCAAAGCCATCTGAGGGTGGTGCTTCCTCTATAAAGGCAGCCACTACTCTCACCTCATTGGCTACTGCAGTGGTGTGATTCCTTGCACCATTACCTTCATGCAAGGAGTGAGCCCCAGAGCCTTTCTCTGACTATGGGGTGGGTGGGGCAAATGTAGCCTCCATGTAAAATTGTGGTGGAGCAGCCATCTTCTAACACTGTACCTTCACTCTCCAGTATCTACCTCATGAATGCTGAATATTATGATTAAGAGACAAGGTGTTTTTAATTAGCAGTACGTTCTTCATCCAGTACATTCTTTTAACACTTGATTGTTATGGAGATCACTAACTTGCTGTCACTGCATATTAGGTATAAATGATTAAAAAAAAATAAAGTTGCTGTTTCAGGTTTTTAACCTTACAAAATTATTATGAGACAACTGTATCTGATTTCCAAAGAGGCATAAATCTAGGCCAGCTTTTAGGTCATGTACAATAATTTTTCATTCTACTGAGGTGATGGCAAATTTGAGATGTGATCCTTGAGCTTGTTAAAAGTTACTTTTCAGAGGGAATGAGCTTTAGGCACTGGTTGTTATGGGGACGTGAAGAAAATGATTCAGACAAAGATTCAGAGGGCAAAAGTGAAGAAAGCAAAATTCTTAAGAGGTTTTCAGAGTTTGGGATATTGTATTTGTTCAGATCTATACAATGATTCTTATTTTTTCCACAGTTACTTTTGGGGCAAACTGAAAAGGGCATAATTTCACTTTTTCTCTATATAATAACTCCAAATAACCATGGGTTATTTAAAAACCATGTGAGTTTTTAACTGCTCCTTAGTCCTTTGCTTTTTAGCTAAGAGCTGTGGGATTTCCCCTCTCTGTACATATTATTTAATCAGAATTTTCTCTCTGCAGGCTTCAGTTTACAGGCAGTGTAGGAATGGCCTTGAAGTAATTACTTACTCCTGGGAAGCAGAAATAAGCTAATGAGCTTGCTTGAGGCTAGATTCATTTCATTTAAAATGGGTTGGACTGAGTTCAGGACCTGGACCTCCATTAAATATTTTGTGAATGGAACAAATCAGGTATAGGAAAGGGTTTGCATGTACAGAAAGGTGTCATTGCTCATGCTCATGTCATGACTTCCATTAAAATAAGGCACAGTAACATGTTATGAATGAGAGAGTTAGTTGGTCAAAGTGCCTTCCCTCCAGATATACGTATATTTTCTGTCTTTCAGGCACATTGAGTAGATAAACATATTCTTGCAATTTTCACCATTCAGTTTGCTAAGTGCCACATGGCTCGTGTCCATAACACCACCTGGTTTTGTAAATGTGTACGGTATTTGTACATATTTCTCAATATAAACAGTTTGAAAGATAACATGTGTTCGTGAACTGGTGGTCACTGACCATGACCGAGGCACTGATGTCATAGTAGATGGCTTGACGAAGATGTTGACCCAGTGTGCAACTGCTGTGAAAAAGGCAAATTCCATGCTTGGAAACCACCAATATCGTTATCCCATTATACAAATCTATGTTGTAATCACATTTGGAATACTGTGCCCCGTTCTGACTGCCTTACCTCAAAAAGAATATTATAGAGTTGGAAGATTCAGGACAGATAAAATAACCTCTTCATAGTTAAACTATGGAACTTGCTTCCACGGGAGGCAGTGATGGCCACCAATTTGGATGACCTTAAAAGAGGATTAGACAAATTCATGGAGGATTAGGCTATTAATGGCTACTTACTGAAAAGTGCTTTTGTGTCCAGGTCCTACTTGAAGGTTTCCCACAGGCATCTGGGGGGCCACTGTGATGTGCAGGGCTAGATGGGTCATTTTCTGATTCAGCAGGCTCTTCTTATGTTCTTATGTGTGTGAGAGTGAGCTTTCAAATTTATATTTAAAAAAGGACAGCCAAAAGAAGGTACACCTCCATACAGGACCTAATTAATTCATAGGATTCATTGTCACAATATGTGGTGATGGATATTTGTTTAGATTTAAAGGGTGGGTAGTCAGTATAATGGAGGATCAGTCTATTAGTTAAGTTCTGAATCAGTATCATTTTTCAATACCTGAACTGGAAAGGGCATCAGCAGTAGAGGGCTGTTGCCTTCATGTGTTGCTTGTAGGCTTCCCGGAAGCATATGGCTGGCCGCTGTGAAAAATCTGAAGCTGAATTTGATGAATCTTTGGACTAATTCAGTAGGGTTATTCATATAGATTTTCCCATAATTTTAATATACATTCCTAGATAACTTTTTATTCATGGGTCACATAGGTCAGAAACACAGCTTACCTCACAGTGTTCCTCCAGCTGAATCCATCCACCATAGCCATATCTCTAGGAGGAGAAGTATACATATGGTTAAATCCATAGCCATGGAAACAGGAGTTAAGGCTATCATGTGAAGAACTATTCTGACTAGAGCCAAATTGTGACCATAGGGATGTAGGGCTATTTTGGGAGTTTCCAAAAATTTCTCTTAGCTATGGAGCCCAGTTTCAAATATATAGCTACTTACGAAATGTTAAGTCAATAATAGAGTGATTGCACATTTAAAACTGTTGTGTTCAGGCTCTGTTTATGTAGTCCAGGAGGCAGCCAGCCCCTATTAGAAATAGAGTGCTGAACTAGCTGAACATTAGACTAGACCTGATGGACTGGATCTCTTAGGACTAGTCTTCCAATGCTTAAGGTAGCTTCCAGCAGAATAAATAAAATAAAACATGCTGAAAGCAATAATCTATGGGTTCTACCCACAGCAATTAAATTGCACTTGGGTCCCATTGCAATTGTGACTTGGGCTGCAATCCTAACCCCATTTACTTGGGACTAAAGTCCACTTCTATTGGATTCAGTAGTACTTCCTTTTGATGACACATGGTTAGGACTGTGTTCTAATGGAACCTACTGCAATTAACTTGTTACGGTTCTAGCACAATGAGTGCAGTAATGACCAGCACAAGAGCTGCAATGCTTTGCTCCAATGCTGGGGTCAAAAGCACCAACAACCACTGACCCTGATTTATTGGTATAGAAGGTGACACAAGAGGACAGAGGGCCTTTTCATTTCTGGATAAAAGCAGCCCATGATGGCATAAAAGACAGGAAATCTGCACTTTTCCTCCCAGGACCTCAAGGTGGCATACATAGTTCTCCTCATCCTCATTTTATCTTCAAAACAATCCTGTGAAGTAGGTTGGACAGAAGGACAGTGACTAGCCCAAGGTCATACAGAGTGCTTCATGGCTGAGTGGAGATTTGAACCCTGGTCTCTCAATACTAGTAGCCCAACATTCTAACCGCTATACCACCCTGGATTTCTTTCTTATTGGGGGAGTTCCATTTTTAAAGCACACAGAATGTTAGCTGTCCAGTAGTTGAATGGTCCAGGACAGTACTGTTCAGCTGCTTGTCCTATGATGTCCATAGTGGTGCCACCTCTGCAGTGGAGATGGGATGGGACTGGGCTACCACCAGGATGAATTTTGTTATGATTTAAGAAAATATCTACTTCCCATTCCACCAAAATGGACTTTTACAGCACAATGCAGGATACTCAGAATTGTTCCAGTTACAGATAGGTAGCCGTGTTGGTCTGCCATAGTCAAAACAAAAAAATTCCTTCCAGTAGCACCTTAAAGACCAACTAAGTCAGTTCTTGGTATGAGCTTTCGTGTGCACACGAAAGCTCATACCAAGAACTGACTTAGTTGGTCTTTAAGGTGCTACTGGAAGGAATTTTTTTGTTTTGACTCGGAATTGTGTTCCACTGAATTCAGTGGGGCTTATTCCCAAGTATGTGTGCATTTAATGCTAAGCCTTTATTATGAAACCAGGAGTAAAATCTTGGGTTTGTGATAAATTAAAAAAAATAAAAATCTGCTGAGCTGTAATTAGTTAATCATTAGTGTAGGCATATATTGATTCTCCCTTTCAGCCTCTATGCTTCAGAAGCAGGGGTGAAGGTCACCTTCTTTTATTAATATTTAAAGAGCAGAGAAAAGCTTCAAATACACAAGTGAAATGTCCATTGATTCTCCCAGAGAGGTTTAAAACTCTTCTAATATCCGGGGGTTGGGGATTGCAGATGAAAGAAAGGCAGCTTTCTTTTATTTCAAAGATTCTTGGGTTTGAAATATCTCATTATGAGAGACTGAAAAGGTACTCTGAAATAGCCAATAACTAGTTCACATAGAGGCAACTTTAATGCATCTGCATGAATAACCTGGCACAAAACCTGCAATTTTTGTTTTCCATTGATGTCAAACTGTATTTTGCATGGACTATCCCCGCAACAGCCCTCTGCAGAATCAAGTTCTTTTTGTAAGTGATGTGCTCATGCACTGATTACCACCAGTTTAAGATAAGGTTGGTATGTTAATAAAAAGAGTTACGGTACCTAACTCTTAGTTCATAGTGTGCCCAATCAAAGTATTGTTTTACTGAACATCTGAGTTTTGCTGAAAATAACTAAAGACCAGATATGGACCCCAGAAACAGTCAAATGATAGTTTGAAATAAATAGTTTGACTGATAGATTGGAAGAAGAATAGGGGGAGTACATCTCTATTATTCTTCCTTGATCACTCAGCTGCTTTTAATGCCATTGACCATAGTATCCTTCTGAGCCAACTAAGTGGGCTGGGCATTTTATAGGGGACCACAGCTATATACATCTAAGACATTCAGAAGTATGCCTTGTTGAGTTCAGTGAGGTTTACTCCCTCCCAGGTAAGTGTCATTTCCTGCAGCATCGTGTATGCTACTGGGTTGTTTAATAACCCAGTGCAAGTAGCACAAATTCGCAAACTTTTGTTTTTTCTAATGATGAGTGGTATCCAGTCTAAGTCATACTGTGATTAGACCAATTGACAGTAATGGACTTAGCTATTTAACTTCAGTGATATCAATGGGTTTACTCCAAGTAGGACTAATACTAGATATCACCCAATATAAAGATATTTGATTTATTCTGATAAATTAAATAGCTCTATGCATTTAAATACATTGGCTGCAATGCTAGATATATTTGCTAGGGAGTAAGTTCCACTGAGCCTATGAGTCCCATGCTGGTCACATGACCCGGATGCTGTACGCCGGCTCCCTCAGCCAATAAAGCGAAATGAGCGCCGCAACCCCAGAGTCGGCCACGACTGGAACTAAACGGTTTGGGGTCCCTTTACCTTTAAGTCCCACTGAATGGTAGCACCTCTGAATAAAAATGCTTAGGATTGCACCATATACCAATAACTCAATGATGCCTTCAGTGGATGAAGAAAGATGCCGATAAAGGGTATGTTCACATTACAGCTTACTCTGCATCCAGAGCGCTCCCACTGCTAGTTTTTCAAGCTGCATACACATAACTTCGGCCACAGTATCAATCATGTAGTTTATTGAGAAACACTCTTCTTTGATGCATTTCCCCCCCTCAAACCAGCTTCAGTCTGACTAGAAAACATAAGCTGCATTCAGTTCATACTTAAGCAGAGTGTGTGTTTGTGATACAGCCATCATGTAGGTGGAGATGGCAACTTAGTTAATTAGAATTCTGGGTTGTTGTTTTTCCAGGGCTGGGGAAACCAAAAAGGCCATGCGTGTGAAGACATCCCCATCCCCTCTCCAAAAGTGCAACACTGCAAATGTGGGTTAAAACAAGTGGGGGTGGGGGAGAAGACAACTTCACTGAGCACTATCCAAACCCACTGTGTTTTTATTTACAGCAATGCAGCTGAAAACTTGGTATTTTTATTAAAAGGTGAAAAAGAAAAGGGACATTTTCCTGTCAGTATTTTTTTAAACAACAACACACAGAGAACCCTGTCTGCTTTACCAAGCAACTATCCGAACATCTTTGTTTAATGGATTCAAATTAATGGAATAGTCAAAATGCCCTCTGGCAAACGCTAGGGGGCCAGAAGCATTTGGAACTTAAGATCAGTCATCTTCTTCTTTAAGAGTTCAGCCTAAAAAAATATACCCAGAAGGGAGTTCTCAAAGCCCAGAAGTATGAGAGATAAAGCTCAGCTGAAAACATTCATAGCAATCAGAAGCAATACTTGTACCTAGAGCTTTTGTACCAAATATCCAGTGTAGCTATTACCTGTTTTAGATCAGGCCACTCCTTAGGCAGAATGTGACTATGAATGTCAATTTTCATTTCTGTAGGTTCACCTGAAGATTAGTTTCAACAAAGGCTTGCACCCGATAAACTTAATTGTGCTTTTGTACTGCCTGCCCTTGGAGTAGTAGTTTTTCATTAACTTAAATTAGTGTTCAAGTCCTCCCACTAACCTATCAGGCTACAGTAACCAATCAGATAGCTCAGGAGAGCTGAGCTGGTCAAAACTATGCAACATGAATAGAGTGTAGAAGCTGGATAGCGTTCAGAAATAGTTGTGCAACAGTGAAATGACTCCTCCAGGTGCCTTTTATATTGTGCATTCATGCTGAATTGTGCCTGTGGGGATATTAAGATCGTTATACGTGATCCAGTTTTCATACTGTTTGTGCCTGCAAAAAGTCTGGGGTGGACATGCTGCCTTGTTTCCAATCAGTGCATGTCCTATAACTTCATTCTTTAATCCTGTAACTTTTTAATACCATAAATATACCAGAGGGGGGGTTGGGTCCCACTTTTGTTGCAGTCTAGTGTAAGACTACCCCTTCATACAGCAATCAAGAAAGCCTCGCAGAACAACTAATAAAGTGGATTGATGTGTGAACGATCCAATATAAATCCACCACTAAAGCACTGTATCAATGACTTTTTACAGAATGCACCTGCCAAAAAACAAACAAGAAATGTGCCATTTCCAGACTGTTGCTATTTTTAGGTGGGCTTCAGTCACACACTGGCTAATTCAGGTTGCACAATGAAAAGTGATTTAGAGCAACAAACTCACTTCCCCAAGACATCAGAGTTTTTACAATGAGGGAAGCATGGGGAACTGCAGTAGAAAGAGTGATAGCATGCCATCTTGCCTCCCCGTGAACAAATCAGACTGAATGCTCATTAAATAGCCAACAGCATCTAATCTCCCTTCAAACATATCATAATGAATACTCAAAATGGAGGGAAAGTGGCATATACATGTAATAAACAAACAAAGCAGTCCTATCATAGAGCTCCCCGTCTGCAGGCCCCCCATATAAATTCTGTAAGTGGGACCTGTGATAAAATAAGAGTATTTTCAGAGACTCCATTCTATTACCCCTGTGCCCGCAGTTTTCCATTCCCACCAACAACTGTCAGCATGCTCAGTCTTCATTGCACTACTTTTTTGCGAGGTAGTGGGGAGATATTCCTCCTTTGGATTTCCTCCTGAAAGGTTTCTTTGCATGTTGGGTTTTCTCCAAGTCTGCCTGTAGTGTGTGGATAATGCCATTTTGGTTACATAAGAACTGGCACTCAGAGAATTGAGATACGTACCTCTTACTGTATAAAATCTATTAGGGTAGTTTGAGAGGGCTTTGCTTGCTCATCTATTAACAGATTTGTTTCCTAAGGATGAGTTCCTTTGTCTATGCCTATGGATAAAAACACCTCCAAAGCTCTGCTTTTAATTTTGCTAAATGGATTAAGCATTTCTGCCATTCATTCAACAGCCAGAAGTGAGAAATTTTCACATAATGAACAATTAGGTTTAGTTCTACCAGTCTACGCATAGTGAGTGACTGTATTACTGGAAAATCTCCTTCTCCTGCAACATTTTTGTCCAATGAACCCTGTCAGGCAGTATATAATATAAATTAGTCTAATAAGGTATATTTGCTAGTAATGAATATTTTCAAAGAATCACAGAATCGTAGGGCTGAAAGGGACCCTGAGGGTCATCTAGTCCAACCCCCTGCAATGCAGGAATCTCAACTAAAGCATTCATTACATCCAAACACTGCTTAAAAACCTCCACCCCAGTGGGCAAACAGCTAGCTGCAGGTGGTAAGGAATCTCGAATGAAACTGCAGTAGAAAGAAATAAGTTAAATTGCCTCTGCACAAGCCATGGTCTCAAGCTGAATCGTCCTCCCTGGATGCTATTTAGGAAATAAAAACCAAATGCACAAGGTCCAATCACATGCTTAACTTAAGATCTAGTTTGCCCTTTCAATTAGCTTCAAGGATAGCAAATCCCTTTCTTTCTTTCTTTCTTTCTTTCTTTCTTTCTTTCTTTTAAAGAATGAACAAAGAATGGATATAAAAACTATTGGAACTCTCCAACAATCTTCGTTCAAGGCAAGCTTATTGTGGAGATAGACTAAGTGATTAAGAGAGCTACAAAATAATCTGGTGGAGAAGAGGCAATGCAAATGTTGTTGCTATGGAGAAAAAGCTAAGGAACGTGACTAGGCAGCAGAGCATGCTTGATTCTGCATGGCAGAAAAAGGTGTTTCCATGCCATCTGAGGGCAGTTTAGGGCAAAGTAACAAATCTGGATTTGTGCACCTTATGGGGGGAATGTATCATCCACTGAACCAGCCAATTGATTATTGATTTGTTTATGCAGCTGGCATGATTGATGTGGTGGCACCAATAAGGACCCTAAACACATGCATAACTTTAAAAATATCTAGTCCATTACATTTTACTTTCTGTCAAGTTTAAGGTCATGACAGAAGGCATTTAATCTTTACAGTTAATGGATGATGCCATCTAGTGGCAAAGCCCCTAAGCAAACTTTTGAGGCTGCCTTTATGTTTGATTAAATCAAGGCACCTCTAGGTGGCAGTTCCTCCAGTAACCTGAATGGTAGCAACACAGTAAGTACATCAAATAAGTGCTTTCTTGTAGAAATGGCTAGAAACTGAATGGCTGGTTAGGTACTACTGTTACTGGGGTATTTGTTTGGACTAGTAGCACCACTGTTTTTTGATAACAGCACACATCTGGTGTGCTAATTTGTGAACATGTGGCTTGCTGAAGCACTAGGGAAATCAGTCTACAGTGGTACCTTGGGTTACAGACGCTTCAGGTTACAGACTCCACTAAACCTGAAATAGTACCTTGGGTTAAGAACTTTGCTTCAGGATGAGAACAGAAATCGTGTGGCGGTGGTGCAGCAGCAGTGTGAGGCCCCATTAGCTAAAGTGGTACCTTGGGTTAGGAACAGTTTCAGGTTAAGAACGGACTTCCAGAATGAATTAAGTTCTTAAATCGAGGTACCACTGTACTGCAAATGCAACTAATACTCCTAAGAACATAAGAACGGCTCTGCTAGATCAGGTCAAAGGCCTATCTAGCTTGGCATCGTGTTCTCATATTGGCAAACCAGGTGCGACAGCACCAATCAGCAGTCTCATCAAATGCTCTAATATTTTGTGTAGAAACAATATACCATTGTTAATTTCTCTCTCTCATAGTTTCCATTTCATCTTTAAAAAGGATGTTGGCATTTCAGAAATATTTTGACCTTCAGTACCAACCAAGTACCAAGTTGAATCTCAGCAAATTTATATTTACAAATTAATGATGAGTAGAAGACAAAATCATGCATTCAGGTTATCTTTTTTTCTGACTCACCTGTAGTAGCCATCAGGGCAGAGACAGAGATGAAGTGGTACTGTTAAGGGACGTTTTTAATGTTTAATATTTTACAGTGGTACCTCGGGTTACATACGCTTCAGGTTACATACGCTTCAGGTTACAGACTCTACTAACCCATAAATAGTGCTTCAGGTTAAGAACTTTGCTTCAGGATGAGAACAGAATTTGTGCTCCGGCGGCGTGGCAGCAGCAGGAGGCCCCATTAGCTAAAGTGGTGCTTCAGGTTAAGAACAGTTTCAGGTTAAGTACGGACCTCCGGAACGAATTAAGTACTTAACCCAAGGTACCACTGTATTGTGTTTTTAATATTCTGTTTGGAGCCACTCAGAATGGGTGGGGTATAAATAATAAATTGTTGTTGTTGTTGCTGTTGTTATATCTGCACACAGTCATGTTCAGTTGTATAGACTGAAATCCTATACAGTGAAGTTGGGACCACTGAACAGAGGGGCTGTCACTTCCATGTAAATATTCCATAGATTAAACTGTATTATTTGATCCTTCTTCCATCTAAGTTAATTTAAGTGCCAATAATTCGGTTTGCCTGATGCTGTAGGTTAAGGTATGAATCGAATTCACTCACTTAAGCTTTGTGCAGCAATGTAGCTGTGAAACAGTGAGAAGCCTTGAGCAGGATGCAGCACACAAAAAGGTACACATCTGCTGTGTATTCAGCAGTAACCATTTTCTAAATTCTGAATTTAGCTCAGCCTGTCTAGCTTGGGACATTGTCTTGTGGCAGCTTGTTTAGATTTCTAAAAGCTTGTTAATTTTTTAATTTTTAAAAACATTCTCACAGGTACATATACCATGTGCTGTTTTCACATTTAATTAAATGAAAATTAAGGGCAAGTTAATCCATTGCAAATTAGGCTTTGTGGGTGAGTGTTGCCATCATAAGTCACACACTCAGTGTTTATGGCACTTCTGCTGTTATCCTTTTCAAATTTAACAAGTGTGGTGCCAAGAGGAAGAGAGGAAGGAACAAGCAGCCTGACAAAACAAGAGATGGAAACTAAGAGATGCAGAATCTAAAGTAATAGGTTGAATGAATTGGAAGCTACATTTTTAAGGACAGGTGTTGCACGCAGAAGAGACACTAGTTTTGTTTTTAAAGCCTAGGTCAAGAACAGGGGTAGGCAACCTAAGAATGCGGCCCAATCGCCTTCTCAATCCGGCCCGCGGATGGTCTGGGAATCAGCGTGTTTTTACATGAGTAGAATGTGTCCCTTTATTTAAAATGCAACTCTGGGTTATTTGTGGGGCCTAGGAATCCGTTCACCCCCCCCCCAAAAAAAATGTAGTCCGGCCCACCACATGGTCTGAGGGATGGTGGACCAGCCCACGGCTGGAAAAGGTTGCTGACCCCTGGTCAAGAAGGTCATGATGAACAGCTAAAAGAGAAGTCTTAAAAAGGAACAGACAGTGTAAAATGAAAATATAGCTAAGTAACAACTAAGATGCACCTGTTGTGCATTGGACTGCTTCCTAGATGTCAGGCTCATCTAGCTCAGTGTCTGACTGGCAGCAATCCTGCAGGACATTAGAGAAGTGCCTCTCTTTCCCCGATGCTGAGATTTGAACCTGGTAATTTTTGCATTCAAGTCATTCCCTCTATTCATGAGTGACACCCTTCCCCCACTTATTACACAAACAGCTGTAGGAGAATTAACATAGTGGCGATGTCTATATATATTTCATATTGGGGATGTCTGGATATTTCAGTGTGTTGAAATTATCCTAACTCTCCTACCTTTGTTATGTAATTTAATGGATGCTGGACTTCACCAATGACTTCTGAATCGGCAGCTCTGAACTAGCACAGGAGACATCCTTGGTATATGAGAAGGCTTTCTTTGAACCTCAAATGCATCCCCCCCCCAATTATTCAAACCAATTGCATTATTTAAATGATTTATATACCAACTTTTTAAATTAAAAAAGTACAAAGCCAACCACAGGAATATAAAATATTATAAAAATAATTTTAAAAAGCATGTCCTCATAGCCCCACTTCAATTTTAAACTTATATAATAGAGCATCAGAAATTTGGGGGTATTAGTGGCTTGACGTTTCATGCAAACAGACAAACAGAAAGACAGAGGTGACAGGCAGGAAGTATTAGTATATGGTCCAGAGGAACTGGGAATTTTTTTAAGGACATTGACATTTTCAGCAACATGAGAGCTGTAAAATACCATTCTGAAATTATAAGAAGTCTGCTATTTAATGTTATATGACTTTGCTCTATGTTGCACATTGCAAATGTACATTCATATGTAACTTTCAAGATTTGTCCATTTTGCTTTCTGAAAGCGTTCCATTGTTGGAAAGAGTCATGTGTGCAACTTATGATTAGGCCTCATAAGCAGGCATAACAATTTGGAATTTCAAGGAAGGTTGCTGCTGTTGTTTTGTAAAAAAAAAAACTTGTTATAAAACCACCACCACCAAGACCCTTGTGAGCTTAACCCCAAAACTTCCATCATAATAAGTTTGGATCGAGTAGTGGGTTTGTTGGGGAAGGAGTGGGACATGTACCTTGCAGCTGATAGGACCGGAAATGTTTTTAAAGGATCCATTCCTAACAGTGAAAAAGTAAAGGGAAGTGGCCCGTACCAAGCAGACTGCCTGTGAATCCACTGGTGGCAAAGCTCCACATAAACAGCTGGCTGCCAAAGCTGCTAGGAAAAGCACTCCCTCTACTAGTGGAGTCAAGAAACCTAATCACTACAGGCCTGGTACTGTGGCACTGCAAGAGATTTGTCATTACCAAAAGTCCACGGAACTTTTGATTCGCAAGCTTCCATTCCAGAGGCTGGTAAGGAATGAGTGAGGCAGGGAGCTCTGAGTACCACACACTAGCACCCTGCTAGTTTGTGTTAACCACAGCTGAACATTAGCTATGGCTTAACATGAATTGTGAACACAGCCATTGAATTCAAAGCTTCATCTCTAAAAAAAAAAAAATTAAAGGGTTTTTCTGTGACAGCCCATTTTTCTGAGGTTCATAATGTTATGTCAAACTTTCTCAGTTATGCCACACTTGGTATTTAATTTCTAGAGCTATATAATACCAACCCAGTTTCTTAAACAACGGCCAGAGCTCATGTTTGGATTTTTATTTTATTTTTTACATTTCACAGTGACCACTAAAATAAATTAAGTTGATTGCATGTGAGGTCCCTCGAGCAAAGTACTCAATTGGCCTTTGTAGTATCTGTTCATAACTGGAGATGTTTGTTCTTTAAAAGCTCTGTTGCAGTGAAAGGAGATATTGTTTCTGCATCAGGTGCTTGCACATTTCACTCTCCTTGTGTTAGATTCAGGGCTGTCTTAAGCATATGCAGCACTGGGGTGCAAAGATCCAGCTGGCGCCCTCCTCCCAGGTTGCCCAGTCCCAGGTGTGCAGGAGGGGGGAGCTGGCCAGCCGCCTCAGCATCTTGCTGGCTCAGTCGCCCACAAACTCCCGGCGCAGAGCTGCCTGAGCAGAAGAGCCCGCCATGGCGCTCCAACTGATGGACGGGCTCTTCCCCGGACTCAACTCTCGGGCCCCGGACTCTTGGCCTAGCACCCCTGAGAGCCTAGCGCCCAGGTGCCCTGCACCCCTAGCGCCTATGGGTAAGACGGCCCTGGTTAGATTGCAAAAAATCCTATTTCAGATGACATGGACTGCGAAACAGGAAGTGTTATTTGACTCAATATAGACCCAGTGAAGTGAATGGACTTAAATGGCTAACTGAAATCCAATGATTTTAATGGGTCCACTTGAAGTATGGCTACAATAACCTAACCTCACTTAACTGGGAGCACAGTACAGTACTTGCATTTCCTGTTACTCTAACAAAGTTTGATAATATCTTGGCTGTCTCTTAGTGCAGACCCGAGTCATCGAGCTTGAGCTTCTACAGCTGCCATGAACCACCACTGGCAGGATTGGCAGCAACAGCAGCAGGTTTGTTCTATGCTTATGACAATATGTTTTCTCTTGTTAATTACCGTATGCTGATTTAAATGTGCACTTTATATTTGACTTCTTTTAGTAATGTTTTGTTTGGAAATGTTTAAGATAATTTTTCTGTTATCTTTACTGTGTTAAATGTGCATTCTGTAGTCAACCTCCTTTGTAATGCTTTGTTTTGAAACCTTTAGGAGAATATTTTACTTTCTTTAGTAATGTTTTATCCTGGATTGTTTTATTTGATGTTCTAATGTGTTGTAAACTTTCAGATTTATTCTTAAAAATATGAAGCAGAAATAATAACGAGAATAATAATATCTAAAATCACTACGATGAAGATTTAAAACATTTTTAAAAATAAACATAAGCTGATAGGATGACAAACACCATATTCATTGCTTATGACAAAAACAGAAAATACTACACTAACATGTTGCACATTTAGCACCCTCAAATCAGGGCTGTTTCTGCTTCAGTGTCCTAAGAAATAAAGTAAATGACTAGCAATAAACTTGTTTGACCACTTAGCATCAAAATACACTAAAGTGGTAAGTGTGCTCTTAGGGAACTGAGCAATGTGGAAAGACAAACAAACCATTTTCAGGCACCTGTGATGCAACATTTGGTTTCTCTGTATTATAATGACCTGTATAAAAATTGTCAACAGAAAACTACCTGACGCATATTCTAAAACACACCTGGGGAATTTTTTTCTGGTTTGCTTGCATAACAGCCTCTAGCCCCCCCCCCCTCTCTTTTAATGTGCTTCTTCAAAACTCTTCCTAGGGAACAAATGAAACTCCACTGATCATAAGACTGAATCTAAATATCCACTAAAGATAACAGATTTTTGGATAGCCCATTCCTGGAAGCTGGTAAATTCTGATGAATTTAAGAATGCACTGAGGGAATCTTCCAGCTTGGGTGGCATTGGCTGGTGCTGTTCTTGAAGCTCTGGTTGATTTGTGGAATACAGGGATAACTCAGGTGGTTGGCAGGATCACTCCAAAGCAGCATCTCTTGCTTAGCAGAGCCTTACTGCTCCTTGGTATGCACTTAAGCTGAGGATGTTGAAGCAAACTGGCAGTACAGGCTGGTCCATTGGGGCTAGTGGAGCATCAACTTCAGTCTTCCCTGCATCTGCCTGACCAGGGGGTGTCAATAGCTATCATTGTCCTCCTCGGTCTCAGTGTTGTCCTTATAAAATTCAGCAGGGAGAAAGATGTGGACAAAACTAGAGATAGTTGAATCTGCCTGTCATTGGCTCTGGCTCCATCTACTGTTGGGCTTTCTGTCTTCCAGCCCACCAATTCCAATGGGCACAAGTCACCACTCCAAGTTGGAAACATCTGGAATCCAAGTGGAGGGAACACAACTGAACATTGGTATGAGCTCATCATTAAGATTACTCCATGGCTGTGATGATGGTTGAAGATGCATTTTTTTCTTCACAAGCCACTCAGTGTTCTCCAGCAGACCTTTTCCTGGTAAGTCAAGACTTGTTAAAATCTTGCTACTACTATGATGTAGTCAACCCCTCAGTGGCATGCTGTGACATGTTTGCAACTGGTTTTGAGAGTAAAATTACTTGTGTCCATCACAACTTCATTGTATGACACCTTGAGAGTTTTTTTAGTAGGTGTATAGTAAGTATTACATACATAGGTAAAGGTAAAGGTACCCCTGCCCGTATGGGCCAGTTGTGTCCGACTCTAGGGTTGCTCTAGAGGCCGTGAGCCGGTGCCATCCGAAGACACTTCCAGGTCACGTGGCCAGCATGACGAAGCTGCAGCTGGCGAGCCAGCACCAGTGCAGCACACGGAAACGATTACATACATACATACGGATGCAGTCTGTTATAGTCCTTTGTATAGACCAGGTTTCCTCAACCTCAACCCTCCAGATGCTTTGAGACTGCAATTCCCATCATCCCTGACCACTGGTCCTGCTAGCTAGGGATCATGGGAGTTGTAGGCCAAAAACATCTAGAGGGCCGAGATTGAGGAAGTCTGGTATAGGCACAGCACAGAGTGCAATCCTATACATGTCTACTAAGAAGTAAGTCCTATTGGGTTCAGTGGGGCTTACTCCTAGGCAGTGGCAGGTGCCCATTGGGGCTGGTGGGGTGGAAGGCAACCTCCATCAGCCCCAGTCAAGTGTGGCCAATGCTCAGGAATTATGGGAGTTGTAGTCCAGCAGCTTCTGGAAAGCCACAGGCTCCCTGAAACTGCTTTAGTGTCTTCCTCCTATATGAAGGGAAATACTGCAATACTAACAGCAATACATGTAATAAAGAACACAGTCACCATATATTTACACTTGCATCCTGTCACAAGGAATATTTGTCCCACTGGTCAACACCCCCCCCACACCAAATAAACATTTAATATGCATAGGTCTTTGAAAATTTAAAACAAACCAGCTCCTAGCTCAACCTTAATGTTTTTTTCCTCGATTCCATTTCCCTATTTAATAAACATATATTTGAAAGCTCATCTGAATAAATCTCAAGGATTAGTATTTAGGATTAAGAGATATTATATATATTTAAGCCATTGTTGTAATAGTCACTAACAAACGGTCCCAAATGACTGCTGTAAAAGCATTGCCGAAGTTCTGCCATTAATGAAAATTGCTGACTTTAGAAAACCATCCACAGCCTCATTCAGACAAGCTCAACAGGATGGATTTGAACTACATTTATTTTTAAACCCACTTTTCTTTATTCTTCACATCTAATAACTGCTAACAATCAAATCACAAATATTTAGTTGATGTATCAAATAATAAAATAATTGACGAGTACTTGGGACCTGATCCTGACTAGCTTCAGTTGAAGGTAAACAGAAGTCCACTTCAAACTATTTATTTTAAATATGAGTACTAGGAAGTGTGTGTGTATGAGATTAGCCTCCATAAGAGAGGATCTTTGAGGTTTGATTAGTCTGCACTTAGGCAGAAAACAGTACACACATCATAGAATTGCAAAGTTGGAAGGGACTATGAGGGTCATCTAGTCTAACTCCATGCAATACAGAAATCTTTTTGCCTAGTATGAGGCTCCTGAGATCAAGTGCTACCAATTGAGCAATCTAACCACATATTCAAGCCAGGGAAATATCTGGAAAAGGCATAAACTGGACATTTCTTAGTTTTCCCCTACCAGATGGAAGACAAAACTGACTAGAAGGGTGAGGCCTGTTGCAGCTTCAAAGGCGGATATTGCTAGGAGTAGAATTGGTATAATAGCAATAGTTGGAGTGTTGGTATTGAGGTAAATATGGCCATTATTAGGTATAGGGCTAATATTATACCCTCAGTACAGATTAGGACGGACATAAAGTGGATTCAATGGAAGGATAACCCTAAAAGGCTCAGCAGAAATTATGTATTTAATAAAAAGAGGACTGTTGACATGTCAGGGGTTCTGATGTGGTCAGAATTTACTAAGTCGAAATTAGTGGTTGTTGGTTAGACTAACCCCTTATTCAGCTCAATCAAAGCCGCCTGTGTTCATTCATAAATAGGACCCGTAGTTAAGGCTGACTTCAGAGACAATGGACAAGAACCTTTCTCGTGTTGCTGGATAGGAGGACAGAGACTAGGGCAGTATAAATAAATTATAATTATTATAATTTTGTTACAGCAATAGGAAATAGATTGAGAGACACATGCCTTAGCCTTTTTTTTGCCAGATACAGCCATTTAAAAGCCATTTCTGTATTCACCTAATATCCAAAACAAATATTTTATACCAGGAATTTTAAGGTGTTAAAGCGTTCATTACTAAGTTAAAGTGCATAAATCTGTGAAATAATTCCAATTACCCTTTCCAACAATCCACATAGAATAAAAATAATAAAAATCTGAGGGGAAAACCATGCATTTCAAATGTTGAAAACATTTTATTAATCCTGGTATGTATTAAGTACCATCTAAAAATGCTAAAGAAAGAGAGAGTCTCTGGAATAGTGTTTCAGCTTGTTTTGGAGTAATTACAATCTGGTGTGGGCGTGTTTGGGGCTCAGTTTTACAAATGGAAGACCAGATAGAGGATGTAGCCAGGAGCATTTGACCAGCTATGCTCATTTCTGAGGAGGCTAGAACTTTGCATGACAAAAAAATGCCTTAGGTACAACTAGGTTGGATTAATTAAACACACAGTACATGGGGCTTTATTTGAAAAGTCTTGAGAAGCTTCAAATGGTCCCGTATGCAATTGCAAGGACGCTGGTGAGTGCAGACCTCTGAGATCACATTGTACTGATTACCAACTTCTTTCCTGGCACAATTCAAATCATTGGCAATTACCTCCAAAGCCCTAAATGACATAAGTCCAGATTGCTTCCTTCCATATCACCCTGCCTACTGAAAATTGGATGGAAAGTGTCTTCTCTGTGCTCCACTTGGGTAGAAGCATGTTTAAGTGGGATGAAACAGTCTTCTCAGTGGTTGCACCTTGATTATGGAATATTTTGTCCCATGAAGTTTGGTTGGCTCCCTTTCTTGCTGTTACTAAAAGCCCTTTTATTTTAGCAGACTTTGGTTGTATATAGGTCAGATTATCTATTTATGTTTGGTTTTGCCATAAAGTTCTCAGACTTGAGGTTTTAGCAACTATGGTAATTGTTTGATAACATTCTACCATAGTGGCTAAAACCAAACAATTACTATTTAAGGTTACACGACTTGCTGATCAGAAGGTCGGCGGTTTGAATCCCTGCGACGGGGTGAGCTCCTGTTGCTCGGTCCCTGCTCCTGCCAACCTAGCAGTTCGAAAGCACGTCAAAGTGCAAATAGATAAATAGGTACCTCTCCGGCGGGAAGGTAAACTGCATTTCCGTGCGCTGCTCTGGTTCGCCAGAAGCGGCTTAGTCATGCTCGCCACATGACCCGGAAGCTGTACGCCGGCTCCCTCAGCCAATAAAGCGAGATGAGCGCCGCAACCCCAAAGTCGGTCACAACTGGACCTAATGGTCAGGGATCCCTTTACCTTTACCTTATATTAATAAACAACAGCTAAGTGATGAAAAATTGGTAAGAAGTGACTGTAATATTGCATTCCCCTCCCCCAATAGGGAGGAAACCTAATTTATTTCAAATGAGTCAGGTTTTAGGATTCGTAACTTTCTTCAAAAATGTATAACTGACTTTTTCCTGTTTTAATGCGAGCCAAAGTTCTGGAGACCCTGCTGGTCTTGTCCAACCCACCATCCTATCCTTCTACTTGTCCATCAGCAGCCTTGTCTACTTCAGTCCCTTCCAATAGTCACTTATTTTGTGGGCTTACTCACTAGTCCCTATATGTAGCCCCCCTTTTCCTATTACCTTTGTGATGCATTTTCCTGAGTGGATAAGGCTAACCCATCACACAGGCTATAGAAAAATGTTTAGCCACCCACAAATCTAGACAGTTGGGACCATTCTGTGGCTGATAACTTTTAAAACAGGTATTTTTCTGAACATCACATTAACTCACCTTAGGAAGTCCTTAACAGCGTGTGGACATTTTTGCTTATGCAATGGAGCAGTAGGAATCACAGTTGTTTCTCACCCCTTCCACATGTCTAACCTCCATAGCAGCTGGGGTCAGAAGGTGTGTCTCATATCCTGCAATTTAGGTGTAATCTTGTGGTCTTTTCCATGTGTCACACACCCATTATGTATATGAATTTAGAAGGGGGAAGACTTGGTGCTACCCTTACAATTCCTCCCCTCTAAGTGTACTGTGAATGTTTGCAAATAGGGATGGTGTCTCAACAAAATCAGACTGTATACCACGATGAGGCCTCAAACCTACCTATACTGTATAGACATCAATTTTCTGGGATTGGTTTTTGCCCTATTGAGTTCTGGCCAAAGCTGTACAGCTACATATCAAATTTTCTAAGGATTACCAATCTATGAAGAGGTGTTGGGAATGGGATGGCTCAAGATTTGCGGTCCTTTCAGATTTTCAGGATTACTGGGAAGAACTGTATTCAGCGGGGCTTACACCACAATCCTAACCATCACTCCAAAATTCTATTGAATTTAGCGGGGTTTATTCCCAGGTAGATAGGGTTAGGAGTGCAGCCTTACTCCTTGGTAAGTCTGCAACCCTAACATTAGGCAGTAAGCCCCACTGAGCTCAACCAAACCTACTTTCGAGTAAACATAGTATAGATTGCGCTGCATCTCTTTAAACAAGCAAGGTCGGGCTGTTTTTTGTTTTTTGTTTTTATTTAAACCGCAATCGCTGCTACAATCGCTACACGCCCTCCTCCTCCTTTAATTTATAGCATTTTAAAAAGGGAGGCTGCGGGTTGAGCGCGTTGCTTCCCACAGCCGCGACCGAGACCTCTTTCGATAATAGGGCAGCGCACAAGTTGAATTAAACATAAACTTCCCATGATGCGGGTGGGAACTCAGACTCGTGCTAACACGAGGTGTAGCCTCCTGCTAATTGCAGCCTAGCATTGGCTTCGGCTAACGGGAGATTTTCGGCAAGGCTTGTTGGGACTCCGAGTCTGGAGAGACGCCACCAGCTCTTGAGCCCCTCCGACGCCGGAGCTCGGGGAGGGGAGTTTGGGCGCGCTCTCGTCCTTCTCGAGGACGGTGGGAGGAGCCGAGCGACCGGGGAGGCCGCCGGCGGGTCCCACCTGCAGTTGATGTGCGAGGAGGAGCGGCCAGGGCGAGGCGAGGCGACGGCCACTTTCTCTCGCTGCATGCCTGGCTCGTGAGAAGGAAGCCTCGGCGTCTCTTTCCCCCCGCGCGCGTGCCTTTTCCCACGGCTTGGCGTCCCCTGCCGCCTCGCCCTCTTCTTCCTTTGCTGTGCTTTCTCTGCCGCCTTGCCCAACTATGGAGACGTCCGGAGACGAACTGGGCGGCGGCAGCAACAGCTTCCCCGAGCCCACCATCGTGCAGCCCCCCGGGACCACTCCCCCGCCAGCCTACCCGGCCCGGGACCCGCAGCCAGCGGAGACGCTGCGCGTCGGGGAGGACGTGCAGTTCAGTGAAGAGCTGGAGGATAGAGGTGAGTCTTTGGGGCCAGTGACGTCTCCCAACAACATGCTTCTCCTCTCCCCCCCCCACCCCTGCAGAAACCAGGCTCCTGTCACGCGCCCATTTCTCTTCCTTTCCCGCGCGCGCCCTGCCCCTGGCCGGCTCCCGAAAGATTCCTTAAGTTGGCGTCGAACAGGACCGACCCACCGCGAAGCCACCGCTCCCAGGCGACTCTCTAGGAAAGCCTTCTTTCAATCACCTCACCCCTATGGCCGGCTCCTTTCTACGCGTCTAGCACTTCTCTCTCTCTCTCTCTCTCTCTCTCGCCATCCCGGGTCCGGCCAAGTCTCTGCAGCCCACCCGCTCGCCTCTATATCGCCCTCACGGACGTCCTAGCACTTTCTAATTTACCTCGCTGACCAATAAACCGCTACTCTTAACCCCACTAAATTCTGCCACGTCGCTCTTGTAACCAGCTATATCATGCCAAGACCCCACACTTCATCCCTTCTTATGCCTTTACCGCCCTTTCCTTCCTATAGACCCATTTTTGCCGTGCATCCTCCATTGTTGAATCCTGCCTCCTGTATTTCACCTTCCTCAGCCACTCCTGCTTCTCATATATCATCTATGGACCTCCCGTGGTCTGTCTCCTCCACCGCTAGCTGTTCTTTCCTCACAACTCGTCTGCTTGTCCTCCATTGTCTTATCACCTGCAGCAGCCATCTGAATGACCATTCTCAGTCCTCCTTGACCCTTCTTAATAGTTGGACTGAAATCTTAACTCTGCTTGCCTGGGAGTAAGTCCCATTGAATTCATTAGGACTTACTTCAGAGTAGACAAGGTTAAGCTTGTGCTGTTGGTTTGTCTTTCATATTTAATTCTTTCTCTCTCTACACAAACACACCCACACACACCACACACTTAACATAATCTATTTTACCAACCTTGCAGTTAAATTCTTTGCTCACTCATTCTTTTTTATTTTAGAAAAGAAATGGAGCACTGACAGCCTTAAACAAAGAAACACCCGCCTTTTCTTTAGCCTTGAACCACCCAGTCTTCAAAATGCAATTTAAAATGCATTCACTACAATGCAGCCTGGCGTCCCCATTGACTGCAAAGAAAGCATGTTATTTTACCCATTCCACACCCCTTCTTAGAAAGAAGGGGCATTCAGTCTATTGTCTCCCTAACAGGCACCTGCCAAGCACGTGCCTATTCAATAGATTTGTGTGTTTTTCTTTCTCTGCCCTCTTCCCATGGCATTCTGTTTCATCTGAAGCCAAGCAGCTCCCTGCCTGACTTGGAGCCTGCTCTTTGCTCTTCGTTCTCTGCAACTGTCCACAGTCAGTTTCCGAGTTATAAAAACTGCCTATTTCCAGGCAGTATTCTGGCTACAATCTTGTTGGGTATGATGGGTCACTGTGCATGCATTTTTATTTTTATTTAATTAGGAGCTGCTCTTCTAAATGAAATAGTGATATTTGAAGGCCTTTTGCAGTGGCTTAGTCACTTTATAAGGATTGGGCAGTATATGCCAAGTTGGTCTATATTCAAGAGTTTGGGCTTAGGAATAGAGGGATCTTGATTCACCTGGGAATGATCTTCCCACTAAACATCTTCTATAGATGTAAGATGATGATGGTGAGAAGGAACAAAGGACCTAGTAAAAGATAATGGATGTATGGGGGAAATAAGACAAAGAACCCATAAACTCATTCCTTGTCCCTCCCTTTCCATTGATAACAAACTCACAGGTCTGAGCTATTATTCTTTCCAAAGAAATGTTAGGAATAGTTTTTATTTTTTGCTTTAATCAATCAAAATTTCAATGAATTTATTCTTTTCTTTTTGAAATGCTATGTCTGTAGGGTGTTCAGGTGCATTTTGATGGATCATGGACAAAGTATGAAGGTTTTAGCTTCAGCCTTTAGGGAAGCTTAGTTTTTTTCAGTGTCTAGTATAAAACAAAGTTGTGAGAGTCCCCTCTCTACTTTCGTTAGGATTCAGAGAATCTTTGTGTGTGACTACTGTATTTGGAATAAGAAAATGCATTAAAATTATTTCAGTTAATCTGAAATAAAAAAGTCTGTGTAAAACCAATTAAAGCAGCATATGTAAAAAAACCAACTTCATAAATATATTGTCAGCAGGAGAGTTTCTTTGTATCAATTACAAATTATTTTTTACAGACAAATGGGAAAAATATCAGTTTAATAAAACACATCACATCTTTCATTACATGTACTAAAATATCAAATGGCGTAATCTTCAAATGTGAACATGACTTTATAATTATAATATACCCTTTCTAGCCTTGTCTGTGTATAAATTAACCCAGGTATGTTCCATAGGAAGATTTGAAGTCACATTCTGAATGGGATTTGCATTCATGATATAAGTTGCAAAGGTCTAGCATTACCTGTGAAACTATTTTCATTTTATGTGTTTGGCAGATAGATGCTTGTGTGCAATCCCCAAAGATTTTTCACACATACAAACACAATATGTTTTAAGGGGAACAATTTACCTGGTGACACATTCCTTTTTTCCCTGGAGGTAGTAAATTGTAAAACATTTGTCCAATTCTAATAGTATGTAAGATTCAAATATTTTAATGTAAAATGCATAAATTTTGATTCGAGTGGTGTTTAAACAATTTAGACTTGTACCATCTTTCATAATCCAGTAGCAACCAAGAACTGGTTTTAACTATTTTAACTATAATGTTGTTATTAATTTTGCACCACAAATATGTGTTCTATTTTGGCGGGGCATAGATCCTCCTATTGCTCTTTTGGTATGGACCCCACTAATTCATTGGGGTTTTGTTAAGTCTGATCCTGTGATAGTTGGCTCATTTGTTGTCAAAAGTTAGCAAAATCCAACTGGAAATATTTATTCTATTCTTTCCAGAGATCACAGAGTGAACAAGACGAAGGGGGAGGGGAGCTTAATACATGAACACACCTGTTTTGTTTTATTTTGACTAAATTTTGCTAGAGCAAGTAAAGTCCTTAGAACTGAAATACACAAAAAAACCCAACAAGCTTGGGGAGATGGCTGCACAACAATGGCGTATGTTAACCTCTACTGCACCTGCTCTGATTTTCAGAGATGCATCAGATCAGCACCTTTATTTTGCTCTTCTATCAAGCTGCTGCTTGTATTGTGCATCTGTTTCACTGGCACTTTAAGCAATCTCTCCCCATGCTCTTTAAAGTTTGATCAGGAATTGAGTGTGTGTATGCAAAAATCTAAAGATGTCTGGTTATTTTATGATCGGCTCCAGGTTGCTCCAAGCAGCAATTGGTACTCTTTTTTTTTTTTAACCTCCTGTGAAATACAAAGACAAACCTGAACCCATGCACCTGCTTTAGCATTATTTATGGTATATAAATAAGGTGAACAGGATTCCTCCTAAACGGGAAAAATACACAAGGAATTCCTGGTTTGGTTCTGAATGGACCTAATTTCTTTTTTTCTTTAAAAGGGGAATAAAACACAGCCCACACTGATTTCCTCTTCTGATTCTCTTACCAGGTTTACTAGAAAGCAGCACAAGACTAAAACCTCACGAAGCTCAAAGCTACAGAAAGAAGGCACTGTGGGTTTCATGGGCTTCCATTGTTGTCACACTGGCTCTGGCAGTTGCTGCCTTCAGTGAGTATTGAACCTATTTCAAATATTTCAGCCTTTGTCTTGGATACCCGAATGCTTAAAAAGCCATACACGATGCTGCTGTGTGCTTTTATATAGCTCTGCTACTGAAGTGACTTAGAGAAGGCTTGCCACGTGCTTATAAATTAATAAAACAGCTGTGTGTATTCTTTTTTTCTTTCTCTTTTTCTTTTTTGCGAAGAGGACATAATTGTTGAAGGTCAGATGAAGGAGCAGTTTTTTGTTTCCTGTTAGTCTTTGCAGATACGGAAATGTATTCGCTTTTCTCAATAATATAAAAAATACAGTGAATTAAATTTAAATTGAATTAAGTTTAAACAAGCCTGTATCTTTCTTGGATGCCATTTTTTAAAAAATACAGAGCAAAGGCAGAAAAATTACACACAAAACATTTAATATTTATTTTCCTGTGGCTAATAATACATAATTAATGTTTGGAGTGCAATCTCCACCATTCTGATAAGATTATATGCTCCTTGGGGTACATTTAATGATGCCCCTGTGGATCTGGCTTTTCTGCTTTAGGCTCTTTAAGTAAATATTCTAGAAAGCATCTATCTAAAGCAAATATTACTTTAAAAATCACATGAAATTAAAGGCTGCTTGCTTCATTTAAATTGAAAGACGCTAGCTCAGCATAGTTTAAATGTTACACACTTAGTAGCAGGTTGTGCTAACCTATGAATTATGCAAAAAGTACTTTATTTAACTCTGTAGAGACATCTTGTGACGCAAAGTACAAGATTTTGCAGTAGCTTAACAGAAAAGTTAGTTGGCTTTTGTTTGGTTTAATATTGTTCGTTTTAAAAATAGAATTCCAGTTCTCAGAGGCGCACAGGACTTGCTTGTGGATTCTCAGGATATCATCTCTTGGTGTGAGAGAAGCAAAACTGGATGCCGTTGCAGCACATGTTCTTGTGCTAATCTGCAGTGATGGGCTACGGCTGAAAGCTAGTGTCAGCTCCCAAGGGGAGCTATTAGAATCTGGCCAAATGGGCTCTGCAATACTCAGCATATATTACCAGGAGTAATTTGTATGGCAAACACACACACACACCATGCGTCAATATTTAAAAAGAAAGAAGAAAAGAAAATGTGAAAGCAGGGTTTCCTCTAGTACAAAAGAAATAAAGCATAGAAAAGAGAATTGTCCTGTTTCATTGGTGTGATTTTACTGCCTTGGAATCAGAACAGCAACAATTATATTGTCCTCAATGTTAACAATACCTTGGCATACAATTAGGGCACAAGGAAGTATTTAGGGAGACAAAATGGGTTGTGGCTTTTAAGAATTTTTCTATGAGTTTGAAAGGGGAGGGCACATACTGGAGGTTTTTGATGGAACTTTGATTCTGTAAATATGCCAACTATAGCGAGTGGTGCAGTTGGATGAAATATTATGCTGTTGAAAAAGAGTACCTTGTACACTTTGCTTTGTCCTCTTTAAACCAGTGGGGCTTAATTCAGAGTATACAATGCTGGGTTGCATGGATTAGTCAAGTTAAAGCAATTTCCTATGTTTCAGGTTATTGCTACTAAACCTGTTAGGACATAAGGAACCTACATTAAAGATGGAGGGGCACATTGGCTGGTATTCAACTATGTTTTAGAGTAGACCCAGTGACATTAATGGGCTTAACTTAGTCATGTTCATTCATTCAGTTGGTCTCCTCTGAATAAAAACTGCCTGAATACCACCCATTGTATCAAGCACTAAAGTAGCATGTGGGAGACCAGTTTTTTAATTGATGTCATATCCTTGCATCTACAGCCACCTCCCTTAATATTTAAAAAACATCCTAGTAATAATAGTAATTGCCTAGAAAAAATTTAAGTGCCCTTTAGAGACACCTGTGTTTTTTAATACTGGAACCCAAGATATATCAACTTGCAAGTAGCGTGAACACAACATAGCATCTAGCATTTCTGTTTTATGCATGTCTACTCAGAAGTGAACTCCAATGGGACTTGGTCAAAAGAAAATTCACATAGGATTGCAACCTGAGCATCATATAGGTTTTAAACCCATAGGCATTTTAGTATAGTAAAATAGATTTATTAGGTACGTAACATTTATACTACAAGAAAGGAACATGTTCAGTGCTGATTTAATTGGTATAGAATCAAAGGCCCAAGCTAGACAATACGTAAGTTGGACATCTGTGACAGGAAAGCCTGCTTGCTTTTATTTCTTTTTGGAGTAGTTGCAAGGGTTTCCAAATTTGATCAGGGTTGTTGCAGTGGGGCTGTGGCAGTGGGCACTGGTACCATGTTTGTGATCTAATTTATCTCCAAAGCTGCTGTATGCACCATTAAAGAGAATATACAGACACATGTTTTCCCCACTAATAAGGCATGTAGGTCTTTGGTGGGATCCATGATAGGTAAGGAGACAAAATTTGGGGGGGGGATGTTGCTCACTCCTTTCAAGTGTTCCAGTCTTGATCAGATTACATCTCTCCCCCCCTGATTATTCTTATTAAAACGATAATAGCAACAAGCTGGGGATTCAATCACACATCGTCTAATCTTTTGACCCTCAGATCTATATTCTGCCTGTTAAATACTTGTTTTACTTATCTGATTGCAGCAGAATGCTGTGTAATAGTATAAAGTGAACAGAATATTCAAATTTTATACGTTTGCTAAATGCTGTGTTGTCTAGATAGCTTTCGAATCAATATAAGCATTTCTCTAAGACTGCTTGATTGGTTTTCAGTTTGTCTTAATGTAACTTTCAACGAAGTTCCCATACCTTAGGTTTACAAAAGATTCAATACAGACACAATACATATCTTCAATGTAAACAAGTATATGTCGGCTGATATGTAATTAGCTAAAAAAAAAAGTGTTACAGTGTTATTCAATATATCAAGTATAGCCTGGATAAAGTTGGAGTGATTTAATTTTATGCATGATTCAGTTGTTTGATGGTTCATTACTATAACGCTGCATTTTCTCCATATTTCATATTTCCTTTCATTTGTCAGCTGTTCCCATGTTTGGCCAATCTTTCAAGCCGAGATGCTTGCCAGACAGCTTGGTGATTGCTTCCTGTGTTATATGATTGACTTCTGCTTGTCATTTGGGATAGCTAGATTGACTCTGAGAATCATTTCCAAACACCTGCTATTTATGGCACTCTGTTTCCTAGCTTCTTCCTGTTCTGCTTATTCACAATGGCAAAGTGTTAGTATTGAAGTCCAGTGATTTCTACCCCCTTCTCTTGAGAATGCAGATCAGCTAGCCAACACTTTCGGTAGCTGTCAGATTGTTACTGCTCTCTTTCTGTGTTCCTACATTTTCACTTCTTTTAAGATATATTCTGAGACCTCAGTTTATTTTTACATGCTATTAGTCAGGGCTCATTCAGATTTGCCCTTACCCTGCTGTTTTCCTCAGAAGAAACCCAATCCTTACCGCTGAATCGGAACAAGTGTAAATCGAGTTTTCTCTGGCTTGATGTTTGTGCCAATTTATCACTAAAGAGCAGGTTTTCTGGGGGAAAGCACTGGGGCAAGTGGAAAAATGCTTGGATACATGCTTTCTAGGCATGGGACAAGCACAAGTCTGGAAGAGCCCTCAGTCTTCATAATTTTCCTCCTGCTCTTAAGCAAGCTTTTGCTTTAACACAAGAGTAGGGTGCATGAGATATACAGATATATTGATGAAGTTATTAAAAAAAAGACTCTGGAATGATTTTTTTCCAGTCTTAAATACAGTCTTAAATGTATCTGTAGTAGATTCTCCAATCTTTATTTCAGGTCTGGCTAGAACCATTTTCTTGTTTAGCATTGCCAGTTTGCAATGAAGAAAAATTCATTAGATATTCTGGACAAACCCAAGGATAATGAGGAATGATTGGAGCCAAGTAGAATCCAAAAAGCAGGATTATTTCCTTGTTCAACTTGAAAACCTGTTGGTTAATCTAGTTAAGGGCATGTCATTCTCTGAACTATGGAGGCAGAGATGTCTGGTGACAGTGCAAATGTCAAGAATCAGATTTAGGTGATATATTCTCAGCTGCCTGAATAGTTACTAGATGACTAATTTAATGTAGAAACTCCTTTAGAAACAGCTGATATCACCAAGGTAGACTAGCAAGCACTGTTCCCCATTGTTGCTATGAAGATTTGTCCCCTCCATGGAGCTTCCTTTGCTGTTGTCAGCAGAAATAATACTGTTGTAGATTTATGGGTCTACAGATTATGGCAGCTGCAAGCATTGAATGAATGCCTATCATTCATGATCAGAAGAGAGTATATAGTTTGGGATGCACTGAGAACATGTTTTGTGTGTTTCTTTTCGGTACATTTGGTACATTTCTTTTTGGTCCTCAAATTAGTCATAATAGTGATTTCTAAGATAATAGCATTCCTTAAGTCATCTTAAAATTCTGACACCCTGAATGTGCTTCTGGAGCTCAACATTCAAGCTCACAATCCAATAATCTGGAGGTTCACATGTAACATAGATATTATCCTAAAAATATACAACCAGGGAAAGCTAATGCTTGTTTACACTTTCTTGATTCCCCCTCCCCCGTGTTAAACATATTGCAATATTTACACCTGAGCCAGGGTAGTGCTCAGAATTATGAAACAGGTGGTTATTGCAGGCGGTGGGTCTGAGGCACTAAGAGTGCTCTCCTTGCCTGAGGGAGCACTAATGTTAAAGGCTAAAGAGCAGCAAGTTCCAGTGCAAACATGTAATTCCATCCTTGTTGAATTTCTGAGGAAAAGTGGGTTGGAATGATTGGGGGAGGATGTCTGGCTGCAATATGCATTTCACTTTGTGAAGTCCTGGAGAAGAAGGTAGAAGAGATGTGCCCTTTGACTTTTGAGTCTTTCTGTTTTTATGTTATCAGCAAGTTCAGCCTTTCTGAAGTTCTGGTAGCTGGTCATAGTTCATGTTTATGCTAATTCAAAATTAGGATTATAGTTAAGGATATATGTCATGGCTATTCAATTTTTGCAGTGGATTTCAAATTAAGGACAAAAATATGTGAATTATGCCAAATACTTGAAGAAATTACAGAACATTCACTTTTTAAGATCTTATTATTTTAAAAATATGAAATATATTTAAATGGAATAGGTTTTTCATTAATAACTAGCAGCATTGTACCTGGAAATTAGGGATTCCAATAAATGAAAACACTGCAGTTTGAAAAGTTTATTCTGTCATCTTGATTCAAATTGGTATCCACCTGTATCAAAACATAGATGAAGACCTGCACCTTGATCTCGGGAACTACCATGCAGAATCTGGTCACAATATCTTAAGAGGTGTCCAAATGTATAGTGAACAAAGAAACAACTTTCCAAAATGGAACAAAGAAACAATTTTCCAAAAATGGCCTGGCCTGCTCAAATATTTTTTGGGGGAACCAGAGTGTTGGCTCCTATGATACCTGTGCTGATTAGATTTTCTAGCATGATACTCCAATTCGCACGTAGATATTCTAACTACAATGTAGTTCTGGTGTTAAGTACAAGATCTCAAAAGGATTTCAAAGTCAACAAATACTTGCATGGAAATAACCATATACCATTGATCATTCACTTTTCATCAGAAAAACTTGGCTGGCGAATCTTACAATGAATTCTACTTACCTGTTCTAATCTTTCTGCACATGTAGAGAACAGTTTAATAAACATCATATTTTGGTTTACCATAAACCAGAGTGTAGCTTTTAGTGGGTTTAGTGTAGCTCATGGTGTATGTATGCAATTTGTAATTAAGTTCAAATATGACTCTCACTGTAATTTACATGCTTCTCAGTACCAGGTTAAAGTAGCAGCCAGCTGAGTATGGAGAGAGGAGCTTTCTACGTGTAGCTCCAGGTGTTTCATTAAAGACCAGATGGAGCAGTCTTATAATTTCATTAAAAATGACAGTAATACCCCAAAACTAATCTCAGTGGGAATGGCACCTGTGCATCATAATCAGCGATTTTAAGAATATTTATAGGAGTATGAATTTTGCAGACTTAGATATGTCGGTCGCAATAAATACTTCTTTTCCATTGGAAAAGCAGAATACCACAACCATCAATTACCCTAAACATGATCTACAATTTAGCTTCCAAATGTTTCCCCCATGCAGTGTTTGAGTTGCAGCCTGGTAGAATCTTTCCCTAATTACTGGGTACTAGTTACGTAGAGTGACCTATCAATAAGGCTGAGCCCAGTAACGAGCTGCATTAAACCATATGGCTGATACAGCAGATTGGGTGAGATGACAGATTATGTCTCTGCTATCTCCCTGCATGTCCCATCACCAATCAATTACAACTCAATGGCTGTCCAACAGACCTGCTTCTCCTTTCTCCTCACCCACCCACTCCTGCTGCTCTCCCTACCTCTGCTGCTCACCCACCTACTGCAAGAGCACTGTTGCAACCAGCAATGGAGGTGGCAAATTAGTGTAAAATGCCCTTCACTTTTAAACTGTATTTTGCCATTGTTGTGGCAAAGTGGTAGCAGCTCTCTAAGTGATTTTGCCTACAATTCATTGTTCTGAGGACCATGCCAGCAGTACTGATGGCATTGGTTGTTCCCAGATTTACCCCTCCCTCAGCCCTCTGTACTACCTACCCTTCATTGCTGTTCTTGAATGTTCCTGAATTCTTGAATATATTTTGGAGAAATGTAAAAAGGCGGCAAGAGTTGTTGGAGTTGGGCATGTATGTCACAGCAGAGTACAGGAATAAATAGTCTAGTAAGACTGCTGGTTGAAAGAAAAAAGATTTTTTTTGGAGTAGTTGCAAGGGTTTCCAAATTTGATCAGGGTTGTTGCAGTGGGGCTGTGGCAGTGGGCACTGGTACCATGTTTGTGATCTAATTTATCTCCAAAGCTGCTGTATGCACCATTAAAGAGAATATACAGACACATGTTTTCCCCACTAATAAGGCATGTAGGTCTTTGGTGGGATCCATGATAGTTAAGGAGACAAAATTCTAAGATTTATTATTCCTAGTAATAATTGAAGCCATTCGTGAGGACAGGGTTACATGTTGCGATCATGGAGTCCTTAACAGAAGGAAAGTCTCTAACTAATTGAAGGAGGAGGGCGAAAAAAGGAATGAAAACCTTCACCCCACCCCCATTTCAGATGCAGCTTTACTTCCAACAGGAGAGAGGTAGAGTTGGTTAAAAATCATGTACCCTCTTTTGCTAGCTGAGGTGTCTGTTGGATTAATAACCATTTTGCTATTAGAAGGGCACAGTTGGATTCCACCTCATAGTTTTGTGAATCGTGGTATTTGAAATGCTTCAAAATGTAATGTTATTAATGAGGGTAAAGATCTCTTCAGAGCTAAATACATGATTTTAGAGCAATATTGTTTTACTAGGCCTTAAAAGACCAGTTCCCGATTCTTTGGAACAATCGACAAAAACTCCACCCAATATCAGCAAGATATTATGAGCTGAATGTTTTAAGTTGACCTCAAACTCTTTCTCAGATCGCAAGGAGTGGCTGAGAGGTGGTGTGGAAGAAAGGCTCACTGTATGATTGAGGATGTTAATCCTTTGAGTTAAATCAGCCCTTACTAATTAATGCTTGCTTCCTGACACAACAGACCTTACTGTTATGTGATTTACTGTGGCAGCCAACATTTATCAGACTATCGTTTCCAGCTGTGTGGAACTAATAATACCCGAAGGAGCCTGTTCTATGGGTTTGACGTGTGGGGTGTTAGGTGTGCAACACAAACTTATCATTTTAATTAACAAGTCTTGATATTTCAAAATGTAATAGAGCACGACTAATGAATGTATTTTTAGTGAAAAAAGACTAAAAAAAAAATCAATTGTGCAGTTTTATGGTAGGATAACAATCTGCTATGAAATATAGAAAACAACTCTATAGCGTACTGTTATGGACAGAATGAATAAATGGCATAAGTAGGTTGATTACACAGTAGGAGGCCTAATATCTAATGTGAAATGAGATGTTGTATATATTCTGGGCATGGTAGTTTAACAGTGGCTGGGAAATGTAATTCAGGGTGAGGTGGCCAAAATTCTTTGAAATAGTGTGCTTTGAGTGTGCTTCAAAGGTACACAGCCTTTATAGAGCTCTTTTCTTATTTTCTCATCTGTTCCATGGTCACATATCCTTTAGAACTGCTGAGATGCATTTGATCCCACTAGCATTACAAATGAAGAAGGCCTTCTCTGGGCATCCTTATCATTGGAATTGAGGTAGCTTCTAAGTGCAGAGCCTTCTCAGTGATGGTGCACCAGTTGTGAAATGCTCTCCCCAGAGAGGCTCATCTAGCCCTGATTTTGCTGTCCTCCTGGATTTCCTTTTTGTTTTCCTAAGCTTTTTCGTTACATAAACTACCGAAGGAAGTTGTAAAGGACCGTATAAATGTTCATCTGCCAGTCCTCCAGCTTTGATATAGGCAGTAATATCAGCCTGTCTTTAAAAAGTGGTTTTGATGATTATTGAGTGTGTGAAACTCATTGAGCAGTGAAAAGGGATATATAAATGATAATGGTTATAATAAACCACCGAATGACTTCCAGAGCACTTAGTAACAGAAAGTAGTTGTAGCAGACATACCTTGGTTCAGTGATGTAAGAATGGCAGTTAAAAATGCCCTGGCTTCTTTAAAAAATGCACACCAAAACTTATTGTACTTTGTTTTCCAAGGAAAACAAGTTGTACCAGCTATGTATCAACACAACTACATCATTCAGATCTTTTGTCCTCTTGGTAAAATATTTTATGCAAGTATAAATAATTATGTTGCACAAGGTGCATAAACACCTGACCTTTCCTTGTAATTAATCTGTTTAACTGTCATCCAAGTGGTACCTTTTGCAGGAAAAATAATTTAGGGTATGATATTGCCATCTGTGTTTTATGAACAGGTTGTCATGGGCATAGTGAATCCTACGCCAAAAGCTTAGTTTTTGACCTGTATGGTTTGATACTGAGGAAGATGTACATCCATAGCTGTGTAATCTACAAGTTTTACTCCAGCTGGAAACAATAATAATTTGTCTATGCCTTGATACAAGTGTATGATAAATCAGCATAGCTGGATTTAGGTAAAATCTGGAATACTTTATAGTAATTTAAATCTGTGCCTGCAGGAGGCATGTGTCAATAACTGGAAATAAGATGTTATTCTTTTTCAAACACTGCCACTAGCTGTATTGTGGATCTTTTTAGAAAGGTATGTTTTAAAAAGGAAGATAAAACATTAAAATGTGGATTGGATTAAAATTCATCAGTATATTTCAACACTAGTTGTTTTTAGGCAGCATCTCAAGATGGTTACAGTCTACAAAATTCTGGGCTCCAACACACCCAGCTTTTTCACTCATCCTCCCCTCCACTTTTTCTTGTTGTTGTTGTTGCTTAACATCCATCTTGAAAAGAGATCTGGAGAACTCAAAAGGCTTGCTCACTATTTCCGGGTATTAAGGTATTGCTGTATAGTACTGTGATTTCCCTCCACAAGGCAGGAATGGAGGGGTAGCTGTAACATTAGGCAGGGTTAAATGACAGGGTTAAGTCCCTTGAGCTAGCCTACTATTCTGTGGAGCAGTGTGGACATTATCACATTGCTGGTTTTGCAGCTGAAACTTGGTTCCAGTCCAGATGGAAGTGGGAGAATGCCATCTCCTCCTGTAGCAAAATGATTCATGCCAGCCCTGGTGGAAGGAAGGATTTTCATTTATTGAATTGAATGTCAGATTATTTTTGTTCATATCAGGGTTTTTTTTCCCCCTGCATATGCAGCTTCTCTTGGGAGTGAAAAACGCAAAATGCTTTTGTATGTTCAACCGTGCCACATATTTGTATAATGCTGCGGTGTATTATTTTGATCATAATATGTTAAACAAAAATACAATCTGAAAAAGGGTATGGAAAGAAACTAAAATTGTCAAGAGTTTGGTTAAAATCCTGTATCCACTTATTTGGGTATAAGCCCAACTATAACCTAATTGGAACCTCTTTATGAGTGCACGTAGGATTACAGTTTTAAATAAATGTTTAAAAGTTTTAAAGCTTTGCAGGGCAGTCCTATGTATGTATACTCGGAAGTAAGTCTCACTGAGTTTGAGGGGGCTTAATCTCAGGCAACTGCAAGTGTATATAGGGTTCCAGCTTAAATATAGAAAACTTACTACTGTATTGGGGAGAGCAGACAAGCAATTTCTTAATTTGTACTAAAACTTTGGGACATCCAGTGAAGTCAAATTAGTGTTGATCACAAACTGACATAGCACATACCACTTAAGAGTTAGAAATTAACGTATGAAATTACAAGATATGATGGTAATTACTAGCTTTGAAGAAATGAAAGGGGAGAAAGGATTTGGTATATTAATGGAGGACAATTCTATTAAAAGCTGTGAGTCATGATTATTGAATAGAAACTCAGAGTGTTTCTTTATCCATCTCTTTTATTGGTAAGTGTTGGGTAGGAGAACTACAGATCCTCTCACCTGCTGCCCTCTATTCAATGGTTTCCCAGGAAATGTCTCTTGACTGCTCCTCTAGCTTTGCAGATTTATGCACACTCAGGCACACACACATTCAATCCTCTTGAGCATTTGATTACTGAGGGTTTTTTTTTTAAAGAGCCACAAGTTTCTGAATTTAAGGCCTCTGATGGTTGTACAGTTCAGCCTTTAATTAGGCCTGTAGCCAGGTTTGCATTCTTTTTGGGCCAAAAAGTGATAAAGGAGTGGCTTATTCTGTGCCTACAGGAACTTGAGCAATAATTCAGGTAACTATTTAATCTTAATACCAGTCATCTGTTAACTCCTTTCAAAAATAACCTAGATCATAGCTTTTATATTTTTAATGTGCACTTGTGAAAGGGTTGGTATGAACTTCACAGATTAGCAGTTGATCATTCTCACTGGGAAACTGACAAGGTCACACTGAAGTTATATTTATACCTGTGAAAACAACAAATGACGTTAACATAGCATAACATTGCATAAATGTATAGATTTTCATGGGTAGCATTTGATTGTTGCTTGAGCTGCAAGTTGCTTTGGATGGTATTGATGCAGCAGCAAGAGTTTATGCATAACACTTACATTCCCATGAGAAGGTAAACTGTTTTATATGATAATTAAACAGCAGTTGTGCAAAAAACCATTGTATGAGAAAAAGGAGCTGCCACAGTAGCATTTGAAGTTTTCTATAGCATTTTATGTTTATAGTATATTTTCAGTCTTGTGCTGTCAGATTTTTCTCCAACCTAAGAAAATCACATTGCTTTGTAGCAATAGAACTTTGTAGCAATGCAAAACAAACTTACCTATTTCCAGCTCTAAATTGAGCTAATAGATTGGAAATACTAAGTAATGAATTTGTTCAACAATGGTTTCTGAACAAAGAATTTTCCTCTGAGATCAAAATGATAGATTTTTGTGTGTGTGCTAGTATAAAAGTATGGAAGCCTTAGATCAGGCAGAGGCAAACTCGGCCCTCCAGATGTTTTGAAACTACAATTCTCATCATCCCTGACCGCTGGTCCTGTTAGCTAGGGATGATGGGAGTTGTAATCCCAAAACATCTGGAGGGCCGAGTTTGCCTATTCCTGACTTAGATATTGTCACAGAGTCAGCTGGTCAGTAAATCACAGTTCAGAGCTGGAGTTATTAGAAAAACACAATCTTTACAGACTTAGCTGGGTTTCATGCTCAGTGAGCACAGCAGTTCATGCCCTGTAGGTCCTACTCCATGAAATCATTTACTGAAAGTAAAGGCATCTGCCTCCCCACAGCCATCTATGTGTCCTCCTCTCCAGGGCTTCTTCCGAACAATTGGAGACAGCGCTGCATGCAGCCTATCTTTGCTTTGCCCATTTCATCCCTCTACTTGTTTGGGGAGCAGGGAGGGGTGACACCCAGGAGTCTTCAATACCTTACTAATCTCTACTTCTTGACCTCCCTTCTCCCACATGTCTGCTTCAGCTTCTGCCTCTGATGCTTGACTTCTCTGCCGCATACTCTCCCAACTAATTGAGCCTTAATGCCCCTTCAGCTTCTGACAGCTTCTTTTTCCAGACTTCTCCCTGTAACCATTCACCATTGTCTCACTACCAATTCCTGGACTCTGAGCATTCTTCCCTTGATGGTTCCCCAGCTGGTTTCTCCCACCACTCCTCTGTGTCCAACCAGTCCATGACAGATTTGCCCTTAGCAGATGGCAACCTACACATCTTTCATTTACCACTGTGTAAGGCTGTAGGATTACATAATCTGTAGAGCACATGTCAACCTATATTAGATTCTTGTAGCCATTTCTTTTGTTAAGAGCTAACCTTGTGGCTTTTTTTACATCAAGACAAGACAAGACTGATCAAATTTCATAATTTTTGAATAGCTCAAGAATATATCATGTGTCGTTAATGCAATATCATTCACTATAAAAGCTAGCTGTGAAACATAATCCATCATACAAATGCTTTAGGGTAATGCATAACTCAAATCTTATTTGGAACATGATATTATATAAAGTAGACATTGTGTTACTCATTTGGCATTCATTGGCAAGCATGTGACCAAGGTCTCTCCCCCCCCCTTTTTTTTTTTTTACAATCCAAAGCCTTTCCCTCCAAGCCCTTTGCTTTTGGCCAAAGTGCTGGTCTTAGACAAAATGGGAGTGAAAATGATGCGTGTAGTAGTTCCTGAAGATAATTGGTACACTTCCGTCATGGGGGGGAAATGAATACCGATATCCTATTTTCTGTATCCTGTGATACCTACCCATTTTCTTCAGATCTTTCATTTCTCCAGCCATTTGTTTGTGTATTCCAGGTTGTTTTTCTGTCACTGTCTTTGCATTTTTAGGAATCCACACCAACACACATTAGGAGAGCAATGGTTTCACAATGTAGAATAATCTATAAAACAAAACTGGCATTTCATCTGCCACATGACGCACAGGTCTGTCTTTCTTTCTTTCTTTCTTTCTTTCTTTCTTTCTTTCTTTCTTTCTTTCATCTTTTTTTTAAAAAAGGCCTTACTGTTCAGATGCCCTGTATGTGGGCTTAAAGTATATATAAAAAAGTAGCAGATAGACATGGATTTTTCAGTGGGATAGTTCACATTTGCTGCAACCCCCATGCTAATTCTTCAGGACCCTGGTGGGGGCTTCCACCAGACATGGATCAAATTGCTTTTTGAATACTGGTGTCTACAAGCAGGCTTTTCATCTGCAGCCACTATGATTGTGCAATTGCAGCAGCCTGAAAAAGACACTGAGAAATTTGCTAGCGAATCTCTAAACTGGTCCAGTTCTATGCTAAAATATACTCCTTAGCTCACTGCCTGGGCCTAGGGAGAAGATGCAGAAATAATTACACATTAGGCAGTTCTAATCTCTTCTGAAAACGTGAATCTGGAAAAAGTAAATAATTTCTGGAGAAACATATCACAAGGCATAGTAGTATAACTCATTATCATCACTGTAACAAATTTACCCTGGAGATAAATGAATTTTATATGATGAAATCTTACTATAATGATATTTATAATGCAAGCTGCTGGGACTTTAAATGGTTTTTGATCTCCAACCCCCAAATCTGACCCTGATTTCTTGAAGAGCATCTTGTGTGAAGAGACTTGCAGAAAACCACCAGTGACATGACAGAGTCTTGACCCAGACTAACTGCCCAGATTCTCATAATTTGCTTAACTCGTGTATATATGGAAACCATTTTTCAATATTGACTATTAGCATAATCCTAACTGATACGAGTAATCTGTTTTAGGAAATGTTAGTATTTACAAATAAACTGTTAGACAGCAGGGTTTTTCCCCCAGACCGAAAGACTTGAATTATTCATAGATCATGCCTGCCAATCATATACTGGTCTCTTGAGAAATCAATACTGTGCCCTATGTTAGGTTATGATCTTTGTTCTGTCAACATCCTGCTGCTAGATTCGGAATTTCTACATGTGTAAAAAATACCGTAATAATAATAAAGTATAGAAAAAACTGTGATGTTTTCTTCACCACTTCATACAGTTCAAAGGACATAACAACATTAAATCAATCATCCTCATAAGAATAAAAAGAAATAGCCCTCCCTATAGGAGCTCTACACATTTCCTATTCTCTTCCATAGTTTATATTGTAAATACTACTACTGCTAATTTTATTATTTATACCCTGCCCATCTGGCTGGGTTTCCATAGCCACTCTGGGCAGTTTACAGCCAGGTACACGATGCTTTTTCCTTCTTTTAAAAAAATACTGAGATACATTGTTTTCATTTATTTATCAAAAGATCCCAGGATGGTGTACAACATTAAGAACATATTTTACAGATCACAATAATAAAAACCCTAAGAACAGACAGCATAAGGATAACATAATCACAATAGCAGTCCTCCCCGCATGGCCTTAACAGGCCACAGATTATTTAATGTGCAGAGGTCTGGGTAAAGAGGAATGGTTTTGCCTGGCACATAAAGACATGTAATAGGCTCACCTAGCGTCATCATCTAGGGAGAGCATTCCACAGGGAGAACCACCACAGAAAAGGCACGCTTTTGTGTTGCTGCCCTCCAAACCTCTCAAGCGATATAAATAAATATGACAGGACAGATATAATTTTTTTCATTTTGTGCTGAATGGTCAGACTTGGCTTTTGTTCAGAAGTAAAGCAGATTAATCAGCTTGCTAGTCAAGGCACTTTATTATGAAGGTATTGTTAAGGTATTGATTACAAAGATTTATACTGGTGTTAAAAGTTCAGCTCAGACTTAATTTTTCTTTAATTTGTTTTTAAAGATTCCATCATAAATTAGGATTCTCAGACTGATAGGAAAGGGCTAGTTATAGGTTCCCAATCACAGCCTAATTGTCTGTAATACTGGAGTCTAATTCATCTAATTGTCAGGAAGAGAAATGATTAGCACTTTCCCCCCATTTTGTAATTAGTACTTGGTGCTTCTGAATCCCATATCAGATTAAATTCCTGCTCATATAATGAGCTTAACATGGTTTCATGGGCTGATAGATAATTATTCAGTGACAGCAATCGTTGGATAGTTAAGACCAGGCATGGACTTTGTGTTGGTTCCTGAGGATTCCAAGCTTTTGAGGTCACATCCTAAAGAGAAATGGTAGAAGTCACCAAAAAGATGGTTAACTTCTCTATGCTTCCTTGTAGTGTGTAACAGCATTATAACGTTGTGATAATTTCCCCCTCAAAGCCTTTGTAATGGAAAATATCCATTTCTTTCCCCTCAAAAGTGCATTTTTGCAGGAACCAATCTATGGTTTTGATAAGTATTTGGGTGTATGTCAATTCAGCAATGTTTTTTTACTTGTAGGTTGAACATACTGATATGCAGCTAGTATTAAGGTGCTGGATTGGATAAGATACATTGAGGGGGATTTCTAGACAGGAAAATACAACAGGAATAGTGGGCAATGCAAATGAAATAAAAATGGTTATAAGAAACAGTGGAATGACAAGAAGAACAAGGATATCACAGCAGGTAGACTATTCATTTGCTGAATGCAATTTATTTAATTCAGTAGCATTCATTATCTGGCATGCATTACCAGGCAATGAATGAATGAATGAATGAATGAATAAACAAACAAACAAACAAACAAACAAACAAACAAAGGTCACATGTAATCTGTGCACTTTTTTCTCTTGGGATTTCCTTCAGCTGACCCGCTTGTTAGTTTATATCATATGCTCTAGATATCCTGTTTAATTGAAAGGGATTTAAGAACATCCTTTTAGCAAGACAAGGCACACACCTTGTCACAACAGTCTTTCTCTAATACATGTTTAATACATGAGATTAGTGTTATATAGTCTTCTTCCCTAAGTGTGTCGTATTGTGGTTAAACCCAGAATTAGCACTTTGTAGCTGTTGCAGCTCTGACAAATATGCCCTGCTCTAGATTAATTTGCTATACTAGAGGAGAAAGAAGGGTAGTGGATGGTCTACCTGCAGCTGGTGTGGTGAAGTGCTGCCCCCCAGCCCTGATCTAGCCTCCCAAGTTACAAATTTGCTGGTTACATAAATTGCAGTAGATGGCTCAGGAAAAGCTGGTGATCAAGGTCCCCGCCACTGCCCCACTGCTTGTTCTCTCTTTTTTCACTTATAATATTTAATTGGTTTTGTTAAAGTACAAACTTAACCAAAAGGAAACAGAAAACAAAGAATCAAATGTGTTAATCACAAACCGTCACAGCCTGGAAGGACGAAAGGGACAGTGTCGCTCCAAAGCAACAATGAAGACATGTAAAAACAAAAGTACTTCCCCACTTTGAGTTTCACCATTACAGTACTGAGCATGAAGTTCTATAACGTTTCAGGTGATCCAGACGTTTGCATATACTGGTGACACTGAGCAACCATGTATCTCAATATTCTTAAAAGAAATAAAATCATGTTGAGTTTTCTTTTTTTCTTTTTTTACTGTGCATAAGAACATAAGGCAAGCCTGCAGCATCAGGCCAATTGCCCATCTAGTCCAGGATCCTGTTTTCACAGTGGCCAACCAGATGCTTGTGGGAATCCTATAAACTGGACATGAGCACAAAAGTACTCTGCCCACTTGCAGTTTGCAGCAACTGGTATTCGGCGGCATACTGCCTCTGACAATGGAGGCAGAATGCGGTCATCACGGCTAGTAGGCATTAATAGCCTTATTATCCATGAATTTATCTAGTTCTCTTTTGAAGCCATGCAAGTTGATGGCAATCGCTGTCTCTTGGGCAAGCAAGTTCCATAGTTGTAAATATGCAATTTTCATAGTTTTAAATACACAGCGAGGTGAAGTATTTTCTTTTCTTTGTTCCAAATTTTCCAACATTCACCTTCATCGAATATCCTTGAGTTCTAGTGTTGTGTGAGACATTTACAAGTTCTGATGTCTGTGGTGTGCTCTCTGTCCATTTTGAAACGGCAGGCAATGGTGGTGGTGACATTTAACCCGGATATTGCTGCTCCTACAAAGCCAGCCAAAATTTCTTCCTCCTCCTCTCTGACCTGCAACTCCAAAGGCACCCATATGCTGCTTGAAGAACTATTATTTTCCAGTCCAGTGCCACAGTGGAGAGCAAAGTTGCCACAATCCCTTTTAGACCCGAGAGGACATGGTTTCCTTTCCCATTGTGTCCCGGGGCTGGAAATTTTGCACAGCTCCTGCAGCAGTTTCAGCAGCTGCTACAAGATTCTACTCAGTCCAGTGCCATGAGGAGGAGGAAGATTGTCTCCTCTGCTGTTCATAGATAGGTCTCTGAACAGCAGGGAGCAGTTTTATTATAAGCTGAGCACTATAATAGGGAGGAAAACTCCTCCTCTACAGGTGGAGCAAGGTGGTGATTTCAAGTTGGCCAACACTCACCTTACATGTCCACCCAGTAAGATTGGGTGGAGGTGACCAAGACAAGGAGCAGCTTCCTGTACTATACAAGCATGCAGGCAAGCAAGATCTACAGCAGCTCTGGCACACAAGGCAGAGGCTACAAACAGACTTCCCCTGAAATCCAGAGCAGGAACAAGAATCCCAGTGGAGCCTTCATGAACAGGAACAGTGCTTATGTATTTCATATGTCACAAGCATCTAACAAGGGTTAGATCTGTTCATGCATGTGTGGAATGACCACACACCCCTTGGCATGAGATTTCCAGAGGATTACAATGTGGCATTGCGCTCCTTGAGCCAGTTTGCATGATACCCTAATGCTGCTTTCCTTTCTGATGGGCAGCATTGGGCTGTTGGCCATGCCGGTGGAAGTTGTAGTCCCAAACACTGGAGCGTACCAGGTTGGGGAAGCCAGCCAGTAGAAGAGTAGAAATGTTGGCTGAGTAACTAGAGGATGTTTGTGTAGCAATACTCCACTTGCTTATTTCCATAGCAATTTTTCCATAGTAATTATGGCATGTAGGGTAGAGCTGGATAGCGTTAGGCGGAGCAATGGATGCAATATTTATGCTGCCCATCATTTTGAAGCATGACCAGAAGCCATGCTGCTGCAAATCTGGACAATGGATAAATGTGATGCTTAGGCACATACTTAATCCACCTGGAATATAGTGTTGACTGAACCACACTGGCTGAACATCTCTGGAGCCAGACTGTGCTGCATATAGCACACTTTCTTTGGGTGAATTTGACAGTTTTCACTTAAGAATGCTACAGCAGAAACCAGAAGGAAGTCAGAAGGAACTGTAATTGTAAAAGACAAGAAGGAACTAGATGTGAACATAATCTAACTAACATTTTCCTCCTGGAAGCTATTCTTGCATTTCTTTACAGCTGCTAATATCTGTTAGCATACGCTATCTTTTATTGTGTAGTCTACTGCAGGAAAGATGAATTTATAAACGTGGCACTTATAAACCTTTAATATGGTTAAGCAATCTCCCCAGACAACAATGACTTTGTCAGTTTATTCTTGATGGATTATTTTAATAGAGCAAATATTGCTTGAATAAAATTGTATTCCCTAATTCCATACACATGACTCCATTTTGTTCATACTTCCTTGTCGAACATCAAACTGCTACTAGATTTTTTTGGTGCTTATATCCCTTCTGTTTATCTATACCAGTGTCAGTCTCTTCCCCCTCCTTTTTTCTTCCCTACTCTTCTGTGAGTACAGGAATATCAGGCAGGTTGTTCTAGTAAATAGGTAGGGAATCTCTGGCCGGTGGCGGCAGGGGGCTACAGCCCTCCACACCTCTGTATCTGGCCCTCAGCTCTTTCCCGAAGTGTTCTTGCATGGCTGGAATGTGTCCTTGGATCCTGACAATATCTCTTGCTTGATGGAAGACAGACGGGTATGTAGAAACGACTGTACAAAGGTAAAGCCCACTTAGCCTCTGGTCCCACCCAATGCTGGCATATGGCTCCTGAAAGATTACTCTTAAGGGAATGTGGCTCTTGGGCTGAAAAAGGTTCCCCAACCATGTACATGGATAGGGAACCTGTGGCCTTTTAGATATTGTTGGGCTCCAGCTCCCGTCAGCCCCAGCCAGCATGAACAATGATCAGACTGTTAGGATATTTCCATTCCACCTTCAAAGGGGACAGGCTGTTGTGTGTTACAGCCTACGTATTTCCTGTTCACAGGATGTTTCTGTTTTGTATATGCTTTCGTTTCTCTTTGTGCCTGAGACCTCAACGCAGGCAGTCATGTTTTCTTTGTTCTGACCAACGCTGAATAAAGTTGTAAATAATGCTTACATGGGAAACATGCAGTTTCTCCTCTGCAGCAATCTTGAGCATTAGCCGAATGCTCTCATACTTTAAGGTGGGACGGAAATATCCTAACATCCTCCCCCTTTCCGTGTAACCTGTAGTACCTGTGGTTCAACCCAATTGCAACCTCTGTACATAAACCTTAAGTTGTTCTCTGTTAACAACCTTAGACAACAGATCAGCAGGAATTTCATTTCCTGCCATGTAGGACACCTGAATGAGTCCTTTCTGAATGCACTCTCTTGCACGATGTAGCTTAATCTGCAAGTACTTGGTTCTTTGCTTGCAACTCTCTGAGTTCAGCAAAGCCAAACAGGATCTCTTGTCTTGATACACTTGTATAGGACATTTCACAGAAACTCTGATGTCCTTAAACAGTTGCATCAACTATTCACAATCCATGAGTGAAAATGACAGAGCATTGAGTTCTGCTTCACAGGAACATGATGGGGAGTTGTAGCTGGATATAATCTGGAGGGCTGCAGGTTCTTCTTCCATGTTTTAGGATATAGCTAGATACTTGGACAAAACTTTATTTGATGGTGCTTCCCTCATATCAAGGTTCAGAAATATCACAATATGTTGAATTTATTTCTGTTAATATAAATTCATCTGGGAAACGATAAGCTACTGAATGTGTAGAGGATGCTTCACGCAATACATTGTTTAGACATAGAATAAACCTCTGCATAGAGTTCTTTGTGGCAGAAAGCAAGTTTCTCCTTTGGCAAGTTTCTCCTGGGGCTCTGCTGGTATTTCTGTTGCAACAGTACTGTTCCTGGGAAGGAGAATGCACCACCCTGGTAGATCTTGCTACTTTGATGCATAACAGTAGCCAGAATGCCTTTTTCAATTTTTTTACTGTGCCTTCTATAGAAGCTAATCTACACTGAAGATTAAACTAGATTGGATGAACTTCGGTTAATTTAATTTTTTATGCTGTAAGTGATATTTTATGGTGCAACACCTAGCAAACACTAGTGATCGTCTGTGATTTCAGTGATGGTTCAATCGATCATGTCTTGTATGTGATAATATAATATTGGAGTAATGACTTAGAAGGCTGAGAGTCCTTGAAGTAAGTTGAGAGCTACTTCATTATAGAATAGAATAGAAGAGCCAATGGGGGGGGGCAGAGCAGATATGTATGTGTGTGGGGGGGGAAAGACCCAGTTTTTTCTGTTGATGTCAGAGTGATATTTGTATCAAGTTATTGCAACCATAAACAAGGACCCTGGGTCACTGCAACTTTGTGTTGCTGCATATTCTATCATTTAGAACATAGCATTTCTTAGTTACTCATTAGTATAGTAGTAAGTATCCCCTTCTGTCATGTGGGAGACTGAGTGGTACAGCAATAAAATGGCTAGCACATTTGCACAGCTAAGCAGGGTCTGGTATATCTTCAAATTGGATGGGGAACCATGTGTTGAGATTCCTGCATCCAAGGGGGTTGGACTAGATGGCCCTTGGGCTGCCTTCCAACTCTACGATTCTGATCTATAGTGGCTGATAAGGTCCAGCAAAGAGAGAATGGTCAGGTGCATTGACTACCACTTTGTTTCAGGGTTCAATTCAAAGTGATTGTGGTTTAAAAGGTCCAAATGCAGGGTCCTACTGCAATTGAACACACTAGCATTGGAGCTATTGAACCTATGAAAAACGAAATATAGTGCTGAAATATCAACACCTGTTCTGTACTTTTACCTTGAGATAAACAACTAAGATGTGTGCCAGCTGCCAGTGCTTAATTTGGAATGTATTGCAGAAAAGAAGAGAGTTGAGAGCAATATTGGGGTTCATAGTTTTTATGACATCATTACCTCTGTTTCTTATTTTTCAGGCATGAGTGCCAGTGCTTGTGTAGTTAAAAGGCACACTTGTGCACAGGAGGGAGGTTCCAAGGTTTATAGAAAACATGTAAAAACCCAGATTTGTACTGTGTGCATGTGTGTTCAATTTCAATTTATATTCACTTGCATTTACCACCTTTACTTTCTACATGTTACTGAATTATGTTTTTGATTAATTAGAAATAAATATTAAAAGGTCAAAGATTAAATTTTAATTTGTCCTTTAAAAAAACAAATGGGAACTAGAGCTTGTTTTCACGAACATATACAGTGCAGAGTGCCATGTGTTTGTGTGTGGGGCTTAAACAGTTATTCAGTCACCATGACTGATGTGCCATGTGGGCAGATACACGTTCTCTCCCTAGCTAACAGGACCAGTCATCAGGGATGATGGGAGTTGCAGTCCCAAAACATCTGGAGGGCCAAGTTTGCCTATGCGTGGTTTAGATCTAAGCATGTTGGCTTCCCAGTGAATGTCTGGTTGCGTTCCATTTGATTTGGGGGATCTAGATAGTATTCCCAGAAAGATTTTTTGGTAGGGAAGGTAGCTGCTTTTTCTTAAAGCTGAAATGGTGATTCCTTGCTGCTAGAAAAAATGCCAAACATTTTTCTGGCTTGTGTGTCAGCTGCAAATTGAACTGTGTGGAAACTGTTATGAGAGATGCATACACTTATTAGTGTCTGTCATATCACTAGAGTCATAGCCTCCCCGTCAAAATACCTTCGTCCTTCCTTATTTTTACTCGCCTTTTGTTTGTTGGTTGCTGAATGCTTCTCTGATATTTTCAGATGATGAAATGCTTATGCAGCCCTTTATAAAACAAATTACCCACCCCATGAGTTTTTCCTTTTTCTTGACTTGTTTTTGAGCCATTTCATGAGCCCCTTTTCTCCCCAGTTCACCTTGTTTATTTTATTTTATTTTGAATTTGGTTCTCTCTTCACTCTTGCTTCACAATATTGCAAACGCATTATTAAAAGGAAAAACATTGGAAATAGTTCATTTACAAGATTTATTTCTTCACTATACAGTCCCAGGTCTGCACTCACAAAAATAAGACTATATGATTAAGAGCAATACAATTCTATAACACACAAATCTGTACCCAATTAAGCATTTAGAGTTTGAGGTTCTGTTACTGCTGTTGAACTCTCCCCTCTTCCCTTGTCAAAAAAAACCCCATGCTCACATTCCTCTATTTTAGCAGTAAAAATAAATAAGGTTTTAATTGGCTACTGGAGCTATGGAAACTTGTGAACTAACACTGAGCGCATTTGACCTGCTTTAAATTTCACAGTATTCTCCTTTTTGTTGCAAACACTTGACCTTTGCAGGCTACAAAATGTAGCAAGCTCACAATGCCTTGTAGCCAAGCAGAATCCTTTAAGATAAAGAAAAGAAAGAGTGACTACAGTTAATAGCGTATTAATAGTCAAGATCTATATACCTGGAAGCCAGTTTGACATATAATTGAACACAAAGTCTCTCTTTTGACAAAGCTTTGCAACATCACCTTTCACCTCTCATTGCCTCCCATGTTGCTGTCTTCAGGCAGCAGCCAGTAGAAATCATTTGCAGTCTGCGGTGCTTACGTCACAGAGGGACTTTGGACCATTGTCTCATTGTCTCATAAGGCTGAGCAGGTTCAAAGCCTTTCATTCCTCAGAAATGGAAGCAGCAAATCTGGCACACTGGGAATACCAAAGAAGGTGTACAGTATTTGATTAATAAAGTACTTCAATAGAATGTCTTTTCCAGAGCTGCCAGCATAATGGTTTTTAAAGCAAAATACTTCCATCTAGCCTTAGATTCAAAGCAAGCGAAAAGTATAGGATGCTCTGAATTTTCACTACAGTATCAAGCATTCTAAATAACCAAATATTCCCATGCATTGTTGCACATCAACATCACAACAGGTTTGGGTGCAGGATTGTGGTGGAATATTAACTAGTCAAGTGTGCAGCTTCTGACATTTAAATACAAGCAATGTTGCTTGAGCAGCCCTGAGTTCAGTTGTATTATGTCTCCATCAGATGTGATGAACAAATAAAGCAGAAAAGATCACAGGGAATTTAGAAAGTGATGCCAGCTCCGAAGATCAATGAAACATGCTAAAACTCGACCTTCTTATTAGCTCTTAATCATTAGATAAGATTTGTTCATTCATCACAGCAATGCACACACTATCCTGTGTATTTACTCTCCTGTCCAAGGCAACAACCCAAGCAGGTTTAGATGAGAAGGAAGGATTAGCAACAAGCAGAATTTGGGTAGGATGGTGGGGGCGGGAGATGGTTTTAAAAAAAAGCCTACCACAGTAACAGAATGGCTAATCCCTGAACCGTCTGTTCTGAGAGATGTCCTGTATTAAAATATTCAGTAAATTTCTTGGAATTATGAATGGGAGAAACTGCTTTTTCAGTTTTGTTTGTCCTTCCACCCCCCACAACTGTGAACGGGTTTATAAAATTTTTGATTTTTTTTTTTAAAAACTTGTTAAAATTATGAATTAAAGCCTGGATCCTGGAAACTGGGGGAGGAAAGTCTCTCTCCTAATTGCATATGAGTCTCTAATAATGCTGCTCATTACTCAGCTTGTAACCAGGCCCTATAGGCGAGTTGTTCCCATGTCTAAGAAATTGGCCAATTGATTGTCCCTGAGGGAGCAGGTATCACAGTTTGGGGATCCTTCTGGATCCAACTTTGTCACTGGAGGCCTGTGAGGTCTCAGTGGCTAGGAATGCCTTTTATCTGCTTCTGCTAGAACAATATCTATGGCTATGACCGTGAAAGCTTGACCACAGTAGACCAGGCTTTAGAATCTTTAAAAATTGGATCACTGCAGTGCAGTCTGTATGCAGTGCACTTTGTCTGAAAACTACAGTTAGAGCAGAATACTGCAGCATGATCGGTGGGAATGAGATTCTGTCAGCATAGAATACACATGGCCCTGGGCCAAATTCAAGGTGCTACTATTAGTAACACCCGTAACAGCTTGGGACCAGTTTACCTTGCTCATCCACTCAACAACTTCAACCTGTGTAACTGGCACTTTTGCAAATGCCGTATAATGTTGAGTTTCCTACATTGCAGGGGGTTGGACTAGATTACCATTGGGGTCCCTTCCAATTCTATTATTCTTTTGCAAGTAATTGATCCTTCAGTGTGGCAGCACCTGTTGTCTGGAGCTCCCTGCAGATTAATATTAAGCAGGCGCCTTTACTATACATTTTTAAAGGCTTGCAAAAACAAGAAATTGTTTAGGCAAGTCTACCCCGATGTGCTATTTTGACGTTTGTACATTGATAAATTTTATTTTGTCAACTTGGTTTTTTTAAGGTTGGTTAAACTTTGATTTGTATTTTAATGACCATTTTATATTGTTTTTATGCAAACCAATTGTAAACTTTGCCTATTAAGAAGTTAATAAATGGGGAGGCCGCTAGGGGCGCATTGGAAGATGGCCGACAATACCATCTCTCCGGCTCACACAAGGTAATTTAGAGCAGTGTTTCCCAACCTTGGGTCTCCATCTTTTTTTGGACTACAGTTCCCATCATCCCTGACCACTGGTCTTGCTAGCTAGCGATGATGGGAGTTGTAGTCCAAAAACAGCTGGAGACCCAAGGTTGGGAAACACTGATTTAGAGGCTGATATGGGAGTATGCAGCCTCCCTTGTTACCCCAGGGAATGGGGAAACACTGCCTCACCTGCGGTTGCCATAAATCACCCCCGAGTTTGAAAGAAGGGGGTGAGGGTGCTGGGCGCACAGCACTCGTGTGGGATGGCTCTCCCGGACGCTGTCTCTGATAGCGGCCTGGTTGCAGCAGCTCAAAATAAACAATTAGAGAGAAGCAAATGCACATATTTCAAGTGAAGAACGGGAGTTAAGACTGCTAATTGAAGTGACCTCTGTGAAGTGGAGCGACGGACTGGATTCAACAGGAAAATATATAAAGAAGAAGACACATGTCGGAACGGGACGGAATGGGGGGGAACGTTTCTTTTTTTATCTTATGTGATTACCTAACAATCCCCCCCCCCCCAAGAAGAATTGTTGCAACTACTGATTATAAGCGGGATGATTAAGAACTGTGTGGAAATTAATTACTTATCAAAGACATGGTTTGTGGAATATCTGTAAAGGAATGAAAGGCCTTTGGAATGACGCTGTTATATAAAAAGAGACTCGCTAGGAAGCAGGCCTGGTTGCAGGATTTACGATCAAGGGGGAGGAGACCATGGCTTTGTTATCATATTGGACTGTGAGTTTGACCTGGCAGAACCCCCTAAGAAGATCGAGGAGAGAGTGACAGGCCTGCGAGGACTAATGGGCAGACTTTAAGAATGTTTTGTATGGAAGTGTTGAAATGGCGTCTGTCTGTTTGAATATGGCTCTTGGAGGAATGGAAAATCCACACAGGATATAACAACGTTTGTTTTTAACCCGCTTGTGGAGACTATCAGAGGTCACAAAGAAAGGAATATATGATAACAACAAGAAGATGAGGAAAACAATAAAGAGAAGATTGGACAGAACTGTGAATACTATTTGGACAGAACTGTGAATATTAAAGCAGCAAGAGAGATGTTTGGATCCCTTTCTGAGCTCGAAGCATGGGACCCCCAACAAAAATTTAAAAATTTGGCTCTGTAATTTGGAATTAATGTGATTTGATTGGTTTGTTAATAAAAATTATATTTAAAAAAAAGAAGTTAATAAATGTTGTCAAATAAAAATAAATCCAGTGGGAGTGAAGAGATCATTTCAAAGCCACCTTAAATTTTCCAAGTCTTCTATAGTCTTTTTAAATCTCTTACACCCTTGGCTGGTTCCATCATTTGTGATGTTGAGGTAGTCTGTCCTAGGCAAATCAGGTTGGTTGAAATATATATTATTGAGTAAAGCATGTTGCTGTAAGCTTACAGAAACTTCCTGATAACGGCTTGTATAAATGTGTTTTAAGAACACAAACAATTCTGGTAACATTCTCCTTGCTTAATAACAGAATGAAGGGTGAGTGTGTGCTGACTTGAGCATGCAGTCTTGAATACGTTTTTAATGGCAGTAACTGGCTATTGACTGAAGTCAATTTACATGAATATTTACATGAAGTCCACAATAAATCATGCAATTACAAACACATTTGATATGCATAATTTCTCAAGTTGTATTTAGAACTGTAGTAAACATCCATTAAGCTGCCAACTGTGCAATTTTCCTTTATGCAAAAGTTTGCAAACAATTTGAAAAGCCAACCATATATTTGGCATTAACAACTGCTGTTCTTTCAGCAAGGATGGAAAAGGTGGAGCACTGCACTGTGGGGGTAGTTATTACCCTTTTTAAAAAATAACACACAAAAAAACAAAGGACTATAATGTGACCTGTTTGAAGCAAGCCTTGTTGGTAGTTTACAGAAATGTAAGAATTAGCATGCCTTCTCTGCCAACATAAGCATACCCAAGCTATATGTGTTGTGATTCTGCAGAGTGAGTGTAGAAATTGATTAAAAAGTCAGATTCCTGGGAAACTTGATATTATTATTTCCTTCTTTATTTATTTATTTCATTTAAGAATGAAAAAGGGAAAAGGGGTTACGCTAATTTGAAAATGCTGACCTGGGTTTTATGTACTTGAAGAAAGACGGAAACACAGTGGTTGTGGGTGTTGGCTCTTGTGCCATGTGTGGCTCCTGCCTTCTTAATTTCTTGGTAGAAGCAGAATAAATTATGCAAAGTACCACAAATATGCATATGCAGTTTGCAGAACTCAGCATTTCTATATGTTGAATGTTGGTGTTCAGCAGTAGCACACGTTGTTGTTGTTTAGTCGTTTAGTCGTGCTTGACTCTTCATGACCTCATGGACCAGAGCACGCCAGGCACTCTGTCTTTCACTGCCTCCTGCACTTTGATAGTTCCAGTTACAGATAGGTAGCCGTGTTGGTCTGCCATAGTCAAAACAAAATTAAAAAATTAAAAAAAAAATTAAAAAATTAAGGTGCTACTGGAAGGAATTTTTTTATTTTGTCCTGCACTTTGGTCAAACTCATGGAGCACACGTAGGTCTGCCTAAAATGGAGCAGGAAATAGGATGAGAGATATCAAGGTACATTCACTGTTCTAAAAGTAGGAATAATTCAACACTTTGAACACATATTGGGCATTGTGCGGCTCCTGAAGCTTCCAGTCTTTGCCCATATTAACAGGCATTCCTGGAAGCCACTGATTTTATCTAGACCAGGCATCCCCAACCTGTGGCCCTCCAGATGTTTTGGCCTACAACTCCTATGATCCCTAGCTAACGCGACCAGTGGTCAGGGATGATAGAAATTGTAATCCAAAACATCTGGAGGGCCGAAGGTTGGGAATGCCTGATCTAGACCTTTTTCAGTCTGGGTTTGTGGACTTAACGGTCCTTCGCTCTGGTGGATGACCTTTATTGAAAGAGAGAGGGTATGTGTGATCCTGCTTCCTCTTGTTTCATCTCTCTGTGGCTTTTGACACCATCAACATGTATCCAGATTGACTCCATGGGATGGGCATCACGGGTGCTATACTCCAGCGGAGTCATTTTGCAAACTAGTGTTGAGGGATGCTATTCAGCTCTCTGACAATTATGTGCCACAAGTAACTATATTGCCACCAAAGCTGTTTAGCATTGAGAGTGGTCATTAGGGGATTTGGAGTGAGATGCTACCAGTATCTATTTCTCCACTGCATGTGAGTCGAGTATATTTTTGCAAGCCTTAGACTGGAGAGGCCAGTTATGCATTCTGAATGTGGTTGCACTTGTCTATAGAATTAGGTGCATAGACTGGAAATACACCAGGATTTATCTTTTTCTCTAGAGGCCCAGGTGATCTCAGTGCCTAGGGATACCTTTCACCAGCTCTGAGTTATAGCTACAACCATTCCTGGACAGAGATAACTTGGCCGCGGTAATCCAGTTACTGGTGGCCTCAGTGATTGATTGCTGTAGCAGTATCTCCAGTGTTCTTTTCCTGACTGAACATCTGCTGCCCTGAAGTCATCATTAGCCCCTCTGGGGAAAATGCTTGGTACCTGTTTTCTGCATTGTTTCCCAACAGGGCTAATCACAGCTTCAGGTGCAGAGGAGATTTAGACCAGAAAAATAGTGCAGGAGGAAAAGGTTAAACTCCATCTCACTAGCATGCTGTTCTGATCAAAACTGGAGCCCCTGTCGCCACAGAATGCAAAAATAAATATTGTCAAGAATATTGCATTTCTGTATCATATCACAGCTCTTTGGGCTTAAGATCCATTGTAAACAATGAAAGTCTTGTAGTGTCATGCCAAGATATTGTCAATCTATTTAATTGGGCTTTGCAGCTTGTCATATCTGAAGCAGAGTTTATTTCTAACTAATTAAAACCCAGGTTATTTCATATGAATAGAATGATACAAAAGAGGAGTAATTATAATAACCAAAGTATCCTGGCTCAGTCAGTCATCATGTTTTATTTATTCTAGAAGTGATTAAAATATTTAGAGAACAAATATTTAGCATGAAGCAAATAACTGTATGTGAGAGAGAAATGTTTTATATTCGTTGCATCCTTTCATTGCTCCTTTACCTGCTCAGCAAATGATTGTGGCTAAAATAAACATAAAAAGCTGATACTAGAACTTATTTTTACTGTAGATTTCAATATAAATCCAGCATGCATCTTTGCTGTTTCTGCATGTATTTAGACTAAATTAACGATGCACCCACAGTTCATATAGCAACTCTACATCTGCTCACCAAGCACAAAATGACCTGAAGGTTGTTAACTCCTCAAAGAAAGAGATATTGGGCCGAATAAGACAACATGTTTGTTGTACCTTTTAATGCATTGCTGTACCGACTAAATTGTTCACCAGTAATTCAGTTAATAATTCACATGTTCAGGACTGTTTAGAAATGAGTAGAGGGGAGAGAGAAGATGATGGCCAAGCTAGAGGATACATAAAATATCTCTGCCTTAACATACATGACTTCTAACAGAAAAAGGACTTGATCCCCTGTCTTGTGGGAAGGGGGTATTTAGCCCCCTTTGCCCCACTCTGCTGCTGATCTGGATAAGACCTTTGGAACCTGCAATTTGCTCAGGAAAGCATCCCATTTTTAAATCAAACTGAAGCTGGTTTGGGAAAAACTCAGGAAAACACAATATTTATCAAGCTACAGGATAAATGTGGATTATGGCTAATGTTGTGTGTGCATGGCTTCACAAAATAGAGATGGGAGTACACTGGATGCAAATTTAAATGGGGTGTATGTACACAGCCTAAGTTAGAGCTGTTAATTTAAGTAGGTTTACTCTGAGTAAAACGTAGATGAATACCACCAGAGATGTATACATACAGATGTGCACTTCAGACTCATTTTAGGAGCATGTCTAACTACCAGCACATGCCCATTATGACTTTTTGTTTGATCTTTTTCTTGGAATGGTAACCTCCAACTACTCTGTATTGCCATATTGCAAAGTGCTTTAAAATTTATACAAATTTCAAAACAGGATTTGCATGTTTAATGGGAGGCAAGGTGTTTCTTAAAACCATTCATAGCCCTGATGGCATGATAGAATTTAATTATGCAGGTTTTTGTATTGTAATATGAGCTGTGGGTACTATTTCAATGTTTGGCTTTAACATTTCAGTTTGAAAAATTGTAAAACATTCTGTTGTGATAACTTATTTGAAAAAGGAAAACCAATAAAATATCCAATCAAAACATATGCATTTAGAATTACTCAGTTATATAAGACTACTACAAGTTCAATCTATCATTTCCTTTATGCATTCATAAATACTAATATCTGAATCTTAGGGCTTTGGCGAGCCCTAATTTGAATATTCAACTAAAATTTAGCTGCACATAATCCATGAAGTGTGCTAATGAATTAATGAATTATTAATGCTAATTGGTTTTCCCAGTGTGGTAAAAGCTTTTGGTGTGTTTTTTAAATAAAAAAACACCACCCAAACCCAATCTGGCAGATCTTACTCCCACCTCAGTTTAATTTAACACTGCGTGGTATGGATTACAGGCTAAGAAGCTCATTAATCCAATTGAACCAAATAAATGAAGGCTGATTTATGATAGCCTGCCTACTTTAAACATAGTGATTAGATGGCTAAATAGCATTTTGTGGTCAGGCATGTAAACTGCAGTAGTCAGGCGTGGTTAGCCGATGTTATCTGCACCAGATTACGCAAACATGATTAATTGTTGGCATCTGTTTGTTTTGGAAGACAATGGAAGAGTGTGCCTTTATAGGTGAAGTCAAACCTTTGGAGAGTTACAGCACCTGCTGTGGCTGTAGAGACCAATACAGGAGAGACAGGTTTTGCAGCTGGGGCGGATGAAGGAGTCTAGTTTTTGCTGCTACAGGTGCGCCATGGCACTTGTCTCTGCACTCCTCCCAGAGGTAATTTCTCCTTTAGTCACTGCTATGGATAAATGACCTGACTGACTGTCTCCATTATAGGACTGTGAAATCCATCTATTCCAGGAATAGGGTTTTATCAGTTCCAGCCCTGCGGAAGCATCTGTAAATATGTGCCAGTGGACCTGATCCTTCACTTTTAGAGAAGTGTAAGGCCTTTTATTTAAATTAGTTTAGGGGTTGAATAGTAATTAACTGTGCCTGTTTGATCTGTTGCAGCGCATATTTGTTATGACACATCATGGCTTTTCTTTCTTTTGTTAAAATTTGTACGCCACCTCTGTCATTAAGAGGAAGTGTGATGAAAATCAATGAATAAATAAAATCTGTTCTAAGGAGAGTGAAACCCTGTGAAACAGCCCAGAATAGAGGGATTTGATTAATCTGGTCAGAAGGGCACATGCTGCTGATCACAGGATATAAACGACACTATATTAAGAGACAGTGGGATTAAGATACTTTGCATAGAAGAAATTTGGAAGTATGCCTGGCTCTGTGCCTTGCCAGATACGTATGTGTTCTATTGACAAAGCTTTTCTATGGTGATGAGATCTGCTGTGCTAGAGAGATGGACATGAAGCATTTACTTATTCACAGCTTCACAATGCAGTGAAGACTGACATGCAGCTGAAAGGTCAAGGAGATTCTCTGAAAATTAATTTTCTTCTAGGTTAGCGTACTGCTGCTATTGTTTATTTGTCTGCGCCAGTGTTGCTGTCCTTGGTACCAAAGTGCATATTTCATGCATTTAGCTGTATAGTTTAGCTTGTACTTCATTCCTGCAAGATACAACCTTGTTGTAAGCATGATATTGGTTATTTCATTGTGCAACATATAATCATGGGATTGTAGAGTTGGAAGGAACACCAGGGTCATCTAGTTCAACCCCCTGCAATGCAGGAATTGAATCTTCTACCCAACATGAGACTCAAATTCATGATTCTGAGAGTCTCATGCTCTGTTGACTGAGCTATCCCAGATGCATAACAGTTTAAATACAAAATGCTACATTGTACTGAATCATCACTTCCTTTGTAATACGACCAACCATTGGGCTGCAGCAAAATTGTTGGACCCTGCAGGTTTGTCAATCTCCAACTTGAGTATCTGGTCGATTTTCCAGAATTCTCTTGGGGAATTATTTGACTAATTATTTATTTCTCTCTGCCAGAATAGGAAGCTGGCTTTCACTATTGACTTTTAAATCAAGCACCTTGGTTTACTGCAGAGCAGAATGAAACTTGCAGGAAAAACTGTGCTGAATTAGAAAGGACATGTTAGAAAGCCCATTTTTAGGCAATGAGGTGGTAGAATCAAGAATTCAAATAAAAGCATATTTGTTAAGGGAAAATGTATGATTAAAATGCTTTGTATAGAAATGTAGATGTTTGTCATACTCTATGATGTATGCTAGCTGTGTGTGTTTTCTGAAAAAGCCAGGTTCTTTTTGACTACCATTGAATCAATGGTGTCCCATCCAATATAGTAGTTATGGGTCAAGAATGGCTTGTTACAGTTTAGGCTATCCAACTCAGATGAAGCAGTGCATTTGTTGTGATGTGGTTTTTTAAATTACTTTGATAAAATTTCACCCAGGCCTACTTGGCAGATAAAAAGGGGCTTCTGTCTAAGATGTCAATGGTTGTTTGTACTTGCTTTGAGTCAATTGCACCTCAAGAACATTGGCCCATGCTTGTGTCTAAAAGAAGTGTCACGTGTTTGCTTGCTACTGACTGATAAAGGCAAGTTGGGATTGGCTGGGGAAGTATTTGCATGAGCTTGTCAGACCTATGTCTTTTTATAAGGGAAACTTGCTGTTTTCTCATAAGAACAGCAACTAACTTCTTGTTTAAAATGTGTCATCCTGGCACTCTCAAAGTGACCCATATTACCCTTCCCTTTCCTGTGCATGTCTTCTGTCTAAGGTACATTTGGCTGGGATGTGGTCTCTGCCCTCAGACATCCATCTGGTTTCCTCATTGCTATACTTTTATCTCTTCAATACTTCTTTTAAATTCTGGAAGGCATTCCATTTGCTTGACATATTGTATGTCCAGCGTTATTGATGATTTGGCACCTTGACTTAGTTCTGTGTTTTAAAGTTCTATTCTTTTTTTTAAAAAAAAGTAGGGGATTTTTTTTGGGGGGGGGTCTGTTTTGTTTCGTAGCTGACTTGGACTTTTCCAAGAAGAGAAGCAGAATAGAAATCCATTTGCTATTTTTTTTATGCTGACTTTTATTTATTTTAAATTACTGGCTAGAGACTCTAATTTGAAAACATAGACTTTCATAAATGGTGGTTTTTGTTTGAAGGAATGTGCTGAGGCTAAAATACAGGAAAGTATAAAGGGACTAGATTGCACTCAATTAAACTAATGGGGAAGCAGGAGAGACCTGTCTGGTGCTGAAACTCCTGTAATATGGTCAGTGCATCTCGGTTTCATAGCATTTCTGTATTCTGAGCCTTCGCCATTTACATCTTCATGAGGGAAAGGTCATTGGCAAATTTAATCTGGCCATACACTGGGCACAAATTTTAGAACTGAATTCTCAGTTTCGTACCACCTTCTTGTTGTAGACATTGTGCCAGAGACAATGTGATGTGGCCTGACTGAAAGAACCCGGTGTTTGTTGTTGGTATTCGTTTTGTGTTGTGATGTTTATGTTACCATCTGTCAACTCACTTTTAGGGTTTGCTTATTTCAGTAGGCTCCATTATGAAGGCTGCTCAAGAGCCATTGTGCATAAATTATTCTACTTGAAAGTCACTTTCTGCAGAGCCTTATTTTCTCTAGTACTGGGTTAGAGAATCTGCACACAATGTGTTTGAACCACGTGAAAAGAAGTTTTTATGTTACAACCAGTGTGTGGGGCACTCTCATGTGGAAGTAACATTTAGTGGTTCTCACCTAGGAAATAGTACACTAGAAATCTTTATTTCTATTTTCTTCTGAAAAGGGGGAGGGAAGAGGCTCTGAAATAACTGAGACTGTTTAATGATGCAATATCTGCATTCCATTCTTCATAGGTAAACAAGATAACAGACTGCTGCACTTACAAAAAATGAGATTTTTAGGGCTGTCAAATTATATCCAAGCACATATCCCATATGGAGCAGGGAACACACAAAGTCCTGGGTTTAAATTTATATAATACTGCAGAACATGAAAAAGAAATGCTTGTAAGTAGTATTGAATGATAATGGAGCCATGAGAAAAATCAATTCATTTCTTTAAAGTGCTCTGCTTGCATCACAAATCTGAAGTGGACCTTTTAAATATTTATAAAAACTGTGTTGGCTATGAAAAGTATGTCAATCTAGCTTTGAAAAAAACAACAGCAGCAGTTTTTATATAAACAATTAAGCAACTACTTTGTTATATATTTTTAAACCTCTTTTCTTTCCCCATGACCTCAATATTGCAATGCTGATCCCTCTGATAAATGGCTGGATGAATACATTTTTAGGCATGTCTTGGGAATGGAGCAACTTGTCTGTTTTGTAGATTGATAGGTAGTATAAATAAATTATCCTTAACCTCTGACAACTGCAGGTGAAAACAGACTTTCATTTTGAGGTGGGTTTTAGTAGACACACTCTGTATTCCAAGGCATTTCGTGTTTAGCTTGAAGAAGGTGTGGTCTTACTGTGACTTACTATGTCTCACTGGACATTTGGATCACCTGTTTAGGTTTTTCCGCAGGCTGTGACTAGACATTACAGCAGCTGAGGAATTCTGGTTTTCAGCAGCAGTGGTGAATCTCCTCCTTTAACTTGTGGCCTGGTTTGCACAGGATGTTAAACCATAGTTCCTTCCCTGCCCCTAACTGTGCCACATAGAACAAGACACAAGTCAGAATCTTATGGTTTGTTTCCTCCAGACAAACTGCGAGTTGTAAGCCAATGTTTATGCTTGTGGTTTGTTTGGAGGAACCAAACCACAAACCAGGTTCACACATCATGACAAGCCAGACGGTGGCTTGTTTTAGGGTTGTTTCCTCTCCTCCATGGTCGTGTTGGGAGTTGGGAAGAGCAAATCTCTTGAATGCGTTAGACTATAGCTTATTTTCAACCAAGGTCTTAATGTTGCATCAGAATGTAGCCAGTTTCTAGTAATACGAAACATGTGATAGGACATTACTACCCTACTAGAGTGTTGACAGGTGAACTCTAGTCAGCTTTGGGATAACTTTGAAAAAAAATTGAACCAAATCTGGCTCATCCTTTTAAATACATTCTGTACAGCTTCCTTAATTAAAGACAGCAATGGAGTTGTTTTGCTATTCTGCCTCTATTTTTAGTTTCTGGTTGTTTCATTATTCTGTCTATGAAGAGACAATTCTTTTTGAAAAAGATGTATTGAGTTTAGGGGCGGGGGAGTGTAGCCCAATTGTAACATCAGATCGTATCTCCCTGATTCAAATTGTAATCCCTCTGCACAATCATTTGCCCTTTTAAAAACACAGGGAAATCCTATCACAGATATCCTGATACCACAAAGCTGTACTTTTGATATGAAAATTAGTCTCCACCTCACCACCTTATATGTAATAGGGTAGGCGCATGATGAAATGGCATGACCGTCACAGTCATGTGTTTTGCCTTTAGGCAATTCCTGCTGCTGTTCCTGCAATTCTTTAGGCAAATCCTTGTGATATCATGAGATGTGTGATAGAATCTGTAAAGTGCTCATCCAGCAATATTTTAAAAAGGACAAAACCTACTCTACTAAACTAAAAGGTAGCAAACAGGCCAGAGATCTTATTATAGTATGATCCCAGTTAAATCAACCCAAAGGCTGGATATACTAAAATGCCTTAGCCTGACATCTTAAAGCCAGCAGTGATAGTACCAGGTGTGCTTCCCTAGGGAGAGCATTCCACACGTCGTGTTTCTCACAATGTGACCTTCTGCACATCCCTTGGAGGGGGCACTCTGAGAAGGGTTTCTAATGAATGCAGGATCCAGGTAGGTTTATATGGATAAAGATTTTCCCTGAAGTGTTGGGGTCCTGAGCTGCATAAAGCTCTATAGGCCCAAACCAGCAGTTTAAACTGAACCTAGAAACTAAATGATTATCCTGCTTAGCAGCTTCATACTGCATACACAGTTAACACAAACTGTTTCTTTTTACAGCTTCTGTTGCAAAGCATCCAAAAGAGGGCATTCCCTGGACTATATGCAGTGGCTACTGCCTTATTCATATCTAGAATTCTTTGCAGCCCCCCCCCCCCGAAATGTACATGTTCTCATATTATGCTCTCCCTCAGGTAGAAGTCATCACTACCTGGCTTGAACTACTCATGAGAAACTGCCTACTTGCAGAAAATGCAAAAGTCACCATGTGCAGTTGTCCCTTGAACAAACTGGAGTTATTGTTTCCTAACTGTTTAAAATGAATTGTTGTTGGGAGAACCAGTGCCTTTACCATATTTGCCACCCACTGCTGTGGTCACTTGTACCACACACAAGCAAAATGCTCTGTTACTGAACAGTGGTGGTGCTATGTTCCTCTATTTGAACTAACACTCCAATGTTGTGAACTTTTCCATCCCTTGCATATGTGATCTGAAAGGGTGGTCCTTTTGCTGTACTGTAGAGTGCTTTTAAAATCGCTGTGCTAATTTTTCTGGACTGGCTTTTGTGCTGTTTCCGCAGAGACACGAGGAGTGAATTTGCCCTTTTCAAAATGACTATTTCTCGTGTTTTTATGGGAGTAGAGCAAAACTGTCTTCCCTCCCTAAAACTGGCTTTTTGATAAATTTGGATTGTCTCACCATCTCTGTGGCTTTTGTGAAAGGTTAGGTCTTCCATTAGCTTCACTATTCAATAAACCTCTTTGCCTAGAATCCCAAGCACTAGTCTTTCTCCCTAGTGCTCCTTTTTATCAGTAAACTGAATGTTCAGCTTGTTTGTACGAGACTCTTTACAAATGGTTCAGCTTTCTTCAGGTTTCTGAGATCTTTGAAAAAAGCAGTTCTTCTCATAAACCACATTTTCATCTTTGAGTTGAAATGGACATAAAACTTGCCCAAAATAGCTTTGGCTGCTTTGGTGCCTGTTGTTGGAGGTTTGCAGATAGACTAAAGATGTTGCACAGGTCTGATGTTCTGAACTGGTGTAGTGCTTTTGTTGTGTTTTGGCATAGTCCCTATTACGGCCAAGAATGGGTGGGATGCAAGCATGATAAATATTCCATTAACCCCCATTATTCCTACTTTGCTCAGGAATGTTGTAATTAGGACTTGTTCTTGTTGCAATGCTGAAAATTAAATGTTCCCTTTGGGTTAGTCCCACTATGGAAATGCCAATGATAAAGTTGATTTTAACAATTCTTCAGAGGTTTTTAAAATGATTATTTCCCAGACAATTCCTTCCTTCCTGATAGTAGCACTTGTAAAAATCCCATGGTAAAGTGATCAACCGCATGCAACAAAGTGGAGGTGTGATTGCTAGAATGTAGGTGAAAGAAAACTTGGAAGAAAGCCAACACAATTTGGAAATGATCAAAGTCTACTTGATGCAATCAGTGGTGCTGTGAGGGTACAACAGGAAGCCCCCTAAATGCAGCAGAGGTGGGTTATATTTTGAAGTAAGTTAATACTGCCACCTAAAGAGGCCTCTCCCTGTAAATAATGAGTCTGAAATATCTCTAACTGCACCACTGTGTGCAGTGATGGCATCAAAATGTACATGCTGTATTTTCCCACATCACTGTCTGTGCAGTGTCAGTAAGTTGAGCTATTTTGGATAATACCTGGCTTTAATAGCTATTGAGCCATTATTTGTTAATGCTGATTATTCCATAGTTCACAATGACATGTTTGTAAAACATTCATTGGATAAATTATGTCAGATCTGTGTACTTCTCTTTGAATACAGTTCCTGTATCTAAAGTGTCCTGAACCTCTTGGCTATTGGTTAGAGAAGTCAGTACCTGTAGCTTGAAAATATGGATCAAGTCCTTTGAGCTGAATGGCCAGCCAGTGATCTTGACCTTTAGACCTTTGCCCTTCATAGATAAATTTAACCAGGCTGCTGTCAGTTGTCCCCCTTCCCCTTTAAAAAATTAAGTAGTTTTTGGGGGAAAGTGTGCCCCGGTTGTTCAGTTTCAAATCTTTCCTTTCTCAAGTAAGCTGTTAGAATGAGGTGGTAGCTAACCAGATCTAGGGTCTCTTTGATAAGGCTGTCATATCTGGGTCCACTTTAATCTAATTTCAGATCTGATATTGAGAGGGAAACCAGAAGAAATGGGAGTGTTGGCTTGCACTTGATTTTGTAGACTTCTCAGTGGCATTTCCAGATAACTTATTTGGATTGCTCTTTTGCTCTGAATAAGCTCTGTTATGAAGTTGCTTACTTCTTGAAAAGAAAGAATTGGGTGGAGTTACCTGCATGTTTAGTTGGATTCTGTTTCAGCCTCAAATGTTAAAAATGATTTTCACATGCCTCTCCTAAGTGACAGATTGTTCCTCCTTTGATTTACAGAAGCTTGGTGGAGTCTCTACCATTGCTAATGAATATATTGTGATATTTTATTTGTTTACTCCTCTTCAAACTGATACTTTTCCTCACTTCAGTGAACAAAAAGATCAAAAGAGTATTTTTCCCTTTTTCTTTTAGCTGTCTCCGTAATGAGGTACAGTGCTTCATCATTTGGATTTGCTGTAAGTAGTCTCTTAACTGAAATGTACATTGCACAACTCCCTACCCCTGACTGGGGTAACTGACTGACACAATAAAGGCTGCATGCACAGTACCCATTTAAAGCTCAAACCCTCCTCCCAAGAATCCTGGGAACTGCAGTTTAAGAGTTCTGGGAATTGTTTCCCTGTTAGTGAAAACTACGTTTCCCAGGATTCTTGGGGCAGGGGAATGTGCTTGAAGAGGGCTTTAAATGTGTAGTGTGCATGCAGCTGAAAGTCTGTTGTGTCTTTTGTTTCCGGCACAAAGGATGAGTTTGCTTATCCTTTGTGCTTATCACTGCTTTTATTCTGTGCTTATCCCTGCTTTTATTCAAATGATTTATACTTAGTCTACAGGCTTGTGGCACAGTTAGCAGTGTATTGATTTAAGCATGGCTTGCCTTAATGGCTTCTGTATCTTTTCCAGTTTGATGCCACTTTGGATGTGTTGTCGTCGGTGATAGTTCTGTGGCGCTACAGCAATGCAGCTGCAGTACATTCAGCGCACAGAGAATACATGTGAGTACTTATGGTTATTTTTAGCACTTATCAAAGTCTGAGATGATAAAGGGCGGGGGGGGGGATCTGCTTTCTCTGGGCAGTTTTCCTCTTTATGTTCTCCTAGCAACATAATAGCTATACTGATATGAGCCTTCCTGCTCTTATACAGCTGACTACAAAGTCTTATTTATTTAAACCTTTTTATCCTGCCTTTCACAATGAGTTTCTAGGTGGTGTGCAACAAAATTTAAAATAGGTACACAATGCTTTGAAATGATAACCCAGGGCAGGATTAATAACCCACTGGAATTAAGTATCTGTAACAACCTAGGAGCAGAAGTATGTTTTCAGTAAGCTCGAGCTCAAGCGTTGTGTGCCATTCCATACAGAGGTTGTAGATGTTAAACAGCATGGGGGAGACAATTGAATTCTGTGGATCCATGGAAGTTTTTTTGTTTTTTTTTAAGGGGTGGTCTTACCACTGTCTCCTTGAGTAGGCAGGGAACATCCCCTCTTACCAGGAGTTGTTAATCATCTCCCTGGCCCAGAAGCTTGTTTTTATAAGCAGTGAGGTTCAAATGTGCAAGTGGTTCCCTAGACTGAATCAAACACCTTCCAGATGTCCTCAAGCCTTATTAACTGAAACACAACATGCCTAGACAGTGCTCTGGACACCTTTTGATGCTGTAACGGTAGAGACAAGGTCCTGGCAGAGGCAAGCAATTTTATCCTCAAAATGCTTTGCGAACAAGTTTCAGCAAGCTACTATCAGTTCCACCATCTCATTTGGGCCAGACTGTAAAAGGCCCCAAACTACCTGGGAAAGCTCTGAGGGGCGGCACAATGAGGTTGCAATGGAAGCAGAAAAATAGGTCTCCCTTGCTGCCTTTACTGCCCACTTAGGCTTGATAATGAGCACTCACCATTCATCTGTGTTCAAGTCATTTCCTGGTGTGTTTCATTGCCCAAAGCTCTGGTGTATAGCAAGGAGTCAAGTGGGCTCCAAAAAGTGGCAGAGTGAGCTCAGGGACTACCAGGTCAGTGACTTGTGCTATTTGCATATTTCACAAATCTGCCAGGGCTTCAACAGGAGTGCCAGTCATATTGACTCTAACTCCCTGCCCGCCACCTGGGAGCCAATTGACTCTATCAGAATCTAAGGGCAGATCATCCTAATAGGTCCCTCACCTCTGCAGAAGGGAAAAGGTGCTGAAAGCTTAAAACTCAGCAGGAGGTGATCCAGCTATGACAAGGGACTGATGTCAATATCTCCCACTTTCCAATAACCCTCTTCCTGCCCAAGAAAGAAAACGGAGGCCAGAGTCTCTCCTGCCACATGTTGGCATAGCCCCATGACTTACATTTTCATTGCTGCAGTGCTGTGAGAGTCTAATGACAACTTAAGCACCAAATACCGTATTTTTCTGTGTATAAGACTTGGTTTTTTAACCAAAAAAATAGGTTTAAAATTGGGGTTCGTCTTATACACGGGTATTGCTGAGGGGTGTTTTCTTAATTTGGAGTCCCCAAAAATAGGGGGTGACTTATGCATGAAAAAATACAGTACTTTTTTGAAAATAGAGTACAGAACTAATTAATACTGTTAAATCAGTCTGTAACTGAGAGCCTTGTGACACATTGAAGATTAACACACCTATTATAGCATAAACTTTTTGGATCATGGTCCACTTCATTAGATGTGCAGTGGGCTTGAGTCCATGAAAACTTATACCATAACAAATTTATTACTCTTTAAGGAGCCGCAAGGCTCTTTGTTATTTTTGTTATGATGGACTAACATGCTATGCCCTTGGAAATGAATTTTTACTGCTATTGGAAAAAATCATCAAAATCCCTGTCACGTATTAAAGTAACTCACAGTACTCTGATAAACACAAAGAAGCATTCAGGATTTCGAAAAACAGATGATTATACAGTATGTATAAGCGTGATGACCAGCTGTTCACTGCCTTTTGCTTAATGTAGTTTACTCTAACCAAGGACATAGTAATAGAATTTTTAAAGCATGAGAACTGCACATGGGGTGAAGATATTTTATTGTCTACTTGATCATTGGCATTAACCAACAATTTTCAGTTTGCTTTGTAAGAAAGAAAGACAAATGCCGCATGGATATTAAATCATCAGTTATATTTCACAATAGTTGGTGTTTCCAAATGAAAGTTGGGCTACTTGCGCTATAGAACAGATGGAAACTCTACACCTTCAATGGAGGCTTGCTGGTTATTAAGCCAAAGAGATATACAAAGTGTGCAAAGATTTTGTAAAGAGTGTTAAAATGTATTAACTCCCTAGGTTACAACCTAATGGATATGAGTAAGACATCGGTTCCAGTCTTTTGCTGCAGTAAGTGGGAATGGGCACAGTGTTATACAAGTGGTCCAAAAGGTGTCTCTTTCATGGGTGAGGAAGATGGTTCTTCCTCCTTCAGCTCTATGTACTTTTCAAGGGCAGAAAAAAGACAATAGCCCTCCCCACCTCATGACCAGGGGTGCAGTGTGTCAGGGCCAGGGCTGAGGCTTCATGGGCAGACCTCAGGGGCATTATTGATCCCACAGGCACCTTGTAGCACACACTTACTGGTGAGCAAGTCACTTTGGACTCAGTGGGACATCTGAGTAGCTACACATAGGATTGTGTTGGCAAAATGATTGTTGAGCTAGAAATATGCAGTTGTTCCCTCAACTCTGAGGAATAGTTTTACTTTCCTTTTTAACAAATAAACTCCTGATTAACTTTTTATAACCACAGAAATTGCACCTGGACCTGGCTATCCTGATTTTGATGGTGGGCAGGAGTACTTTTGCTCAGCTGAATAATCTTCTTACAGTCTTTAATTTTGTTTCACCCATAGCATGAAGTTTAGATTCCTGAGGTACATACAATAATACCCCCCAAAGATGTTGAACATTTTGCAGTGAACATAAATCAGAGATACAATTCAGTCAAAAGGTTCAGCAATCTAAAATCCCATTGACCTCAATGGAAATGTGAAGCACATGCTTAATTGTTGCATGAGAATTTTGACATACTATGTTAGCTATTGCTTTGTAATAAGAATAAAAGCTATTGCTTTGTTGATTTTTATTTAACAAAAGGTCTTATGTTAGAAGAAAACAAGGTCTGTTTTTCTGGCAGCTTTGACAGCCAAGCTGTAAGATAAGCACAAGCTAACAAAGTCGACTAGCTAGTTATTTGACTGATATTGACAATCTTGTTTTATTTAGCAAAATGTCATCACAGTTCAGTGAATATCCTAATTAACTATGCGGAGAGCTGCTAAAATTGGTTTCAACTCCATGTGAAAGATATCTTGCTACGCAGAGTGCACTAAAGGAGGGAGGCAGCATAATATCTATGTACTGGCAAGTTTAAGTGAAAACATTTGTACAGATTGTATTTGCATGCTTCACTAATTTTTACTTAATGCTTAATTCTGTTGCCACACCTCTGCTGCTCTCAGCAGATTGAACTGAGAGTAGTAATTACCAGGGGCTTTATTATATACCCATTTAGACATATTTTTACTACATTCCGTTTGCTGGAAAGTCAGCGGGATTATAATTAGACAGGGAGATATCCCACACTGGATATTTTACAGAAGCTAAATTATATAAACTACATTTTGCTCTTCGGTTAGAGAGAGAGATGTACTGTAAAATAGTAGTTGCGACAAAACATTGCTGAATATTCTTACATGGAACAGTGGAGTGGTGAACGATTTTCAGAGGGATGACTCGAAACAGAAAAGCCTTTGAGATTGCAAAGCCTGAGGGCTAGCCTCACAAAGAGATGCAGACAACTTCACATGCTGTTACAGATTCATTCTTCTCCAGTAGGTGGTCATCATGACATCACAGCTCTCCTTGTAGGATGAAGGAATCGTCTGAAAGAGGAGGGAATGCTACCATCACATGGGCATAAACACACATTTAGGGTTCTATTCACTCAAAACAGAACAAAAAGCAGCATCCTATACACCCCTAGTCCAGAGATGGGGAACTGTGGTCCTCCAGATGTTGCTGGACTGGTAATTCCTATCATTCTGGACTATAAGCAATGCTGGTTGGGGCTGATGGGAGTTCGATCCAATGTAATATAGAGGGCCATAGATGTAGTGGTTAAGAGCGGTAGTCTTGTAATCTGGGGAACCGGGTTCGCGTCTCCGCTCCTCCACATGCAGCTGCTGGGTGACCTTGGGCCAATCACGCTTCTCTGAAGTCTCTCAGCTCCACTAACCTCACAGAGTGTTTGTTGTGGAGGAGGAAGGGAAAGGAGAATGTTAGCCACTTTGAGACTCCTGAAGGGGAGTGAAAGGCAGGATATCAAATCCAAACTCTTCTTCTTCTTCTTCCTACCCCAGCCCTAGTTTTGATGGCTCCCCTAGACATTTGCCTATTTGAATAATTGCTTTGAAGTTTTGTTTTTGACATTGGGCCACTTCAGATTTATAGAATAGACAAAACATTGTTTATCTACTACAGTGGCCATAGTAGTGTGTTGGTGGGAGCTGCATGCTTAAAGAGGCAAGACAAATGCCACCCAGAAATTGTGGCTAGCTGAAATTCCTGGTGCTTCTTACTGATGTATTTTCAGACATGCGGTTTGCTTCCACACATTTGTTAAATTGTAGTGGAGATGCATCGCTTATCTTATCAGCAATTAACTGTTTTCTCTTTCATGAATTTCTCCCATCCACCCCCCACATTTGGTAATTTTAAAGCACTTTTATTGATTCAAGTGGAGTCAGTCAGTGAAAAATGACTTTCATGAGCATATTGCCATTATATATTATTTACAGTCCACTGTATCTTAATTTTGAGCAATAAGGAGGACATACTCATGGCCTCATTTTGGATTTTTAGGAACTTTCCCCTCAATTTCGTATCACTCTTTGACTAGTGCTCAGCACAAACCAGAGGCTAGTTGCCTTTTCCCCCAAAGTTGTTAAGCATTGAGGTTACCCTTTTTTGTGTATCAGGGAAGAAAACCTTTCACCCCAACCTATTTAAACCTGCTGGTGCTGCTCCCTATCACTTCCCACATGTAATTTCTAAGTGTTTGTATCTCAAAGGTCAGGCAGCTCTATTCCTAGGTCTCATAAATTGGAAGCATTTTTTTCGCACTACGGAAGGAAGCTTCCTTAAAAATATCCATTTCAAAATGACCATGTTAAGTCATGCTCACCTGTAGGCTCTGTTCCAACTCAACCAGCTGCTGCAAAATACATACTATGTATTGTGTCCAGTAAACCAAGCTCTGTCATGTGTGCAGCATGTCAGCATGTCATGTGTGCAGTCTTCAGGAGGCTAATGAAATTCACTGTATTGATAAAATGTGGGCAGAAAAATAATGCCAGTGGGTTGCAGCTTAACTTTATTACCCTCTTAGGCTGCATATATACTAGCCAATTAGTGGCAAAAAAGTACCGCCCCACAAACCAGAACTGTCCATTCTTGTCCTCAACGTGCTGCTTCCATCCAAAAGGGTTGGTGTGGTTGGAAACTGACCCCCCTGATTAGGTTATCCATGCCTTTTTCTCCCTGCACATGCTGCAAGTTAATGAAGGAGGAAGTGGTGATTGCAGTCTTGGTATATGCCCACCCACAACACCAATGAGCATGTGTGGATATACATGCACCATTTCCGTTACATCAGTTTTAATCTGTTTCCCAATGGATACACTGTTAGGAAATCTGGAATCAACCTGCAATGAGCTGTTATTTTTGGAATACAACTGGTTTTCAAGAAGTGCATTTCAGGGATAAAATATATGCAATAGATCTAGATAATGGGTCGACTAGACAGAAGCGCCCCCCCCCCCAAGTACTCAGTCTTCATTGATTTTAAAATAAAATGTTGTGTAGGCTTAGATGACTTGAAAAATAAGTTATTTTCCACTGCCTTTACCTGATTTTCCAGCACCTCCCTTACATTACAGGTCACATTGTTTAGGTTACCAGATCCTAGGGAGGCTGTGTGTGTGTGTTTTGTGTAGGTGAAGAGGGGCTGGGAAAGTCAACTTGCACCCCAGATGTATTCCACAGGCTTTTCTCTAGGTATAGCCCTTTATAATTTCAGTAAAAAATGTTATTTTCTCATTCTTATGTACCTTTTTGGGTGACTTTCTAGTTTTATCAGGTTTTTGTTTGCTAGCACTGGAACAGTATAGTGTACAATAAAGCATTCTAGCTGCAGTGCAGAGAGAAATCAGCACACTTAGAAGTGCCTCAGCCATTAAGATATTCTGCTATAGGTATAAAGACAGGCACACTCATGAATTTTGCATGACCGCAGAATTTCGCAACAAGTATATTAAAAAAGATGCTGCCCTAGCTAAATATGATGAATGAGTGATAAATCATTCAAAAGATAATAGCGCTCCTCTCCCTTTTTGTTTGCATTTTCACCCTATCCAAGGTGTCAGTATTCTGCTAAATATAAACTGATAGCTGTTGTCTGTGGCAGCTGCCACAGAATTATTATTATTTTAATAATCCTGAAACATAAATTTCCATTTTAGCCATAGTTTCCTGTACATTTTAACCCATTTGATGTGGACACAAGCTTCCGATTTTTGATGTAATAAGCTATTCAGATTTTGATTCCTTGTATGTTTCCTCTCTGCTGGGTAGAAAAGGAGGCAACAAATTTAGGTTAGAGAATAAAACCCATATTTTAAGCCTCCCCTTTTTGCGTGAAAATGGTAAACCACATATGTGAAATATCATTTTCTCAAGGTCTACTGCAATGTCTGCCTTGGGGAAGCTACATTTCCACAGGCTGTTTGTGGCTGGCGTACTGCATAGTAGTATATCAGGTATGGGAGGGGAAGATGGAGAGGCCTTTCCTTTTGTGCCTGCTGCTATTGGCAGAACAGCATTGCTACTTGCAGAAATTCTTCTCTTCCCTGTTTGCTGCCACCACTGGAGAACTACCACTCAAGAAAGTAGGGTAGAGAAGAAAGTGGGTCAAAGAATCTGTGGATGGGTGCCAGTAGAAAGGAAGGGGTTTGGGGAGCTCTCAGTGGTGTGGACAGATAATTTCTGAATTAAGACTGGCTCAGTAATGATCAGAGCCAGTTAGTGGTGTTTTGTTTTTTTTAAATTGCACCTCTTCCTGTCTGCATCAGTGAGGCTTGGCTTAGTGAAACAAATGGAAACAAGCTGGTTTGGGCTGGGAGTTGATGCAGAAGCAGAGGTTGGGCCAAGTGCTAAGGATACATTTTGGTATAGACACACTCTTGAGTGCATCAGCTTTGCCAAGGGTCCCACAGTCCCGTGACTGGCTGTGCCATCTCTGCTACAGGTAGAGGACCTTACCTTACACAAGTTTATTTTGGATATCTGCCTTCACAAAGTGTTGAATATTTATCCTAAGACCAGTGAAGGTTTGTCCTCATTTCTCCAGTGACAGAATTCTGTAGTCTTGCTGTAACATCAGTGAGAAAATCCTGTCTGATTTTGCAGTGATCTATGCAGCCAATCTTCCTTCCTGCTCTTACAGTTGTTCCTGGGAGAGCAACACAGACAGAGCTTTAGCATCTTGGAATCACCAGCAAATGTGCTTTAGCATAAGGCCCCATGTCTTCATTTCTGAATATGGTATGCCACAAAATGTTGTGACGATGTCACAACTTGAGCTTGCATTTCTTAAGCTTGGCAGAACCCTGCTGACTCCTTTGCAGCCTCTTTAATGAGTTTGATGTAAATTTTGCATGTTCTGCCAAACCTCCAGATTGGCTAATGTCTGCAGGGTAAAAAATAGTAGTGCACTGCTGTGCTAATTATAACAGCCTCAGACTGCGCTCCCAATAGGTGACAAGACACTGAATGCCAGATGAGAATCGTTGCTTCTTTATTTCTTATAATAAAGAAAACAGATGCTGGTTACAAAAGGAATTATCATACAGCATCATTTATCAGAATAGTCTGGGAGATGTTCAAAACACCATGGTTACCAGGAGTTCTGTTTACATAGGATTTGTTTGAGATAGAGAATTCCCTAAAAATGACTTCCATTAGCAGTGCAGCACAGTTTCTACTTCAAATTGCAGTTTAGAAACCTCTGCATAGGTTTCTATCTTATTTGCACAGTAATGTTTAAACTTCTAAACACTGGGAAATACAACAGGAAAATTGCTAAACGCTTCCTAGAAAGTTTGTACACATTTACCTTGTCAAACTGCCCCTCCCCCGCCTCCCAGCTCCTGGACCATGAGGCCTGAGGGTATTCATACTCTGGTAGCTTACTAGTTGATAGGGCATGCATCATATTACCACAAAATGTCTAATTCAGACCTTGGAGTTCCTAACAATAATTCTCTTTTCCATTCTTGTGATTAAAAGGACCTGATATTTATTTTACCCATGCTGTTGCATGGGGCCAGGCTGATCTTCCCCCTTGCAGTGATGATTTTTCCACAAGATTGCTATGATGTTTTCTTTCTTTGCAGTGATAATTTTTCATGGGACGCAGGAGGAGCAGTTTCCCAGTGGCCTTTGGTTTCCTGTCCAATGGCAAAGGGCAGAGTGTGCTTCTCTTCATTCAGTATAGCAGCCTCTAGGACTTCAGTAGACATTCACTCTCTGAACATTATGTTCATTGCAGAATCCTGTGTGCCATCAATCAATAGGCCACAAAGCTCCAAATGAGTTACAAATATTTTTTTCTTTCTTCTTTTTTTACAGCGCCTGTGTCATCTTGGGTGTGATATTTCTCCTGTCTTCACTATGTATAGTGATCAAAGCCATCCACGACCTTGCAATTAAATTGCTTCCAGAAGTGGTAAGACCTTTTATTTTACCTTTTTAAAACGAAAAACTTAAAATCTAGCCTTAGAATAATATGGTATTGGAGGCACATGCCTGTGTCCACTTATAGCTTGGTCCCTATATAATTCAACAGAACGGCATGAAAATATTCTATCTTTAATGTACACATTTGACCATTAACTAATATTTATCTTTTTTGAGTTCCAATATGGTTTTTCTTTGCAATAATAACTAAAATTTATTCACTTCTAGAAATAAAAGAATCCACTGTATTTCACACTTCAGACCAGTGTTTCCCAAACTTGGGTCTCTAGCTGTTTTTGGACTACAACTCCTATCATCCCTAGCTAGCAAGACCAGTGGTCAGGAATGATGGGAACCATAGTCCAAAAGCAGCTGGAGACCCAGGTTTGGGAAACTTCTTTAGACAATGGACCTAGGAATGAGTAGAACAGAAAAGAGGAGGCCGTGGCCCTTCAGATATTGCTGAATTATGTCTCCCTTAAACTCTGGCAATTGGTCATGTTGGCCAGGTCTGAAGGAAGTTGTAGAGTCCAACAACATCTAGAGAGATATAGGTTTAATCCAAAGATAGAGAATCTAGGGAAGCTTTAAGAAGAAGGTGGAATGGGTTGGATTCAGATTTACTTACATTTCCTAAACTGTAAATTTATGTTCCATAACTTGCTGCAGCCAAGAAACCATATGTCAACTTGAGGCTACAGGCACGTTGTTGCTTTGCAAAATTGGTGAAAGATACAGGCTGTGAAAGTGAACATTGAACAATATTCACAAACACTCATGGACAAACACTCATGCTGCATGTCTGGAAGTTGTCAAAATTATGCAAATCTCATGCTGGAAAAGCACAGCATATTGGTGCTGTATCCAACTTACTATATGTGTGAAAGGAGTAATACAGTACTGTAAATAGAAACCAGAAAGTGCTATGATTTTAAAGTAATATGGCAATCATCCTGCTGCCTTCTTTCTCTCATACCCTTTTCTGGCCCGCAATGGAGATCAAAACCATCTTCTGTAAAATAACCAGACATTTGTTCTATATAAAAGAGGACAGATGGACATGATAGCACAGGCTACTATATGGATAATACATGGAGATGCACATATATTACCGGGTTACTAATATGTTTGGATGTTTTCCACATGCAGCTGGATTTTGTGCATAATTTGGATTAAAGAGCCACCTCTTATTGTGAATTGGGTAACTGGAAAAATAATTCACGCCTACATCCCTAAAGGCTTGAAGCAGTTTAAAGTGAAAGTTTAGAGTCTTCAAAATAGTATTTTGTGCTAGAGTTCAGATTGCATTTACATAAGTGTGGAATTTTACCCAACAATGTCTGAGAATGAAGCCCATGTAGTGCATTGTAACCCATTTAAATTGACACAAAGGAGCATATTTTCCAGAGACTTTTAGAAATGTTAATTTATTTGAAAATGTCAGATTTCATGAATTAAGCTTCTTTTCAGAATAGGCTTTCCTAGCTTGGTGTAAAATTTAAGCAGCATGACTCTGATTTTGAGTCATGCGGTTGTGGAACAACACTTTTCCACTAGAAAATGTTGCCATTCCTTAAATGTTAAGAAAGATAACATTTAACTCTTGGTTTGGAGCAATATAATTTACATAGCAGATTAAAACATTTTCTGTCAAAGAACAGGACAAGTATAAGTTTTCTTTATGCTGGGCTTCTAGTCTGCATTTGTTTCTGGGCCGTTTTAGGGCTTAATGTTTCTCTTCTCTCTTTAAGGACTTTAGAGCGGAGTGTTTCAGTCTTACAGCAACCTAGTGAGGTAGTTTCAGACAGAAAGATGGAAATTTGGTCAAGGCTACTTGACCATAGTGTTGCAGGGATTCAGATCAGGGTGTTCCATGTCCATACTCAACATGCTGTAGGTATGGATTATATTGACTAATCACTCAATATAATGTGTAATTCAGAATCAATTTTGGAAGCTGCTGCTGTAAGGTACTTTCACAATGCTCACATGAGTTTTCTATTTATCAAGGGGCATCCTTTTTCACCAGGGCCAGCCCTATCATTAGTAAGGGTGAGGTGGCTGCCTCAGGTGGCATAATTAAGAATGCCAACAGATGCTTGTGTCTCTGGGTGTATGCAGAGTGCACAAATAGGCTAGAAGGCAGTGTTTGTGTTAGCTTCTGTGCATGGAATGGTGGAGGCACTCTTCTGTCTTTTTCCTCAAGTTTTTCAGATTGCCGCAGTTTAGAAAGTCCTCTTGTGAAGTTGTGGTGCATCTTTTCGGTTCCTAGCCAAAGAGGCCTGAGTTGCAAGGAAGGCCTGGGAATTAGCAGACTGCATAAATGTTTCATTCTGGGTTTCCTGGGGCCATTTTGCCATTATTTCAGTTTCAGAGTCAGGTCTTGTACTGGCAACCTTCATCTGTGCATGTCACAGATGCTCCCATGATACAAAGGTAACATTTTAAGTTTTCCTTACGCCTTCATTTACTTACAGCTCATTGTTTAGAAGCCTTGTATGAACTTGAATGAGGTTTCTTTCCTCACAGTCCAGGATGGGTTGTTGATGACCTGTAGATAGCACTCTGAGATAACCTTGTTGCTGTCTTCTTTGATTGATTTGACTCTGCTTGCTGCAACTCTTGTCATCTCATCTTATATTCCTGTGGCCTGCTACTGCCCTCTGTTGCAAATTGCATCGTCCAAAAAATCATTTCAGCTTTGCAGTTGTGTTGGTAGTGGCATCACTCTGATAACTGGAAAAATGCTGGCCTTGGGCTCTTTACTATAGTGAGCAAGTAAAAGCTAGGCAAGCCCCTGATAAGTGCACTTGGGGCTAATTCTAAATGATCTCTGTACTTTCTAAGAGAAGGTAACCCGCTGAGAATTGGCCTAAAATAATGCTGTAACCTTACTGAATATCCTGCTTTCTGAAATATATTGTCTTTTTTTTTTTTAAGTTCCTTGCACTAGAGCACTTTGCATGCAACCAGAGATTATTAGGCTTGGTATAGTGGCACGAAAAACAGCCCATATTTTGAAAATGGTTTTCTGAAAGTTACTTTCAAGAGTGCTGTTAGTCTTGACATATTTTTCAGTTAAGCTATTAATTTATTTCAGAGGAACTAACAATCATTTTGAGTTTTTCTCTTCTTGTTGTAGACTGTAAATTCAGCAGTTCATTATAATTTATTATAATTCCATATCCCCCCAAATAGGTTATCTCTTTTGTTACGTACCACAAAATGCATATGATTTCTTGTTTGATAATGCAACTCAAAGGGCCAGGGAGAGTACAACCATTTGCTTGGTGTGCTAAATCAATAGCTACTTGCAATTCAGGGAGTGTGTTTATTTCCCCAGGCAGCAGTATCATCTATGCAGTGGCAGTGCAGTTTACATTCATTAGTATGATCCAGGATGTTGTTTGCTAGGATGGGAATAAGGTTACTTCATTTGCCACAACAAAGGAAAGCTGAAGTTCCAGTATAAAAATGTATCTTAAGAAGCTATTATTTGTAACACTAGTTGTGCTTTTAGATGAGTAGTGAAAATACGTCTGGTCTAAGAGACACAATGTACTGGTTGAAAACTAGGACTACAGCAGTGCAGCTCACCCACTGATCCTGTTCGTTGCTAGATCTGCGACTATGTTGGCGCACACAGTCAGATCTTAGATGTATATTTGCTAAAAGGTTAATTTTGGGGAACTGGTGGTACTCCTCTTGAGAGTGCACTGTTGTGTGCACACAATATTGCATTGACTTCGATCACTCCATGAATTGAGTTTATCAAAGTATGCTTCCTTCACAGAACAGTAGTAACTATGCTATAGCTATTTTATATATATATATATATATATATATATATATATATATATATATATATGGTTTAAAGGTGATAGCATGCCAAATTGAAATGACGTAGGAACAGCAAAAACAGCTTTGTAGCGTTAAATAATTGACATTATTGGGTTGTGTGGTTAATACATTTTTATGCTTTAAATTGCCCTGTGGTGTTTTGGTGCAGGTCAGTTTATACACTTGCGACCTAGTGGCCGAACAAAGATGCTGGACTTGTTTTTCACAGTTCCATCATCTGCCATGCTTTGGGTAGCAATATCAAAGAGCTTGGGCAGCAGGGGCTGTGGCCCCCAGGTCCAGCCTTTCTGGGAGTTAAAACAACAACACAGTTTAGGTAAAAATCAATTATGGAGTATATCACGTGTGTGTGTTTGCACAAAGAGAATTTGGGTGCATCTGCATGATAGCTTCTCTTAGTCCCATACAGGAAGTTCCACCACCCAGTCGCAAATATACAGTGGATGTGGTATGAGACACAATTTCATACTAATATTATTTATTGGTTTATACCTATGGTTGTTTTTATACATTTCCCCAGTTTCTGAGAGCTATTCTATTTTTTGCATTATTAGGATCAAATCCAAGTGCCTTCTTTCCTTGTCTAAATTACAGCACACTCTGGTTTTCATACTTTCATTTATGGGAAGTAGATATTCTCTGTGAGCAGTACTGTATCTGCATTGCAGTTAGTACGGTTGTACATTAACCAAATGCAGGTTCCATCACACAGAATTACCTTTTCCTAAATAGTAATGTTTAGTGCAGTAAGAAAGAAACACTCTTGAAAGAACGTCCTCAGGTATGAGCAATCCTGAAGTTGTGTGTTGCCTGTTTATGAAACTAGCACTCTCCTTGATGATGGGCATTAAGTGATTTGGAAACAGCTGAAGTCACTGCCACTCAACAATGTATTCTTGGGTTAGAGGGCATCCACACTATACTTGTAAGCATAAAACTGGATTCAAGGATATAACCTTAGCAAGGAATGGTAGTGGGCCACAAATACCTTCCTTGTTTGCTCTTTGTAATGTGCAGTTTCCATGGTGACGTCCTGCGTGCTTTTATTGAGATGGATTTGCTAGTATAGTGAAATATATGATAAGATTTCAGCTTGCCTTGCAGTTCAATCATTGCATAACCATAAAGAAAAAGGTCAGAAAAGTCTGCCCTGTTCTTCCCCCCACTTCTTCCCTATCAGGGGCACAATCAAGCACTTAAAAGACTCAGAGCACAGACCTGTGATAGAAATTTGCATATGCTAATAGATATGTATGCAGAGATGCAAATTAAGGTTTGTGAACAAGTAAACAAGCTCGGCAGATGAGGTCTTTCTGGCCCAGCAGTCTTGTAAGCAAAATGTTAGAGACAGAGAGAGAGACAGAGAGAGAGAGAGAGAGAGAGAGAGAGAGAGAGAGAAGGAAAAGTTCAAAAACATTGCAATTATTGAGGGAGAAGGCTTGATTCTATTCATTCAGGTCTGTTGTGTATACACTTTGCTTTGTTCACAGATTTGCTGTGGGTGTACTTAGTATAGGATTTATAAATGGCTTTGTAACTGGAATGGCTATGGCAGTGTAACATCAAAGCATAGTATAAAATGTAGTTAAATACATAATTATTTGTAGCTGCATTATGTCACAAGCAAAGATGTTTAGGATAGAATGGGATATACTGGGTACTTATGCAGATATAAACATTGGCACAACTGGACAAAAATGAGTTTCATTTCAAACAAAAGAAGGCTGCAGATTATGGAAGTGTTTAGGGTTTTTTTCTAAAAAAAATTAATCTTCTCTTTCTAATTCAGTGCTGTTGCTCCAATTAAAATCTAGTGAGGTAGCGAACAATGAATCTCGATGGATTTGATTCCTTATTTAATGATTTTCAGAAGCAATGGCAAGAAGGTAATCTGAGGCGACAAAGAGGAAAGGTCCTGGGGGACATGGCAGCAGATGGTCAGGGTTATTTTATTAATTTAGTACCATATTAAAGTGTCTCTTCTGATCAGTTTTCTGGAAGATGAATTAATTTGGAAAGGTAATTGTTCACACCAAGTGGGATGCTGTTGAGGTTCCTGATGTGTTACCAGTGATTGCTGATACCAGGTCACTGCCCATCTCCTTGCCATTTCAGTTTTCATCTTCATAACAAGCACTTCCAATTGTCTCTCTTATCCTTTTATCCGTATCTTTTATCCTTGACCCTGTGGTGCACAACACAACTCACTAGACCCTCAGGTGCACAAGCCTACTCCTAATTCAGCTCATTCATTCTGCCTCCCAAAGGTAATCTAGGCTGTACTAGTTGCGTATTTGTCAGTGGTACTTGGTACTGGTGGTAGTGGGAATCCTGGGGCAGGTGGTGGAGTGGAATAGAATAGTCATACAGATATTGTGGTGAGTAGCTCCACTCAGTGGATGCATTGAAATACTGCAGGGATTCCTTGAACAGATCTTGCTGGTCTCAAGTACTTGAAAACTGGATTCCTTTACTCTCCTACACTTGCTTTTTTCTCCTCTGTTCCTTCTTTTCAGCTCTTTACTTGTATTAAATAAAGCTGGGGGTTTCAAAGAGTGTTTCAGTCATAATATTTGCATGGAGCATGCAACTTTGAAATAAAATAAAATCATAGAATGAGAATACTGTTTTATTAGATCTTATTTGGTATGATACTGCATATACTCGAGTATAAGCCTACTTCTTGAGCACATTTTTTATGCTGAAAAAGCCCCACTCAGCTTATACTCAAGTGAGGGTCCTTCTGGGCTGCTCCTTCCTCCTCCACCGCTGTTGGCGGTGGTGGAGGAAGAACGAGCAGCCTGAAAGCAGCCCTTTTGTGCTGCTTGTTCTTCCTCCACTGCTGCTGCCACCACCAGCCTCTACCTCTCAGCAGCACCCTAGGTAGGCAGGGGGATGGGAGGGGCTGGGAGGAGGGAGAAGCCCCCTCCACTGTGTACACACACACACACACACACTCCAGCCCACCAGAGTGTGTGTGGTGGTGTGGTGAACCGGCTTATACTCGAGTCAATAAGTTTTCCCAGTTTTTTGTGGTAAAATTAGGTGCCTAGGCTTATATTTGGGTCGGCTTATACTCGAGTATATACGGTAACCTATTTCTAGTTAAAAAATAGACTGTGCATGTGGCATGTGCAATGAAATGTTGCGCTGTATCCCTACCCCTTAAGGAGAGTTTTCCTGTTCCAGGCTGGTTTGAAATGTCCAGGCCAGGCAGGAGAGGCATTTCTGGAAGGGTGACAGGGAAATGGACCCTTTTATTCTTCCCCATCCCTGTTCTATAAAGAGATGGAGGGATCAGGTTTAGGATTGCATAGCGACCCTGAATATGAGCACTGGTAGAGCAGAGAATCTGGGAAAGAGAATGGGTCTCATTTTTCCTCTCCTTCTCATTATTCCTATATAATGCTAGAGGAAAGTGCGGGGAGGGAGTCACAGTTACCCCCATGGGCATAACCAGGAGGGTGCAGCTGCCCCCCCCCCAAATCAGGTACGTATATAAAAATACCTAACTAACTGACCAGGTGTGTTGCAGATGACTTTGTTCTGTCTCCCAAACATAAAGTCTACCCCCCAAATAAATCCTGGCTACTCCCTTCCCACTCACCATAACCCTTGTTTTCTGCTATATAGCTATCAGTGGTCATATTCAGGGCTGGCAGCTAGCCAACCCAGAACCTGTATGTTTACTCTCATAGTACACATCCTTGCAACTTAATCCCCCCTTCCAGGATACTTGCCAGACAAGCTGCTAGGGCAGGGCCATCTTAAGCATATCCGGTGCCACACCCCCGTTTCCCAGAGTTGTCGACCTCTTCCCAAGCCTCTGCGGGCATCGCTCTCCCGCGGGGGTTTGGGAAGACAGCTGCACATCCGCCAGCCATACAGTTGGCGGGGCGCAGCTTCCATCCTATGCCTCTGTGGGGATCGCTCTCCTCCCGCGGAGGCTTGGGAAGGAAGCTGCACGCCCGCCAGCCCACCCAATGGGAAAGACGGCTCTGTGCTAGGGGCTAGTTTCTCCTTTTCTTCTCAGCCATTGTGGATTTTGATCCATCCTGGAAGGCTTTGGTGTGCTCCAGCAGATGTGCTGCTGAATCTTGCACCTTTTTCATGCTCCTGAAGTATGTTTGAATGGGGAAGTTGTTGATCTTTCTTGCACAGAGAGGGTAAGAACATCACTCTCACATATCCCTATGGGAGAGAAATGTAGTTCCCTTTCAAAGATAACATTTACTGATTGAGATATGTGTGTGAATTGCTCGTGTGCCCACACTCACAGCTGTTCATATATATCTAGCCAAAGCCACCTCCAGAAGTGTTTTGTTCGGGCCCAGATCTGTACATTTATTTGACAGCTTTGTATTACATGGCAAAAGTGACACATAATATATTTTTCATTTTTCTTTTCCAGGATAACTTTCTATATAGTGTTTCTATTTTAAGTGGAATCCTTTGTACTACCTTGGCAGTGATCAAATTTATGTTGGGGAATGTGCTCACAAGCAGAGCATTGTTAACTGATGGTAAGTAGCAAGTATCACATTCCTCTATGTTTTGGCTACTTTTATATAAGATGAAAGATGAGTGAGATGAACATAAGGTAAAATACAAAAACAGCTACAGATATGAGCTACCAGTTAGCATGCAGCTGACAGATTTGTTGAGTTTCTTACTATTAAATTAAACATTTGATTCGGACTGCATAATCACCAAATTCTGTAAGGACAGAACACCCCCCTCTGCGCCAAGATTAATAGGAACCGTAGTTTACCCTACACACAGAGCTATAATTCCCAGCACTTTTAACAAAGGATTCTTTTTTTGGGGGGGGGGTGCTTGCTTTAAATGCATTGTATGTATGCAATCTTAGCTTCCCTGATTTGCAGAGATTTTTATTTCAGGCATTTCTGGCAACTATAAGCTATGTAAAAATGAAGACATTCCAAGTGACAAAACAATGGATGGAAGTAGCCCTTTAAATAAAGCATGGAGATCAGTAAACCCCAAGGAGTTAATAATAGTAATAATATTTGCAAGCAAGTCAGGAGAGCTTGAATGCATTAAAAGTAGTCAGATGGAGTGTGTGTGTTGCAGGAAATGAGAGGCCCACAAAACATGGCCAAATCAAAGACTTCTTCAGATACTGGATGGTTTCGTCCATGCAGGCTGCTGTGTAGTGCATAAAAAGATGTAAAACAGCAGCAAGAATACTGTAATTATTTATCGGGGACAACCCCTATTTGTCTTGCTCCATGAGAAATTCAAGTAGGGAGCACAGACGAAGGCTACCTAGTGAAGTCATCCTGTTTCCCACAGTGGTCCATGTGGGACAAATGAGTGCAATAGGATTTTCCTGCTGTGTGGTATTCTGAGGCATGGTACCACTGTATAACAGTTGTTTCAGCTGATGAATAAGCCAAATATTAAGGAGTTTTTGCCTGTCTGTGCAGACCCTTTCTCCAGTTGTGATTTAAACCAGGAAGTCTCTAACCACGGATGGAAGTTGTGTTTAAATACCCTGGCTTGTTAAGAGCTGGTGATTGTAGTTTCACCAGAGGTCAGTTTCATCAAAACTGGGAATTCGAATCTTCTGGGTTTAATTGCAGCTCGCACAAAGTGGTTGTGTGTGTTGATAAAAAAGGCTCATTCATATCTCTGCTTATTAAACCAAGATAAGACCATCTGAATTGGCTCAGTGGTAAAACTGATGGAATGTTTTGTCCCACTTCTCTACCTGTTTAATAGGCCACGATTACCAGTGTTTTCAACTAGTCTCGCATTTTGCAAATAGCTGAGGAACTTCTCTTCCATTAATTATGTTGTCGTGATAATTGTGTTGCTGCTGATTTTATTGTTAGCTAAATTAGAGACTGAACTCTGTAATTAGCCTGGTGTCTGTGCATTCAAGCTATTTTAGTCAGGCAGCTACGCACAGATTTCTCTCTTTGTATTTTTGGCTTTTGGTGGAATATAATCTTTGGGAGGGTGAGATTCTCACCCACAAGCAAGCAAATACAGCAAGGGGGTGGAAGCAGCAGTTGCACAAAGTGAATTAGTATGTTAGCACTTTTCTGATTCCTGTTAATTTGCTTCCTGCCGTGACAGCCTGTGGAACTGTAAGTTTCTTTTAGATGGCACAGAGTGGGGTGCAGAATTCAGCATTTTCTATCTAAGAGGGATTTCTTTTTTTAAGTCTGCAGATGTCTCGTGTATTTAGTCTTAGTTAATTGTTTAAAAACATGCTAAGTGAGGAGGCATATATTATGCTTGCCAATGTTCTCAAGTTAACAGAGACAATATGGTATCTGGGAAGGCTCAAGATGGAACCTGGTCAGCAGGCAGAGACTTGTGGATAACAATAGATAACTGAACTATCTATTTACCCTGGTAAATTGCTGCTGATCAGGGCCAGCCCACCCATGAGCCAAGGTGAGGTAACTGCTTCAGGCAGCATGAACCACCAGGACAGCAGATTCCACCACCACTTGTTTCTGTTGTAAATCTTCCCTCACCCCTTCTTCCCTGGTGAGGGGGGTAGCAGCGGAGGAAACTGCTTGGGCGCCTGGGGTGCTGTGCCATGGGGCTTCGGGAGTCTGCCTGCCTCCTCCCACTCAGCTGCCCTACAGCTGGGCTGGGGGAGGCAGTGGGCGGACCATTTGGGCAGCGCAGAGCTTGTGTGCACCCAAGCCACAGCGTCTCACCCAGGTGAGTGCCGCTCGGCATTTTGTCATCCCCTCAATGGTGACACCTAGGGCCTTCTGCACCCACCACACCCCCTTCCTCTGCCCCTGGAGGGGAAGTGCCATTTGGACGTCCGCCTTAGGTACCCAGATGTTTTGGACAGATCTTGCTACTGACACATAAGGTGAACCCAGGAATAGTATTATGTACACTACCATTTCTCCAAGAGGTGAAATCTTCTAGGTGCAGTGCTCATCCAGGTCTGGCTGCCTTTGGAAAATAAATCCTTGTGATTTAATAGTTTTTTTGGGGTAATATTCAAGTTATTTCCAGATACACAAGTTGAGCATAGGTGGAGACAGAATAACATTATTGAAATCACTGCTCCTACATCAGATCTCCAAAAGCTCATTCTGCCTTCCTGATTTGAATTGCAGTTTTCTTTGTTTCTGTCTATATCTTTCTATGGGCAAATGTGTGCATTTACACACTTGCTTAAGGTTGTCCTTAGTTTGGAGATATGCTTCTTAACTCTATTTCCTTGGGGATTCTGGGCTATTTACCTGTAACTTTTCTAACAAAGGATGAGGCTGGCAGCTTGACTATTAAGGAACTTTAAGCAGCCTCTCTGGCATCATTAATCCTTTTCTCTCCAAATGCAAATTTCATTAGAATCTGAAAATAATCAAATTACAAAGCTGGGGGGCTGGGATGGAGGGTAGGCAAGTCCCATTCTCCAAGCTTTCTTCTGTTTGTGATGATTCCCACAGTCCAAACTGTATTCTTTGTAAACTGCTTTGTAAAGCGGTATACCAATTCTGTTAAGTAAAATTGTTGTGCAGTATAATTAGTAGCCCCTTCGAAACATGGATAGAACAGCAACAGCACAACAGGCAAGGCGGTATTTTATGTTTCACCAGCACTAGTCAGGACTGCAATTTCTCAAAGACTTCTCGCTGCACAGGAGAGACATCTCGTGGCCAGCCAGATAGGTACCTAGCATCCCTAGGTGTTAGTATGGTAAACAAGGGAAGGCTGATTGCTATTAGGCTGAGTTGAAGTAGGGTGCTTTTGCTATTTTTATTGCCCTTTTAAGTATTTTTCATTCCAGTTATCTCCCTCCCAAGGGGATCTTCGGTGGCCCATCCCCAGCAAGAGATTGGGTGCTCATGAAATAAGGCACCCCCCTCCCAGCACACATTTGACACCTTAATGCATATGATTAGGTGGTGAGGGCAAAGTGCATCAGTGCCTCAGGGCATGCCCAGAACAGAAAAAGCAATGAATGGTAGGGTAGGAGTAACTTGAGTGTACAGTGGTGCCCTGCAAGACGAACACCTCGCAAGACGAAAAACCCGCTAGACGAAAGGGTTTTCCGTCTGGAGGCGCTTCGCAAAACACATTTCCCTATGGGGTTGCTTCGCAAGACGAAAAAAATATTGCATCCCCCCGCGGGGTTTTTTCGCTTTTTTCGCCCTTTTCTTAAGCCGCTAAGCCGCTTATTAGCTGTTCCGCTGATAAGCCGCTTAACAGCTGATCGCTGGAAGCCGCTTGACAGCTGTAGCGCTAATCTGCTAAGCTGTCAATGGGCTTGCTTCGCAAGACGAAAAAACCACTAGACGAAGAGAATCGCGGAACGAATTCTTTTCATCTAGCGAGGCACCACTGTACAACCAAAAAGCCCTCCAGAGTCATTCCAGCAACCTCCATCTTCTAGTGTGAGTGGCAAGCAGTGAAACAGCAATGAATAGCCATGACTGGGGGGAAACAAACAGGAATGTGTGGAAACTAACATGTTGAATACACACATGGCAGTCTGATCTGAAATGCCTATTGGCCCACATATGGAAGCACCCAAAGACAGCATTCTGCTTGGACCAGCACCCTAAGAGGCAGCAGAGATGGGAGGAATCTAATTACCAATAGGGTGTGAAGATGCTGGATAGACATGCAGAGAGCGAAACTGCATTACAGAGAGAAGTTAGAATGCCTGATTCGCATTTCTGTAAAATGGTGTGGGTACCTGAGTGAGTGGGACGCAGGTGGTGCTGTGGTCTAAACCACTGAGTCTAGAAGGTTGGTGGTTCGAATCCTCACGACGAGTGAGCTCCCATTCAGTCCCAGCTCCTGCCAACCTAGCAGTTTGAAAGCACATCAAAGGGCAAGTAGATAAATAGGAACCGCTCCAGCAGGAAGGTAAACGGCGTTTCTGTGCGCTGCTCTGGTTCGCCAGAAGTGGCTTAGTCATACTGGCCACATGACCCGGAAGCTGTACGCCAGCTCCCTTGGCCAATAAAGCGAGATGAGCGCTGCAACCCCAGAGTCGTCCACGACTGGACGTAATGGTCAGGAGTCCCTTTACCTTTACCTTTACCTGAGTGAGAACTAGGAAGAAATGGAGTAGTTTGAAGTACAAGTGTTAACTATTCAAAGGTGGGATGAGTGGTAGAAATTCCAAGGCACTGCAGTGAATACAAAAACCATCCTTAGCACTTGGATGCAGAGGATTACTTGAGCCTTTATGAATTCCTAAAGGCCCAGACATTCTGGCTCTCTATATAGAGAGACCTCCAGGGAAAAGGCAATGAAGGGTGGTTGAGAGTTAGCCAAGCTGGCATAGGTTTCCTTAAAACCTACAGAACAAGCTCTGTGATGAAGGAAGATGCATGTTCCCTGCACTTATCCTAGATTCCTAACTATCATAATGTAAACATAAGCAAAGTCTGATAAAAAAGACACCTTGCAGTATCAAAGTGGTCAGTATTTTCATGTGAGACACATGATCAGAGTGACATCTTGTGGCCAGTACCTGGAAAAGCTTAAATTTCTTGGTGGGTTTATTTTATGTGAGTTGACAATGGTACACATGTAACTCATTAAACTCATGAGCAAACTCTTTAGTTCTTGGACAAGTCTAAATTTATACTTTTTATTTCAGGTTTCAACTCTCTGGTAGGAGGAATAATGGGATTCTCCATACTTATAAGTGCGGAGGTTTTTAAACACAATGCTGCTGTTTGGTACCTGGATGGAAGTATAGGTGTTCTAATTGGACTGACAATATTTGCCTATGGAGCGAAGTAAGTGAAGCTGTTCCTTTTTTCACCTTATTCTTTGTGTTTGCATGCTTAACAGATACTGTGATGATCTGTTCCTTGTATATGATGGTTGAGGCATGGGGTAGCAACCTCAACACCATTTCCTGAGATGTTGCACTTACTTTGCTGTGGTGTATCGTCATTATTTACCATTGGCCTCACTACCTTATTAATACAAAGTTTCATTGCTTAAATATCAATATATTGGGTGACTTACAATTGCATGCCTTGCTTAGAACACCTTTTAGAATCCACCTTATCAAAATCTACTTTGCAGTGGTTGAGCTCTGGATAGAATACAAAGATATATTCTCAAAAATCTTCCAGCACCATTGTCCATGATTTTCTGCTTACAACTTGTGACTTTTGTCCTTCATCAACATGTGCTTTCATTTCCAGACTACTTGTGGACATGGTTCCTCGTGTACGGCAAACACGTCATTATGAAATGTTTGAATAAAGACAGAGCACCATGGACTGAATAAAATTTTGCAAAATGTGATAACGTACTACATCCTGGCAAACGGTGCCAATTATATTTACAAGATTGCACTTTGTTTCTCATGGTATATTTTCTTTTTACATTATCTTTCCAAGAAAAGGTCAATCTGTACAATTAGGCAAATATGTACACCGCTTAGATCTTGGCAAAAGTAGCAACAAGCAGCCGTTTTCTTTTGTGTGTGCTATTTAAAATCCTGCAAATGGTAACTGAGATGAGCAAAGTGCACAGTTCTAATCAAGCCGCCATGTTTTGTCTTCTGGAATATTAAGAGTTCTTCAGCACGACAGATGCCTGTATAAAGGAGCCAAACCTGAGAGGGCGCAGCCACAGTAGTCTTTTACCATGGCACCTTAAGGACTAACAGGTTTATTGTGGCATGAGCTTCTATAGACAAGAGACTACTACTGCATCTAATATAGACAAGAGATGGCCTTTAGTTACGTTGCCACCAACGTTCCAGAATGTGCCAGCAAGTGAGACATTCCCAATGTCTTCTGCACAGAACTCAGTGGTATTGTACTTAGCTTATGGGGGCCAACAGACACTACTTGATGCATGGAATTAATCCCCCCCCCACCAGCCTCAAATCAACCCCCTTTCCCAAACTTCTCCATTTTTAAATTCAAAGAATCTAATGTGAATTTCATACTATTTTCTAAAATTCTCTGCACTGCATAAATATGAAGCAACACATTATGAAATATATTAAGCTGCACAGACAAAATAAGCACAAGGTGTTAATGTACAGGCAAAAGCCAAAAAAGCAAGAGGGGGTAGTTTTTGATTATATGTTTATGGCTGTATTATGCACTTATGTAGCGGTATATATGGGTAAATACATGGGTGTCCTGTTGTCTGGTAAAAGTGATGGCTTCAAGGTGGTAGTAAGATAGCCTTTCTACTGTTAGTTAGGCTATTCTGTAGGTGTTCCATGTTCCCACCCACCATCTTATGTAATTTAATATCTGGATTACAAGTTATGACTCCCATCATGTAAATCAATAAAGCTGTTACCTATTTTATACAGTACCTGTAATTAACCTTTAAAAAAGCTCTCTAGATAATACATTAACAATACAATCTATGTACTTATTTAAAGTTAAGTCCTGCTGTCTTCAGTGGTGCTTACTAACTTGTAAGTGTGTTCAAGATTGCTTCCTCAATAGAACAAGTCGTCTTGTAGAAAAGCCCTCTGAAATGTTGCTGCCATTTTTTCAGCTATGAAGCCCTTTCTACATGAGTTTAACATTTGGTGAGTATGCAGAAATTATCAAAACATAACTTCGTACCTCTTACTGTTTTGATACTGCATTTTGCAAAGGTAGAAATGAGATGTTTACCCAAGCAGCTGCTTCCACAGAAATACGTATGAGGAATAAAAGCTTACATATACAGTAGTCACATACTGAGTAGCCAACACAGCAGCTCCTCTACCCTTCTTTTATATGTTTTTTCTTACACCTGCTATATAGTAAATCTGTGCAGAACTCAAAATTTGAGACTGATGGTGGTAGGTGTAGGCATTAAACATTTTTATTTAAAAAATGCTTATCTCCAATTAAAAAACACTGACGTGCAATTGCCTGAAACTGCTTGTTGAAGGGTGTCTGATAGTGTTAACAATGAAGTTCATTCTCTACGTGACACCTTACCACCTCAGAAATGAGGATTCTCATAAGAAATCAGGTCTATAATCGCCTCCAAAGAAACTTTGTTAAACACATTTGGCATCTAGTCCACTACAGCAACATATGGGGGTCAGTTGGTAGAAATGATGCAAATATTTTCTCCCACTCTAGGAGGGATCTGTTACAAAAAAGCGTCGTGGATTCCAAGCAATGAATTGGCCAGCTAGCTTTCTCTGAATAGAGGACTTTTCCTCCAGGAATTCCTTCTGTTCACAGAACAAAAGCTTAGGATCCAAGCTGTGTATGTGTGTTCGGCATGGTTAAATAAAGATCCCTTGGTGTACAGCACGGATTGCCAATATGGTACCAGTGGGCATACATGTGCCAATAGAGGTATTCCCAAAAGGCCACAGCATCTCCTCTCCCAGCCTTGAAAGAAGCATTGAATGTATAGCAAACGGAATAGTCGCACCATGCATTTAGTTAAAGCCCATAAGCAAATTTTCCAATAGGCCCCAAGAGCTTGGTACAAAATGTACCAAGAGCTGACAGGCCCCATGGTATTCATACTTGGGCACATATTTACGGCTTCTACTGTTTTTCTGACACCTTTGTTTCAGGTATACAGAACTTGTGCTGTGAAACCATCAACCAGACCTCACACCATATGTGTAAGACTGATTTCATGAATTTTATAGCAGGAGAATATCAGTTACATTGGCAAGATAAGTCTATTATGCAATGTAACTATCCCTCTTTTTAAAAAAAACCAAAAGCAGAAAAATGAAAGCAGAGAGGTTCAATTCTTGGAAGAGGGAAAAGTGTGCTTTTGGCTTCCTCTGTTTTAATAACTATCAAGAGTCATTTATAAGAAAATTCTGATCTTAACTTTATTTTTTAGCACAGTGTGGTTGGATGGAAGAAAGGGTGAAAACAACGTAGTCACACAAGAAAAAGTTTATTGAAAAATAAAATTTTCCCTAGTTTGCCCTACAACAGTTGGTGGGGGTGGGGGGTGGGGGAAGGAAGCATTGTCAGCCATGAGAATACAGACATATTTACACCTTGGTTTTAAGTTTCCCATGTTGTTAATCTTCTAATTTTACAGTTACTTGCTGTGAAGCAACCTGCTTAAACAAAATATAACGGAACACAATTTAAGAAATAAAACCCCCGCACAAAATTTCAAGCATGTATTGTTTTAAAAAACATAATCAGTGCTTGTGAAACAGATTAAAATCCTTATTAAACCTTAACCTACTACTCCGCTGAACAGTACTCAGAACTGGGAAGCTAACACTTTACTTCTTATTACAAACAATATTTTGACTTTCAATGTTATATTTATAGAGATAGTCAGTGACTTGCTATTCTCTGTTGCACACTTCTGGAAAAACCCCACTACTTACTTTTTTTAAGGGTTTCTCTTACTAGCCAAATGTTAATGTTGTGATCTTGACCCCTGGCTGTGGACTGCTTAGCTTATCTTAGTAAAACAGGAGAGTGGTGAATATATGTACTACTCACTGCTTTCTGTTCTAGGACAAGTCCAAGTTGGGAGGTAAGCTTTGTTTTGTCAGACAAAAACAATGCCATTTGCTTAGAACCCAGGTTTCAGTAAACTATGCAAGCCTTCTGCATGGTTTGCCAGTACCTCTTAGTGGGGCGGGTGTTACCGATGCATTATGTAGGTGAAAGAATTTACATACACCTGGCAAACAGTCCTTAGAACTGGTAGGTTTCTTTCCTTTGAAAAGTCATATTGTAAACTATTTGCCCTGTGGCATTGGGTTCAAGGAAAAGTTTAATTAGAACTAGCAATTCAAAGTGTCCCATAAACACCTACTGCTATATACAGCATATGGCCAATTCTAATATAAGAAGTCACTTTCATAATTGTAGTGGGGGGGGGGTCACTTGATACAAACACACTCCAAATGGTGGATTATTAAGCAAAGCTGGTACCTTCATGTACACATCAATACAAAGGAAATTAATTCATTTATATAAATATAAAATGACAGGGCATAGTTAAGTAGCATCATTCAGTGTCCTGAATATATAGTACTCGGTAAGATATAATACTAAGATACATCCATCTTGTATATGCTATTTCTATAGCATAACACATATATATACACACACTTTAACATTTGCAATATATTGACTGACCTTCCTACCTGCTCTGTTATATAGTCAATTTATGCAATTTATGTTCAGTCTTTACTATGGGAATTTTACATCCAGAAGAGATTTAGAAAATTTTAGAATAAGAAGCAGCAAAGCATTATACTCAGTATAAGAAGTTTAAGGTACTGGAAATCAAATCCAGGAGACTGGGGTAAATAGAAAGAAGCACAGATAAGAGAGAGAGATCAATACTGGCCATTAGAACCCAATTGTTTACAGCAGATGGAATGTGGAAGTTGCTGCAGGTGTGAGTCTTATCTCTGTTCTCCTGTTGCATTAGTTTTCCATATGCAACTTGTTCAGCCACTGTGAGAACAGGATGCTGGACTAGATGGGCCATTGGCCTGATCCAGCAGGCTCTTATTTTATATGCTAGTCATGTATGCTGTGTGGTCTGATTCCTCATTTACATTCACTCCACACTAGCTGCTACCTATCCTAGTAAAACAAAGGACAACAGAGAATGCTCAATTGAAACTAGACAGTAATTTTAGTTGCTTTAAATTGATGCTTAACTGTGGTTGTTAAAATATCAGCACTTAAGCATAGTGAGAGTAGTTTGGGCATTGTATACATGCCTGTTTACTTTGTAACCAGTACACTCCTGGTTTGGGAAGTGGTGTGCACGTGATGTATAGCTGCAATTCATATCTGCCCTGTTGTTTCATATAAAATGCTGCATTCTGATGTGCTTTTCCCTAAACCAGCTTTGCTCCAGAGTCAGAAAAAGAAAGCCCTAGCTGCACTGTAAGCCATCAGCAGGATTTTTTGTTGTCCCAGCCGGAACTCAGTTCTGGTACCTCTCAGGTGGGTGCCATTGCCATAAGAGAACAAGGGAGGTGTTCAGGGTGAGTTCCAGCATCTTTTCCCTATAAAAATAGCGCTAGCCATGAGCAAAGATTCTTAAATAGCTACTCTCTTGCTTTCCAGGTGCTGCTAGACTCCCAAATGCTATCAGCACTGACTGGCGACAGCAGTGGTCAGGTATAATGGGACTGCCGTAAAAGCTGGAGGACCACCAGGTCCACAGCACTGTCTTAAGGCAATTTCTAGTTCAAGCACCTGAGTGACTATTTACTAAGTTTTCAGCAGAACAAGCCTAATTATTCTTGCAACATTATAAGCAGGAGGTTGTAATTTCAGTTATTTTGATTTAGTCTAGTTTCATGTGGAAGGAAGGTTAACGTGATACAAATTGGCATGGGTTGGAAGGATGCACCTGTTCCTGAATGTAAGAGAATGCAGAAAAGACCTTGAAAATGTCTCTTTCTGTGCACCTCTGCTATTTTAATGTGATGGCACCAATAATTTAAGTTGGAATGGTACTTTATTAAATCTAAAGTTATTGATAAAAAAAAATTAAGCAAAAAGACAGTCTATAAAAATGGTGTATAGGGTTCCTTTAGCAAAGCAGAAACCACACCAATCATTTAAAACTGCTGAGAACCAATCAAAGTAAAATAATAGCTATAGCATCTTTGTATAACATATGGTTTCATATTAGGTGTATGGTAGTGGAATTGGGTTCAAAGAGCACCTAATCATGCTGTTAACAGCAAAACACCCAGTTTGTTGGAAGATCCCTCCCTTGAATAAGACTTTTTAAAAAAAGGTTCTTATTGTGGATGAAATATAAGACTTTTATCAAAGGGTGCAAGGGACCAGCTATAAATGCCTTCTCAACAATAACTCTCTTCACTTGTTGCACTAAATAAACAGGAATTACCTAGAATATGAATGGCCTCTACTTTGCCCAAAAGGCTGAAAGCAATGATCTAGTATTGTATGAAACCTATTGAGATTTATAATCTTCAGGCATAACCCATCACAATTACTAGTACTAACATCCATTGTGAATGCATAGTGATTTTGTAGCAGTCACGACACCCTTTTCAATTCAGAACCTGCATGAAGGCTATTCTTTCTTTAGAAAGCTCACTGTCAAAAATACAAAAACAAAGGCACTAATTAGGGGGGGGCACTGCGTTATGTAGTTAATTCAATTGTGTGCCTCAGAACTTTTGCAACAAAAGTTATTGGGGGGGAAACGTAGTGAACTGTCCCTGAATTGCTCCCAAGTACATTTTTTTAAACTAAGCAGCCTGTCAGACAACCAGTGGGCATCGTACCATCAAGGTATAAAATGCTGAATGATTAATTACAATGCTAAATACATTTTTACCCCGAGTTACAAATGGAAGTTTCCATAGACTTTTCAGAGAAATTGATTTAGGGCCTACTTACACACTCTAAAAATTCTCCATATTGGACAGCTATATAACCAGAGCCACACTGACAAAATAACATGTGAGTGTTCAGTCATGTTGGTAGGCAAGGTTCTTCTCTGTGGCAATTTGTAAAAAGAAGGAAGCCCAGTGCTACTCAGATTGCAAGTGTCACCACTTTTAAATTTATCCTGTAGTATATCTGACTCTATTTTTAAGGAAGTGCATAGGTAGACCCATACAACACCAGTCTTTGTGCACTTGCTTGCTTGAGGAGGTTAGGCTGCTCCTTGTGACTTGGTGTTAGGCTTCTGATAATCCTTATTCTACAAGAGTGGTGTGAACGTTAGAAGCACATAACATGCCATGGTAGCTGTGTGAACTTGAGCTAGGGGACATGCACCCTCTGATGCTACAGGAATGAGCAATTACACCTCCTTTGAAGAAAAAGAGGAGGGGACTTTTCTCTCTAAACAACTTCTTGAGTGCTCATGTGGTCAACCTTACATACTACTAAATGTGAAGAACTTAACAGGAGCGCCTTCATACCTGCGAAAGTTTGTGCTAAGAACTTCAAGAAAATAACCTATTTCTTCAAAAGATCATGCCAGTGAAGTACTAGTAATTTATAGAAGAACATACTGAACTGCATTCTTTTGAGAGAGAGAAAAATCATGTACATACCAATTTACATTTCTAGTTCTTTGATATTGGACGTCAGCAAATTGCTGTTACTTGGAACATGAAAAGTACACAACCAAACCATTTAAGACCAGGCAGATGGACATTAGCTAACTATATTCTCTCCTCCTTCCTTTACTAAGATTTAGCATGGATAATGCATCATATATAAGCGCATTGTGTTTAGACACAAACATTCAAGTACAAATATCAATAGGTAGCATTCTCTTTGAGTTGTTGCAGCTTGTAGTACGTACTTTTGCTTTGTCTTTTCTCCAATATTAAAAAATACTCTTTATAAATCATACCAATATTTACAGAAAGTATATAAATCCTCAAATTAGTGTTCCATTATAATTGCTCAGGCAATGTTCACATCCCAAACACACAATTAATTTAAAATAAAAAATAAAAGGCACACATATTAGCAGAATGTGCTTCAACACTGCCATGCAGAAACCAACCCACCCCAACCACAACTGCTTCTATGAACCACAAGAGAGACAAATGATCAAAACTAGGTGAAATGTACTGAAAAGCATATTTATAGATGTGCAAATCAACTTGCATATATGAAATAAATGAGGTTTTTATTGGCATTTTAAACAGTGTATTCAATCTTTACCTTTCAAAGGTAAGCTTTAATGTTAAAGTTCTTTAAAAATAAATTATGTAAATGCTTCTCTCAGGTTTTGGTGATCTCTCAGAACAAGATTTCTTAAAAAAAAAAATACCAAGTTACAAACTTGTAAAATAAGGAAGAAAATTTTGATATATGAAGACATGATGCTTCTAGCATGATGTGTTCTTTCATTTATTTCAAGCCCACTACACCCAAAGCCAAAACCTGCCAAAATGATTTGCAATTCTATTTACCCCCTTAGATCTCCTAATAATCCTGAAGTGAAATACCACATTTCTGCATTTGAACTTTTAAAAAATGGTCCAGGTTTCAGTCAAGAAAGGCATTCCCCTCAAATAAATCTATAAGTTTATCTGGCTTTAATGAAAAACCACCTTAATCATCACCTGCCATCTGCTCTTTATGCTGGCAGAGGATTATGAAGGCATTTGTTTTCAATGTGTCATTCCTTAAAGGTATCCATAGAAATAGGTTTGAAGAAAAACCTTATAGATAGCCTGGATCATGGTACAAGTTTAATTTGCTTCCACATTTCGATGCTCAAAAAGTGTGAGGTCCACTGACCCTGTACTAACTACAACATGGTTAGATGAAATTCTTCTTTTGTACCATCTACCAAGTCTTCATAGTAAACACCATAATAAGGCAAATACACAAATTCATTTCTCTTCCACAATTACTGTTATTTTAAAAAATGCAGCTATGAAATAACTGGATGAGCCTATCAAAGGTCTGATCCTATTCTCAGTGATATCATAAAACGCTTGAAGAAATAATGGGAGACCATGTCATATGCAGAGTAAACCCAATGACTTGAAGTTAGTCATAACTTAAGTCCATTCATTTCAGTGGCCTGCTCTGAATACGGCTTACTCAGATACCACCCTACAATAATGTTATCAATCATACCTTCTCAGTACACCACCACTCATTATAACCACATAGCATTTTTTTTTTTTTTTTTTGGCCAACATACAGTATGTCTAAACTAGCAATTTACAGATATTACCCCCTGCTGAAAGACTATGTTATTCATTGCACCAACAAACTAACAAAACTCAAATCCTTCTCTTGGGGTTCGTTTGATGCTATGTATGAAAACAAAAACACATTAAAAATGTTGCAATAGAGGACAAAATCTATGTTATTGTTGAAAGAAAAATATCTAAGCAATTGATCAGATTTGTAAAATTGTATAACAACGTTTAATATATATCTTTCCCTGGAGAAGAAGTATTAGATTGGAACTGGCCCCGTTACTAAAGCCAAACTAATCCGAATGTGCTAAGATGCATTTAAAGCACATATATTCTCAAACATTTTTGCTGCAGCAGCAATTGGTAGTACTTTGTTTATTGCCAGGTCTAGTTTGATGACGGTCTGTCCTCATAAAGAACACATTAGAATAAAAAAGTCAATCACCAACAAGGGTATCAAAGTTGAAGAGTGATAATTTTTTAAAGGAAGGAAGGAGGGATGGGCTCCCATGTACTTACAAGTGTGGGGCAGAAACTGCTTGGTAACTTAACACACAAGGCTAGATTCCAAGTGTTAACTATTACAGAAGTCCAAGACATCACACAAAAGCCAGTCACAAGTTACTGGAATTTGGGCCAGCCACTGCTAATTTTTAATCCTATGCACATACAATTAAAAGTTGTTAGTCTTGTCAAACATTTCTGGAGCTATGCCCTGCTGATATGAAATAGTTCTTAAAAAAAGAAAGAAAGACTCTATCTCAACGATTTGAGAGAGGTGTTTTCCCTTATGGTCTTTGGTATGTCAAAAGATACTTGAGTGCTTCCCACAATAAACAGTGAATGCCAAATAATGAATTAAGTTACATTACAAAAGAACAGAAAAGAGTGAATTATCCCACCAGTAGAAATAGTAAGTAATATTTAGTGTAGAGGGGAAAGAAGCAAATAACTGAAGTATCTACTCTGATATAATATTGAAAATGGTCCAAGTTTTTTCTTGCCAACCTGTGGTAGCTTTTAGCTTCAAAGTGAGGAAGCATCCATTTTCTATCCAATGTCTTTCTATCCAATGCCTTCCACAAACAGTGCTTTTAAAGATGTCAGCTGTGCTGCAAAAGCAACCCCTTTTTCCTTTAAAAAAAAGAGAGGAAAAGCTGATCTACAAACAAATCTAAGTTCAATTCTCTGGATTAATTTCAAACTGTAACACTACCAACCTGCTGCAGCACACCTACTTTTAATTAAGGACTTCAGGAAGAGGTCTCACTTGCTTATAGTCATTGTTTTGTTCATGTCTGTCCGTCCATCCTATAAAAGCTTGTAAAATCTCCCCAAGCTGTCAAAGACAGACCAGCACAATTTGACTGCCTCACTTCTATTTTCAACTTTCAGTCACTGTTTCTCCACCTTATACCGAGGAAAATATTGCTCCAATGGCACCACTTTATTTTCAGTGATCTAACAGTATGTCTAGTCACCACCCTACAACAAAACTTCGTGGGACTGGGAAAGAGGGGTACACTCATAATTCTAGACAAGACCATACATTTTAAATATTACGCTTATGTGGCTTAGAAGCCCCGATGAATGGCACAATCATAATCCATTATCAAACCAAAAGTATCTGCGACTCAGGAAGCCACCAGTTAATGGTGCTACTTGCTTAGCTATGTGGGGACCACCACACGGCTGTGAATTTGCAGAATGTGTCAGATGAGATAAAAACCAATAGTTATTCTGTCGCTGTGTTCCGTTGTAGTTCCATGTTCACCAGCCATTCAGGATTCAGAAGACCCCTATGAACAATGTACCCAGGATTGTGTTAGTCTTTCCTGTACTGACCAATCTCTTCCAGGTCTGTTTCTTTGTACTGGAAATAATATTCAGAAAAGTTGTTTATCATGAGGAGTTGTTGGTAAAAGAAACCCACACTCTTAATTTACCCTTACAAAATGCTGAACTTTGTTTTTTATCTCCTTAAGTAAATTAAGGAGATTTCTGTGTCACTGGAATTGCTTGCTTAGGAAAAAAAATATAAATCATTTGAGATTTTTTAAAATCGCTTTTCTGTTCCATCGTGGTACAGATTTTTCTCTTCAGCAATTGTTCTGCCTGCAGTAGCAAAGTGCAATAAATGGCAGCAGCTCTCACTAAGCCACTGGCTCTTTTGTCCCTTTATCAAGTCAAGTGAGCTGCTGCTATAGACAGTCTTTACAAAGTGCAACTTGTCCTTTAAGGTAGTCTCTGCAAGGGCAGATTCTTTTGTGGCTTGGATGAGATCCTGCACAGCTGAACAACAAGAGATCACCCTGGAAAACACAGTGTTTTCTCTTTTCATCAAAAGATGGAACCACAATATCATTTGCAGACTCAGCTGTATGACATTCAATGTTGTATCTGGAAAAGAAAAGGAAAAGTAAGACAACCTATATCACCTGCAGTAATTCAGCAAGCAGCAGCAGCATCACTTCCAACTCATGGTTCCAAAGGTAGGTAATGCAGAGATTCAGTTCATACATAAAACTGACATCTCAGCAATCGGGTCCCATAAGCTGCCCAACTCACAACGTCAAAAACCACACCGATAATTTCAAAAGGGTGTTACAAGAAGGCAGAGCCTCACTTAGAAGAGATTGACACCATCCCAGAACACATGGTTACACAAACACCGATGAGCAGAAATACTATAATCCAGAGTTCTCTTTGACACGAAGTTGCATAGAGTTCACAGTTAAAGTGGATAACTAGAATGTGTGAGATCTGTACAATGCAGTTCTACTATAGGCCTATTCATTCATTATATCCCCCCTTCCATAAAAAGAAAAGTAGGGATGAGCCCACTGCCCCCCACCACTTCCCCAATCCATCCTCTGCAGCACACTGCTTGTTCTAGTCAAGTAGGCTCTCTGCACAGTTGGAAACCCTGGAAGTTCTAAATCATGTGGCAAGTCTGCTTCACTACAGCATGTTTCCAACAAGCAGTGAACTGCAGAAACAGTGATGGAGTGTGCAGAAATCACTCCTTGTTTGCACTTCTCCTCATGCAATGGTAATCAAGTGGTGATGGTGAGAATGAGTGATTGGGAATTATGTTGCCTGGGCGCTGTGGCACACTCTGCTCTGGAAAGTAGTGACTGTCTTGTATAGGACATTCCTCAAGCCTATGGGCCAGCTTACACTTTTCAAATTCATCCAGCAAACCCACCTGTATATGCAGAAGTGTAGAGTAAAGCTAGAAGCTTCACAAACATGATTCTAGTAATGCTACTATAATTACAACACACACACACACAAAATGGAAATCTTCCACACTAATACCACAGTTGATTCACTTCATACAATAACTGTCCCTTGTGACAAGTACTGGGGGCATATACCCCAACAAACCATGATTTAGCAGACCGTACTCAGCAATCATAGATGTAAGCTAACATACATGTGTGATATCGTCACACGTGAGAGCAAACAGGGAGTTAGGGGGTTTCTTTTCTGCCAATACCTGCATACACCAGTCTAGGGGAAAGTATTTGAAAGTAGATCTAAAGATCAATTGTAACTTGTAGGTCAACGTAGGCAGAAGCCAGGGAATTGGTTGCAATACAAAGGAAAGCTATGGTAAATTCTGTTTGGTTAGCAACATGCACGGCATCATTTGGTTCAGTTTTCTCTGTATTAAATTATGCTATGCAGGTATATAGATGCATGAACACAAATGCAATACATTCAAAAGCCTCTGAAGTTTATCTCGTGGTGAGATTGAAACTGTGTTCCAGAGCAACATTCAAAATGTGCTGAAAATGTTTTCTTGCAACTTTTTTTTCTTGTCCTTGGAACTGCAGTACTTACTTCAAGAGGTCTTTGTCCTTGTTCAGGTGCTGGAAAAAGGATGGCTCACAGATGAGCTGATTTTCTTGACAAACCTGCTTACATGATTTCCCAGACCCAGCAATTTTAACCTGAAGGGCACTTAATGGGGGCCACATCACTTGCCCGTGGCAGAAATCCTGAAAAAAAGTACATTTCATAAGGCAAAAAGTGATTTCACTCAAGACGCTGCTGTTATTCAAAGCTTCAATCTCCAGACGGTTCAGTCAAGACTGTAAGGTAACCAGCATGGATCTCAGGGCTGCCTAGATCTCTGCCAAGTGTATAATCTTGTTTCAGGCTCCTGTCTGAAACTTGAAAGTCACCACCACTCAGGGTAAACAATACACAGCTAGAAGAAGAAGAGGAGTTTGGATTTGATATCCTGCTTAATCACTACCCTAAGGAGTCTCAAAGCGGCTAACAAGCTCCTTTTCCCTTCCTCTCCCACAACAAACACTCTGTGAGGTGATTGAGGCGGAGAGACTTCAGAGAAGTGTGACTAGCCCAAGGTCACCCAGCAGCTGCATGTGGAGGAGTAGGGAATACAACCCGGTTCACCAGATTACGAGTCCACTGCTCTTAACCACTACACCACACTGGCTAGATGGACCAATGTTCGGTTTTAGTAGAAGGCAGCTTTTAATGTATGTTTTCTGTCTAAAAATGTGAGACCACCAAGGCAATAAACAGCCAATTAATAAAATAAAAATATTAAAAGAGCACTTAAAATGGCTCAGCAACAACAAAAAAGCATCACCAAGCAATCTATTAGAGGTGTGCACTGACCACAGGATTTGTTTTAGACGCTGATAGAGTGCTTCATAAAATTGCCCTCTACCAGTTAGTTTACTGGTTAAGTGAAATTGGTTGCACAACTATGAGATTTAGTCTATTCCAGTTCTATTCAACAGAGAACAAACATTGGTAATATAGTGGCTTACACAGGATCTCTGCTCACAAAGCAAGTATTTGTGGATATGGAGAGCATACCTGTTTCTCTATGAAAACATTCATTCTCTGAAGCATCCCCTCACATGTGAATTCAAAGGGTAGGTAAGGTTCAATCTGTTAAAATAAAATGTGCAGTTTAGTTCCTTCTTGTTGTTTTAAAAAATATTATCCAAGGCACCACTGTAACATGTTTGTGCAGGTGCTCAGGTATTAGTTATGAAGTTGTTTAGTATGGTATCTGCCATTCTAAATATTGCTGCTACCATGAAATTAAACTATAAAAATACTCAGCAACTTTCACACCAGTAGTATTTCCTAGCCCAGTTTCCCCTACCATTAAAGCTCTCAGCTACCAGAGAAATAATTTTGTGCTTTTTCGAGCTGTAATTTCCCCCCACACTGAGGCTTCTCATTTGTGCAGGATACATAGTAAAACAGCATCTGCTTTAACAAAGTACAATCTATACATATATTCAAATATGACAATCCAGCTATATTAGATGGGCAGGGGTGGGGAGTTATCAGCTGAGTGCCCCCCCTCCCAGTTTCAAGCTCTGAACAGGATATAAATCTTCTATCTTTTGAAATAATGTCATTCATATTTTGCATATTGCATGGTATTTACAGTATGTAAGTTTTGCATATTAATGGATCTTATATAATGATCCATGTGAGTTTGCAACAAACTGTAATTCATCGTAGCCAAAAAACATAGAAAGTTTTATTTTTGTTGGATTATTTAAGGCTTTTAGTTTCATACTGAGCTCTTTCTGATAAACCTCACACTATCATGTTTCTGTTCCATATTTATGCATTGATTTACAAATGCAGTGGTTTTTTTTAAAAGAAAACAACAACACACAAAACTGTTAACCTTTTGATTCAAAATTGCTTTCACTGCCTTCTCAACTTCAGAGAGGTCATTGATGTTTACAGTCCAAACATGAGGCTTCCCGATGTAAACTTCAGCATAGGGGTGTTGAGATGTTAACTGAAAGAAAAACGATCAAATGTCATCTTTCCGGGAATCATGTTCATTTCAGTAGGCAAATTTCAATAAGATGCAAAATGTGTAGATAACATAACACTCCAGCCATTTAGGGGGCTCTTTGTTCCTTTGTTTTCAAAGCTTTGCTCACGTCATCATAGTCATTAAAAAGGAATTATCTATCAAGATTTCTATAGAACCAAATCATTGAAATGTGGGGCATTTCAATATATATATAAGCGACAGTGTAATGCACCTTGAAAAAGGAAAGCAGACAGTCTAGTGTATCTTGCAATAAAGTATCCTAACATTCTGATACTAAATTCTGACCTCTCTAGTATCTCTTGCCAAGCTAATTAGTATTTATATGAGAATTGTATGCTCAGTCATTTCCATTTGTGTCAAAGCTGGAAGACTCGATAAGATTACTTAATTTGTGAGTTGCCATCTGCAATGACACACTTTTTGTAGCTTGTTTACTTAATGTTTTGAAAAACTTAATACAGCTTTAAAAAACAAATTCAGAGCACATGCTATATAGGAAGAAGAGTTTGGATTTGATATCCCGCCTTTCACTCCTTTAAGGAGTCTCAAAGCGGCTAACATTCTCCTTTCCCTTCCTCACGCACAACAAACACTCTGTGAGGTTAGTGGGGCTGAGAGACTTCAAAGAAGTGTGACTAGCCCAAGGTCACCCAGCAGCTGCATGTGGAGGAGCGGAGACGCGAACCCAGTTCCCCAGATTACAAGACTACCGCTCTTAACCACTACACCACACTGGCTCTCCATCTCTTTTTTCGTATTTTACCTTCATGGTGTTCCGAAACATTCTGCACCCACTCTTTCTAAACCCCCTTTTATCTTGCTTCAAAATATTATAGGCAGCTGTTTACTTCTTAAGAAACTGTTCCCACCTGAATTGGCTTTCTCCTGCAGCCACTTCCTTGCCTGATATTATGCATTTGGCAGAGATGCATATGAGGTCATGTAAAGCACTGACATGCACATGTCCCAGCCCCTTGGTAGCCCATGAGTCTGTAGTCCACGAGTCGCCTCCTGTACTTCTAGATAGCCTCATTCTTCTAAAAGCCTTCAGAATTAATGCTACAGAGTTATAGTGCTGGGCATTGTGCCCAAAACACTCCACTGTTTGATGACTCTTAATGTTATCTAAAGGCTGGCAAGCAAGACCTTGCTTCCTGCCCAGTGAAGGCTAAAAGGCAGCTAACACATGTGTAGATAAATGAGGAGCCTTCAATCCTAATCTCCCTTGCTTTACTTTCTGAATGCCATATTTACAAAGCCAATTCTTGTTGTTGAGACATATTTTGAGGACAAATCCTTATCGGCTTATATTTGCTGCCTGTACAGAGTGAAAGCACCTTGTAAACCAAATGCTTCTTTTACAAGAAAGAGGCCATTGCCACTCAAGCAGTTTATGAAAAGAATTGACCGCCCCCATGCTATGTTTATCCCTTTTATTAAGTTAATGACCCCCACTGACTGCCCTTTCTAGGAACTAAAACAGCCAAACAAATATTCTTTATATTGATTTAAATACAAATATCTTCATAGAATTTCATTTATATTCTTTTAATAGGCTATGTGCTGTCAGCATACAGGATTCAGGTGGTGATGACTGTAAAAAATTCTAAATATTGAGGAACAAGCTGTTATTTCCAAGTAACAAGAAGTATGCTCAGGAGTGAACACGTGAACGGTTGGGGGGGGGGGTGCAAGGACCTTGCCCCTAAAGTCTAGCAAAATAATTCAAGTGGTTTGTTTTTTGTTTTTTCCCCTTGCTGGACAGTTTAACTTCCTTGCATTTAATGTACATAAAGCTAAATAAATGTGCAAACCACCTCACAAAAAACAACACCACCTGTGGCCTGCTTAGAATTACACTCTAAGATTTTCATACATTGACTTTTGTATTTAGCAACGAGGATTTCCTGTGTAAACTGAGCCAATTGAAATAATTGAGTACTGATACTATTCTAGATACAAATGTATAAAAGTAATTGCAGGATATAGGCTCAGAAGGAAACATTCTCAGACCAAGAGTTTGCTATGGCAATAGCAATGAAATCCCATACTTTGGCGATGCTTGGAAATTTAAAAAAGTATGTGCTACAAAAGCTACTGTTGACATGTCCAACCAGCAGTACACACAACAGAAAATTGTGAATATGGATGTTGACTGCTTACCTCTCGGAGTGTTGGCTTGCCTTTGAAGAAATCTGTGTTTTTGCTGCTTTTGGGTGGATTAAATTTCGGATTCAGAAATGCACATCCATTTGCAATGGCCTCTAGAGGGGCAGGTCCCTCATATGGAAAGCCAAGACCAACAAAGAGCTGTAAAATAGAAACACACATAACATTAGCTTTTACTTCATTTTCTCTGCTACATTTTATTTCTGTGTTAGGCATTATTCCCTTTCCTGGTTTTAAACTGTAAAATTAGGTTAGCTTACTTGTATTCTTTTATGCAATGTTGCATGGATCGATTCTTTTGTATTTATTATTGACACAAGTACAGGTGGTTCGGGGAGGCTGCCTGTGACATAACAGGAGGGTCAGCCGAGACATCTAACTCACAAAGTAAGGCAGCTTCCTGCCCTATATCTGATGACTGCCAAAGGTGCTTGCTTTTGCAACATTCCACTCTCCTGAAAGAGCCATGAAAATATACTGCAAACCTGATAACCTTTCCATAACGGGAGAAAGTGAAAATGATGAAACCCTTTTCTAAAATTAAACCTTCTCTAAATTAAAAACAAGTTTTATAAAGCACTCCCTATTACCAATATTTTTGTAGTGGGTGGGGGAGGGAAAGGAGGAAGGGAACATCATATTTTTAGATTTCTTTACAGCCAAAAGTGCAGTGAAAAAAGGTGAAGCAAGGCACACTGTCTTTCCATTATTGGGAGAATGTATTTTGGCCCACTTTCTTGGTAACACATATCACCAAGTCCTAAGCTTTGACCGAAGTCCACTTCATCCACAACCACAATTCACAGACCTCAAGACATTCTAGGCCCATCACAGAGTAATAGAACCGCCATTAGATCCTGGAATAAGGAGGAAATATGTCTTTGGGGAGTTAGCAAATACTTTGCTTGAACTTGTGGCGCACAATGATTACTACACAAATGGCTTAAAATGGCTTGCATAGAATAGCTGAGCAGGGTAGCATTCTTGAATAAGCATATTCTTCAAACAGCACTAGACTTCCAAAGACCAACGGCAGGTGGCAGCAAAGTTTGCAGGAATGTGCACTTAGTCTACAACATAGTACAGCTCAAACTACTTGGAAAGCTGTGTGAAAAGGCTGTTCTTGGAAACTGTTTAGCATAAGAGATGAAAGAAGGGAGTGTGAGTGGTCTGCAAAAAGTCACCTGAAAGTAAGTTGCGTAGAAGTACCTGGTCTTATAGACCATTTTGTCTAAGCCCAGCCTGATGCAGGAAACCGAGAGCTACATGGCTACTCCTCAGACATCTATAGGAGTGCTATCCTGCCCCCTTGGTCTTCTCTCCTTTGGCTTAACCAGGATTCCCCAAACCTGGGTCTCCAGCTGTTTTTGGACTACCACTCCCATCATCCCTAGCTAGCAGTGGTCAGAGATGATGCGAATTGTAGTCCAAAAACAGCTAGAGACCCAAGTTTGGGAAACTCTGGACTAAACATTCCCATTTCTTTTAACCCAAAGAAGGCTAACCTGTATCCCTCCAGGTATTGTCGAACTCCCATGACCATCAGCCCTAGCCAGCATGGCCAATCATCAGAGATGATGGCAGCAGCAGTAGTCCAAAAACACCTGAAGAGGCGCAGACTCCAATCCCTGGCTTGACCTTAACTCATAAAACTTGTTTTTTTATACTGCTCACCATAATCATTGTTCTGGTCTAACCCACTCCACTCTGTTTGTATCTTTATTAAAGTGTAGCACTCAGAAATGGGACACTGTACTCCAGTGGGGTCTGATTAGTGAATAAAATGGAACTTAATTACTTTACTTTCCATGTCCTGGAAACTATGACTCTATTGATGCAGTCTAAAGGCAATTTTTTCTTTTTTGCCGCTGCATCATGTTGCTGACTCATTTCAGCATGTGGCTGGCTACAATCCTGAGGTTCTGTTTGCAGGAACTACTGCCAAGTCAGGATCATCCGTCCTATACCTGTGCATTTGATTTCTCTCACACTGAAGAACTTTGCCTTAGTTTTTGCCGAACTTCGTTTGGTCAGCTTCAGCCCAGTTTTCCATCCTATCAAGGTCAACTTGAATTTTATTTTAATCTTCTGAGAGGTTCTCCCTCCTAGTTTTGTGTTATTTGCAAATGTGATGACTCATTCCACCCTTTTATATTTATAAAAAGTTGAAGCCACAGCCCTGCAGCACCTCACTTGAAACCTCATTCTAGTCTGATGAGGAACCACTAATGAGTACAATTTCACACCAGCTGTGAATCCACTGGCAGCAATGTCATTTAGCCTGCATTTAAACAGTTTGCTAACCAAGGTACAATGGGGGGACTTTGTCAAAGTCTCTGCTGAAATACCATGAGCATCCCACAACCCATTAAACTTGTAACTCAATAAAGATGATAAATTTATTCTGGCAGGATTATTAATTACAAATTTATACATGTTTCTACTAATACTGCAGAGTACACCAGTGAGTTCCTTTAGTACATGGGTAGGCAAACTAAGGCCCAGGGGCCAGATCCGGCCCAATCGCCTCCTAATTCCAGCCCATGGATGGTCTGGGAATCAGCGTGTTTTTACATGAATAGAATGTGTCCTTTTATTTAAAATGCATCTCTGGGTTATTTGTGGAGCATAGGAATTCGTTCATTATTATTTTTTCAAAATACCGTCCAGCCCCCCACAAGGTCTGAGGGACAGTGAACTGCCCCCCTGCTGAAAAAGTTTGCTGACCCCTGCTTTAGTACTTTAGGGTGCAATTTGTCTGGCCCTCAATACTTGAACTTGGCATCTTTGTTTCTATTGACTAATTCCTTATCTATCTGAACTGCAATCCTGACCTTCATTAATTATGCTAATTATGCAAGGTTGTACACTTCCTCTTTTGAGAGAAGATGAAGGCAAGAGCAAAGATATGCAGTGCTGCCTTCTCTGTGTCACCCTTTAGCATTTCACCAGGCTTACTGAGAAGTCCATTGTACGCACCTGAAAAACCCTTTCTGTTGCTCTCAGCATCTCTAGCCAGCTTCAGCTCATTTGAGTTTTAGCTTTCCTGACACTCCCTACAAGTCTGGATTCCTCGTCTGCACATGTCCTTGGTTACCTGTCCTCCCTTATAAATGACCTTTTTTATTTTTAGCTCCTCACTATACTTTCACATTGCCTTTTGTATACCTCTCTCTCAATTTCTCTCTCTCTCTCTTAGCTGTGCCTCCCTTCTTCAGGACCTCTTGGCCACCTGAGGAATTTCCCTATCTAGTATTTCTCTAAGCTTATTAAAATCAGGGTTTTCCCCCTGAAATTCAACTCGTTCGCTTTTGATGAATTTGAGAATTATTTGGCCACTTTCTCCAAAAGTTTCTGCTATTTAAATATCCTGACTTTCTCTTTCCTACTGGTTAAGATCAATCTATCTTACTCCTTCCCCCTCTCTTCTGAAAAAAGGAAGTCCTCACCAAGCCTGGCCACATGAATGGGTCTTTCCAGCCATCACACTTTCAGCAAATTGTCACATCTTAAAGTCTCTAGATGACTCTGGAACCCCATATGACAGGGGAAAAATGTGATCATTTGAAGGCACCGTTGTTGGAACATGAGCTTCCATGCACAAATCTTGATTTGGACATCCTGCAATGATCCTTGCCATTGGAGAGGGGCAAGTTTTAATCCCCAAAAGCTCCTGGCAAAGGCTGCTGCTGAGAATTATTAACTTGTAAGTCTTACGTGGGCAGGATTCAGGCTCTTTTGAGATGAACAGTACTGGATATTAAAGCAACAAATTTTTAGTATAGATTATGAATATACCTCTTCAAAAGAAAAATAGGGCAAAGTGCCATCTGGCTGCAAAATGTTATAACCCTTATTATAGAGTGCCTTTTGTGGAGAGGCTGACAGTGAAATACAGGAAAAGAAAACCTCCTAACAAAACCTACTGATGTATCAAACTGCATTATGAGTTCCCACTCTTTTTTTAAAAAGGAGATTTAATGGGCTCAACATTTACAGAGAACAACCTGATCTATTTCTGCATTCCCATGCAGCAAACAAAAAAGGTAGACAAGTCTGATAAGCAATTAAATTATATCTTTTAATTAGCAGCAGCAGAAACATGGTCGAACCATTAATTAAAGGACTTTAAAATGTCACCAACAATTCAGCAGTGGCTGAGTTTTAATTAGTTACAGAAAATGATACTGGATGGGTAGATAAGCATTCTTCACTTTTTACCTCGACGCTGTTGGAACATCTTTTCTGTTCTATATCTGTCAACTTATTTAACAAAAGCTCCTTAGGGGAGAATGTGCAGCTCACATGTCTTGACAGCACAGGGGCTTCTGTTACCACTTAATAATAAATACAGCACCAACTGTCCTCCACTCATATTAAATAGCTGCTACCATCTGTGAAGTATAACTTGGAAGTAATGACACTACAAACTTCACCAATTGGATCAAAATTATAAGCAGCACATACCACCATTTCAATAAGAAAGGAAATTATTTTACTGAGTGATGTTTTGCTTCACTTTAAATGAAAATCTTCTTTGAAAAAGATCCCATGCAAGCAAATCTTTTTGGCTTTTTTGAAAGAATATTTTCAGTATTTTTGTGGGGAATGTTATTTGCTTTTTTGGCAGGAACACACGTGTATTTGGTGTTTAATACTTTTGAAATATTAAGATTTTTGTTGAATTTTTTCGTTTTTACTGTCTGCATGCATTATTTTGTATTCACATTTATTTGTTCTTTGTGAGCTGCCTTGGGAACCTTTTCAGGCTGATAGGTAAATAAAAGTAGCATAACAGAAACACAACATAATAGAATAAACAGCTATTTGTGTGTATTTGTGTGAGAGGGATTTTGCCTCACGTTTGCTGAGCCTAATTCTGAAGTGAGTTTGCTTGGGAGGAGTGCTTCTGAAATCATCAAACTTGGTTCTCATGCATGTAAAACGTCTAGAGGGTGGAGGGGCGGACATTTAACAGTGAAAGCTTTTCATTTTTCTAAAATAACTTAACACACATATGAAGCACCATCCCAATAAGAAATTGAAACCAATGAAATCTTTGGAACACTGGACATTGGCAAATGTTTAGAGCTGTTATGGTGCAATGAGAATAATGGGCCAAGCGCTTCATGGGGGAGGGGGAGTAAATGCATTTGAATGCACATGTATTTTAATCTTTTGGGGTTTTGCTTCTTCTTCTTTTTTGCATACCAGCCAACTTACCTTTGTCCCTCTCAGCAGGAACTGCAAATCCCGGCCACTGAGGATGCCATGGTTTTTAACATAGCTGGGCATGTAGACAGTACTTGTCCCGTGGACAGTTCCATGAACTTCTGTATAGGTATGAATGACATCCAAATAAGCTTTCTTATCCTAGTAAGGAAACATAAGCCAACCAAAACTGAGTCTTCACATAATGCAGAGGCCTATCTATCTAATTACCCACCACCACTACACAATACAATATCTCCTGCTGCTCCAAGACTCCCCTGATCCTACGGAGCAGAATTTCAAGGGGCAAAGGGGCTGTAGCAGTGGTCAGATCAGCAAAAAAATGCTGCAGTGCCCCATCAGTACTCCCACCATTGGAACTAGTTAAAATCTAAGCTCTTATTTCACCAAGGAGACTGGTTATGCTAAGTTTTGGGCCCCACACATCTTAGTCACACAAAATAATTACTGATCCTCTCCAAAATTTAACTCCACCAAAGCAATGACAAACCTAGACAGCATCTTAAAAAGCAGAGACATCACCTTGCCAACAAAGGTCCGTATAGTAAAAGCCATGGTTTTCCCAGTAGTGATGTATGGAAGTGAGAGCTGGACCATAAAGAAGGCTGATCGCCGAAGAATTGATGCTTTTGAATTATGGTGCTGGAGAACACTCTTGAGAGTCCCATGGACTGCAAGAAGAACAAACCTATCCATTCTTAAGGAAATCAGCCCTGAGTGCTCACTGGAAGGACAGATTGTGAAGCTGAGGCTCCAATACTTTGGCCACCTCATGAGAAGAGAAGACTCCCTGGAAAAGACCCTGATGTTGGGAAAGATTGAGGGCACAAGGAGAAGGGGACGACAGAGGGCAATATGGCTGGACAGTGTTCTCGAAGCTACCAACATGAGTTTGACCAAACTGCGGGAGGCAGTGGAAGACAGGAGTGCCTGGCGTGCTCTGGTCCATGGGTCACAAAGAGTCGGACACGACTAAGCGACTAAACAACAACATGCAAGTGCTTTGAAGAAAAAAAAATCCCTCTCATATTCCCCAGTCCACAGCAGCTTAATGGTAGAGTCATGCTGCTCTTTACATACATGGTGGCATTTAAAAATTCTTCTCTAGAGTGAGCTACAAAGTCTATTGGTTTCCCCCCATATACTCGGACTTGAAGCAATGTGGAAAACTAGGTGCTTTGTTTGGAAGAAAGTTATTTCATTAAAAAACCCTTTGACCTGCTTTCCTCTTCTCTAGAACTCATTCAAAGATGGATTGTGAAGTGCTCAGTATAGAATAACCCTTGAAACATATTGCATGAATGAGACTTCTCAACTGTGTAAATCAGCAACCTCAAAGTCTGGTTTCTAGTTGAGAAGTAAATGTACCCTTTGTCTCCAGTGGGAACAGAAAGCACAAGCTTGTGTTTTGCATCCCTCAGTTCCATCACATGCAACAGCAACACACTATTCCCTGTTTGTTGGTTAAAAGCCATGCACAGATGCTCATTGAAAGGTTACAGGAGACTAAGAAGAATCTTCCTGCCTTGAGCCCTGTAAAATCCAAGCATCTTCACATATATTTGAATTGTCAATTTAAGAACACAAAACACACTAGCTATTACATCTTCTAATGAAGAGTAAATATATTGTAAGAAGTTTTATTTAATTAAAATTTATTTCAAAATTTCAATACCACACTTCATTCTTTTGGTGTTTTCATGATGGCATATGATCAGTGATCTTAACAGGGCAATAGGACAAGAAATAAAATCCAGAAAGTGGCCCATCCAGAAAAAAGCCCATTAAAATGATTTGCTTCCAAAATGGTCCCTCCCGCATGGCAACACTGGTGCCCTGCCAGGCAAGCCTCTTTGCGGGGGGGAGGGGGTGTTTTGTAGTTGCCGGTCCACCACTGGAAAATCCCTCTCTATTGCTGTTGAAGATCACACATCCAGTAAAGGAGGAGATGATTATTTGATCTTCCCTTTGGTCTTAAAAAAATGCCCCCCTTTTTGGACTACAACTCCAATGAGTTTTTGATCCCAAGATTTCAGCAGTCTTCAGACCCCTTCCTTGAACATGCTTCCACTTAGCTTTCCTTGGAGCTCAGATCTCTTTCCCTTGCTCACTTCCTACTATAGTACACACAGCCATTTCCTGGGCTTATCCGTAAATTCCAAACCCTGTCTTCATGAAAACCCAAGCCAGAAAAAAAGAATTAAACAGCTTGGCTTAATTTTTCTGATTTCATTAAACTCAATCAGGTTGGAGTTTTTGTTTTTTTAATACAAATTCTTCCTTAAAGAGAAGTATGCCTAATTAACTTGTTTTGTATGGTTGTTAGTTTTAAAAATTGTATTGTGTTCTTGATGTAACCCATGTTTATGGTGAAGGGCGGGTAGGAAATTATAATAATGGTGCTGATGACGACAACAACAATTCTAGCATCTACAAACTCTCACACATTATTTAAATGACTGTGGTCTTTGAAATGGAGCTTGAATCAAGATCAGTATGGGCTGCTCAGACAGATGCTAAAGTGAGATTAAAGCTCTTGGTTGTTCCTTTGATCAAGCAAGATGCATTCCCAAGTGATGGGTACTATGAAAACACCTTCAACACACACACCCCACTCCCACTACTCCTTCAAATCTCTGTGCTTTGAAGGAAAAACGTGGAGGGGGGCATTTGGGATCAACCAACAGGCAGTAGGAGCATGCCTTGCTTGATGCTATCAACACACCCCTCCCACATTTCTCCTTCAAAACTCTGCAGAGACTTGAAGGAGAAACTCAAGGGTGTGGGTGTGGGTGTGGGTGTGTGTGTGTGTGTGTGAGAGAGAGAGAGAGAGAGAGAGAGAGAAAGCCCTTTGTAAACATCCCCATTGGTGGATGTTTACAAAAGGGCTATTTGAAAGCCCCACAGTATGCTTTGAAGTCCAATCAACGATGGAGTGTGTGTATGTCTTCAAAAGGAAGAATCTCTCAACATCACTATGATAGCAGCTATCAACTTCAGTCCATGGTGGGATATGTGTGTAAGAGATAAATATCTAGCCAGAAAAGACTGCCCACCCCTGCTCCATAGGAATGTTCATATTCTAATCCAAAGTGTTTTAGAGCATGATGTGGTTACTGTGAATATAATAGTAAATCATGTCATATTTTCTTTTGTACAGTATTATAAATTTTAATTTCTTAATCCATTTAGAATTTACAATACTTTTTTAATTTCAAGGATCAGCTCACACACCAAGTGAATTATCTGAGATTTAGTTATTTTTCAGTGTTCAAAGGGCAGGAGGAAGGGATGGTGGGAACAGAAGAAACGTTTTAAGGAAAGGTTGCTTAGAAACAGAATGGACTTGTTAAATCTTTTGACACAGATTAGGATAGGCAGGGCTAGTACTTGTTTGCGACTGGAATAGAGAGACAAGATACATAAAATGGGTCAAACTAAGGCCACATATTTATTAACTTAACTTCTGCACTGCAAATGAAACAGTGAAATCAGCTAATTTCCATTGACGGCCTCGGTCCTGTATATCTGAAGAAGCGTCTCCACCCCCATTGTTCAGCCCGGACACTGAGATCCAGCGCCGCGGGCCTTCTGGCGGTTCCCTCACTGCGAGGTTACAAGGAAGCAGGCAGAGGGCCTTCTCTGTAGTGGCACCTGCCCTGTGGAACACCCTCCCATCAGATGTCAAGGAAATAAGCAATTATCCTACTTTTAAAAGACACCTGAAGGCAGCCCTGTTTAGGGAAGTTTTTAATATTTAATGCTGTATTGTGTTTCTAACATTCGATTGGGAGCCGCCCAGAGTGGCTGGGGAAACCCAGCCAGATGGGTGGGGTATACGTAATAAATTATTATTATGACTGCCTTGGATGCACCAAGTCCTGTCCTCAACAAGGGTAACGACCAGGCATAGCTCCATTGCCTAGGTCTTAGCTTCCAGTGAACAGGGATGCCTTCCTGACCCTGTCTCATACCAGGGCCTTACAACTCTAGGCACATGAGGTCTCCAGGCTAAGGACCCCACAACTCAGAACATCGGGCCTCCAAAATGCTCAATGAGGCCAAAGGGGGCATGGCACAAACCCCACAGCCATGCCCCCAATAGAGATGTTTATGTGACCTCTACATGCATGTCCATGCATCTTATATCTTCCTTGCCAGGTGCAAATGACACTCCAGGGGTGCAGTGCTGCACAGCCAGAGGGAACCTCATTTGCCAAGGCTTTTTAGAGAAAAGCTAGGCTCCCAACACTAAACTTTACCACAGAGCCCCAAAAGAGTGGTTCTTATTCCTCGGGCAGAACCAGCAGCTGCTTTCTTCTTGACAGCTACGATAAACTTGCCATTTACAGAAGGCACTTCTGTTGATCATTGAATACACAACTGTTATTACTTTATGCCAATTATTTTCCACCTACAACCCTCCTCCATATGCAAGACCTTTCACATCAGAGAATGGGATGACAAAGCCTGATGCGTTTCTCCCTCTTAAAGCAACATTAAAGTGGAAAATATAATCGTGTGTGGAGGGGCGTACAATTTTCAATGGGAAAGGGGCAAATTTCCACAAGCTTTCTTTATGGTAATCAGCTGCAGAAACACTAGGAAGGAAAGAAAGAATACACATGTTCTGTTTTAAATGGAGATAGTAAGGAGAAGGAGGTAAAGCTGCCTGAGCCATCAACTTGGCAACCTACAATTAGCAAAAATGTGCATTATTTAAAAATTATGCAGGTCACCTCCACAGAATAGTAATCTTGTTAATCAATGATCTGCTAAAAGCCACAGGAACAAAGTGCAATCCGGCTATACTCTGTGCGTGGGGGGAGCCCAAGCATTACCTCACTGCTCGATTGTCACCATACCAGGCAGTCTTGTTCTATAGCTCTATTGCTCTGACTTCTCATAGAATTCAATTTAAAACAAGAGAACAGGGGTAGCCAATGTGGCGCTCTCCAGATGTTGTTGGACTACAACTCCCAGAATTCCTGACCACTGCCCATGCTGGCTGGGGCTGATGTCCACAACATCTGGAGAGCATCATGCTGGCGACACCTGTACTGGAAGCATTTTTTAAAAAATAACTATTGCTACACAGCTGGATACATGGTTGGAGACCACAACACATGCTTTTTAAAAGATAAGTGCAGGATTTCTTAAAGATATATAAATGTGTGCATGTATCTAAGGTCTGTTTTCCCAGTGAGTTGATAAATCTCACGATTTAATGGAATTTTTCTCTGTACAAAAGACAAAACAAAAACCTCCATGTAGAAAGCGAGACCTAAAGGAGCTAGTCTAGCTTTCTCCTGCACAGCTTCCGATGTATTATGATGCCTTTTAGTGGAGCAGCATTCAATCATGTCAGTTTCACTTGCAGGATTAAACACTACAACCCAGACACAGCAACCCAACATTTTATTAGCAATCTGCTTTAGGTGGAATTGACCAGTAATTCTAGCCTAGGGATACCTATCATAGTGCCCTGCAGATGTTGATAGACTAAACCTCCCATTATCCTTGGCTGGGGCTGATAGGAACAGGTGTCCAACTCGGTTGGGATAGCATCATGTTGGCTACCCCTCCTCTAGTCTTTAGTTCTGTATTCCATAACGGCCCTGCAGATGTGACTACCGATAGAAAAATCAAAAGTCTTGCTATTGTTACAAGATGAAATGAGACAAACTTCAGAAAAGATTTGAAGCAGCTGAACATGATTGGGGACAACTTTGTTATTTTTAAAATGTCGCATTTAATGCAGCAAGATGTGTGGAGCTAGAAATTAATTGTAACTCTCCATAGCAGATACTTTTTCAAAATCTCACGAGGGAATATGGTAGAATCTTAAATCTATCTATGTTTTCTCTTTTCAATCCTGCTTAATGCCGAAGCATACAAAAAGAGCTTCTGAGTGCCAGTTATATAAATTCAATTTGGCAGAAGGATATGTTATTCCTTCTTGGATTTCATTCTCAATAATACAGCTTCTGTAAAACAAATTACATTCCCAGAAACACATGTGTAAACTGCTATTTCCTCAAACAGGTGCCAACTGAGTGGAATCTTGTGAAATATTTTGTCTCTACTGCACAAGGAAGAGTCTTCCCATCCATATCCATATCCCTATTCCACCCCATCTAACTAAATAGATTCTGTCTATTAGGAAGAATGCATGCAGATCTTATGCATTTGCTACACAATCCTTACAATCCTAATATATTTTGTTCTGAAACACCCGCGTCATCTAGCCATGGCTTTGGAACAACCCTAGGATTATCCCACAATTAGGGTGAGTGGCTTCTCTGTGCATGGCATCACAGCTAAATTTCATATACACAATCAAGGACAAACTAGAGGTGATGATTGTGCTGCAATTTTAATTATCCCCAAATTCTTAGTCATTAAAAAAGAATAATCAAATATAGTTTTTGAACATAGCATTCTTAGTTCTGGTGCTCAAGCACTTTATCACTGTTTATCATAAGGTATATAAAGACATGAACCTGGTGTAGCACAGATAATTAAGGAATGAATATAGCACAAGGTAGTGAGCATCAAGAGAACCACTGTATAAAGACAGCATGACAAATACTCAGCCTTATTTTATAGATAAAAATGTGACTATACAAATGCAGTCATTAGTCTGAAATCTGGGCTGGCACAGATGCAAATCTGGGTTTACCTTAATTACAGTTGAAAATTCTTCCAATGAACTATTTAATCATTATTTGCAGATTTAAGAGATTGACTCTTTATTTGCAAACATATGTTAAGCAAGGAACAAGAACTGTGTACAGCAGGACAAACTTTGGAGAGTATGATTCAAATTCAATAGGTTGAAAAGATCATCTTTATTCCCCGCATCTCCAATTTATATGCCTATGCATGTGAAGGTGTAGGCAAAACAGCACCACCCATGCAGACTTGAGGGAACCGTGATGTTTGCAGATGCTGGGGGGGGGGGGGGACCAAAACCCAACTGCCTTTAGGAATGGAACTGGGAGACACCCATATGGACAAATCAAAGGTTTTAATGTAGTGTAAAACTATCTACTTCACCCCCTAAAAACATCCCCAAATGGAGAACCCTTGTGACAAAACAAGCCACTGAGTGCAGAGCACTCTCAGTGGGGACAGAATATTAACTGCCTGATACTAACTGAGGAAAACCAGACCAGTGGAAGGAGCAATGGAATGGATTGGTTGGAACTCTGAGTAAAACCACAGCACGCTGTAACATTTTGTGGCCGGTTGCCACTTGTTACATGGCTATTAACAATTTGCATAACTTTTTTCTAGGGATACTCAGTGGCACATAGTACCGGCACCCCCACCCCACCCCACCCCAGTTAAAAGTGCAGCACTTACTGTAACAACTTCATGGTGAGTACCAACACCTTTTTTCCTATCTATAAAAAGCAATCACTATTTGGTATAAATCAGCAGCTCCCTTCCCCCAAATCTGGAGGTAGGATCCCTGATGATCTTGTGTGTGTGTGTGATGAGTGTATGGGAACCTGCAATCTCAAATGTTTGAGGAAGAAGCTCTATTCTACTGAATACAAACAAATACCATTTCTTCTCTACTGTCCACTAATGCCACACACTGTTCACATTCTGCAGCAAGTTCTATCCACCTATTATCCGTTTTGCCTGCATGTTACAACTGTTCATTTAACAGCTGGGAACCTGGAGAGGTGTAATGATCAGGAGGTTGCTGTCACTGCCCTTACCCTTACAAGCATGCATCCTCCAGATGGTCTTTAATTAGGCTAGGAAGATGGGTAACACAGAACAAGCGGCACTAGAATATTTTCATCCCCCAGGAAAAGCAAAGATCTAAGGATTGAAGAAGGATTCCATATTCATTTCAGATCTATCTATAGTGGGTAGACCAGGGGAGTGAGAGTGCAAACACTATACTGGTTAAGATAATATTTTATCTTTTCCACAGTGAATATTAATATGCAAGGAGACATTAACTGACATTTCTGGAAAGAGCTATTTTACAGATGGGGCATTTAACAACAGATACGAATATGCTGGATATGGCAGGCAAATTGACAGGGAGGAAAGGAAAGAACCAAGGAAGAAAGGGAGGGAGCTGGGGGAAAATAAACTAAAAGAAAAATCTGAAAATAAATCTGATACATCTTTTTGAGTACAAGACCCAAGTCTATCTGACAGGCTGTTCTTCTGGTGTACTACTAGTCACATTGGAAAATACACTGATTAATTATACTCAGTTTTTATTGAGGCTTTTGAAAGTCTCCTAGTACTGATAATAGAACAGAATCCAAAATCACAAAAGCTGAAAATGAATTAACAGTTTCCAATGCTGCTAAAATGTGTACTCTAGCACAAGGAGACACTCTAAAAACCTTGAGTGTTCGTAAATGAGGATGAAAAAGTTAATGATTTTTCTTCAAAGTCACAATGAAAGCAGCACAACTACCACTTAAATAATAAGAAAATGTTTTTTCTGCTCAAGAACCATGGGCAAATATAGGACAATCAAAACCTCAAGATGCTGCTAAACAAATGAAATGAACAGACAGCTGCCACACAAAGAAAAAATCTTGATAGGCCTTCAGGCTTTGTAACGGGCAGACAAAATAGGCTGGCAAAGGGGCCACTAGGCATTTGTCATTCTCTCCGTGTCTCTTTTCTTCTGCCATGGCGCCTTCTTGAAGTGGGCTTAACCTAGCAGATTTATCCCTATGGGAAGTATAATGAGAAATGTTTTCACTGAGGAAGTTTGTACAGTGTGGCTTTAAATCACTGGGAAATCCCAGGAAATTACTACAGTACGGATGAAGAAACTACGTGTCCAAGGTCTGTACTATGAATTATGAAGAGCTCTCACAGTTTTCTGCTGCTAGCCAGAACTAAGATGCCCCACAAAACTCAAATAATTTGTGAAACCCTTGAAAATTGAAATGACACCTGTACTCCTAAATTTGTACTCTTAAATCCTCAGTCTGGCATGTTTCTGTAAAGAACCGAGCAACAGCTTAAGATAATCGTGTACACTAGTTTTTCCTTAAGGAACAATATTTTAATTACACAAATTATTAGATCTGCTTTAGCACTAGATAATGTACATGTGCACATACACATCATGTACGCTATCATGTTAAAAGCTTCTATATGCATCTGTACATAACTGCATACATGAATGTATGCTAGCTTGAATTGGCTGTGGCTTCCTAAATATTCTAAATGCAACACTGTAAATCAGCCTTCCCCCAACAACTTCTAGCATCACTGATGGGAGTTATAGTTCAAGACGACACCCTGCGAGAGGGCACCAGGTTCAGGGAAACTGGTATACACCATATATCCACCCATTTATTTTGGGGATTTATTCAGGATGCCTAGGCATTCTAATCTAAGAAGCAGCTTTTAGTTATAGGTTAATGGCATAAAAGGGAGATGTACCTGATTGACTGAGTGCCCTCTAATAGTTTAAAACAGGGTAGCATCCACTCTATGACATCTGTGGCTGCGTGTGCATGATAAAATCCTGGTCAAATAAGCCAGCATATATACAGTTGATATGTCTCTCCTTTGCCTCTCCCTTCACTTGAACGGTGAAACAAACCAGATAATTTCTCCTTTGATCTGAATAAGGGAGTATGGCTAATGGCTTCCAAACAAGCCGGACTCAGAAGCTAGCATTGAAGTACAGTGGTGCCTCGCTAGACGAAATTAATCCGTTCCGCGATTCTCTTCGTCTAGCGGTTTTTTCGTCTTGCGAAGCAAGCCCATTGACAGCTTAGCGGATTAGTGCTAGAGCTGTCAAGCGGCTTCCAGCGATCAGCTGTTAAGCGGCTTATCAGCGGAACAGCTGATAAGCGGCTTAGCGGCTTAGGAAAAGGGCAAAAAAAGCAAAAAAAAACCGCTGGGGGACGCAAGATTTTTTCGTCTTGTGAAGCAACCCCATAGGGAAATTCGTTTTGCGAAGCGCCTCCAAAACAGAAAAACCCTTTCGTCTAGCGGGTTTTTCGTCTTGCGAGGCGTTCGTCTTGCGGGGCACCACTGTACCTTCTCTGTGATTTACAGACACTGCTTAGTATAGATGATAGCTCTTTTGGAAGGTAAGAGAACAGAGATGACTCCTTCCATAAACAACTCTCTTGACTTTTGTGTGCGCACAAAATTGAACTTTTAAACAATGCAAATCCAGTTAATTCTTTTCCTCAACCCAAACTCTTGATGTTGTGACTAGCTGAAATCCTGCTTTCAGTAACTAAAGTACATCTCTGGGTTGCAAGCTATTGATTCTTTATTCTAGAATGCTAGGTGTAAAACCTGGTATTTGTAGCACCAAGGAGAGATTTACCCAGCCTCCAAGATCCATCTGCAAACATGCTACAATATCTAGCCTAACCTTTCTGTACTAAAAACAAAGAAAAACCCTCACCTCCTGCTTTATGTAACATCTTGTCTGGACAACTCAAAAGCTTGCAACAAATTTGCAATGTTTTGATAGGTCCAATAAAGTTGTTGGCCAACCGGATTTTGAAAATTCTTGCTTACATGCTAACACAGCTGCCTTTGACTGTTAACAATCCATTATAATTCAGTTTGTTACAACTGCATTTCAACTAGCCATTTACCCAATAAAATGACAACATATAAGCACAAAAGGTTAAGATTACCTCATCTGGCTCTCAGCAGCTACCTCTTATGAAGAGCTAGAAATTACAGAACTTTAATTGCACAGAGTAGTACTTGCTGCATCTGCTTCTCTGAATACTTGTGTTGTATTATGGACAATGGCCGTGCCCTCTGGGTAATAATGGGACAACACGAAGCCTCTCTACTGAGAATGGAGGGCAATTTGGAGAACGCCCCAAGGCAGCCTTCCCCAACCTAGTGCCCTGCAGATGTTTTGGACTACAACTCCCATAATCACTGACCAGCGGTCATGCTAGCTGGGGCTGATAGGAGCTAGAGAAGAAGAAGAAGAAGAAGAAGAAGAAGAAGAAGAAGAAGAAGAAGAAGAAGAAGAGTAGTAGTAGTAGTAGTAGTAGTAGTAGTAGTAGTAGTAGTTTGGATTTGATATCCCGCTTTATCACTACCCGAAGGAGTCTCAAAACAGCTAACATTCTCCTTTCCCTTCCTCCCCCACAACAAACACTCTGTGAGGTGAGTGAGGCTGAGAAAGTTCAGAGAAGTGTGACTAGCCCAAGGTTACCCAGCAGCTGCATGTGGAGGAGCGGAGAGACGCAAACCCGGTTCCCCAGATTACGAGACTACCGCTCTTAATCACTACACCACACTGGCTCTAGAGTCCTAAACATCTAGAGGGCAATAGGCTGGGAAAGGTGTTTGTTCTTCTAGCAGACAAGAGGTGACCAAGGATTGTTTTTTTGCCCTTGTTCTCTGGAGCTGTATGCTTAATTCACAAGGGAAATGAACAAAATAAAATCTCTTTTGTAAGCACACACAGTCTCTCTCTCTCTGCACTTCTATCTGGATGAGGAGAATGCCTTGAAGTCAGTGCTAAGAAATCTGACCTAGTCAAGACCTTGCCGTGTATGTGAAAATAAGTGAATTATTTAATATTATGATTACAGGTAAACAGCAAGTCAGCAAATAAAAAAGAAAAAAAAACTTTAGGCAAAAGATAACTCATAGGTTATAATTTTTGGAAGTGCCAATGGCCTAGTCTACCATTGGCACTTTATCATAAACAATACTTTTAAAATAATACCTAATTCAATGGATCTTTAAACATGTAAAAGCAATTCCTTTGAGCATTTTGGAAAGACAAATAATAACTGAAACTAGAGAAATCAACTCTTCTGTTTTTCTTTCAGTACCTACAAGTTCAACAACACATGAATCCACAAGCAACACATGAATCCACAAGCAATGGAGTAAGTCTCCATTGCCTGTTCTGTGGCTTCACAATGTGTAGCTGCACAAATCAGAGCCTCTATCTTCCACTATGGTCAGGATTGTGAATACTTTGATTACAAAGAAATTTGAGAGTGTTGGAAACAGGGATTTTTTTGGAGGCATTTGTAAGGCTAAACATTCAGTTAAGCTGACAATTAGCTGGAGATCCTTTGGTAAAAAGAATGTGACACTCACACTAGAAATCTCACAAATGGAAACACAGAAGCAGTGCATGTAATAGTGTGTTAAAGACAGAGGGCAGGATTCACCTAACCAGCCTCATCAACAGAAGCCCTGTTCAAGGACTTCCACATGTACAATTTGGCTCCTGCACTCCCTGAATATTTTTTTTTTTTTGGGTGGCAGTAAAACCACCTGAACAACACGAGGAGGTAGGAGAGAGAGGAATTATTCCACCTGACAAGTTGTAATGCTTGCACAGATAGAATGATTGGAAGAGCATGATGTTGAATTCCACCCAGTAAGTACAGTGGTGCCTCGCAAGACGAAATTAATTCGTTCCGCAGGTTTTTTCGTCTTGCGAGTTTTTCGTCTTGCGAAGCACGGTTTCCCATAGGAATGCATTGAAAATCAATCAATGCGTTCCTATGGAAACCGCCTTCAGACCAGGTCCGGGGACAGTCTGTCCCCCGACCTCTTCTGAAGGCTGGGGGGGGGGGGGACAAGGGCTTTTCTTCCCACCCCCAGCATTTTAAAAAACCCCGCATTTTAAAAAACTTCTCCGCTGTCCAGGGCGATCTTAAAATGCTGGCGGGCGGCAGCGCTGCGTTTCTCCGCTCTCCCGGGAAGGCAGGCAGGGGGGAGCAAAGACTTTTCTCCCCCCGCCTGCCTTCAAAAGCCGTCCGGGATAGCGGGAAGCGCTTCCCTGCTATCCCGGACTGCTTTTAAAATGCTGGCGGTGGGGAGCAAAGCCTTTCGGCCCCCGCCGGCCTTCCTGGACCTCTTCTGAAGGCCGGAGGGGGGGAAAGGCTTTGCTCTCCACCGCCAGCATTTAAAAGAGGTCCCCGGAGATTTCCCTATGGGCTTTCTTCTTGCGAAGCAAGCCCATAGGGAAATTCGTCTTGCGAAGCAACTCGCAAACGGAAAACCCTTTCGTCTTGCGGGTTTTCCGTCTTGCGAGGCATTTGTCTTGCGGGGCACCACTGTACAGCTAGGAGAGTTTTTGTTTCCAATATTCAGATATAATATGGAAAGTAGTTTGACTGAGAAGCCAACCAGGAGCTCTAAGTTTCTTTTCAATGCATGAGAATTGAGGAGAGGGGAGAAGACAAGAGTCAAATGTTTGTACTTGCTCATACACATTATAATAAACCAGTTAATGGCTTGGTACAGATTAATGGCATGTCCCTTTCTCCTTCCAAATCTTTCAGTTATAAACATGGTGCAATAAACCTGGCTGAACATATAATGACGTAAAATTGTGTACAAGACTATAGTCTAAAGGAGCTGCATCTTTTGTTAAAAACCTCTTTGAACAGATAATATCTGCCGGCATTGTTTTCTAAAAAGTACCTGTCAAACACTAATTAAAATATAGCTCAGTTTAAGCTTGCAACTTTGTGTTCTGCTCCGTCATGGAAAATGAACTTCCAAGAAAAGATTTGTTCAGCATAGCAACTCACCTTCCAGAAGTTATCAACTTTGCCATAGACAAGCGACTGGTCCTGCCTTTTAATTACGTTGAAGTGCTTGATGTCACTGGAATTCAGATATTGTTCCACAACAAAACCAAGGAAACTATTGTCTGGAGTGTGAGCTGTAAACCAATCAACCAAACAAACAAAAAGTCAGCACTGCATCTTTATGCATCACTGCAACACTGTCATAAGTCTTATCTTCTATTATGTATTTTCCTAAGGATATTGTCATGCTGCAATTCACATGGCTGTTGACAGGTAGCACTGCGAGGTAAAGTAAAGATAAAGGGACCCCTGACCATTAGGTCAAGTCGTGACTGGCTCTGGGGTTGCGGCGCTCATCTCGCTTTATTGGCTAAGGGAGCCGGCGTACAGCTTCCGGGTCATGTGGCCAGCATGACTAAGCTGCTTCTGGTGAACCAGAGCAGCACATGGAAATGCCGTTTACCTTCCCGCCGGAGCGATACGTATTTACAGTGGTGCCTCGCAAGACGAAATTAATTCGTTCCGCAAGTCTTTTCGTCTTGCGAGCTTTTCATCTTGCGAAGCACGGTTTCCCATAGGAATGCATTAAAAATCAATTAATGCGTTCCTATGGAAACCGCCTTCAGACCAGGTCCGGGGACAGTCTGTCCCCCGACCTCTTCTGAAGGCCGGCGGGGGGCGAAAGTCTTTGCTTCCCCCCCGCCTGCCTTCCCGGGAGAGCGGCCTGCCTTCAAAAGCCATCTGGGATAGCGGGAAGCGCTTCCCTGCTATCCCGGACTGCTTTTAAAATGCTGGCGGTGAGGAGCAAAGCCCTTCGGCCCCCGCCGGCCTTCCTGGACCTCTTCTGAAGGCCGGAGGGGGGGGAAAGGCTTTGCTCCCCACCGCCAGCATTTAAAAGAGGTCCCCGGAGATTTCCCTATGGGCTTCCTTCTTGCAAAGCAAGCCCATAGGGAAATTCGTTTTGCGAAGCGCCTCCAAAACGGAAAACCCTTTCGTCTAGCAGGTTTTTCGTCTTGCGAGGCCTTCGTCTTGTGGGGCACCACTGTATTTACTTGCACTTTTCGAACTGCTAGGTGGGCAGGAGCTGGGACCGAGCAACGGGAGCTCACCCCATCGTGGGGATTCGAACCGCCGACCTTCTGATCAGCAAGTCCTAGGCTCTGTGGTTTAACCCACAGCGCCACTGTGAGGTACAGTATGGTAAAAAAAAAAACTGGTCTCAGAACTGCTGAGCCAAGGCAGCAGCATAAGGGGCTGAGAAGGAGGGAGATAGAAAGGCAGGAGGTGGCACAGGCCAGAGGATGGGCGGCCCAGTTAAGTGAGCAAGATGTTTGGCAAGGTGTAAGGAGAAAAGGGAAGAGGAGAGAGGGGAGAGAGTGTCCTTGATGATGCGTAAGGGGAGGGGGTGGCTTTGGTGAGGGGGTTGATAAGGGTAGGTGGGATGGTCCAGCAAAGAGAGCAGGGATGCAGCCCCTAGCATTTAATAAATGCTTAGAACATATGTTTACCCTTTCATTATATTCAAAGACTTGTAATATTAAAAGTGAAGGATACCAAAATAACTACAGACCTATAAAAACAGTTTAATATGTGGACATATCTTCTTTTTCATGTAATATCACCACTTGGAGGACTCCGAGGGCTAACTCCTATTCCGAAAAGCAAAAATTGCTTTTGTAAACAACTTGAACTTACGAAACATTGTGTAGAATTGTTGTGGGTTAAGGTTCCATTTTCCCCATGGAGTTTTGTGGCCTTTAGATTGGGCATAATGAGCATGGTTAAACTCTGGTTCAGTCCCAAATGAATCTAGCACTCGTAACATGCACCTGTGCAAAGATAAAGGAAGGCAACAACAGTGTTAGTAATTGGCAACCATGTCTTCTAAAGCTGATACAGAAATTTCTGGCATAACCGAGAATAAAAGCAATACCATGATATACATCAACAAATCAGCATGGTTACTATTCATATTTATTCATGCCCAAGAAAATATGGTAAAGATCTTCCTCTGACAGCAATACCACGGGCCAATTTACACCATAATCCTAGCAATCTTGGGACTTAGAAAGGGCCCATTCTCCACAAATACCAAGTATTATTATTCTTACTTGCACGTGTCCACTGACAAATGGCCTAGGAGTACTTTGTTGAGAAGTTTTGATAGAAAAAGTATTTGAAAGGCAGTTTCAGAGTTGGGATGGGATGGGGGGGGGGAGAAGAGTTGCAATAAATTAAACACAAAGAATAATTTTCTGACAATAAGAGCTGTTGGAGAGTGGATCGGACTCCCTTGGGAGGTGGACTGTCCTTCCTTGGAGGATTTTAAGCAGAGGTTGGATGGCCACCTGTCATGGATGCTTTAGCTGAGTTTTCCTTTATTGCAGAGGGTTGGACTATATGACCCTCGGTGTCCCTTCCAATGCTACAATTCTGTGATTCTATTTTATGCATCCATGATACTTCCACATTCTAAGTCCCCTAAGTCTGCACTGGGTAGCTGAAATTCAGAGCTTTATGTCAACCGCTTTCAGTGAAAACATTTTACAGCAGCAGAATTATTTTTTGATTACATCAAGTGCTTGTCGGGAACCAAACGTATTATTTAGTAGAATAAATCATACAGCAGAAGGAAGCTGTTGGGTTATACTGCGGAAGGGAGAGTGGGATTTGAATAAAAGCATTTGGTTTTAAGCCAAATGCAGCACGTGGGATGATTCTTGGAAGATAAGGATTAGCAAAATGAGTAGGCTGAATTAACTATCTGAAATACAGTGACAGATTACATAATATTTATTATTCTCCCCGTTGCATTAAAACTGATAACAAAGAAATGAATCACCAAGTCAAGTTTTAATGCACTGTTATGCATATGGTGCACTCTTAAAAATAATGTTTGAAGGAAAGTAAACCAAAGTTAAGAAAAGGTATATAATGTGATTCCTAAAGTAGCTTTACTGTTAAGTTTTCTTCTTCTCTACTTTTCATAGAATTATAGGACTGAAAGGGATACCAGGGGCCATCTAGTCCAACCCTTGCAATGCAGGAATCTCAACACCTGGTCCCCCATCCAATTTGAAACCATACCAGACTCTACTTGGCTTTGCAAATGTGCTAGCAGTTTTAATGCTATACCACTTGGAGGTGTTTTGCTGACTTCCACTTTATAGAGTACCAAAGAATAACTGGAAAACAGAAAGCTTAAAGAAAACCAAAGGATAACTAATTCAACTTCCTGAACTGAAAAGGCAAGAAATTGTTGGAATCCATCGTCAACAAATGCCTTCAGAGCCCATAGCTTTCCAAAGCACTTTATTCCATTACTCAGTTCATGCTGCAAAATGAATAGTTAACCAAGTAACCTCAAATGCTAAAAACAGCCTTTTTTCAATTTGAACCATTTGGTAAAGAAAAGCAGCAAAGCAAAGTTGAAATATCCATGTTATTTTATATATTTAATGAACTAGGAAGAAGGAAAACAATGAAGTTTTAGTTTGTCAGGCACATTTTTTCCTCCCATCTTCTTCCTAACAGTTTCTAAAATTTGGAATCCAGTGGCAATGTAAACCTACATGAATGAAAAATGAGTGAATATATGTTGTCCATTCATATTTTCAATTATGTTTTTCAGGCTCTGTTCTGCTACAACTGCAAACCGTGGCTTGGTGTTACATGATAAAGCTTGCACACACATGCACACTCTCCTTGCTCATCTGAAAAAAATATTTACTTCCATTTTCCTGCAAGCCTATTACATTTGAGTCATCCAAATATGGATTATGCTTTCAGTCCAAACTAGTATGGCAAACCACAGCTTGAAGCTGATTTGAAAACATGATTTGGAGAGCAAGTATAAACTGTAGTTCAGTTCACCACTCTGGATAGAAAAACAAGCCCTGGATTGTTTGTAAGAGGAAGTAATTGGGTGTCAGTGGGGAGAAGGGCGGGTATGATTACCAGGTTTGTTCACAGTGCACCAAAACAAAGTCTGGAGATACACCTGAGTGACCCTGACCACAAAAAACTAAAACAATTAAAAGCAAGAAGAATGCAAAATAATACAGTTTATTTTGGTTAAGTTTACTTTCAGAGACGCATAATCAAATACTGAAAAACAAAACAGATAACAAAACAGAGATTAATAAATCTAATCAGCAAAAAGTAGTGACTCCAATTGCCAGATGCATTTCAAACTTCTTCTTCAGTGGCATATAAACAACAATTAGTGGATTAGCTACTCCACAGTAGAATCAGATTCGGGCTTGCATAAATCAGGAATCTTAGTCTTAAGAAAAGAATATTACATTTCTGCTCTGTGCAAGATTTATCCTCCTGATATCCAGGAATTTTCCAGTTCCACTTCATTGAAGGAGGGGGGCAGACTCCCAACGCTCTGGCCTTGAGGGACATAAGGGGGTACTGTCATACAATTTCTTACAGGTTGGGCACTTGTGTTTTAAAGCAGGAGCAAGGCTGCTTATTGAGCACAGACCTGCAAATGAACAGAGCTCCTATGAAAAAGAAGCTACTTATACACAGGAGTTTTTTTGTGACTTCCACACAAGTTGTGAGGACAGCCTGGGTATGTGACACTGGCGTCGTGGCCTTATGTGAATGCTCTATAGGAGAGTAGCACATAAATAGGGCTAGTTAAAAAATTCAGATTCAACATCAGGAACAATGAGGAGAAAGATGTAAAAATGCACTAGATATGTGGAACCACAATTCCTTCTGATAAACTGCTTAAGAAAGGAATACTTACTGATAGTGAACCCAGGATGGTCCAAGGGTTTTCTTGAACTGCGTCAGTCCAACAATGTCAATGTAAATTAGTTCCACTACTTTATCCCCTTGAGTTGGGCAGCCAGATCTATTACCAACAACCTTCTTCATAATCCTAATAGTAAGAAAAAAGAAAAACTTTATTTCCTCCGAATTCCTGCATTTAGTCTTAACAGTGAGCTTTTATTTTTCCATTCCCAGAGACAGAATGACTAACAAACCGATGTGTGTATGTGTATGCGCATGTATTGCCTCAACAGGATTTTTGAAGAACAGTGTCTGAGCAGGACTCACTGCAACTCCAAAAGCCTGCCCAAGGCAGTATTCTAACCTTCAAATTATCAGCGCTGATCTAACATCTTGCTGGCCTGGTTCACAGAACACCATATGTCAAACTATGGTTTACCAGGACTGTGAGAACATGTGGATTCCTGGAGAGAAGTTCACAGTCACTTTACTCATCCCGTCTTAAGCCATGGTTTGATTTAGTGCCTCATCAAAACCTGGCCTTGTGGTTAGGCTCTTTCCTTGCTAACTGTGAGCTACAGCCAAGGCTTGTTCTCAGCCCTTGGGTTTGTAAAACAAGCTAAGCCAAATAGTTGGTTAGCTCAGCAGAGGAGTTAAAAAAAGACCAGGAAGAAAGCATAATGGTTGCAACCAACTCTCCTTGTACCTGCACATCCACACAGTCCCAGAAAACCATAGTATGGCTTACTGTATTGTGCAGGCAAAGACTAATGTGAAAAATATGGTTTGTGCAACATGGCTTTCGTGTCCTCTACTCTTCACTGCTGCCTTCTCCAGGAGCCCCGCTAGAATGAAGTGGAATATTGTGTCCGGGAATGGAAGCAGGATATGGAATAGGTTGAAGCTGAGGGCCATCTTCCCTATAAGGAATTCCCCACCCTTCATTGAGTGCCCCCTCCCCATTTCCTGCCTAGCAATCCAATACTGATAGGTAACCTTCACAACAGACCTTGGGTTCTGTTTTCCCTCTGTGAGCTACATGTCTCAGAGAAGCCAATTCTCCTTGTATTGTATACTTGTGAAACACTGCAAGAGGAATAAATCCCCGAGCTTACCATGGTGTGGGTGTGCACATGCGCAATAGCTCTTCTTCCCCATTTGGTAGTAGGTGAGCTACAATGTGCTTCCAATTTCTTACTGGGGTTTTATATATCGGGAAAGTGAGGTGCCTGGTGGGCTCTCTACCAAGACCAAAGCTTGCCTCAAAAAATTTGGTCTTTCCAGATGCAACTAACTTGCCAGATCCTCAATCTCCAGAGAAATTATGCTAGTCTCATTTTGAAATCGCATTAGTCTCACATTTCAGCAAACAGCACTACTGACAGAGGTATTAATGCATGGAAATGTCCAGAACAGGGTTAACACTTGATAACTTCCTTAGCATAAACATGTGCTCACTGCACTGGCAGAAATACAGTGAAACCAGACCAGATTAAAACAGATAGGGATACCCTATTACGTTAAACTCACATAATTCTTTCCACAAATGGGCCTATTCATGTACCAAAGGAGTGTCACCAAACAGTATGACTAATCCTTTAAGCCCATATTGTAAACATTTTAATTCATGGCTGCTTATGTATATTATACAAATACAAGCACACACACTTCCGGGACTAGCTGCCATACATTAACTCTCTGGCTTAATTTACAAGGAAACATAACAGAGAACTCTTTCAGGCTTATTGAGTTGAAATATGGTATAGCAGAACAGTTATTTGGGGCCCTGAAATCAAAGCTCATTGGTTTCTGACATACAAATACAGTCAGCCCACAACTATGCGGGGGTTACGTTCCTGGGATCACGCCTAAAACCACGTATAGCCAAAACACGTTAGATGTCATGGTGGGTGGGGTTTGCCTTTGTTCCCAGAAGCCTGCCCCCTTTCTGCCTGCTTTTATCTTTTATTATTTGTTTGCATTTTTTTGCCAAGAGCGTAAGGCTGAATGCAAACAAATTAAGTGTGCATACGCTGTGGGCTTACTGTACCACCACCTGTGCTATTAAACATCACCCCCAGCACAATACAGTATAACCATGGGCTTAATTCTCAATGTGTTTCCAATGAAATAATTTAGAAATTATGGGTTGCGTGCTGAATAACAGGATCTTCAGAAAACAGCTCAAAATCCAAAACCTGTCTGAAAAAAACAATGGCTTTCACACAAATTAACCACAACCAATCTAATTTGCTGATAAACAGTTTCATGTTGGAAATAAAGGTTATTTAAGAAAAAGAGGAAACAAATTAGAAGACATTTCTCTTGCTGCAGATGTCTAGCACACCTGTAATGGCAGAGAATAGAACTGCTTAGTTCTGAATTTTCCAGCATTCATTTGTGAAGTCTAAGGAGGAAGCAGTGACAATGAAAACATATTATGCTTTTCATGGTGCACATATTTAGCTTATGAAAATAATCTACTTATCATCTGTTTAGTGAATTATCACTTTCATTTTCCTCTTCACAAAATTATAGGCTGTAGAATAAAGGCTTCAAGAGAGTTTGCCGTTAAAGGAAGGGGTTTTTTTTGGTACTCAAGTTTCAAAGTGGAAAATAATCTCCTTACTCCTTGAGCTCTGCCAATGAAGCTGAAATCCTAATGTCATGGCCCAGTAAATAGAGAGATGTAATTAAATCACTCCACTGGACTAATTCACCAAGTGGGCCACCACTAAACGCATTTTCTGCAATCTTGAATCCAGATTCTTTTGTGAGGAGTCCCAGATGAACAAGGACCTGAAAAAGAAAGCTGAAATGTAAGTATTCAGTACTGGATATATATTGAACAGAGGGTTTAACTATAACATCATTTTACATCAATAGCCCCAATTGCTACAACATAGCATATTGAATATTTGTACTTAATTATTTCAACCCTAGTATTTTCTAAGCATGTGGAGCTGTTCATTTACCGCATCTACAGAACGTTAAAAACACACACAAGATACTCCTTAGCCACAGACTCACAGGATAACAGGCACAATGCAAAAGGAAAAGAAACTAAGAACATAAGTCATGCATTCAAAGGCATCAATTATTGAAATTACTTCAGACCTACTCATGTGGGCAGAAGTGTGCAGAGAGAGAAGCAAGGCCTCACTTTTGTGTGAGAAGCATGTGCAAGCTTCCTGTTTGTGAGCTGGGGATCTGCACAGCTGGGACCCATGGCGTAGCATGGGCGGGGCAATGGGGGAAGTTGCCCTGGGCGCAAAATTGTTAGGGGTGCAAAATTTCAAATGATAAAAAGAAAGTAATAATAATAATAATAATAATAATAATAATAATAATAATAATAGCACGCCCTCTGCCTCACACAGAACTAGAAATGTCCAGTTGCTCAGGTTCCCTCTGCATGGGCTTTAGAAAGATACCCACTCCTGACCAAACCCCCATCCTGCTCGATGCTCACAGGCATCACAGCTGCAAGGATACTTGCCTTGCCCCAGGCAATACACGCTATGCCACTGGTTGGCACCCCCCACCCCACCTCCCAAAATTAGGTTCTCAGACTACGTGGAGCTCCTGCAAATGTGCTCATACAGTGGTATTTTCCCCTTACAGAACCAGTAAGATGGTGGGACTAAAAGTGAGCCACTCCCCACTCCCTAAACATTTATGCCCTGTGCAAGAGTGTCTCAGCAGTATCATTTATTTGGCCAGCAAAATTCAAATACCATTAAATTGCAGTCTCTTAAGAGATTCACATAAAACAGCACAAAATACCAATTCAGTATAGCAATAAAATAAACTTCGAAAACAGTAAGCACAATACAATTATCAAAATATAGATAAGAGCAACAGTTCTGAGAACAAATGTATATGCTAAAATTACATTTCTAGGGAGGCCTGCTGGTGGAAAAAATGTTTTTAGAAGGCACCAAAAAAACCCAGTACAATGAAGGTGCCTGCCTAATATTAATAGGAAGTTAATTCTCTAATCTAACGATGATTAGAGAATCATCTAATGTGGACTGTGGTGGGCTTCCCTGCCTATAAGTACGTATACACATACAACCCAAAGCCCTTAGTCCCTTAGCTGTTTGCAGAACCCAGTACGCAGTCAAGAACAAAAAGCAATACACTATATTTAAGGCTTTTTATTGGTCATTCATTTAATGTTACATCTTAAATGTGATTCCGCTGAGTCTGGCAGGTTGTTGCAGGTTTCAGTTTTTATTCAAATTCTGTATTCACGGTTAGGATATATCATTTAGTTTCCAATTATATAATCCCTGAAGGTTAGTCCATGTTCTGCACAATCTAATGTTTGGGTTTTCGTTTTGTTTTTTAAAAATGTGTATCCAGAATAAATACTCTCTGGTTTAACTGCTGGTACACAGGACTGCTTCTGATCTGATGGAGCCAATTATATTAGTATCAGTTACTTCTAATGTGATTTAACCCCAATTATTCTCATTACAATAACAAGAGGTTATCTGTGAGGTACCCTGTGAGAAAATTAAATCATTTCCTTATGGCCAAAAAGAGACTGCCAAAAATGCTTTCACATTACCACTGACTCAGACCATGGAAAGGCATAACACAAATAGTTTTGGGGGACATTTTTATATCCCAAACAAAACTGGAGTGAAACTTGGGGTTGTAAGATGTCCCCAAAAAGAGCCATGTGGGCTGGTGCCAGAAGAATGAATGAATGCTTTTCCTGGGTTAGTTTTTATTTGAAAAAACCATGGGACTTTTTTAAAATGCCAGGATATTAACAGTGGCTGGAGCAATAAAGTATACCAATGGCAAAAATCACCATCTCACCATAAACCTGTACCAACCTGGCTAGATCACAGGGATGTGGGTCTGAGCCCCACATAGGGCAAAATATTTCTGCATTGCAGGGAGCTGGATAAAAACGATCCTCATGGTCTCACCCAACTCTATGATTCTGTGATGACTAGGAAAATCATACCCCAAATGATTGTATTTGCAAGGCCAAAAAAGCACCCCACATATAAAACACAATTAGTTTTCTTTGGATATTTTGTGTCCCAGGTGCTTTTTGTGCACAGATAGAAAACTGTAAATAGTATGTGGCTCCTTTTTAGTCCTAGAAGGACTACATTGTAGATAAATTCTGCAATGAAAAAGTGCACCTGGGGTATAATTCTAACTCCAGACATCTGGATTAAAATAAAGGTATTCCACACACAATGCTAATATTTCATAGTCTCCAACTATTTCTCTTTGATGAAAATAGGGATGTCCTATTTAATCATCATCATCATGCTCCACCCATCTGACTGGGTTGCCGCATTCACTCTGCCTGCTTACAACATATATAAAAATATAACAAAACAAACATTTAAAAAATTCTCTATGCAGGGATGCCTTCAGATGTCTTCTAAAGGTTGCACAGTAACTTATCTCCTTAGCTCAGGGGTCTCATAACTCCATACCCTCCAACATTTATCCAATGAAAATAGGGACATCCTAAGGAAAAGCGGGACATTTCAGGATCAAATCAGAAACCAGGACGGCTTCTGTAAATCCTGGACTGTCCCTGGAAAATACGGATACTTGGAGGGTCTGACATTTGAAATCAGCTTACCGTATTTTTTGCACCATAACACTCACTTTTTTCCTCCAAGAAAGTAAGGGGAAACGTCTGCGCGTGTTATGGAGGGAATGCCTACGGGTGGCATGCCTACGGATTTTCCTCCTCTAAAAACTACGTGCATGCTATGGTCGGGTGCGTGTTATAGAGCGAAAAATATGGTATATTGGGCCCTTAACACCATGGAGAGATTGCAAGTCAATACCTGTCCATCCAGAATCAAGGTTATTCAGATACTACTTTATCTTTATCCTCAAAATGCTCCTTTCCTTGGATTCATGTTTTTAATTGGATTAAAATCCCACTGGCAGAGAATTGCAACTGGTTTTTAGTTAGCCTGCACTACCTAGTTAAGTGTCACCATTTGGAAGCATTTTGAATTGCTAGCTTAGTTAACCTCTCTCTTTTTCTCTGACCTATAAAGAGGTATACTGACATATGGCAAATATATTGAACCAACTCCTACTCAACACTTAGAGCTAATGGGGCAGTTTTCTAGATGAAGCAATGTAAATGGTATTGCTGCCTTGGAGCAGAACTCACTTTTTTTCGTTTTCTCCTCTCCAGGTTTTGTTTTTCAGCAAGTGATTTAATTGCTTCTATCCAAGTGTCTGCCATCCTTCTTATTCGTAGCATCATCCACCGGAACTCTTCATGCCTGGACATCATTTTGTATAGCAATTCAAAATTCGTTCTGATTTCCGCCTTCAATTAAACAGAAAAGTTTTAAAAGTGTTATTGCAAAAATGATTTTTACCCCCTAATAGGAAATCTCTCTAAAGTGTGTGGGTGTGGGAGGCACAGTGTCATTCCACTTCATCTATTTAAAAAATGCATACAGATATTCCAAAATTCAAACTCACAAAGTTGGGGAATGGAAAGTAAGCTCTCAGATATTATCTGTGTGATAACTGAGCTCATCATGTGTGTTCTCCCCTCCCCCCATATTACTTTGGTCATTTCATACATTACACCAGATATGTCTGCTGACTGAATAGACCTACCTGCAATATAAAAAGTATGCTTCCAAATATCTGCTGTAGTATCTAAAAATTGTGTATTAACTTCTAAGTATGTCCAACAAATGCATGTTTCCAAAAAAATGGCAAGAAAAAGCAAGTGTGTGAGATTAGGACCAGAAATACTAGGCATTCAGACGGTTTAGGGTTTACTTTATGACCCAATATTTGTTTTTGGTTTTTTCTCCATACACAGAAAGCTGAACTTAAGGTAACTCCACTTTGTTAACCATTTTGAAAGCTTTGAGACATACTCCTTACCATCGTCTTTTGATCAGTTTCTTCATTAGGATTTTTTGCTCTCCAGGGTAAACGGGGACACCAGTTTTCAACCTGAAGATATAGGGATCTTTTGTTAGGCACAGCTTCAGATGCATCAAGCAAGATGTTCATTCAACTATTTCCTCGATGCAATCCCATTCTTATTTGCTGGCAGCCATAACAAAACAGCACAAGGTCAGCAGGCGACAAACCAAAAAAGAGGCACTTCTTTGAAGATAACAGATTGGCTATTAAAGTCCTATCTTTGGCTTCTTCGATAAACTGGCTCCCTTTCATTAACTGATCAAATCTTCAACGTATCATATACGTATTGTATGAAACAACCCTGAAGAAGTTGCTATGAGAAAATTGGAGTGCTCAGCACAACAGGACAGCTGGCACATGGAGAAAAATGTGTTTAAATCATTGTGCAAGATTAAAGCACAATGAGAGTCAATAATAAATAAAAAACTGTGACATTAAGATTTTATTTATTTAGTAGAAGGAACACCGATATTCACAGAAGGCAACACTTCCCTTACATTGTCCCTCGAGACGGACGGATGCCAACAACAATGAATATATGAGAACACAGGATGCCATGAATCCATTCTCCTATCGTAATGGATTTCCTGGTGGTACTAATCCCAATTCACATTGGCATCCAAAAACACGTGGGATGCATAACAGCAAATATTTTTCTACAGTCCAAAAATGAGTGTTCCAGTGATAAGGAACCTATAACACTTAAAAATGATTCAGTACAAAAAGGCCAAAACCTTTGCCACTCACCAAAATCTTCAGTGCTAGCAGAGGAGTTAATAACTTACCAGTCAAAAGAGTTTGAGTCCATGTGCCAAATCGCCCATAACTCTACCATGGTTCATTACTTTCATTAATGTTTTGTTATTGTTGTTGAAATAGAAATGGAAAGTGCAAGGAGGTCTGATTAGGATCCCACCATGTCCATGGTCAACCCTTTCCTCCTGCACCATTGTGCTGAAAAAAACACACCCCCTCCCCAAATTGCTATTAGTTCTAGGACAGGACTAACACTCTGTGATTTAAAGCAGGCTATAGTTCAGAATTTAATCCATAAAAAGACAGCCTTTTTGTTAGTACTATTCTATATGGGGGGCAGGAGGAATAATTAGATGAATAAAGAAATGCTTCTGACCATGTCAGAATCTCTACTGCCTAATTCTGATAGAAAGAACAGCCAGAGGGATGGTAGGATTTAACTGTCATCAGCAATCAGAATTTTAACCAATGGCACACTATAACCAAGCAAGCTTCTTCACAGGCAACTTTATAGTTTTGTCTTGCAGCAGAGGTACTTCACTGTTTCTGTGAAGCAGCACCATGCTACATACTGAGGAACAACTGCACATTTTAAGCAGAATCTCCTCGTCAGAAGTCATTGGAGAAAAATAGCTCCCACCTATGGTGAATTACTAAGCTAAAGTGCATACTTTCTTCTATCCACCCCCCAAAAACCCAATTCTCTTTTTTAGTACTGTTCTCATTCCTTACTGAAACTACTGCATTCCTTATTGCAGAATATGCATGTCTAGAACTCTAGTTGAAAATTATGATGATTGATTTAAAGATCGAATTGTCTTGAGAAAGACTCTTCCATCAAGCTCTGAGAGGATGCCTGAAGGAATAATGCTCCATGATTTTGGAGCATCAGATAGAAAGGTAGACCAGGGAAGAGTCTGCTGCAAAAAGAAGACTGCCTATTGACAAATTACTTTATGAGACACCAGTTCCAGGTTATCTTTAGCAAGCAACACAATTCATATATCCACATCATTGTAGTGGTTATTAGAATTTTATTTCATGCTTGCATTCACAAATATTTAAGCTTTCAGAATTTGCTGTTTAGCTTAATCATAACATAATCACAGGATTAAGTATGCTGAATTTAAGCTCAAGGTTAATACCATGACCAAACAATATTAGTTTTATGTGCTGTCAAAAAGAAACCTCTTAGGAAACCCCCCAAAGACTTTTATGTATGCTGTTCACTAAACATAAAACAGATTGATGAGTAACATGGATCATTTGTTCTTCGGGGAAGCACAATGAATTCTATACAATTATGTACTGTAACAAATGCCACATGAAGTACTTCATAAATTCCCTAAATTCTGGAGTGTTTGAAGATCTAAGATTCACTATTTTTTCATAAATACAGAAGCATCCTACTATGTCAAGCGAAGGACATGATAAACACAAATCATTATACAGTGGTATCTCGGGTTACATACGCTTCAGGTTACAGACTCCACTAACCCAGAAATAGTATCTTGGGTTAAGAACTTTGCTTCAGGATGAGAACAGAAATTGTGCTCCGGCGGCACAGCGGCAGCAGGAGGCCCCATTAGCTAAAGTGGTACTTCAGGTTAAGAACAGTTTCAGGTTAAGAACGGACCTCCAGAACGAATTAAGTACTTAAACCGAGGTACCACTGTATATCACCAGGCCTTGACATTTTTTTCTCCATCAACATTTACAAGATGGCTGAGAGCACTGGTGGTGAATTGGGTGTTATAAACATCATTTTGCCCCATTGGCTGCATAGCTCTAACCTGTTGTATATAATGGCCTTGCACAGAATGGAAGTATATAGGGTGTTCCCCTAGCCAACATGTTAGGTCATATAATGCTACTGTAGGTGTCACAGAACACTTATATGCACCTCTCCCAGATTTCAGTTCTTACAATCACTCTAAAAATTGGGTAAAGAAAACCTTTTCAACAATACACAACATAGAAAATAAGTTTAAAAAGTGTGACTGATGAGGTTAAAATACTTGCTCGACAAACTTGTATATTTATAGCCTTATCATAACATATTGCTTTTTAGAAAAATGAGATGAGCAAAGGCAAAATTACTCTCCGATCTGAACTGGTTGAGAATATGCTCCTCCTACACTCTAAAAGAACATATTCAAAATAATTTTCCATTGCAATTCTGTCTTTCTATTATCCCCGCAAAAGTCTTTGTGTGTGATATATTTATAGATGTTGAACAGTGAAGCCTCATGCAATAGTTGACTATCAGCTTCCATCACCAAATAAATGGAACCCAGTACTCTTAATAAGTAGTATCACAAGGCAATGGCAGCCCAATGGGACGATGTGTCACAGGTCATGAAAGTACAGTATTGCACTGGCTGCCAGGGAGCTACTGGGCCTAATTCAATGTGTTAGTCTTAGCATATGCAACCCTAAATGGCTTGGGATCCAAGTACAGTGGTACCTTGGGTTAAGTACTATTCGTCTGGAGGTCCATTCTTAACCTGAAACTCTACTTAACCAGAAGCACCACTTTAGCTAATGGGGCCTCCTGCTGCCGCCACGCTGCTGGAGCACGATTTCTGTTCTCATCCTGAAGCAAAGTTCTTAACCTGAAGCACTATTTCTGGGTTAGCGGAGTGTGTAACCTGAGGTGTATGTAACCCGAGGTACCACTGTACCTAAAAGAGTTCTTTCCTTAGTATCAAACACCCTTAGTATGATTACGTACTTACTGTTGATGTCACCAATAGGGGCTGCTTGGTTGGCACTGACATGTAAAAGGGCCTTTTCATTGGTGGTTCCGCATTTGTGGAATGCCCTCCTCTAAGTAGGTGCATCGTAGTGAGGAGGAATTTGAAAACATTCCTAAATAATGGCCGAAGAATACTGTACACCTGGCAACCATGAGATCACTGGATGAAATTGTGTTTTTAACTGTGAATCTTTTTACAGTGTTGTAACTGTTCTAGAATGCTTTTATTTTCTTTTAATTGTGTGAGTGTGTATTGCCCAGTGTAAGCTGGTAGCCAATAAATGACAGCAAGAGCCACAGTTGAGGTTCACTGGGACTGCATGTTCCATCTCTTTCTTAAAACCATTTTAACTCACCCAGAACCTATTACAGTGGTACCTCTGGTTACGTACCTGGTACAGTGGTACCTCTGGTTACGTACTTAATTCGTTCCGGAGGTCCGTTCTTAACCTGAAACTGTTCTTAACCTGAAGCACCACTTTAGCTAATGGAGCCTCCCGCTGCTGCTGCGCCACCGCCGCCCGATTTTTGTTCTTATCCTGAAGCAAATTCTTAAGCCGAGGTAATATTTCTGGGTTAGCGGAGTCTGTAACCTGAAGTGTATATAACCTGAAGCATATGTAACCCAAGGTACCACTGTTGTAAGATAGACTGTAAATCTAATAAGCAACAGTTTAGAAGTTAAGCCACAAGCTGATCAATAGCCACCAATACAGGATGTACTGATCTTCTAAAAATCTGTTTTCACCCAAGTTATGGCACTCCTTTGCTGGCATTCTCTTGTGAACTGTATTTGTTCCATCATCTATATTGAGCTTAATTAGCATGTCTATAAAAAGATACCGCTAATACTCACTGACACATGCCAGGAAACACTATGATACCTCCTGAGGTGAGGGAGATATTAACAAGCTAACTTGCTCTAAGAATATGTTTTGGCCTTTCATTACCTCTTGAAAGCTGAGAGAATAAATATGCCATTTTTTGGGGGGGAGAAGGAGAAGTACTATGACACACAGAATGCACATAGCATTTTAATAATTTAAAAGAAGAATTCTACGTTCTTCATTAGCTACATCAGCAGGAAATGCTGATGATTCAAAGACCTTCCTTAAAAGGGAACAAATCTTTAAAGTGCAACAAAATTTAAGAGTTTACCCAGGATAACTCATAGTCAGCCTGTACTTTGAATATGTAGGGAGTTATACCGGAGAGAAATAAAGGGGGGAAAAACATTTTCCATCTTACAAGTGTTATAAAGTACAAACGGCAACACACTGCTGGAAAAACGAAACCTATTGGTCATAATTATGCCGACTATGATAAGAACAATACAGTGTGCACATCAAAGGGAAAGACTAATTACTTTTTTGCCCACCGATCTAAATCGCAGTTAAAGGTTACTAAAAATCTCTGTACCAAGCCACTTTGCCTCTCCCCACTATCATGAGGCCTATGGGGTTAAATTGTAGTTAAAGTTAGTTATTATTTTTGTGCTAAACAATTACTGCTTGAAATTTTATTTTAAAATTCAGTCAGTCATTGGGATTTTTCAACCGCTGTACATATCAGTCGCAATACAAATTTACTGACCTCACTGAGGTAAATAAAGAAGGAGCATGTGGATCCATCAACACCGTAACTTGCGTAACAAGGATCAGATCGCCACATATCTTTCATCCACTAGAAGATAAAAAACACACACATACAGTCAACAAATAAGGGGTTTATAGGTCTAACTACAATACCAACCATACATATATAATATGGGTGAACTGGTAGAAAGCAGCATCTGAGATCAGCAAAGTCAGCTGTGGCCATTAATTATTACATCATGTTAATATTTCATGCATGAACATGTAGAATAACTTCAGTGTTAATCAAGGCATCAATATATGGTTTACTGCTGTGCACGCAATGTAAGTGGACCATTCTATATACGGGGCTTTTTCAGGCTAGGAAGCTGCCTTATATCAAATCAGACCATTGGTCCACTCAACAAATAAATGCAACAGGAAATTAGTCTTACTTTTATTTTGCCCTCACAGTGGGGGAAGCCATCCATGGGAGGCAATTCACACTGTTCCTGGGCTCCATTAATGAGATCTGAGAGAGAGAGAGAGAGAGAGAGAGAGAGAGAGAGAATGAATATGATTCAATAATTGTAGCACACTTCATAACATATTCATACTTCATCTCAACTGGCTGTGCAGATGGATCACCACCCAAATCCCAACTGAATTCTAAAAATGAGCACTGCCTCCCCCCCCCCCCCCGGCCCCCAAGAACGGAGAATTAGAAGCAGGCCATACAATCAGGTAGGAATAAAACTGAATGTGCAGCAATTGTGCTCAAACAGAACAGGTTGTTAAGAATAAAAAAATGGAAATAATTCCTCATCATTTATAATTAAGCACAGCCAAATTCCTAAGCAGAAATGCAATTAATCTATTTGTTAAACTGAAGTACAGCAATCATTCAATGAGCAGTTGAGAGTCAAATGTTTGACAAACCTCAGAACACAGATGCAAGCTTAATTCATTTTAAGGCTGCATTCCCTATTATCACTGCATGGAGCACATGCATTTACAGTGGCACACATTATTATGGGTATGAAAATAAAGAGAGAGACGGGATGTTGGTCAGAACCTTGGGATCTGAACACCAGAGATTTCTTTCTCCTTGTTATCTGGCTCTACCCAGTCCTCATGTGATTCCGAAAGTCATGTGTGAGGAGTTTGTGTATACACATGGGACTTTGTGCAGAGGACAAAGGCTAGTGGCTTTTGATGATCTTCCCATCCCATGTTGGGACAGCCCCATGACTATCAGCCTAACCACATATTGCATACCTTGACCTCATGTTCTTGATTAAACATAAGTTTGATGATTTGGTAGTAGGAAGTTCTTTTTCATTTCAGTGTCATGGTCACCCAGCCCATTTCCTTGTGAGGTTTAGGTTCATAGATGTTTCTAACATTTGCAGGTGTGGTGTGCCTATTAAAATGCCCTGCCCCCGGTGGCTGATGGACATGTTTGGCTCTCATGAGTAAACCAAGGACAAGGAACCTGCAGCCCCCCCAATATGTTGTGGACTACATCTCCCATCATCCACGACCACTGGTCATGCTGTTTTCGGCTGATGGAAGCTGAAGGCCAACATTTATCTGGTAGGCCACAGGTTCTTCATCCCTACAATAGTCCATCTGTGCAATGCAGAAATAACTCAGGCAGTTGATTCAATCACTACCCAACCACACTCTCCTCTACTACTGCAAAGAACTCAGCCTGCTCCCCCACCCCAAATTATTAATCCAGGATGTTATCCAATGTTGTTCACTAACACAAGGAATAAATCAGTGGAATGCCTCCTAGTGGTGCAGCAATAAAACTGCTAGCATATTTGCAAAGTTAAGCAGGGTCCAGTATGGTTTCAAATTGGATGGGGAAGTGCAGGTTGCAGGAAGTTGGACTACATAACCCTCAGAGTCTCTCTCAACTCTAGATTTCTGGGGTTCCATGGAGTAACTCCTGCAGTTCCATACTCTAAACCAAATCCCTCGCTACACTGCAGTCTTTTCAGAAGGCCCCGAAGATTTATTTTCATCTGAACATCTAGGCATGGTTAGCAGGGTGACGGTGTAACTCAATTACACTCTCTCCAGCCCTGCATTTTATATGTTAAGTGTCCATTTGTAGTGTTTTAGATTTGGTACTAAATATAGGTGGTGGAAAACTTGATTCAGTTATGACCTCCAGAATGGCACATTAGTGTGCCTACTTTGTTTCGGCAATGGCAGCATAGCAGCAATAGTTTTCTGCACCCATTGTCTCCTTGGGGGGGGGGTCTTTCAGAAGAGTTGTGCTATATAAAATGTGAAGGGACTCTTTAGCATATGAATATCACCTCAAGGCACAAGTATAGCCATTTCCAACCAATGCATCTCCTAGCATATTAAAATGGTTCAAGCTTTATTTAAAATATTGTTGTATACAAACTATAGAATAGTGTAGGCAGCAAAAGAAGAGTACACAAAATTAATACCAAACCAAGGAGATAGAACGCTACTGTTAAGTACTTGCATACATAGCTTTTATGCTATGATAAAGCTCGGGTCATAACAGGAATGCTTAAATAAAACATAACACACACAGAGCACCAGATGTATCAAAACAACATGTCAAGGCTTGTTTGCAAATGACATTGACTCAGCTGGAAGTTATCATGAAGGTGGTGTATCAAGGACAATAAATGGGGCTTTGCTTGAAGGGAAATGACCTCTCTGCCTCAAAGTCCTTGGAACTACAGGAGGGAGAACTGAAAAGGCAAGTCTTGGTAACAACAATGATTGCTGTCAATTCAATCAGATTCCCAACAATTAAGAAACATAATTGAAGCCAATATCTGATGAGTTTGAGCTGGACAGCTGACATTTTGACTACGGCTTTAGCAAGCATAAAAAGCCTATGTAGGGTCACTAATTTAGCTGAGTCCTATACTTGTCCTTCAGTACACAATCTGCAAGCTAATTCAAAGAGAAGTTTGCAAGAGATTCATTATAGATTTTTCTGTCATGGGCTTGAATAGAAAATGACCTTTCTATTTATAATTTCTAGATTCCCTACCCTGCAACAAGGGAGAAAGAAATAATTCACACACACACACACACACACATCCCCCCTAGAGATCTGGCTGAAAAGAGTAGCTTGAAGACTGCAGGAGAAGATGCAAAATTTCAAGGAGGAAATATTCACTTTCACTATCCTTTGCAATAGGAACCATGCTTACTTCTCACTTTCTGATGCAGGTAGCGTATGGGGCTGTCTGCCAGGCACTGGTTCTGGTTCAGTGGTCTGGAGGATCAGAAACCAGATGCAGGCACAGGCATTCTACCTCATATTTCCTCCTCTCAGCTTCCTATGCAGCATTAAATTTACCGTAACTTGCTATGAAACCAAAGTCAGCAACTGTGGTGAGCTCTGGCCCTTAAAATGCAACAACAACAACAACAATGATTTTCAAAGCAAGCAATGTAGGCATTTTGAAACCACAAGGTGGGAGAAACAGGTGTTTTTAGGAAATGCAGAGAGAACTGAAATGTATGCAAACATGGGTGGGTATTCAGACAATCCTTATATATCTTGCTTCTATGCGTTGATAAAATCAGGGCAGCTTTTTGAGCTCAGACACTTTCTCACATGCATAAAAAGTTAGCACCTAAACTAGGAAATCTTACATTAATTTAAACACATTGAAACCCCTGATTCAGGCGTTGCCTTCTCTGTGAAATAAGGGATGAAGAAGAAACACATAACCCAAAGACACACTTCCAGTGATACAGCATGAAGAGATAAGACCAGGAGGAGTTATTCAAAACAACATACTAAACTTCAATTGTTTAGGAACATGAAGTGTATTGCAACTTCCTGAACAAAACAATACTGTCTTGTATATGCATGAAGCAAAAAAAATATATAAATCCTTCTCTTTATAGTCAAAGATAATTGACTAATTACAAATGCAACTAGTATTTGAGATGGAGTTGCAGGTGCTTCAACCTACGGTACCCAAGAATACATCATTTGACTAGCTAACAAATAAGGTGGGGGGGGGGGAACCATCAACATACCAGAGAAGAAAAAGGAATACTAACTACAAATAGAAATAGCACATTGGTCTCAAATCAAAGAAAATATCAGGTTCCTCCAGAAATTGCTGAGTAATATCCAATCCTATAACGCAATGAACAGAATTACTCTCAACATTCTGAGAAAAATCATTGCATAAGAGCACACGCATGCACGCACGCACACACCCCCCCCCCCCGCAATTGGACCATTTGGGTGGAGACAAACATTACAAGGGAAAAATATGCTTTAAGCCTACACCTCACAATTCTGAACCAATCCAAAGTATTAGACGGGTGTTTTCCTGCATTAGTAGTCTTTTGTTTGATATACTCACCAAAAAAGGTAAAAATAAATAGGGTTAGGTAGAATAATGATGTCATATTGTTTATCATTACTTTGTGGAAGCAAAGCATGAAGCATCTGCCAGCTCCAAGATACGTTGGAAGGGTATTCATCCACATGGGCATATCAAAACTTGCAATTCTATCCTCCCGTCTTGACAAGCTTTTCATGATTGCTGCCTAATAAGGTACACTTTCCCACCCACAAAGGGCACATCAAGGCTGTGATACAATACCATAGCCAAATATTTTAAGGTGAGCACAAGCTACACCATGTTAGGTCCATGGAACAACTCCAGCAAGGAAACAAATAGGTATCCTTTTATATGTTAAAGAAAAATGTAGTCAACATGTTTCAGCAATTCAGTGTGCAGGGTAGGTTCTCTCTAAAACCAGTTACCGGTAGGCAATACAATACAAGGAATGAGGAACAACAGGGTGTAATTTCATCACAATCTGCTTCTTTCGGTTCAATGACAGTAAGTCATTAAAAAAAAAAAAAAAAAGACTAGGGGTTGCATTTAACAAAGTCCTACTCAGAGTAAACCCATCAGACCTAAATGAGTCATAGCCATTAAAATGCAATGGATCTTCTCCAAGTAGGACCAGCATCCTAATACTATCCCAGAAATGTAATCATTTATTGGATTGGCTACCAGGTCTATACTCACAATGGTTCTTTAAAACCCTGACTGCTTCCATTTACTTCAGGGGTAGGGAACCTTTTTGACTCCACAGGTAAGATCCTTATCAGAATCAGCCTTGCAAACCAAAATTGACAGATATCATTACTATGGTGATGGTGATGATCCCAGCCTTCACCCTAAGAACCTAGGATGAATTATAAGAATGTACAATCAGGATACCTGGTTCTTGGTCAGATTTTGAAATATATTCTTTTACTGTATACAGTATGTGTGAATCTGCTTTGATTCTAATTTCCTTAAAATAAATCCAATTTTTTTTACGTATGATGCTGCAGCTTGGATTTAGCTTTCAGCTGCTGTCCTTGCTCAGCTTTTCCATTTCTGCCTTGCACTACTAAGATTTTGAAACTCGTTATTGCAGAGAGGGTGGCATCCATTTTGGCCCCAATACATTAGCTTGCGGCAAGCAGTAGCTGTTGGCGTGCTTGAATACAATTGCCTCATCCACTGTGGGGAAAACATGGGACGTTAATGAACAAAGTTTGTCTGGAACCTGGGTGCCACCACAGCATCTAAATCAACCAACATGATGCCCTCCACATGTTGTTGGACTCCAACTGTCATCAGCCCAAACCAACATGGCCAGTGATCAGGAATTATGGGAGTTGTAGTCCAACAACATCTGGAGGGCACCATGTTGGCTGCCCCTTTTCTGAGAACCTGCTTTCAATGCTGTCTGAAGGCAACCACCTTGCTCAAGCTAAGCAGGACTGGATCCAGTGAGCTCACTGGTGGGAGCCCATCTTGGGATTCTTCTGCATTGCATTTATCATGGCTGTTCTATAAATATAATAAATCAATAAAAACACTAGTTTTGTGTTACTAGGAGAGACTGCACTTATGATTAGACTTTTCCATTTGCTTTCACTCATTTATTGCAGACATGCCCATTTCCTTTTGAAAATTAATATTATGTGTCAACTCTTCAGAGTTCCTACAAAACTCTTATTGTTTTGTCTCCTCCCAAACCCAAAACTATTTCTGTCTTGAGAACAAGTGCCCAAAGATGAAATTCACATATAAGCTGAGGCAGCATTAATAGTTACTTTATAACCTCTTTTCTTATTTATACACTCATTTTTTTCCCTTCAACTCACAAAAAGGGGCTTAGGCAGAAGCAATATGAATTATGAAAACCTTTTCTTTTTGAATGAGATGGTAAAATGCTTCACAGTTCCATGCCAACAGAAGCATTAATGGCTTTTTGGGAAGAAATAAAAGTAAATTCCTTCTGTTCTCAAAAAATACCTGCTGAGCTAGCAGCCTTCCATTAACACTTGACTGAAATAATGCAACTTTTAAAATGTTCAAGTAAGTGTCAAGTAGTTAATCCCCAATACTGACTGCAGACCACCTACAGCACATTTCAGTTTTTCTAATACATATTTATCACAAGAGCTTTAATAGTTACAGACAGGGCTGTCACCACCATGACCCAATCAGGCAATTTTCCATGTTCTTTGAAACCAGTTGCCCTCCAAAGTTATTGGATGCAAGCCTCCCAAATGAAATGGATATGAATAAGAAAATTAACAACAATATAGGTGAGCAAAATAGTATAAGCAAACAACATAGCAGTAAATAACACCTTCATACTTAGTTCAACAGTTAGTAGCTATTCAGGTAATAGGCAATGCAGAATTAACCTTATTGTAAGGATTTTCTGGGGGATCAATAGTAAAGGGCTATGTATTAACAGAGTTCCTATGCTTCAAAGACCTCATGTGATTAACTTCAAAACAGAGCTGAAATGCCACCATTTCTTAAATGGTTGGTTATTGACATGCACTTCTTTAATGAAAAAGATTTTGGTGTACTCTGTGCACTAAAAGCAAGAAAGATGTGATCAGCAAATATATTACTGCAACATTCTAATCATATGCTCATGGCAGACCTTTGAAGAGTCAGGAAGCAGTGCAGCTTCACAGCAACTCAATCATGCAAGGTCACACCTTTATCTTTTGTGAAAGAGATCTGCCCTCCTGTTCTCTCAGTACAAACTCCATGCTTCGAGTGATCATACAGTCACAGAATTGTAGGGTCATCTAGTCCAACCCCCTGCAATACAGGAATCTCAACTAGAACATACATGACAGATGGCCTCCTAACCTCTGCTTAAAACCTCCAAGGAAGGAGAGTCCACCATATTCCAAGGTAGTCCATTCCACTGTCCAACAGCCCATACTGTCAGAAAGTACTTCCTGAAGGTATCAGAATCTCTTTTCTTGTGACTTGAAGCTATTGGTTCAGATCCTAGCCTCTGGAGAAGGAGAAAACAAGCTTGCTCCATCTTCCATGTGACAGCCCTTTAGATATCTGAAAGTGGCTACCATATCTCCTCTTTACCAGGCTAAATATATTGAATTCCCTCGACTGTTCATCATGAGGCTTGGTTTCCAGACCTTTTATTATCTTGTTTGCCCTCCTCCTGTGCACATGTTCCAGCTTGTCAATATCCTTCTTAAATTGTGCTGCCCAGATCTAGACACAGTACTCCAGGTGTGGTCTGACCAAGGCAGAATAGGTTGAGAATATCATTTCACTTGATCAGGACACTAGACTTCTGATGATGCAGCCTAGAATAGCATTAGCTTTTTTGCTGCTGCATCACAGAATATTAAGTTGGTATGATGTTACTGTGTTTGACTAGTATATGCAACACATCTGATCAAATCTCACTATAAGCATAAACCCCCCAGTTCCCAGTCTTCCACAAGCCATTATACTTTGGTTCTGATTTCATAAAATGGGATGATTTAGCTGTTTCAAATGAGTTTCATTTTTGAAGAAGCACTGCAAAGCTAATGCTTCTTCAAAGTTCTATGAAGCGTGAAATACATAACATGAATAGAAATTCATAGTGTCATACGCCGGTGGGACAACAGACAGACATAACAAGCTAAAGAGCTTAGAGGAAACTACAGCATGTTGTTGAAACAGGCAGCTCATGTGACACATCATGCAAAAAGAAGAACATTGCTTTGTAAGGGGAAAGAGTCAAGACCTATGTTTTAAACATGGTTCTATAAAATTGTCTCTTAGTATACATAAGACCTAATGCATTGCAAGGTCAAGGTGCCAAAAAAAGAAACAAGAAAACAAGAAATCAAATTTTAGCTCCAAATAATGTAGTATTATTTGTACAGTTGTATCTCGGTTTTTGAACAGCTTAGTTCTCAAACATTTTGGCTCCCAAACGCCGCAAACCTGGAAGTGACTGTTCCAGTCTGTGAGCCATTTTTGGAAGCCTAACATCTGACGGGGCTTCCGCAGGTTTAGATTGGCTGCAGGACCTTCCTGCAGCCAATCAGAAGCCACACTTTTGTTTCTGAACATTTTGGAAATCGAACGGACTTCCGGAACAGATTCTGTTCAACTTCCAAGGTACAACTGTTTATCTTAAAAATGAAATATCCATATGGTGCAATATCCACTGATGTCTGCCAACTTGAACAATTGAAGTCTGCTTGCACAATGGGAGTCTGGGTTTCTCTCCGTCTCTCGTTCAGTTGCTCCCCTTGGGAAACTCTAAGATCTGAGTGTCTTATAATCTGCTACTTATTGTTCAACAAATTATGCATCTTCTAGATAGCACTCTTCTTTAAAACTTTAAATACTTTTAGTAACTTTTTTATCACACCGTGTGTGGTAATCATAGACACAACTACAAAAATAAAAAGGTGGTCTAAGTGTCACATAGCAGATCTTTTATAAAGAAGCAAAAACACCCTTATCACATTTCCCGTGTTCTCTGAAGCTTAAACATTCCTCCAAGGGGGTAAAAAAACCACTCACAATTGCTCAAATTGATCTGTATCACATCTGTTATGTGCAATCTTTTAAAAACAAATTCCCTTTACTGACATGTTATTTATATTATTGCCCTGCACCAGAAAGTGGTAAAATAATGGCATCAACTTAAATCTGAATTCTACACTAGATATAAAAGACAGACACATAATTGTGTGCCTCATGCTTGCCAAGAGAAACAAAAATGTTTAAGGGTTTTGTTTTTTTTTAAAAAGGTGGATTCTCTGATCTGGTTTTATTATCAATACAGAATACAAAAGCTATATAATTGCATACCTTTTCAAGTTACTTAAACAAAGGGATTACATAACATCACAGGTGGGCACATGTAGCAGGTGGGCTGCTTTATTTTACATGGTTGATCACTGATCAACCGGCTTCCTTGCATTAACCTTCTTTAGCAAAGCATGTTTGCAGATTAGATAACTTTTAAGTCACAGGCACCAGCATTAGTTAAAACTCATTGATGTCACTAAACCAGTTCACTTAATGCTGGTTATGCAAGAATCATAGCTTTAACTAATGCATACCCATGAAATCTAACTTCTCAGTAGTCATGCCCGCCCTGTGGATTGCCCTCCCATCGGATATCAAGGAAATAAACATCTATCTGACTTTTACAAGACATCTGAAGGCAGCCCTTTAATGTTTGAAGTTTTTGTGTTTTTTGTGTTTTAATATTTTGTAGGAAGCTGTCCAGAGTGGCTGGAGCAGCCCAGTCAGATGGGCAGCATATAAATAAAACAAACAACTAACTAAAATGTATGGGAAGACCCTGAGCCCATGAATGAATATAAATGCTAAGCATTATTCATTAGAGGGTTGAAGCCTGTTTACTCAGACTAGGAGCTCCATTGAGACTACTAGGACTTAATCACTAGTATGACTGCAGCCTAAGTCGTATACAAAAGTACATTAGGATCAGACAAGAGGTGCACTTTCCTTCAGTTAAGATTTGACACCAAAGACTGAAGTCCATTGCCATAGGATGCCAACAGAAGGATCAATTCATACCATCTTGGATATTTGATACTGTAAAACAGAATTTAAAAAAAGGCACAGCAACTTTCACACCCACCTGCAACATTGAGTTTTTCAGCTGCTCCTGAACTGGGAGTAGCAGTGGAGGTACTATTTGTGGAGTTTGCACCTGTGCCATTGATTACAAGGTTCTCCACTTTAGACTCAAGCTTCCCAATGCGTTGCAGGATGTTGTCTAGTAGGACGGCGAGAGTTTTCTTCAGATCTAAGTTAAGAAAAACAAAGTCAGTTAATCTTACACAGAACAACATATACCAGGAAATATACCCATTTGGTAAAAGTAACAGGTTTGCAACAAACCCTTCCAACCCTCTAATTTCTTACCTAAATATTTCCACAGATCCTCCTTAACTACCTAAGTGTGTTTCTAAGGCTAAAGGGATTCTACAGTCATATGCCGTCAATATGGTTTATTATAATAATGAACATTTACAGACAACAGTTATGTTTTTTCTAACTACAGAGATATGCACCCTCTTAACCCCCCCAAAAGAGTATTTCAATACAAAGTAAAAGGCTACCTTTCATGGGGAGGGGATGCACTTTATAACTTGTCAATTTCATCTGTATACCATCTCAACTTATCCATATGTGCAGTTTCTAACTGTTTAAATAGCTATTGTTCTTAATAGATGGGGTTGCTAAATGTCACCAGTACTGTACTGAGCAACAATAATATTTGCCATACTTGAAAAGGTTAACAATCAAACTTTCACTCTCTTTGTTTAACACATCTTGTATATGATGTATGAATAACATCAAATAACTCCTGTTACTTGGTTGATTATCTGAGAACCTTGCACCCAATAACTTCAGACCTTTGGACAACTACATGTTGTAAGTCAGCATCCATTCTACCACATATTTTGCAGCTTTGTACACTAGAGTAGCAGTGCAGTTATGAGCACTAGCAGTTCTAGCTCAGACTGACATGAGTACTTCTAGTGGCCTTATTAACTCAATCCACTATTCCTGTACTTCAGTTTCCGTCACTGATCTAGAAATATGTAAGCAACTACCCTATCTTATACACCTCTTAAAGATAACTTAAATTAGAGGAGATTGCAGGGACCTTGCTCCACCCTGCTCTTTTTTATTCCCATGCCACATGTCATCTGAACTCAGGCTTGTGGTTAAGCTCTTTCTTCAACACAAGCTGTAGCCAAGAGCAAACTTTTGTGCACTCCCAGTAAGCCATGGTTTGGCTTGCTACATCGTGAAAACCAGAGCATAGCGTGAAATACTTGGAGAAGAAAAAGCAGCATTATATTACAACATCTTACAATATTTTTCCAACTGCAAATTAATTTCCAAATTTACCACTAGAAAGTGATTTCGGCTGGAAATTTGACCTGTGGTAATAAAAAAGCTGATGGTTGGATAGTGTTTTCGAGGTTACCAGCATGAGTTTGACCAAACTGCGGGAGGCAGTGGAGGACAGAGGTGCCTGGTGTTCTCTGGTCCATCGGGTCACGAAGAGTCGGACACGACTAAACGACTAAACAACAACAACAATAAAAAAGCTGCATTATTGGGGGAATTTTCTGCCTTTCTTTCTCCTGGAATCGGAAGCACTCTTACGTCCTATCTCAGACTTTTTAAAACCTTCAACAGACACTACTTGACAACTCCCCATCCTTTGAAACCACAGAAATCAGAAATTATTTCCTTGTGGGGAGAGAATTAAAGCAAGTTTTCTGAAGCAGTCCACATATGTGATGACTGAACAATGCAGATGCAGAAGATCTGCAACGGTTATAGCTAACAAGCCAAATGAAGTGAACATTTGGTCCAGGCAAGTTTCTAATGTAGGCAGGTTGCTATTTTTACAAACACCCTCAGGAAATGTACATGGTTCCCTTGCGACTTAGGATCAAGGAATAAAGGCTTTGCTTTCAGAACAGCCTTTAGCACCCCATATGCCTTAGTGGATCTTCTTTTAGTGTTAATTTTTTAAAAGGCTCCTTGTGAGGAGGAAAGCAGCACATCATCACCATGCTCTAAATTTGTTCCATTCAAGTGCCAGCCTAGCACAGATTCTGCTTGGTTTGCAATACACAGTAAAATCACAATGCAAGCTACCATAGCCTGGAGGCTGCCACAGACAAACATGAGTTACAGAACAAGGGATACTTGTTACTTCAGCTACAAAGCGATGCAAGAGTCAGCTGCCTAGGGGATGGTGGCCTCAACCTTTCAAGCAAATGCATTCACAGAACCACCAGCATCTTATCGGAAAACGAGACAAAGGTATACAAAAGCAGCATGGCACCCTGGCATCTCTGGCACCAGTTCTAAAGAAGGGCTTTCATTCCTAACAGAGGAAGGGGAAGAAGATACCCGAAGCAGTAAATGAATGGCTGTAAGCTCTGACTTGTGTGCATCACAACTCCCTTCTCCTTTGGCAAGATTAACAGACAAACCAAGTTAGATCCCGCAATGATAAGATAGTGATGGGGAAAAGGACCATTGTAAGTGAAAACAAGGTGAACAACTAATTGGCATCTAGCTTTCCAAAGCGGCAGGTGCCTTCTGGCAAAACAAACAAAAAGGTCAGAAAATGAAAACCAATGTACAGGGAACACACACAGGCACACTGCATTTAAAGGGGCACTGCACATATTCACTGCACAAAATTCTCATTGAAGTATAAGATTACAATTAAAACCTAGGTATGTTCCCAACCTGTAAAAGGGAAGAATATTATTCAATGCACTTTACACATATGAAGTGAATGGCTTGATCTGATAAACAACCAAGACAGCCTTTGCCAGACTGGTGTCACCTACATGTTTTGGGCTACAACCCCCATCAGGTGCAGCCAGCTCAGCTGTGCTGGCTCAAACTGACTGCAGTTGGAGTCCAAAATATCTGGAGGGCACTAGGTTAGCAAAGACCGATCTGATTCATCACTTTCAATATATCTTGGGATATACGCTTTCTTGGTGCATGGTTAAAGGATCACTTATATAGCTGGCGTTTAATTACGTAATATTGTGCTAAAGCTACATATATTTTAGTATTTTATTTGAATATATCTTAGTATTTGATGAGAACGGCAAGCCTGGTTGGGACACCTTTTATTGTCTGTGCTGCCCATAATGTGGAAACTTCTTAAAAACTTACCACACTGCCTTAATTGCAATGAATAATGGATGCTACAAACACTGTGAACTTGCAATGGTATTTTTCAGCTCATAATGTTCACCTCAAATATTATGCTCTTGTTGTAGGCCTGAGAGATCTTTTGAGTTAGATTAAAGCTTAAGCAGAGACCTTCAGCCCTCTTATCCTGCCTCCTTTCCCCTCCCTCCCATATCTCCACTTACTTACTTCTATGGGAGCGGGAGAAGAGAGAAAGGTTTCTGTACCCTTTTCCTGTCTAATGCCCAGTATGATGCTATGGCTGCATGCCAGACAAATAAGCACATGGAAATGCTGTTTCCCAGCACTGCTTGTGTTTGGCTTGCAGCCATAACATTGTACCAGGAAGGGGGAATATTTCTTCTACATCATTCATTCCCCTAACGCTGCTCCTCAAGGAAAGTAGAGAGTTTGGTGGTAGGAAGAGGGAGGCAGGTGCTCAGCATATGGGAAAAAGAAACTGGGTTTTGAGACCAGTTATCAAGTCTGGCAAGGATGGTTTCTTCCCATCACTACCAGTCTACTGCTTAGAGAAATTCCACATACTACATGTAGTTCCATGCTTATTTTTTTCCAGGCTCTTATTCACATTATGCAAAACATTAACATTAGTTTCTTAACCTTTCCACAAATGCACACAAACCCCATTCAACATTCTCCCCCTCCCCATAAGTACACCTTGTTTCCATCAAAAGGCAGAAAAACAGGTAAAAGGGTTAAGAAACCCCTGTAGTCAGTGTTGGTTTTATGCTTCAAAATAGAAGATTCAAAGTGTACATTGCATAAAGACAAAGAAAAAGTCTGATGTAATCCCATAACAACACACATTGTACAATCCTTCCCTGAGATTGTTGCCTTATAGAAATCAACCACTGACTTTTTTTAAAATGAAAAAAGGGATTGCACAGAGAAGAAAAGCCTTGCTTAAGAGCTTAGGATCCACTTCTTACATGACAGTAACAGCATAAATACTAATATTCCCGTGGCTCTAATGAATTTCATGCAACATTAGAACATTGGAGGGGGATCGTGGAGGATGATATCTTATATTTTTTTTCCTGAATAAAGTCATGGGGCACCTTAAAAGACAAGGAAGGTTTACTGTAACTTTCTCAGGGCTGTGTAACTAACCTAAAATATGCCAGTAGTGGTTTACATGTGGAATTAAGTCGTGTAAAGTGAGTCCACTTTCAAAAGGAATGCATCTCTGATGTTATATGGCACTTCAGTAAATTTTGCTTGGTTCCCATGCAATTAAGTACTTATTTGCATGTGATTGATGGAAAACAGGGACACTATTTGGATTATCAGAGCCAATGTCACTTAAAATTAGAGGTGCGGGACATCAACACAGTGATATAAACAAGATTATGACCAGTGTAGCAACTATGTATAGAAAAAGCCTTTAGAGAGCTCCTGCATGTAGTTTGTGAATAAAACGTTTCTATGTGCATGTGTGCATTTGTGCACGTGTGCCTGCTCACACAAATACAGCACTGTTTTATCCAACTAGGCTTTTTCAGGGTACAATTGGTAGGTATTGCTCTTGGGAATTTTACAAATAGGTTTAACATAGTCTTACAGCTTTAGCTTTGCATTTTATTTTACTTCTTTTTGTACACCACAATATTTTTGAAATTTATTTATTGCGTTTATATTCCGCCCCTTCCTGCCAAAGGAACCCAGGGTGGCAAACACATCAATATAATTCAAATATTCCAGAAACAGTTAAAAACAATCACATGCTCTCAACCAATTATTTCAATGTTGCCTGGAACAGTATCTTTCAACCATCAAATGCCTGGGTAAACAGGAATGGGGGGGGGGGGATGACCTCCTGGTAGTCAATAATGAAAAGTGATGAGTGGTGGAAAGTTTCTAAATTCAATAAATAAATAAATGAAACAAATAAAACACAACACATACAAGTGAAGCCATGCATCCCATTTCTGGTACAACTTATTTTTATCTGTGGGCAGCAGCTGTGCCAAGGTTTTGGGTGGCTTTTGGTCTGAGCCACTTAATGAATTAAGTTTTTATTCTTCCCAAAACACAGAGGAACACATGCTCCTGATTCATTAGCTGAATGTGCCTTGCAGCAGAATCATAAAACAGTGAAACCCAAAAGGGCAGTCAGATCATCCCAGGAGAAGGTGCCAAGTGAGTGAAGCTAAAATCATGCTTTTGCTATAGTCAAAATCATCTCATTCCGAACCAGACAGATTGATCCAGTTCTGTCTTATCATATGAAATGCATACGCAAGGAATAGGACTCTGCATCTGATCAATCAAAATATTTGGTCACAGCTGTTCATAAAACATTGGTTTTGTTTCTTTTTAACAGATCAGTAAGGGCTATTGTCGTTTTTCTTCCGCCTATATCTAATATACTTTGAGCAACCCTTGTTCCTATCAATTGAAGTGACATACAAATGTTTAAATAATAGTGCTAGTTACAAAAAGGTAACCGAAGTGCATAATCTATTATTATCAATACCATTTATAGTAATTAATTATGAATTGCCAGGTTGGTTGGTAGTAGCACAAAGGTGAGACGTAGCCTCAGCCTTTACTCAGTCTTATAAGCACAGAAACAAAAAAACATCCCTTGCAAATAGAGAAGCTTGTTCATTTACACAGAGTTTGAACAGGTCTTCAAACATTTGCTTTGCTTTGCCCACCAGTTTTGGCTGTCATCATAAATGAATGCATAATTGTTCACCTTAACACTGACCTCATTTACACATGATGCTAAACTATGATTTGACATCAGGTGCAGGAGTCTTAGTAAAATATTTGGCTCAAGCACTTCCACCTCATTTCTCCCATGCAGTTGGGAGGAGAAATAAAATATGATTCAGTGTTACTTCCTCCAGTTCCTGAATTGTTCTTATGTACTGTGAAGGAAATGGACTATTCTGTTGCAGACTGTACTGTTATATAAAACTACAAATCTTGCATGTAGGTTGATCTGGGGATTATGGAACACTCCTAAGCCTAACCCCTAAGTCTGGGGTTCAAACTGGAAGGTGGAAAACTAACTGAGGTGGATGGCATGTAGCCCAGTGATGGCCAAACTTGGCCCTCCAGCTGTTTTGGGACTACAATTCCCATCATCCCTGACAACTGGTCCTGTTAGCTAGGGATGATGGGGGTTGTAGTCCCAAAACAACTGGAGGGCCAAGTTTGGCCATCACTGATGTAGCCTCTGATTTGGAGTTGGTATTTGACTGTCATAATTTCCATGAAATTGTGGAATGGGAGTCACAAGGTGACACAAGACAGAATAAAGTGAACAAAAAGGAAAAGGAAAATGAGAGACAAAAAGGAAATACCAAAGGTGGGGGGTGGAGTAGGAGGTGGTGAGAGAAAAAGAAAGGACAGACATAGTTAATAACAGAAAAAATGAGAAAGGAAAAGGTAAGGGTGGGGCCAAGAGTGGACTACAGTTTGAGGAGTACCGCAAGGCAATTAACAAGATATAGCTAAAGTATTACAACTTGACAATATTAACTACATCCACATTTTGCTCAACACAGCAATGTTAAGGTCTATGGAAACATTTTCACTAACCTTAAATCACACACACACACACAGTGGCATCTGGTTGGCCACTGCGAGAATGAAATGATGGACTAGATCAGCGGTTCTCAACCTGCGGGTCCCCAGATGTTGTTGGACTACAACATCCCTGAGTTGTAGCAAGGCCCTGAGCTCTGGCCTTGCTAGCTAGGGATGATGGGAGTTGTAGTTCAACAACATCTGGGGACCCACAGGTTTAAAAAGGCTGGACTAGATGATCATTTGGCCAGACCCTTATGTGGTTATCATTGCTCTAGTTCTGGTCTCATAGGTATCCAAATCAACACTGACTTTTGGATTTTGGCATACATAGGGAGACCCTCAGCGGCAGATTCTGAGCCACAGACATTCAGGCTTTTAAACAATGTATGGAGGGCATCACAATGACTATCCCAGGTCAAAAGGGTGCCCTGCAGCAAGATATGGCTGACAAACTGAAAAATCTCTCTTCCCGTCCCGAGTACAATGCCCTTCAAGCTGCTGGCCTGCCATTTTATCAGATATTTGCTATTCATCCAAATCTTCTGTAAGAGAAAAAGGTCTTGGAACTGAAACTTTTTGAGAAGCTGCTGCTCTCTGGCAAAAATGAAGGCTAGTATTTGGTTTTCAGCCAATGGAAAAGGTTGAGCTCACTGTGGTCATTGCCAGCTATTAATATGCAACTTCTTAGCTTTGAAAAACTTTTCTTGTGAAATAAAAAAAATAAAAAATAGAACGTCTGAAACACCACATTTCAACCACAAAGTGGGTGATGTTTCTTTGCCTAAACCACCTAAAGTGACATTTAAAGAAGTTGGGGAGTTCTTGCTGTGTAGTTATAAAAGCCTGATTCCTTATAGCCACTATTGTTGACACTTTGAGTCACCAAAATAAGGAACGGATTGGCAGAGCGGGGCAACGGGTGGGAGGATATGAAATGCATACTTAGCAATTAGGGCTTATTTGCCATAGCAAAAAATAACTCTGTTCCAAAACAGTGGGAAATTGTAGGGTTAATCTTGCTCCAGGAAAAAGTCTTACTATGTGATAATAGCAGTGCCTCCCCATTTTTTGAGATCTAGAACAAGAAGTACCTTCAACTTAAAGAATAGGAAGCTGCCATTGGACTATCTAGTCCAGCCTTCTACAATGACTGACAATGACTCTCCAGGGTTTCTCCAGCCCTACCTGGGGATTGTCAGAAGGTCCTACATATGAGTAGGAGTCCAGCAGAGACACATGCCCGACTGACATGTTCTCTCCCTTCTGGTCGGGCGTTCGCGAGATTCAAAAGCTTTATCCAGCCCGAACATCACAGCGCAGTCGCCAAGAGGCATCAGCACACTTCAGGATCAGCAGAGTATAGGCAGTCAGCGTTCAGACTCAGTAGCCTAGCAATTTGGCTAAACTACGTTTATTTACATATATACACTTGGAGCATAATAACTCAGCTCCTTCCTCTTCAGCATCAGACAGCAAAGAGAAAGAACAAAAGACAAAAATCCTACATCACAGAAACACAGTAATAAAAACATCATATCTCCATCACTTCCCACAATGTGGAATGAAAACATACACCGTCATGTGATAAAACCAATCCCATGACTGCAACACGGGGATCCTAACAGGGATGTCAGAGATTAAACCTGGGACTTTCTGCATGAAAGTAGATGCTCCACCACTGAGCTACAAGCCCTAATGCACTTGGTTTAGTACTATGGTTACCCCACCTCTCCACTGATTTTGTTACACTATTTTGACCAGCAACCCACTTGGCAAACATATTCCAGCAGGAACATGGATATTAGTGAGACAATTAGGTAAGTAGTTATACTAAAGTACATGAAGACATGAAGGGCTTTTAAAAAAAGAATAATTATTTAACTAAAACTTTAGTTTGAAAATGAATGGGGCAGGTAGAAGTCGTCTTAGGTGACATGGTATATCAATCCGCAAACCTTCCCAAGCTTATTTGCATCGAAGCACAGATTACACAATGATATATTTAGAACATTTTGTACAAAGATTGCCATAATAAAAGACAAAAGTGGAAAGGACCTTACAGAAGCAGAAGACATCAAGAAGAGGTGGCAAGAATACACAGAGGAACTATACCAGAAAGAAATGGATGTCTCGTATACCCCAGGTAGTGTGATTGCTGACCTTGAGCCAGACATCCTGGAGAGTGAAGTCAAATGGGCTTTAGAAAGCACTGCTAATAACAAGGCCAGTGGAAGTGATGATATTCCAGCTGAACTATTTAAAATTTTAAAAGATGATGCTGTTAAGGTGCTACACTCAATATGCCAGCAAATTTGGAAAACTCAGCACTGGCCAGAGGATTGGAGAAGATCAGTCTACATCCCAATCCCAAAGAAGGGCAGTGCCAAAGAATGCTCCAACTACCGCACTCATTTCACACGCTAGCAAGGTTATGCTTAAAATTCTACAAGGCAGGCTTAAGCAGTATGTGGACTGAGAACTCCCAGAAGTGCAAGCTGGATTTCGAAGGGGCAGAGGAACCAGAGGCCAAATTGCAAACATGTGCTGGATTATGGAGAAAGCTAGAGAGTTCCAGAAAGACATCTACTTCTGATTCATTGACTATGCAAAAGCCTTTGACTGTGTCGACCACAGCAAACTATGGCAAGTTCTTAAAGAAATGGGAGTGCCTAATCACCTCATCTGTCTCCTGAGAAATCTCTATATGGGGCAAGAAGCTACAGTTAGAACTGGATATGGAACAACTGATTGGTTCAAAATTGGGAAAGGAGTACGACAAAGCTGTATATTGTCTCCCTGCTTATTTAACTTATATGCAGCATTCATCATGCGAAAGACTGGGCTGGATGAATCCCAAGCCGGAACTAAGATCGCCGGAAGAAATATCAACAACCTCAGATATGCAGATGACACAACCTTGATGGCAGAAAGTGAGGAGGAATTAAAGAACCTTTTAATGAGGGTGAAAGAGGAGAGCGCAAAATATGGTCTGAAGCTCAACATCAAAAAAACGAAGATCATGGCCACTGGGCCCATCACCTCCTGGCAAATAGAAGGGGAAGAAATGGAGGCAGTGAGAGATTTTACTTTCTTGGGCTCCATGATCACTGCAGATGGTGACAGCAGTCACAAAATTAAAAGACGCCTGCTCCTTGGGAGAAAGGCGATGGCAAACCTGGACAGTGTCTTAAGCAGAGACATCACCTTGCCAACAAAGGTCCGTATAGTAAAAGCCATGGTTTTCCCAGTAGTGATGTATGGAAGTGAGAGCTGGACCATAAAGAAGACTGATCGCGAAGAATTGATGCTTTTGAATTATGGTGCTGGAGGAGACTCTTGAGAGTCCCATGGACTGCAAGAAGAACAAACCTATCCATTCTTAGGGAAATCAGCCCTGAGCGCTCACTGGAAGGACAGATTGTGAAGCTGAGGCTCCAATACTTCGGCCACCTCATGAGAAGAGAAGACTCCCTGGAGAAGACCCTGATGTTGGGAAAGATGGAGGGCACAAGGAGAAGGGGGCGACAGAGGACGAGATGGTTGGACACTGTTCTCGAAGCTACAAACATGTGTCTGACCAAATTGCGGGAGGCAGTGGAAGACAGGAGGGCCTGGCGTGCTCTGGTCCATGGGGTCACGAAGAGTCAGACACAACTAAACGACTAAACAACAACAATATTTAGAAACTGGCAAATGAACATTTCCAAACATTCAGTGGTCTCATTAACAGCCCCAAGGTGCAAACTGTATGCCACGAAGGAATTTTAGCTGCAATATATGTTCAAGCAGGGAGGAGGAACCTTTAGCCTTCCAGATTTGCTGAACTACAATTCCTACCATCTCTTGACTATTGACCATGCTCGCTGGAGCTGATGGGAGTTATGGAGTACAACACCTGGTAGGCCACAGGTTTCTCACTTGTGGTTAAAGGAAACAATTTGGGGCATTCCACATATTTCATTTCAGTAAAAGCAGATGTGCCACTGAATGTATAACCAACTGAGAGCTGCAGTTAGTTTTACCTCTCTTGTGTGTGTATCAGTGATGCATGCAAATGTGCGTCTAAATTTGCCTGATGCATTATAATTTTAGCAGAAAATCTTAGGTGTATATTTGAAGCCATAAAGGGTGAATCAGACCATTGGGGGTGGGGAGCAAATTTAATTTATTATATCAAAAGCATTCTCTTAACAATAAAAATGTAAGGACAGCCCTTTTGGATCAGACCTAAAGCTCACGAATACAAGCATTCTATTCTTACAGTGACTAAACAGATGGTTAGGTAAAGGGACCCCTGACCATTAGGTCCAGTTGTGCACGACTCTGGGGTTGCGGCACTCATCTCGCTTTATTGGCCGAGGGAGCCGGCGTACAGCTTCCGGGTCATGTGGGCAGCATGACTAAGCCTTCTGGCAAACCAGAGCAGCGCACGGAAACGCCGTTTACCTTCCTGCCAGAGCGGTACCTATTTATCTACTTGCACTTTGATGTGCTTTCGAACTGCTAGGTTGACAGGAGCAGGGACCGAGCAACGGGGGCTAACGGGACTAACCATATGGTTACATGTCTATAAAAAGCCCACAAGGTTCAACAAGTATTTGAAGACAGATAAAGAAACCTCAGTGTTTTTTCTCTTCCTGTAGTTCTCTAAAACTGACTCCCACTTTACCTGTCTTCCTGCCATCATCTAATTCCCATTCATGCCATCATATATCCTTCATAGCTAAATGTGTCAGATAACTAGGGTGACATGGGTTCAAATCAGGCTTCCTCTACCTCGGCCCTTCAGATGTTTTTTGGCCTACAACTCCCATGATCCCTAGCTAGCAGGACCAGTGGTCATGGATGATGGGAACTGTAGTCTCAAAACATCTGGAGGGCTGAGGTTGAGGGCTCAAATCCTGACTCAGCCACAAGAAGCTCACCTGGATAACCCTGGACCAGTCTCTCTCAGCCTAAACTACCTTATATGGATGTTGTAAGGATAAAATAGGGAAGAACCTTGCATCCTTTCTTTTTTGGGGGCTCCTAACAATGAGGGAATGTGCTTGAATGGGTCAACTGACATTGGAGATGAACTAGAAAGGATTGAACTTGGTCTCCAAATAATTCTTGTTACAACAGCAGCCCCTGGACAATGTCTAATTGTTTTAGGAAGCCTACTCACCATACGCAGTCATCGTACCAACATATGGTCCATCCACCACGTTCCTATTCTCTTCCGCCAGTGCTTTTATGTATCTTTTGCTGAGGTCCAGTATTTGTTCACGAAGCACCGAACTGCTTTCGTGCTGAGTCTTCTGTTGGATTGTAAAATGCAGCAGCATCATTCCCCAAATGAAGCCAAAGGTCACCAGAAAAAAGCCAAGTTTCTGAGAGGACAACTTCCATGGAGTAAAAAATGCCATGGCTGTTCAACCAGCTCTGGAGTCAACTGGAAAAGGTTTGAAAAGTCCACGCCAATGTCTCAGTTCATAGTCCAGGCAGGTAACAATCAAAATTCCGGTGCTATTCACTCTGGCTCCTTAGTCAACATATTGTTGCTATTCAACTCCATCCTGCTGCTGCAAGAGAAAAGGAAACATATCATAATTTAGAGTAGCGAAAATACCCACCAAAACTCTTCAAAGCTGTTTTCATGTTTATAATTCCCCATTGCCAGCCTTGGAAAGCAGGACAATGTGCTTTCTTGGTAAATTGTTATGAATCAATATTTTATGACACAAGTGACCATAGAGTCCAGGAAACATTTGGGAATGGATCAAGAAATGTGTATTTAACAGATATGGTCCCTGGGCTGATCTTATCACCTGATGTTCTATAGTATATGTGCAAGACATTACATTTGGGACAGAAGAGCTGTTAGCATCCATCTGTCTCAAGAGACAATGGAGTACGATTCCAGGGGGTAAAATCAAACTGCTGTGTTAGCAGCACCTAAGTGACCACCCTGGGGCGCATGCATGGGCAGTGTGTATGGAGGTGCTGGGCTGCCCAGATGACAAGATCCCCCTCTTGGCCTTGCCAATGTGGTTTAAAGGAAAGCAGAGCAGTACATTTGGCACCAGCTTGGCCACAGAAGTTGCTGGAAGGAGGCATACAAGGCGCCATCCAACAATCTTAGGGTTGCTACGCTGGATTTGTGTATAGTTTACACCTTAGCCTTTTGTTCTCCTGAATATATCCTGCAAAGCAGCAGAGGTTTAGGATCAGAGTCTTCCTTATCTGAGATGGGCTACCTTTCCAGGCTGACCTTCAATTCCCTCTATAGTATGTGCAGAAACTGCCTTCTTGACCACTGGATCCACTACTGGTCTCTTCCACTCAATCCTCCAGAGCCTGTTTTTGCATGTAGGGGAAGTCCCTAACTCATTGAGGGTTTGAGACCCATCGGCTACCTTCACCTGATTTAGCTGGTCTGGTTTGAAAGGTAAAAGTAAAAGGTAAAGGACCCCTGGATGGTTAAGTCCAGTCAAATCTGACTATGGGGTGTGGCACTCATCTCCACTTTCAGGCTGAGGGAGCTGGCGATTTGTCTGCAGACAGCTTTTCCGGGTCATGTGGCCAGCATGACTAAATCGCTTCTGGCACACGGAACACCATGACGGGTACCAGAGCGCACGGAAATGCCGTTTACTGCTGGTTTACCCAGGGTATGGCTGCTGTTTCAGGCTGACAGGTTCTAGGAGCCACAGGTGAGAGCTGAGTGCAGGGTGGGGACAAAAGGTGGGACAAACTATCCCAGAAGGAGCATGATGTGTTCCCTACCAAAAGTACTACCCCTCCCCTAACAGAAGTATTCAAGCACAACTTATGCATCCATGCACAGCTGCAGTGTTGCTACATGCACATCCCCACACCATCCTTAGCCAACGGGTCAACGGTCAGCGATGACAGAAGTCGTGGCTGAACAGCATGTGGAGACCTAAGACTAGGGAAGAATGGTGTAGATAATTTGGAAAAGAAAGTTGTTTCCAGTTTCATCCTGTGATATAATGGAAATATAGTTTAAGCTTATCTTTTCAAAGAACACGCACAGCCTAAAATCAATGAGTGACTTCCACGAATAATTAGTTCACATTTTGTTAATCATTTGCTTATATAAGATTAGTAGGATGGTTTATTGTCAGTCCTCTTGGCGGAGACGGCGGCATCCAGCTGATGACTTCAGATGTCACCGAAGTGCAACAAATTGTTAGCTGTTATTGTATTTTTACTGCCAAGGAGAGGGAGAGATACTTGTGGGATTTCCTGCCTCAGCTGCCAAAGCAAATTGCACCTTGAGTCCCAAAGTGCAAGGGCAGTGGTGGGGAGAAAACCATTTGCTGCTTCACCTTAGGCTGCAAGATTAAGTGATCTAGAAATGCTCTCAAATACAGAAAATGAAGAGTTCTTGGGTCAATCCTGTTCCCCCACCTATACATCATAAAAACAGCTGTTCTCCCACATCTCCTCATGGACAGCCCTCATATAGTCACACTCCATTCTTCTCAGGCTGCTCTTGCAATGTTACATGCTGAAGTCCTTCCCTTCTTAATGTCCGATGGTACTCCTTTATACGGTGATAGCTGCCACCTCCAACTTTCTAACAAAAACCTCTACTGTAAATGATTAAAAATATACTATGCAGAGAGATGAGAGGCAGATGGACTGAAGGAGGCTAAGCTCCGAGTGCTAGGGTCTATACCTTTCATGCACACACACACACACTTCCTCCCTCCTAAATAGACATGTATGAGAACTGACAAGGGTAGACGTTAAGATAATGCAACATGAAATCACTTTTAACCTTGAGCAAGCAATGTAGTTCTATTTTCGGGGCAGGGGGCGGGGAGAAGTCTCCTTTGTGCTTGGAGTGCTGCTGAACAGGCCTGTGGCAACCACCCATGATTCTAACAGATACAGGAGTCCTTGGTTGCACTGAGCATCTTGAAACCTCTCCAACTTTCTGTCAAGCATGCCATCTTACACAGCTTAGTCCCACAGAAATGAATCCATCAGCAGACACTTTTCTCATGGTGTGATCAACCATTTTTCTTTTTTCTTTGCTTGTCCCTGAATCATCATTTGTGTGAAGATAAATGGAGGCTTTAAAACAACAGGCGCTCCAGAGCCTCTCACTATTTAATATCCTGTTTACAAAATCTGAACAGAACCTTCCCAAACTTATGGTCAGCCTTTAACTGGCCAGTAACAACAACAACAACAACAACAACAACAGAATAATAGGCAGGAATGCCCTTTCAACTGCCCCCTGAAAAACACTTCACCTGCCCCAAATGTTTTCCCTTCGTCTTCTAGATTTGAAGAGTTGGCAGAAGCTGACTTGAGGGCAAGTGATTCCTATTTTCAGGATGTCATCTCAGTGGGGATTGTAGTCTCATGATTTTCCATGTGACATTCAAGTAGGGTTACAATGCCTTGTTCTGGATCTGCAAAAACTAATTTGGTCTAGTAGGTCCCATCTGTGATATGGAAACCATAGGGCTTTTTATATTGCTCTATCACTCACCAACTACTACTACTCTACTCTGCTGAAAGGTGCTAACATAGAGTCTTCCCATCATCCGGCAATGCAGGAAAGCAAAGAATGGGAATGGCCTGCAACTTCTGCTGTGATGCAATGTCATGGATTAGAGGGAATGTGTTGCTGGCAACACACTTTTCAGCCTGCCTGCTACTTCTTCCCACTAACTCCACCTCACCAATGGAAAAGGCTGCAGAAGTGATGCACTTACCTATTTATTGGTCCACAGATATAAAGTAAGTCAGACTTGCTGGCTTCTGGAAAAGATGTTTGGCTACCAAGCTGAAATTTATGGCTCCCTGGATAACACTTGTTTTCAAGTGTGCCAGGAAACCCTGAGATTTACAGTAGCTATCAGGGGTTTACCCATGGGGCCAAACTTTTCCAAGTTATACTTTTCCTTCAACATACCGAACACTTCCAGAACCCTTTGTAGGATAAAGTAGCTCTTCAGCATACATACATGTTGATGTGGAAAGCGGTCCTACAACTACTGACAGTTCTGTGAGTTTTGTTCATGAAATAAACAATACTCCACTAAGATTCTAAACAAATACCCCAAATTTGATTTAAACTAATAATTATAATCAGATTGACAGCATAACATAGCATATGTCTGAGACGCAGCTGGGTATCTGTATAGTTACTAAACTGATATAGCTCCTGGGGAAAAGTTAAATTTGTTGGGCTATGATGTGTGTAGACAAAAGCCTCACAATAACTCCCAGAGACAGTTATATGATAGTCACCGTGGAGCTACTTGAACCCCCTTTTTCCCTGCTGCTCTTGATTTGCTTAACCACCTGCCCATATGAATTTGGAGCCAATGTTTTCTTCAGAGCTTGGTAATATGGCAATTAAAAATCATCATGAGCCTCGCAAACCGATCAACTCTTGTGAGAGCTTAAAATAAAGAACTGAGGAAGAAAGGTAAATAAATTCTGTTTTTATCGCCCTAAGGAACATAGGAAGCTGCCTTTTACAAAGTCCGACTATAAGTCCATCTAACACATTATTGTCTACACTGTGAGGATAAAATGGAGAGGGGGAGATCCATGTATGCCAAGTTGAGGTCCTTGAAGGAAAGTTGGAATATAAATGTAATAACATAAAAATAAAATAAATGAAGGTTTATAAGAAGGGGGGGGGGTTCTTCGTGAATTCTGATAAACACAAACAAGATGAGGAAATTCTCGCTAGACCAGAGTGGATTGTCCTGGAACAAGGATGCTGGGGCAGTGCCCCTAGGGAGAAGGAAGATTGCCCAGTTCAGGAAGTGAACACCTGGTGGAATGTAACGCAAAAAAGCAGGAGACATGCTGTGTATTTGGAGCTACAAAATCAACTCCATCCCCTGATCTTGGACACCAATTCTCAGTCAGAGGAGCAAGTACAGTGCAAGGTTGAACTAGACGGGGTCCCTTCCAACTTTACAATTCTATGAAACACATGTAGCTGTGGGTAGATATTTTCAGTGATAAAGTTTGGGGGAGGGGGTAGATTCATCTCAGAAGTGCATCTTTTATTGTTATGAAATCTCCAGGGAAAAAAGTATTTAACATGCCATGGGACTCATTTGTGGGGGAAAATTTCTTCCCTTCATTTTATAACATTTATTAATCAGAAAATTAAAACAAACATTTTACTGGTCAAGTTCCACACTTTCCCAACATTTGATGGTTTTGCCAAAAAACAGCAACGGAAGCCAACTACCTAAACCAACATGACAGTCTTGAAATTTTTCAAAGGAAAACAACCACAACACAACCCTGCCAAAACTGACATCAATTTTAAAAGGGGGCAGGAGAGGAAATCAGCCTACACAAACCCTGTTTACATAATTAATGCTTGAGCTACCAAGCATAGCCATAATTTGTGGACCTCTGATTAAGTCTTGGGTTGTAAGGGATTCAATATCAGCATGGTAATATAGAACAAGGAAAATTGTATGGCCCTGAGCACCCAGTTCTTGTTAAGCCATTTTATTTCCACACAACACGTATCTGTGGAACAGGGATTTTAAAAAACAACAACATAAAAAACCCACCCACCACTGCGACATATACTATTTTCTAAGGATGAAGATCAAGTACAAAGCCACAGGCACTATAGTGATACAAGATAGAACAGTGTTGTCAAAGCTGAACAATAGTGACAATAAGATTAAAGACATTGAAGACTGGTTAGAGATGCAAAAGAATAATATAAAAAGATGCAAAGGCTTGAAAATGAGTGAAGGACACATTCATGCCATTGTTAGAGATAACTCACAGCTAAATTTGTAAGAAATCTCCAACTCCAACTGAGTTGGAGTTACTGGAAAATCTGTGATTACGTTAGTTTCCTGTTGATTGAGCATTCAAATGAAATGGTTAAAATGACTCTTGAGTTAATACTCAGAAGTAGCTCTACATATTTAAGAAGCAACAGGTCAACAAGAAAGATGGCCCAGGTGAAAACTGTTCCGTTCAAAATCCGAGGAATTAAGAATATGGTATCTACATGTCAAATACTGTGACAGTTAAGAACTTTGGATACAACTAAGCCAAAGTTAAGTGTTCTCAACAAAAGGAATACAGTATGCACCATATCCACAAGTCTCCCACTGAAACTCTTCCTTTGGCAGAGGTAGGATGCCTCTGAATGCCTGCTGCTGGGAACCACAAGTGAGGAGAAAGAATACTCCTGCACTTAGGGCTTGCATATGGACTTCCTGAACTAGATAGCTCACTGGCATCACCCAGCAGTCTCTTCTTCTGTTCTTAAATCAACAGGACTTTAAAAGATCTTACTGTATGTCCATTTTAATTAACCATCAAAAGCTGAAACAAAAAAAATTCCTTCCAGTAGCACCTTAAAGACCAACTAAGTCAGTTCTTGGTATGAGCTTTCGTGTGCATGCACACTTCTTCAGATACACTGAAACAGAAGTTTCCAGACCCTTCTATATAGTGAGAAGGTGGGGAGGGGTATTACTCAGAAGGGTGGTGGGAATGGGTGATTGGCAGATAGCTGTGATGAGCCTGTTGACGACTCTTAAGGATACTGGAAGGAATTTTTTTTTGTTTTGACTATGGCAGACCAACACGGCTACCTATCTGCATCAAAAGCTGTTCCTTAATAAATCCTACACCCGGGCTAGAAAAAGCCATTCAAAGGCTTTGATCTAAAAATATCTACCAATCTGCATACTATATATATAATATAAAAAAAGAAAACAATTGTTTACCTTAGTGTTAGCCCTACTGCTAAAGTAACTGATCCTGTTCCATAAGATTAAAAGAAGCACTAACAGCAATTTTCTGCCAACTGAGCCTTAGCTTTGAGCTGCTCATGACGCCTCCACAAAATAAATATTTAAAAGAGAATCTTATTACACAGGTCTAAAAATAAATTGCATTTATGTTTTCTACCAACTGTAAACAATTTCATATAAAAAGGATGCTTAATTTAATTTATTTCAGAAGAGTGCACCAGAAGCAGATGACATAATATGCTCTTTTTTCCATCATATGCAGGGCAGATTTGCAGAGCAGAGAGTACATTACATGCCACAAATCTGGTTAACAGTACTTTAAGTACTTGGGTGGCCTCATCCTGAGATATGCTCAGTAGATACGACTTCAATCTAACCCAAAATGTAAAATGTTAAGATATATACCGGTACTTATTATAGACACTCTCTCTCTCTCTCTCTCTCTCTCTCTCTCTCTCTCTCTCTCTGCCAGACTAATTTAACTCTTCCAAAAGCTCCTAACAATCGCTATGTGGATATGAGGAAAGCAAACTCACAAGTGCAGCTGGTTTTCAACTACACCAAATGGCGAGGTGTTTTCACCTATGAACCTGCTTCCTGCATGTTCAACCAATTGATTTCAATCCCTCAATCAGCTATTTCAGCTCATGGATTCACTTTACTTAATTTCTAAGCAACCCAATCATTTTAATGCATATGTCGCAGGGCAGGGAGGGTGGTCGTTCCTACCATAAAGCTACCCTCATTTTGTCAGTGCAACCTGGAGAATGGAGTGTGGCAGAATACATGCCTTGCCTGCAGAATGTCCCAAGTTCAATCCCTGGCCCAGAACTCTGGAACGGCCGTTGCCATTAAGCATAGATAATACTGAGCTAGATGGAACAATGGCCTGACTGTGCAAAGCAGCTTCATTCGTTTGCCTGCTGAGTCATCACCACATCCTTCCTTCATCATTGCCCAGCCTTGCAGAAACAAGAGATAGCTGTACTCCTACCCAGATAAATTGCTACAATACACAGCCTCTCCCTACTATCATAATGAAAGGCATTTCACTTGAATATAGGCACCTTGGAGGGCTGCCACCAGGCTCATGGCTCAACAGCACTCAGGCTCACCCAGATTCATAGTTTGCAATACAGCTTCCATGCAGAAGGCTTTTATGCGGCCTTCATGGTTTGTACTGAGCAGCCAAAATGATGCCATCCGGGTGCTGCTGAATTCCCAACACCCATCAGCCCCAGTCGGCAATGGCCAATGGTCAGGAATGATGGGAGTTTTAGCCCGACAATATCTGAAGGACACCGTGTTGGCTACTCTGGTTTATGTGACTGTACAGGTTTCTTTCTTTTCTCCCTTTGCATCCTCTGACATGCCCCGATGAGGAATATCTTTAACTCTGACCACTTTAAAATTCTACATAATACCACAACTCTATTTTGGCTTGCTGTCTGTCCTTAGAAGCTACTCATATCACAACATATACACAGACACAAACACACAAACACAGAGGGTGAGTAAATGAAACTTTCAGATCAGAATCTACTTCCTCTTCCCCTACTCTACCAGCTTCTATTACATGAAGTTTAAAGAATTACCTGTTTTGGCAACAGCGAACCATTTTGACAGCCTCTCTGATTTTTCTAGCTGATATCATTAACTACAAAACAGAGCTCCTCCATTTCCCCTATACTGGCACTCTCCCCAGACTGCCAGACAGTTTAGGGAATAAGCAGAAATCTTTTACTGCCTTAGGAAAAAAATTGAATCAAGTAGGAAAGAAAATTGATTTTAATGACTAGCTAGCTGGATGAAAAGCTACTCTTCTCAAAACAGCACTTCCCGGGCTCACTTACTGCACAGTTTGGAATGAATTTTACACCAACCCGAGGATTCCTTAAGAGTGTAATCAGTTGCTTCTACCTGCTAATATAAATTAGTTTACATCTTAAGCATAGCTACATTAGGAGCAAGCAGTACAGACCAAAGTTGATGCAGATGCCACCCAGGGCTTACCAGTACTGTGCAAACCTGGAGGCTCCTGGGGAGCAGCAAAGCTCACAACCACTTTTACTGCTCCTTCCTGGTCTTTTTTTAATATATACTCCCTGGCTTTGCTGAACTATGCCAAGGTTTGGCTTAGCATGTATTCCAAACTTGGGTTCATGGTTAAGATGTGTCTCACTAACCAGGTTCTGTAGCCAAGATTTATTCAGTAACCATTACTGAACTCATCAAATACAAATGCTTTGTTTCTAAAGGAAACTTAAGTGCAGCTTTTGCAAATATCATTTATGCACTGCACTTAAGAAAACATCGTGCAGCTGGTTTCAGCATTCCTAACTGGACAGAAAAGTGCTGTGGACATTGGTGCCATTTCGAAACCAGCATGAGTGCAGTGCAAACATGAGACAGAGAAAGGGAGAGGCTGAGAGAGAGTAGGCAAGCTTAGTTGTTGCTAGAGCAGAACCTGAAGAAGCGGAGTTGGACTCTTTAACATCCTTAGTGACTAGCTCTATCCAACCCCAGCCTTTGATTCCAGTACCTCATCATCAGCATAGATTAGAAGTCCTGTAGCAACAGTCTTTTCCTGCTGTCCTTCTTCCAAGAGCTCTACTCATTCATTTCCGTAAACAATGCTTCATGTAAGATCTCATTTCAATTTTTACATTAACGAGATAACTTAAAGAGAGTAAAATATTTATTGGCATCTCTGGCAAGAATAATTTCTCATTCATGCTGTTACGCTGACAATACTGTTAGTTTCACATGCCCAAGTCAGTCTGCATTAACTACCGATAACTTCAGGAAGGTATTGCAATAGAAAGTTACTGGTAATAAAGGTTTGGATTTAAGCTTCACAATCTATGGTTTCAGATGGCATCTGAATTGATCCAGAGGTAATGGCCTGGAGAAAAATGATTACCTGTTGTCCGGGAGTAGCCATTTAGTTAATAATTCCAATGAAGCTAGATAATTTAGCTGCCATTCCATTGCTTAAAAGTCCTGTCCCTGACCCTGCTCTCTGCACTGACAAGAGAAATGGTGAACTAGTTCAATAATATGTAAGTCAAGAAGTATAGCTGGGGCTGCAACTTCCAATCCCTACAATTTGTGTCAAAGGGGAGGAGGGGAGGCAGCACTCAAGCCAAGCTATTAATTACCTTGTTAAGACTGAAACTCTAGATACAGGAATAGATATTAAGGAGTCCTCTCAAAGAGGCAACATTTCCTGCACACCCTTTGATAAAATGCAGGGAGACCTGTAGCTCAACTCTCTAGTTGCTCATGCCTTTTGCCCTGCAGTTTGCAAGCAAAGTCATAGTGTTTTTTTAAAGAATCAAAAATTTCCATAAGAAGATATCAAACAATTTCATGTGCAACAATACATTGCCTCTTGATAGTTGCAAAGTCTAGACACAGGGTACTTGCTATTATTATTATTATTATTATTATTATTATTATTATTATTATTATTGTAATGCTTTATACAAACACTGAAGTCCTGATGAAACTCATGGCCGCAAAAAAATAATTATTATAATGAATATATCTGTTTAAAAAACTAATACACTAAAAAGATCATTCCTGAAGATCAATTACAACACAGATTATTTATTCCCTGCTTCCAAAGGAATATCACAAAAACCAACACAATACCAGTGGCCATTTTTGCCTGGGAAAATAAAAACTTATTTCCCTGGAATCCAAAAGATGGCAATGTCTGCATTAGGTGAGCCACTCTTGGGACAGCATTCTACAAATGGACTGCTGCTGAATCGTGACAGTCACCTAACCTAAATATGTTAACCTCCACTCCAATATGGTTTGGATAATTCTCATGCACACAACCAGGTGGCCATTTTTAGGGGCTCAAGTTTCACTTTCCACACATAGTGCTTCGCAGAATAATACAGGCAAAGATGCAAGCAGGTTGCCATCAAAAGCTGTACATTCACCACCCATGTTGACTAAGAATCCAGAACCAACACTAAACTGAATAAGATTGGTGTAAAAGTAGCAGCGATGCTTATACATGAACTTGAAAAAGAGCCTTAATCTGTACAGCCAAATGACTAAGCAATTAGGTAACAGGGCCACTCTCCATGCAATTTGTTAATTTTTCCAATGGCATTTCACCACACTAGAAAGGGACTCCACCCATTTAGGAAAGTTAATTATTTAATGCAAATGATTGTTTGGCAGCAAGAGTTTATTGAACAGAGTTCCATAAACTTAAGGGCAAATCATAAGGCAATGTAATAACAGGAGCAAAGATCCCTCTTTTAGGGTCAGGCAAAAGGCAGATAAAGATCGACTTTTATATCTTTTTTTCTAATACAACAAAGTATTATCTCTCTAAATTCAGCTGCTGGAAGAAAGAAAGCTTACTGTACAACCAGAAATAGATTTGTGTGCCAACAAATCAATAACTTACTTTTGTTACTAGAAACAAATTCCTGGGTTCAGATGTGCTCAGACCCACCCACTATCCATAACCTGACTCTTGCTGCTGGATCTCAAGTTTCTATTTAAAACAAACCTGAAAGTCTACCCACTTCTGCCCTAGTTAATCAGATCAATGAGACAACTGGAAGCTTTTATCAAGGTCAATGACTCTCACCTGACCTGTGAATTCCTGTGCATCTTCTTCTTCTTGGTCTAGAGCTGGGTAGCAATTTATAGAATGAATCTTTGACTGACAGCCCAGAGGACCCAGGGTCAGGAACCTGTTGCAGACATGTACCTAAAATCTCTATATCTGCAGGAGGTTAGCCTTTTATAGCAACAACTCTAAAGCTTACAGATGGAAAGCCAGTGATTGCACAGTACAGCAGAGTATTCTTATCTGCACACGGTAGCCAACTCAGTAATCACCACAAAAAAATCTGTACACCATTACTTCCTCAAATAAAGAAGCTTGCATACAATGCACTTGCAGACCTCTCATTTTAACACAGATGGATATGAAAACCAAGAGACTTCCCACAAGTCAGTATCTAAATATTAGAACACAGTGAATTTTTGCTCACATAGGAAACACCAATTCTCAGCTTGTATGTAAAGCATACTTATATACTTTGATTTACAATTTTGTAGAGCAATTCTGTCAGCAGTTTCTTGTTAAAGTAGATCATATTTCATTTACTGGAGCAATACCATCAACTCTTAGCCTAACATACCGGGTACATAAACATAATAAGCAAGTTCTAGTTCTCAGGAGCTGCATTTTCAGTGCACTTCTCAACTGATAATTTTCCTTGACTTTACATTCTCCTGAAACTGTTGAGATTCCTGCATTGTAAAGAGTTGGCCTAGAAGCTCCCCAGGTCCCTTCCAACTCTACAATTCTATGATTCTATGAAATAGTGTTGCAGCTTAAAATTTCACAACTTGATCCTCAACATGTCTAGTTGAAACTTAGTGGAAATTGTTTTAGTGGGACTTAGTAACAATGTTTAAGATTGCACCCTTAAAATGCAACTTTGTGAACAGATTTTTTCAATTCATACTTGGTTAAAATCTTCAAGGCAAGGATGTTCAGAGGCATCAGATTTTTCAATGGAAGAAGCTTGAGAGTCCATACCAGTGCCAGATTTATGTATAAGCTAAACAAGCTATAGCTTAGGGCCTGGCTCTCTTGGGGCCCCACAAAAAAATGTAAAGGGAAAAAAACCACTGGATGTACATTTCCAAAATATAAGATAAAAAACAAATAAAATAAAACCTACATGCAGATAGAGTGTTTTGTGTTGTGTAGGTTCCTATGATGTAAGTAATGGGCCCCGCCTGCTATATAAAGGGCCCCGTTACCTTCAGTAGCTTAGGGCCTCATCAAACCTAAATCTGGCCCTGGTCCATAGTCACAGATCTAAACAAAGCAAACCAAAATTACACCGAATAAAATGATTCCTTAGTTTGAATCAACTGGAATACACTCCTGAAATTGCTGCCAGTGACTTTTTCATATTCAGGAACTGAATTAAGGGTTGGGGTGAATTTCCTTTGCGGGGAATTGGTCATAAGTGACTTCACAAAGGTTTCAACCCTGAACATTTTCAGTGAAGATAATTTTGATTTGTAAGATAGAAGGCTTAAGTTAAAGCCATAATGAAACCTCAACACTTGCTAAAACACCTTGAACCATAATTTACTTTGTACTGGGCATTTTTATAGGTCTGCTGTAAAGATCAACACTTGGAAGATTGCTTTAAGTGTTTAATATCCCCCCATTGCTTTTTTTGTAATGATAATTCCAAAACTATTCATTCTCTATACATGAACTATACATGAACCACATAACCTCAAGACAGATGGATTTAGTCTAATTTATAATATGTATCATTATTGACATAAAATAGAAAACTAATCAGTGGTAGTGGCTCTGCTTGAATCCTAACTAATATTTTTTAATGCAGAGTTAACACTGCCACCCACTGTAAGTGGAACTGATCAATACTGCACTTATTTTATTTTGCTTTGGGGAGGGGGTTCTTCCAGTTTTATACCCATCAGTGGCATTTCAAGTATTTTCTTTGCTTTGCTTTTGAAAGATAAACTACTAATTATATAAATGCATAGCATATATACCCCAGTGGTTCATGCTCTTAGATGAGAAGTATTCATCTTGCATTGGAACATTGTAATTAAGGCATTAATTTCTCTTCATTGATGCTTGTTCACCTTTGTCCATTTTCTCCCAGAACTCCCTTGACACATACAACCTATGAACAAATCCTCACAACACATGCCTCTTTCTAAGTGGAATGTTATTTTCACAGCTCCTGCTTATCTAAACAGAATGCTGATTACTTTAACAGAAGAACGGTTTAGTTTGAAAGAAGGAAAGCATATACTTGAATAACAAAGAGTTGTAGTGTTAGAAGGGACCCTGTGGGTCATGTAGTCCAACCCCCTGAGATGCAGGAATCTCAACTAGATCATACATGACAGGTAACCATCCAACCTCTGCTTAAAAACCTCCACGGTAGAGAGTCCACCACCTTCCAATGGAGCCTTTCCACTATCAAACAGCTTTTACCATCATAAGGTTCTTCCTAATGTTTAGTCAGAATCTTCTTTCTTGTAACTTGAAGCCATTGGCTCAGGCTTTACCCTCCAGAGCAGGAGAAAACAAGCTTGCTCCATCCTTCATGTGACAGCCCTTTAGATACTTCAAGATGGCTATCATGTCTCCTCTCAGTCTCCTCCTTTCCATGCTAAACATACCCAACTTCCTCAACTGTTCCTCATAAAACTTAGTTTCAAGACACATTATCATTTTGGCCTCACTTCTCTGCATACGTTCAAGCTTGTCAATATCCTTCTTAAACTGCAGAGCCCAGAAATGAACACAGTATTCCAAGTGTGGTCTGACCAAGGCAGAAGAGAACAGGTCTATTACTTCCCTTGATCAGGACACTTGCAGACTATGGACTAAGTACAATAATGAAGAACCCACACAATAACATTTCCAAGTGCCTTGAGGAAATCTATTACTGGTGTATTTTTGCTGCTTAAAACAACACAGCTGTTGGCAAGCAAAACCTTCACTTTTTGTTCAAATGAGCAGTGCTTTCACATAGTTCTTAAAAAGTGATCCTAGTATTTGGACCACTGTCAGGATTCTTACAGTTATGTGGCAGTAGTTTAGATCCTCTTCTTGAAGAACATAGATGCCCAACAAATAAACGCCCACCCACTGCAGGCAGTATGCCTCTGAATATCAGTTGCTTGAAACCATAGGAGGGAATAGCGCTCGTGTGCTTAGGGTCCTGTTTGTGGGTTTTCCATAGGCATCTGGTTGGCCACTGTGAGAACACAATACTGAACTAGATGATCCATTGCCTGATCCAGAAGGCTCTTCTTATGTTCTTAAGTGTTTGGATGCATATATAGTACCCAAGAATGGATCTGCTGTTTTGGTAGCTAGCGCGTGAAGACTAAAAATGCCCTATGTAATAAAATCCACATTCATTTGTGTTTGTCAAAAACATTAAGCATTATGCAGGCAAATTTGCTAAGGTTTAACACATTCTGATGAGGTCTCAATATCTCATACTCTAATTAATCAACTTCCCTTCTGCCATTTGTGCACTTGCTTCTCTCTTTTTATCAAGTAACCAATGCTGCACCAGGACACGTGCCCTTAAAAATATATGACAAAGCTGATAAATATTCTGCAGGAGTTGCAACAGCCAGACAACTGTCCCATTTTACTGACTCATTAACATGGCACAGCTGTCACCACACTCACTAACAATGCTAGCCTCAGGGGATCTGACAAATACAGGTCATAGTGAAGGTAAGGCGTAAAAGATTAGATGACAAATCTAAAGGGGAGAAATGTATTACTCTCTGCATACCGCAGGTTCTTTGCTGAAAGCTGCAAAGCCAACCAGTTTTCTTTCCTTGACACATTCTTTTACCAAAACACATAGCTTTGTGGGAGCTGAGAACATATTTATTTATTTTATTTGTAAGAGAATGTCTACCCAACCCTTCATGATATGGTCCCAGGGCAGATTACAATATAATAAAACAGCACAATAACACAGCAGTAGAACCAATTCAGCACAACTTATGGAAGCAGATAAAAAAAAATAGCACTCTAAACACACAAGGAGTCACAGCCTGGGCAGTAACTTACAGTAATGACAAAATCTATAGCAACTCCAAAAAGCAAACAGATGAGTTTTCACCCAGTGCTGGAAAAGTTATTTATTTATTAAATTTATATCCCTTGTTCCTCTCAAAAGAGACCTGGGTGGCAACCCTCATCCGTAGAGTGCACTGATGAATTGGGTAAATAAGTGGTGAAATGATCTTTCAGGTTTCCTGGTGGTCCCAGCATAGGGTTCTTTACACTAAAACCAGCATGCTGAACTTAACTCAGCACATAACTGGCAGCAAGTGCAATTCTTCAAACAGCAGTGTAAAACAATGTCTTGCCCCAGTAAGCAGTTGAGCCACCATATTTTGCAGCAGCTGCAGCTTCCAAACCAAATGACAAAAGCACTGGCCTTGCTCATGCCTCTCTAGGAGTAGGGAATTCCCAAAGTGGGATACCACTACTGAGAACGCTCTGTATCCCATGTCACTGAAGAATGTTCTCTGCTGAGTGATGTAAGAGGACGAGGGGCTCACCTATAGATCTAGAAGCACAGGACAGGCTGTCACAGGGAGAGGTGCAAGGTCCAAAATCATTTAGGGTTTTGTAGGTCAACACCAGCACCTCATCCGTATTTCTGCTACCCACACAGTGTGACTACAGAAATAAAAGCACCAATATTGAAAAGGCCATGGACTTTCTCATATGAGCAACAGGCAGAACTATGACCATGGAGCAATAGAACCATTGATTATAGAACATGCTCTACAAGCATATGGTGTTTCAACTCTGCTGAAGTTAAATAGGCCTGTGTCTTGTGAGTGCCTAGAAGGGAGCCTGCTTGGGAATCCTATGCACATTGCCTCAAGTTCTATGATGAAAGAAAAGTAGACTATAAATGTAATGCATAGCACATCCTCAACTCAGTTTCCCTTTCTACCCTCTCATGGACATCATGGAGGTACAATTAGGCAGGTTCAGATAGCAGCAGAATTCAGCCAATTCAATTACACTTACTTACACACACAGCAATAATACAGGGTGAGTCTTTTAAAATAGGCCCCGTGAAACATGTGTACTCTGTATCCACAGGGCCTCTTTTAAAGGACTCGCCTTGTATATTCTTCTCGCCATTTTTTTTAATCTACACAATCCCATAAATGTAGCCAACAGGAGTACAAGCTAGACTGAGGGAACAGCAATTCTTAAAGAGGTTGCTGTTGAATGCGGCACAAATAAATAAAATTTGGGCAAGGCAAATGCTTGCAAGGTGAACCAAATTCATAAAAAGACTGTCAATGGGGAATAAGCAGAAGACAGGGAAGAATGGAAAATCTCAGTTTACAATATTACTATTATTTATCACCAGCATTAGTGGGACCAGTCCACCAATACCACCAGCATAGGAGATAGCAGAATAGTTACAAAATTGTGTAAGTATTTGTTTACTGAATTTGACATAATAATTGGCAAGCTTTGCATAAACAAAGAATGGGGAATGTTTGACCCTCCAGATGTTGGGACTACAATTCCTTCTGTCCTTAACCATTGGCCCTGCTGGCTAAGGCCAGTATAAGTTATAGTCCAACATCTGGAGGGCCACAGATTCCCCATCCATAGTATAAACTCATTTGCTATGTTCTGTGTCAGCAAACTAAATTGCAGGAAAGGTGTAGGAGGATATCATGGCAGGAAGCAGTTCTAGTTCTTCAAACAAACAAAAAAAACCATTTTTAAAAACAAGTATCCCCAGCAAAGAATCTCTTATTTCAGGGAAACATGTTTATGCAACAAGATGTGTCAAAGTTTTCAAGGATGATTCAAGGTTTTCCAAGAGATTCTTTTTTATTATTATTCAGTAACCCTGCAGGTGTTTACAAAGACACTCTGCACTTAATCGAGCTCACATCTTGAGATAAATTATACAGCTATTGATGTGTGCCTACCATACCGAATGGCTCAACAGCACTGATTTACACTCAAGGAAAAGAGTTTTAGCAGAGAGCAATACCAATTGTGCCACCTCAATCTGTGGAACACAGAATTTCCCAGGGATCTGCTGCTGTCTATAGGTTTGAATTAACAAAGGATGCAATTTCATACACACGAAGTAAGACAGCTAATAACTCTGCAGAAGTTGAATTCAGTGAGCTTAATGAGTACATAAAAGAGAGTTTAAGCATCAAGGACAGCTCCAATAGGACAAGATTAGAGTCTCAAATGAGTTTTTAAAAGAGTGGGGAGGGGAAAGATCTAAGAGTCAAAACTGAATGAAAGTGTTTATATTAATGATGAAACAACACAGAGAACACATTCTGCCATGTACACAGTTTCTAAGAGAACAGAACCAATGTGCTAGCAAATGCTTCATGTGCCATATTATTTAGAGGAGGGGAAAACATTTAGCAGTGCAGCACCATCATGGAGATAATCTTCTGGGGCCATTCTGATTCATAGTCCTACTCAGATAGGGTCTATGTTAGTCACTACAGGGCTTTTTGTGGCTGCCACGGGAGACTGAACTCTTTTGTCAAAGATATCTCCTTAACCTCCCCTCTGACATCATTTTGTAGAGTTCTTTTTCCAATAGCCTTTGACTTCATTTTAATGTGGCTGGCTCCCGATTCTATGTATTCATTCTTCCTGCTATTTATTAGGATTGTTCGTATCATAATATTTTATTCACTTTGAAAACAGATTTTAGCACAGAAGGACAGGCCACAGGAGTTTATTCTCTCCCTCCCTCCCCCACCCCACCATACCATTCCCACTCGTTCAGAGGCCCATCCAATGTAAAAACTGGGTGTCCTTTAAAGCATGCAAATTTGTCTAGAGGCTTCCTGGTTCATCTGTTCATGCCCACAGATCCTGCTGACCTCGGAGAAAGAGCTCGGAGACTGTGGAACTATGTTTAACATTAATACATATTCAGGAGCCGTCGTCTGAATATTGCATTGTTGCTTCATCAGTGCAATTTTGCAGCCCTGACTTTGCTGCCACGCCAACTCTACATTATCCAGGTACATGGCAGTGCTGCTGCTATAGGGAACATGGTTCTATAGCACTGCCCTACTACTCCTGTAACTGGGCATCTAAAATAGGAGTATTAATTCTAAGCTGCTGGAGAAAACCCTTTATATGGAAAAACATGTAACAGAACACAGTAAATATAAGGACTATCCTCTTTAACTTTGGCCAACCATACATCTATCACTTTATGTTGCCCTCAGCTACTGCAAGTTTCAGAGACAGAAAAGTAAAAAAATGAAAAGATTGACAGTTGAAGATAGAAGGAAGACAGGCAAAATGAATGTGATGCCTTGCACAGATCTACACAATAAACATAAATTATAAAACACTGCAAATAGTTTTGAATTAAACCAAGCTATAGCTCTACAGTCTATAAAAGGTCTGACGGGTTCATACTCAAACCTTTGGCTGTGAACATTTATCTTAATCTGTCTGCATAGCATGACCTTTTCTGGCAATTTCCCCCACCAAAAATACTTTACATCTTTATCTATAAAAATACAAAAAAACTGTTAAAAGGAGTCAGAGAACTTCCTAACAAAAGCCATGACATGCCTTTCTTAAAATGTATCTTTATACAAGTTTTTCCTCTTTTACATTTAGCTTAAGAAATCTTCTTCTAACCATTCTATATTGAAGACAACACTAATACAGTAGTTCTACAAGTCAGTCAGCAGGCAAAGCTTTTACTACTTTTTTTTAAAAAAGTGCTCTTATTACAAGTTTAGAACAGGTTCACAAATTAGAGTTTAGCATTAAGTTAGGAGCGTAAGCCCCTAGAACAATGGTTTATTTCCTTAGCATTTCTCTACAGTACTTTAAATGCATCACATCACTAACAAATACATCCCTTCTGATGTAATTCAATAAGGTCCTGGGAGTCCAAACCAGAAGAGTCAACAATTGGATTTTCACTCATTGTGAATGTGCAGCTGTCAACCTAATTATACTAATTGAAGCTTCATAACACTATAATCTAGTGCAAGAGATAGTGAATACAAGAGTTTCCAGCTGTTTAGAAATACTAGTATTTGTTTCTGTATTGCAATTGGTCGTAGTGGAATGTGCTAGCCTGCTGCTGATTTCTACAACGTTAAGTAAATGCATAAGCTGAATTCCACTGTGGATATCAGGAACATATCATCAGACAAAAGGAAAATCAGTCAGGCCAGATGTAGATTAGACTTGGCTGTCTCATCACAGTTATTAACTTCTCTATGATAGATTTTGGATTTTTCCCCTTAAAGGCCTTTACAGCTTAGGGCCTGTTTACTTGGAGGATCACTTTAACCGATATGTGCCCACTCAACTGGGTCAATCTGTGGAAGCGGCACTTTTACAAGTGCAACTACAAAAAAAGTGCTAAAAGCCATGCAACTATATCAACTTTTTAACAATGATAACTTTAAAGTGAAGTAGGAAAAAAAATACTAAAATTGCAAAGACACTCTTGGAATTAAGGTTTGGAATGGCTTTTCTTTAATTAAACTCTTTTTTTCTAATGTAGAATATGATTATCCTACTTTTGTTTTATATTTAGTAGCTTTTTGGAGAGATGGAACTGTCTTCCCAGTTGCAAAAACTGCAATGAGGGCCTTGAGAGGCTTATGAGGTTGTGAGTTTATGGTTGGCATGTGTTCAAAAGCTACTACAAAGCATTTGCAATTTTTTTAAAAAACCACACACACACACCAAAAACCCAGGTACATAAACATGTTGCATCTGTACAGAGGCCAGTCTAGTTGCATAACAGAGAAAATTATTTGAAAATATAATCAACAAGACCACCTCCCTTTCATAGAGTCATAGAGTTAGAAGGAACCCCAAGGGTCATCTAGTCCAACTCCCTGCAATTCAGGAAACTCAGCTAAAGCATCCATGACAGATTGCCATTCAACCTCTGCTTTAAAAAACCTCCAAGGAAGGAAAATCCACAACCTCCCAAGGGAGACTGTTCCACCGTTGAACAGCTCTTACTGTACAGCGCATTACCTTCATTCAGCTAACATCTGGTCCTTGTGCAGAGATAGTTGGAAGCCAGTTTAGACTTTGGGGTAGTGGGGGAACCAACAAAAAATACTAAAAGGGGGACCAAGCAAGTAAAACATGATGCAAACAAACCAGAAGCAAAATTAACAAATTGCTTTGCTACCATCCATGAAAAGCAGCCAATCCACAAAATGAACTCTAGAGACCCCTCTCTTCAGCTCAAGTGGCAGACTATTATATAATACACTGCACTTGTAGCTTGGGAACCAAACAGATTGCTGTGGTTCTGCTTTAACAAATAGCTTATGTTGCATAGTATATGGTGATGTCATCACTCAGCAGAATGAGGCCAGATTATGTTCCCTGGGAGGATCAAGTATGTATTATGTCAGTAAAAATTATCCGAAAGCAGGCCATAGAAACACAGCTTTAATTTATATAATTACTGCAAGCCAGATGGAGGATGCCTACTTGTTTCCTATCTAAATTCTTATGCTTGCTTCTAAAATAGTTGTGATTTCTATGTACAAATCACCTCAGTGCTAACTTAGGTTTTCACTATTGTACTGCCTTGCTTATAGTATTTAGCATGGGTGGCTTCAAATGAATATAACAGCAACAAGAAAGAAACTCAACCTTTTTCTTAACCAAGTATTACAGCCCTTTAACCAGCAACAGATCTGCTTCGGTTACACAAGAGTGACTTACACTTTATGAGTACTGACCTCATTTTAAATCTACTTGCTACTGAAGTGAGCTCTCTAAAGCAGTGTTTCCCAACCTTGTGCCTCCAGATGTTTTTGGCCTACAACTCCCATCATCCCTAGCTAGCAAGACCAGTGGTCAGGGATGATGGGAGTTGTAGGCCAAAAACATCTGGAGGCACAAGGTTGGGAAACACTGCTCTAAAGTATTCAGTAATTCAGCTGTAGTTGATTGAAGAAAAAAAATCAAGGAAAATGTACAAGTGTAAAATGTATTGATTCAGACATTCAACTTGCACTTAAGCACCTTGCACTTCCCACCCTGCTCCCATTAAAGGAATGCAACAAAGGTTTCTCCTCTTTAAGCGGGGGTGGGGGTGGGGGTGGGGGGTGGACACCTACATTCTCATTTAACAATTATAGCCCAGATCTACACCCCCACCACTGGCAGAATACTGATTTCGCTCTGCAAGTAGATGGTCCATTAAGGAAAACATCTCATTTCATTATCTCCCACTATTATTAACACAACAATCAGCTTCACAAAAAGGGAGCACCCAATTGTCACCACACAATTTTTAAAAGAAGGTGGAAAATTAACCTTAAGGCACTATTGTAAATAATTCCACAGAAATTTTGTAGCCCACCTACAAATGCATACCAGCATAAGTAATTTGTGGAAATTTAAGAGGCTGGAAGAGAAAGCAAAAGCACTGTCCTCTCATTTACAAAAACCTTCTCAGCTGCTCACCTGGAGGCAATTCTTACTTGCAATGAGGCAAGTCACTATTTAACACTTGTCCCTTAGGAATCAGCAACATTGCACTTCAGGGCAGCTCTGATAAGCAACTAAGCCCCAATGAACTTGAATATTAGCATCTACAGAATAGCACGTCAGAGACTTGGAGGAAACTATGTCTGCAACTAAAATTTGCTAAACCAATCATTCTTTATCTTTCTGTGGAACAGGTTTGGTACATGATCACTAATTTCTGCTTTCAAGGTGAAGAATGGAGAGAGATTGAAATGCTCCTGAATTAATGGTTTTACAATTTAAGGAGACTGACTTTGTAGGGGGAAGGGCGTGTTCTTTAACATTAGATAAACTGATTTTAAAAAAACACCTAGGAAAGCATTTAAAATAGCAAAAGTTCTACTTGTCGGAACTAGTAAAACTCATGCAGCCATTTCCTAACTGATGAGGATGATCATATAAAAACTGGTGAGTGTGTGTTTGTGTGCATTGTGTGTGTTGCAGTTAAAGAGGTATTTATTAGATGTTATCTTATTTACTACCTTCTCTTTATATAGCCAAAATAGCACCAACAAAGATGTGGGTATCAGCAGGATCATTGTAACCCTAAGGCTTGCTTGCAGAAATGTATAATGATGATAACCATAACAATAATGCTGATTATTATAATACCAATGCTAATAATACCTAAAAGTGGAGGGCTCCAAAAGATTGTTGTTGTTGTTGTTTAGTTGTGTCTGACTCTTCGTGACCCCATGGACCAGAGCACACCAGGAACTCCTGTCTTCCACTGCCTCCCACAGTTTGGTCAAACTCATGCTGGTAGCTTCGAGAACACTTTCCAACCACCTCGTGCTCTCTTGTCCCCTTCTCATTGTGCCCTCAATCTTTCCCAGCATCAGAGTCTTTTCCAGGGAGTCTTCTCTTCTCATGAGTTGGCCAAAGTATTGGAGTCTCAGCTTCAGGATCTGTCCTTCCAGTGAGCACTCAGGGCTGATTTCCTTAAGAGTGGAGAGGTTTGATCTTCTTGCAGTCCATGGGACTCTCAAGAGTTTCCTCCAGCACCATAATTCAAAAGCATCAATTCTTTGGCAATCAGCCTTCTTTATGGTCCAGCTCTCACTTCCATACATCACTACTGGGAAAACCATGGCTTTAACTATACGGACCTTTTACAGATAGGTAGCCGTGTTGGTCTGCCATAGTCAAAACAAAACAAAATTCCTTCCAGTAGCACCTTAAAGACCAACTAAGTTAGTTCTTGGTATGAGCTTTCGTGTGCATGCACACTTCTTCAGATACACAGATATACGGACCTTTGTTGGCAAGGTGATGTCTCTGCTTTTTAAGATGCTATCTAGGTTTGTCATTGCTTTTCTCCCATCCAAAAGATTAAGCATGATCAATACACATGAAAACCTGATTGACTATTAAGGGGAGAGGAATGGAATAAAATATACTAGAATGTGTTGCTGGCTAGCTGAAATTCTGAACAAACTCCATACTGCAGCTATTGCAAGTTGCACCACTGAAAAATAATTGTAACCAACAATAAATAATGTAAGAGAGCAGATAGACTATTCATGAATTTCTTCAGAGAGGCAGAGAGGAATAAAGGGGGGTGGGATTGTGCAAGGAACCTTTGGGTTTTTTTCTTTCCCCAATACAGATTAATAAACCGCAAGTTTACCCTCTCTGCCCCACCCCAGCTGCACAAATCTCCAAAGATGAATTATCAGTTCAATATATCACCAGAAAACATGTTGGAACTAAGCAAAATAATAATAATAAATAAAATCAGTCCTTTTTTACACCATTCACAAAAGGTAGACACACTTGATATTTTCAAACTACAATGTTAGAATAGCACTCAGAGACTTCAGTGGCACTTTTAGATCATTTTTATCCAAAAACGCCACTGAAAAAGATGGTCTAAATCAAATGAGTGGAGCTTCCCTCCTGAATAGTTTATCAAAACCTTTCCTTCTCATTTTAAAATTCAGTGCACAAAGCCAAAAAAGAAAAGAAAAAAGTGTATTAATTAGCTATCTTCATTTCGTCTTCCTTACACCACCTTTTCCCAAATCTTTTCCAGATAAGTACGATTACTGTATTGCTTGTATTTCAGGGGGCTGTTACAATCTAATCCTGACAATATTTATATAGCTGTCATGAGAATTTGTTTAACGGCAGGATATAAATACCCAAACTAAATAAAATGAAATGAAATTTGGGAGCCAGACTGACTAATATAACACCTTAAGGAGGAATAAAATTGGCAAGTGATATATTTAGCTCTATATTGCCTCCTCCACACAGAAAAAGAATGAAAATGCTTTCAAGTGCTTTCAAGTGTGGGAAGTGGCAGTGTTGCGTATACAGCCAGGCACTGGCACTCTAGCATCCCTGGTGTCTTTCTAAGAGAGCCTTTAACCTTGTGCCCCACAAGATCATGAAGTATGCAGGGTCAAATGGATGTTTAATTCTCCCAACTTTACTACTGGGACTAAATGAACACTAAGACAGCCCGGTGAATCACTAGCTGCCAACACAGGCTGAGTTAAACCTGCAGTGAGATACTAAGTGTAGCAAGTAGAGGAATCCGACTAGGGTACTGTGACACACCACCCTGCCAGCTCTCAATTTCTGTCCACCCAACTCCCTAGAAGGGTAACACATGCCCAGACAGTAGTTTGGATCAGAAGAAAAACAGAATGATATACAGTGGTTCAAAATGTATGTCCAGATCAGAATACAATACTGTATATCACTTAAACTATATACAGTATATAAAAAATAGGTTTATCAATCAAAACGCAGAACACATAAATATGGCAGACAATTAAATAAAGAAAATCTCTTATGTAACTGCCAAGTCTTGCCACAGCTGGTATAATAGGCATGTAGTTAATCTCTTATGGGCTGTGGAAGAAGCAATTGTGGAAACAGAAATCAATATCCTCCTTGGAAATGAAGAAGCATGTAATACTGATTCCAGCTGAAGGCAATTTATCCAAGGTAGGCTAGGTTTCATATTTATAGGTTTTGTATGCAAAACAGACAGTTTGGCATGACCTTCAGGATATTAGCCAGGGGTGACACAAAGGTCAAGCAACACACACTTTGACTGTCAGGAAAGAAGACAGGATGAGGGCTGGGGCAAAAATAAAGGCCATATCCGACTTAGACATGATCTAGAATTACTGTAACTTAAGTCAGGGGTATGGAACCTTTTAGAGTCCAGGGACATGGAAACACAGAAAGCTGCCCTATATACTGAATCAGGCCAATGGTCCATCTAGCTCAGTACTGTACTGTCTACACCGTACATAAGCAACTCTCAGGATTTCAGACTAGAGTCTCTTCCAATAGTACCTGGAGACATAGGGAATTGAATATGGGACCTTCTATATGCAAAGTAGGTGCTCTAACACTGAGCTACATTGTTAAAAATGGGGTTATTATATATATATTTATTGATGTTAACTCAGAAGTGGCACACAAGCAGGGCAGCCTTTCTCACCTGGCTTCCCAACACTGCCAGATACTAAGAGGGGAAGGAGCAAGGCAGCATGAGGTAGCATGAAGGGTCTGTGCAGAAGCCTGCAACTCTAGAGTGTCCTAACTCTCAGATCAACTAGCTAGAAGGGATTAAAAAGGAACAGTGTCACCTCTCTCTTTGTAGAGGAGAGCTCTGCTGGCAGAGGAGCACATCCACTGCATATGCCTTACTACACTTGCAGCCAGCCCCGTAGCCTAATCCACATTGACAATGACGCTTCTGCAAGAAACCAGTGCTAGGTCCCCAAATGGGCATTGTAGGGGTGGAGCAGACGCAGCTTCAGATCTACTAAATCCAATCTCCCTTCATTCTTTGGAGAGGGCCGTGCATCTGTGAAACAGGAACCAGATTGAAAAATGAAGATACACACAGGGTAAATCCAACCCCTTACACTTTGCACCACGCCTTGGGCAAGCCAGCAGAGCTTCAGAAGTGGTGTACCATCTGCCACATCACACATCCTCCCCCCAACCCCCACTTAGGATATTTCATGGCAATATTTTCATTTTCTAATCCATTCAAAATGTGCAACGCGTTTCCTGGAAGGTAAAAGGCAGAGAATCCACAGACTGTATTATATGATACGGCGGGGACGTTTCAGGGAAATGATTGTCAGTATAACCCTGAGAACCACTTTATCTGATAAAGAGACTGTACAAGGAATTCCAGATGGATAAACACCCTTCAGAGCTTACAGTAATGCTTCTTCTTGCTAGAAGGGAAAGCTTAATTTGACAACAGGAGAAAACAGCACATTTCATATTTCCAAGGAAGAGGAAGCCAATCATTCTGTTGCTTTTTACAGAACAAAATGCAAGCAGATAAAATAGGATATAAAAAATAAATTCTTTTTATTTAATTTTCCATAAACAGGTACATATATACATCTGAAACAAAACCAAGCAAAAATTAAAATAATAGAAACAGAAAAAAGCAAAATAACTTGTTAGTTTGAAAGTGCAGAGGAAAATTTGAATTAAATAGGATTTAAAATCTGAATGCAAAAGGTAAATTCACATAACTTTTTAAATAAATCTTTTATAGACTAGGATCCAAAGAGCTATTTTAGGCGCACAGTAGGACTTGGCATGTCTAGCCGAATTTTTCATAGAACTATTTTTCTTTTAGCAGACGACCTTTCATGGCATATTTAAACTGCTTATGAAACTCCTCATTTTTAAAGAAGTTTGCTATGTTTGACACACATAAACCCAAAGCTCCATTTGGTACCATTGGGATTAGAAGGCAAAGCCATTTCAAAACTGCTTCTCAATGGATTTTTTGGGTTTTTTGTTTGTTTATTTTTCTATAGTTCTTGTGACTATTTTGATACGATTCAACAGAAAACACGTGCCAAGAAGATTGCATTTGGAGGTGAGCCCCAATTGCCTAATTATAGTGTCCTAATATACTGAGCAAATACCAGGACAGAATGTCACATCAAAATGTCAGTCACTCAGAGAGTCATAGAATCATGGAAACTGGAATGGTCCCTGAGTCAACTAGTCCAACTCCCCACAATGCAAGAATCCTGCCCACAGCCATCCCTGGATGGGCTTGAACCACCAACCTTCTGGTTAACAGTCAGATGCACTGGCACTCCTCCCAACTGCACCTCCCAGCCAATAACAGGTATAGCAGGTGGAATTGCCAAAGTCACTTTTCCCTGGGCTGAATGCCATTAGCTGTATAAGTTCCATGTACCTGAGGCTTTATGCCTGCACTACTTCAGTAGGTACTCCCATGGAACATGAAATAGATGGGACTTTCAAAAGTAGTTTGTGAAGTAGCACAGATTTGTGTTCAAAGAAAAAATAAATGTACAGCCCCACTGGCACCCCTGAAGTAGCTCTTCTGATGACAGCCCACTTGATGATGGCATTCAGGTTTTCAGGTTATACAAATCAGAATTATTTCCCTCATAGTGGCTAAAGCTAGCAGGCAATGTTTGCTGGTGTCTGAACAGCAACAGTTTTAAGCTTATTCTGAAGTTGTAAACACATAGTAGATGGACTGCAATTCAGAGAACCTTATAGTCATTCCTTGATTGTAAAGTAAATAACTTTGACAGTGGCTTGGTTCACACATTACATTAAACAATCTATGGCTTCATAACCAAGCTTAGCTTTCACTTATGGGGCATTTTGGGAGAGAGACAAACCATGAGCCAGTACCAGTCTTTCTTTCCAGACACAGTACAATGCTAATTTAAACACAAAGTAAAATCAATATGTATTTTAATCACAGCAATATTCATGAAGTTCACCTCCTTATAAATGGGATCACTGTCTTGTCTTACTAAAAGACTTAACTGTTTTCAGGGCTGTAGGCATCTGCTACATGTATGCCAATATCTTGGTATGCAAGAAGTACACTTGATCTCTATGAAGTAGTTTAATCAATGCTGTCATTCTCCTCTAACATCACGCTGCTTTCAACCAACTTGATGAGTAAAGCAACTATAGGAAATTAGTCAGAACAGCAGAGTTTAACTTGAAACAGACTCATACTCTAAAATCATATTTCTCAGTAGCTTATTGCTACTTCCATGCATTTCCATTTAATATTCAGTAACTACCTTAAAGATTTAAGTTAATGGAAGGACAAGTTCTACCAAAAAAATATTTGTAAGGTGTAAGATGACTTGCACTATTTTTTTTCCATTCTGCAACTGAGTCTTTTAGTGTAATTAGGTCAGTCAAGAATGAAAGTGGCTGCAAAGTAGCTATGTAATGGATTAGTCTGACAAGCAAACAAGGTGTTCATCTCCATCCAACTCCTAGCTGACACAAGCACAGATGTGTATCAACTCCTTCAGCAAAGTGCAGCTTTAAATGTGACACTGAGAGTTTGGACATCTCCATGGAGATGATGGCAGTGGGGAAAATAATGTAATTTAATTTTGGGCAAGACAGAACACTGGTGCATTCATTTACTGGGATATTCCTTCATGTGCTAGAGGAGCAAGTTCATCATCCTCTGCCATGTAGATTTTCTTTTTCTTTTTTTAATAATTTTTATTAAATTTTCCATTTTAACAATCCAATCAAATCACATTAAGTATTCCAAATTATACAAATACATATCATATAGTCCAAATATTCTGCCAAATTATAAATTTTTGTTGGGGCTTCCCGTGCTTCAAGTTCAGTGGGGTTCCATTCATCTTATGTTTCTACTGCCTTGAGTTTCCAATAGTTCCTTCTTTAAATCTTCCTGTTGTTATCCTTTTCTTTTGTGGCCTCTGAGTTGTTTCCACAGGCGAGTTGAAATAAACAATAATGTGCTTCTGTGTGAAATTTGTATGACTCTCCCTTTTTTTGCAGCTGGTAGTTCCAAAATATCTGGAGGGCCGAGTTTGCCTATGCCTGCTCTAAGGAGCATCTTATGGTGATTGACAATGCAGTTTCTGGTGGTCTTGGAGAGCCAACATTCCTTGTAAGCATCCATTTCCCCCCTCCCTCCAAAAAACAAATTGGGGAATGGATCAGACAAGGTCCAGGCCAGGAGAGCAGGGCTGCCCTGTCAAAGAGTTCAGACTTGATGCCACTTGCAGTCTTCTCAAGAGTTCTTTCTCACCTATGTCAGTGGCAGTTCAATTTCAGTTCGATTCCAGCAATTGCTGGCTTTACTTTCCATTAGCCATGCAAAGGATTGAGCTCTGTGGCTTAAGATAAGCTTACAAGTGGTAGGTTGTTAGCCATAGGATACATCAGTGGACTCTGAACTCCCTTCAGTAAGAATTCTCAGAGCCCACAGGGCATGTTAACGTGATCCAGGGAAGCAATTATTTCAAACATCCTTGAAATCCAGAATGAGTAGGACTAGTCATGTTATAGGCAGGCGGGTGATATAAATCAATTGGATACACGTTGTTTCATCCAAGACAATGAAACACAACAGTCCACTAGTATCCAGTAGTACCCATCCTTTCTACTGGGCATACTGGTATGCTTCAAACATTTAAAAACATTTCTTATCAGTATTACACAATAACATTGGTGACTTAGAGCAGTTTTAAGGAATGTCATATGCCTCCTTTGCTGCTTATGTTTAGAAGGGCAGTTAAAACATATCAGGCTTTTGAGCCCTTCTAGATAGTTTGACCGCTCTGCTGTTATTATTTTATACTGCTTAGTGTTTTATTATTTTTAAGTGTCTTATTGTACACTATGCTCTGATCTGCTTTGGGAGGAAAAGCAAGATGCAATGGTTCAAAATAAGGTCTCGGTGTTTGTGCATAGTTTAGGGAGTTACAAGAATAAAGGTAGGTGAAGTAAATGCTATCCTACTTCACAAAACTCAGCCCTGGATGCCAAACTTTGGAGCTTCAAAATTATTGAATGCACACACAGTGACAGAAGAAGGCTCTAGGGCTCTAGGCCAAGGGGTGGGGCGAACCATCCACAGGGGCAGGGCACACGGTGCCCATATGGACAGCGAGCCTGGCACCCATATGGACAGTGTGTGCAGTGTGGGGCCTCAGCTGCCCTATAGCTATGGGGGAGGCAGCTGGTGGACAGCGCAGAGCCTGCGGGCATTCACGTGGCTCTGGTGCGCTGCAGGCCCCACGGTGAGTGCCAGCCGCCATTTTGTCACTCCCCCCCCCATGGTGACACCCAGGGTGGACTGCACTCCCCACACCCCCCTTCCTACGCCCCTGTGCACACACTGCTATGGGATAATATAGGACATAATTATAGGAGTGAAATGGTTGCTCACTCTTTGTTATGATTAGCTGATGAAAATTTCAGAAGATTATTGACTTACTCATGTCAAGCCTTTTCTGCTGCAACCACAAGGAAATCCATGCCTTTTAGAGAGTTACACAGACAAATACAATATATTTCACAATATGTGTTATCTAGATCAAGAACAACATTCAGCTTCCCATTCTAGATAATTGAAGCTCTCTTAAGAGTGACTTCTTCTGACTGCTGAAATTTCAAAGGCTTCATTTTCCTGGAGCAGACAGAAAACTAGTCACTAGCCTCAAACAGCAGGAAGCGTTGGAATCAGGAAGTTGGAAACATTAAGGTAACTTACCGAAACCCATTAAATAATTTATGACTGAGATGGAAATTGTAGTGATTCAACAACAGTATGGAATTATCAGTAGGGGTGACCAACATATTCACTGGACCCATACTGTTGCAGAAGAACTAAGAATGTATCGCTCTCAGCTAAAACGCAAATATCTGGGAGAAGAATAGATGTGTTATAATACCCAAAGATGTGTTAACATAAAGTTCATCAACTTTTAGTTATTTGTACACTGAAATAAACATTAATAATAACAAAAGAGATGCCTACACCAGTAGCTGTAGCTATTATTATTAATTATTATTATTATTATAAAGCAGCTGAAAATCCACTGTTCCAAACTTACTGCATACAGTGGTACCTCACGTTACATACGCTTCAGGTTACAGACTCCGCTAACCCAGAAATAGTACCTCAGGTTAAGAACTTTGCTTCAGGATGAGAACAGAAATTGTGCTTCAGCGGTGCGGCGGCAGCCGGAGGCCCCATTAGCTAAAGTGGTGCTTCAGGTTAAGAACAGTTTCAGGTTAAGAACGGACCTCCGGGACGAATTAAGTACTTAACCTGCGGTACCACTGTACATTAACCCATGAGGTGGTCTTAGACAAGAGCCCACAAGTTTAATAGACAGGATCTGGCAACTTCTGACCAAGAAGCTATGCCCGCACCCTTCTACCCTTCTCCTAAGTATTTAGAGGATGGCTGTGATTGGGGCGGGGGGTATCCATCTTGTCATGGTGCACTTAGAGGTTCTCTGATTATCCAAAAAGGCAATCATGCTGCGTAATTCCCTGTCATCCTCCTAAACTGTTTCATGCTCTGTTTTCCTATGTAAATGTATCACAATTGTCACTGTAACAGGATACTCCCTCCAGTCAGGGATAAAAGCAGAGTCCTGGGGCTTGCAAAAGCTGGCTAGCTATCAATGTCAGGCAAGATCTATGGAACCTGGCTTTAGGAAAGCCATCACTGACAGAACCCCAGCTGCACTTTTTACCACCATTACTGATCTGTTTTGCAAAATTGTTGTAAGGATTACTGAGATAATACATGCAAAATGCTTGAAGTGTACAAAGTGCAAGAAGAAAGATTAAGTATATACAGAAGTCAAAGTGAACAAGAAATATATAAATTCTATCTCAGCTGTCAACCATAAGGTTCTAAAACAGTTTACAGACCAAAACATTATTCACAAGAAAACCGCAACAATTATTAATCCACAAACTAGGATTGGTGTTGGTATAGCAAAACTCACCAATAAATGTTGGGGGGGGGGGGAGTTAACATGGCACCTAAATCAACAAAGCACATCAGAACTTAACTTGGTGCAACAAAAACCATGTAACAATCCAAAATGTTATCACTTTGATATCCTTTCACTGATGACCTACTGCCAGTAGCAAACACAGTGAGAAGCCCATTGTTACTGCTAAAGCAATAGGACAGCCTTTGCCAATGTTGCATCCTCCAGATATTTTGAATTACAGCTCTTATCAACCCCAGAGAGCTCTGTGGGAGATGTGGTTGAAAGATCTGGAAGGCACCAGGTTAGCAAAGGCTGTGACTGGACTTCCTCTAATAGCGCCACTAATATCACAGTGCTAGTTGCTGACTATCTCAGTGTAGTAAAGAAATTGAGGGAAGATGTCAACCTGTCTTCATGCCCATTCTGCTGATTTATCCATGTGGACCGCAAAAAAAGTCCAGTGAAAATTAGCATCCTCTTTCTCTACCTTTATTTTCAGGGCTGGTCCACCCATGAAGTAAGGTGAGGTGACTGCCTCAGGAGGGGCAGCAGATCCAGCCTCCAAGGAATGCCTCGCCCGCTGTTGCTACCACTGCCGTGGTGAAAATAAAATGTTTTAAATATAACAAATATAAATATATAATCAGGATTATAATGTGTGTTTCTACTAATAATACTGGAACTAAGAAATGATCTTGTAATTTATTTTTCTTTTAAAAATTTGTTATTGGCATTTTGCTGTCGTTTTGGAAGTGAAAAGCTGATATGACTCTTCTTATGCTATTACAATGGGAATAAATCAAGTCACAATTTAATTCATGAACAAAGAGAAATCTTATGATACTGTGCTTTAAAAGACAATTGGTGGTATGAAATTGTGGGTTCGCTCTACAGGTGGTGGTTGTTGTTCAAAGATCAAACCATCCGTATCTTCTCCCTTAGGCTTCACCAGAACTAAAGATAGATTATCTGTTCCCTTTGGGCTTGCTACCACAAAGCAAGATAGAAATATTGTTCTCCTGGCCTCTAAGACCTACCATATTTTTCGCCCTATAAGACACACTTTTTCCCCTCCAAAAATGAAGGGGAAATGTGTGTGCATCCTATGGGCCGAATGCAGGCTTTCACGGTGCGCAACAACCCCTCTTGCTCTCCAGGCTTCAGGAAGCTCTCCGCAAGCCTTGGGAGCCCGCGGGAGTTCCTGTCGGGCTCCCTAGGCTTGCGAATAGCAGCCTGCATCTCGAAGCCTGGGGCGGCTGCACAGTGTGCCCCGGGCTTCGGTTCCCCGACCTGGTTTGGAGGCTGGCGGCGGGGAGAAGCGCGCTTCTCCCTGCCGCCAGCCCCACAAGCTTGGGGGACAGCAGGGAGGTGGAACACCACCATCCCGCTGTCCCCCGACCTGGTTTGAGGGTGCGCTTCTCCCCGCAGCCAGCCTAACAAGCTGGGGGACAGTGGGGAGGCGCAGCGCGGCGATCCCGCTGTTCCCCGACCTGGTTTGGGCTTCAGGCAGATATCCGCAAGGCGTGGGAGCCCAGCGGGAAGTCGCGCCAGTCTCCCAAGGCTTGCGGAGAGCTGCCTGTTCTGGGGGCTGGAGTTGGGGGAAGCTCGGGCTTCCCCCGCCCCAGCCCCGCGCCTGAGGGGGAAATAATTTTTTCCCCTTTATTTCCCCCCTCCAAAACTAGGTGCATCCTATGGGCCAGTGCACCCTATGGGGCGAAAAATATGGTAAGTGATGCAACCTTTTTAGCTTGCAGAACAGGTCTTTCCTCTTGTCAAAATGAATTAAGGATCATTGCTAATCTATCCTTAATGGTACAAATACCTTCACTAATTTTCATCAATCTTTCCCTCAAATGCAAGCCAATCTGACCTCTTCCCAGCTTGCTTTCACTACTTTTTCCTCAGGCAAGCCTGTGAGAACTGGATATCCCACAAGCAAAGACCTACATTTATCTTCTACAATTATACTTTACATTCATTCTCTCTCCCACATAGTTCTTGTAAAAAAACGGCAGCTTGGGGCGGTGGGTGGGATTTCCTGTGCAAGTAAATAGAGTTCTGTATGCATACACAAACTTTCCCTTTGGTTCATGAGGATTAAAAACATAGTAACAGCAGCCTCGGTCCACTACCAAATTCCCAGCTAAGAAGGCAGCCCACCAGAAGCATGGGTATCATAAAATTATTCTAGACTTTTCCGGTGACTATTAATAGAGTCTCCATCCAAAGAGATACAACAGTCCCTCAGGATAGTGATTGACAGCCTTCACCAAAAGCTGAGCAGCAGAGAGATGGGGTGACCAGCTGCTTCCACCTGTCATTAAAACAGGCTTTCAAAATACCGTTTAACCATGGGTAGGCAAACTAAGGCCCGGGGGCCGGATCCGGCCCATCTTCTCAATCTGCCCCATGGCTGGTCTGGGAATCAGTGTGTTTTTGCATGAGTAGAATGTGTGCTTTTATTTAAAAGGCATCTCTGGGTTATTTGTGAGGCCTGCCTGGTGTTTTTACATGAGTAGAATGTGTGCTTTTATTTAAAATGCATCTCTGGGTTATTTGTGGGGCATAGGAATCCATTCTCTTTTTTCTTCTTCAAAATATAGCCCGGCCCCCCACAAGGTCTGAGGGATAGTGGATCGTCCCCCTGCTGAAAAAGTTTGCTGACTCCTGATTTAAACTATAAAGATCCTTTTAGAGCCAAGTACCAACTCCACAATTGTTGCAGCAGTGGGATGTGCCTGAAGCATGTTCCAGTTCATTGTGATCCATATGTAACAGTGATTGCAGTCAGCACTACCTGATCATGTTGCAAACTTCACTGTAACAGTTTTGGCTCCATTATAAAGTTCTTGAAACTCATGAGTAAGACTCTATGAAATAGGCTAGCAGCTGGCAAGGCCCCAGTGCAACATTTTGGACATTGCATTAACAATATTAAGCTCCCATGAGGTAGCTACATCTCATAAACTTTGCTGTAGAGCTATTGAAGATTTGTAAGTGACAAGCCTCTGGCTGTTTGGAAGTTGGGCTGGCCATGTTCCAGACAAATTAACACTTATAAGAAGCCTGACTGATATCAATGTGGATTAAAATGTACTTCACTTTGGCTTGAATGTACCTATTATCATGGTGACCTTTACAAGCCATGCTGCTATCTGTACACCTGTTATGGCTTAATTTTTTGAGTCACTGAAATCCGTTTGGGACGTCTTACCCAACAGTCCTCCATTGTCCATGGAGGATCAATGACATCTGGAGAAGGTTTTTTGAGACGCAGTTACTGAAGGAGGTGGAGAAGGAACAAGATGAGCAACTTTCATTTCATGTCCTTCATTGAGTTAGCTTATCTCAGGAGCTGAGCTTTTCATTTGCAGTCGTCCTGATAAGTAATATTCCCCAGAAAACTGTGCCTGGAAACCAGCTACAACTTGGCTAAGCAAAACTCCTTCCAAGGACATCAGTATATATGCTTGTCTGGCACTATGCCCACATACTAGGTCACAATGATTATTCTAGCTGGAATGCCCATGCTTGTCTTGATTGACTTCATTGGCAATCATAGGCATGGTGCAGTCGTCAGAACTACTTGTGTGTCCCCAAGCACATTCCACAGTACTGATAAGCAACAGCAGCAGTGATCTAAAAAGAATGAGATATGATTGACCAGCTCTTCTGTCACTGCGTTCAAACTTACAGCTTTCAAAAACCCAGCCTTTTTATAAAAAGGCTCCTGCTGGTGTCCAAATTTTTTTCAAAGAGGACCAGATCTGATGAAGTGAAGGGCCGTGCGGGCCGACCAAAGGGCCAAACAAGTTTGTTAACCTTTTTTCAGGATTGAAGCTGTTGAGCTTTTTTTATGCTTTTACCCCAAAGTTGTTGAGCTTTTTAAGAGTTGAAGTTGCTGAGGTTTTTTAGTATTTCACCCCAAGAAATAAACTGCCACAGGAACCGGATTGAACCAGTTTGGCCCCCGAAATGGACTTTGGACATGCCTGAATCTTGCTCTTCCATATATGCAAAAAGTAAAACTCATTGGCCAAGTGAGCAATCAAAACAAAAATGCCACTGGCTAAAAACTACTCAGAAATAGAAAGTACAACCAGAGACTCAACAGGAAAACAGAACGCACACCTACCTAATATAGTGTCTCATTTATGTTCCTAGGAAAGTCATTGAAATTCATATGAATAACTTTTTCAGTAAGAATTACAAAAACTATTTAAAAGTTTGCCTGTATCTGTTCTTCAGCAGATCTGTATCTGTAAAAGCAGCCATTTATGTAAGGCTTTGTCTGTTTCTATAAATATTCCTTTACCAGAATATTTTAAGAATTTCATCTATTTATAATGTTCTCTGAGCATCCCTATTAATAGGAAGAAGGGTGTTTTTTGTTTTAGATTATTACACTACAACGGTCTCTCAGGCTATTTTAAAAGTCATTTTATTGGCCTTCATAATGCAAAATACAGAGGTAACATACCTCTCAAATACTTCTTGACAAGAAATGAGGCCTACTGATGCACTGAAGCCTAACAAGAGGCTAATTACCATCACCAACAGACAATAAGAACAGAACTGGGACCTTTATTTATAACTAAGATTCATTGCACCACAAGAGTCCAGAATACAAACTTGGAAGCCATTTTAATAATAATAAAAAAATGAAGTCAAAGGATTCAAAGGATTAAACATGTAAGATTTCACAAACACATTGATTCCCCCAGAGTCACATCCCAATTATGATATGGGAGGAAGAAATCTTCTTCCGGACTATAATGTAGAAGGCTAAAATATTAAGAGCAACCTCCATATAAAAGTTAAGGAGGCATACAGCAATCCTTCATGAACCCTCTCTCATCTAGTTAGTTCTCCATTTGTTTTTCTTGAATACAGAAAACTATGATTGCAGATGTGAGTCCATATGCAGTGGTGTTAAACACATTCACATAAATGAACTTTAAACTTATTCCTTAAAAACCACATACTTGACTTACTTTCATTGCAGCTGTATCATGAAACAACTGGAAACAAACACAACTAAACTAAAAGACACAACTTCTGGCCACCAGCCTTCAACAGATAACAAATATTAGATTATTAAAACAGAAGTAAATGACTATGCAATTTTATCTAATTAAGCAAGCACTCACACAGACTATGGATTCAGCTACATTAGTCAAAAAAACCACAACCCACTTTGAATGTGTTATAAACATGCAACACCAGATGGTAAAGGTAAAGGTAAAGGTACCCCTGCCCATACGGGCCAGTCTTGACAGACTCTGGGGTCAGATGGTGCCAGAGAGCAAAACAAATTTCTATGCTATTTTTACATAGCTTTTTTTCTTTAGTTTCAACAATTTAATTTCAGACTTATTTTTAGTGGGAGTTTTTCCCCGCGTGTAGATCCACCTTATGAACACTTTAGCAGACCAACAGGTTTACAAGAAGACAATACTTTTTGTATTATATTTTTTGTATCTGCAAAGCAAATTTTCCTCAAGTGTCAGCATTTGATTAGGTGGGACATAGTATGAAGGTACATAACTGAGTAGGAGGCTGCATGGGTAACCCATGTATCTGCCTGAATATAAAGAGAAGAAAGAATAATTCCAATCTATTATAGTGGAACCCCTTATTTAAGTCACAGGCTCCTGTTTTTTCTATTCTAGCTTGTTTTGGCTTCTACTTGTGTTACCCATAATGAACCACACCCAAAAGCCCAACACCAGAAATTGCATAAGAAAGAAACAACATGAAATATGAAAAGGAAAGTGAATCATCTGCACAGTTCACAAATTGCTTCTACTTGGAACCTTGTATTGCAACCAATCTCCTTCTTTGGAGGTCTTTAAGCAGAAGCTTGACAACTATATGTCAGGAGTGCTCTGATGGTGTTTCCTGCTTGGCAGGGGGTTGGACTCGATGGCCCTTGTGGTCTCTTCCAACTCTATGATTCTATGATTCTAAGTATTCATATGTTCTGTATAAATGCATATAAGCTGAGTAGGCTAATTTGCTCAGTCCATGACATCATGACCCATTCATCAACATCCCTGGAGCAGTATCATAGTTTTTAACAAACTTCATTATGCTTTTTTTTAATAAATAAAAAGGTACACAAAAGGAACAGGTTTACATTTAATTGAATAAACATACACTCAGTTCTTTGTAAATGAAAAAAGGCAAGCACTCTGCTTAAAATATGGAGGATTGAGGCAAGGCTAATCAATCACTACTGGATTTGCATATAGCTAAATATGTCTTTTTCACAGCAAAGCTAATGGGAAGAAAAGAAGTCAGGTTCTGTTTTTAAAGTCAGTTTGTAGGCATCCCAGTTGGCATATTGATTACCTGCTTAATTTTGACAACTTCATTTTGTAGATGCATAGATCTGTACTGTTCTCAGCACACACTATTAGTTACAAATTGCTTCTGCTCAGTGAAATCCTAAATGAAACACAACCAACTTCCCAGGGAACCTCACCATAAATAACCTGTTCCAGGTCTATGCCCTATCGTGCCTACCATGAGGGTTGCCATATTTCAAAAAGTAAAAACCAGGACACCCCAAAAGGCGCGATTTGTTGATTGACTTGCCTAAGAAAGTGCCACATTTCAGAAGGTGATTCTTCATTTAAACAAGCATGCATCTTGCTCAAACATTACATGATACAGCGTACAGTGAAAGCACTATGCAAGTACGGCAAGAAATATACAAACAACTCCTTTCCCAATTTCACTGCAGGATGGAAAAAGACAGTTGACTCAACAGTTCCCAGTAAAGCAAAGGACATCATTCCTGATCATATTCTGTATGCGTGCTTCTGGAAACATATGACTAGTTACAGTTGAAACAGAATGGCAAATTAAGAATGTCCAGATCATTCGAGCAAAGTTAATTTTTAGAACACCAAATAGATAAGGGTTTTGGCCAGTATAGTAAGGACCCCATAGTATTGAAAGGGAAAGCCCCAACCTTTTGTCCCACCTCTTTCTGCTTGCTGATCTCTTGAAAATAAAAGGGATAATTGGGGGTGCAGATGGGAGGAAAAGAGATGGGTATGGATTGATAGGGGAGTATATGATTGCTTGCTTGTGTGCAGCCAAAGTTGTCTGGCCCAAAGTTGCTGCAGAAGACTCATCAAAGGCAACAGGTGCTACTTTCTTCTTCTGCCTCTCAGGCTCTGTATCCTCTCTGAAGAGGGTTTTGGCAGAATGGGAAAACAGAGTTAGAGTGATATATTTTGAATTTTGAAATATTTTGAAATATTTTGAAATATTTACTTATCAATTTTATATACTGCCCCTCATCTGAGGATCAAAGGGTAGTTTACAGTATAAAAATAACGAACAAAAAAAAAATCCACCCCAGATTAAAAGGCCATAGATTGTTTAATTAACTAAAGGTCTGGGAAAAGAAGAATGTTTTTGCCTGATGCCTAAATAGATGTAAAGAAGGTGCCAGGCAAACCTCCCTGAGGAAAGCATTCCACAAATGGGGAGCCACAGAAGAAAGTCCATTCATGAGTTGCTACGCTCCAGACCTCTCATGGAGGAGAGACACAAAAAGAAAAGCTTCAGGTGATGATCACAGAGTAATGTAAAAGGAGGACAGGCTACATTCTTTCCTCCTGAGGCCCCCTGCCTCACACACACCAAGAATCTGTTCTGGGGGACTAAGGGGTTCTGGGGAGACAGCATGGAAGGTGGTACAGGGTAAGGAGAAGTTGGAGAGACAGACAAAAAAACACTTCACCATTAGCAAAGCTGCAATTCAAGGGTCACAAATTGATTGCAATTCATTATTTCCAACGAAAGCTGTAAATAAAGTCTACTCAAAGATGAATACTTGAGGAAACTGTCACTTTTCTCTAGTTCCAGGTCCATCTATAAGGGTCGTTTGATCATATTTTCCAACTTCACCGGTAATTTCACATAAAGTCCTCTAGCACAGTTTCCCCCAACCTTGTGCCCTCAAATTAAGGATGTACAAATTTGATTTCTCTAACTGGAGGAGTAAAGGTAAAGGTAAAGGGACCCCTGACCATTAGGTCCAGTCGTGACCGACTCTGGGGTTGCGGCACTCATCTTGCTTTATTGGCCAAGGGAGCCGGCATACAGCTTCCGGGTCATGTGGCCAGCATGACTAAACAGCTTCTGGAGAACCAGAGCAGCACCTATTTATCTACTTGCACTTTGACATGCTTTCGAACTGCTAGGTTGGCAGGAGCAGGGACCAAGCAACGGGAGCTTACCCCGTCGTGGGGATTCGAACTGCCGACCTTCTGATCGGCAAGTCCTAGGCTCTGTGGTTTAACCCACAGCGCCACCCGCGTCCCAACTGGAGGAGTAGAGTCACTGAAATCAATGGATTCAAGTAATTTAGTTGGATATTACCCATAGATTATTAGAAGCATCATTTATAGAATGCTACCAGCTGTTGTTCTCTTTTCTTGAAAAAATTAAGAATGTACTTTTTTTTTTTCTCTAGCAGGAAAATATCTTCCTAAAGAGGGTTGTACAACACTGCAACATGTGACCTGGCCATTTTTCAGTCTGGCCCTGGGATTCCATTACTAGGTTTTCATCAACATGTACCATACTGGCAGTCTCATAAAGTCAGCGCCATCCTCATAACAACATTTTGGACTCTGCCTCCTTCGTCTTTTTATCTTTTCTCTAATTATCTTAACAGGAAGGTAGTACTGAAATGCAGAAAATACACTGGTGCTAAGACAGACTTAGAAATGTACCAGGCTAGTTGCCTAGATAGCTTGACAACTGAGAGCCTGTGTTTGGATGATGACTAGCATACTGATTTCTTAAGAATCTCAATTTTCTGGTTGCGAAATGTGTCTCCAGCGCTTAAGTTCCTTAGGTGAACATGCCCTGAGCAACTTCGCCCAAATTGCAGCAACTGTAGCAGAACACAGCTACTCTGTAATGGCCAGCAAGAAGCTCTGTAGTCAAAGGAATATAATTACAAAAAGTCTAGATTGTGGTGCCGGAAATGCAACCAGAACTCAGAGTGGGGGAGAAGCCATCTGACTGTAGACTGTGGTGTATCTACAGGTTTTCTGTTCAAGTGCAGAACCTGGTCTCTGGCAACTGACTTTAGCAAGTTGCTAGCCATATGTACTACATTCAAAAATGGGGCCCAAGTTGCCTTGGCATCAATGTCAGCGATTTATGGCACATGTGACTGCCTCTGCAGCCTTGCAAATCTAACCAGGCAGATACAAAAGGCAGAAACCGAGAAAGCTGGTTTACTCCAGTTACTAGGCACATTTGTAGGCTCCTCCCCTCTAATAATTAAAACAAATTTACAAAAATGAGCTCTTCATAATTTATATAAGACAATATACTATGAACCATACCAGAAATGATCACACAGGCATGCAAAAAAGTTGTGTTAAACACCTACTAGTATGCTGCTCTGATCTGTGCCAAATTTTGTAATTAAGTCTAACCTTCATATTTTCATTACATTTTAAAGAAACAGGACAAAGACTCCCAATGCTTGGAATATTACTTTGTTGTTCTCTTTACAAGCTTATATCTGTCCATTAGGCTCCTAAGAATCTCAGTGAGGTTTACAACACACACACACACACGGCAGCAAAACAACAACAAACAAACAAACAAACAAACACTACCTAATAAAGCTAATGATTCAAGAAAAACAGAGCAACAGAGACTTAACTCCAGTAGTACAAATGCATAATCAGATGGATAGCTCACAGGCACAACACAGAAATTTAATGTAATGTCACCTCTGTCACAACATTTTAATTCTCTTTTTTTATATGGACACCTACTGTCTTGAAATGCTCTTGTTGCAATCTTTGACGGATGCCATAACAAAATTAATTTGTTACTTGATTTAATAGATAGTTAAGTTTTGGCTCTTGTTGATGCAATTTCCAGACTTTGAAGTCTGGAAATTGTGTTCTAATTATGGATTTCTATTTTACACTTGGTATTATATTTTGCAAGCCACCTTGAGCAATGACTTTCAAGGTAAGGCAAGCACTAGGCAGGTTCATAGAGTCAAAGAACTGTAGAGTTGGAAGCAGTGTTAGAAAGTGATATGAAAGCTAGGAGCTAAATGACACCTTAAACCTAGGTTATGGGCGCAACAACAGAGTGTCTAGACATAAGTTTTTATAACAAGAATACAAAGCTGAAAATGAATGAACAACAGCTAAAATATTATGTTCATTTTTCACGTGGTCTAGTCCTTCACCTGCCCACCCCCCTAATATTCTTAAGAGGGTCTCTCCTCCAGTCTTCAGAGAGGAGCTGGAAGTGCAGAGGCAGGAAAAGGTCCTCCTTTGCTTCTAACTCTGCAGTTTTAATCTGAAACCTTAGGTCTAGTACTGCGCCCAGTGCTCAGAAACTGCTCGCACTAATTAAATTCCCTGTCACAAAATGCACCTAGAACAATAGGAGTTTTGAACACTGGTTGGAAGGGCCCCCAAGGGTAACCCTATTCTAACTCCCTGAAATGCAGGGATCTCAACTCTCCAAAACAACAGTTTTCTTGGAGACTTAGGGGAAGCCCTGTGAAAGGACTTCTTCCTGCAAAATGGGGTTTTCTCCAATCTCTCGCCCCCATGCACTCCCTGAATTTGGTACAGGGAAGTCTGAAGAACTCCCAGTGGAACAGTACACAGGGAGAGGAGGGAAGGATCATTCTGCCTGACAAGCTGAGATGCACCTTAATGGCTGTCTTATTATCAATCAAATATCAAGGATGATGGAAAAGGAACATAACAGTTGGGTTTTTTTATTTTAAAAAAACCCTCACCTGGAAATTTACTACTGTTTTCACACAAATGATAGACATGGAGGAGTTTACCAATGACTGTTAGTCAATCTACGGCAACAGGGCTTTCCTATGCAGAGGGGCAGCATACCAGAAACTGAAGACAAACAAGAGATAGCCGCTGCATTCATCCCATGCTGTTAAGAACCCACTGATATCTAGCCAAGCTCTGTTAAAAGCAGGAAGTTGGGTTAGTTAGCCCTGTTTGGCTCCATCAAGGCAGTTGTTATGATTGCATCTCACAGAAGCACCAGGAAGATTTTTGAAGAATCCATAGGCTTTCACCTTCCTTACACTAATGCCATGTATGCATTACTGTTGTCTGTACTGAACAGATTTGTCTCACTTTGGAGAATCAGAATAGCAGCATTCTACCACACCATTAGTACTTCAGCCAAATATATTAGGCAAGCATATCCAATATGAGACTGTTGCTACATGTAGACCTAAGGAGCAAAACAGATCATGTTAACATTTTCGTAACTAAATTTAATTATGATCGACTGGAGTTTCCCCATCAATTCCAAAGGGTGTTGGGTCATATTTTTTCTCTCTCTTTCCTCAAAAGACAAAAATAAATAAATACAGCTGTGGGAATTATTAGGTCACAATATAGACAAACCACATTTCTCATGCCATCACATCTGCCAACACAGTCCCTTGGCATCCCCACCGCTGTTCAAGAAAACAACAGAAGATGAACATGTACAAGCAGCAATAATTCATCTAACATGTAGAATTTTTGTTTTATCAGCACAGAGAGCTATGATATTTACATGCATTCAAGCTGACAGACTTTTAGGATCTAGGATGGGGGAAAATGATTCTGAGGAGACAAGACGTGCAAGAAAGATTATAGCTGTCTCAATCCTATCCATGTCAACTCACTGCTGAGTTCAGCTAAGCTTACTCCAGGTAAAAGGATACAGGAGTGCAGCCTTAGGCACAGCCTCATTTTTATTTATTATTTTGCATCCTTCAGCAACCAGACATCTGATTTTTTTTTCCAGCTCTACTCTGAAGATAGCATGATTGAACACTTATGGGGAAGACAGTGGGGAGATTTGAGGGGTTCAGACCACAGTACTTTTGAACTCAAGCAGTGCAGCACAATAGGACATTTATCTATAATGTGCAGAAAGTCTGATACACTAGATACACTGAATGGGCAACTAATTAATAAAATTTTCTGCTTCCAATAAGGTTTGTTTTAAGAAGAAAACATCTATAAATTGGTATTGTAGCATTATTATTTAAGCTCTAATTTCTAGCAGATGAATAAATTACGATTCACTTTTATTATCTATACAAACTATATTACTGTGCCTCAATGTGCAAGGTTTAGGAAATATATTAATGGAGGATTTAAGCCATTAAATATTTTTTGATGAATTTCAATAGGGAAAAATGTAAGGTTCTACACTTAGACATGAACCAGTTGCACAAATACAAGATGGGGGACACCTGAATTGCCATGTGAAAAGGATATAAGGATCCTAGAAAACCACGAGCTTAACATGCTTTAACAGTGCGAAGCAGCAGCAAAAAAAGCTAATGCTATTTTAAGCTGCATTTAGTGTCCCGATCAAGGGAAGTAATACTCTTACTCTATTGTGCCTTGGGAGTTACTGTGTCCAGTTATGGGCATCACAATTTAAGGAGGAAATTGACAAGCTGGAATGTGTGTAGATGAGGCTGACCAAGATTATAAAGGGTCTGGAAACCAAGCCTTAGGAGGAATGGTTGAGGGAACTGGGTATGTTTAGCCTGGTAAAAAGAAGACTAGGAAGAGATATGATAGCCATTTTCAAATTTCTTAAGCACTGTCAAATGGAAGATTGAACAAGCTTGTTTTCTCCTGCTCTGGAGGGTAGGACTCAAACCAATGGGTTCAAGTTACAAGAAAGGAGATTCCAACTAAACAAGACGATTAACTTTCTGGCAGTAAGAGCTGCTCAACAGTGAAACGGACTTCCTTGGGAGGTTGTGGACTCTCCTTCCTTGGTGGTTTTTAGGTAGAGGTTAGATGGCAATCTGTCATGTATGATCTAGTTGAGATTCAAGCATTGCAGGGGGCTGGACTAAATCACTCTTGGACTCCCTTCCAACTCTACAATACTATGAATTTTTAATCTCTACCCATTAAAAAACATATAGGTCCTGATACATGAGCAATCAGAACACCTGTGGACCTTTGTGAGGAATTTGCATATACAAGGAATGCAGAATTGAACCAATAAGCTAAGTTATGACACACAATTCAAAGAGTCCTCACCAATAAATCATAATCACAGCATGCCAAAATAAAGCATCCTTTCAAAATCAGAAACATTTTAGAACACTCTACCAACTTCACATTTTGGGATGCTTATATACCTCTGATTTACAGTGAAGAAGTTTAAGCAAACTTGAGGCTAAATACAGAAGTCAGTCAATACCACAAAGTTATTTTCTACTTCAACACTAAAAGCCAGTGTTCCCACTCATTGTGTTCTGTGCAATGTTCCTCTCACAGAGCATAATAAACCTTTTGGCCATCCTTGCCTAGGAAAACAGAAGTATACCTCATTATCTTTTATCGTGAGTATGCTTGCTCTCCCTGCATTGTTTACTGTCATTTCATGCTGTGCTATATTTGAATTCCACTGTGGAATGAACCCATCTCACCGCTCTTTTCCATTCTGTATAAAATTATCATTTATATTAGCAAAAAAAGTGACAGCATGCTACACTGGACTTGGGAATTTTAATGCCCAGATTTAACATTCTGGCTTTGCCATATTTAGCATGAAGTGTGCTACATTCTGAAGTAGCTCTAGGTATGGTGCCACTGTGGCATTACTACCCAGCAACAGAGGGAATAGAAATTTAATAAATAATAACAACAATATATGACCTTTTAAACTATGTGTGGGGTGAGAAGCTTATTGTTTCTGTTTGTTACTATGCTATATATTTTTGTGTTTTTATACTGTAAACCACCCTATGGTCTTTGGATGAAGGGCAGTATAAAAATTCAGTATAAAATGTCAATGTAATGTTGACATGCCAAGTTTGCTGGTGTGGCCAATTCCCACCCCCTAGCCATACATACAGACACATGTCATTTCCAATAGCATAAAGAGAGCTATTACAACCACCAGACTGTAAGGCTGTAGGTGCCTTTCAGTGACCTCAGGTTCCCTATGGACTTCCTAGCCACATTTGTGTGTTTGTGTGTTGGGAGACAATAGCTTTAGGGAAATACAAACTCTGGCTGAGCTGCTGAATTTCTGAATCCACCCTGAGTCTCTTCCTGAAGCGCAAAGAAATGCTCTTCCTGAAGAGCAAAGAAAAGCTTGAAGTGCACACCATAGGGGACACACGCACCAGGCCTCTTTGTTCCTGCCCATACCTCCAATGCAAATGCTTTGACATTAAGGCTGGGTATAAATGCAGCAGATAAATGATAGTCCCCTGCAACACACACACCCCTCCCATCTCTCACTACAATCTCAGGGAAGCATCACATAATCCACCAGCCCAAACGGAAGGCAGGGTGGGTAAAAGAAGGCCAACAAGTGTTCCTTCTGCTGGGTGACACAGAAAAAAAAGGCATTGCAGCCATCCCTCAGGGCCATGAAGATACTTGGCGGAGTATCTTTACTGGCAAAAGCTGCATCCCTCCCTCGGAAATTGGGCTGGGAACATCACCACCAGCTTGTTGGCACTGGGAGGTGGGGGGAGGGAAGAGAACAGGAGAAAAAAGACTTTTCTTTCATGGAAGACCAATAATAGCTGTCCACAAAGACAAAGGCTGGAAGCAAACAGCGGTGCACGTTAGGAACCAGAGCCTGAAAAAGCCAGGAAGAGAGGCAAGGGGGCTCCCTCATCCCTCTGAAACACTTTGATATATCCAGTAATAATGTTTACTATATTCCCTCGAGAAAAGATAGCAAGGTGGCAGACTCTGCTCAGGGGGACGCACAAGGCAGGGGAGCGAAACTCGAGCCTGCCGCCCACCTGCTCCACCAAGGGAAAAGGCCCCTTAGTAGGAGGCAGAGGAAAAGGGCCGGAGCAACTGTTTTGCGTGCAGAATGTCCCAGGTTCGATCCCCGGCATCCCCAAGCAGGGAGAGGCGAGGCATGTCGATGGGGACCGACCTGCCCCAATGGCCTGACTCCACTTAAGGCAGCTTCCCAGGTTTATTTCTCCACCCAGCCAACCTGGAAAGTAGACGCAGGTGTGGCAACCTGTTCCCCATATCTCGTGGCCAGGAAGAATGGGGATTTGGGGTGGGGTGGGGGAGAAGCAATTACTGTCCTAATGATAGGAAAAAGCCCCCCTCCCTTGTTGGTCTTACCCGCCTGACAAAAGCAGAGGAGAGAAAAGGGACCGGATAACACACCCTCGTCGTCCACACTGACAGGGAGAGAGAGAGAGATACCGAGCAGGGAAGTGACTGTGCACCGGACGCGGCCACCACGCGGGACGCGCTGGAGAGCAGGAAGCAGAAGCTACCTTGTCCCTCATCCATTCCTCCGTCGAGAGAGGAGCGCCCTGGCAGAGCTGCTCTGCCTCCAGAAGGCAAGCGAGGTCGAAGCAGCATTTTAACCGCGCTCTCCACCCTATAGGCGCAGGCAGGCAAGCAAAGGAGCAGACCTACCCCTCTGCCCGCCTCTGCTCTGGCACACGAGGGGGAATAGTACGCTCTTTCTTCCACCGCTCTCCACCCCCCCCCTCCGCGTAAATGCGGGCGAGGAAAGGCGAACTGCTTCCATCCTGACCACACAGAGAGAGGTGGGGGCGGCGGGAGAGAGGAGAGAAGCAGCACGTTTAACTACGGCGGAGTAAGGAGGGAGGGGAGACGGAGCCGCTGCACTCCGCTCCCCCCCCCCGCCCCCCGCAGTCCTTTCCCGGCGCCCGGCAACGCCGCCGCCGCCGCTGCACACCCCGCCGGGCCCTCGCGGCGCTGGGAGAAGCCGCGTTTCCAAGCGAGCTTCCCGGTGCTGCTCTCGGGTTACACGGGGGCAGAGCAGAGTGGAGCAGAGAGAGAGACAAGCCCCGCAACCCCGCCGCTTACCAGCTTCGCCGGCGAGTCGCCCCGCCGCCCTCCTCGCCCATCTTACTCTCCCAAGCGCGGCCGGGGCTTGGCCCCCCCGCCGGACTGGCGGGGAGGCCGGACCTGGAGCAACGCAGTAGTGGCGTCGGAGGCGGCGGCGCTCGGCGCTCGGCGCTCGGCTTCTTCCAAGGGCCAGGCTCGCCACTGCAGCGCCCGAACCCCGCGCGGAGCGGCCCGTGCTCGGCGGCTCCTTGTGCGCCGGCTCCTGCGGCAGGGTCAGGGAGCCCGGGCCGAGCAGGGAGCGTCTACGAGCCTCCCGCCCGGCCGGGAGCGTGTATAGCAGCCTCGCCTCGCCGGAGAGCCAGGGAGCGTCTGCAAAGTGCCCACCCTGGCGGCGAGCGCGCGCAAACGAAAACAACAAGGGGCGGGGGGGGGGAGAGAGAGAGCCGCCTGCCGCGAAAGAAAGGGAGCGTCTCCAAAGTGCCACACTCGTATCCAACGGCCTGGGAGAAAGACCGCAGCAAATCAGGACTCGAGAGAGAGAGAGGCTCTTGGCAGGCCTCCGCGGAGGCGCATGACACCGTGTGAGCGTTTGGCTGCCGCGTTGTTGTCGTTTTAATGCGCTGAGCAGCAGCACGTCCCACATTGCTCCAGAAAGTCCTCAGCAGGAAGGGGTTAAATCCTTCATCTCTGTGTGTAAAACAACACTGCATGAGCAGGAAGCATCTGCAGCTTCCCGGGTCCCGTTGCCCTGGAAAACGTCCCCACAAAACCCGCTCCGTTTACGCTTGCAAAAGTCGCCGCCGAGACGGCCGGGCATCATTAACACATAATACGGTTAGATAAACCTAAAACTTCCCGCTCTCGCTCCCCCCCTTTTTTTTTACAGCACAGACATTCATAGATTTCCCGTCTGCTGGCCACGGCCCCAAAGCGGCTAGAGGCAGCCCAATGGACTGCTCTGCAGTGCAGGGTTTCGTACCGTAATAGGTACCAAAGCATAAACTTCAAATGATGCATGCACGAAGATTACGTGCGCAATGCACGGCAGTGAAAAACACATAGCCACAATGACAGATCGGAGCTTTCTGAGTAAATACAGAACGAGAAGTGGGAAGTTGGGTGAGAGCCTGATTTAGAACCAGCGACGACCCTGTATTGCAGTTCCCCACGCATTAAAGGCTCACACGCCTGACAGCTGTTAACACGTGGTGAATGAGCGACTGGCTCAAATATCACATTTCCATACCACTTCAACAAGCAAACACCAGCCCCTAAATGCAATGCTTTCCAATTCATCCAGTTGACACAATCAGCTGCCAGCCATCATATACTGAATAACTGTGGTACAAATGGCCATCCCCAAAACTTTTTTGAAGAATGCCTGGGGGTGTTTCACATGGTCATGCATTGCAAGCATTGTTCACAAGTGAGATGATACAGATATGGACCCTCCCATATGTAGTGCAAGGGGGAATCCTGACCAATTAGAATCAGTACAGTGGTACCTCAGGTTAGGTACTTAATTCGTTCCGGAGGTCCGTGCTTAACCTGAAACTGTTCTTAACCTGAAGCACCACTTTAGCTAATGGGGCCTCCTGCTGCCGCCGCGCCGCCAGAGCAGGATTTCTGTTCTCATCCTGAAGCAAAGTTCTTAACCCGAGGTACTATTTCTGGGTTAGCGGAGTCTGTAACCTGAAGCATATTTAACCTGATGTGTATGTAATCCGAGGTACCACTCTAGTTGGAAGGGACCCTGATTATCATCTGGCCCAATCCCCTGCAATGCAGACCCCATTCTCCTGTTCACTTGGACATGGTGGCAGCAATGGTGGCTGGTTCCATTGCAAGGAGAACAGCAGCAGGTGGAGCCAGAGCTAATGACAGGCAACACCCACCAATTCTAGTTTTGCCCCTCCCCATCCCCTTCCCTGCTGAGCTCTGGATTGACTGAGGAAGAGGAAGGTGGCAGCTAGAGCAGGCAGGTGGAGGCTGCCTGAAATCAGACTGAGGTTGGTGGGAGGGGCAGAGACAAAGTGAATCAGGATGCGGTCGGGGCGAGGACCCCTTCACACCATGTCTTGGTCCAGATATGGCTCAATCAGTCATGCCAAGCCAAACTACATGATAAATGTCACCCTTCAGATGTTGTCAGACTACAACTACCATAAATCTCTGATCATTGGTCTTGCTGGCTGTGAATCATGGCAGCTGTAGCCCACCAACATCTAGAGGGCACCATGTTGCCCATTCCTGCTGCAGAAGAAAATAAGGACAATGGAGAGAAAGAGAAGTGAGATCTTAATGATGTGAAAAGAAGAGAAAACAAGCTTCTTGGCATCTCTAGCACCCCACACATCAGTTGCCAGGTCCTATTTTTGGGGTGTCAATGTCAGCTTTGTGTCAGGGTTGCACCTTGTGATATATACTTTAAAAGTTATTAACAGCCAACATTAGTCATATTCAGAGTAGACAAACTGATTTAAGTGAGTCTACTCCCAGTATGACTAATGTTGGCTATATATACTGTTATTTAAGCCATCAATTAAAATAGTCTCCATTTTGTCAAAGTGGTCTGAAATACAGCCATCAAGAAAGCAGATCAAGCAAGGATAAGTTCAGTGTCATTTATATGGAAGAGTCCTATTAACATATATGAATCTTAGCCTCTCCCGATGGAATTTATAACCTTTTCTATGAGAGTGTTTGCCAGCTGTTAAAAGTTCTTGCAGTCATATTTGTGCAGTTAGATGCACAGGAGCCCTCTGAAATCAATGAATCTAACTCTGCATTGGGCTTGTCTGATAAAAGACAGTTTAAAACGATCAATGGCTTAGACGAAAAGGGTGGCTAGGGTATAAATGAGACATCACTCTTACTATCTGGCAGCCTGAGATTTCAAAATAATATCTTTCTGTATCGATTGCCCAACGATTAAAATGTAAGATGCATGTTTCATCATATTTCCGTTATAGATTTGCCACATTCCTCTATGAATACTATATGGTGATACTCCAAGACATAAATTTCAATGTTAAAGATGTTATCGGCCTGTCACTAACTGTAAGACACTGTTACCCAGACCTAGATATTGATACTGTAGAGTATGATCAGAGCATGTAAGTTTGGTCAGACCTTTACAGACAGCTAAACTGCTAGTGATTTCACAGCGAAAAAAGAAAATCTTCTCAAGATTCTACTGTCGGCCTTATTTAATGGGGATCACTGAAATTAGAGGGTATGTTTAACTTAGTTCTGAAGGAAGACTAGAGCAGGTGACATTTTAATTTACCGTCAGAATATGCTAATTGCTGGGCTTTTAACATATCACCACGTGTGCTTTTATTTTCCTCTCGTCTTTTACTTTCATTTATCCTTTCTTATTACATTTCATCTTTATTTAACCAAGCACCATATTTTGCCCAAATTAAACGCTGATAGCACACAACCTTAGATAGGTTTATACACCCCACAGCATGCCAAATCACATTTTTATTTTTAAATACAGTACATATTTGAGCAATGAGTTCACTATAAGCACATTCTATTTGGGCTTTTAAAAGAGGGGCACTGACATATGCACTTGTCACTTCCAGTACCTGAAAGGGGTTGGTTTTTTTTAAGGCGTGTCTTTCTTTCTTTCTTTCTTTCTTTCTTTCTTTCTTACGCCTTTTTACATTTTATTAGCTTAATATAATTATTACAAAATCAAAATCAATTAACAAAGTTTTACAATTACTTACATATATCCAAAATTCTCCATAATGCTGTTTATTAAAAATTAAAATATAGAAGAGAAAAGAAGAATGCAAAAGAAAAAAGAATAAGAAAAATAAAAATAAAGAAAAATTAGTGGAAGAAAAAGAGAAGAAAGTAGGAAGAATTGCTTCCAAATTTATTCTACATGTACCGGTATTTCAATAAACAAATAATAATACAATTTATTTGAATGACTTCCATCGCTTACACTGCACTTCCTATACACCTTTTTACTGCACTTCCACCACTTCCACTGCACTTCCTATAGACCTTTTTAAACATAAATGTATCTGTTATTCCATATTTTTTCTCTCCCAAAGAATCTCATATAAATGATCAGGTTGCTAAGTTCTCTGGGTCTCTCACAAATCTACTCTAAACACAACCAAGCCTTGTATTTGATCCTTGTCTGTATAAATACGTAATCATTTAAACATTTCCATTGTTTCTGAATTATACTCTTTGGTTTTTGTCTTATTAAATCAGGTAACTTTGCTAATTCTAAATATTTGCATAGTTTATTCAACCATTCTTTGGTTGGGATGTGGTTTCCTTTCCAATGGTTGGCTATCAGCATTCTTGCTGCTGTTGTTGAATACAGGAAAATATTTATTTTCTCTTTCAGGATGTCTCCATTCAAGATTCCTAATAAATATGATTCTGCTCTTTTGTTGTATGATATTTTTATCAATTTTTTAATTTCCTCATGTATCATATTCCAAAATGTCTTAATTTCAGGGCAGGACTACCACATATGATACATAGTGCCAGTCGTTCTGTTGCACCTCCAACACTTATTACTACCCGATTTATTCATTTTTGCCGGTCTGTCTGGAGACAAATACCATCTGTGGTGCATCTTCATATAATTTTCTTTTGTCCAAATTTTTCCCCAATCTTTATAATCAATTTTGTAACCTAAATCTTTTCCCACTTTAACATATTTTCCTTTTACTTTCTTGATCTGTTTGTGTATTATTTAATAGTTTATATATTTTTGTGAGTATTTTTTGATTATTTTGTAAAACTTCTTTATCTATCCTTGATGTTTTGTTTTCAAATCCTCCACTCTTTATATCTTTCTCAAATGTCGCTTTCAATTTAAAATATTTCAGTCAATTTATTCCCGTCTTTTTAAATTTTTCATACTGTTTTAATTTAGGATTTTCATTCACTTCTTCCACCAACTCTTTATAGATTGGCCACAAATTTTTTGCATTATTTTTAAGTGTGGAGTTTGCCTCTACTGGGGAGGTCCACCACAGAGTTTTTTCTATAATTTTTTCCTTTGTTCTCTCCCATACTTCAAACAAGGCCTTTCTCACTAAATGATTCATAAATCTTTTATGTACTTGTATTTTCCCATAAAATAAATAGTCATGCCATCCATAAATTTTAACCCAACCTTCCAATTCCAAAACCTCCCTATTTTTAAGTAACACCCACTTTTTCAACCAGCTCCAACATGCAGCTTCGTAGTATCTTCTTAAATCAGGAACTGCAAAGCCTCCTGTTTCTTTTGACCCCATCAATATTTCTGATTTTATTTATTTGGTCTCTTTTCTATTCCCTGTTTCATGCCTTTTGACCCAGAATAGGGAATACAGTGTGCATATTTGCTATTACTATGCTTAGCAATATATAGATATATTAAATAAAATAAATCTAAGATATTCCATGGCATACTGTTCTGCTGAGTGTAGACTTGCATGAATAAATAATTATTTCAATAGAAAATAATAATACTAATAATTGAAAAATTGAACTGTAGTACAACAAAGATAAAGGAATTGCTGCAATCTAAGTTACTTGGTACTAAGTTACTTGGTACAGGAAATCGCCTTGCACTGAGATAAGACTATCAGGCTTTCTAGCTCAGTATTGCTAACATAGATTGGCGGCCTCAGGTCTCCTGGGTTTGAGGCAAGAGTCTTTCCTAGTCCTACCTTGTGGTGCTGTGGCTTGAACCTCAGACCATTTTTACATGCAAAGCCCATGCTCTGCCACTGAGCCATGGCCCCTTCCCTATTTGCTTATGAATGGCAAAATAATTTGTTGGAGTCAACATTTGGGGTATTTTTAAAGACAAATGCATAAAGCCAACCAATGGAAGATGGGTGACATCTGGTGGTCAGTGTAAATTCTCTGGGTTTTTTAAAATAAAAGTTGAGTATTTCCGCTGGAATGAATGGAACTTACTTGCTGTGTAACTCATATGAAGATTGCAATGTGTGTTCAGAACAAAGTTAATATGTTAGACCAATAGTCAAACAACCTTAGATATCTTTGTGCATGTTGTACCATTTGCAAGACCCAGCCTGAATAATGCAGCTTATTGTGCAAGAAAACTATCCATAGTAATGGAAGAAAACCAAATGGCAAGGTAGTACAATTTTCTTGGTTGCTGTGGATGAAAGCATAACTGGTACAAAATACTACTAATTTGTTTTTCAGGGGAGACACATACATTAGATTCTGAAATGCAGTTGCAGAAGACTTAATTAAATTCACAAACATTGAAGTCTTTATCTCCAGGAAGGCTGGCACAATCTGCAGTTGTACATTGTAGCATATAGCATTCTATGATAATATGTATAAAAAGCCCTTGACATTTAATGAGACATTTGGAATTTATAATGCTCATAGGTTATTAGTGATCAAAGCCTTGGACTTATTCCGTTAGAAAGGATGAGCAACTGTAGAAGAATTCTCCTGTGATTCATACGCTTTGTAAAACAGGCTCTTTTCATAAAGAGAAAGCAGCAGAAATCATGCTGGAGGTTTTGTGTGTGTGTGTGTGTGTGTGAACTCTATTCAGTTTCAGGACTTAAGGTGAAATAAGGTTAGCAGAGTTCAGACCTGCATTCTCTTGTATGCCTTTTAGTCACTGTGAAATGTTTGTGGTGTTTGTCAATAATGAATGATTATAAGAAAAAAACAGATATATTTATTTCTATAGATGTATACTTCACCCTTCATCCTAATTGGAACCCAAGGTGGCTAACAATACAGGTTTCAGTAACAACAAACAAAACTTAACAGAAAACATACAAACCAACCATACTAAAACTGGATAAAACAAAGCAGCACAGTCTGTGGAAAATTTGTTATACTCCAGAGGCCTGGTGGTGTGTGTGTGTGTGTGTGTGTGTGTGTGTGTACGTGTGTGTGTGTGTGTGTGTGTGTGTGTGTGTGTGTGTGTACACACACATAATGTCTAAAAATATCCAGTATGGGGGACTATCAAGCAGAAATCAGGAGAGAGAGCCATAATCTCACAGTTCCATTAGGTTCTAGGTTCTGCTTCTGGCAATGCCTTGTGTCACGCACCCACAAACTCGGCCCTCCAGATGTTTTGGGACTCCAGTTCCCATTATCCCTGACTACTGGTCCTGTTAGCTGGGGATGATGGGAGTTGTAGTCCCAACACATCTGGAGGGCCGAGTTTGGGGATGCCTGCTTTGTGTCATGAAACACTGACCAGCTAGCAATAGCCAGTGGTGGGACAATAAGCAGGCATCTCCTGCTGATGTTAATGATCATATGGGACAAAACAGGAGGCTTTCTTTCAGGTAGTTGAGCCCCAGGTCATTCAAGGCTTTGTATATGAATACAAACTCCTTGAACCAGTCTAGCAGCTCACAAGGAGGCAGTGCAAAGTTTGGAAGATCAGAACAATAGGACCCCCCCCCCACCCCACTACTTGCTGTACCAGATACCAACTGGTCAGTGGTATTTTGCACCAGAGGCAGCTTCTGGATCATCTTAATGGGAAACCTGACACAGAGTGCATTCCAATAATGTAGTCAATTAATTAACATAGTAAGGTTTTTGTTTTCTGCTTGGTAAATTGTTGAGACCTATGGCTGTGTCTTATGCTGGGATTTACAGTTCAATCTATTCAGAAGTTTAACAGTGCAATCCTACATATGTTTATTCAGACCTTATTCTCCTTGAGGTCAACAGAGCTTCCCCCCAAGAAAGTGGGTATAGGATACCAGCCATAGAAATTATAGGATTGCTGTTGACCCCGTACCTAGACATAAGCCACATTTACCTCTGTGGTACTTACTTTAAAGTAGGTGTGTATATAATTGCACTGTTAGTCTGCAATCCTATGCCTGCTTGCCGGAAATTTAACCCCAATGTCCTCCAGGGTACCTTTTCTTTTTTTAAAGAAAAAAGAGTAGACGTGTATCAGGTCAGGCTATAATCCTGTAGCCTCTTATCTGGGACTAAACCCCACTAACCTCAACTGGATTTACTGTTGTGTAAACGTTGTAGTGTTGTGCAGTTTTTTAAGAGATACGTACAGAATTCAGCGGTAAGTCACAGCATAGGACACAACATTCATAGCAATAGGTCATAGGAGTTTACTAAACAGAAAAAGAAAACATTAACAATTAAATCAGGATGTAAGAACAGAACCACCGCATAACAACCAAGTCCCTGTCTACTGATTTTCTGAATTCCTTTCTGTTGCACCTCAGGCCTGTGTTTAAGGAAGAGGATCCATTTATTACCTGGGCAGAGAGGAGCGTGACTTAATTTCCCTTGACCTCTTGGAGGCTTTTCATGAAGTAGAAAATGGAATTATTTTTTGATTGCTTGTGGAAGTTGGGGATTCAATTAAGTTTTGCAGCAGTTCTGGTTGTATTGAGTTCTCCCTCATGCAGTAGTTTTGGTTGACTGCTGCTTAACTTTGTGGAATTTGACCTACAAAACGTGCAGGGACCCCAGTTTAGTGGCAGAGCACATGCCTTGCATGCAGAAGGGCCTGGGTTTGATCAAACAGAATCAGGTGGCGGATGATGAGAAGGACGCTGTGCCTGACACCCTGAAGAGCCACTGCCAGTCAGCATAATAATCAATACTGGGGTAGATGGACAATATAGTTTCACCCACAACTTCCTATGTTCCTTATACCACAGAGGCAGGGTGTATGTGCTGTTATCAGTTTTTAGTTTTGCTTTTGTTGTTTTACCACAAATTTGATATTACAAAATTTAATGTATGTTACGCAATGCAAATGTTCACTAATTCCTAGCAGAAGCAGTGTGTTCAAATTCTTATATTCTGGACTTCCACGTTCCTATTGAGATATAAAGTAACAAAGCAGAATACTGACATTGTAATTTTTTATATGGAGGAAGTTTTCCTATGGGGACCATTACACAGCTGATCCTGCATATGTAATCTGAGGTGGTGTTGTCTAGCAGCAAATATACCTCGGGTACCTCGGGTTAACAACTTAATTTGTTCCGGAGGTCTGTTCTTAACCTGAAACTGTTCTTAACCTGAGGTACCACTTTAGCTAATGGGGCCTCCTGCTGCTGCCATGCTGCCAGACCACGATTTCTGTTCTCATCCTGAAGCAAAGTTCTTACCCAAGGAACTATTTCTGGGTTAGTGGAGTCAGTAACCTGAAGCGTCTTTAACCTGAACGTCTGTAACCCGAGGTACCACTATATTGACTAAATCTGTAGATCATGTGTTCCTAGTCAACTTTTAGCCCTGAAGTATAAAGATATTCTGCCTCACCACAGGAAAGGGCAAAGTTTTTCCTGTAGAAACAACTGCCCATTCTATAGTATTTCTATTATTTAAGAACTGCTGATTGCCTTATTAAGGGTTACAGGTGGATAAAAATTATTACAGAGTACAAAAAGATACAGTTCTCTTCTGAGAGGCTCAGAATCTAATTTCTTATTCATTGCCAGTTTTATTGTAGCTCAATGGATATCTATGGCACTTTACAACCACATATAAAGATGAAAGCTACCTCTAGGAGTTCAAAGTCCTAAAGTCAGGCCATGGAAGTAATGATAAGAAAAAATATCAAAGAGTAAGGCAAGTACATAAAGACCTTGAGCACTAGGAAACCAAATTATTTCAAATCATATTTTGCCAGGAATATTTGCTGGTTTTAAAGGGTGAACTTTTGCCAGAGGCATTAATTGAAATAGCTACTCACCAGCAGAATGTCTTGACCCTGGGAGCAAAGGCTATGAGTGCTGTTAACTTTTTCAATATATTTTGAAATTAAGGTTGCCAGTGATTTGTAATTCAAATGAACTGGTCACATTAATTAGACTTTGTAACAAGGAAAAGAAAAAAAGGGGAGAACTTACTGAAAGTATTTCAGAGATGGAAGCCAATAATTCAAGCTTTCCCAGATGTCTAAAATTTCTTGTTCAAATCCTGTCCATATTCAGACTTGTCCATATTTTTGTGTGTGCTGAAGGCTTTTGTAGGCTTTAATCGCTGCCTTTCAATTTTTTTTAAAATTACAAAATATTTATAAACTTAAAATTACTGTGTACAGTAACAAGGAACTGTGATGATGGTTAGGAATTAATGCGCTGTTTCCCAATTCCTTCTTCAGTTTCATAAATGATGGCACTAGAGAGATACCTGCTATTTTACCCAATCACAATTAGCCCCTTGATGTGGTTATCAAAGTTCTGCCCTGGTGTAGTGAAGGGATGGACTGCCCATAATTGGATTGTCAACTGAAGTTAAAAGAAACTTCAGAATGGCTTAGAGAGAGAGAGAAATACTTTAGGTTTGTCTTCTTACCAAAGAGCTAAAGGAGGGAGTAGGTCAATAATGTGGAGTGACCTGCCATCTCACACTCATGCTCTCTCACATGCCCTCCCTGGCCTGGGGTGCCTTTTACCAGTTTTACCAGGTTTGACAGCTATGACTGTTCCTGGACAGGGATGGCTTAGCCATGGTGACCAATGCCTCAGTAACCTTCCAGCTATGTTGCTGTCCTGTGTGTTATGTGAATTGCCCTTAAATATCACCAAAAAGCTTCAGTTAGTGTAAGATTTGGTGACAAGAGTAATGATGGGAATGGCTGGAGTCATTCCTATTCAACCCACTTTGAAAAATCTATGTTGGCTGTCTTCTCACTTCTGAGACCAATTTAGGGAGTGGCGCTTAACTTTAAAACCCTAAATGACTAGGAAACAAATACCTAAAAGAGTGACTCTTTCTATACAAGCCTGTCCAATCCTAAGATCTCCTGGAGAGGCCCTGACCCCAGTATACTCTTTAGTAGAGAAACACTTTGTTTCCACAAAGGAAAGGGCTTTTCCTGCAGTTGCATCCAGACTTCAGAATGTCCTCCCTAATGGGCACATTTAGCATACTGATAACAGTTGCCCGCTTTGTAGTTTCACCAAACAATAAAAATAATTATTATTGAAGGACAATTTCAAAGGTTTATACAAGTAGGCAAATTACTTTGCTTAATAATAACTAGGAATTTTCCTCAGAACGTCTTTAAATGACAGCTAAAAATGACAGCAGATGACATTGGTTGGAAGTTGGGAATGGCAAAATAATTATTTAAATGCAATTCCAGTGCAGAATCTCGCTTAGGACATTTGCCCACCAAGTCTCAGGATGGCTTCCCAGAAATTCTGGGGTCAAGTTACATAAGCTATGAGGATGCATTGAGAAGCTGGGCTGAGTTTGGCCCATGCTTGTTGAATTCCTTGAGAATGCAGCATCTGGCAGGCAGCAAGGTGGTCATTCTGATTGCTTCACCATGTGTGCAGCTTGCGATTCAACCCACAGGCATTTGCAGGGTGGGCGTTTTAGTAACTGTTTTGCTTCCGTCTTTAAAAGCCAATGGAAGCCACAATTTCTGAAAGTGGATCAATGTGATTTGAAACAAATTCAGCTCTGGGGTTAGATTATTTGAAGTTTAAACCGTACCGACTTCAGAACTTCTCATAAAATGTCTTATGTTTTTCTTCAGAAATACTGCAGTGAATTTTTTTACTGATGACAATGGCAGACTTCTGAATGGGTGACAAGCAGAACAATCCACACTCATATAATGCTGAGACCAGAGACAGGCTGCCTCTATGTCAATGGAACAACCATTGGACTGAATGCATGCTCAGCCAGTGAGGGGAGGGGAAATATACAACCAGAATATGCAAAATGTTGCAGGAAAACTGAAGAAATACCCAGAGCAGCCTGGAAACTCCACTAGGACCAACCAACAGTGGCGTAGCGTGGGGGGTGCAGGGGGGGCCGGCCGCACCAGGTGCAACATCTGGGGGTTAGGGGGCGCAAATCCACGGGTTAGGGGGTGCAAATCCATGGGTTAGGTGGTGCAAATTACTTGCCTTGCCCCGGGTGCTGACAACCCACGCTACGCCACTGCCAACCAATAAGGTATTGTTTCTGTTTCACTACTTCCCTTATGCTGCCTGCATAGGGAAGGAACTGATGAACTCACCATGATAGGGACACCTCTCTAAAACAAGTCACAGTGTATGTGGTAGGGGGCTGCAGCTGTGCTACTCTACCAGCTGCAGGGGTGCTGCCACTCTCCAGGACTGGTAGGGTGAAGGAGGGTGGTGTTGAGGATTGGGGAGCAATGGGTTGGCAGTGCTGGGTGCAGCTACTTGCCCCTGCCGCTGCCAACCTAGTGCTTCCTCAACCCTCACTGCTACCCTGCCCCAGCACATCTGGAGCCTGGATTGGCAGTGCCACTGCATCCAGGAAGCAGCAGCTCCCTACTTCACACACCAGAGCTGCCCAGAACATTCCATGCATTGTAATACACATACACCCCAATACCACAATTGTTAAGGTCTACTAAAAATGGCCTAGGGCACCAGGAAGGAAAGGTTTTTAATTTCCTAGGGAGAGAGCCACCTGAAGATGGATCTGCCCCACATATCTCCACACACAACAATATATTTTGTAAATCGCTAGTGCAAGCTGAACCTGCTGTCATTTCAATTTTTAAATTTTTTGTTTTGTTGCTCTGGGAAAATTAGTACTTTTAAAGCAATAACCCTAAATGAAACCCATTAACTCCAAATGTATCTGTTTGCTGGTAGGAAGTTTGCAGCCTGCTGACTCATGTCAGAAAGAAACCTTTTCTTGTCCATTGACACAACTGGGCTGCAGACTACAGCTTGACACCATAGGCTGCACCTTTCCCCTGCAGACAGATTTATTGTGGCAAGAGGCAGACCCCAGTCATTCACCTTCACTGTTTCTCTGGCAAGGAAGTGCTGCAACATGCCACTCCCCACACTTACCAAGGAGCAGTTCCTGTGTGTGAACTGCAGACAGGCAAAGAATAACAGAGCATGAAGCAGCATGATTAAGGGAGATTAATATTGCTTGTTTCTTGGAAGAAACAGACCAAGCATAGAAACAGCATGCCTCCCCCCACCCCGTTTTGATTTCATGAAAGAAATGAATCCTCACTTGATTTTAGAAATAGTTAAGGGCTTCATAATATTGGAAATAAAGTAGCATCCCTTGCTAGCTGCCCTTGTTTTCAGCAAACCATTTATTGAGGATTCTTTTTATATTCAGACTGCTAGAGCATTAGAGTTAAGAACATAAGCTATAATCCATTGTGCGTATTTGCTAGAACAATATATATCCCAGCCATAAGGCAGCTTGTGAAAATCTGTGTATCATCAAGCGTGTCTTACAAAATCAGCGTCTTAAATAATTAAAAGAATGTTTCACAAATAGTGAGTGGTCAGTGTCTGAAAGAGGAAGCACTGGCTCAGGAATACCTGGCCCAAAGTCCCAATTACAATGTGAAGACTCACTGTAGCTATTCACAAGTGAAGGAATGGTATTCTCCATTCTGGGATAGGTCAATGGGTAAAGCATGAGACTCTTAATCTCAGGCATTGGTTCAAGCCCCATGTTGGACAAAATATTCCCGTATTAGTCTAGATGACCCTGGAGGCCCCTTCCAGCTCTATAGTTCTATGATTCTATGATTCCATGTGATTCCATGTCAATCTCTCTATACTCAGTAGTTATCTATTATTATTTGGCATGTCTTAAGGGTAAATGTTGTTCATAAAAAGAGGTGCCAAGACTGAGCCTTTGGAAATATGACATTCCCATCATGAAATCAAATCACCAAAAAGTATATTTTGAAGAGATGTGGGAGTCATAAAGCCATGGCAGAGGCTTGTAAGTGCCGTCTGGTGCCTCGCTGACCTCGGTGACCGGCATGTCTGTGCCTTGCAGTGTATTGAGTGTATTGACCTTATATGGAGTTGTGTTCCCTCTGGGCAGTAATTACCTTATATGGTGATGGGTGTTGTAAAGCCATGATCGGGCGATGTAACGTGAGACATTGGCAGATGACCATGCAGGCGGTTAGACAAAGGATAATAAAATTACCGGAGAGGAGAGAAGTTCGGATGAGCTGCCCTCCATCCTGAAAATACTGCTGTCTCTCTGTGTCTTTTTTCTATGCTGTGCACAACTTTTTGACGGCTGGTTTCCGTCAAAGAGAGACCTCCTGTTTGACATAGTTATCCCTGTGCTGGATAGCCAGTATATGGTAGTGGTTAGACTGCGTATCAGACTAGGATTGGAAAGACCCAGGTTTAGATTTCCACTTGGCCATGAAACTCACTAGGATACCCTCCCTAACAAGGATGTTTTGAGGATAAAATCAGGAACGATGGGTGCTGCCTTTAACTCTTGGATAAAGACATTATTTGCAATGTCTGTACAAATAAAAGGAACAGCTCTCCCTGGAAGGGGTTCATTCCTTATTTTTTGTTTGATATTCCTAGAATCACACACTTTAAGCTAAATTAAGTATCAATGTTCATTTGTTAATCAAGGTTTTGTGTAAGCTTATTGGCTAGTATTGTCATATCCTGTGTGTTTGGGGAGAGTACTCGCTGTGTGAGGAAGTCTTACAATGCATCTGTCCAAAGACCAGGAGTTGAGAAAACCTCAGTAACTATACTTATCTGTGATCAACAATGCAACATAGTGGCTAGCAATTGCTACATAAATAAAACAGATAACCCAATCAGTTCCCATTTAGCTTTTTTGGGGGGACCACACCCAGGGAGGGAGGCTTCTTCTCAAGACCAGGCATGTCTCTTAAAGAGACAAGCAACACACACTACAAGAGTGTCCTCTTCTATTACACTGTAATAATTACCATGAGGGGAGTATCTTTTTTGCCAACTGAAGTGCTCATGCTGCTCTCACTAGAGCACTTATTCATTGATATCACTGAATCAGCAAAACAATACTAAGGACACACAGGTAGCTGCTGAACAGACAAGCATCATGGAAATGGTTATTTGGGAATATTACTGGGACATTATAAGGCAACCCCTTTGCTAATATTTAATCTGTATCCACCTGGTAGGGTTTTTGTAAACCACACATGGAATTTGTTGAAGAGTGGGGTATAAACCCTCAAATAAAGGCATACATATGTTGAAGGCACATATTGTGATATATGTGAATGTTGTGGGATAACCAGCCTCATATAATCAACATGCTTAAAACTAATTAAATGCACGAAGGGGTAGATATCATAAACTATCCTGCCAGGCATAGCTATGTCCATTACCATGGGTGGAAATGGATAATCAAGCCTGTTGTTCCTCAGTCTACCTGAGTTATTCAGCATATAAAGAAGTTTAAACTGGTTGTTCCAGCTCAAACTGTAAGGCTCTCACTCTTGAATTCTTATACCAATAATTTAGGAACTTTAACCACTTTTTAACTAAGCCAAGTTTTACTGCCTGTGCAACTTTCTGAAGCACATGTACCTGATCTTTGAAGAGTTTGAAAGTAACCCCTTTTTAACATGCCAAACATGTTGTCTTATTCTATGCTTGAGGAGAGAAACTTTGGAACTCCCTTTAAAGGGCATTTTTAAACATTTAACAGTTTATATTTCCATGCTTTACTTTGCTACATATTCTGCAATGTTTTGCTGGGGTTCTCTCACCAAAAAGTACTTTCTCCAAACTTGGATATTGGCATCTAGGAATTATTCCTTCTTTATTATTATTTTCCTTGAACCAATAAATGTATCTTTAAGATACCCATTTTCTGTTCATATTAAATTTCTCTGGGTGTGTAATTTTATTTTTATGCTGCCTTGCCATAGTTCAAACCATGCTTGAGGCAGCGTAACATGAAAAAATACATCATTACAACAAAAGTAGTCATAAGCAATAAACAAAACATAACAAATATACAACCAATCTGAACAATTTCCACATAAGATCTAAAATAAATATACAAAATAATAATAATGACAACAATTCCACCCCAATCTCAACCCCGCCTAAACAATCCCCCAATGCAATACCCTCAGCTTTATAGCTGCAATTGGGGCCCTGCTCTTCCAGGCCAGGGTGAAAAAAGGCTTGCAAAGCAGGAATTAGGTCTTCCAGAACTTGCATCCAAGATGCATGTCTCTGACTCTCTGGGTGTGCCAGGTTCATTCTCTTAGTCAACATAGCTAGGCTGCCTCATAACTGGAATAAAGGTTAGTGCTCTGTTAAATCTTTGCTGTGTTGTCCTGACTCTGATGACAGACTTCCTGTAAGCTGAGCTACATCAAAATTTATTACCCTTTGCCCAAACGTAAGACAGAAATATTATGCACATCATGGTCTCCTGTGGTGGGCAAAGACATGGATGGAATTATGATCTCTTTGATTGGACAGCCACGTGCTTAAATGTCCATACATGTAGAAATCTACAGGCCACGCGTAGCTTAGCCGTTAACTTCTACATTACACAATTAGATGTCTAGTGCATAAGTTGTGAAGTCTTTATTTCAAATCTTATATTGGCTATGCTCTTAAACAAGGGACACTATTTATCAGCCTCTCATCTGGAATATATGGATGATAATATGGGTTTGCCGGCTGGGGACACTGGGATGGTGTATGTGATATGTTATGAAACCTTAAGAGAAGTGCTGAAAATTGTTATGAGTTGTGGGTGGCAGACCACTACCCCCTCCAATCTCTACATTCAGTGAAGGGTTAGAATTTGAACAACCTCATAAACTCATGAATTTAGCAAGGGCTGGAAATAATACAGGCTAGCTTCCTCATGAGGCCAGCCTGGGTGAGCTCGCTGAGGGTGGGTCATTGAAGAAACAAAAAGCTGACAATAGCCTAGTTTGTTTAATAATGATAAGCCATTGACAAAATATAAGACCCCAGTAGTTTTGGGGTAGGATTATCTTTGCCTTTTGCAATCTTTTACAGAAGATGCCAGGGTGACCGGGGGGGGGGGGGGGGTGTTTGCTGGAAGTAGAAGGGGAGTAGTTGTTTTTCTGCAAATGTTGCTGGAAAGGAGGAAGTGGGCAGAACTCCATGTGGGGACTGAGGGACAGCAGCCATACTGGCTGGTTTGAGCAGGCTGTTAAAGAGATACAGGGGGATGGTGCTTAGGATGCCCCTGAATCCAATGCTGCGCTGCTGGAAAGCACAAACCCCTCTTAGGATGTGAATGCCCCACAATCCCTCCATCTAGGTTCAGGTTGTATATATGTATAAAGGAAGCATATATCATAAAGGCACCACCGCCTCTGTTGTGCCTCCTTGTCCCAAAAGGAGACACAGTTCCTGGTGTTCTTAAGGGGGAATTCTGAGGCCTAAGGGGGTTCTTTCTCACTATCTCTATCAATATAACTTTTAAGCCAAGCAGGAATTACATTTCTTTGTGTGTGTTTTTGCATTATGCACATGTTTATGCCACTTGGCATGATGACTTTTTATTTTTAGACGTAGCTTCCTATAGAACAGACTGAACCCAAAATGAGTTCAGAAGCACACCTGGATTTGCTCTACAGACCTGCATATAAATATCCAGTAAACTGATTACATTTGGAGACAATACACTTAAGAAAATATAATGCCCTGTGCATTGGAGAAGCAGGTTAATATTAGCTGATTTATATAGCATACTAAATTGAAACAGCATTTCCCACAGACAAATAACAGGCATATGGAATAAGAGAAACAGTGATGGCATATTAGGGTAATTTTATACAGACTAGGTTGTGTTGAATAAAATGTGCAGTGGTGGTGGCTGGTGCCCATTGGGACAGTAGAGTGGAAAGCAGGGACACCAACAATAGGGGTGCATTCAGAAGGTTATAGCCATGATAGTTTTCCTGATTATTATGCTAGCACCTTTGTCCCAGTTTCAAATGCTCAGAGTTGTCTACACCCAGAAAGATGTCTCTCCATTCAGGCAAACAGGAGGCATTACCACAGTTCAAAGACATGTGTGGCCAGGCAAAAACACTTGAGGGGCATGGAGAAAGCCTGAAGAGCTGTATTCAGGCTCCCAGGGCAGGAGATTCCCCACCCCTAGTTCCACTGAAGTTTTGTTTATCATTAAAGTTGTTGTTCTTGGCTATGCTCCTCTTGGCTTGTGTCCTGGGAGAATATATAACACATTGCACAACTCTATAATTGTAGAAATACCCCCCTTTGCAACTAGGCAATAGAAGATTTCTTTTTCTTTTTTAGGTGGCCAAAGTAACCAGGAAGTTAATGACATTCTTTACATATAGCACTTTTTAATTGGCCAGGTGCAGAATGGGAGCTTTAAGTTTCCTTTGAGATACTGCCAAGGCAGAATATAAGAACAGATGAACCCATGATCTGTTCAGGTACGACAATTTTTAATGGTTTTTGTGCGTGCATAAAATCTGTCAGTAAATATATTTAGGAGTTAAGGAGTAGAAGTGTTGTTGAGTGTTTTGAAAGCAGAGGCAGATGGAAAGTGAATCTCAGAGGAACAGTTGTCATCTTTAAATTGGCAACACCACTGAGGAACCTGGAAGGATTGCAGGCTGAGGGGACAATTTTACCTGTGTTTCAGATCAGCTCTGCTCTTTCTATAGCCATGATGGCATTGTGAACACAATAGGACTGAGTTCATCCCAGGGTTGCGGGCAAAGATGACAGCATTGAAAATGAACCCAATAAAGTGAAGTTTCATTCTATTGAGAGCTGAGTGATTGCAGTTTGGGAGAAGAATTATGAGGTTTGTTTATTTTGGTGGCAGCGTAACTTCTTTTTTTCTTCTCCAACAGAAAAGCTTTGTTATAATTAAGCCAAGAGGGAGGATTCTGTTTTAGTGATGCAGAACTCAACACAGAGAGTTGATTTAGATTCCCTGCAAGAAGGATTTGCTGCTGTTAGATCAGTTAACACTCTGCTCGGCAACCCTTCAAAGCAGAGATCAAACATCAATTTGTAAAATTAAGAAAAGTGGCATAGAAAGAAAACGTGTAAAGTTGCATGCAGGTGGGAAACCTTTTCTGTGTGTGTGAAATCAGTGCTATTGACCTTGGGCCACCTTTTGTGCTCTGACAACTGAGAGAGAATAGGGTTTCCAGTTTCATGTGCGGACAATGGTAAGTTATAATATTTATTCTTCTCCCATTAAAACTTTCATATTCTGATTCTGCACATGAAGCTGCTGTTAAAAACAAGAACCACACCATCCATACCACCCCGCTCATCTGTAAGTTTTAAGTAAGAAGTACATGAACTGGCTCGATGTGAACAGGCATTATCATCACAATTGCAATATAAGAAATTAATCTCATTTTATACATTCATTCATTATTTCATTCCTTACTGCATAACACAGTTCTTTGAAGAATCCAACCCTCAATTTAATTATACTGGATTGAAGGACACAAGGAGGGAGGTAGTCTCATATATAAAACACCAATAGTGCTATTCTCCCATCCAAATTTCTCAATAGTTAATAACACATGACATTCAAGGCAGCAACTCCAGAGACACCAGTGTGGCAACTGGAACATATATTTACAGCTGAGCTCCTCTGGTTCAGTGGCTATTATTATATTTGTACCTGAGAGACTTGAGCTGTAATCCAGCTCAGCAGCTGAGCAGACTTGAGAAAATCACTAAGAGTGTGATTCAACCAAAATAAAGCACTTCTAAGTATCACTGTTAATGTGATAGAGCTAAGCATGTGCTTACATTTGACTGAATAGTGCCCTGTGAATGTAATCCACAACTAACACCTCTGGAAAAATCCTGGAGACTCCCATGGGAATTTCATGGTACCTGGATCACAAGTCACACCTGAGTCTAAGTTCTCTATAAAACAAGGATGGAAAACATAAAACAAGGATGGACAATCAAATCTTTATTTTTGTTTGCGGGGAAGTTATTCTATCAAAAGGGAGGAAGTTATTTTTGTTTAACTTCCTCCCTTTTGATAGAAGTGGATGAAATTTGCAGGCATGTTATCCCCACCCAAATAGATAAATTAAAGGCAGATAGGTCCAGGGATATTTGTAGCGTGTGTGTGTGTGTGTGTGTGTGTGTGTGTTGTAAAAAGGACAGAATAATCTGAAATTTGCTACAAGTTTCCACTTCAGAGGGCGTATATCCTACCAAATTTCAGAAGGTCCCCCAGTGGTTTTCTCACAAGGGCAGCCATTTCTTCATTTCCCCACCCCCTTAACTATTAGGAAATTTTCAAATGGCCATAACTCCACTCCAATCCTTTGATAGAAGTGGATGAAATTTGTAGGCATTGTAGCAGTTAAGATGTGTTGGTGGTTATGGTTTAACTTCCCATGGGCGGTTTGGAATTTAAATATTTCCTTTTCAGGCCCGGAAAAGACTCAATATGGAGGCCGAATGGCCAAAGTATTGGGAAATATTAGAAAAAGATGGAGATAATTGGAAATTGCAGAGTTTGGAGAAAATGAAAGACAAAGTGCGAGATTGGCTACATTACGCTCAGATTAAAGAAGTTTTTAAACTTGACAAAAAGTTAGGATTCCAGGTGGAAAAATCGAAGTTGGAAATGGAATTGTTAGAGCCTAAGACTAAGGTACTTTCAAGAATGTATAACTTGCTGTTAAAATGGAACACACAAGATGAAACGGTCCAATTGGCTATGATAAAGTGGGCACAGGACATTGGGCATAATATCATGTTTGAGGACTGGGAAAGGTTGTGGACCATGGGGTTGAACTTCACTGCATGTAATGCTTTGAAAGAAAATGTTATGAAAATGATATATAGATGGTACATGGCCCGAGTCAAACTTGCAAAAATATACCATTTGTCTGATAACAAATGTTGGAAATGTAAAGAAAATGAAGGAACGTTCTTTCACCTCTGGTGGACTTGCCCTAGAGTGAAGGCTTTCTGGGAAATGATATATAATGAGCTGAAAAAGGTATTTAAGTATACCTTTCCTAAGAAACCAGAGGCCTTTCTTCTGGGCATTGTCGGCCAGAGGGTGTTAAAGAAGGACCGAACATTCTTTATGTATGCAACAACAGCAGCAAGGATACTTGTCGCCAAGCACTGGAAAACCCAAGATTTACCCACACTGGAAGAATGGCAGATGCAACTGATAGACTACATGGAACTGGCCGAGATGACCGGCAGAATCCGAGACCTGGGAGAGGAGACGGTAGAAGAAGATTGGAAGAAATTTAAGACCTACCTACAGAAACATTGTAAATTGTATGAATGTTAAGAAGGATGCTAGATTATAAATAACTTGGCACCATTAAGTTAGGTGAAGTGATATATGAAGATAAGTTAAATTTAAGAAAAGACAAATTTTGATAATTATTAGGCTAAATTTAAATTTTTAAGGTTTGAATAAATGATATCGAAAATTTGAGACACAACGTTGGAAATTTAGATAATAAGAATGGAAATAAGGTGATAAATTGCTGGTTAGATATTTATAAATTAGGAACGCAGGAGCGGGAGATGCGAGGGAGTCCAAAGAAGTTAAGAAAATATGTCATGATATGTGTTATCTTGTTTCTTTATTTGTATTGTAATTTATAAAAAAAACACCTTCAATAAATATTTATTAAAAAAAAATATTTCCTTTTCAGAACACAGAGAAGGACATGCTTGTGAAAATAGAAGAGGTGGGGAAAGTGTCCAATCATTTCTAGTATTTTACATTTTGTGGGGCAGAGATCGAAAGAGCAAGATTGAAATTGCATGTCTTGGCAGCCTCAGACAGAAGAAGAGGAATCATAGAATTGTAGAGTTGTAAGGTATCACAGGGGGACGCAGGTGGCGCTGTGGGTTAAAGCCTCAGCGCCTAGGACTTGCCGATCGAAAGGTCGGCGGTTCAAATCCCTGCGGCGGGGTGCGCTCACGCTGCTCGGTCCCAGCGCCTGCCAACCTAGCAGTTCGAAAGCACCTCCGGGTGCAAGTAGATAAATAGGGACCGCTTACCAGCGGGAAGGTAAACGGCGTTTCCGTGTGCGGCTCTGGCTTGCCAGAGCAGCGATGTCACGCTGGCCACGTGACCCGGAAGTGTCTCCGGACAGCGCTGGCCCCTGGCCTCTTGAGTGAGATGGGCGCACAACCCCAGAGTCTGTCAAGATTGGCCCGTACGGGCAGGGGTACCTTTACCTTTACTAAGGTATCACAAAGGTCATCTAGTCCAACCTCATGCAATACAGCAATATTTGGCCCAATATGGGGCTTGAACCCACAATCCTAAAATTAAGAGTCTCATGCTCTACCAGCTGAGCTACCAAAGAAGGAAGAAAAGGAGCAGGTGGGGATAGGGGCTGTAAGACTGACACCCAAAGGTAGAGGAGTGAGGTGGGAAGAAGAGATGCTCTCTCCTCTGCCCTTCCTGTGGATTGAGATCCACATCAAGGAGGTGGGAGGACTTTGACCAGCCAGAGGTAAGGGCTGCCTGCCTATAAGTGGTAGGGAAGCTACTATTGCAGATTTGCCCCACTTGGCAACCCACCCCTGCCTCTGTCTAATGCATTTTTCATACTTTACAGTTAAAAGAAACAAAACCATTGATACCCTGCTGCTTTGTGGTTTGGTTTGAAATTTTATATATACTGTAATAGTTACAGCACCCAAACAGATAGTGGTGGTTTAGGAGAGAAGAACAGGATGAAGGTTACTGTAATCTTAGATAAATAAGATCTATGTGAATAGATAATGGGTTTAAAAACACAATGCTAAACTTGTTTACTTGGAAATAAGTACCACTGAGTTCAGAGGAGCTTACTCCCCAGCAAGTATGCATTGGATAGCTGTTAAACTACAAAACTGCATATCTTTCTTTCATGAAACAAAAACAAAAAAATGCTGAGTATACTATGACAATTAGTGCTTCCATCAGAGAAAGCACAGATTTTGTTGTAGAGGAAATCAACATTCTCTTATAAACTGCACTTAATATTCTGTTTGGGCACCTATTTGACCAAAAAAAACAAAAACAAAAAACAAAAAAACAAACAAATACCATTTAGCGTAGGCCTGGAAATGCAGGGATAAAAGGAAATCCTCACCAGGGGATTAATTTATTATTGTTGGTGGTTCTACTGTTATTTGTAAATTAAGGGACAGCAACAAGAAGGAAGTGAGATAAGGCACAGTGTCTTGGTTCATGAGCAGTAACAAGTAAGAACGCATTAAATAATAATTATTTTTTTTAAATTAGACAAAATTTTACTATCTCAGAATTTACGGGAAATGTACACACATGAATAAGAGTAAGCAAGACATGTAAAAACATGCTTTGGAAACCCTGATTACATTATCAGAGATTGTGCCATCCTCTTTTTCAGGGCTGCATTGGAATGAGGTCCATTGAGAAAATGGTTTATGTGAATTCATAATGTGTCACTGAGAACACTTGGTGCTCAGTTTTAAGCAACTAAAAACACCTGAATGACCTAACAATCACTACACCACTTCACTGGAGTAATAACGTCTTCCTGAGCTTCGTCCAGTTATATCCTGAAGCCTGAAACCCCCTTTCTAGAAGTTAACAGAAGTGATAATATTTTATGTCTCAGTGTTTATTCTTGAGATGGGACATCATGTCAGCTTTGGCTTTAAAGTAAACTCTCTCATCAAGCAGCATACCAATTTAACCTCAAGTAAATTTGATTTAACAACATGCTACAAAGAGGTCAACGGTGAATGAACATCCAGATGAAATACGAGTAACAACAGAAGCAAATGGGGGGAAAGCTTTGCTGCAGAGTCTTTTCATGGCTCTCTTGGTATATTACTATGAATAATTTCATCAGATTTCCTTCCTACACTGTTTTAGGCAGTGGTAGAATACACCTAGTGGTTAGAACACTTGAATTTTATCTAATATTCTGAGATTGGGAAGCAGCATCAAATCACAATTTACAATCACAAAATACTATATAAACTTCAGCAAGGACATTGCCAACCTTTTTGGACAAATATAGCCAGTGGTGGATTTATAAAGGTGTGGGCAGTCCCCTCCCCCCGCCCTGGGCGCTGAGCCGAGGAGGCACAAGATAATGATGAATTAAAAAGGAACAATGAATTAAAAAGGAATTACAGTGGTACCTCGGGTCACAGACGCTTTAGGTTACAGATGCTTCAGGTTACAGACTCCGCTAACCCAGAAATAGTACCTCGGGTTAAGAACTTTGCTTCAGGATGAGAACAGAAATTGTGTGGCGGTGGCAGCAGCAGCAGGAGGCCCCATTAGCTAAAGTGGTGCCTCAAGTTAAGAACAGTTTCAGGTTAAGAACGGACCTCCGGAACGAATTAAGTTCTTAACCCGAGGTACCACTGTATTGTGAAAATAAGATGGGGGGGGGCAATTTTGTCCTCACTCAGGGAGCTGTATTACCAAAGTTTGCCGTGGCAGGTAACCTTGTGGTTAGCCTTGTGAGAAGCCAATGAATATGGAGCATCTGCCTAGAACAGGGATTGTCAACCTGCTGCCCATAGTCACCAGTACTCCCTCTGACATCCATGGAAAGTTTCAGCAAATATCCACTCAGAAATCCACCATATATGATATGTGGGAGACCATCTGCACCATTTTAGTCTCTTTTTATGCTGTTTTCAATGTGGCAGTCACACACAACACAGCAGCCATTTTGTGCTAGGTGCCAATAGCACTATCTCAAAATTCCAAGTGTGCCCGCTGCCAGGGAGCTGAAAAGCACTCTATTAATACTATTTTCTGGTCTCAGCTCTATAGGTAGGACCATAACCACTCTAACAACGTGTCCCCACACAGCTGGTTCAGGAGTATCTCATAGTCAGTGGTAACAAAAGGTGTAGGGAACGAGAAGATGGAATAAGGTTGCATGCTGCTGATCCCACTCTAAACAAAATGGAATCCATCAGGACAAGCAAGCCTGATTCAGTTCCCTGACCAAGCCTGAAACAAAACTGGAATGAGTCTAGATAATCCATATCATCTACAGAAGTCTGCAGTTGCCCCACCTTGACCCTCTCCACCAACTTCAACTTCAATAAAAGGGGTGGGGACTCACAGGCAAAGCACCAAGTGCAGACCCTCTAAGCCCATCCCAAGATGAAGCCTGGACTGGTGCTATCTGGGTGGGCACATCTGAGTTAAGTCAGATGCACTTAGTTTACCCACTGAGGTTTCACCAGCTCAGTTCTTTCTTCATTCATGATCAAATTGTGGATCACCATGGTCTTATTTTGGACTGGCCTGATGTTATGTGACAGCACTGCCAGATCGGAGGGCTCAGTGGATAAACAAATAGGTTTTTCAATACTGGGAGACTGAATGGTTAATAATTGTAGGAGATACCACCTACCTTCCTGAGGCTGCATGGGACAGAAGAACCGCTGGTTGTTGTTTGTGTCTAGATGGCTGACTGCTCTTAGAGGTTCTGACCTTGATTGTGATCTACATTAAAATAAATGGTTAAGTCCTGTTAGAAAGTAGCCTGGAAGCTCCTGACTTTCTACCACAGTAGCTACCACAGTGATGCTTCAAAGAAGTATTTCAAAGGACAATGCCATAAGTGTTTGCAAGAGAAAGCTATAATGGAGGTAGAAAAACAGGAGCTTAGTTAGAATTTCTTCCTGTGCTTTAGTTCCCATTTTCCTTCTTGCACTTTAGCTTTTTCTTGCTGTTCCAACAGTATGACATACACGTTAGAATTATATTTTGACTATGCCCCCAAATGTTTGACATTTTAAATGTTAATCTGCACAGTAATCAAGACAGGGTGTTTTATTTGTCAAAATACCTACCTTAAACTTCAAAGGTTTTGCCTCTAAATACCGAAGCAATCAGTGCACACATTAAATAAAGGTCAAAAGCTAGGTTTACCATAGGCATTTATATTGCACCATAAATTCATTTCACAAACTATGATATACATTAGGTGGTTAACCTGGGGCCCTGGATCTTGCAGTCCTTGCAAAACAAATGGTAAGGAGTTTATTGAGAAAAAGGTAGTGGAAAACTTCTTTGCAGGTGGCAACAGTGTTGAGATGTATGAAGAGGAGGTAAAAGTAGAACATATCTTTTCAACACAGTTTAAATGGCAGCAAAAGAAAATGCCATTTGTGTCATAAAACAATTAAATGTGGCATGACATTTTGTAGAAGGCAAGGTTCATCATGATAAATTCAGTGTAATGGAATCCTCAGAACTCTGCAAAGGTCATTGGGTATAGTCAACTCTCTGCACTGACAGGCTTCCATAGACTTAAATAATCTATGATCAAATTCAAATGTTTTGTTTTCAACACAACTGCTGCCCCAAACCACAGCCCCTTGAGTAGGGATCTATATGCTTCCTAGAATGTTTAGATGTTATTGCTTCAGAGACCACCAGATTTGGCTTTGGAGTTATTATACTTTGTCCAAACATCAACAGAACCATTGTGTTGTAGTGGATAGACTCCAACTGGAGAGTGTTGGAATGTGTTAGATTCAAGGTCAGCCAAGAAGCTCACTGGGTGACTTTGAGCAAATCATTCCCTTTTATCCTGACCTAACCAGCTTCACAGGTTAGTTGCATGAAGTTAAAATGTAGATAGGAGATAGGGATAGGGTAAAATCTCCAGTTACTCTGCAGTATTCTTTGGCATGTATTGAAATTAGAATACTGTATATTGCTTGCTGTTACATCTTTCTATGTATCAAATTAACTGCTCAAGCTACATCACTACTAATGGATGGGTGCACTGCTCACTTCAGTGTTGATCGGCTACTATTTAATGAAGACTAACTTATGAAAAATTTATTCCAGAGTGCTCAGTTTATTGATGAAATGAGTACAAAGCCAGGTTGTAAGGAGCAGCTTTTTTAAAAATAGTTTTCTATAAGTAGTTTACTTTTCATTTAAGGTCTTAATGGAATACAGCCATTTACTTCGGCTGTTCCAAGGCACGGGTTGATGGGACATACTAAATAAGGAACAGTGAAGACAACAGGAACAGTGTAGGTTACAAAATTTGAAGCAGAGTTGAAAGCTATGTCAAGATATTATCAAACTGCAGAATACAATCATCATGAAGAGGAGAAACCAGAGTTCTAAAGAACATCAGAAACCAAAAAAGGGGAGCGGGGATAAAAGTTACAAATTTTGTAAACCACTTTGAGGGTTTTTTGTTTGTTTGTTTTTTACAATCAAGCAGTGTGTGAATTTTATGAAATAAATTAAAAATATGTTTTGCAGCCATCAAGTTCTGTAGCATAACTTAGCTGCTTTGTTCATTAATCAGAATCTATCAACAGCTCCAACTCTCCATCACAACCAGTAAGGGAGGAAGCAAAAACTTGCAGGAAGCCATAAACTGGAAGACTGGCTTTCAAGGCTTCTAGTACAGCACGTGGAACTTTCCCTAACAGTGTGGTATTAGTCCTCAGAATGTCTGCATGCCATTAGAAACTGATAAAGATTTGGCTCCTTTTCAAGCTGCTGAAAAGCTTAAGATCAATATCTTATGGTTTATCTGAAGGTGATTAAAACAAATAAGCCTTATGCAGCACTTTTTATTGATCTCCTTCAGGCCCTTCAATCAACATCACCGAGAAAAACGGTTAAGAGCTTGTGAGATACATTAATATTCTGGAAAGACAGTGTTATTGTTAAAGAGTTCAGTCAGTGGCAAGATCTCTTATTTTCATAGCGGAATGGCAGGCTGTTCTTTGTTGCTCTCCTTGAATTTGATTTGAGTGGGATCGCAACTGTAAAAGTGTTGTTGGCAGTGGGGTAAACAGAATTTTTCTTCAGGAGCTAACAGACATCTAATTACTTCAGGTAGCAAATCTGCCCTTGAAACCAGTGTGTTGTGATGCGTGATTTGGAGAATGTGGAGAGAGACAATATTTTCTCTGCACTCTTGTAATGGTACAATTCAGGGTTACACGAGGACTGCTTGCCTCTTCCCCTGATGTGCAGCGGTTGCGGCCTGATGCTGGGCACAGTGACTCTGGGGGTGGGGTGGGGGTGCTGGTTTCCCGTGAGACCAGGAAGGATGTTATTTCCTCCTCCAGTGGTCACAGGGGCTTCCATTGACTCATCCATGGTTCTGACTAATCATAGGCGGGCCAGGGGGAGATCACCTTAATACAGTGGTACCTAGGGTTAAGTACTTAATTCGTTCCGGAGGTCCGTACTTAACCTGAAACTGTTCTTAACCTGAAGCACCACTTTAGCTAATGGGGCCTCCCACTGCTGCTATGCCGCCGGAGCACAATTTCTGTTCTCATCCTGAAACAAAGTTCTTAAGCCGAGGTACTATTTCTGGGGTAGCAGAGTCTGTAACCTGAAGCGTATGTAACCTGAAGTGTATGTAACCTGAGGTACCACTGTATGGTATATGTAAGGAAGATAATGGATGACTGATGAAGAACCCTGCATGACAGGCAGGGAACGGATGAACTCCCAGGCTGGGAGTACAGATGGAAGTTTCCAAGTTGAGAGCTGGAAGGGTCTGCCCCCTTTTGTGTGAGACAAGAGTTAAGATCTACCCCTGATAGAGGGGCTCTGCATATTATTTCTCTCTCTCTCTCTCTCTTTTCTTTTCCCTCCTATTTTCTTTCTTTCTTTCTTTCTTTCTTTCTTTCTTTCTTTCTTATTTTTCCCCTTCTTTCATTCTCTATTTTTGTTTAGATTTTTTTGGATTTTATTGTATCATATGTTCAAAGCTTTCAATAAAAAAAACAGATTAAAAAAGAAAAGATATACACCAAGAGGAGATCCTTAACCTGGGATTAATCCTGCTCAGTAATCAACCAGAAGTTGGGTTGGGTGATTCTGGATATACAACCATTGCCTACGCCAAGAGTTTCTTACATTTGTAATCAATAAAGTTGTAGCCTATTTTATCCCAAAGCGATTGCCCTGTGATTATTTCATCTTCCCATGTTAGCCCCCAACTGCTTGCAGCCTCACTGCACCTGAGCCCTCAATGAAATCAACTGGAACAGATAATAGACAAGATGGATAAAATAAAATAACTGAATGGAGAGTGTCCAGAAGAGAGTGACCAAGATGGTGAGACTGTGTCTCTAGGTATGAAGGGAAAGGAGGGGAATAGGAATGGAAGCAGGTCCTTTTTATGTGCCCCTGCCCATGGATGCCCAACAGTGGGGTAACTGGATACCCCAGTACAGGAACCTTTGCTCTGATCCAGCAACATTCTTGTTTCCTTCTGTAGCCTTGAGTGCAAGTAAATAACAACATGCATAAGGAACAATACTTTCATGTCCTTTCTCTCTGACTAAATCATTCATTGTTATGACCCTACATAGAAAACAGCAACTCACGTCATAGATGAATTCTGACCATGGCAAATTGTTTTTGTTTAGCTAGGAAGTGACAGTCAAGGTATCAATCCCAACAAACCCACTCTTCTAGTAACGTAAGCTGAGTTTTGGCTATAAAATACAACCACCTAGGCACCTCTCTATATAATGGTGGAATGACCGTGAGCAAGCCTTAAGCAGGAATACAGCACCATGGACCTTTCATCCTCCAGGAACAACTGATACCAAGTTCCTAAAAAAACCAAACCGAGTTTCACTGTTACACTTAACACAAGCCAGTGACCATAAACCCTGAAAAGGCTGAGGAGCAATGAGTTCAGTTCTTATTTCGAGAGTTTTCTGAATGCCACCTAAATCCCACTGCTGATTTTGAAGCAAATGGGTTGGTGGAATTGTAACTAGAGACTGAGAAACATGATTAGTGAAGAAATCTATCGTTGGAAGAGCATACATTATTCACTACAGTGTCACACCTTTTAGAAACTGAGAGAACTGAAGTAACAAGATAGTAAACAGCAGTGTAGAATCACCAGACATGGATAGCAAAAGCAGAGAAATACAATCTGTGGGCAGAGATGTGCCAATTAACCATCTCCCTTGTGAATTTTTAAAAATACCCTTCCTATACTTATTTTAAAGTTCCTCAAAAATTCCTGCAGGTGTTTCATCTGAGCAGTACCCTTCAAATCCACAAACTGAATTTTATGTTAGGTGAAATTCAGAGGCTTTTCTCCTGGTAGGCTTATGTTTATACCAGTTACACGGGAACCTTTGGGACTGCAACTCCCATAATCCCTGACTACTGGCAATGCTGCCTGGGGCTGATGGGAGTTTGAGTCCAACAAACATAGGGAGGACCACAGTTTCTCCACCCACCTGATGTATACCTTTCTTCCTTCTCCTAATATATTTATTTATTATTTATTTCAACTGTTTCTAAGTAGTACACATAAAGATTGCAAAAAGCATACAATACATAAGATCAATGGAAATTAACCAAAAGAACATAATTACCTAAATTTACGCTATGTCTTTCTGATACAGGACAGAAAGGGTTGTCAAACAAACTAGCAAAAGAAATGGACCTAGCCAGAAGTTGATAAGGGATTGTTTGTTTTAACAGGCCATTTAACTAAAAAGCACATTTTAAAGTCAAACTATATGTGATGCAAATGCTCTGTGTTTACAGTTTCCAGTGGCTGTCTTTCTGAAAAACATTGGTGGGGCAGAGCCTGATTTAGGGTCTGGGGCTATAGCACAGGTTACATGCTGTGCTCCAGTCTGGTTCCCTGTCTTAAATTCCACACACATCTGCATATATTTTTTTTTATGTATGGACAAAAGCTCTTATAACAGTGAGTTTCCATCTTTGTGGCTTGCTGTAGATTTGGAGGTGAGCAATGTGACGTAAGTCAGGGAATATGCATTGAGCTACACCCCTGTCACCAATGTCATGGCTCTGCTCCAAATCTACCACTAAACTAGCTTTCATGTTGCATTGTGTTGACACCAAGATGAATAGATTTTGTCATGACCTCCTTGACCTATTAAAAATAACAATGGGCTTTGATGCTGGAGCTGCCCCAAACTGCCCTTGGCTCCAACCCAGACCTGCTCTGCTTTCCACAGCCTCACCCAGACAGTTTTACCTGCAGGCCTCACCCAAGTACCCCAGTGAAGATCTTATCTCAAGGCATAACAGGCAGAGTGTTAAGTAAAAGTCACTTCTGAGTCTGCAGCATGATTCTGAACACAGAACTGTAGAAATAGTCACAGGCCTTTACAGTTCATGGGCTTTCCTAGGAGCTTGTTTGCAGATAATGTATATATGATGCTGTAATGCTTGTGAAGTTAGAATAGTTGAAGCACCACATAATTCAATTATCAGCATGCTTCTGCCGAAGGTACTTCTAAGAGACAGTGCCACCTTCAGTCTTAATAAACAATACTACCAAAGGAGACTGCAGTTTTATGCCCACTTTCTTTAGAGAAAGTACTTGCAGAGGACTGTACTGTACAAAAGGGGGAAATAATAAGTAATAAAAATAAAGACAATAAACAATGCATTGGGGCAAAAGGAGGGGAAAACTCAGATGGTCTTTGTCTGTGGAAGATAGAGGTTAGTGTAGACACAGCCTTCCAGTGGTTTGGAAGAGAATAGACGCTCATTTAAAATCTGAATTCTGTCCTCCCCCCCTGTCAGGGGTGCCAACTTGAATAAAATATTGCGGGGGGGGGGGGGGAGATAAGCCCTGTCCCACATAATCAATGACAAGACATGGTGCGCACACAGTCTGAATAGCAATGCCCATCCTATAGTCTTCTAATAGGATTCTCACAAAAGGGAAAGCATCTGGTTGGCCACTGTAAGAACAGGATTCTGGACTAGATGGGGCATTTTGCTCTGACCTGCAGGGCTCTTCTTATGCTCTCAAGCGGCCAAACCCACTGTGCCCCTGCAGCCCCCCAATGTAAATTGATTGCTTCTTTCCTCTTCAATTTGGCTCCAAGAGTGAATTTTCTATTACTGTTGCCTCACAGTAGAATTCTTGGCTAATAAAAGCCAAAATGAGGAAGTACTAGATCTATGGTTCAGGATCATTAATAACTCAGGAAGTGCCTTGGCTTTGCAGTTTAATATATTGGAATGACTCACATTAATAAATTTTACTTAAAATAATTTGCTTCTTGTGGCACCCTTTTTGGCCCATGATCTCTGAGTCCTTTGCAAGCAGAAAGCCAAAGAACAGAAAAGTATTAGGCATAAAGTGAATAATGAACCCTTCTCCCATTTTCTTTAGATGGGATGGGGAAAAAATTAACAAGCAATTTACACTGATGTAGACCCATGAACTTTAATGGGTAACATCAGTGCCAATGCCCAATCAACCTTCCTCCCAAATGATTAACATTTCCCATGCTTCACTGGCAGATATTAATACCAAGGATTTCATTTTTAGCTCCCTTTTAAACTGGAGTAAATCCTGACTATAGTATGGTATACTACAAGGATAATAAACCTGTGGTCTTCATATGCTCCTGGACTACATCTCTCATCATTCCTGATCTTTTGCCATACAGGCTGGTGCTGATGTGAGTTGGAGTCCAACATCTGGAGGTGCACAGGTTCCTCATCCCTGAGGAACTAGCTGTAGGTATATTTGCTAATTCCATAAGAGCTATTGAAAACTTGGAGTTGTCTATTTGATCCTGAATGATCCGAATCAGGTTGGATACATCAGATAAGTCTGCACAAGACACAGATATATATCTTATGGAAACCAGCAGTAATTGACAAGGTGATAGGTATAAAGGCAGTGGCTCTCATTTGGTTAGAACTGCTACTACTACCACCGCTACCGCTACCGCTACTACTAGACTCAGGATACTGACCATTTCCATCCCAAGATCTGGTTCAGCAGCAGATGTGTTGTTCTTTTCCTTTAAACCGAAGCATGAATTGTGGGCGCATAGTTTCAAATTACAGTGATCTGCTGCAATCTTGGTAGCTGCTGAGTCAGGTATATATTGCATCCATCACGTCCCGAGGAAGCTGCTCTCTGCAGTATATCCCACAGTGTGATTGACTGGTGGATTGATTGAATGACCCTGTCTCACTGTTTCCACTTAACCTCAGCAAAAGTTTGGGTTGTGGGGAAGTAGAGACATGCATTTCACTTTTATTTTCTTTTTGATCAACTGCATCATAGCTTCAAGCCATTTCTGTCAGTCACATGGATGCTGTAGATATTATCTTAGGTAAAGAAATAAGTAGGCAAGCCTATCATACAGGACCATCCGCTCCCCAGTGTGTGATTGATGTATATTGTTTTCCTAAAAAATAAAAAGAAAAGATAAGTTGGAGCTACTTTTATAGGCTATTTTGTTGTCTGATGGACATAACTCCTATTTAGAATTTTTTCAAACACTGAAGAAAAAATACTAATAGCATTTTAATGGGAAAACAAATCAGATATACAAAGGGGTATTATTAACCTGAACACAGTGGTGCTTACTGGAGCATATGATGTTCCTCTTTTAAAAATGATGTGGAAATTGTAAATGTTACTGACATTGTGTGGAGATGCAATCACACTGCTAAGCTTTCAAACCTACCTATATTCATGATACCATACCCTGTGAATTACTATATTAATATGCATTTTTCACTTGGAGTCTGCTAAGTGTCACAGATCAGAACTCATTTTTCTATGGGAATAGTGACAACACTCTAGCTCACACCATACCAAACTGTTTCTGAGGGCTGTGTGGCACAAGATGAACTGCCTTCAGAGCGAAAGGCAGCAGAGTGAAGCAACCTACCTCATCCATGAGGATGGATTGATGAAGTTAGAAATCGGTGGTATTCTAAGGATGCTGGAAGACTTTTGCAAGTTTGGCCTTAGTAAGGAAGGGGAGCAGTAGTGGTAGCATGAAATTGGCCTCCATTTCAGGAAGCAGAACATCTCTGGATAGCACTGCCTCCCTTTGTATAGGGGGCATAAATCTGTGAGGAACACACCCAAATTTATTTCACAGCGAGCTTGTTGCTCTACCACACTTGCTTGGGCCACATGTCCCTTTTCTAGCCTCAAAATCTACTCTTCTATGTCCAGGGAACACAAATGCTTAAGTTCAAATGACTGAGAAGAATTTAAACTGAGCTCTTGGAGGGAGTTCCCCCTTCTATGGCCCTAACTCTATTCTTCCTGTCAGGAGCACAGGACCAAGGCACAACATACTTAAGAAACTTTATGATAGATAATGAAGTGCCTTCATAAACTACTTGGGAGAGAGCAGAGGCGCCGAGTTCCACCCAACGTTGGAGGACGTATTGTTCATGTGTGGCATCACACTCATTGCAGCACATGCCACCAGGCCCAGTCAGGCCCGCCACCACCGCCACAGCGAGGCCTGGCGAGACTCACCACTCCCTGTGAAGCCTGCCGCCATGAGGCCCGTGATGCCCACTGAGGCTTAGCCCTGGGAGGGCTCAGCTCTGTCCCAACAGACTTTCTTTGGGGTGGGTGCGTGAAGACACCTCAGCCCTATGGGAGAAAGCAACAGAGATGAGGCTTATCGAGGAAAGGTGAGTTATTGAAAGAGTAAACACAGTAAGTAAAACTATACCTACTATTTCTCACAGGCCTGTGCAAGAAGGGGTGGGTGCAGCTGGGCCCGCTTGCACCGGGTCTCAGAGACTGAAGCTGTCTGGGGGGCCCTGCTATCTTATGTTAACTGGACTGGCTGCTTTTTTATTTGAGTTAATGACTTTGTTCTAACAAGACTCCTGTCCTGGGCCTCTGCATGGGCCTGCTCTCTCAGAGCAGTTATTGTCTGAGGAAACCCAGGCTAGTACAGTGGTTCCTCAGGTTAAGTACTTAATTGTTCCGGAGGTCTGTACTTAACCTGAAACTGTTCTTAACCTGAAGCACCACTTTAGCTAATGGGACCTCCTGCTGCCGCTGCGCCGCTGGAGCACAATTTCTGTTCTCATCCTGAAGCAAAGTTCTTAAACTGAAGCACTATTTCTGGGTCAGAGGAGTCTGTAACCTGAAGCGTATGTAACCTGTACTTGAAGGCTGACAGGTGTACAAAAGGAGAAGATGAGGTAGGTCTATCCTTCTAGACCTAGAGCGGAGAACCTTTTTTCAGGGCTGCATGTGCTTCTGTGCAACATTCTGGGGTCTACCTGCTAGGGGTGAGTAGGACCAGAGACCAAAAAAAAAAAAAAAAAGTGAGTGAAACAGCAAATGCACTGTATTTACTCGAATCTAATGCTCACCTTTTTGAGGCCAAATTGTGTTGTGAAATTTAAGGCGCACATTAGGTTCAATGGCACATTTACATTTGCCAGCAAATACCTTTTGGGGGAGTTTCAAGGTTCTGAAAATTGAGGTGCACGTTAGATTCGATGGCGCATTAGACTTGAATAAATACAGTAGATTTTACCTTTGTGCACCTGGCAAGATTCTCTGCGCACTCATCTCCCCCATGTTAGGTTCAGAAGGCATTATCAGAATTCAGAGACATATTCCAGCCAGGCAGAAACACTCAAAGATCCCAGCACTTATGGGAAAATGTGACAAAATTTGTTAAAATTAATCAAATGAAACTTTAACACGTGGCATGATAAAACCATGTGGTTTTATCATGACAAGCTATTTGTTGTTTACTGTTGTGACAATTGTTTTCTCAAAATTTATCTTCTGTACCATGAAAATAGATAAAAACAGTATTTTTTAAAAAATGGATAGTGTGATTGAGGGACGGGACTTGGGCAGGTGGTATGGCCTGAAGAGACTCCCAAGGCTCTGGAGGGCCATCTTCAACCTGAGGTTTTCCTACTCCTGTTCTAGTCAGAGGGAAATGCTTTACTTACATGCATAGTAGGGACACAGGTGGCATTGTGGGTTAAACCACAGAGCCTAGGACTTGCCGATCAGAAGGTCGGCGATTCGAATCCCCGCAACGGGGTGAGCTCCCGTTGCTCGGTCCCTGCTCCTGCCAACCTAGCAGTTCAAAAGCACATAAAAGTGCAAGTAGATAAATAGGTACCGCTCCAGCGGGAAGGGAAACGGCATTTCTGTGCTCTGCTCTGATTCTGGCCACATGACCCGGAAGCTGTAGGCCAGCTCCCTCGGCCAATAAAGCGCGATGAGCTCCACAACCCGACTGGACCTAATGGTCAGGGGTCCGTTTACCTTTTTACATGCGTAGTACCCAATGAAAGGCCAGTTGAAATGTTGCACACAGCCCCTGGCTGGGTTCTTAATACCCAGTGAATGGATAGCAGGAGCCCACTTCATGCACTTAGCCTGCCTGGGTACATGAGGGTTGGGAGTTGGCTCCAGTGTTGCCAGATGTGACACCTCCACTTTTGACCTACATGTATTTAGTGCAAAAAGTCTGAAAGGAGGGGGGGTTGCAAGTGTGTTTGCCTGAATGTGTTTACAAGTTGCTTTTTAAGTGGGAACACTGGTAGCGCTAAACATGATAAGGCTGGGGTAGAGTGAGTATTCCTGATGTTGTCAGACATTGAGGTGTGTGGCTCATGTGTGTGCCCCCATCTTTTCTCATCACATATTAAACCTGAATGCTCCAAAAGGGCAAGAATGTTCCCTTGATTTTGCATGTGTCCAATTGACGCGTGATCGTGATGGGGGAGTCCTTTTGGACCCGAAAGAGGGCAGAATGGGGCGTTGGCTTATGTGCACTCTGCCTATGTGTGTGGGGACCAGCAAAGCAACCCTCACGAGAAATGGTCGCTGCCTGTATTTTGTTTCAGTGGGAAGTGAAAATGCATTTTGCCCTAATTAACATTGTCAGATAAAGTGGAAGCCTGTAAGACAAAGATGGGAATGTAGGAACCCAAAATGAAGGTGGGCTGATGCCTTTTAGCAACAACATACTGTGGAATCCTGCTGCCATGTGGCACTTTCTACCATATGTACAAACAACTAGCTTGTCACACATGGTGATGTTCACCCAATTAGCTACTTAGAAATAATAGGTGCCTCATACATTGTTTATGAATGAAGCAAGTTTGATGACAGAGCTTCAAGTGCAGCTTATTTGCCTCAGTGGAATGGAAGTTTCCCAGTATCTGGGAGTAACCTATTGAGAACTGAATGTGAGGAATTTCACCTATGTGTTTATGCCCTAATGTACAGGATTTTACTTGGCTCTTCTAAAAGTTTCTCCATCTTGTCGGAATATGCTTCCAATGAGCCAGGTTCCAAACTAGAGTTAAAATAAAGGATTTCCTTTCAATTTGGCTGTCAGATTTTTCAGACTGCCTGTATTTTCAGTTCTGTGTTGCTAATCCCTTGACTAGGTAATATTAAAGCTTGTCAGATGTATTTGAATGCAGATTTAAAAGCCCATGGCCAAGACATCTCATAACCTCATCCTTTACATTTTTGAAGTCTGTATATATTACTTAGGCATTCTGCTAGTTCTCTTACTGGATTTGAGGGGAGGCAGGGATGGTGGTGGTCCAAGGATTTTATAAATTGCAGTCAAAAATCCCAGAATGCTGGCAGATGCTGAGTACTAGACTTTTAATAGACCAGAACCATTTTTATTTTTTTTGCAAAACACCTCAAACCAGACAGCTGACAAAGCAACATGATGGGCTTGGAATATGGCATTTCTTCAAAAATGTCAGAATATGACAAATGTTAAACTGCTAAAAGTTTGAATCACTATCCCCATATTATGTAGTGCTTCTGGAAAACATTTGTAATGTTACCTTCCAACTTCTATGCTTATGTCAGGCTTCTAACAAACTCTCAGTGGGCCTGCTGATTGGAATCAGCGTGTAAAGATTTGAAGTGATCAACTTGATATATTTTTGCCTCTAAAGTTCAAATATAAAAGGGAGCAAAACAGTGTCTGTCTTACTTTCCAGCCATTTCTTTAGTGTTGCCAGCTTTTTTCTTTTTAACAGCAGCTTGGATATTAGCTTGGATATGCAGATGTGTCATTAGCATTTATTTCCATGTTCTGGAAAATGTTACCTGTCAGTGGCAACAGATAGGAGCCACTGCTCAGTGCCGGATTTATGTATAAGCTAGGTAGGCTGAAGCCTAGGGCCTCTAAATCTAGGGGGCCTCACCAGCCCACCCGCTCCCCAGTGGGCAGTCTCCCCTCTCCTAAAATTGCAAACCTAAGATAGTCAATAAAATATTTTTTTTTGTTTAAAAGCCCAGTCTGGTGCTGTGACCACAGAGTCTCCCCTGCTCTGCCCACTACCAGTGCCTTAAGAAGGGTCCTGTGGGGGGGGGGGGAGGCCAAAAATGTGCAGGTGCCAACCCTCTAGGAGAAACCCAAAGTCAGGGATTTTCATCTCCAAACCCCAGGAGTCAGCCAGAGGGGTCTCACTACCCCTCAAGAAAGGCATAAGGAAGTCAGTGTGTGGTGGCAGCTACTGAAGAGTGACAGAAGCCCAAGTTTATCTAGTTGAAGATTTATTTTTATTTTTAGATTCTAATCTAAGCATGAGTAAAAGATTTTCAAGTACGGTAGTGCTAGCAACCACAAGAGAGAGACTCGAAAATGCTATGATAATGAAGTTAAGACCAATCACCGCTTTTGTGCATGAACCACTAATTGAAGCAACAAGATATTTCTTGGAAATATTGCATACAAGAACCAGTGTTGTAGTTGCCAGCATATGAAAAATGTCTGACTTAAGCCTGCAAGGCACTTAAACCACACTTTGGAAGAAGATAATTTCTTTGTATTTCCAGCTTGAATCTAAACACATTTCATTTAAAGTAAGTACTATCTGATTTTGGTGGAACTTGCTTTTAAGTAAATTTGCTTGGAATCAAGGCAAGGAAAAAATTCTTCAGTATACATTTTTAAATGACTTTAAAACAGCTTGTCAGATTTTGTATAATTGAACTATTATCTCAGAACCATGTAAGTCTAGAAACTGCTTCTGGTCTTTTATGCTGCAGCTATTTTGTCTAGACTGAACATTGCTACGAGGTTGTAATTATTTCATAATTATCCTCTTTTGAAGACATATTGTTCACTTTCCTGAGGCCCCAAGGCTGAAGTCCATTGATCTATAATGGGAAATTGGACTGAACAAAGGCTTCAGTGTTAGCTATGTAATTATTAATTAATTTGTATACAGGATTTTCTCATGGTTGCAATTTTCTAGTCATTTATAGTTTAAGCTTTATGTATCAAACCGGGTCAACTAACCCACTTTCACTGGAATAATTTACTAAAAAGCTTTACAAGTATTGATACAAGTACAGTTAAGCCTACAGCCCAAGAGTTACTTGTGAATCCATGAGTGTGTTCGACCTGGCATTTGTTGCTGAAGGTCAACAAAGGTTGTAATCCTTTGCATGCTTCGTTGGAAGTTAGGGTTGCCATATTTCAAACAGTGAAAATCTGAACAGAAAAAGTGTTGAGCTTTTTTTTTTTTTTTGCCCAAAGTTGTTGTCCTTTCTGGATGTATGGCAACCCAATTGGATGTACTTCCCACTTAAGGTAGGATTTCCTTCTGGATCAACACAAAATTTGTATTTGCACATCAGTAGGAATGCAATGGGACATGGGTGGCGCTGTGGGTTAAATCACAGAGCCTAGGACTTGCCGATTAGAAGGTTGGCAGTTCGACGGGGTAAGCTCCCATTGCTCCCCTGCTCCTGCCAACCTAGCAGTTCGAAAGCACGTCAAAGTGCAAGTAGATAAATACGTTTACCAGTGGGAAGGTAAACGGCATTTCCGTGCGCTGCTCTGGTTCGCCAGAAGCAGCTTAGTCGTGCTGGCCACATGACCCGGAAGCTGTACGCCGGCTCCCTTGGCCAATAAAGTGAGATGAGTGCCTCAACCCGAGTCGGTCATGACTGGAGCTAATGGTCAGGGGTCCCTTTACCTTTACCTTTAGGAATGCAACAGGCAGCAATTACAAAGTGTTTCTGCAGCCACAGCAGGTGCTGTGATTCTCCAGCAGTTTGACCTCAGCCCCAGAGGCACACTCCATTGTCTCTCAAGACAAATGTATGCCAAGAAAAAAGTGTAGGTACTTGGAATCAAGGTGTAGGTGCTAATCAGGCTGTCAGTGCAAGCAGCCATCAGCTGCTGAATGAATTTGGAAATGAAATATTTAACAGAACCCACTTTTTCAATCTTATTGTCATGGATGGGGCATGGGGGAAACACACATCCGTATCCATTATTGGTTTGCTGCTGTTCTTAATTTTATTATGTATTTTGTGGTTTTTATATTGTAATTTTATGTTGTGAACTGCCCTGAGATCTATGGATGAAGGAAGGTATGCCAACAACAACAACAGTAGCTGTGTCTCTGGCTCCTCACCCCACTCCTCAGGTGTGATACTGCTCCACTCCTAATACATACATTACATTAGTAGCTGCCACTCCCTGCTGAGTTATTTACTTGCCTCAGAGCAACAGGATTCTGAGCATACAATACTGAATACACTAACTGTGGACTACTGAGCAGGGCCTGTATTGATGAGTTCCAACTCACTTGACTTCAGGGCTGGCCCAATATATTTTGCTACCTAAGGCGAGGGACAATTTGGTGCTTCCTTCCTGCTGCCAGTCAAGGTACAGAATCTGGCCAGACTGGTAGTTGAATCTCATTTCAACACCGACAGTGAGACAGGCTCATCCACTGCACTCCCTCTAGGGTGCCCAGTGCAGGCCATAGGTATTGCATACAGCTCTCTCCATTCAGCATTTTACCAGCCTTCTCACCTTAGCATGTGCATCCTTTATTTTACTTGCTTGGTTTCCCCTTTGTACACAGAAGTTTGCTACAGATGCTGTGTGTGTAAGGAACCTCTTTGCACCTATGCCACAAAAGCTCTGTCAGGCAGATTGGCGCTGTCAGCTCTGACACCCCGATCACTTGTTTGCGGGAATGAATTACACCAAGTATCTTTCCCTCCTCTTCAGGTAATCAGCAGTAACAATCTGTTTTCATGATGATTTCTACATTACATATGCATATATCTGGATGGGCAGTACAGAGAATGGAATAAAAATGCTCCTGTTGAATTTCTCTTTGTCAAGCGAACAGATTCATCCCTGTGAATGCAAGCCATCATTTTGCTGCCAAAAATAATAATAAAAGGAATGAAGCCAGGCTGTCCCTTATAAAAAAGAACAGAAAGGAAATACTTTATGTATAAAGTTGTTTTGTGACACATGTGGAATGTCATTTGTAAAGCAGATGCTGCATGTTCTTGGTAACAGGCATGTAAATAATGTAAGCTGGCAGTTTTCACAAAAAGCTTTCTATGGCGTTCTACATCAGATAATAGACACTGGAGTGGGAAAGGTACTCTGTTGTTGGCATTGCATCTGTGATCAATGTTTTGAATAACTACTGTAGAAACATTACAGGCGAAGGGAAGTATAGAAGATTAGTATGTTTACCCAGCTTAGTTTTGACTATACTTGCAAGAGCATTATTCTCAAAGGCTTTGAAATTCTGGTTTAGAATTATCTGTGTTTGCTCTTAGTATTCAAGACTCAAAAAACATTTGTGCTTATTGCTCTTTTATTCCTATAGCAACATGTGTGCTACAGGAGCATGTGGACTACTCTTGTCCTCTGTGTTCATTCCTTTGAAGCCAAGCCAGGAAATATGGCAGCCCCACCTAGCAAGAAAAGCTTGCTTATGCCTGTGCTTTCTAGACTTTAGCCCTGGAAGAGTCATTGCAACACCCAACAATGTTGCAAGGTGCTTGTGTAACTTTGGGCTTCTCTCAACATAACCTACCACATAGGCTTCTTGTGACAATAAAAATTAGAAGGAGAAACATGCTGACTTGGTTAGAGCATGGTGCTGATAATGCCAAGGTTGCAGGTTCGATTCCCGTAGGGGACAGCTGCATATTTCTGCATTGCAGAGGGTTGAGCTAGATGGTCCTCAGGGTCCCTTCCAACTCTACAATTTTATGATTCTCACAGCTCCTTCCACCTCTTGGAGGAAGGGTGGAATTAAGAATAAGTTGTTGTGGACCAGGCCCTGTGTTGATTGAAGGATGCACATTGTGCTCAACTCATTTCCCACAAATATAATAAAAGTAGGAAATACAATCTCTTCACAGTATGACTATTCCCATTCAGCAATGGTAAATATTCCCTTGTGAGATGTGGACCAAATATGATTACAATGCCTTTGAGACAGGACTACTCAGATTCAAAGGCAGGGTATGCATGAGGCTTGATCATCAAGATAAATGATAAACCAGATGACAGAGACTGTTGTGTGTGTGTTTTGTTTTTTGTTTTTTTGGCAGATTGCAATTTTTTACAATACCAGAAGTGTCACAAGCTTATGTTTACATGATTGTGTCATTAAAGAGATGCTGCTGTTGTAAGTAGCTCATGTTTTGCTGCTCTCTAGTGGCTTGCTGAGTTAATAAAAACATTGTGTAAAAAAAAATGAACAGAACTGAAGAACACCTCTCTTTTTGGTCTTTCATAAGCACTACAAAAATAGTATGTTAATAAATCAGGGGGCTTTACAATCCCTGGCTTTTATTTTTAGAAATAAAGGTATGTGTATGCTACAGTATACATGCATACCTGAAGATAGATACCTGTTATGCAACATTATTTTTTTAGTCACTGCTATGGTGCATAGTGTGTCATTTATTAGGGCAACAACTTAATTGGTTAGATTCAAAAACTTTTAGGCTGCTGTCTTAGGATGTGGGAGGGGAGGAGCCCATTGGAATTGAGGATAAAGAAGTGCTCTTGTACTACTCTGTTTCCATCCAATTGGAAACAGTGGTGGTGGATGTGATAATAGATCTCCCTCTCCAAGGCTGGAGCTCTCTTTCTCCCCTGAGATGGAGATCCAGTGCTCCCCATAAACCTTGGGGTGCCCTTCTAGAACCCATGAAATTGTAGGCTTAATCTAAAAAGGTGGCCTCTCTGGGCAGTGGAGTTTTAAAAATATAAACAGGGATGGGTAACCTCAGGGCCAGTAGCCCAATGCAGCCCCACCCCCCACAGCTTCCTCCATCTGTTCCTCCTGGCTTTTTCAAGGCCTCTCTCTCCCCTCATTGCCCTTTTCCACCTTCTTCTTGGGATGCACAGAGGTGTGGAGAGTGGAATGTAGCCTACTGTGCAAAGACAGGAAACACATACTTTACTGCACCCACCTTTGCCTCTGGTCTTCCCCGCAAACCTGGCCCCACTAACCAGCTCCCAGAGGGATGCTCAGGAGAGAATGCAGCCTTTGGCCTAGGAAAGTTTTCACAACCCTGTTATAAAAAGTGCAGAGGGCATGCACCATCATAAAAGAGGTGGTTCTCAAAGAACAAAAAAGTGCTTCTAACATCATAAAATAATTGTGTTGGGATTTGTATATCATATGAGTGTTAGATGACTTATTAATCTATCAATTTAAATTGAGAAAAGCCATAGTTTGTATCCAAGCTTTGCCTTCGTGGAAAGTACTAGTGCGGCACTTGATATGTCCCCACTGTTACATTAACTGTCTGGAACCTGAGGATTGGGTAACCCTCCAGAACAGAATGGAACATGCAGAGGGTGGCACTAGGTCAGGGGACACGTGGAAATTGGGTGGATGGAAGTTCTTTTTGCAAAGCCACCATTAAATACAGCTCTTTGCTTTTACCCATATGCACATTTAACCAATTGACTAAAACTCACATGCTTCATCCAATTTGAAAAGGTTTGCAACCGTACATTTTATATTCCTTTTGTGAGTTTGGAAGAGGGGGAAAAGTTATTGTTTTGAGCCTTGTTGCTTTCAGTTTAGCTTACATTCTGGATCCTCTTGTAAGTCTCTGTCCTGGCTTCTCAACTCCCCAACAACTCAGATTTACTCAGGCTACTTCTCACAAGCTGTCAGAGTTGTGAATAATAAAATGATATAAAATACAAAAGACACAGGCTTGTGTACAATGTAGCACCAAGTTAAAGTCAATTAGTGGTATATGTGTGCTGATGGAACATTGTTGAACAATGGGAAACACAATATAATGACTTCCCCAGCAAGGATCAACTGATGTTCAACAAGAGTCAGCTGCCACATAAGGAAAAACACAAGCATATTACCAAATATTGTTGTGCAGCATATTGCACAACAAGAACCAGCTGTTTCACAAGAACCATCTGTTGTGCAACAAGCTTCCACTACTGCAGATGTTGCTTTGGATTCCTTTGACAGAGTCTAATAACCAGATACAATGGCACTGGGACACAGTTCTCAAGCTGAGTCCATGATGTCTGAACTGGGTCTATAAGAATATATTACACAACATACTGAAAATACTCCCTGCTCCTAAACCTACAACTTAAGGATTTTCAGTGTTGCAGCATTCATATGCCTGAAAGACTTACATTGCCTAGAGAGAACCACACTACTTCTACTGAAAAGAAAACCAATCCATGCATTTATCTTTTTTCATCTGATTATTTTTGATCTGAAATGATGCTTATTTATTTTAACCAATAGTGTTGGGAGTAGGTAGTAGCACCCTATATAGCACAATGGGAAACCGATTATGCTTGATATTGGCTCAATTCTCCCCATTCTCATTAGCAAGAATTTGAACCGATTCCAAGGTATGTAAGTTGTAAATAAATTGTTGTGGTTTTCTGTATAACAATTCCACCATTACCTCTAACCATTCAATATGCAGTATAGCAGTAAACATTGTGAAGAAAGATTTCGGCTCTCTTATCTAAAACTGGATTTTAGATAAATTTTCTTGCATGGAAAAACTGTCACAAAATATGTCAAAATTGCTGTTACTGATGCAATGATGGACTTGCATTAGGTTCATGTTTCATTCTTTGAAAGATTGATACATAGCACAGTATTGATACTGTCTCACCTCCACCATATACCTTCCCCCTTCCTAAATGTAATTAATCACATCTTCTCTCTGTGTTTTCTACATGCATACTATTATAACAAATATGAGTTGCTTGGATTAACAATACTAGCTGGGATGTGCTTCCCTCTGCTGGTTCATTTATAGAATACTGTAGGTTTGAAATTAAAAAGTAGAAGCTAAGCCAAGGGGTCAAATTTTATACTTTAGAAAAATGCATGTGATGTTTATGCAGGATTTTTGTGTCGGCATCATGTAGGTAGGTCCTTTAATTAATTGGTATTGTGAGAATTTGGAACTTGGTTGGTTGCATTTGGTTGGTTGCAGTGTGGTTTGTTTGTATTGGGGGCAGGGTGTTGGGTCAGATTAGTCATATTGATTCGTATGCTATTGGGGGGAATAGGTCACTGTCCCTCTCCCCTCTGTCCCCAACTGCACAATGTCTATGACAATAGAGTCTCAGACTGAATGTAAACAAACTGAAAAATACTCTATGGATTGAATATGGAGACACTATATGTACTTTTCCTTGTTTATTTGTTTGTTTTGTAACACAAGAAAATCTTCAATAAAAGCTAATTTAAAGAAGAAAAAAAGAAAAGAAAATTGCAGATGGTAACAGTCCATCCAGGACTGCACCACTTCAGAATGCCTAATTACTTTCTCACCTCAAAATATGTCAATAATAATAATAATAATATCACTTCCCACGAAGCAGCTCAAAGCAATTAATAATATAATGACTCCCCAGATGCTGTTGGACTCAAGATTTCATTGGCCCCCAGCAAGCATGGTCAAAGGGATGAATAAAGCCAGATGGGAATCTCCAGAGCGAGGAGTTATGGCCACACTGGCGAGGGCTGATGGGAGTTGTAGTCCAACACATCTGGAGGGCAACAGGTTGGGGAAGGCTGGTATGTCCCAGCTGCAGTGGAACTCCACCTTTGAGCAGGAGTTCCATTTGGGATGGGGAGGGCAGGAATCACCACCCATCACCTAAGTGTTGGAAACCACATGTTTTTATTTTTTACGAGCAGCTGTATCCCTTTATGTTCCTCTGGGACACATGAAACAACCACAACACATGTTTTTAAAAGAGCACTGTTTTGGCATTGCACTTTAAAATCTATTCAAAAGCAGCAGCAGCAACAACAACAACACTGGCTATGGAATTCCAAAACAACCCCCCAAACAAGCTACTTGGGATCATCAAGACCCGAGTCTAAATTGTCCTTCTTTTACTTCCACACCTTTGCTATGATGCAGAGGTAGGGGTCCTGTGGCTTCCCATATGTTGTTGGACTCCAGCTACCATTAGCCACACCAAGCATAGCCAAAGGCCATGGATGATGGGAATTGCAGCCCAGCAGTATCTGAAGAGTCACAGGTTCCCTTTGTGTACTCAAAAGTATATTCCAATGGAATTTACCTCTGAGCAAATGTCTATGTAGACCTTGCTGTTAACAAGTTTTACTTTTTTTATTGACAGCATTGAAAATGGCTGGAATTCAGTAGCTGAAATTTATTCACTATGTGGTTGATCCTGCCAGTCCTTTTTATCTAGTAACCCACTGATTTCAGTTTGCTGACATGTGGCTTAAAGGGAGTTACTTCTCATGTCAAAGCTTCACAAATAACATTTCAACAGAGGGGGCCTCAGAGCCTCAGTGTCCTTATTGTTGGGATGTGGGAATGGAATCCAATTTCTCTGAGTTAATGTCTTGCTTGATACTGTTGTTCTCCGAGAAACCCAAGGCCTATCAGTCTATTTAATTACCTGTCTACCCTTGTGTCTAACACCAGCAAGGCCTTTTGCACATTAGGATATGGCAGAGGATGCAATCACTCAGTCATCTGCCGGCTCCACTAGATGACTTTCTGAAATGCATTTCCCTCCCACATGGGATTACTTCACTGCTTGCTCCTCATGGAAGACTATGTTTAAGAGGAGGCAACAAACAAGCCTCTCGTTCAGGGGGAAAACCAGAAGGTTTGCCATGTGCTTCGCAGGCTGAACCCACACATGTGGTAATTGCAGCTATCAACATACAAACTAGAAACATGAAACTGCTAGCAACAGTCAACCACATGGTGCATTGCTTCTCGCTTCTCCTCTCTTCGGAAATAGACCCCAAATGTAAACAGGGAGTCATACATGGCAACTCACCACATGTGACTGATGCTAGCAGTCTGTATGTAATGTAAACTTGCAGTGTGACAGGACTGAAATAGACTGTTTGTTGATATCTATTTCCAGACGAAATTGAGCTTATGGAGATTCTCTATTCAGATACGGCTTTCTGTTTCAAAGACATTGGCCTATGTAACCAGGATATTATTATATATTAAAAATAAACCATAGCATTGGCATGTATCTCAGAGATCAACTTCCTGGTGATGCAGAAAATGCACTGCTTCAGCATCCCTGATAGGTGGCCACCCAGTCTCTGCTGGAAAACTTGTAACTAAGGACTCTCATCCAACTCTTTCTGAGGCAGCCTTTTATACTGTCAAAAAGCTCACACCACTACTACGTGCTTCAAAACGTTTATTCTAAACCCCCTTTATTGTAATGTGAACCTGTTGATGCGGGTCAAATCCTCCGAAGCAACAGAGAATAAATTTGGTCCCTCATCTATGTGACAGTCCTTATTTAAAGTTGGCAGATATACCATCTCTTATTTGTCTCGCTTCCAGGATAAACAAGTCAAACACCCTCAATGTTTCTTTACAGGTCTTAGTCTCACTGTCTTTTTCAATCTTCTTTGGACACATTCCAGTTTTTCAATATGGATCTCAGAACTGGACACCATATTCCAGGTCAGGCTTGACTAAATCAGAAAAAGGTGGTACTGTTATTTCTCATAACCTGGAGACTATTTCTGTTGATGCAGTTGAGGATTGCTTTAGCCTTTTTATGCTGCTGTGTCACACAACTGAGTCCTTTTTTTTTATTGTGGCCTACTAAATGCCCTATATCCTTTTCACATGTACCGCTGTCAATCCAGGCATCAGTTATCCTGTATTTGTACATCGTAGTCTTCTTACTTACGTACAGAATTTTATACTTAACTTTGTTGAAATACATTTACTCAAATTTTGCCTATTTCTCTATCCTGCCACCTTGGATTCCATTTCGAAGGATACTTGCAAAAGGAAACGATAATACAAAATTGTTCGGCAGCTAGTTTTAGAAGTGCAAATAAGCCTGAGCAAAATGCACAAGGGCTTAAGCTGGTTGGGATCCTCAGCTTCACAGACAAGTTCTTTTGGGAAAATGGAAAACAATGAAAACAATGGTTCCAATTGTTAATGTTATTTTACAATCGAGTAGCTTTCTGTATACGGCACTCCAAAGGGCATATGAGATGTAATGCAATCTATTGATGTTATGGTAAATCCTGTGTACAGTGGCCTTAAGGTGGCTAAGGTGGGAGGGGCAATTGGCTGGACCTCTGCTGTCTACTTTGGCTTCTTTTGTGAAGTGAGCCAAAGCAAATACCAGCTTTGTTATAACGCAGCCTCTCTCTCCACCCCCTCACATGTCATTTCCAAGTCTAGCTCTACCACCGATACACAAGCAGCTGCTTTGCCTTTTTGTCTGGGAATTGCAGATGAAGTCTAGTTACAGCCTTTTTCCGAAGGCTGGCCATGCCTGTCATGTAAAATGTCATGGTGCCAGCTTTGAAGCTGGCTGGACAATGGCCCCAAAGCAGTAATGCCAGCAAGTAATGAGTTGAGAGAATAATCGTATAATGCAGCTGGTGCTCCTCTCAGCAGAGGCCCTTTCGCTGGGCTTGCTCTTTGGTCTTTATTTGCCTTTCCACTTGATGATCTGGTTCACAGGTAGCAAGTGTGAAGAGTACCAGAAATGTTGAAATAAGGGAGGGCTGCTTCACCTTCCCATCAGCCTCCAGCATTGTGAATCTGGGCTGAATCAGAGTTCCATTAAAGTCAGCAGGGCATGTTGCCACATTATCTATAGAGAAATAAAATGAATTTAAGACAACCATAGGATTGTTTCTGGCTTCTCTTTATCAAAAGAAATCTAGTGAACATGCCTGGAGAAAAACTTCATCATTTGGAGAACTAAAGCAACACAATGCAGTTTAAAAACAACGGCCACAAATTGACTGTAGTGCCCTGGGTAGTGACTCATGCTTCCCATTTTGGGAAGCTCATATTTTCCCTTTTTCCAGTCTAGCAGTCATTCAATGAAACCAAATCAGAGAACGGGATCCCTGCTTTCTGCATTACAAGGCCAGCTGACAGGTGGAGGGATTGATTTAGCAGAGTCTTGCTGCTTCACAGCAGGACTCCAAACAGACTCTGACAGAAGGAAGAGTGCAACCAAGGAGCCCAGAGGAATCAGGTGGCCCAGGGAGACGGTGGGAACTCTCATAGTCTTGGCATCCTCAGTCTGAGCAATTTATCTCTGAGTGGAGCTGCTAATCTCTTGTTTTGCCCGTACCTCTATATGCTTCAAAACTGGATCACAAGCTTGTCTCAGGTGATGCCATCAGCTATAGATTATTGTTTGGCTGTTACCACTGCTGTTTTGTCCATCCCATGTCTCTAGCTCCACTGGGACCTAACCCCCAGCTTGTTCTGCTCCTCTTCACATACTTGTCTGCATAATCTAAATGCACAGTTGGCTAGTGGCAAGAGGGAGGAAATCAAGGGAGAGCACTGGATCCATTACCACAATCCCCTCAATTTAGAGGAGTCTTTATTGGAATCCCCAAAAGACAGGATATTGAGTCTTGTTCAAGAGGAAAGTCTCTAACACAGCCAAAGTCTAGATTAGCAGCATCTGTACTTAAGAAAACTGGCTGCATGATTTCAGCACTGGTTTTCTCATTCTGTTATCCAAAGTCTGTACAGTGGTGCCCCGCAAGACGAATGCCTCGCTAAACGAAAAACCCGCAAGACGAAAGGGTTTTCCGATTTTTTAGCGGCTTCGCAAGACGAATTTCCCTATGGGCTTGCTTCGCAAGACGAAAGCCCATAGGGAAATCTCCGGGGACAGTGGGGAAGCGCAGCGCGCCTTCTCCTCTGTTCCCGGACCTGTCCTAAGGCTTGCGGTGGGAGGTCTGGGAACAGAGGGGAAGGCGCGAAGGGCTTCTCCTCTGTTCCCGGGGCTTGCGGTGGGAGGAGGGTTTTTCCTCCCCACCGCCAACATTCAGAACAGCATTCTGAATGTTGGCGGTGGGGAGGAAAGCCCTCCTCCCACTGCAAGCCTTCAGGACAGGTCCGGGAACAGAGGGGAAGGTGCGCAGCGCTTCTCCTCTGTTCCCGGGGCTTGCGGTGGGAGGAGGGTTTTTCCTCCCCACCGCCAACATTCAGAACAGCATTCTGAATGTTGGCGGTGGGGAGGAAAGCCCTCCTCCCACTGCAAGCCTTCAGGACAGGTCCGGGAACAGAGGGGAAGGTGCGCAGCCTGCTGCCCCGCGCGAGGGGCGCTCTTAAGCAGAGCGCCCCTCGCGCGGGGCCGACATTCGCCGCTTGGAGAGCCCTGCGGGGAAGTCCTGCAGGGCTCCCCAAGCTGCGAATGTCTGCCCCTCGCGCGGGGCAGCAGGCTGCTATCCGCAGCTTGGAGAGGCCTCTGGACCTCTTCTGAAGGCGGGTGGGGGGCAAAAGTCTTTGTCCCCCCTGCCTGCCTTCCCGGGGAATTTTAAAATGCTGGCGGGCGGCAGCACTGCCGCCCGCCAGCATTTTAAGATCGCCCCGGACAGCGGAGAAGTCCTCCGCTGTCCCGGGGTTTTTAAAATGCTGGCGGGCGGCAGCGAAGGCTTCGCTGCCGCCCGCCAGCATTTTAAAATCGCCCCAGGACAGCGGAGAAGTCTCTGCTGTCCAGGGAAGGGGGGGGAAGCAAAGACTTTCGCCCCCCCCGTCGGCCTTCAGAAGAGGTCAGGGGACAGACTGTCCCCAAACCTGGTCTGAAGGCGGTTTCCATAGGAACGCATTGATTGATTTTCAATGCATTCCTATGGGAAACCGTGCTTCGCAAGACGAAAAACTCGCAAGACGAAAAGACTTGCGGAACGAATTAATTTCGTCTTGCGAGGCACCACTGTATTTAATTTTGCTTGTATGTTAACTTTTTTAAAAATGTTCAGCTCACTTTTTATTTGAAAACAAAAGGCAGGTCACAGCAACAAAACCAAAGAACAATACAATCTGAATCCCATATTAAACATATTGCATCTGATGCTGATAATAGCTATACACTAAAATATCAGCTAGTCAAATCAGTAAGAGCTGCTCTAAAAAGAAAACTGGTGAAGCCAGACTTTTGTAGGCTTTTGTAAGCCACACTGCTAGGGTTGGATCCACTTGGGAACTCCTAATTGGAACTCCCAAGTGGATCCAATGTCTGCTGAAAGCAATGTGGCTTGCATTTGGCACCCAATTTAAATGTTACCGAATGCAAGCTGTGCTTGCAACGGAGTAATTGTGGGCTTGCTTTTGATGCCAACTTTAAATGACATACCCAATTGTTCCTTTGCAAGCACAGCTTGCATGAATTCAATTCTGTTTAAATTTTGTGCTAAATGTAAGGTGCACTACTTCAGTTAGGAGCAGATTCACCTGATGTTAGGTGACTGACAGGGATGAGGGAGAAAGTCTATGAAATTCAAAGTTTAATACAGTGGTACCTCGGGTTAAGAACTTAATTTGTTCCGGAGGTCCGTTCTTAACCTGAAACTGTTCTTAACCTGAGGTACCACTTTAGCTAATGTGGTCTCCTGCTGCTGCCACGCCGTCGGAGCACGATTTCTGTTCTCATCCTGAAGCAAAGTTCTTAATCCGAGGTACTATTTCTGGGTTAGCGAGGTCTGTAACCTGAAGCTGCCTTATGAGGAGGATGCTTTATCTGGTAGTGCTCCCTTGGAGCTGACCAAGGTCTTGGTCTTGTGGGCTCTCTGCTTCGTATTGGATGTTTGGACACTAGATGCCTTCCCCATGAGTCTTGACCTTCCATGGAACTGGGCACTTGGGCTGTGTCTGCAAAACACTAGCTGCTTAGTTGAATTTTGAGCATGTGACAAAGGCCTAAAGAGTAGCTTAAATACATACATTCCTACATACACATGATCTTCCATGTGATTGGGACTCAATCCCACACAGGAGGTGTCACACATACAGTTGTTCTAAAATTCATGGCCTTCTAGAGAAAGCAGCTGCAGGGATGCACAGCCCTGCTCCACTGCCATGTGACCAGACAATGCATGGGGAAAGGTGACTGAAATACCTTGGCCATTTTGGCACATTTTAGTCCTCTCATTTTGACAGAGTAAAGTACAGGTGTCCTGTTTACAGGGTTGGGCAGTGCTTATGACCATGACTACTGAACATGTACAGAGGACTCCATGGCATGATGCCTTGCCTCATGGCCCTGACCTCATGCATGCCCAGTATACCTTTTGAATTGAGTGGCTCTAATCAGGAACCCTGAAAGACAGGGTCCCGGGTTGCACCTACAGAAACTACACATGCAGTGTTTTATTGTGCATTCTCTGGGTGGCAATAATGTGAGAGCAGTGGGAAAGCTTCACAGAATAGGTAATAAAGCAGAATGATGTGTGGATGGCCCAATATGAATCCAGCATTAAGGCACTGTTATTGCATCAATGACATGTTGCAGAACACCCACACATCCACACACACCACCCATCTAGAGGGTTCCTGTATCTTCCCTGCTTTTGCTTTATAGTTTTCAGATTTAAGTTTTAAGGATTTCAATTTTTAATCCAAGGATTGAGTGCATATTTTGATATTTGCAATTTTCGTATACTATTTGTTTACATCCATTTCAAAATGTGTATGTTTCAATAGCAGCACCTTTTCATACATTAATAAAATTAGTCGCAGTGTGGCTATATATTACCCCCAGTGATGCTTGCATTCCCCAGCAACTAGTATTCTGAGGTAGTCTATCTCTGAATACTTGTTGACTGGATAACATAAAAAGAGTGTAGTTGGGCTCATGTAATGCTTGTGGGTTTCCCACAGAAATCTGGTTGGCTAATGTGGCAACAGGATGCTGGACTAGATGGGCCATTGGCCTGATTCAGCAGAGCTCTTTTTATGTTTTTATACTCACTCTATTGTGAATGTATGGCTGTTTATTGCTGGAATACATCAAGGAGAAATGGAGAGAGAAAGTTTTAAGTATAGGGTCTTGCTCCAGCCCTTTATTATGAGTGGTTTTTCATTTATCCCCATAATATCAGATTGCTACAGTGTATTTTAGGGTTTGCTTGTCATTGTGGGATAAACTGTAGCCAAACAGCTAAAACTACAGTTTCATGTGTTGAGTGTGTGTGTGCGCGCGTGTGTGCATAGAAGGGATTAATTTTGATTTCAAAGAGTGAAATTGTATACAACAATAGGGCTTAAAAGCAAGGTAGTTTTCCATTAAAAAAAAGAGAGAAAATTTTTTCCCTTAAAGAAGGAAATGAGATGCTAGGTGTTACATAAAAAATTGGACAAAATTCAGTTCAGTGTAATCAGATCTTTTTGTGTAACAGTGGAAATATTTACTGTGATCGGTGGCTATTTATTCAATGTTTAATTCATGAGCAGATTAATGTTTGAATTAATTGTTGTCTGTTGTACTGGACTCTGGCCTATGGACTTCAATATTATTATTTTTAGATTTTATTTTATCATACTTTGATTTAGACTTTTAAAAAGGATAATAATGCCAGAGAAGCAGAAACAGGGGGGTGGGGGTGTGTGAAATGTTTTATTGCCCTCTTTGGAAAAACATTATCATTGTGAATAAACTTTGAAGACTGAGGATAAATTAGACCATCAGCTTCTAGGAACCAGGAAGTAGTAACAAAACTGCAGCAGCTCTTGGGTGAAACTATGCAGCACAGCAGCCCCAGAGTAAGATAAAGCAAGTCATGGTTGTCTGTATATTACTGCACTACACTTGAGCACACCTATAAGAAGCAAGCAAACCTCCCCACTGTAAGTAGTTGGTAAGGGGAAGAGCGGTCCTAAGAAGGAGCTGGAGAGAAGAGGGCCATGCAGGACCAGGCAGTGGGGTATGTTTCCCCCTGCCCAGTATTTACTGTGCCAGTGCCAGGCTGGCTTGCTATATGTGAGGGGCCTGAGGAGTGGGTCCCTTGGGGGATCCACAGGACTCTGAATCCAGAGTGCCCCACCTTTAAATGCCTCATTCTAGAGCTTTCAGGTGGATGGAGCTCTCTCTCTCAGTGGCGCTCCTCTCTGCCAGTGGAGGCCAGTAGAGAGGAGATGGTGTGCCATTGATGCCCGGGGATTAGTATTTCTCTGGCTCTGTGTGAAGCAGTGGCGTAGCGTGGGGGGTGCAAGGGGGGCCGGCCGCACCGGGCGCAACTTCTGGGGGGGGCGCGCTCGCTGCCTCCGGAGTCGCCGAGGAGCCGCTGCCTGCCATGCCGCCCTGGCTGCTTCAGCCGCGTCCGACAGCCGGCTCGAGGCTCCTTCCGGCCGGGTCTCCCGACGGCGCTGCGGGCGGAGGCTCCGGCACCAAGCGCCACGCCGCCCAGGCTCGGGTCGCTGTCTGGATGCGCGCAGCCCGCCAAATGCGCCACCGGCGGTGAATGAAGCGCCCAGCCGGAGCCACCTACGCTCTAGTGCCTGCGCGCCAAGACCGCCCACCCGCCCCGACGGGGCCCACCCACCCGCGCCGGAGGCCGGCCGACGCACTGGCCCCAGAGGCTCCCCCTCCCCGCGCCAGAAAGAAGCCGCGTCGGGGCTAGCCGGCCGGGGAGGGAGACCGAGAAGGCTGCGCCGCGACGCCCAAAGACGCGCGTCTTGGCGCAAAGGGGCCCGCGGCACCCAGACGCGGAAGGGACCCTCTCCCCCTGTCCCGCCACTGAACTGCAATTCCCAGCTCCCTTGGCAAATCCCAGTCCCCAATCCCCAAGATGCTTTATTTGAGGCAGGGGTCCTTTAATTGCAAAAACAACACCACGGAGGGCAGTAGTCACCACGGAGTTTGCCCCAGAGTAGAGCCGTCAGTATTAATGACCATGGTTAGGGGGTAGGGGGCGCAAGTTACTTGCCTTGCCCCGGGTTAGGGGGCGCAAATTACTTGCCTTGCCCCGGGTGCTGACAACCCACGCTACGCCGCTGGTGTGAAGTGCAGTATTAGACACAACAGCACTTTACAAATATCCACTTCTTGCTGCTATACAAACCATTAGATGTAACAGTATCTTATTTTTCTGACTTAATTTTCCGACTTCCCTAGTACATGTGTACCAGATACCAATTTTCTGGATGCCTTAAAATTTCTGCATTTTGGAAGCACTTTTTTTATCTACACAGGAGCCAGGGCAGTGAAGAAAGCATCACGATGGATGGTAATATTAGACCTAATGATTGCATATCTCATTTGTTCAATTATATTCTAAATGTTCCACTTCAGTAAATTAAAAAATAACTTTTGTAAGTGAAAACCATGATATGTTGTAGAAATGCATGGGGTGGTATTCATGAATATATGGTCTCAATTAACTCATTTTTAGTCATTTGTTAGATGGGAAATAAAGCTGCTTAGGCCATTATCTGTGCATGAGGTGCTATACTGCTGCGGCTTTGCATGTGCTTTTGGGTTAGTGGTGGAGAGTACATGCTTTGCTTGCAGACAGCCCCAAAGTCTCTTCCCTTCCAGTGAAAAGAGTCACTCATCAGTAGTAGGACAGTCTGAAGATCTTGGGAAGCCGCTACATGTCAGAGCAGACAATACTGGGCTAACTGGAGTAATGATACTGTAAGGCGATTTCATATACCTGACATATGCCCGATTGGCCAGACAGGAAATAGCGGTGCCAGACTAAAGGGTATGCTTGTCGGGGGAGAATTTTTAAAAAGTGAGAAATGGAAGTGGCCAGCCCACCAATAACCTTGTGTCGTGTGGAATTGCTTTGAGATGCTTCATAGGAAGTGATTCATAAAAGAAGCAGCAGCAGCAGTAGTAGTAATAAAAGCCACTGAAGTTCAAGCAGGGCCTGCGAAAGAAGAGCCTTCCTTTGCAGTCCTGACTCTTCGATTCCAGCCCCAGCTGCAAAGAGGGAACTGGGAGCATGCTCTTGCTACCGATACTTCCTATGCAGCCCAGATCCAGTGCTTGTTGAATTTGGCACCTTCTTCCTCTGCAGTTCAGGGCAACAGAAAAAAGGGCCAATTTCAAAAAGTGTCCGCAAAGGAAGAATTTGGAGTGTGCTCCTGATGGTTCAGCCTCTGCAGCCATTTTCCTGCATCTGATGTCATATAATGGGGTCTTGAAAGTTGGGTGCAGTTTGCCAGAAATGGTTTGGCAGGCCTAATTAGGTCCATGGGCCAGGCTTCCCACCAATGCCTCTTGGTAATTATTATTTATTCCATTTATATCCCGCCTTCTTCCCAAAGGTGCCTTCGGCAGGAAACACATCATTAAAACCATTCTAAAACCAATCACATTCTCTCAGCCTATGATGCCAGGGTTGCATGGAGCAGCATTTTTCAGCCATCAAATGCCTGGGTTAAAACAGGGGTGTTTTGATGGAAAAGGAAGAAAAGTGGTGGATAGCAAAGGAGCTGACAGGGTGGTTGGAACGCAGATTGTCTATGGTGCCAATAAATACAGGGCTGAAGAAAAGGCCACAATGCACATACCTGCATGGCTCCTGATATTGCAGAGATTTTTTAGTGTTCTTCTTCATAGACTTGTTCACCAGTGACGAAGGACTTACTGGCATCTATCTGGTTGACATGTCTGGGTGCTTGGGAGCCAGGCTGGGACTGTGTCACCTGAAGTGCTGAACTTGACATCACTCCACAGGGCAACGCGGCATATGAAGAGCCCTGCTGATTCAGAGGGCCACTCGCAGCAACATCTTCATTTGCACAGTGGTGAATCAAATGCCTCTGTCCTATGAGAAGCCAACAAGGAAATCCTATGATACCACACTCAAGGAAACACCAGGTTTCCCAGTGTATCCATACAGGCAATATGTATATGAAAGTGTGTGAAATAAAGACTAAAACTGCAATGTATGGAAAGTTGCACATATTTGACAAAAGAGCAATACATTCTAAAACATTTCTAAATGGCAACGATCGCTTTAGTGTGTCGTGATTATGAACTGCCACCAGATGGCAGTAGATTGCCAGTGTGAGGAAGAGGCCATGCTCAACAGAGCTGCTTCCTGCATATCTCACCCTAGTGAGTATCACTCCGATAGCAGGACAGGAGAAGAAAGAATTTATAGGAAACTCCCTAGCTGAACTATTGTGAAATCACTGCAAAAGCTGTTTCCCTTGATCCATTACATACTAGCTAGTTTCAACCCGGGCTTCCAAATTATGGGCCCTGTTTAGGAGCTTCCACTGATGCTAATGTTGTGTTACAGTTGGTACCTTGCTGGCACTGACCTTTCTTATGCTGAACAGATAACCTAAGTGCTCATAATTTATCTTATTTTATTTAGTGATATCTACAGAGGGTGCTTTGAAAATTTAAAAATGTCACAATATAATACAAGCAGTTAAAACACCAAACTCAAACAGCAACAACAATATTAGTAAACATATGCATTAATCTACAATTCTGTGCCATACTTCCTCTCCAGCAAAGACCTGGCAGAAGAGGTGCATCTTTACCTGCCTCCTAAAGGCATCTCTGTAGGGAGGACATTCTAGAACAGCCTTTCTCAACCTGTGGGTACCTAGATGTTGTTGAACTACAACTCCCATCACCCCTAGCTAGCAAGGCCAGAGCTCAGGGATGACGGGAGTTGTAGTCCAACAACATCTGAGGACCCACAGATTGAGAACCGCTGTTCTAGAGTTTCAGAGCTGATGCTGAGAAGGCTCAGCTATGGGCCCCTTCACTCCATGTATCCCTGATTGGTTTGGCCACCAACTTCCTGATCTCTTTTGCTGATCATAAAGAACAGGAAGGCTGAAATTATTGTATGTCTTAATATTATCCTCAAACACAAGGCTGGCTCTGGGTCTGTGTCAGACCCTCTTTGAAAGGCTTGGGATCCCACAGAGAATCCTGCCCAAACTGAAGACCCAAAGGCAGCTGGAAGAGCCCCATCTCAAAAATGTGTTGCCTGGTCACCCCAAGGGCTGAATGTTGGAAGATTCAGGACAAATAAAAGAAAGTACTTCTTGACACAGCACATAGTTAAACCATGGAGCCTGCTCACAGAGGCCTGTTGGCTTGAAAAGAGGATGGCTTGAACCTAGATGGCTTGAGAAGAGGTTTGGACAAATTCATGGAGGTGAGGGCTCTCAATACTTGATGGCTATGCTCTGCCTCCACAATTCAAGGCAGCAATGCTTCTGAATACCAGTTGCTGGAAGTCACAGGAGGGGAGGTTGCTCTTGTGCTTAAATCCTGCTTATGAGTTTTCCATAGGCGTCTGGGCAGCCACTGTCAGAACAGGATGCTAGACTAGATGGGTCATTGGCCTGATCCAGCAGACTCTTATGTTCTTAAATACAGGCACAAGCTCATAAAGTTTGAGGCATGTCCCTTTAAAAATGGGTTGTATTTGAGGATAGTTGATAGTGCAAACTGTTGATGGATATTTTATTGTATAGATTATACTCAGTTTGCTTGATAAGCATTGTTATCCATGCTGAGGCTGTATAAAAAGAGCCCAATAACATACACATAAACCTCAGGCTGAGGAATCCTTTTAAAAAGGATGTGAGTTCACGCATTTGTATACATTAAAAAAAATAACATTTACCTTTTTATTTACAGAGTTTCTAAGATTAGCAGTATCTATTATAGTAGGTAACAAGATCTGAGACTCAGGAGGAATAAAACAGATGTCTATCAAAATAACAGTCTGTAAAATAAATATCTTTTCTTTTTCCTTAAAAAAACACACGTTTTGTAATCTAAACAGGAAGCATTCCATAATAATACAGACCTGGTCCTATGTACGTAAGGAAGATTTGCAAATGGATATTTGTGGTGGGGGCAGGGAGGAATAAATGGAGTAAACTGCATTTAATATTCTACAGATGCAGCTGTACCGAGTTAAACCTGCTGAATGACTTCACCACGACTTCATTACTCCCTTGTCCCAGTCATAAAAAGAGAAGCAATTCGGTGATCTCTAAAACCTGCCAAGTATTTTACTAATCCCCTATCAGATATGGGAAACTCTTAGAAGGTCACAAGGGTGGCTATTTAACACTTCCCCTTTTGGCCATCATTGTTAATAATATGCAGTCGTGTATTCCTGTGTTTCGGAAAGCTATGGCCCACAGACATATATAGATAGAACGGAAGATGTGAGGGTTTTTGCTGTGGGTTTGAACAGATCTGCCAACTTGCTTTTAGTTTTCAGACTTTCCTTGGCAAGCATGTGTGATGTGTATCCACACAATGAGCACTGAATTGTTTTGAAGGGTATGTTTATTTGTAAAGACGCGGCAGACACTTATGAGGAGCCACAGCTAATTGTGGCCATCCCACCATGTATAAGCCCTGTGCATCCACATATTTTAGATAGGATTGTGTTCATTACATGACATGCAGTGCACATGCTGAGAGCACAATGGGATATTTATGCAGCTAAGCAGGCCTTGGCATTTGTCTGTGTCAAGTTTGAAAGTGAAAGCTGGAAGCAGATGTAGTGCTGGAAGACCTAGAACTGCTCTGAGGATTTAAGTATTAGGAAGCGGAGGTTAGATGGTTGTACAGGAGGAGTCAATTAGCTCAGTCAGCCAAGAATACCTGGCTTCCTTGTGTTCAGTTCATATCCAAGCTAACTTTATTATTTTTTTAAGCATGAGACTATCACACAGGGATGCTATTTAGTTCAGACGTTACAAGAGGAAGGGCTTTATCACCACTGAGGAGCAAAGCTACATGTTACACTGTGGAGGCCCTGATGGCCCCATCTCTCTAGGTGCTGATGGTATAGAGAAAGGGCCGGGGGGGGGGGCGCTAACCTGTTCCTCTCCAGATGTTTCTGAATTCAACTTCCATTTCTCCTGGTCATTGACCATACTGACTGAGGCTGATGGACGTTGTAATTCAGTAATACATCTGGAGGGCACAGGTTAGGCACACCTGTTGCAGAGTGAAGAAGAAAAGGAAGGGAAGGGAAAGTGTAAACCTTCACCTGAAACACCCCTCACTTGCTTGCTCACATTTGTGTTTAGGACCTATGTTTGCACTACAAAATCCTGCCAAATACACAGGGGTAGAATTGAACTGGCAATGGGGCTGTTTCAGAGGAAGTGCAGGCTGCTATAGGGGGAAATTAAGCACTCCCTTCTCCTTTGCTGCTTCTTTGCTTCATAGCATTTTCTCTCCCAATAGCACTTTAAAGGGAAGAATTGGGCATTGGGGCCTCATTACACACAACTACAGTGCAACATGTAATTGAGCCTTCATGCATTAGATGATGTATCTGAATAAGATCTCACTTAGCTGCCAAGCTAAGGGTGTAGTAGCTGGGATTGGCGAGCAAGGCAAGCAGTTGTGCAGCCCCTAGTCTGTCTCAGAGTCTAATTCTGTTCAATGGAGGACACTTCCTGATTATTTGTGCGCTTTGAGAGCCAGTGTGGTGTAGTGGTTAAGAGCGGTAGTCACGTAATCTGGGGAACCGGGTTCGCGTCTCCGCTCCTCCACATGCAGCTGCTGGGTGACCTTGGGCCAGTCACACTTCTTTGAAGTCTCTCAGCCCCACTCACCTCACAGAGTGTTTGTTGTGGGGGAGGAAGGGAAAGGAGATTGTTAGCCGCTTTGAGACTCCTGAAGGGGAGTGAAAGGCGGGATATCAAATCCAAACTCTTCTTCTTCTCTTCTTTCATTACATTGAAAATACATTTTACTCCAAGACAAATAATGAATATATATGGCTTCGACTTCCAGAAATAGATAACAGGAATGGGAAAGGCCAGTTCTCTGAATATCTGCTCCACAATGCTTTATTATCTATGTGCAATCGCTGCATAATAGCGAACGCTGCTGCTTCACCTCTAAGTTATGTCTGTGCCCTACACCCATTCCAGGCATTTTTCCACTGCATTGAGCAACCTATTTGAGTGTGTTCCTTGGCTATAATTCTAAATTTCAAGTGGTTTTCAATATCTTAAAGAACTATGAGGTCTGAATTACTATTGGTGTCAATTCACATTAAGCCATGTTTGATGCTTTGACTATACAGCTCAAGATAACTGGAAAACTACACTGTCTTGTTACAGTAACTTGTCATTGTAAACTGGAAGGATAGCTTAGCTCTCTTGTTGTGGTTAATAGGACTTAATATTGAGATGGTGTACAAACATTCCATGAAATATAAGTGAATAAATAAACCACCTGTGGCATTTGTATTAGGTGGGGGTAGGGGGGTGGGGTAAATTTGGTTGCATTGTATTATTCTTCCGATATAAATATACTTTTCTTTATCCATGTGTGAAGCACAGAAATCTAGGGCAGGGTTTGGACTTGTGTCCCTCTCTAACTTTTCTTTTTATGAGCTGAAGAGTTTTAATGAGGTTCTCCCCACCCCCTGCTGTGTGAAACTTTCCAGTAATGTTCATAATGTTACACCAATCTCTGATAGGAAGATAAGTACCATTATCCCAGTTTCACAGTGGCACAGAAGAGTGGGAGTGAGGGAGGGATGTAAAATTCCTGTAAAAATTGCTACATTGGTGCCAAACACACTGATGGCTTTTGTGGGAAATTGCAGGCGATTTTCTCTCTCTCTCTCCCCCCCCCCATTTTTTTGCAAGAATATCTTATTGTATGCTCATTTACTGCAGAGGTCTCTAACTACAGTAGCAAGTCACTAATGCATTAAAATGGAATAGAAATACATTTCTGGTGAAACAGACACTGGCAAAGGAGCAGTTAGATTTCTCTCTGTGGCTGTAACAAGGATGAGGCCTGAATCTTGGGAGTATGTGGTGTCTAGGCTAAAGGGCCATTTTCCTTGTGTTACATTTTGATGCAGGAACTGCTGCAATACAGATACATGTAATTTCTAAAGAAAAGATGCTAGCACTGTCAGGAAATACCAACTGTCCCCAAAGCCCTTTCCCTTAATAGCTATCATGTAGGGACAGTCCCTATAATTACTCACTGATGAAGGAACAGAACTCAGCACCAGCTCTGGGTTATACCCATAACCCATTTGGAGCCCCAGCACTGTAAACAAATGCCAGGGCTGAGCTGGGCTAAACTATCTATCACATTTTAAGAACCATGCTGTGACTTTTCTCTGTATTAGCAAGCATTGCTCCAGTTTTTCAGAGGAGTGATACCAGAACTCCACCTTGGACTCCCGCAATAGGGTTTGCAACTGAGTGGGTTTTTTCTTTTGTTTTTTTAGTAGCACTGGAAGGAGCTGTGCTGTAGCAAAGGGGTGGGGAAACCTCAGGTCTAGGGGCTGAATATGTCTTTCAGAGACTCTGGAGGACAAGGCAAAACCCTACAAGACACTGCATAAGTTAATTGCCAAGGCATCAAATGACAGTTTCCCAGCACCACCCTTTGAAACCAACTCTCCAAAAAGGACTAGATTCACCTTGGAAGGCTGGCATCTAGTTCCATCCCAGAAGAGACTTTCCAGGGGTTCACTTCAGACATTCCTAGCCGTGTCTGGAGATGTCAGGGATTGGATTTTGGATGATCTGCCACTGAGCTACAGCTCTTTGTAGGCACTGAGCTATAATACTTTTCCAAAAAGGTAATGGATATAGGCCTCAGATAATGGCAATTTGCAACTATCCAATCTGCTGATTGTCTATAGAAAGGGCATAAAATTCACACCAGTGTTTCAGTTCAGATGTAATGACAAACCTTAGTTTGGTGCTGTATGAACAAGCCAATGAGCCTCAGGTATGCATAAGCTGTCTTTCCTGCTCCAGTTCCTGATTTGCTGAAAATTATAGTTTGTGGTTACATCTTAACCAGCAAGCCATGGTCTACATTATAGTCTACATTTGCCTTACAAATAGGTCAGAAATATGGTCAAAAACATACAAGACTTTTACTCACCCCAATGAAACAGATAATGGTGTGGTTGGCTGAGAAAACTGATGCCAGCACCACTGGACACACTTTGATTATAGGGAAAAGAGGAACAATTCATATTTAGAGACATGCTTTCACTAACACCATTTCTTTCCTTTGATAAGCAGCCTCAGTCTTTGCAAAGCTGATGGACCTAGAGAAACATAGAGATATTATTTAGGAAAACAGAAGCAGAGCAACACGAGGCTTTGGGCATTGCATCTACTTTGGTCCTAAGATAGCTTTAAAAGAAAAAGAAGAAAGCCATACAGCACAGACAAATAGTACAGATTACAGCTCCTGTTGGAGTCAACAAGTTCTCCATGGCATAGCTATGCTGTTCAGTGGCTTAAGCATCCTCCTGTTTATAAAAAGAGATGTTAATGTTAATGTCTGCTAATTTGCATTCTTAAATCCATTTCAAACACGGATGTTATGCTTAGCAGTTTATATTTGCATAAGCATCTGGCAGTAATAATTTCCTCTGAATAACTGCACAATGCAACCATGTTTTTTAAAAGAGACACTAGATTAGAAAGCAGCACATAAAAAGAGTGACAAGGGACACTGACATGTATGTGTGATGTCTTATGTGTGATGTCTGAAGCACAAGAGTATTTATTGATAAAGAGCGACATGCATACAGTACTGGTTGCGAGGAAGCAAAATGCTCCCACCGAGTGGATGGGAGTTTCCCATGGAATTCTATTTAATCCCATTTATGATTTAATTATAAAGCAGAGTCGAGGGGAACCCATCTCTCCTCCATAGGAGTCCTTCACTTTAAAGACGTGACACTATATCACGGGGTGTGAAGAGGAAAAAGACAGAATTTGCATGAACTGCATCTTGTGTTTTAATGGGCACAGCTTTGCCACCGTTCTAAAACGTAAGCGGCAAAGACACACTGAACACATATTGTGGCATCATTCGTTCCGCTTAGGAGACAGAATAGGCAAGTCAGACAATGGATAAGATGGATGGACAATCCTCTTGCTATTTCTATTAGTGGAGGAAATTTTGGCTGAGGGATGGAATGTAACAAACTGGATGTCTTTTAAAAACATGAAAATATGGTGAAAACACACTGCACTTGAAACACATCCTGCCTGAAATTGGGTAAAATATATCATGTACCAAGCTATTTGGCAACTGACCAATTATGCAGGAGTCATGGATATATACAGAAATGAAACTACTTTCCATTAACTTTTCTTGCATGTTTGTGTTGGTTTTCTCCTCTATTACTTTCTCTGTGCTGCTTACATTTTAAACTGCAAATTCACCTAATCAGACATGCATTGGACTGATGCAAGTTCATTTAGAATATTATAAAAAGATCACTGGCCCATTCATCCTGGACACAGGACTGCCCTGAAACCTCTGGGTATAGGGCGGTATATAAATAATAATAATAATAATAATAATAATAATAATAATAATAATACTGTTCAATGGGGTCCCTCTCTAGAGTTAGGGTTGTTGTTCTCATTGTTTGCATTTAGATGTCAGTTCAAGGCGTTTTTATTTACTCAGACCTTTAATTTCATGTATTTTATGAAATTTACAGACTGATATTTAGTTGTCTAATACACCCAACAGCATGAAGTGATTCTGTGCTTTAAAGGTTTAGTTATTTTATCATTTTTTGTGGGGCAGATTGGGGGGTGACTGTATGCAGTTTTTTATGTTGCTAACTCTTTTGTACAGTGCCCTAGGCTCCTTTTATAGGACCAGCAATTCATAAATGAATCGACAAACGAAAGAATGGGTCAGATTCATGGATATTGTGTGGATTGTATGGATAAAATACATAGAAAAATATTGACGGCTATTTCTGTTTAACTTTGCATTTAGTAAATTTCAGGTAAATTAAAAATAAAACCACACATTTAGGAAGAGGGTGCTGAATAAGGAAGTGGCTTCAAATGTGTTCTTGCTTCAGCAGCAACCTTGAGATAGAAATTGGGGAAGTGGGGTAGCTTTTCTTTACTGTAAGAAAAGTATCCAGTACAGACAATACACAGCTGTGATTGTGCAATTTTGGGGTGAATTATTGTTAAGTGTCTCTGCAAGTATAAACTGCTTAGCAATAGCATTCATGTATGAATTTGAAGGGACGCAGGTGGCGCTGTGGGTTAAAGCCTCAGCGCCTAGGGCTTGCCGATCGAAAGGTCGGCGGTTCGAATCCCTGCGGCGGGGTGTGCTCCCGTCGTTCGGTCCCAGCGCCTGCCAACCTAGCAGTTCGAAAGCACCTCCGGGTGCAAGTAGATAAATAGGGACCGCTTACCAGCGGGAAGGTAAACGGCGTTTCCGTGTGCGGCTCTGGCTCTGGCCAGAGCAGCGATGTCACGCTGGCCACGTGACCCGGAAGTGTCTCCGGACAGCGCTGGCCCCTGGCCTCTTGAGTGAGATGGGCGCACAACCCCAGAGTCTGGCAAGACTGGCCCGTACGGGCAGGGGTACCTTTACCTTTACCTTTATGAATTTGAAATGGAAAATGGTAGACATTAAAATTAATGTCTCTTTTTATCAACAGGAGGGATGCTTAAGTCACTAAAGCACTAGGGCTTCGTGCAATGCTCAATTTGGATGTCAGCATTGCAGGAGGCATGTTTAGGTTTAAGATTTGTGTGCCAGAGAGTGAAGGAAAGGAGATCTTCACTCAACATAGTATGTGTCCTGGGATCTAGGTTTCACAGTAGGGCAGAGGATCTGAGCACCTTCTCTTAACATGAAGTGGGAGGAAATGGTTTTTGGAAAGCAGTAGGAGAGGAACAGGAAAAGAAGGGCATAGAAAAGATGTATGGATGTGGACTTCCGGATCTGCAGGTGAACAATGGAGGAGGACAGAGACTGCTCGCTCTGAGCAGCCTGATTGCTGTGAGGAAGTGGGAAGGGTGCTTGAGGAAAGCACCTTCTCAAAAAAGCCTGGAGGAAAAGTTCAGGTTCTGAAGGGTCCAGCAGTGTCAAATGATGCTCTCTAGGCATTCCCAAAGCTCCAGAACTACCTCCCAGCTGAGATCAGGCATCACCCTCCCCTGTTGAGGGCACTAGGTGAAGACTTTTTTATATCTCAACAAGCACTTGTCATGGGCTGGCAGAGCCAGGATGGTGCAAACTGATGGTTTGTCCTGGACCTTTGAAAAGGATCCAGTGGGATGGGGAAGTGTCTGCCAGAATTGGGGCAGCCTGATAATGAGGATCCTGGGGAGGGTTCGACCATTGGTAGGGGTTCCCTTCAACTAGCTCGCTTTCCTCACGCATCTCCCCAATGAGATCTGTGAGCACAACCTCCCTCTGTATCTGCACCTCCTCTGTACAGCTGCCTCACCACTGTGTCTATGGTGCTGCCTACCCTGGCACCATCAGACATTGGGAGAAGCCTTGCCTCTTAATTGGGAAAAAGAAGCCAATGTATGAATACTCATGATATTACTGCTGGGAAAACATCCAGTGAAGTGCCATAGCCCCATCAAAGATGGCGGTATTTGTTTGAAAAGCCTAAACATTGTACCCAACACTGCCATTGAGCAAGTGGAACAGACTTATACTTGTGCAAGAGAACTTCCTCTTCCTCTCTTCCCCCCTGCAGCCAGTTGCACACCCTCAGATTCTAGTCCTGACACATACTTTTTCTAATTTTAGTCAGGGAAAGGAAAGCAAAACACCAGCTATGTATAAAGGAAATGAATGCTGGCATAGTTCCGCCCCCCCTCCCCTGATATTTTAGTTCTGGTTGCACAGGACTTTATTTATTTATTTTTCTCACAAGGAAAGATTCTATTACACATTGTTTTTACCTGCGGTGCAGAAACAATTTTTATGACTTGCTGTTTGTGTGGACTAAGCCAATGTGAGTTTCTGATCGATCGTTCCTCCCCAGGACATACATTATGCAACTCACTGCTTTACTTTAGGCACTTGCTCATCTCAACCAGTTTCTATCTGTTCCAGCAGCCAAGGTTCCTTCAGCACCTTAAGTCAGTTTCAGGAGTGTTAAAGGAGACCTGGCAAGGCCCTACAGGAAAGCCCGGCCTCTTTCGATCATCAGGCACTTACATTTCAAATAGTTTTGTTGGGCCACCTCTTTCAGTTAATTCTTATACAGTCTCAAAGTTTCCTTTCTCTCATATTCTTCGCCTCAGACAACTCTGAAGGCCGCAGTCAAACAAACTGAAGACTTGAGGCTGACATTACAATTTTTTCATAGATGGAGTGTTTTTACCTTCACCTTTGACATGTTTCCACATTTTATCATTCTCATAACAAATTCTTTTATCTTAAGTGCTGATAAATAGATTAGATTTCCTAAACAAATATTTTGGCTTTTTGAGAAACAATTGTGCTGATAGAAGCTTTTAGAATTGCTCAGAAGAAGGGCTTTTATGCCTAAAAAGCTTAACATGGCCAGCCATGTCTCTAACTCCTGTTAAATGTTCTTCAAGTCCCATTTTCCTGTGCTTTTTGTACTGCTCCCATTTTTTTCCTTGGACATATATGTTTAATAATATCTGTAATATTCAGGTAGTAACTAAATTTTAATGAATGTCTGTATGTATATGTGTGTGTGTGTGTGTATATATATATATATATATATATATATATAGGCATTTATTCTACACGTCTCATAGTCTCACTCACCTCTACCTTCAGGCTAAATAGACTATTACCGTTATCAGAACTGTTGCTATAGGAACAGTTTTACACTGCCCTTCCTTTTGCGTGCAGTTGCTTACAGACATTTTATATCTCTTTAAGATCTTGGCACTGTGAAACAGAAGTAAAAGCTCTCAATTAAAAGACTTGAGAGTCAGCAGTTATAAAGCCAAGTTCCTGGGCTAGATTCACAGCAGAGAGAAAACAGCCCCGGATTCTGTTTTCTTTGTCCCTTTAACATTTATTCTCAAAGTTTTCCAAAATGGTAACATAGCTGCCATATACCAGATCAAACTGCAAGCCCATATAACTCAGTATTGTCTATAATGGCTAGTAGCAACTCCCCAGGGTTTTCCTGCCCTACCTTTTGCATGTGAAGGATTTAGGTCGCATTCACATCATACAGTCAGAGTGCTTTGGTACCACTTTAAGCAGTCATGGTTTCCCCCAAAGAATTCTAGGAGCTGTAGTTTGTTAGGGAGCACTGAAAGTTGTGAGAAGGCTCCTATTCTCCTCAGAACTACAGTTTCCAGAGTTCCCTGGAAAGAGGTAAACCACTCTGGGAATTGTAGTTCTGTGATGGAAATAGGGGCCTTCTCACAACTCTCAATATAATAGTGCTTTAAATGTATGGTGTGAATGTGGCCACAGCCCTTCCCAAGAGATCGCTAGGAACAGAGGCCTTAGACTAGCTGAAACCATTTGCAGATTAGCCCAGTTTTGTCAGCTCAGTCTCAATCCTTTAACCTGTGACCCTTCAGATTTGGGGGCTCCAACGCCCATTAGCCCCAGCCAACATGGCCACTTATTAGGTATGACAGATGTTTTGGTCCAGCAATTTTTTCAGGGCCATAGGTGAGCCTTCACCACTTTAACCAAGGATTCCAGGGTTTGAATCTCTGACATGCAAAGTATGTGCTTTACCACTGACCTCCCAAATTGTACATATGGGAAGCAAAGGAGTGCAAAACAAAAAGCAAGACCCAACTCCACTGTGTCTGCTGATATAACAGCTGATGGATTCTGAGAGATACTTATCTTCTTTCCGTTAATATAAATTTGAGATAATTAATATAATTAACTTAATTGTGTTAATTCCAGATGGCCTTTTTATAAATAAAGGACTGACTGCTGGCATTAAGGATTTCATGAGCCACAGGTCTTTCGAAGACCTCACCAAAAGTTTTAGCTTCAATGGTAATTATATTACCTGCATCCATATGTTCACTTCCTCATATCACAGATGTTTGAAGGTCACTAGTCAAGTTGGGGAAAGAAACCTCAAAAGAGGGATTTGTAATCTGAGGACATCAAAGAAATAATATAAAGGCAAGCTCATAGATGGGGGAATGCCCTTGTCGTATCATCACACGTCAGATTTCAGTGTAGAAGTATGTTGGAAAGAAAATGAAAGAACCAAGTAAGATTGCATTCATTTGATACTTTATCTTGTAAGTGAACATTCATTGATGTCTAAAAAGAACAGTTCATGGAAACACTTGGATGATGTTGAGATTACATATTTTCAGGGTGAACTTCTACTGCTCTAATAGTGGTTTGACTGGAAAAAAAAGGTGTAGTGAAGTCAACAGCATAGAAAATGACTGCCATCAGTTCAATGTCTCCTTAGTCTCACACAGGACAGAAATATCTTTCCATTTTATTTACCGAGCCAGGCAGATCCAGTTGTAATGAATAGTTTTAAAATGCAATAGTTGCACTATTTGTTTTTAAATGCATTGAACAATGGCTGTGTCGCTCTGTAATTTAAACTTTGAATAATGCTGCAAGATAAATATGCAACTAATGTGTTTTTCATCCCTTCCTTGACTGAGCTTTAATCCTGATGAAAATTTTTGCTCAGACAAGTCTGCTCAGGAAAGGTAGTAATGGTCCACTAAATATAATATTCTGTTTTGCACTGCAGCAGACATTTTATAGTCCTCATATAGAAACAAAGATAAAGTCTTGGTTTGTGGTGGACTAGGCTTGTCTGGTAGTTGCGCTTTTGAAATGTTCTGTTTGCTTCCATGCTTTGTTTTATACATTTATTTAATTTATGTCCTGTCTTTCCAACCAATGAGTGCAGGGAAGTTCTAACACTAGTTTTAAATGTGAATTATTGAAGAAGAATTTAAAAGTTCAGTTTGTTTGTGCATGTGTATTAAGACTGGATGAGAACCACTAGAATAAAGCTCAGCCCAGATAAGGAGGTGTTACTGGTAGCTGCTTCAGCTGATCATGGAGTTCGGCTTTGGGATTAAATCACAGAATGATCAATGACAGGAGTTCCTGAAGAGCTCTGTTTGGAGATGCTAATGGATGCAGCATTATCACTAAAAGCCCAGGCAACCCACACTGCCTTTGGGTAGCTTTGTTGTCCAACTCTTCTTGACCCCATGGACCAGAGCACGCTTGGAGAACACTGTCCAACCATCTTGTCCTCTGTCGTCCCCTTCTCCTTGTGCCCTCAATCTTTCCCAACATCAGGGTCTTTTCCAGGGAGTCTTCTCTTCTCATGAGGTGGCCAAAGTATTGGAGCCTCAGCTTCAGGGTGCTGCATTCTTGTTGGAAATAGATATCATGACCAGAGTTATCAAGCCTCTAGGCTAGACTGCTCCATATAACTGACATTTAAAGACCTCACAAACTTCAGTTGCACAAAATGCTATACATTTTGTGTAAGGATTGAATAGTTTTGGAAATTAAAAGGGAACACCATTCAGATGAAACCCTGGCTCACTTTGATTATCTGGGCAATCATTTTCATGACCTGAAACTTGTTCAAAATGTTCAGGATGTCTCTCCTCAGCAAGTGTGGTAAACACTTTCTTAGGAGGGAAGCTGTTAGACTCATACTAACAGCAGCACACACATTAGAAAGATAATGGGATAATATAATGATGTTACATATCCAGTGGTGAGAGCGAATGGGCCTAGCCTTTGTGGCCTCATCAACCAGACAGGCTTTAACATGTGAGCAGATTTCTCTAACCCTGACCCCAATGAGGGAAAACAAAACTCATTCAGAATCATTGCAATGCTTTCTTTTCTTTTCCCAAAGCATTTTATCCCCTTTTGAAGCAATCACCCAAAAGCGGAGTGCATTTTGACAATGACAAAAAAATTCATGAAAATTGTCCTTTTAGTTTGAAGGAAATAGGTTGCTTATAGAATCAGATTTGTGAGGGAGAGCTCTCCTCCATACACATTTGCAGAGGTAGTCTGGGGTGAACGTGCTTTATTGTCACAATGGCTGTCTTCTTGCTTGGAGCTTTAAATCGGGGCTCATCAAGTGCTTTGAACAAAATGATCTCAGTGGATAACATTGATGATGTTGTTGGGCTTCTCAAAGTGTCACTGAGTTAAAATTCCTGTGACTTAAAAGGAAAGAAATGTCCATTCAGGAAGCACCACAGCTCTTTCTCCAATGTATATATAATTTGGTTTAGCCTGAGAATTTTAGATGTGGGGTTGTTCTATTTATATTAAGTTTCTTTCTATCGAATCTATACATGTTTTCTTAACATATTCTTCATATTGAAGCAAAAATTAGCAAATTTGAGGATTAAAAATAATAATTCAGCAGACTAGTCTTGAAGGAAAGCTTGTTTCATTTCCTGTTTTGAGTATGCCTGTTCATTTAAGTCTCCATCACAGCATATAAATGCCTTCGTGTGGTTCAGTGTGCTTATCATAAGGCTTATCAGAGACTCCCTTTTATTCCTCTTTCTGTGATGCATGCCAGGTCCTATCAGTCAGTGTACTACACTTAGCACAACAATACACATTTGTTCACGATGAACTTGCCCCCAAATTTCCCAGAGTTTGCAGAATGTTCACAGCTTCTGAATTCTTCTTTGTTGGGGGAAAAAAAAATCTCAGCCATTCAGACTGGAGGGGAAAAATGCTTTATGCTGTCAGCATAGCCCAAGGAAACATTATCCGACAATGGCGATACAACATCTAACAGCCGTGCATAGCATGATATTTCTTATAGCTATCATTTAATAGTAGCTTGAAACCCAGATCTTCACTGCTGTCATTTTGTGGACACAGGCTACCAACCAAACAGTTGGAATTCTTATATTTTATTTTAGATACTCCAGGAAAAGAATTATAGATGGCACATTCAAATCTTTTGAACATGCAAATACTCTGTGCCTTTAATATTTTTGTTACAGTCATACATTTATTTATTTTATTACATTCCTATCCGTCTCAATCGCATGGAACTAAAGGCAACAGTGCTATTTTTCCAGAAAATGAGGTGCCGGAACTCACCATGAATGCCACATTTGTTCTCTTATAATGGCAAAGACACCCACCTGAAAGGTGCTGGAACTGAGTTCTGATGAATTCCAGCTGCAAAAAGCGCTGGCAACAGGTTTGAGTTTCCTGCCAGTCTTCTATTTAACTACAGACAACATCTAGTGTGGTGTAGAGGTTAAGAGCGGTAGACTTGTAATCTGGGGAACCTGGTTCGCGTCTCCGTTCCTCCACATGCAGCTGCTGGGTGACCTTAGGCTAGTCACAATTCTCTGAAGTCTCTCGGCCTCACTCACCTCACAGAGTGTTTGTCATGGGGGAGGAAGGGAAAGGAGAATGCTAGTCACTTTGAGACTCCTTCAGGTAGTGATTAAGTGGGATATCAAATCCAAACTCTTCTTCTTCTTCTAATGCCTCATCCTAGCTAGGTCAGGGATGATTACGGTAGTTAGCCACTCATTTATGCATGAAGTGGCTAACCTTTGGTCTTCTAAGGGAGAATGCCCTTACTGAAAACAAATATAACACAGAATATTTGCAGTACCATCAGTTCATAAATGTTTGGTGGAGACAAAAAGAGAAGGTAGTAGGATCTGTTGACTCAGCAGGGCAACTGGCAGGGGTCTGGCAGGGCTCTGATGTATGTGTGGTGGAAGCAAGGGGGCTGGAGACTGACCCAGGAGAAAGGGGCAGTGATTTATGGGGTTTGGTGCCATCTGTGAGGCAGGAGTCAGGGTGGAGGGAAGAGGAAGAGTCAGAGCAGTTAGAGATGAAGGTGGGGACACAGGACCTGTCAAAAGAGGCTGCTCAGGTGAGGGGCAGGCCAGTCAAATCCTCACCTGCCTGCACTATTGTCTCCTAGAACCAGAAGGGGCTTGAAAAGGGAAGAGCAATGATTTTCATGCAGGAGAAATCTCAGATGGTGTGTGTGTGCACTTCATCAGAAGTGTGCACTGCATTAGCCTGGAATAACCAGATGACAGCAAAAACTGCAAAAACAATTAGCAGGGGCAATTAGAGTAAGATCTGTTGTTTGATTATTGATGTAAACCTCCAGAATGTATTTTGTACAGTTAAGTTTTTACCTCTATCTTCCATACTTTGTATTTTATTTCATTGCTATGGCTAGTGGCTGATGCAAATAAATATTTTTCTGCGTGGGGCATGGTCCCACTGTGGCTTCAACTGCTTCACGGTGCGAACCTGGAAAAGTTCAGGCCAGCTAAGTGGGCACTACAAGTATGTGTGTGTGTCTGGTGCACCTTGGGAGCTGCTGTAAGTGTGTGCATTATCAATAAAGAATTCACTATGGGCCATTTGTATTCCTTGGCTGGGTGGGTGCAGGACAGCAACAGCTAACAGAAATTATTTGAGAACTGGATTCAAACTCAATAACCAAACTTGCCCTGTTTGTGTCCTCATTGAAGCTGAAGGTATACCTTCTACAGCCTTTGACTTCTACACTTTGACTGCCGCAGGAAACTTCTGATAGGTAATGAACATTTTTCATTGTGTTTCCAATCTTCTGGAGAGACAGTTAATGGGAAAATGAAACATATAACTGGCATTGAAGGAAAAGAGGGGGAAAACACTAGATGTAGATAATAGCAACCTCTCTTAAGACAATTCTCAACTTGTCCATGGAGAAAACAATAGATAAGAGCCACAATTTCCTACACCAGCATGAGCTGTCATTATGAAACCTATAAAGGTAATAGTGGACCTTACTGACCAGAGCCAAAGTCTTCGTTGAACAATATGGTCACACAGCAAATATTATCGCCATTTGGTAACTAGATTGAAAGAAGGCAGCCAGTATTAACATTCCAGACAGATTTTCCCAAAAAGTAAAGTCCCTTTGTCCGTTAATCCTCAACTCCTTTTCCAATTTAAAAATGTTCATTCTGCTCAGCCTGTAGATGTCTATAAGAACAATTATTACACAATTTATCATCATTCTTGTGTTATTTCCCTCGTGAAAGATAAAACCAGTGGCTGGGGCCATAAAGCACAAGTCTCTTATTGTAAGAAAGCAATATGACTTTACACAGCAAGGGAACAGTGAAATCCACCTAAGCAAAAATTATGCCCCTTTTAGCCCTGCATTGAGGCATGCAAAGAAGTGTGTTGGAATTAATCCTGCAGCTCCTAAGCATATGGGCAAAGATCAAATGATCCTGTGCCCGAGACAAAACTCTGAACCATTTTATATTATGGCATTCAATTTTCCATACTTGCATAACTCTGACTCCTTTATTGCTGAAATCCAGTGTGGATTCTGCTTTCTTAAGATCTTCCCTTTCCATGGCTAGACAGAAATTTCCTGCCATCAAACTGACAAAAGTATTTACCAAACGTTTTTGCTTTCATACAGCAAAGACAGAAAACAACTCTCACTTAGAATCCTATAATTGTAGAGTTGGAAGAGACCCAAAGTGTCACATAGTCCAACCCCCCCCCCCAATGCAGGAATCCTTTACCAAATGTGGGGCTTGAAACCACAACCCTATGAGTCATTTGCTCTACCAACTGAGCCACATCAGCCTATAATGCATTAGTTCATCTCCAGTCAAAGAAATATCTAACACTTAGATCTGCAGTAGTTAATGTAGTGGGTGCCTCCCGCCACACCCCCACCTCTGCCAGAGAAGTGGTGCAAGTATTGGTGCTGCTTTCCTGCAAGATCTTGCAAGATCTCATAAAAGTGTTGCAAGATGTCAAGGAAAGCCAAGCATCTCATGAGATTCAGGTGAGATCTTCAAGCTCTTTCAGGGAATCTTTCAGGTGCCAATGCCAGCACTGCAGTGCTGGTACAGCTGGTACAGTAATGGCAGATGACACAGTGGTGGTGAGTGTCCCACAGGTGGTAGTGGTGAGGTGGTATGGCAGAGCAGGGTGGCACGTTTTGTTTGGCAAAATGGGATGTACTACCCCTGATGTCAGGATTCCAGAACTTACAGCTGTCAGCTCTGAGGGAAGGCAGGCAAGGACACACAACCCAGGTGTGGCTTGATTTTTCATGGACGAGGTAAGTGATTCATTAGCTGCAGTAAGCTCAGGACAGGTGAGGGTCAAATGACTTGTCAAGCCCAGAAGGTATATTAGAAAAGGCTTCCTGGCCAGGCCTGCGTCACACACACACACATACACATAGCTGCTGTTTTGTGCAAATCTGATGGACTGAAAAACTTGTATTTTAAAAAAGTATTAAAGATGTGTGCTTACAGGTAAACAGATACCCGTGTGCATGCCCAGAATGGCCTGTATCCTGTCCAGGCCTGCGTCACACACACACACACACACACACACACACACACACACACACACCTGCTGTTTTGTACAAATCTGATGGATTGAAAAACTTGTATTAAAAAAAAAGAAGTTGTGTTTTTACAGGTAAACAGATACCAGTGTGCATGCCCAGAATGACCTCAGCTTGCATTCTGAGTACAGGCCTGTATCCTGGCTGGCCAGGCCACTACACTGGCTATCCAAGAGCTAGATTTGCTTTTCCTGACCACATTTAATGGTGGTTCTTGTTATATCTCCCTTTCAGAATTTGTTACTGGTCTTGTCACAGGGACAGATCCTCCAGACACATATGTCTGAGATCAAACTAATCAAATTGTCTTAACTATTTTTTTTTATCCCTAGAGATCTAAGGATGTATTTAACTATATTTGAGTTGGACCAGGTTCTCTAATACTGTTTTTCGATCTATAAGCTGATGGAATGCTTCTGAAATGGACTTAGAAGATTAATGAGAGTAGAATGTTAATATATGGAGCTATATTTTAAACACCCTGAAAGGAGAAAGCTGATGTCTCTAAAATTGATTAGAGAACATCTTCTGCTGTTAGAAAGACTGTGTGACAAGTGAGTGGAGCTGTATATAAATCTCATACTTCCCCTTGCCAAGGATTTTTATACATTGGCTGATTTATACTTCAGGGTGAATGCTGGGACATTAGCAGCATAAATCATCCAAATGAAATTGCAGAAAATGTGATGGTAACTAATTTTTGGTTTTGAGCAACGGATTAATGTAGGTGCAACAATCAACTTCTGGTTCATATTTAGTTAAAAAAAATGGGCTATATTATTGCCATGGTAGAGTCAAGAAGTACTAGCCATGGAGCCAGATTCCAAGAGTTGCATGGTTGCAATCCTCTTACTCTTGCTCGACCTCTCACTGACTTTTGAAGGCATCTGCTATGGATTGGCTTATATTGACTCCATAAGATGGAAGTTCGGGGCACTGAATTGGAGTGGTTTTGGTCCTAGCATCAATGCCAGTTCCCAGAGAATAGAATTGAGTGATTGTGCCTTGCCCCACTGGCAATTATGCTTTGGGGTGCTGCAGGAAAACATTTTGTCCCCAATGTTATTTAACACCAATATAAAGCCAATTGGGAACAGCCATTATGAGTCTTGGGACAAGGTGCCATGAATAGGCTGATGACACTCAGCTCTATTCTTTCCTTATATTGGAGACAGGAGCTGATGTGCATTATCTGCACAAGTGCCTGGATGCACTGGTCAGCTGCATGAGGGTGAAGAAAATGAAGCTGAAGCCTGATAAATTAGAGGCACTGTGGGTGGGTGATTCCTGGGTCCAGGAATTGAGAAATCTGCCTGTTCTAGGTGTGGCTGCACTCCCTCTGAAAGGACAGTGGGTAGCTGGATCCATCTCTGCCACAAGATTCCCAAGTGACTTCAGTGGCAAAGAATACCTACTGTCACCTTTGGTGGTATGCCAACTACAAACATTCCTGGAGAACATTGTTGGTCCATCACGAAGTGAGGATAGGCAGTCGCTTCAGGCGGCAGGCTGGGAGAAGTACCACTGTGCGCTGCCAACGCTGCTGGCCATCATTGCTGCCACCACTGCCAGCTGCTACCATTGCAAGCTGTTGCCCAGCCACCATAGCCAGCCACCGCCACTATTGTCAGGCCCTCCCTTCAGAAATTCAGGAAGGCCGTTATCGGAAGATCCCTTACGAGGAGAGGAAATGCCCATGTAGCTCTGGACAGCAGGAAACAACGGAGCATGCCCTTCTTCTTTGCCAGTATTATATAGACATTCTAACCAGGTTTATCCAACCCATCTTATATAAGTTTCCTGAGTCTTCAGAAGAACACAACTTCTCCCTATTACTACAGGACGAGAGCCCAGAAGTCACATATTTTGCACTGCCATGACAGATATTTGACGAAGAATGGTCTATGCTACAATTCAATCCTAAACTGAAGTCCCATATTGCTAGATCCACACTTCTGAAGCCCACCCCTTATAGCTGTGTTTACCAATCTTTTAATTTTTCTTATAAATTTTTACTCACCCATTACTTACGCTTAATTAAGTATTCTGTTTATATGTTTAAATCTAGATTTGGCTCTTGCTCCTATTTATTTAATAATTATTCACTTAGATTCATACTGTTATGCTATTTATTTAGATGTTTTCCTTATGCTGGTCCGTAATAAAGTACTTGACTTGACTTGACCCCTGAGATGCTCACTTAGGGGCAAGGGGGTGACCAGCAATAATGCCTCCTTCAAGAGGCTGTTTGGTTTTTTTTTTGGTCAAAAATGAGCATTGCTGGTCTCCTCCCAAGGGTGGTGCGCAGACTCCCTTCCTCTCTGTGGAGGAAGGAAAGAAGGTGTGAGCTGCCGCCTCTCCTCCTTATTGCTGTCAGGATAAAGCCTCTGCCTCACAGTCTCCCCCCCAAAATTTTGGGGCAGAGGAAGAGAAGGAGGAGATGCTGAAGTTGCCATGCCTTAAAGTTGCCTAGGCAGACAACAGACACTTTGTTGAGGTGAGGAAAGCTTCCTTAGCAACATTTAAGCTCAACTTTCTTCTCTGCCCTTCCTCCTCTCTCAGTCTACACTCTCTCTCTCTCTCTCTCTCTCTCTCTCTCTGTGTGTGTGTGTGTGTATGTGTGGTTTTGGTATTTTTTTTATATATTTGCTCTAACAATAAAATGGGTGAATGTCAGGACAGAGAAGGCAACCATATGCCTCAGTGAATATGCAGCTGTGCTTGTAACTAAACTCCCAAGGACGTAGGGCTTGCCTATGGCATTGCCAAAATAAGGAAATAATACACCACAAACACCACCATACCTCATAATAGGATAAAAGCTTAAGAAATCAATGTTTAGTCTGAAGTCAACAGCCTTTGTTTTGTTTAGGCTGCTGTCTTTCTTTTCCTGTTCTCGCTTTTTTTTTCTTTAGCTCACCTCCAAATGCACTGAGGCTTTTGTCTGACTCTTCTGTCCTGACACATTTGAAGTGATTTTTATTTTCCCCACCTACTTTTTCATCTCCACATCCTTCTCATCCCATTATGCCTTTCCTCTTTCCCTCTCTACTAGATCCAGCATATACTGTGCTCTTTTACCAAAAATAAAAAAGATCCCTTCTGTCCCCACTTTCTTCCCAGCTTTAGTGTGAGAGGATTTCTGTTTAAGAGAGACCATTTCTGTGGGTGTGCAGGGTGTGAGAGAATTTCTGTGTGAGAGGATTTCTGTGAGGGTCACACACAACACACACGGTCCTTAACAAACTACAATTCTTGGCGGGACACTATTTTCTGATTTGCCTCAGGTACCAAAATGTTTTGGACTGGCCCTGCTCGATAATGATATCCTTACTACTGTGACTCAAGTGTTCATAATCTCACGACTGGAGTACTGTAACATGCTTTATACTAACTAGGATACCCCTGAGGGTTTGTAAGTTGCAGCTAGTGCAGAATGCAGTGGCCCAGTTTCTCAGTGGTATTCCCTACTGCACACTTATAACACTGGTCTGAAAGACCTGCACTGGCTACCAATTTACAAATTCAAGTTGTTGCTTTTGAGCTATAAAGCTCTGAACAGTTTAGGGCAAGGCTATCTCTGATACCACCTTTTCCCATATAGTCCACCTAGGCCTCTGTAACCTGTGGATGGGGACTTCCTGACTGTACCATGGTCTACACAAGTTCAGTTGTGTGCATATGAGCCAACTTCTAGGGGCCAAGGTCTCTTTGCCCCCCAAAATATTTGAGTGGGCTGGGCTCCCCAAAAGTTGATGGGCATTGCCATTCAAATGGTGTGTATGTTGTGTCTTGTGATCGATTATGCAGGGCAGGGCTTACCTAGCCCTCCCATTTTTTATTCAAGTTGGCACTCATAGTTGTGTGGGGTACAAAGAGGGCCTCGTCCACTTTAGGGATGTGTGACTTGTTGGATTAAGTTGCTTTCAGTTTCTCGGAGTTCAGTTCAGTTTCACATGATGTCCGCATGAAAATTCACCAGCATTTTCATGCAAATTTCTCCTAGCATTCACAAATTTGTATGCAACTTTGCCTAATATTTTCTCGATATAATTCATTTTCATGCCTATATACTTTAATATGCACACTTTACCCCAGTGTTTTTGTGTATGTTTTTGTATACATTACTTGTCTGGTGAACTGCACTGCACAATTCTGATAATTTTGAAAGATGGCTATGTTTTACTTTTAATATTGTTTCAAAAAGTGCAAATTTGCTAAGTTTGCTTTAAAATGTGAACTGAACTGAATTTCTCCTCCATCTCTACCGAGACGTAAATCCTGCTTTCAGTGGGAAGTATTTATAATGCATTTTACAGAGAATTGCAAACTTTGTTGGCTTCTAGCAACAAACACCAAATCACGCGTGCTTACGAACTTGTTTAAGCCACCTTGAGTCCTGGTTCAGTAAAAAGGCAGGACAACAACAACAACAACAATAATAATAATACAAGTAACTGTTGGGCTGTAGGTTATTGTAGTATACTTGGAGCAATAAGCTTCTGGTAAATTCTTTCAGTGTAAAGGGGTAGTCTATGGGATCTGATATATAGTTGTAACAACAAATGATTGGAAAACAGAAATCATGAGAAAATCCTGTATAGAAATTAATAATTACATAGTGAATCCAGCAGCCTTTGTTCAGACCAGTTTTCCATTATACATATGGTTTCATATGCCTTCAAACTATAGAGAATCCCACAACATACAGAGGACAGCATTTTGACCAGCCCTGCCATGTAGTAACATATTACAGAACCATATTCTTTAAAAAATAATAATCTGGTCATGTTTTACAAAATATATGTGTAAGTGTGTTAATCAGCTAATGCATTTTCACATATGGGAATGTGCTAATTGACTGATCCTATCATATGAAATATGGTTCTATGAATTATATTGCACTAATCTGGAATTTCCTCTTTGAACACAAACATGTTTGTGGTGGCTGACCCTGCTCTGATCTGTTTAAAATGTTATATTGATGAAGCAAGTCCAGAAACTATTTTTCATGCTTTGAAATTATTATTTTAAACAATTGTAAAGCCATTATTTACACTGAGCTTCTGATTGCAGAATGGTTTAAATTAGCCAAGATTACTGGCTGAGTCTGTCAGTTATAAATCAAGGTGAAGAATGTTAGAATTTGCTTGGTGAAATGTCTGACTTTGCAAGTAAATGAGCAGGATATTCTCCTGACAGATGGTTCTGCCTGTGCATGGGCCACCTACCACCCTAGATATACCGTACTATATACCGTATACTTCGCGCAGCTCTCCCACGGCTAGCGGAGGACTGCGCGAAACCCGAAGCTTGGGGCGTGCTGAGCTCAGCGTGCCGCAAGCTTCTGGGTGCCGGCAAGCACTCCGCTAGCCGTGGGAGAGCTGCGTCTCCCACGGCTAGTGGATAGCTTCCTGAAGCCTGGAGAGCGAGAGGGGTCGGTGCGCACCGCCCCCTCGCTCTCCAGGCTTCAGCGAAAGCCTGCATTCGCCCCATAGGACGCACACACATTTCCCCTTCATTTTTGGAGGGGAAAAGGTGCGTCCTATAGGGCGAAAAATACGGTAAGTGAATCTGTGGGTGCAGATGCAGAAATGTGCCACATTTGTTTACTTAAATATGCCCCCCTCCAACTTGAATCCATATGCTAGTACAGTAGATGCTCAGGTTGCAAACGTGATCCTGTGGGATGCAGGTTTGCAACCTGCAGTGTCCGCAACCCACAGCGGTGTGTCTGCGCATGTGCAGGTTGCGATTTGGTCTTCTGCGCATGCGCAAAGCACGATTTAGCGCTTCTGCGCATGTGCGACCGCCAAAACCCAGAAGTAACCTGTTCCGGTTAGTTTACATAGGATTCGGGCAGCCTGCCTGCAACCAGGCTTGCTACTTATACAATGCATTACAGTGAAGATCTTGCCTTCTGGATATGGCCTGTGGACGGTCCAGGAATTACCGCGTGGATCGCCAGCGCACGTGTTCTTTCCCTCTCCCTCCCTCTCCCTCACATGGCGGCAGTGGCGGCACCTCCTCCCTCCCTCCTCCTGGCTTCTCCCTGCCCTGCCTAGATGGGGGAAGGGGGCTGGGCTTTGTTGGTGCCAGCAGCAGCAGCACTTCAGCAGCAACCATTTTAAGCAGCCCCTCTCTGGAGTCCTTTCATGTGCTGCTCATTGTCTCTCTGCCGCCACCAGCCCCTGCCGCTCACAAGACACAGGTAAGCAGCCACCGGGGCTCGTGGTGCTCTTGCATAATTCCCCCCCCCCATATAGTCTGGCCCCCCACAAGATCTGAGGGGCAGTGGACTGGCCCCCTGCTGAAAAATTTTCTGACCCCTGGCCTATGTGGTCCAGCATCCTGTTCTCACAGTGGCCAACCAGATACCTGTAGGAAAACAATCAGGACCTGAGCACAATAACACTCACCCCTCCCTTTTGATTTCTGAACTTCACTCAGAGAGCCTATCCAGAATTAAATTTAAATTACAAGAGGGATTCATGATAACCATAAGGGATTAATTTCAAGACTTCTGTCACACCACTGTTGCTCTTTTGAAGATGAGAGGCAGCAAACACAGTATTTAGTTCTTCTGCTCCTGTGTAATCTCAAATTAATTTTAACAGGGTTCACACATAAAGTAAGTGCTTGCCTTGCCTATCTGTCAACAACATAGCCCCCCCCCCCCGCAAACACCATTTGCAGCACATCAAACCCTGTGGTCCATGTTAATTTAGTGAACAATAACTGCTTGGCTCTATGCACATAAGATGGAGGTGAATAAAATCCACATTTTGTCATCAGTTTAATTAATTCCAATATTTATGTCCCACTTTTATTAAAATTTGGGGGTGTTGGTGAGAGACTTGGCCTATATAACCCTAGCCCCAGTTCTTGGCGCTCAGTCTCTATCCTGTATAGATTCACTAGTTTCTTCAGGGCTGAGTAGAGATTTTTTGTCCATTAGCTGATTTGGCCTTGGTTTTTGCTGCAAGGGCATCCGTTGTCCCAGACTGCTTCCTTAAGCAGATTTTATGCACTCTGTGTTGCTAATAAAAATTCAAAGTATATGCAGAGCAACAAAAACAAATCTATTAAACTCTTACTCTCTCTCAGTATAAGGAATAGATAGTGCCGCAAGTATGTATTATCAAAAGGAGAAGAGTGTGTTGTGTTAAATTAAAAATGCAACCAGCATAAAAAATGTTTGCAAAACAATGACAGTGCTTTCTTGCCTGATTTTATTAATCACAAACAACTATATGAATTGGAGGTAGGTAATATCTCTATAAGCTGCAGAGCATTAAAATACACACAAGTGCTACCATATATCAAAGAATTATTGCTTTATTGAGATAGAAATTTCTATACAGTGGTACCTCAGTTTACGAACTTAATCTGTTCCGGACATCCGTTCTTAAACTGAAGCCATTCTTAAACTGAAACGTGCTTTCCCTAATGAGGCCTCCTGCCGCCAGTGCCCTTCCACCGTTCGGATTCCATTCTTAGACTGAGGTAAAGTTTGCAAACCGGGACACTACTCGTAAGCCGAATAGTTCATAAACAGGGCTGTTCTTAAACCGAGGTACCACTGTAATGACTTACACTGTTAAAGAACAGAAGCTTGCACATTTGTTCTATCAGCACACAGAATATTGACCAGTCAGGTGAACTATACAGCCTTTAGCTGATTAAACAATCTATGACCTTTTAAAATGAGTTTGGGGGTGTATTGGTTTGTGCTTTTAAAATATATTTTTTGTTCTTATTTTGCCTTTTTGTTTGTTGTGAACCACCCTGTGATATTCAGATGAAGGGTGGTATGCAAATTTTAGTAAATAATAATAATAATAATAATAATAATAATAATAATAATAACAACAACACAGTTTTTATTTTTAAGGCAATATTTTAAAACATGGATCATTTCTATATGTGTGGATGGTTGGGGTTGGGGATTGAGATATGTACCTACTGCCCACACTGTATTCATTTATTGCCTGCTGCTCCACCCCAATTTTCACTGTTATTTGAGCAGTACATGGGAGTTTAGCACATTGTGCAAAAGGTGGGTATGATTAAGGGCAAAGTTGATGTTGGCAAATGGTTGTCTCATGCAGCATCACTCCTTCTCATAACCCAGTTCATCAACATAGTCTCTCCCAAACTATTCTTCAGTATCATTTCTCTTACCCTACTCTTTGATAGTTCCTTGTTCTCCCTTCCCATGCCAGCTTTGTCTATTTAATAAAAAAAAATCAGTCCTTAGGGTAGGCACGATGCCACTTCTATGTTCAGATGTGCCTACCACATTAATAGCAATAATAATTGCAATACTAAATGTACAGGTATAGCAAGTACGTTCTTATCACTAAGATTGAAAGGAACAAAAACATCTCCAAAGTTCCTCTGGCTGTGAGGCAAGGGTTGGGTGGAGAGTTAAATAAAATAATTGCTTCCATTTAGGAAAGAGTTCACCATCATGCTATGTATATTTACTCAGCAGTAAGTCCCATTGAGCACAATAGGATTGGTTCAAATGTAATTGTGTGTTGGATTGTATCACTGCCTATGGTGATAACTCTAGGCTTATCTTGGGTTTATTTTGATTCGTTCCATTGCTTGATATGAAATATGGCAGGAGACAGATGTGGCTTAATTTTCTAGCTGTGTAGCCAGCATTTGAGTTTTTCAGTAATGCCGCATCTGGTTTCAGTGATCATTTTTACAAGGAGGATTGTTCTCCCAGTTACTTTTGGAATACCTGTGATTTTATATTAAAATTGTTGTGTTTGTGTTGCAATTCTTTCCAAAGAATATAGCAAAGGGCTGTTTGGAAAATGGATTCCACATTCCATGGGATTTTCTGAACTGCAGACAACATTACTTCTTGGAGTCAGGAGTTCAAAATGTCACCTCCATAAAATGTGTGGGAAATTGCATTGGCCTTATATTGATATTTGTTTTGGGTGATAGAAATAATTTATTTTAAAATCACCAGTTGTTCATCCAAGTCAAATATCTAGTAGTGCATTTTTCTGGACAGCATATTTGTTAGTTGACAAAGTATGCTGAAAAGATGTAACTTCTGGGGTGTGTGTGAGTTTTAAAAAAAACACTATCTCTTGTAGCGGTACAGAGGATGATGGTATCAGGTAATACTGCTATCAGGGATAGTTTGGCTTTTATGATCTGGCTCCACAACCTTTGTTTGTCAAGGCAGGCTTTCAAACACATTGCAAATGTAGCTTTCCAAATCTTTTACTGCAGATCTTCCAGTGTGTTGTGAAGTCATGGAAGCAATTCATTGTGAGACTCTTAAATGTAAGCCACATCAAATGAATGCGAGCCATGCAAGGGGTTTTGCACAGTTTCCATTCATTTCAGTTGTGTTTGAGAACTTCACAGAATTGTGCCCATAAACTCTGTCCTCTGTCCTTTAATCTAGGGTGAAAAGCCAATAAAATTTCTTAAGGTATTTTGAGAATCCCATTAATTCTGTAAATATTCCTATATGAATGTTAAAAGCAAACATATTAAGATTCTATGTTTTGCTATGTTTTAAAGTTCTGTATATTTCTGTTTCTCTGTCTGAACTTTGTAATCTTGATTGGCTTGCAGCTAACCTCTTCCAAGGCTTGGCTAGCTTAACTTACACAAGCAAGCATTTTCAGGAATGTTAAATAGACAGTATCTGGGAAGGATTTTTCATAGACATTAAAAATTAGGATAATATTATTATTGCTGCAGGACATCTTATCTGCTTAAGATGTAGGCCCAATATCCATGCTAATGTGGTTAGCTTTGTAATTAGCAGAAAATACCATAACAACTGACTAAGCACATTTCCATAGACACAAATTCTGTTCATTTCAATGAAGCCTAATCTGAATCAGTATGCTTAGAATTAGCTCCAAGAGACTGGCTGAAAGTGAAGAAGCACAGCTGATGATGTGCCATTGCAGCTGAATTGTGATATGCTATACAGACTGGCTATGCCCACTTAAAAAGGAAACTGCCTGGTTACCATCCATTAAAATCTGTTATGGCCAGCATAGCAGGGTAACTGCTTTGTAGACATCAGTGAGATAATTTATGGTGAAAAGCTGTCTGTAAATATTGAAAATAAATAGCTATGGTGGTTCCTGCCAGACATTACAACTCCCATAATCCCTAACCATTGGCCACACTTGCTGATGGGAGTTGTAGTCCAACATTGGCTGCTCCTGGACTATAGATTTCAGGGGCAGGGCTAATTAGAAGGGAAAGAGCTTCCTTAGCAGTGACACCTTGGAGTTCCCTTGCCTCCCTATGTTTGTCGTTCTCTTCCATCTTTTCATCTGTTTACTGGGCATGGAATCTGATGGCATCTTTTAATTCTTTCTGGCTTTTTAAAACAAAAAATGTGCTAATGCTAATGCACTGTTCTTTGCTTCTGTTGGATTCACTTTGTTTTTTTCTGTGACTGTTTAAATCTGTTTTAGGTCATACATAATGTTGTGGTGTTGTTTTTTTTTAAAAAATATTGTATTCTATTATTTTAATCTTCATTAAAGGGAACTTCAGTAGCTGGGTGGTGCAGAAATGTAGCTAATAAATAAATACAGTTAGTGCTAGATGGAAGTGGCCTTGTTTTCCTATATTTTTAATGGCTCCTGTGGTTTTATTGCTGCTCCCATGTGCTGCCTTTTATGGCTTTTATTGTTCTTTTATTAGTTATATTTTAATGTTTTGATATGATGTTGCAAGCTGCTTTCAGAATTGAAAGGTGTAGCGGAAATATTTTCCCCAAGCATAACCCATTGGGATCTCTCGCACATTAGCAACAGTGGACCCTGCTACTTGTTGGAATTCTGCCTGGGTCAGAGGAATGTGCCACAACGTAGGCACCGGCAGATATTCCTTGTCGACCTCCCCGCTGCTACTCCCGGCAGATAAGCAGGCGAGGTCTCGGCGATTCTTCCCAGAAGTGTGAGAAGAACACACCGTTTCTTCTCTCTCCCCTTTGGTGTCCCCCAGGGAGGGGAAAGAAGCAGACAGAAAACTATTTACATTCTTTATTTCTGTCTCTTATATCCGTACAGAGAAACATGTCTGCACTCCACAGCAGTAAGAATAAACTCCACCCATGTACTTCCAGTACGGGTCATATGACACACACACTGAGCTAACATCCGGTGCTCAGTACAGAATGGACTGCCCCTTTGTTCCCATGGCAACAGTCACAAACATCCTGTTTGGCTTTCCAGCCACAAGCAGCTGACTTGGCTGCTATAGCCTTTGCTTGTAGCTGCAGGGTAGAACCATTCCAAGCTCCAATGAGAGTCTTCCAGTGACAGCGCTGACATCACTGCTTGAGTGCCTAGTCCCAGCGCCTACAAAAAGTGACAAGCTGTTGCCTTACGCTGGTTTTAAAATGTTCATGTCAGATCCTCTGAGCTGCTGCCTCAGTGCAGCAGCTGAGATGCCATTAAAGGGCATACACATTTCAGGTATCATGGCCACTGAATGAAAACAAACCCTTCTGAATATAACTTGTGAGCAGCTCGTGGAATGTTATTTTGCTTATATATGTATAGTTCACTCTGGCTGAACTTGCTGATGAGGGCCTGCTAGTCGGCTAGGGAGCCATCTAGAGTGGCAAGAGACAACACATTATAGACCAGTTAACCTGGCCTTAGTAGTAGGCAAGCTCCCTGAGACATTAATAAGGGATGAGATCACAAAACATCTGGAGAAATATGAGCTGACAGAATCCTAGTCATCATGAGATTTGCAAAGTGTAAATCTCGTTTGACAAACTCAAATAGAATGTTGCAGAAGAACTAATGTAGCAAGGAAAGTGGAAAGGACTAGAGGCAGTGCAGTTACTGTGCAATCCTAGCATGTCTACTAAGAAGTAAGCCCCACTATGTTTAATGAGATTTATTCCCAGCTAAGCGTATATATATGTTTAACCCCAACTATTTAGCTTTTCGGGCGGGCGGAATTGCAATTGCAGTTGCAGTTAAGACTAGAATACTGATTGCAAAAAAAAAAAAAGAAATATGATTGAATAAAATCAAGTCACACTGAAAGTTATTGTTACACAGGCAACCACAGGGATTTCTCCAGGAGGGTGGGCTGGGCTGTATCCATTTCTAGCACAATAACTATTAACCCTGTCCCTGTTGCTGCATTGGCATTCTGTAGTTATTGCATCTCACCATACTCAGTTATTTGCCAGAAACATGACCCCAAACGGCCACTTATTTTATCTTAACAATACAGGTGTCCACTTAGGTTTGCCATACTTCTGGATTTTCCTGGACATTTATGGAATACTGCATTCGGCAGCAGTGTCCGGGCAGAAATTGGTCAAATGTCTGGGAAAATCTGGATGTATGGCAGCCCATGTTGGCAGTGCCATTTTTTTTTTTTGCTGTTTTCTCATAAAAATATCACAAAACCAGCATTTTTTAAAAAGCGATTTTGCCCAAAAAGCTCAACAACTTTTCTGTCTGGATTTTCACTGTTTGAAATATGGCAACGCTACATAACAGCAGTACTCACAACAGGGAACCTTAGGAAGTATATAACACAGTGTAGTAAAGTTAGTAATATTTAGAAAATTATTCTTTGGTCAAGCAAAGAGAGTGAGGCCTTGTGGGAGTTTCATCAGCCACAAGGACCCTGGGAAAGGAGTTGTGTATCTTTAAAACCCCAGACTAGCTGACTCCTCAGCTGAAAGGTTTATTAGAACCAAGGAAGTCTTGATTTAACACCTGTGTTCGAATGTGTGAACATCCCCCCTCCCAGTGATGCTATCTGTCCTTGAATTGCTTGGGAATGTATCGCTGGTTAGTTTCCACAGGAGGGAGGAAGCCCTTTGATTTAAAGTTTAAATTCCAAATTGGCCCAGCTGTCAAGAGGTAAATTGATTGACTAGCAAGCTGGTCATTGGCGCATTTGAAAATAATTTGAGTCTTATGATTGGCTTGAAAGTTACGACGCCAAGTGCGAATTGGGAATAAAAGATCAAGGAATTGTCTTGCTCTTTGCCCTTACTCGGCAAATCGCAAAGATGCCAGGCTCTATTGTTCCAGCTTAATAGGCCATTATTCATCTTTTGAGATGGAGATCTTCAATCGCCTTCGACTAGCAGAGTCCTAAAGAACATCAACTGTCCTATCTTTGTGTTAGAGTTGTGAGTATGTAGACTTAGTCATACTATACCAATTTGTTATTTTCTTATCTGTAATGCTCAAAAGAAGTGCCTGCTATTTTAGCATGTTTCTTATGTTATTTTAAAATAAATCCTTTTAGTATGAAACTGTTTTAGTTGTGTGCCTTTCCGGGGGGAATAGCTAAGTCCTAGCCTTACGCCTGGTTACGCTCTACCGTAGAACTTCAGCCTGCAAGACTGTGGATACAGCTTGTGGAGTAGGGGGACGGCCAAGATAACGGGTCACAGCCTTCTCCCTGGGTTGTGATTTTGGGTCCCCTGGACAAGAGGGAGTGGTGGCAGCTCTACTGAGACCTATTTGTTGTGTTTGATAAAATTAATACGTCTGCCAACCCTGCCCTGGTGCGTCCTTGCCTGGCCGGAGAGCAGAGGCAGGAGAAGGGAGGGGCAAGAGGTTGGAGGCGACCGTTACTACACACGGTTTGCAGGATCAGGTCTTTGGGTTGTGAAACTGTGTACGCAATTCTATTATGTAATTAGCATGGTTTTCCTCTGCCAGCGAAGGGCATGCCAAATGACAGATGATGAATATATTTATTTTGATTTTTGTTGTTTTTTACCTGAAGGGTAGGTGTGCCTTTCAGTTCTTTCATGCTGGCTACAGAGTAAATATTAATATTTTAAGATTAAGCAACAATCTGAATAATTTGCATTGCTGTTGCACAAGGCACCTGAATTTATGGATGCCACACTTTTATGAGGTATGTAGAGGAAACACAGTGATTGCTCCAGGCTATATCAGATGCAGCTTGCTCTCCCAAGAATATACTGTAGTTTGGTTATAGGAACTGATTTAGAGGAGTTTGTGGAATAATTTACATATCATGTAGAAATCTGCCCTGCATTGGCAATTGTTATCATTTTTTCCTCTGAAATTTCAGAGAAGTGCTGTGTTCTTCAAGTCAGGGTCTTTTAGATTGTAAATGAACTTGCTCCCAAATATTCATATTAGAATTTTACAGATATGCTCAAATCTTTTTGCAGTTGTTCTCAGAATACTTACCTATGAGATTGTCTTACCCCACATGTGCCCACTTGAACACTTCGATTGGCGGAAAAGGTGCCACCTAATGCCTGTTCCACATTTGTAAGGTGTCGATCATTTAGTATGGCAGGTGTCGATCATTTAGTATGGCAGTACCTACAGCCTAGTGCAGATGGGACCTTAGTCTGAACAGGTAAATAGGTGATTAATTCTTCAGTAACTCATCTCCAGCTCTACAAACCATTGAGGTGGTGGACATTGTTCTGTAGCTTGGAATTGTGCACCTCTTTTCCCTGCCTCTTATTCCAGTGCATTGTGCAAGGCTGCAAGTTCACTTTTTGAACATAGTCTAGTTTTCATTGGTAATACAGCCATTTTTCCAAGCTGACATAATTTGACAGAGGGGTCAACAAGAGGGGATTTAAGGATTTATATTTATACAAGTTTCTTTATTTAAAATGACAGCAAGAACAACCCACAATTCCTACATAGAAGCCATGAAGAGAAACAGAAAGTGTCTAAGTACAAGGGAGGTAGGCCACAACAGCCCTAAATTTTATTTAATACTAACTGTACATCTTCGTTTAGGGCAGGTTCTTGTGACTTGCAGAGGGGAAACAACCTTTCTGTTATGTGGGATATCTATGCTAGATCTCCTGGTATATTTACAAACTGAAATATAGCTGGGGGGAGTTTCCCATTCATGTGAAGTAGTTGGGGAGGGGTTGTTGAATTCTTCCCCTCCCTATGCAATTTTCTTGATCAAAAACCTCTCCCAGCTTTTGTTTGTCCTGCAATGATAAAACACCAAGGTCTATATTCCTCCTCCAATACACCAAACATCATATTAAGGGGAATTTTTTTAATCAGAAAAATGACTTGGAGGAGGATGATTAAACATCTCTCTCTGACACCACTCAGAGAAAATGGCAACTCCTGCAATTATATCTCCGTTAAAACACACACAGTTACATCATGGATTGCCCATGTAAGAATAGCACTTGGATGTTTCACTGACTAGGAACATAGTACAAAAACGCAAGATTGAAATCAGCTGAAAACAAAACAAAAGCAAAAACCCCACAGGATAATGGTGTTGCTGCATGATGAATATGTTAAAAATACATATATATACCCAGTCCAATTATTTCAGGAGCAGTTTTGAAGTGTGTGACCTTTCTTGCAATAGGCAGCTTGGGAAATGTGTTAAAATGAAAACAAATCAGGCAAATTCCTGGGGGGAAAACGGAATTTCCACTGGTAAGTTAGACCTGGAAACTTTTCTTTATCATGTTTGCTTTGGCTAAATAATCATTTCATTCATTAGGCAATCTATATCTTTCTCATCATGGTACACTCTCTTTTATTTGCACACATCGAAATTACAGGGAATTATGAATTAGAAGATAAACAATCTGCTTATGTGCACAGGATTAAGGGCATGTTTAGTGATTTAGCTCAAATATTTGAAGTTTGTGGATGAATTTGGCTTTGTGCTCATGGGCTGATTACTGTAGCCGAAGTTGCAAGAGACTTCATTCTTATGCATCACATAGCGCAGTGGTATAGCACATGGCAGGCATACAGCTATAGAAAGGCCAAAGTTATTTCATGAACAACATAATCTGTTCAGCAACTCTAACTGTGGGATTCCAAAAGGCTTGGACGTCTGAGGACGATGAAAAATTATGCACTGTAACGTAGATGTAAAATTCTGGCAAACCCACCAGTAATATATAGTGAAGTAAGGCATTGGCATAAATGCTCTTTAAAAGTATCCCTGAAAGATTTGATTAAAACTTTTTCATAGTACAATAAGATAAAAAAATAATATAAATAAAAAACAAAAACAGTGAAAGAAAGAGAAAAGACACAGTCCTCTCTCTAAGGTAGCTCTTAATCCTTGTCCCGCACAGAAAGTGGTGGACCCTCCCAGCTCTCACCTGGGAGCTTTCCTTTCTTCTCCTCGTCTCTCACCCTGGGAGGTCTTCCCCTCCCTGCCAAATGCTCTTTAAAAGTATGATGGTTGCATCATTGCTTCAGAGTGTCTACTTTCAAATGAGAAATAATGTTTCATTTATTAGATTTTATAGTGCAATAAACAAAAGGTTGCCAGAATGTGTTTTGTTAACCTTCTTCTGGCTTGTATGCTAAAAACAATTTCTAAGTGTTTTAAAATGAGCTCACTCAGGAAGGAATGGTATCTAATTTACAGATTCCATAGACAGAGGTGCAGAAATTCTGTATGGACTGGCATTTCAACAACACAATAAACATGATAAATGAGACCAGATCTAAAGGACTACTGAGTGTAAACCAGCATGAATAATTGCAATCACCCACTGGAATTTGCCCCCTCTTCATACTGTTCTTAGGTACAAATAGCAGTACTTTCGGAATTGGATTTTCTGATTTAACAAAACATGATAGAGAGGTTTTGAGTGTATTGTTGCATGCCACCCTAATCTCTGAGTGTGCGAAACTCCAGGGGTTCTAGGTGCACTTGTCTAGGGCCCATGTTTTCTTTTGGAAATGAGACACAGCGGACACTGGTGTCTTTATGATATATGGTTTATTGACGCATATATACCACCTGAGCCTACAATGGAAGAGCTCACAGCATAATCAGCTTCTCCCAGGTGCAACCTTGGATTCAACATACATAAAACATCGTGCTCTGCCTGCTACTTTCTGTTTCAGTCACATAGCTCATAACTCCAACCCCTCTAACCTAAGCTCTGACTTTATCTGTTGAGGGAGAGGGGCCCCAAACATTTGCCATCTCACACTGAGTTCTTTTTGATCCTCTGTGTTCTTAATGGCCCATCTCCCAGGCTATCATCTTAAGATCGGAGGCTAGCCTGACTGAATTAGATTTTAATACTTGCTGATTCCAGGTGATTAGAAGTGTCTAGCACACAGTTTAACACCCAAACCTTAATTTAATTCTACACCTACTGGACCCAGGAATTGAGGGGAGTCAGTTCCTAGGTCTGAATCACCACGTCCCATTGCTGTAGAATGGAACTGGGAAAGTGATATAGGCCAATCATTAGCACTAATCCAGGATGGTTTTCAAGTTAATTTATGGCATGCTCTAGTTTTCCACATAATTAAAATATTATTGCACATTCATGCACACATGCATCTATGCAAGCCAAGCCATGTTACCCTGGCATTGCATTTAGGACGCTGTCCATTACACATCAACCTAAAAATGTGCTTTTACAAATCAGCAAAAAGCCCCATGTGATATTACTAGGGATATACTACTCAGTAATTGTTTCAAGTCACTTGTCTTAGAATCAGTGCAATTGTGAGCTGCTAACTTTGATTACAAAGGTATTCACTGTTATTTCAGAGTTTGCATTAGCTCTTGGCACTCATCTGAGAGCAATTCAAAGTTGTGACTTTTTGTTGTTCTGAACTAAGAAGCCCTAAATGGCTTGAGCCCAGATATAAAAATGAGAGATCATTCAACTCCTCTACTGTGCTTGCATTGCAGGCAGCTGAGGGCAGATAGTGCATTCTGGCTTCAAATGTGAACAAGGAAGGAAAACAGAGAGACACTCCTGGTAGCCTCTCCCTAAGCTTTTAAACTCATTGGCCTAGAAAGTGTATCATTCTCAGAATCAAAGTATCTTCAGCGAGAGGTAAGTCTTTAAGAAAGAAAGAAATGTAAGCAGTCCTAAATGCTGTCATGTGAGTTTTAAACCAAACTTCTAAAACGTATTTTGCCTATATTTTCTACCATATTTTAAAACGTTTTGATGATGCTGACATGCCTGAGTTTATGGGATAGATTAGATATAGGCCTGTACATAAAGACCTCTACATCCTTTGTACATACCATGAATAAACTTTCACAGTATGTAGGCAGAATCAAGTGCTGTCTGCACTTTTAATAGGATTCAGCTGAAATATACTACAGTGGTACCTCGGGTTAAGTACTTAATTTGTTCCGGAGGTCTGTTCTTAACCTGAAACTGTTCTTAACCTGAAGCACCACTTTAGCTAATGGGGCCTCCTGCTCCTGCTGTGCCGCCGGAGCATTATTTTCGTTCTCATCCTGAAGCAAAGTTCTTAACCCAAGATACTACTTCCAGGTTAGCAGAGTCTGTAACCTGAAATGTATGTAATCTGAAGCGTATGTAACCCGAAGTACTACTGTAATACTATCACCCCTGCTACTACCATTCAGCCATTTATGTGCCAGAGGTGTGTTAGGCTCTTTACATCAGTGGCCTCATTTCTTCAGAGCAACCTGGAAGATTTAGCTTTTGTAAAGAAAGAATGCTGGAATCCCCAGAGTTTTCTAACCTACTCCAGATTTAAACATTCATTATTTATAACAGCATCCTGGAAACTACTTTGCTCAGGCAATTAATTACAATGACCCAGCTGAACGGAAGATGGTACAGTGCCACATGCCGTGCCATGTAATTAGTCACTAGGCCAGCTCTGCACATTAAAAATCTACAGACTGTCTTTATTGAGTACAAGAGATCACCGGTCTTATAGATAATGGCTTAGATGGGAATTTTCATTCCTTAAAAGCAGCGGATATTAAGGTATGAAATGTAGTACTTCTAATAGTTTGTTCTTGGAGATTACTACTGCTGCAATGTCCAAAGGCAACATATAGCATTTTCATTACCTCCCTGGCTGTCATCTTGAGCGGTCTTTGAAAAGCTTTACAGACTTAAGGGCAACTGAGGCAGTAAATGTTGTTCCAGAATGATCCTCCAGTTTTAAATGCCATCTAGTGACAATTCAATGAGCACAGAAACTGCAAATCCCAAAAAGTGGAGAATATTTCAGCTTTAGGCCTACCGTGTTGATAGTACCCCAAGCACAAATTTGGTTCACTCCCCTACTCCTCCAGATATGAATGTACGATACCCTAGAGAAAGAGGCTCAGTGTGTATGGAATGCCAAGAAGTTTTTCAACTTTCTGTGTTGACTGCCTCCCATTACAAATCAGTGTTACAGGATAGGTGGAACAAAAATAATGACAGCATTGAGCTGTAGTAGTTGTGTGCCCCCCCCCCCCAGCTTCCTCTAGGCCTCGTATAGATAGCCATGGCTTTCAGTGCAAACTACTGCATTTTTTTGCAGTTCTTCCTTACATAAAACCAAAGAACAACGAAATGTGGTGTTATTGGAAAATAGGCCATTGTAAGAAGTTTATAAAAAAAAAGGAAATAGTAATATGGCTAGGGATTTTCATGGCTCCTGTGAGCAGAGCCCCATACAGTGGTACCTTGGGTTACAGACGCTTCAGGCTACAGACTCCGCTAACCCAGAAATAGTATCTCGGGTTAAGAACTTTGCTTCAGGGTGAGAACAGAAATCGCACAGCTGCGCGGCGGCAGCGGGAGGCCCCCATTAGCTAAAGTGGTACCTCAGGTTAAGAACAGTTTCAGGTTAAGAATCGACCTCCAGAATGAATTAAGTTCTTAACCCGAGGTACCACTGTATTACTTATTGAAGATATGTTGTGTTTTATTACATGGCAGGCACTGTAAGCCAGCTTTCTCCAACACAGTGCCCTTCAGATGTTTTGGACTACAACTCCCATCAACTCCATCTAGCACTGTCATGATTGGAGTTGTAATCTAAATGATCTGGAAGGCACCAAGCTGGAGAAAGGTGCTCCAGATAACAAAAGACTGATGCTGAGATTTAAACATCATTTGTTTGTTTAATTCATTTGTACGGATTTCAGAAAGAGCTTCAGGTATTGCGCATGTCTCTCTTTCTATGATAAAATATATACATTGGTACCTCTGGATGCGAATGGGATCCGTTCCGGAGCCCCGTTTGCATCCTGAAGTGAACACAACCTGTGTCTGCTCGTGCGCGGGTCATGATTTGTCGCTTCCGCGCATGCGCGTGACGTCATTTTGAGCGTCTGCACATGCGTGAGTGGCGAAACCTGGAATTAACACATTCCATTACTGCAACCCGAAAATGCTCACCCCGAAGCTACTTCAACCCAAGGTATGACAGTACTCCTCGAGAGGTACTATCTTTGTTTGATTCAGTTATTTTCAGAGCTGAGTAAATTAAAAACAACCATGCCAGTTATTGATTGAGCTTCTCTCAGTAAAGTGTGAATCCTGAACTTCATTGAGCTTGACTTGAAGCAGAACATTGGTCAGAGTGGGTTAAGCTTATATATAGTTTAGATGAGTTCATTGCCACATATTAAGTAGCCCAGTGCCTATAAAGGAAGTCAACACAATTTCATTTTGCAGAGAGGGAGAGAGAGAGAGAGAGAGAGAGAGAGAGAGAGAGAGAGAGAGAAGCAAGCTTCTCACACACCTGTTCTTAGAAATGGTATATTCCTTGTTTTTGCTTGTAGACTATAATGATTGTTATCACAGTTAAAAAAAAATTCCCCCTATATTCCCTTTGATCTTCAAAGAGCACTAGTGTTTCCAGAGGACAAAGAAAGCATAACAAGAATATTTTTATGTGTGTAACCAAGCAGGTGATTTGCTTGCAAAACACACAAGGTGAAGAGTCTTTTTTCAGTTTCAAGGAAAATATGGAGAAGTCAGAATGGTTATATTCATTCTCCATAGAATAGGTAGTAGTCAACCAAGCTTTACTCAAAATAGACCTGTTGACATTATATATGACTTTAGTCATGTTCATTAATATCAATGTGACTTCTCTGAGTAAAACCCAATGTTTAGTATCTTAGATTTCCTTCCATATCTGTTCATGAGCAAAGGCACCCAAACCATAGTTAGAATCTACCCATACTCTATGAGGCAGCCTATGGGCCAGTTCCTACACTACTGCCCATGCATATGTGTGCCTGTGGAAGCTACATTTGGCAACCCCAGAAACACAGCAGGCTATAAAAGCTGATGTTTCAACATGTTCAGTTTCTTTGGATAACATATAAGCACCCAGAGCAAATCATCATTATCATCACTGTTAAGACCTGGGTAGAAAAAATAATAATTTTATTTTTTGTGATGAGTGACTAGAGAAATAGGCATTTGGGTTTTGTGGAGCACTTAAAGAATGAATAAGTTTACAGTAGTAATATGCAGAAGAAGATATTGTCTAATCAGTTTGATCACTCATTTCCTGTAGTGCCAGCTAAGGTAATAGCTAGAGAGCTAAACAAGGCTTGATCAGAAGTGGTTTAAAATGCTGCTTTATTGTGTCTCCCCACATGTTGTAAGGACTGAATAAGGATGATAAATTAGTTCAATCTGCTATTGAAAGCGGACAGATGATGTAGTTAGATCTGCATTGTAGCACATATGAAGCTACTGAATAACACATATAACATGAGATGCCCAGTTTATAGCAGGCAAATAAAAGGCAAAGCAGGTGCTGCAAAGCTCTTAACATGCTGTGATTTCATGGTGGGATTCTGATCCACTTTATACACTACATTTTAAATATTTATTCATTGATTTGATTTATTATACCCTACTCTTCAACAGATTTCCAGGGCAGTTTGCAAAAACTTAAGATTACAAATTGAAACAAAAGCAAAAAAGCACATTAAAACAACACAGTATAACAGCAGTCAGCAGAATTAAAAGCAAAACTTCCAAACATTGCGAAGGCAATGCAGAGAGGATTTAATCGCCTGGTTTTTGTTTTTGTTTTTAAGTATTTGTCTGCTGTTGAACCACAACTTCCTGGGTGAGAACGTTCCATAGCCAGAGCGCAACAACCATATAAACCCTGTCCCTTATAGTCTTCAATGGTGGTAGTATTCAAATGGTGTTGAAAAAGCTATGGGTAAGCACTTGCGGAGGAAACAACTGTAGATCTTATATGTATTTGTGGAGCCAACAGACTCTTAAGGCACTTCAGTCATAAATCATATGCTGGACTTTCAAGGTTTAAAAAAGCCCCCAGAACTTTGAATTGAACCCAGAAATGAGCTGCATGCCAGTGCAGTTGGAGAAACACAACTATTTTCAGCTTCAATTTTGACCAAGCATGGAATTACATTGTTGGAAAAATATTTGGACTCAATACCCAATACCCTGTGAGTTCATCCTGGATGGCCAATAAGATCCAAACTCCAATTTTCAAGTCAAACAGGACATTTATTTAGACGTTGCGAGGCCAGTGTGACATAACCTCAACCAGCAAGTAGTTGACGGTAGCACACTGGATATGAAAAGAGAACAACCATTTATACACTTACAAGCAAAGGTTTAATCAGGAGGCATAGCAATTTTATTATCTTTCCCTCCTTCCTTCCTTTGTCCTTAACCGTTATAGTAATAGCTCCTGCATACATGTCATTCCATTCGTCTCCCATGGTTTTCTTGCACATACAACCTTCACTTTTTTGGTCTTTCTCACACACATTTTAATATTTATTCTATAATTTAATAATGTCAATTATTATCCAACAACACCATAGTGGCATACACATATGGTTTTGAGATAAGGTGATTTAGAGCAGATATCTTCAACCTTTTTCAGACCCAAGACCCACTTTTAACTCAAACATGCATTTGGAGACCCATTTCTTTGTATGGTGATAGTGCTCCTGTTACGAGCCACTTTGAATGAAGCCTTGGCCCAATAGTGGGTCCCAACCCACCTGCTGAAGACCAGTGATTTAGAGGATCCGTTGTCAACTGGTAGGTTAGGATCCATAAGCTCTTGGGCCAACTGCACTGCAAACTGTAGGCGGAGTTGGCTTTTATCCTCAGTTGGCAGACCAGACTATGCTCATTGTCTGGGCAGTTGAACTTTTGTTTTGGTAGGTTGTCCTGCCCTGCAGTGCAGCCGGCTGGGTAATTTAAAATGGCTGGCCACTGGGACGTGACTGCTCATAACTTGTGAGTGGAAAGCTACCTGTGAGGGGCCACAACCACACCCAGAGCAGGGTATGTGGCCATTGTCAGCTTTTGGGCCAGGATCCATGAAAGGATCATGTCTGACCCAAGCTAGGCCATACCAGTGCTGCTACAGTTATACACAAATGTGGTAACAAAAAATTAAGAAATGAGTCCCATTATGCAAGCTTGAGGTAAAGTATGGTTGAAGACCAGTGATATAGAGCACTGAGCTATGAATGGAATAGGAAAGCTCAGATATTTAGGTAGGCTTTAAGTCCTCACAAAGCAGCTGATTCTCTCATCCAGTACACTAAGCTTGCCACTCGTCCATTATTTCATGAAATATAAAGGTAAAGGGAGCCCTGACCATTAGGTCCAGTCGTGACCAACTCTGGGGTTGCGGCACTCATCTTGCTTTACTGGCCGAGGGAGCCGGCATACAACTTCTGGGTCATGTAGCCAGCATGACTAAGCCTCTTCTGGCGAACCAGAGCAGCGCATGGAAATGCTGTTTACCTTCCCGCTGGAGTGGTACCTATATATCTACTTGCACTTTGACATGCTTTCAAACTGCTAGGTTGGCAGGAGCAGGGACCCAGCAACGGGAGCTCACCCCGTGGTGGGGATTTGAACTGACGACCTTCTGATCGGCAAGTCCTAGGCTCTGTGGTTTAACCTACAGTGCCAGCCGCGTCCCTTTCATGAAATATATTTAGTATTAAAATCTAATATTAATAAATAAGGAACAGTTAGCCAACCTACAGGACCCCACTCATAGAGATAATTTAGACGTTGCATAAGCCTGGTAGGGTTGGAGATGCGTCCATGGTTTGTTTGTCTAGCAGACAATTTTATGAGAAAGTATGTCAGGCATACTTTTTTGAGAAGCAAATGTCATCCTTGCTTTTGTTTTATTTTCCCCAAGGGTACTCATTCCATATAACTGGCATCACTGACAGTACTACTACTGAAGGGCAAACAAAGGAAAATGTGAAGGAAAGAAAACGTAGTTCTGAGTAGTAGGTAGTGATACTGTTGAACCCTGCAGACAAAAAAGGGGGTAAACTTTGTGTGCAAAAAAATGGGGTCAAATAATCCTATGAAAAGGTTAGTATCTAGTAAAATCAGGAGGAAGAGAATGTAGTTGTCAGGGAAAATTGGGAGAGATGTTTGTGACAAATGTGAGTCAGAAATGGAGGCTATACTGTGGAGATGTAGAGAACAATACAGCACATAAGAGCACTGGATTTCACAGAAGTATTCCTAAGTGTCTTGCTTTGATCCTGAGCACAGTTAGGTAGACATACATTCCTCTGAAATCAAGTACCGGTAGATGTGCCTGGGAAATGGGTACACATCACAAGTGCAATGGTAGTTCCAAGGTATGTAGACCACAACTGCATCTAGAACCATGCACATTTCACCTAATGATAGTGAGATGCTTGACATACTCAACTTTGAGGTTTATAAAAATCATCCTCTGCAAACATCAAGGGTACCAAGTGTAGACAGATGTTGTGTGCTTGGTCATATATGGAAAACAATTAAAGTACTTGGTACACAGTGGCAGATAGGGAGGACCAATTTTAGTACAGTTCGGGCACTAGGATTGTAGAATCTATAACATCACAAAGGGATTACTGAGTAGGGTCAAGAATGGTATATGAAGAATGGTACTGTAACTGAGCTACAAGACAAGTTAAAAACAAAACCCTCCCATTTTGTCAATAATTATATTTCTGTTGAAATTAGACACCATGTTACAAAGGATGATACAGTCCAATGGCAGACCAATCTAATAAAGTAAACATGACAGAATAAAATCCAGGAAGAGCAAAATGATAATATTAAAAAAAAAGTCTGTAGGAAGAGACAGGACACTTTAAAAGTTTGTTGAATGAAAGTATTTCCAGTTGTGTAAGATCTGCACATTTGTGACAAGATGTTTTTAAGTAGTTATCAAAATTTGGAGAACTTGCACATTTGCAAACTTTGGTTAAGAACAAAGCTACTGTTCAGCAAAAGCAAACCATTCCTCCAGTTTGCTTATGTTTGCTTAGAAGTGAAGATGGGAGATGGCATGCCTACCTCTAAAAGCACAGTGTGTGTCCTACCCATCTAGAGGTACAAGTTCATTCTTGATTTTTTATGTATTCTTTTTCTTGCTCGTGGCATGGGTGGATTTGTTACAGCAAAGAAGATGACTAAACTTGGCCTGTGCCCTGTGTTAAATTTACAGGTTGAAACTGCAAGTATCAGATTTATTTCTATTTGTATTTATTAACCACACACCTTGTCTTCAAACCTGCAGTGATAGTGCCCCACAAAATAAGATTATTACCTTGACAGGCCTATAGATGGGCTGTACTTGCCCTATGAATGAGGCATCTAAAATTCCCTGCTATTCTGGCTTTGATTTCAGTGGGTCTGCTCTGATTATGACTTAGTTGGATGTCTCCCCAGGACAGGGATGTGGAACTTGTGGTTCCCCGGATGTTGATGAACTACAACTCCCATCATTCTGTCTGCGGCTAGTGGAAGTTGGTGTCAAACTTTATCTGGAGGGCCATAGGTTTCCCATTCTTGCTTTATGTACTTCTTAAAATTGCCTGTAAATACTTGTGTGAGTATGAAGCATGTTGTAATTTAAAATAATTTGGTATGTCAATGCAGACTTGTCTTTTTTCCCATCCCCATTTCTTGAGCATCAGGTTTGTGGAAACATTGGAAATACAACATAGCATGTTGGGGTTGAGAGTTAGAGTGTTGTATTTTGACATGAGAAGACAGGTTAACAATCTTTTTTCAGCCTTGCTACCTGGGTGACCTTGGGCAATTTGTTGTTACTTCCATTTTAACCAAATTCATAGGGCTGTTGCAAGGATGGCAAGAGTACTCTGCCCACCAAAAATGGGTTCAGAAACAGTTGTTGTTATTAGAAACCTTGTTCTTTAATAACTTTATATAATTCCTTTAAAAAGGTGAATAGCATTACTAATAGCACTAGAATTAAGAATGGGTCTAGATGTTCTCAATGATACTATATCCTAAAGCGATAGATATTCAGTGGGTGGAGAGACTTATAAATCCAGATTTTTCATAGTAGTAAATGAGAAGGTAGCATATGTTTCCTCCAGTTTTTCTGCTTTTTGCAGCTATCTATCTTACTTACATGTATATCCCACCTTTCTTGCATCATGGAACCCAAACTGGGATAAATATGGTCTCCAGGCACTGATCAGACCCAGACCTGCTTAGCTTCAGCAAGCTGACAGCCACATGTGCCTCCAGATCATATTCTGGCTCTCACCATACCACAAAACCCAGACTAGATCAGGCCATAACAAATCTAGATTTCTTCAAATGAGACAGCATCATCATCACAATTAATTTATTTGTATCCCACCCTTCCCTTCCTTTCACAGGAGCTTAGGACAATAAACAACATCAAAATGTAACCCCATACAAATGTTTAGATAAGCTCAGGTAAGAGCCACCTTTGGCCCTTTAGTTAATGCGCACATACAGAACTACAAACATTAATTAATTACAGACATTATTCTTTGGAAAGTCCCTGTTAAGATTTCCCTTCCCCTTCTGTGCTCTGTATTAATGTTAACAGTTGTATAATCTTGAGCAAAAGACAGTTGTTTCATTAATTTATGCTCATGTTGTGATCATATTTACCTCTCTTTTTCGAAGGGAGAGGAGCTTTAATTACATCTCCAGTTAATTATCTCTGATACAAGTTCAACCTCCAAATGCATATTGATGACATGATGCCATTTCCTAATTATCATAATTGCAGCTTCATTTGAGTGGTTAGAGGCTAAATGTGCTGATGTTTGTAGAAGTCTTTGAGCATTGGTATTAAAGCAATATGGGAACAAAGTTATGCATACATTTAATATAATCATCTGTAGGAACAAAGGAGGGGGAAACACTATAAAAGCATTTAGCTACAAAGTACTTTTATTAATCTTCATAAGCCACCCACCATCCTTTCAAGTTACTACATCTTCCATGGCCCCTCCTACCCGCCCAGCATTATACTCAAGTCCTAGTTTAGTAATTGCAGTGAGATCATGAGCCATACGTCTGGGACACAAACCTTTTTAGAGACTCCTGTAGTGATGGTCCAATATCTTCTTAGGGACAGAACAGTAACCACCTTCTGTTTCAGTCAGTGGTATAAATAGTTTTCTATACACCAGACTTCCTCAACCTGTGTAGCTCCATGATCTGTGCTTGCATCACTGAAGTGAAGTCTCTTGGGCCCAAGCCTGAGTAGTGTGTATGGAAGTCCTGGACTTCCCGGACGACAAAATACTTCCTTGGCCTCACTCATGTGGTCCAAAGGCACCAGCTTGCCGGAAAGAGGCATATAAGACACCATCCAACTGCCTTAGGTACTCAACTCAGGATTTGTGTAGGGTTTACTCAGGACTTTTTTCAGCTGGAACTCACTGGAACTCAGTTCTGTCTCCTCTCAGGTGGGTGCCATTGGCATTCTAAGAGAATGAGGAAGGCATTCATGGTACCTATTTTTCTAGAAAAATAGCACTGAGTTTACCCCTTAGCCTTTCCTTCTCCTGAAGATATCCCACAATGCAGCAGGTGCAGATATTCTCTCACCATGTATTCCTGGGATCAGAGTTTTCCTTCTTCTAGATAGCCTACCTTTCCAGGTTGTTGCTTCCCATCTGTTGAATGTAATGCATGAACACTCCTAAAACCATCTTCTTGTGGACAATATTGTTCACAGAAGTATGGAAGCCTTTTTTCAATGTGATGTCTGATATTTATGAGGGTATTCATTGGCATCCATAGGACATGAACTATATGTGCTACTTGGTACAAAAATACAGCATGTAGGTATACAGTCTTATTAAAGTAGCAGGAGTTAGCAAAATATATGCAGACAATTCCATTTTTCCTTCTTGATATTGATTTGTGTATTTCCATTGCCAATCTCTAGCTTGCCCTATGAACAGGAAAATATAGTGTAATCTCACTTCCATTAAAAGTCTACCTGTTTCCTGTTATTTTGTACATTGTTGGCATGAATGACTGCATGAAGAATATACAGGAGTATTATGAAAGACAGGAGTGCTTTTACCTTTACATGACAAGGCCTGGTTACATCTGCTAGCAGCTTTCTGCCAAGTTTTTAGAATGAAAATTGCTTTAAAGCTCTTACATGTGAATCATGTTCTGTCTAGTTTTGTTGGTCCTCCTTTCATGTCCTGAAAATAATTTATTATAGAAATGGTGTGTTAAGGTATGTTAAAGTAAACTTTTCTCTTTCTTTTAAGGCTGACATTATCACTCTAGGGCATCAGGCATCAAATTTTGAGTCACCTCAGGACTCAGATGCCTTTTGAGGAGGAAATAATTTGGATTAATTTAATCCCACCCTTTCTTACTTTTGCACTTCCAGTTTTTTGGTTGTCTGAAGCTGTACCTTTGACATTTTGACTTTCTTCTCCCTTGTACCATACACCTTAGGTCTCCTTTTGTGTGAAGTTATATACATAAATAAATCTAAACTGATCTAATTCATGATCTAAATCTGACCCAATCACAGTGTGAGGAGACACAATGAGTTAAACATGATGTTGGCTCAGCCTTCAAATTAGAACAAACACAATAGGGCAAAAAGTGCCACCTAATGTGTGATATGTCAGCAAGAGCATATGTTCCCACTGTACTCATTTAAAGGCATTGTGACACAAAGGCCAGTGAAATGTAGTGATGGACTGGAGTGCAGCACAAGCCAGATGAGTCACAACTAGGGATGTAAGAAGGCAGCAATTTTTGATTCAACCTGTATTTATCACAATCAGTGCTGTTTTCATTCCACAGCAGTTCAGTTTCCACTATATACTATAAAATTTGGCTCACTATCCACTAATTGAGTTATTTACATAACTTACACAACATACATTCATCTTAATATAAGGGAAACCACTATATATCATTTGTGGACATAAAAACAGTGTTGTGAACAAATACTGATTGTATTTGCTTTACTGATTTTCATTCATGACCACATACAAGCTGCAGCAATTTCCACTTCCTTTTCTGTTTTCATCAGAATTCCCCAACATTCCTAGTCACTGGAATGCTGGAAGCACCAAACCTGTCTTAAAAGGAGAGGGAGGAGAAAAGGAATTCCCTAATTATTCCAAAAGTGGAGATGTCATCTTCAGAACATCTCCTTTGTAGGCCCTGAAAACAATAACACCAGGGCAGCATTGGAACAACAACAACAACAACAACAACAACAAGTCTTTCTCAAAGAACAGCATAGGTATCCCCTAGTTGACTTCTGTCCTAGGAAAGTTTGTCAACAACCCCAGCACACCACTATTTCCAAATATTTCCACAAAAGTGTTTTGTAACTTGATTAATAAATGCACAGCATTTGTGTAGCAGAAAATTACTTTTCCATTCTCTGTGGAGTTACTGCTTTGCCATAAATTAGATTCTCATTCTCTGCAGGGTTCCTCCTTCGCCATAAGTTCCCTTACTCTGTATAACTCTTTTGCTCCCCTCTACCAACAACACACCGGCAGCCTGGGGAACGAAAGGAAGACAGTGGAGAATTGCCATTAGAAACGGTGACAACAGTCCTTGCTTGTTTATGTCTTTGCTCCGGAAGGATTGATTATCTTTCTTCTGATAGCTGCCATTTTATTTATATATACTGTTTGAAATTTCAAAGTAGCGCTTCTGCACTTTTACTCTCCTTGGAGCTATTAAGTGACTTAATAATAAGTGTTTAAATATTTTCTCAGTTATGAAAGCCTCTTTTTGTGGGTGGGTGTGGGTGTATAAAACAGCAGTCAGAAAACTTTGTTAGTTTACAGCTTTGCTAAGGCTTGTACCATCAACATTTAGGTTTGTCATTGTTGCATTGAGACTCTACTAACCTAGGCCATCCATATATTTATTTAAAAGGTGGAAGGCTAAAGGTCAGAAATCCTACAAGTTGTGAGTCATCAAGTGGAAACTCCTTGCTGCTCCCACAGTGCTAACTTTATCCAATGAGTCATTCTCTGCAGCCTTCTTAGACTGTCACATAAGGAAATCGAGGGTTATTCCTCCGCCCCCATGTTTCAGACCTCATATCATGATGCCATAGGAGTGCAAATCTGGGTTCAAAGGTACACATCAGTGTAGCAACAAGGATCACACATTCAAGATTATAACTGACATTATTTAAGGCCTCATCTGCACTATACATTTAAAGTAGTAAAGTAGTAGTATATCAATTTAAGCAGTCATGGCTTCCTCCAAAAAATTATGGGAACTGTAGTCTGTTAAGGGTGCTTAACAGAACTACAGTTCCCACAAGTCACAGAACTACAATCCATCTTCTGAGGGAACTCTGCGACTTCTAACTCTGTGAGAGAAATAGGGGTCTCCTAACAAGCCTCAGCATCCTAAACAAGCTACAGTTCCCAGGATTCTTTGCAGGTATGGTACTGCTTTTCCATAAGCCAAAGTGGCTTATGGAAACACATTGACCAATACATGGACAGTAGAGACATTGGCCTGGTTAACAAATCATACTAAGCCAAACTATGGCTTACCAGACCACATTACTGTGCAGGCAGCCAGAGAGGAGTTACCAACTGCTTTGTCCTTTTTGTTGTCATGCTGTACTGAGCAAAGGCAAGGTTTGACTCAGTATGTTGTCTGAGTCAGGGCTCATGGTTAAGGGTTCTGTTCATGAACCATGTTTTGTTTGCCTCCGTTTTCTAGGGGAGAGCACAACTGATGTTAAATGTAAGCTTGTCACCCTTTCCAACTTGTTTTTGTAAGCATTCAGCATTGTCTCATAACAAGTGCCATTGTTGCCCATCTCTGCCTGCTTATTATTATGGCTTTACCAGCTGCTAAGGTGCCAACCAAGGCCTTCCTTATCGACTAGCAAGAACCTCTTATAATCCAGTCAAGCCTTTCTCCTTCATTAGCAGCCAGCTGCACTTTTCTTTAAAGAAAGCTTTACAAGACTCTGAAGTTCATCTCTGATTTTTTCATCTTTCCATCTCACTATCCAGATGCATTCATGTGCTTGCAACTCTGAATGTGTCTGTTTATAGAATCACAAATCGATATGAAGCCATGTAATCAAATACTTGTGCCAGGGTTTAGAAATCATTATTGCTTTGGCAATAATGGCAGCAGCGGCAACCACCACCACCACCACAACATTGACCTCTACAGGACAGGTCAATGACAGGCTAATTCTTTGGAACTTGGAGCATAAATGAAAGTTCTAGCCCTCAGTGGTGTGGCAGAAAGGTGGTTTTAAATGATGGCAGATGTTTGAGAAAAACAGGGATGAAGAGGCACTGAGAGAAAAATGGTGCTTTGAAACAATAGTAGAGGTTTGAGTAAAGGGAGGATGAAAAGAAAGTAAGAAAAAGTGGCCACTTTAATCAATGGCAAACGTTTGAATAAAGCAAGGATAGAGGAATACTGAGAGGGGATAGTGGTGATTAAAACTTTGGCAGATGTTTGAGCAAGTAGGAAGTGACACTGAAGTGGGGGAAGTGGCAGTTTAAAACAAGGTTTGAGTACAGCGAGAAGGGAGTTTAGAAAAGATCTATTCTGTTAGCTTTTTGGTGCTGGCTTCTGTGTTGCACCCATCTCTGATATTTTACTGTGGGCAGGTGGGGGCGGGGAGAGAAACTGCCATTTTCCTCTCAGTATACCTCCACCTCCACTTCGCTTTCGGTATTTCTACCTTTTTGCTGTTCTCAGACTTCTCCCTCTTCCATTCCCCAGCCTTCTCATGTGAGAGAGATAAAGGATGTGATGCCCTGGAATATTAAATAGTACCTTCACACAATGTATTTCACAATGTATTTTATTAACAAGCAAATACCCACAACATCCATCAAATGAGGGTGGAGCAGAAGGCACGGACAAAGAAAAACAAGGGCTGGGATTGGGAAGGTGGAACGTGAGCTTAGAAGTTACATGGAGTGCAAAGGGGAAGCTAAAGGAGATTAATGTGTGGGAAGTGGCAGGGGGTGGCAAGTGGATGGAGTAGGGGTGCATATCCTAATAATGCATAATTCTTTTACTTTCCTTAAAATCTTTACGTTATTTTTTTGCTGGAAAATATGGTTTTACTATCATTATATAGACTAAGTTTCAAGAGCTGCAAGCACTTCAGTCATGTCTAACTTACTCTTACCAGTCACAGTATCTGAGGTGGTGTGTCACTGCTTTGCCATCCTGCCTGCTGTGGTGGCACTGCTGCTTGTTGGGACTGGGTTCCAAATAATAAGCATACATTTTCCATAAATTGCCAACTTAGAAACATGAGTTAAAAATAAGAACTGACATCAACATAGTGATAAACCCACCTGAGAACCCGTTCTGCAACTCAGTGGGATCTATATGCATTTATAAAGTTCCTGGCCACCATTAAACCACCAAATTTCCCAGGAAGTCAGCACAAAGAGAATTGCATGGTGAATGCTTAGAATTTCAAGGCTCTTAAGCATTAATTTCAAAAGAATTGCACGCAGCCAACTTGTTAAATCATGCAACTCTTTGATAAAGTAAGTGGGGGTTCTGCCTATATAATGTGTGTTTCCTTTTCAACACAGCAACCGTTAAGTGCTTCATTTTTCTGCACCTGGCAACTGTTGTTAAAATTTCTGCATCAGGACTGTCAACATATATTTATGGAAAACAGTCTTCATTGTATTCTAGCCAGAGAATAATCTCCTTTTCTTTGGTGCCTTCATTCTTCTTGATACGCTGGTAGCGATGGTGGTGATGGCGACAAGTGAACATTTAAGCAGCTACAGTTTCACAGGTTCCTACTTACACTACAAAGCACACACAAAGGGGAGAGGGGAAGCCAGATATTCTTAGATGCTATGACTTTGTTCAGAAAAAAACAACCCTGTTATGTATTGGCTTTAAACCATGAATTTTTGATTTTGCTGTATTCTAAGAGCTCCATTGAGCCCAAAGTTAAGCACATCTAATTCAGACTAAACTCAGTGGCAAACATCAAGGCACATTCTTAGTTCTCCCCTGGGAATAAAGATACCATAAAGTGTTTAATTTTGGGTAGATGAGACCCCAGCTCTTATATTTACTGTGTGATTTCCCTAGAGTTCTTTTCCTAAAGTCGTCCCAAACATTTCTTTGGTTTATGTTTTCTCAGCTTTTACAATGGCTATACTTCAGCAATATTTGCTAAACAGTTAAAAAAAATAGGTGTGCCCTTACTTTGAACAGGTAGGACACATCTAGAGTACATACCTGTGCATACATCTTAAGACTCATGGAATAAAATAAGACCAAATTCAATGTAGACTTTCATAGGATGACACTGAATTTATTTAGCAACAAAAACCTTCTGCCTCCCAGCCCAATGCCCAGTCACTCAGAAGTCCAAATGAATTCAGTCTGACTCACTCCCAAGTAAATATGCCTAGAATTATGAATCTAGACAGCAAAGATAAAAAGAAAACAATAAAAATACAAATACTGTAAGGTAAAATCGATATAGAAACCAAATATTGTACTGATAAAATATAGAAACCAAATATTATACAAAAAAAACCCCCAAAACTAATGTACAGGGATCAGCAAAGAATATGTGGTGTAAAAATATTTTTCAGATACAATCAGTATAACTAGTTTACAATATCACAAACAATAGCACTTACAGAGGAGAAATCGAAATAAGAAATATAAAAATTATTTTCTGCATACAAGGAATGCAGATTTGGTTCTGTTCTGGAATGTTTGAAAAGCGAAAGTAGCACTTCCAAGTTTTACAATCTTCTTAATTGCTTTGCTGCCAGATTCTGTTTTTTTTTTATTAATTCCTTTCAAATTAATTAAGAATTGTTTGCCAAAAATTATTGATTACACAATTTTGTCTAGATGCATGCTGTTAAGAGGGAGCCAACGATATTCTAGCAATTCCTTTTGATGAAGTAATCAGGAAGCTTCTGGGGCCTGTTTCAGCTGCTGAGGGGCGTGCTGCAAATGCAAATTACTGCCAAATGAGATTCTTTCCAAATTCCAGCCAATTAAAATATATTTAAAGGGCAGCTGCTTAAAGGCAAAAACAATCCTTCCTCACACCCCCAAAACTGTTGCAAGAAACTTTCCAAGGCAAAAGTCCTCGAGTTTGTCAAGCAAGATCTTTAAAGTAATGCATAGCTGCTATTTATTTTGTCCAAACTGGTGGAATCTGTGAACGGCGCCTATCTGCAGTCAGAAGCTGAGATGACATGTTCAGCACCACCTTAAAAGAGACAAAGCAGGGAGTGTTTGTTCGGGTGTCAGTTTTCTCCTCTTGGCTCTTTAAACCATGTGTGTTTGGCTGCTTGCCCTCTGTGGAGCTGCATACAAATATTGACAGAACACAGTGGTATTTGTTAAGCTGGATCTTGGGAAGTGAATGATTAAAACTCTGAAGGAAGATCTGAAAACTTCAGAGCTTCCCTCCTCCCTCTCCTCAAGAATCTTTAACAGTGTTTAACAGAGTGAAAGTGAAAATGCTGAGCTTGGTTAAATGAAAGCCCTGACCTTCTTTTCCTCTGCCTTTGCCTTGCTGTAGGTAAGGACAAACTTCTTGAAATGTTTTCGTTCTTGCATGTTTTTTTAATCCCATTATGAATTAGTGGTTGTTTAATGTGTGGTAGTATTGAAAGGGGCTGGGAATGCTTTTGATTTAATTCTGTGATTTGGGCAAAAGTTATGAGACAATCTTTGTAAATAGACAGACTGTGTTAGCCAGTAACTATGCACCATCAAATGTTAATACTACTTTTCTCACAGTTCCATTACAGTAAGTGATAGGTGCATGAATCTCCTCAGACGTTTTAAAGACATACTTAGATCCAAATATCTGGGACACATGAAATTCACCTCAGAATTCCACCTAGTGGTGTTCAACTGAGAGTTCAAAGTTTGCTGCCTGGGTTGTACCTGCAAAACATTATTGTGTCCATCACATAGTTAATCACTGTCATACTGCTTTCTAGTGCCAATGAAAGGGTACTGAAAAACCTGTTTGACTTAAGGTTTTATTTTAACTTGAGAGACTCTTGAAACATTGGAATATTTCCCCCCCACTGTGTATACTTTGAAGAAATCACCGGATGACTGAAAAAGTGTATACTAAACATTGTCCTGAAATGGGCTTTTTGTAAGAACACAATTTATTTATTTATATCTAGAGAGAATGAAATAGACCTATGATGCAGTCAAAATTTTGATATCCATGAGGATTACCGGCTGCTTGTTGCTTCCAATTGCTGCATACTAGCACTCAAAACTGCAGAAGCCTGATGATTGCTTTCCATCTCAGTTGCTTATCACCAGTCTTTGGGGCTTCATCTTTTTTCAATGTAAGCAAAGCATCTTTCATGCCATGGGATCATGTTGCAATAGGAGGATTTTGGTTAAATATGCCTTGTTAATCTTTAATGTATAAGTAGCACTGAGCATTTGCCAAATGGAAACATTTAAGCAACACCTCATGTATCCATTGCCAAAATAAATGCTGGCAGGCTACAAAATAATATTTTTAAAAGAATTTTGCAACAAACTTCAACATGTGGGTTCAAATATTCCACGATCCTTTGATGCATCTTGGAAAACGTGCAAATGCAAGTTTGCCTATTAAAATCCTACAGTTGGGGGCTGGAAGTTTGCAAGCGTTCCTCTGATTGAATAGCACTTATTCATGAAGCAGGTCTAGTTGAGCTCAATGAAACAGCTTGTTTGAATCAGCACTACGCGTCATTAGAGTTAAGTAGAATTAGGCTCATAAGGAATGTTTATGGGCATATGATGTATATGTCTGATTAATATTGAAAGCTACCTTCACAGAGCAACATGTTAATAAACATAATCACATTTTGTGGAATGTCTTTTAAGAAAAGCAGAGATACACAGGGTGAGATGGGATTAGAAGCTGAAGTTTTTGGATTGCCTCTCTTTACTTAATACATTGGCCTTATCCGCAGTATTACCCTGCCATGGTATTTTATTTGTATCACAACTGCCAAGAAGCTCAGGGGGCTTTACATAGTTTCTCCCATTTTACAGTATCTACACAGTGATCTTGTGATTTAGTTATGGTGGTATTGACTGGCCTTAGTGAAACTCAGAAGTTGAAAAGCGTCTCTGTGGTCCAAGCAGATTGGTGTGGATTGCCTTTTTTCCAGCTGTGGCTGGTTTGCCTACAATGAATGTTTATGGCCAGGGGTAATCTAGCCACACTGCTCTATTATCTGGAAACCTCCTGTGTGGACTACGGTATGTGGGGCTGCCCTTGAAGAGGATTCATAAGCTTCAATTAGCACAGAAGGCAGCTGCCAGAATTTTAACCAGCAAGATTGGCTCACTAAATGAATTACTGTACATTGGCTGCCCAGTTCTTCTGAGCTAATGTAAAGGCACAGATGCTAACCTTGAAAGTGCTAAAAAGTACTCAAATAGATGAATATACCCTTTGGGCAAAAACAAGCCTGGCTATGCATTAAGATTTGCAGAGAAGGGTCTTCTTTGTGCCCCACTGTTAAGGAAAGTTCATTTTGTGGTGATATGGATGAAGCCGTCTCCTCAATGTTGCCTATTTGTGTCATGCCCTCCCACTAGAAACACAACAGGTACAGTGGTACCTTGGGTTAAGTACTTAATTCATTCCGGAGGTCTGTACTTAACCTGAAACTGTTCTTAACCTGAAGCACCACTTTAGCTAATGGGGCCTCCTGCTGCTACCGTGCAGCCAGAGCTTGATTTCTGTTCTCATCCTGAAGCAAAGTTCTTAACCTGAAGCACTATTTCTGGGTTAGCGGAGTCTGTAACCTGAAGCGTATGTAACCTGAAGCGTATGTAACCCGAGGTACCACTGTACTTCTTCATATGTAGTAGGAACATTAGAATATATAAGTAGGGCTATGTTGCACAATGCCGAAGAGTAACATTCTTTCTGAGCACCACAAATATTCAAGGGTAGTGCTGATATCTCCTTGACAATTCTTTACAAACTTAAAGGCCACTTTATAATGGGTGGACCAACTGAGGGGTCATCACCTCATTAACTGAAAACCTATTACCTTTCCAACATGGCCACGCAATAAGGCCACATCAAAGCACAAATAAATAGAGCTACTGTTCCAGAGGGATTTGTGAGGTATGCTAGAGAAAACCATAAGGAAGGTGAATGCCTCAAACACACTCATTTGTTCCAATACATTTGCTAGGCATACTCTTTATTGGGAGGCTGCTGAAAGACGTACACAAAACTAAATGCTTTTCTCCTGGGTTAGCAGTCCAAATCTGTCATTGATGGTTAGGGAAGAAATTTAGTAGACAGATGCAGTAAATATTTTTTTCTGAAAGCAGAAGCAGTTTGTTGCAGGGGTTAAAAAACCCAACCAAAGGGTATGACATTTGTAGGACATCGGGTGAGTTAATATGTAGCAACATTTACATTTCCTATTGCATTCTAGATTGATCACATGCACACACATTCACACAGCTACACATAGCAATTGTGAGGCATTAGGACAATGGTGGCCAATTTGCTTCTCCTTCTTTCTTTGTTTGATATGTGTGCCACAAATCAATTCAAACTGTGGCGTAGTGCCATCCTGTTGTGCTCTGCAGTGCATTAGCAAGGTTTTCTGGTATATTTAGATATGGGTTGACTAAAATGGCATGTTTTTCTTGTCTGCTGGGCTTGGAACAGCTAGCACAGGAGAGTCAGCCAGCCAAACTATGCTATAACCAGGCCTGTAGGTCATTGAGAGAGGGGGACACACAACTTTCGGTACCTGTGAAACCCATGCCTCCAGACAGGGCTCCTGTGCATTAGGAACAGTGATTATAAAATCAAAAGCAATGCTGATAGTTGAATGCATTCTGCTTCTCCTAGATTCGGTAGTGCAAAGCGCAAGAAGTGTTTGGTCAACAAACATACACATGCAAATTAAATAGTATCTGTAATTCTTCCTGAGGAAATAATGTGATCTGTCTTGGTATATAACTTGAACTTTGTAGTGTAACAGACAAGGGAACCTGTGACCTTCTATATATGGTTGAACTACAATGTCCATCAGGCCTGACCACTGGCTATGCTGGAATCCAGCAATGTCTAGAGAGCCACAGGTCCCCCATCCCTGTAGTACAGGGCAGACCTAAACATGCCTGATAATTTTCTAACATTTAAGTTTTGCACTTTTACAGTGCCAACTATAGATCCTTCCTACCTCTAAAAGATACACCTATCTGGCAAACAATTTAGGTTAGAACTGCAGCACAGCCTTAACTGGATGGTTGTTCCTGGACAAGGCTGAATGGGAGAAATAATCATAGTAAGCATATGTGAAGCATCCTGATTAACATCACAGAGTCCTTGGCACCAACCCTGGTCTCAAAATCCAGACTTTAATGGGAATTTTGCCCAAGCTGGGACTACAGGATCCACTTCTTGTAACAGCAAACAGATGTTCACTTACATTTTTTGGAGCTGATTTGGTGCCCCCCCCCCTTCTGCTCTATTTCCCTGCTCTCTGTACACTGTAGTGTTCCATTGGGCTTCTCAATATAGTCACTAGCATTTCATGCCTTTGGCATAGAAGTAAACACTAAGTTTTGGGAAGTTGTCTTGTTAAGACTTCATAAAACATTATTTTACAAACACTTTCACATTGACAGCAGGAATGGGACATACCCTGCAATCATAGTAGGTTATGAAAAAGCATTATGGAATCACCATGAAAGCTGTCAAAGTCCTATATATATATCCCACACTGCTAGCAATTGGGAAGACACTGTAAAGGTGCAAAAGTGTTAGGATAGGAAAGTTCTATTTGTCTTGGTAAACTGGACCAACACTCCATTTTTCGTGTTGTTGCAATGCAGTGTGACCAGTCTGAAACAACTGGCTCACATGTGCATTAGAATGTATGTACAAATGTTTAACTCGGTTATCTTTATTAGATAACCTTGATCAAACTACTCTTTTTTGGTCTCTCAACCAAGGCAGGACAAATGGCACCTAGAATTTTGTAGCTCTCAAGATGGATGGGGCTTAACTATCTTATTGTTCTTCCTAAACTACAGCTTTCTTACCTGAAGTGTAATTTACTGATAGTCTCTTAGAAACCACAAAGCTGTTTCTCCTAAAATGAGGAATCACCCCACCTCTCAAGTATAAAATCCAGCACTGTAGTCTGATGGACTGGAATTTAACTCTTCTTGCACAGCAGTAATTAACACTGATAAATGAGAGGGCACGTCCGTGAAAGACCTTGGCAAGCAAAGCACATTGCTGTGGTTTGCTAAATGCTACTCATGCTGCCTTAATGGAATTATTGCTTTCTAAAACATGAGTGCTTTTCCTTGTCAGAGGACCACAATCAGCTTCCAGAGCAAAGGAGTTCCTCCTCCCCTTCTTTTTCTGTGTGGTGTGAACCACTAAATATAAACAGAGTATCATGTTTAGAACTACTACTACTACTGTGGTAAGCCACATGAATTTTGTGTTTTGTCATTCTATCACATTGGATATTCAAGCCATATACAGTGGTACCTCGGGTTACAGACGCTTCAGGTTACAGACGCTTCAGGTTACAGACTCTGCTAAGCCAGAAATAGTACCTCGGGTTAAGAACTTTGCTTCAGGATGAGAACAGAAATCGTGCAGCGGCGGGGTGGCAGCAGCAGTGGGAGGCCCCTTTAGTTAAAATGGTACTTCAGGTTGAGAACGGATCTCCAAAACGAATTAAGTTCCTAACCCGAGGTACCACTGTACTTCATTATTTGAGGTTTGCTTGACGGTTACAGATTGGCTTGCTGCATTGGGGGAGTCTCCCACAGCAGCTGGGATGGTTCATGTAGAGAGGAGGGAAGGGGCAAGACTGTTCCGGTCACAATGAATCTAAGGTCCATTCCTTATCTGACTTTTATTGGATGAATACAATCAAAACAGCACCTAAGCCCCACTACTTTATGCCTTGACCAGCCATGAACTTCACATTGAGCTGGACAGAATGCTAGCTCCTAACCTGCTGCACAGTGCCTAACCATTATTCTTGAAGATTGTTGAGAAACTGCTGCTGGTACAGTTGGGTCAAGCTGTCTTATCGTTGAATGGGGCAGCAAAATGACACCATATATTACTCATTTTATTCTTATTCTTCTTGTTCTTTTTTAAATTAAATTTCTATACAGCCCTTGATCAGAGGATCACAGCAGCTGGCAGTAGCAGCAGCAAAAGAAAAAGGGAAAAAAGAAATGTAAAAAGCCCAACTGTCCTGCAAACAACAGTGGTGCCTGGTTGCTTTTCAGAAGATGTATGATAACCTGCTATCTATAGTTTGATCTTTTCTGGTCCAGTAAAAGGGCTCTTAACTTTTGTGATTGCAGAGCATGAGAAAGTATGAGCAGCAATTGCTGTTGATCTTAATGCAGATTCACTTTGAAGAGTTAGATTGCACTGCTGTGGACCTATGTTATGTACATATTACATTTTAAAGTGTCATCTCTGCATCCTCAAGCATAACTTGGAATGGTATAATTCCATCTCAAGTAGGTCCTTCTAAAATTCAGTAATGTAAAGGGAGAAGAGAATTCACTTTTGAACAGAATCCACTTGTTGGTCTCTGATTTAGACTCCATTAATGGTATATAAGGGACGCAGGTGGCGCTGTGGGTTAAAGCCTCAGCGCCTAGGACTTGCCGATCGAAAGGTCGGCGGTTTGAATCCCTGCGGCGGGGTGCGCTCCCGCTGCTCGGTCCCAGCGCCTGCCAACCTAGCAGTTCGAAAGCATCTCCGGGTGCAAGTAGATAAATAGGGACCGCTTACCAGCGGGAAGGTAAACGGCGTTTCCGTGTGCGGCTCTGGCTCACCAGAGCAGCGATGTCACGCTGGCCACGTGACCCGGAAGTGTCTCCGGACAGCGCTGGCCCCTGGCCTCTTGAGTGAGATGGGCGCACAACCCCAGAGTCTGTCAAGACTGGCCCGTATGGGCAGGGGTACCTTTACCTTTAATGGTATATAAACAATCATCCATAAACCTGTAATACTAGTCTGCATGCAAGCTAGCATATATGATTGAGGAGAGATTGAGATGAGCAACTCTTGTTTCCCAATCCTGCCTTAACTCTTTAGGTCAAATGTACCAAGTTACCGCAGCTTTAGTGGTGATACCCAATAGACAGTGCTGCCATAACCAAACATGGTTGATCCCACACCAACACTTGTGAACTATTATGAAAACTTATGGGTAGTCTTCCTTGCCTTTCCCAAAGCTGAAATAACAGCAGAACACTCTTACATAATAGTTTAAGAGGCAGCAAATGACATGTATTGCTTTATTGATTGTTACATGTTTGGTGAGACTAAAAAACCACTGGAAAACACAACACTACACTAGGAAAGTGCATGTAGGTCGGGTCTTGTTAAGAATCAATTCTACAAGTAGAGGGACAGATATGGCAGTAAGAAGAAAGGGTGGTGTGAATCTATGGCCCCATCCTTACTACACATTAGAGCAGTATCATACCACTTTATACAGCCATGGCTTCCCACAAAGAATCATGGGAAGTGTAAGTTGTTAAGGGTGCTGAGAGTTGTTAGGATCTGTGTAGATCTGTGAGGGGAATAGGGGTCTCCGAACTCTCAACCCCCATAGGAAGCCACAGTTCCCAGGATTCCTTGTGGGAACCCATGACTGCTTCAAATGAATAGTGCAGATGGGACCTACCATGTCTAGCTTGTCAAAAAGAATACTGACAAAAATGTTACTAGAAGAAATGTGAGAAAATTCTGCATCTTTTCCAGTCCTTTACAATCCTATGGCAAAAATAATGTCTGACCCTGTCTCTTTAGTGAGGTCAAGCGGCACAGGGTCTTTACCTCAACAGAAGATTCCCTGGATCATTTCCTGTACTATTTAATTCAACATGATGTGATTTTCTCTCTCCAGTGGATTCAGTGTCTCAGTAAGGCAATAAGACACAAACAAACCATACCTTGCGAAAATGCTTTGTGATTATTTGGCAAGGCATCTGCAGTATATGAGGGACTGCTATTAATAATAAAAGTATGTTGCTGAAAATAGAGCTGCAAGCTATAAGGGGAGGGGAAACCCAAAGGAATTACTGGGCCTTATTGCACCATATTTGGCTCTTCCAGCAAAGTAGTCGAATGTGCCAAATATGAGTAATTTTTAAACAAAGAAATCTATGCATGGATTCTGGATTCTAAAGGGGGAAACTAAGAAAATTGAAGTTGGCAATGAATGCACATTTGTGCAACTAATGGATTCTTTTCTTGTTTCTGGCCTCTCAGTTCATAAAGCTTCTGAGAGGCAGCAGAGGGGTGTTTTCAGCAGGCTGCCTTAGTGACTGGCCTCTTTTAGCATTAGGCTTATTAACAGGCCTCCACCTCTCAGATATTTCAGGGCATATATGGGTTTTCAGTAGCTGTCTTTCTAAAGGAAATGTGGGGAAACTGTATGGTACTTCAAATGTGTCCCTGGGAATTTGGTACCACACAGTAGAGAACCCTTGGCTGCCATCTTAGGGATAGGAAGAAAGAGTAAGTGGCCACTTACTCTTTCTTGCCATGGGATGAGAGAGAAGAGATGAGCACTCTGCCTTACAATTCTAATAGCCAATATCTATGGCTTTAAAGGAACTATTTATTTTCATAGTGGATTTTGGTCCACCAAGGTAAATAGATGAAGCTCACTTTTGGAATGCATTTTATCAGGTTTCCGGAGCTACTTTCTTCCTATTCAGCAGTAGAGATAGATTTGCAAATGGCTGTGGATGAACCTGGACAAAGCTTTGTGTTTGCATGTTCCCCTCTTCTCTTCAAGCATGACTGGATAGAGTTTAGTCTAACTTTAAAAAAATAACAATCACAGTTTAACACTATGTCTGGACTAGATACTGTATCTTGGGTTTAAAACAAACCCTGGTATGTTTCAGAACAAGCAGACTTCAAAGGCCCAGGGTTATGAAACTGGTTTGTTAAACTAACCATTGCTTGTTTGAAATCAGGGTCCCTAATTTGAATGGAATGCTAAATCATGATTGTGGGAAAGTGAACGAAAATGCTAGCAAAGGGAATTTAGGAGTACATGAGTCTGATACTTATTCGCTCAGGGTTGTTTGGGCTCAGCCACAAAGGGGTAAACCACCGTTTAGCATTGCGTGCAAACATGGCCAGAGAATTCAAGCCTGGAGGTTGTGAAACTAGTCTCTCTAACACTTGGAGACTATGCAGATTTAAATGGTATCTAAAGAATAATCCTGAAATGAGTTAGGTGGGAATAAACAGCTAACCAAATCTCACATAAAGGGGCCTGTACTGGAACTAGGCTCTTGTTTGTGAATTTACAGTCAAAAGATTCTTCTTTTTTTGCAATCCATTCTTGTTCTGCATCTTTTAAAGACTGATGAGCATAGCATTGTGTTGTTTTTTAAAACATTTGGAAGCAGTATAATCTTCTATCTCTGCACTGCCCCCTTATTTAGATTAAAATCTTTAAAGAGCATTTGATATGGTGACCTTTGGTTTACAAAATAGAGACTTTAGCAAGGAATGCTTATTGCACATTGGCTGCTGCTCTTTGGACCAGACTAAGGCTATCAAGATAAAAATGTTAGGACACAAAATCCTACAGAAATCTTAGGAGCAGGCAGAGCTGGTTCCAAACTCTGTTTTTTTTCTTAAAGGAATGGAAGGAAAACAATATACAGTATTCTGAAACAGTCACCCTGTGGCAAACATCCCACCACATATAACTTCTAGGCTTGCTATTTTCATACTTCTTTTTACATCGATTTGCATCATAGCTTACTTTGAGAATGATCACTGTTTCTATTTATTAATTCTTGCTTTGTGCTCCTAAACTGTTCAAAGAAACTGAAATCATGCATGCGCTAAGCACCTTGAAAGAGATTATTAATAATAGCAGAACACGTTTAAATTCAGATTATTTTTTTAAAAAAGTCAAATGGGATAGGAAAAGAAGGCAAAGAAGCATATTTCATTATTCTAGCAAGGCAGACTGAATTAACACAAATAAACAACTTTGTAAGATAAATGGACTCGTTCCTTTGGAACTTTCTTCACATATTGACCGTTGAGATTATGGCTCCTATCACATGATTAGAAACATGCTGTGCATTTTCTTTTTAATCTCTGAAGAGCCAAGATCACAACCCAAGCCCTGCTTGTGACATAGCATTGCTTGTGCAAGTAGTCTACTTGCATAAGTGGTGTAATTTACAGGTAATTCAATATCTAAACTAAACTTTGCCAACCTGGTGCCCTTCAGATGTTTTGGACTACAGCCCCAACAAGCCGCCTCCAACCATCATAGTCACCTGGAGAGCTTCATGTTGGCAAATGTTAATCTAAATTTGCTATTAGGCTGTTCTCTCTCTTTCACCAGTAAACAGGGTGGTGTGGCTGATTCTCATGTGACAAAATCACACTGGAGATGTGCTGCCTGATGGGACAGCAATGAGCCAAGCAGCTGTGGGCGAAAGGGTACGCTTCAGGTGTCAACTGCAAACAATTAAATCCCCTCCCCACAACCAGCATAGAGCAAAATGCCACCACTGTTTTAGATCTCATCCAATGCACTCTGCTTTTGCTTGTGTCATGGTTGTGTGTCCAATCTGTCTGCCTGGTAACAAGTAGGTGCACAGCTGAAAAAAGACCTCCCCCTAGTAGTCACCGCCCATCTGAAGCATAGCTGTCAACGTTTCCCTTTTTTTAAGGGAAATTCCCTTATTCCAAATAGGATTCCTCGCAAGAAAAGGGAAAAGTTGTCAGCTATGATCTGAAGGACCTTAGTAGAATCTTAACATCAGGCAGGTACATATGGAAGTAGGCACTCTGAGGTAAAAGCATCAGAAAATAGCCAAGCTATGGGAAGCCTATCATATCTTAAGGCTAGGTAGAAATTTTACAGTTAAATCAAGTATATTGAACTGGATTTAGAAATGAAATGGTAGCCACTTGGAGAACTGGTGAAATATGTTCCCAGTAGACTGCCTTGGTTAGAATCCTAGTAACCTCTTATTGAATCAGCTTCAGTTTCCAAATTGTATTCAAGGTAGGCACTATGCACAACACATTATAGTAGTCTAAATGGAAGGGTCCAGAGCATGGATCACAATAGTGTAGCTGTTCATAATTACAGTAATTATTTCTATATTATTATTATTATTATTATAGTAATTATTTCTACACTTGCATAAAGGTAAAGGTAAAGGTACCCCTGCCCGTACGGGCCAGTCTTGACAGACTCTGGGGTTGTGCGCCCATCTCACTCAAGAGGCCAGGGGCCAGCGCTGTCCGGAGACACTTCCGGGTCACGTGGCCAGCATGACAAAGCTGCATCTGGCGAGCCAGAGCCGCACACGGAAACGCCGTTTACCTTCCCGCTGGTAAGCGGTCCCTATTTATCTACTTGCACCCGGAGGTGCTTTCGAACTGCTAGGTTGGCAGGCGCTGGGACTGAGCAGCGGGAGCGCACCCCGCCGCAGGGGATTCGAACCGCCAACCTTTCGATCGGCAAGTCCTAGGTGCTGAGGCTTTAACCCACAGCGCCACCTGCGTCCCACTTGCATATATACATATAAATTAGAATATGGAAATTTTATTCAAATCAGTATCCTACTCTCACCTCTTTTTTGATGATGCATTTTCTCTTTTTTGGCGATATGTAAGTGGCCATGCTTGGATTTCTGTCACGTTCTAATTTCATTCATCATCTCAGAAGTGCTTGGTGTCCTTCAGTTTAGATGCAGATGGGGGAAGAAGGTCACAAATTTCAACAGGGAAAGTTTTCCCTTTCCCAAAAGAAACAGCAATTCCATAGTGTTCCAGAAATATTTGTTAGAGTAATACAAAATGTGAGAGTTGAAAGCATTCCATTACAGTAATACTGTAATGATATTAAAGAATTGGCTACTAGTCTCATGATTCATGAAACAATAATCAAAAGAAAAGTTTGTTTCAGTAACAAAAACTTGCTAGAAAGAAAGAAACTGGAATTCTATGAACAAAATAAATTCTGTTCTTCTCAGATAACGTGAAAACTGATGTCACTTCTAATTCTCTTGAGGGAAAAATGGCTACAGTTAGAAGTACATCAATGCAGCCATTTATTACCCAGACCAGTCTATAAAAAGACATTGTGTACAAGTTTTCACTTTCCATGCCAGAAATGCATTCCTGGAACATAACTGCAGTCTTTTTTTATTTAGTAATTTAGATAATAGTTTCTCCATGAACTTTCATAACATTTATTTACTACCCTAAAGGATTCAGTCGAGTTCTTGTGGAATCCTTTAGCATCCAGCATTTTCATTATATTATATAGGTTCATGAACCTTATGTGGAAAATAATCTTATTAGGCAGATTTACATGAATTTACAAGCTTTACGGAGAAGCACAGAGGAGAGAAGTATGTAGGATTATATCAAGGGGAAATGTGCTGGCTGGAACAATTGTGGGAACATGAGGAAGGGGAGGCAAAGGATGCAAACAATTATGAAATCTAATGGTGTTCATCCACCAGCAGAATGGACTTTCCTCTGGTGGTTTGGGGTTATGATTATGCTTCCAGAGCAGATTTTGGGCAGAGGCTTCCAGGGGGAGGAAAGGAATTGAAAAGAGCAGAAGTTCACTTGCATGATACTAAGTGTTGCCTGTTGAGTTATTGGGTCAAGTAGCATTTTGCCTGCATATTATTATCAATTTTAAAATCGGGAAAGGTTGGGAAATGAAGCTTCTCACATGCCAAATGAATAAAGTTCTTTATTTTGCATTTTATTTAACAACCTCTAGGTACCTGTGAGAAACAATTAAAATGTCGTCTGACATCTTCCCTAACTACTCCTGTATATAATAGCTTACCGGTATATATCTTATATATCCACAAATCTATCTGAATGAAAGATGTTCAGACTATTAGAGCTCCTTACCCAATTTTATTTTTAAAAATCCCATTGTTAGTTCTGGAAAGCAATTAAAAACAAACAAACAAGCAAACAAAAACCTTCAACCTCCCAGAGCCCTTTTACTTTCTTAATTAAAAAAAACCCTCCCCAGTTACTTTAATTTTCAATTTTAGCTCTATGTCACTAGTTTCTTACTTTGTTTTGTTTTGTGTTCAACACAGATAATTAATCCATAGATAAGTATCCATGATTTCTTTAATGATATAGCTAAATTATATAGTTTTCAGGCACAGTACCACACCCACACCTGGAAGTTGCTTGTATTTACATGTTTGTATCTTCTTCTTTTTTTATAATATTTTTTATTAGTTTTATGAAATACAGAAAAAAGAATAAAGAGCATATTATAGAAAAAGAAAGTTACAAATTTTCTTACTCTTTTTTCCAAATCTGTTGGACTTCCCCACGTCCTCCCAACTCTGCATTCTCTGTGATGCATAACGTCTGCAATTTGTTAACTTATTTCAATACTTATTATATCTTCTTTTTTATCATGTTACCCAATTTCAAATGTATTATAACCCAAATCATGTACATTTTCATTTTAACACAATAAAGTTGTTTCATTATTCTATCTCTGACTCCTTGTACCTTAATTTCCATTTCTTTAATTTAACATTACTGAAGCTAGAATTTCCTAAAAGGTGCGTTTTTTAACATTCATACAACTTATAATGTTTTTCCAAATAGTCTTTAAATTTTCTCCAATCCTCCTCGAATGTTTCTTCTCCCAAGTCTCGGATTCTGCCAGTCATTTCGGCCAGTTCCATATAGTCCATCAACTGCGTGTGCCATTCTACATGTTTGTATCTTCAACATTTTATTTTAAATATCAGATACTGTACTTCATTAATTTATTTAATCTTCTGTAAAGTAGATTAAAATTAATGTTTAAGAAGCTGGTTTCTCATAGAGGCCTTGTGTATTTTCAAAATCAACATGATATGATTAGTATTTATTTAGGCTGCTTTTCTGAGCAAATGCCCATCTAAAGCGGCTTGCAGGCAAAACAGATAAAAAACAGTACAGAGTTTAGAACCATACACAAATTTACTTTTAACACACAACTCAACAGTTGAACAGTGGTACCTCGGTTTAAGAACAGTCCGGTTTAAGAACGATTTGGTTTATAAACTCGGCAAAACCGGAAATAGTGTCTTGGTTTGAGAACTTCACCTCAGTCTAAGAATGGAATCCGACTGGTGGAAGGGCGCCGACGGTGGTAGGCCGCATTAGGGAAAGCGCGCCTTGGTTTAAGAACGGACTTCCGGAACAGATTAAGTTCGTAAACCAAGGTACCACTGTATCAAGTATCAGGTATCAAACTTCCTTTCGGTCACAGACCAGCATAAGATAAAACATGAATAAACTGAACACATAAGACTTAAATCAGGCAAGGAATAAAAAACTAGTAATTAGTAAGGGACAAACAGTTAAAAACTACTATAAGGGAGGGCACGTGAAGGAGCAGAGACCTTGCATTTGGGGCCTAGTTTGTGGCGCAAACCATCCTTTGGTAGCACAGAATCTAGCAACTGAGTATGTAACATATGGGTTTTCATCTTGAAGTAGCAGGAAGGTATAAAGTTGTTCTGTGCAACCTGGGAATTTATGTAATATAGGCAAGTTGAACCTAGCTGGTATATCTGTATAGTATTGGCAGTGAAAAAAGACACGTTTTGTTATTTCCAGTTGCCCAGAGCCACATGGGCCTTTCCTCCCCTCATACGGTATCTTCCTAAAGTTGCCTTCTTGGATGGCTAAAGGGAGGGCCTGGCAACAGACCAGAGTGAAAGTCCTTTGCTGTTTTGGAATTTCAAGGTTCATCATATATGGCATCTGGGAGTGAAGTGTCTTCTGGTTTCACTGATTAAAAATGTCAGGGACCTGGCTAGATCTTCTTGGCATTTTGTATCTTCTACACCCCGTTTGATGGTTTTGGGGGCTTGTTAAAACCCAAGTCAAGTAGGATCTGCGGGGTGAAGCCTAGAGTTGTTATTATGTTTATCACTGCACATTTCCATGTCGTTTAGAAATAATAATTAAGGGAGGAAGGCCATGCAGAAGGAGAGAGAGTCTCAGCCAATAATTTAGTGTGGTGATCCTTACAAACCCAGTTTCAAGACGTATGGTAGCATTGGAGATGTGTTTAAGCACTTGTAGGGCTGATCCTAAGAACTTAGATTGTACCAGTTCTAATGGTGTGCAGTTGGCAAAGGGGCCTAATTGGGCACCATATACAAGTTGTGCAATGAATTTGGCCTCAAAAAGTTTGAGGGCTGCAGGTATATATTGTCCGCCTTTAGTCCTGAGGTACCTGAGTATTGCATTTATGCACCTCTGGGCATTCCCTGCAACATAATCCCCATGGGCTTTTCTACTTCCTGAAGAGTGAAGGGTTATACCCAAATATTTGAAGCGGGTGACCTGCTCAATCTTATGGCCATTGATGTACCATGAGCAAGGTTTGGGCCTTTTGGCAATGATTTTGGTTTTCTGATAATTTAGTTTGCTCTCCTTGCAGAATACTGCTAATGTTTTCATGGCTCTTTTAAGGCCTATAGGAGTTCTTGCGAGGATTGCTGCGTCATCTGCATAAAGCAGCACAGGGATAGATATGCTTTTCTGCTAGTTTTGGAGGCTGTAAGTTCATGTTGTAGAAGAGAGGTACCATATCATTTATATAGAAATTGAATAAAAATGGGGCCAATATGCACCCTTGATTGATGCCTTTTTTGGTTTGGACTGCGCCCCATTGGCCAGATTGAACCCAACATCGAGGGACCTACCAATCGGGTGTTATGGCTGACTAATCTTACCCACCCACAACACAGGAGGTCAGTCTCCAGGTCTCACTGCAACACTTGACCTCTTTTAGGGAGGACACATTGCTGTAGGGTAACCATAGCAAAGGACTATTCACTTTACCGGCCTAAGGCATGGTACACCAGGAGAGCCAATGGAGCAGATCTGAAACTGCAGATTGAATGGTAAGAGTGCACATATATTCCAATTAATAGCTTTGGCCCAAACCATTTAGTGCTTTAAAGGAAAACCAGCAGTCTAAATTGTGCTTGGAAACACACTGGCAGCCAGTGCAGCATATATATTTGCATATGAACAAGGCCATACATACATTGTCTTCTAACTGTATTTACTCTTACTCCTTACTGCCCAAATACCTTCCTTCCTTCCTTCCTTCCTTCCTTCCTTCCTTCCTTCCTTCCTTCCCTTCATTTCCTCTGCTGCTAAAAACGTAGATTACGTTCCATAGGACAGAGATAAATGTATTTATTTAGAATGCAAGGGTTCAATCCAATCCAAATATCTTTATTGTACTAGCTATTGGCCACGACATGCAAGGTTTTGGAATCATTCCCACGAAGTCTGTCAAATCAGAACAGGGAAACTCTTTGTGAGATTCACGTCAGAAAATGGGGTTATTTGTATACTGTATTAAAAACGTATGTGCTGCAGAGAAGCTGACTGTGCCATGTTATTACAGTGAAAAAGATGTCCCGCAATATATTCAGCATACTTCAGTATCACCATAAATAAGAAACAATATTTGTGGTGACCATCAAGCGATTAAAAGAAAATAAAAGAATGGATTTGAGTACTGTAGTTAACATTAGATTCAATCGGATAGTTGCAGGAAGTTCTGATTTTCTCTCCCCAAATTAATGCTGGCTGGCTATGAGTAATATCAATAATTCATCACCCGAGTTCATTTCGATATGATCTGTTGATGCACACCACCAGAGCACATGGCAGTAATATGAGCATTTAGGTGATTTACAGATCTACAAAATAGCAAATAATCAGAAATTTCTTCAAGTGACAGCCTGCAAGGGCTTTTGAACATCTGAAATGAGGATGTGCAGCGAGATCAGTATATTATAAATCACGTTCGTCTTTTTTTAGTACTCTTTGGTGGTCCCAGGGTAGAAGTGCATGCACTTAGACCATCTACTTCCAACACTGTTTCCAGTGCCTAAGTGACAGATTATGTTTTATATAATGGTGCTCTTTCTATATCCTTATTAACTCTTTAGTCCCTCAAGGCAAATTATATTCACTGGTGTACATCATGGATACAGGCACTATGTGTCTGCAAATATTTATTTATTTATTTATTTCAGTGTCTGTTAATCCTGATTGTTGTGGTCTTGAATGTGAATCATTTAATAAAGCAAACCCTGCAATGGCAACCCATTCTATTGCTTTGTAATAGAGATGCATCTTCATTTCTTTATATGCTGCACTTCCTACATATAGCGGTCTCTCCAACTCTGTCCTGTCTGTCCACTCTAGGCTGCTCCGTAGAGTCCCTAAGTATATGGAGAGGGCTTACGTGCATGTGATTGTTGCTAAGAGGTGGGAAAAACCTCTAGATAGGCCCAATTTGTCTGCAGACAAATTCCTCCCAGGCCCTGAATATGGCAACCAGTTAATTCCACAGCAAGGTTGTGCTAGAACACTGCCTGCTTACCTGAGGCAGGGCCAAAAGATATAGGGTGGGTGGGATGTCCGTTGCCGACTAACTGCCCACTCACAGCACTACCGGAATATTGTGCTATGGGGGAAGGTCTAAGTGAAGACTGTTGTGTATTGAGTCAAAGGATTTTATATCTGTATTATTATTGTCTGTATTTGCATTAGGGTAAAGTAACTGCCTTTTGGTTCCAGAGGGTACAGCTACTATTGGTTAATTTAAGCTGCTGTATTTGGATCCTCTGTCTTATTGGTTTCCTCCAAAAGGCAGGACTGTGATTGCATGATATTGTTCCCTCCAAAATGTATCCTTTCTAGCTAGTTCCCTGTCCCTATAAATGTAGCTCTCCCCTCCTCAGGTCTTAGTCTTGTTTGCTTTAATAAAGAAGTGTTACTAGAGAACTGTCTCCAGCATATTATGTCAAGAGAGCTGAAATCACAAACCCCACGTCACAACAAAGACTAGCTCCCCTAAGTCCACCTCCAAAACCACGCCCACTGGAATGGCCACAATTGGCCAATTTGAAGTGCAGTTTTTGTCAGGACAACTCAGAAGACCCTGTGACTGGCCAAGGCTGTTAGTGCCACCATTGGTCACTTGGATTAGGACTTCTGCCCCCCTGGTTCCCCAATGAATTTATATAGAGTGTTTGTTTTCCTACTGCTGTGGTTTTAGGCTTTTTTTTTAGTTTAAGTTTTATTGTACTGAATGTGTGGCTACTCTGTAAATTTCTGTGGGTATTCTGCGATAGAAAAGTAATATGATAAATACTGTACTAAACATAATAATTTAAATGGAGGTGAGAGCATCCTGTAGAGGTGATTTCACTTGGTACTCGTTTAGAACCTTTTTTTATAAAGTGTTATGCAGTGCAATGCTATACATGGTTACTTGGAGCTATCTCCCACTCAATTCAATGGGGCTTTTTATCTAGTAAGTATGCTTAGCACGGTGCTAGCCATTCCTTGAGAATGGCACTCTGTGTATTATGTAGGCATTTCTTCATATAGTTGTACAAAAAGGGGGTAACTCAGATAATAATTTTGTTTATGGTTTTGCCTTGGAGGGGGAAAAAACAGGGTTCTTGTGTATTCTGCAATGTGTCATGACTAAAATGTTTGTCTGCCTTTTGCTAGAGGTGGAGAGTGTTTTTGTCTGAGACACAGCTGCACGATATGGATTAGCCCTAAACAGGACCCAACTTGTATTTGTGGTCTCTGGTCTTGCTTAAGAACACTTTTGCAAATATTTCACGCAGGAGGCCTTATTTCACTAGGGCGTGGATTCTTTGGCCAGAACTGATGTAGCCTAATCATTATATCTTCCACACACGAAAGGACTTATGCAGTGTCTTGAAACCTGATGAGGAACTTGTGGTAAAAGCCAAGAATGTTGCATCCACAGGTGGGCATTCTATAAGAAGAATCTCAAATTGCCATCATGAATTTATATATGCAATAGTGAACACATTGTTCAGTTTGATCAAAAACTTTTTTATGTTCTTGACATGTGTGGAGAACGTGCCTTGTGCTTTCATAGTATGCTTTTCCTTAAGTAAACTTTTTTATCAGCTGGCTAGGCAAGAGATATGCCTTTCTGAGGACATCTAGGGACATGAATAACTGAACTAGTAAGCTATAGACAAATCCGGTCGATCACATAGAGTTATAGACTGAATTCTCTAAAGCAGCAAAATTCAAGACTACAAATCAAACAGACTTATTTCTTGACAGTACAAGATAATTGAGAGGCCTTAGATTAGGTATGCCCCAGGATGTGTATAATAACATATGAGCCTTTCTGGATCAGGCCAATGGCCTATCTAGTCCAACATCCTGTTCTCACAGTGGCTGACCAGATGTCTGTGGGAAACCTGAAAGATAGACAGGAGCAGCATTATTATTATTATTAACCACCCTGTACCCCAAGGTGGTTCACAGAATAAAATCAAAATATAAAACCACAAAATGCGTAATAAAAATAAAAACAACAACCACCCAATAACACCCCCACCCCCAAACCCCCACATTTTAAAAGGGCATAGGATGTTAATCAAATCAAACAAAGGCCTAGTTAAAAAAGAACATTTTTGCATGGTATAATAAAGGCGAACTTCCCTGGGGAGAGCATTCCACAGATGGGGAGCCACTGCAGAGAAGGCCCATTCTCATGTTGCCACCCTCCGGACCTCTTGAGGAGGAGGCACACGAAGAAGGGCCTCAGAAGATGATCTCAGGGTCTGGGTAGGCCCATATGGAAAGAGGCAGTCCGTGAGGTATTGTGATCCTCAGACATTTAAGGCTTTATAGGTCAAAACCAACACTTTGAATTGGGCCTGGAAACTAATTGGTGGCCAGTGCAGTCGGACCAGGATCAGTGCAATATGCTCATACTGTTTTGCTCTGGTGAACAACCTGGCAGCTGAATTCTGCACTAGCTGAAGTTTCTGAACTGTCTTCAGAGGCAGCCTTATGTATAACACATTGCAGTAATCTAACCTTGAGGTTACCAGAGCATAGACAACAGTAGATAGGCTATCCTTGTCCCGATAGGGGCGTAGTTGGGCCACCAGCCGAAGCTGATGGAAGGCACTCCAGGCCACCTGAGCCTTGAGTGACAGCAAAGGATCCAGGAGTACCCCCAAGCTACAGACCTGCTCCTTCAGAGGAAGTGTAACCCCATCAAGAGCAGGCAATCTCCTACCCATGTGTCTAGGGAACCACCCACTAACAGTGCCTCAGTCTTATTGGGACTGAGTTTCAGTTTGTTGGTTCTCATCCAGTCCATTACTGAGGCAAGAAACTGGTCCAGCACTTCCACTGCCTGACCTGCAGATGCAAAGGAGAAACAGAGCTGTGTGTCATCAGCATACTGCTGACAACGTACTCCAAACCTCTGGATAACCCCACCCAGCGGTTTCATGTAGATGAACCCCACATTGAAGGTTTCATGGGCCTGAAAAGCACTCCCCAAGCAACACCCTTTGGGAACAACCATCTAAGTAGGACTGGAACCACTGCAAAGTGGTGCCACCCACCTCTAGTTCGGAAAGTCGCTCCAGAAGGATACCATGGCCAATGGTATTGAAAGCCACTGAGAGGTTGAGGATAATTAATAGGGACATGTTTCCCTTCTCTCTCTCTCTCGACAGAGATCATCATACAGATAGACCAAAGCAGTTTCTATGCCAAAACCAGGCATAACAGCATTCTCCCCACTTGCAGTTCCCAGCATGATTCCTCTGACTGTGGAGGTAGAACACAGCCTTCATGGTTGGTAGCCACTGGTGAGCAATACAAGGTTTGTTATTTCAGTGCCTTTGTCTTGAGTAAATCTCCAAGGGCAGAGGTTGCTTTCCACAGTAACGTATACTAAAAATGTATAGGAGCATATAGTAAATCAGAAGTGACAATGTCACTGTGCTCAGAGTTTCTTTACTCCCACAAATGTCAGTCATGGAATGAAAATGATGACTGTCAGGGGCAATGGCATAATGATGGCAACTAACGGTAAGGCAGAGTTAAACAAATCAAGGCTTCCTGGGAATGAGCAAGTATGCTGCTCACATCATGTCTGTCTCCTCCATTTGCTGTGCTGGGAAGAAACAAACCAAAGTTTTTGGGAGGAAACAATCCTTAGTGCTTTTGTGTGAATCAGTCCTCGTGAATTCTTTCTCTCCAAACAAGCCATGAGGATAAGCCAAGAACAGACCATGTTTCAGGATGCATACTGGTGCCAAGTCCCTTTTCTGAAAAGTCTTCCAGTAGGTCTTTGAGGTCCCAGAACAGCACCACTATCAGAAATTATTCTGCTGGTGTATCTGTGGGTCTCATCTGCATTACTTAACCACTGTGTGTGAATTTGATAAGCTATTTTAAGGGTGTTAAGGAGACCTAATCTACCTTGTGATATTAAAATTTCAGCATGTGCATTTGCGTGAAAACAGACACACACACACTTCATCATAGCCAGAGTTCACTTCCTTTTCAATCATCCACTTACTGTGCAAAATCACTTTCCTGCTGCTTATACCTCTTGACAGTTGGGTGTGTGAAAGTACATCTGTCAGAGCATTGTATAGTCAAAGGTTGGCTCATCTGATAACAGTTCCTATTACTAGATATGTCAGCTTCTATTGGGTACCCACAGCTATTTATTAGGCCTATGTAAAATGTATTTCCACCACCACCACCTCCACCTCCCCCAAATCCAAGTAAGTGTTGTGGTCTTTTTAAGTTTATCCTTTTTGACAGATAAAAGCTGAACAAGGATGTCTACACCTAAAATAAGGTTGTTATTGCCTCAAGGGAAATATTGGATGCATGAGAACGTTTTTGCTAATTGTAGAACAGAGAGGCCCTTTATTTTGGCAGGGAAAAGTTGCAGGCTGCTTATGGCACATGCATATACTTGCAATGCAATTACATTTAGGGTTTGATCTAGCATTGCTAGTGTATGGTGTCTATATTTCCCCCTTAATATATTTCTTTGGTGTTCTGTGTAATACGTGCTAGATAGAAGGAATTAGCTTAATACAAACAGTTCTTAGTAACCAGATACAGCATTGGAGTCATCCAACATTTGAAATAAATCAAAAAATTGCTTTTTGTATAATTACCATGTCAATAACTTTAGATTATTTAAAATGGCAATCTTTCACCTCACCAATCATAAGGCATGTTAGAGGGCTTTTAAAAAGCAAAATACTTCAAATTATTATTTTGTTTACTATGTATCTTGCTATCTATTATTTGTCAAATGAGTCTCAAATCGTTCAGTGTATTTGCTCTTTACAACTTTTTATTTATTAATTAAAAATTCCCTTCATGTCAGTATTTAAAATGTAGTGATGCAATTACAAATTTTAGATATTGTACCTTTTGGGATTTGAGGGGATTTTTTACACATCAAAAATTATTTTATTAGATGAAATGCTTCTATTTCATTAGAAGAATTAATTAATTAGATGGGGTCTTCTAATAGTCTAGTATTAGATAGCTGTATTTCAAGGCAAGCACCAAGTTTGAAGGTTGCCTCTCAGTGGTGTCTGGTGTCCATTAGGGCTGGTAGGTTGGGAGATTGGGAGACTGATGGTAGGAGGACCCAAAGTGAATGATAGGCAGAGCCAACTAATTCTAGTTTTATCTCTGTCCTTCTCCCTGCTGAGTTCTAAAATGACAACACTTGGACTAAGGAGAAAGCTGACAGACAATACCACTCCGTTGACAAATAGAATGTAAGAGTTGTTGTTTATTTATATCCCACCCTTCTTCCCTAAGGAGCCCACAGGGGCAGACACAGTAATGAAAAACATTTTTAAAAATCTAAAGTTTGAAAACTTTCTAAACATAGTTAAAACATTATCCCACCCAGCAAAACATACTGTTCCTTCCTCTGTAGTAGATTTCTACTTATGACTAGTATGGCAGCAGCCTAAAGGTAAAGGGACCCCTGACCATTAGATCCAGTCGCGACCGACTCGGGGGTTGGTGGCACTCATCTCGCTCTATAGGCCGAGGGAGCCGGTATGGCTTCCAGGTCATGTTGCCAGCATGACTAATCCGCTTTTGGCGAACCAGAGCAGCGCACGGAAACGCCGTTTACCTTCCCGCCAGAGCAGCACCTATTTATCTACTTGCACTTTGATATGCTTTCGAACTGCTAGGTTGGCAGGAGCAGGGACTGAGCAACGGGAGCTCACTCCCTCTCAGGGATTCAAACCGCCGACCTTCTGATCGGCAAGTCCTAGGCTCTGTGGTTTAACCCACAGCCTAGTGAGTATTAACTACTCAGTGTGTACTTTCAAATTACCTTGATGTAAATTGGGTTTGGAACCCAATTTCAAAATGAAAACGGATGGCTTCCTGTATTTTACCACAATTACGCAATGTAACAATGATCTGTTTTTGCATAATGACATGTTTTTGTGCATGGAAGCGGCAACAATCAGCTGTTTGTCAGCATTTGCAAAGTGCTATGCACGGGGCTTTGCAAGTGCCACCAATTAGCTGGTTGGTGGTGCCTGTGACTCTGCCTGTCAGCCCATCCATCTCTTTACCTGACCCACAGGTAGGACAGGTAGGCATGGCTTGGCCCAAACAGCCTCACAGCTCAAATGGGATATCTAAATAGACAATGGGAACATTCTAACACAGAGATGGATGGGGAGCCTGTAGTCCTCTAGATGTTGTTGGACTACAGCTTGCATCTCTGCTCGCTTGCCGCCCCCCCCCCAACCATGTTGACAGAAGCTGAAAGGAGTCTAACAACATTTGAAAGGTCACAGGTTCTCCATCCCTGTTCTAAGTCATAAGGGCTTTAGACTAAATTTAGAAAGCTCCCCTAACCCCCAAATTAGGAAGATCTTGAAACTACATCATTTTAAAAACAGCTTCTCATTGCAATATATATATATATATATATATTTGCTTTCGTAGATTTTCACGGGTACAGGAATGCAGGTTTTGGTGTCCTCGGGTGTCTTCCCGTGTAAAAGTTGGGGTGTCTAGGCGACGTTTCGACGAGGTCTCACTCGTCATCTTCAGGCTGGTGCTTTCGGCTTCTTGTTACTGGAACAGAGCGGGATCTCAATGTTTGAGTTCCTATAAATACTGTAGAGGGGGTGTGGTGTCTAGCCTCCAATGTTCTGGGCAGAGAGGAAGTTCCCAGGCTAGTGTGCCTTTTCTTCTTTTGTTCCTTAATTACTTGAGAGATACCTTGAGTGATTTCTTGAGTGATATCCTGAGTACCACTTAGGTGGGTCATTAGGTGTGGATTAGTTGCTAAAGTCTTTGTGTCTTGACCTCTTGAACTTTGTGAAGAGTTTTCCTGAGAAGATGGCTGTATTGCACTTAGTTGTGCTTTGGCTTGGCTTCGTGTATAGGGGCGAGCTGTGGTTTTGTGGCTTGTGTCAGCCAGATCTGTGTAGGGATTGCAGGGGGGTGCAGCATCCGGAGGTGCCACCATGGATTGGCTACTGGATGGTGTCAGTAATTCATCTGTGGAGAGGGTCTGGGTTTGGGTCTGGTGTGGTTGATTGGTGTTGGCGTTCTGTGTGCCTCTGGATCTGGTGTCAGTTTTTGTGGGGAGGGCTAATTTCCAGATGTCTGGCAAGCGGGATGTGTCGTCACGCTTGTTCATGTTGTGAGGGTGTTTCTCTATCTCGATGGCTTCCATGATTATTCTCTTGTGGTGATGTTCCGTGTTAAAGAGCAATTTGGAATCTGCAAAATTAATTTCGTGTCCTGTTTCTTTCATGTGTTGGAAAAGAGAGGAAGTTTTTTCTTCTTTTTTGACGGCATTCTTGTGTTCTGCGATACGTGCATTTATTCGTCTGTTTGTTTGTCCAATGTACGTGGCTGGGCAGACTTTGCAGGGTATTTCATAGATCCCTTGGTTTTCCAACTGGATTTTATCCTTGGGGTTTCTGAGGATATTGGCTATTTTTTGGTTGGTGCAAAAGGCTGTTTTGATATTGTGTTTATGGAGGATTTTGCTAATTTTATCTGTAGTGCCCTTGATATAAGGAAGGAGGGCCATGCCATTGTTTTCTTCTGTGTCTTGGTTTTTGGGGGGTGTTTCCTTTTGGATTAGCTTCGTAATCCTGTTTTGCTGGTATCCATTGGCAATTAACACATTTGAGAGATTCTGTAACTCAGTTGTCAAGTGGTCTTTGTCAGCCAGGCGTTTGGTTCTGGAGATGAGAGTCTTGGCTACGGAGTTTATTTGTGCAGGGTGGTGGTGTGATTGTGCATGTAAGTAGCGGTTGGTGTGTGTTTTTTTCTGGTAGATAGTGTGTCCTAGGGAGCCATCAGGTTTTTTGTAGATTAGGACGTCAAGGAAGGGAAGTTGGTTGTTGGCTTCTATTTCCATAGTGAATTGTATTTTGGGGTGTAAGTTGTTGAGATGTGTGAGGAATGACCCTAATGACCCACCTAAGTGGTACTCAGGATATCACTCAAGAAATCACTCAAGGTATCTCTCAAGTAATTAAGGAACAAAAGAAGAAAAGGCACACTAGCCTGGGAACTTCCTCTCTGCCCAGAACATTGGAGGCTAGACACCACACCCCCTCTACAGTATTTATAGGAACTCAAACATTGAGATCCCGCTCTGTTCCAGTAACAAGAAGCCGAAAGCACCAGCCTGAAGATGACGAGTGAGACCTCGTCGAAACGTCGCCTAGACACCCCAACTTTTACACGGGAAGACACCCGAGGACACCAAAACCTGCATTCCTGTACCCGTGAAAATCTACGAAAGCATATATATATATATATATATATATATATATTCTACCTTGAGAATGCAAAGGTATGTAGGCATCATTCACCCAAAGGGTAAGTCAAGTTTATGCTAATGCACAATATTTTTATGTTAGGCTACCTAAAATAGAGGCACCTGCTTAATGCATGAGTGACTCACATCCTCCATATTTTGCTTAGTTGATGTTACATTTTAAAGAGACAGTTATATTCATATTAGGTCATTAAATGAACTAATTACCATCACATTTTCTGGCTGCTGTACTCTTACTTTGAAACCCTTTGAGTGGCAGTCTGGTTTTATCTCTTTAAAGCAGAAGTAAGTATTTGGGCATTTATATATCCTCAGGTTCCATAACAGACGTGACAAAGTTTATTTGTTTGTATAGCTAGATACCATTTATATATATAAATCCATATCTCTTGGCAACTAGATTCATGAGATATACCCCCGGGATACAAATAAAAGCCTTAGCTTTCTTGTGTCTAGCTGCAGCTAATTCACTTCTAGTACAAAAATATCCTGGGAATTAATAATTCATATCATAGGTACTCTGAAATTATATCATTGTGAAGCAGAGTCTCTCCACTGGCTGTCCCTACCATTATTGCTGCATGTATCATGGTCCAAGAGATAATGAAAAGACTACATAATGGTTAGAATCTTCATAACATTAGCTTTTGAGCCAGTGCTCAAATTAGTAGCACTTGCCAGTATGCTATTTCTCACTCTGTTTTGCCCTAGGTCTCTTTGGCCGTGGTTGGAGATGGCATTAGCTCTTTTTTCAGTTACGAAAAAACTATAATCCTTTCTGTGGAGAGATCATAACATTAGGGTGCAGGTTTTGACTCCATATCCAGTCAGATCTTATATAAGAAAATCTTCATTTGGCTATACACAGTAAGAGTTTTTTTATTTCCAAACAACTTTTTCATACTTCCAGCATAAGGAGAAGCAAGTCTCCAAAATAAGAATCATTTAAACAGCTCTCTCTCTTTAAAATCTAACTGCACCCATATAGGAAATCACATTTAAAATTTCAGGAAGTTTTTGAATCAATTTGTAAAAGTGGCATGGAAAAGATAGGGCTGCTTCTTAGAGAAAGAAAAGGTCAGTCAAAAGGTCTGTAGTGTACATTCAGGAGCAGACTACAGTGGTTTCTAAGGGAGCTCCTTGGATTGTGGATCCAATAATTTTAGGGGTTGCCCTGGTCATGTACAAGAAATTGGATGCAGCATTTCCAGTGCACTCACTGGAAAGCCAGCTAAACCATGGTTTGGATGTTAAGTGGAGTTGCCTTGTAATAGAGAAGGCCACATGCATTTCTTTCAGGAGTGGTTTAGAAGATAAACCATGCTGAAGTCCATAGCCTGATTTGCTTTTTTAGGAAGAAGTAAGAAGGATTTCCTCCCCAAATGAGAATTGTCTGCTTTTATGTTGGTATTTGTTGTTTTGGTTTTTTGCCTTCCTAGCTAATAAATGGTTTTGACAACTTGCTTAATAGACATCTGGATTGTTTGTTTAGCCTATTTTTTGAATCATTGAAGAAATTTCAGCATGAGGAAACTTGTTGACTCTTGTTTGCTGCGAGGTAATTTATTTCTTCTTGTGCACTGTTTTGTCACTGAGGCTAAAGCTATAGAAGCAGGAACTTTACAATATTCATATGTGTAACATTCAGTTTTGGGCAAGAAGGTTGGTCTAGATTTATAGGGGACCTAATACTGGGCTAGGAACTGTTTTAATATATGATCTTCTATGTGAAATGAGTACATTATCTCCAGATATAATGAGTCTTCCACTGCAGAAGATGAGACACAAGAGGATGAGCAAACCAATAGTCCCAAATTATGTTTTCTGAGAGTTGATGAAATTGACCTGAGGCTTGCAGAGTAAGTACACAGCATTTCAAAACTGAGCTTAGCCAGAGGGATTACAAACAGAAATGAGGAAATGGAAGCAGGTCTCCCTGTGTCTTAATGATAGCTTTCAGAGGAGACTACAAGCAGGGAGTGTACATCAGAAGAATGTGTCAGAGAATAACAAATATTGGCAAATGATCAAATATATTATGTTAGAGTGATCACAGGAAGATGAAGAGTCCAACTAGTGCAGCATTCTGTTTCAAAGAATGCACAGCTAGATCCAAAAATACAGTATGAAGGCTACAGCCCTCTCAATTCTCCCCCCCCCCCCCACCAGCAGCTGGTGTTTATAAAGGTATATTGTCTTTGACCATGGAATTTCCATTTAGTCATAATGACTAATATTGAATCATTACATTGTTCTTTGAATGAAATATATTGAGATATTACTAGGTTTGAATGGAAGGAAAAGCCTCTAATATTATTGCAGCAGAACGGTTTAAGAAAGACAGGGTTGATATCATCCTTTTCTCCTCTTTGCTCCCCACCCCCACCTACTCTTTCAGGTTGTATGTGATTGTTCCATATATTGTTAACAATATTATCATGCTTTACACCCACATCCGCCCACCCCTCACACCAAGCTCTTAAAATACACTGCTTTTATGCAAGTTAACATGAATAGATGTAAGGGTTTGCCTTTAAACTCTGCTGAGCAATCCACACCTACAGCCAGCTGCAACATTTTGTACTCTGTTCCTGGAATCTGAAAAGCTCCCCTTTCGTGCATCAACTCTCCTCACACCCCACCCACACCCTCACTTTAAATATATATCCTAGGCAAGCTTAGGTGGTAAACTGACCCCTTTAAGCTCACCTAATATGTAGGGGGAAAAGAATAGCTTGAACAGCTGAGAGCGAGAGTCCTGCTAATTTAGAAAAAAAAATATTGTGACTAATATAACAAAGACTTTGCTGCTTGTTTTGAATTGAAGGTTTCTTTTGATGCTTCTAATCTCACTGAAGTCTTTATCACATGGTTTGAAACTGTACCTCAGAGCTCAGATTTTCAAGAAAAGTTGCAAAGGCATTTGGTAGATAAGTAGTACTCTGTGCTATGAATTTTATTTATATCAGTCTACAAAGGGTTTCTCCTTTGTAAAGTTCAGGGAGAAATGTTCACAGGCTCCAGAAGAGAAAACAATCTGGACAAAAGAACATAAAAAGATGCATCTTCTTTTCTCTACCCATGGGCAAAAAAGAAATATTGTGCCTTTGCAAAAATGTAACAGAAGATGTTGTCTCTTATTCTATGCTACCTTTATCTAAGCCACTGCACCAATTATCTACTTAATATAGACCCAGGTGTGCTTTCCCTATGTGATGAAGGTTTTTGAGCTGGAAGTTGTAGAACAGCAATTTAACACATGCTTAGATCAGGCATAGGCAAACTCGGCCCTCCATATGTTTTTTGGACTACAACTTCCATCATCCCTAGCTAACAGGACCAGTGGTCAGGGATGATGGGAGTTGCAGTCCCAAAACATCTGGAGGGCCGAGTTTGCCTGTGCCTGGCTTAGATCCTACTACTGACCAGGTCTTTATGTGGTAGCGATAATAAAGCTAAGAGTTTTAATTAAGGATAGTTTTAGAATCCGCTTCAGTCAGATCCTGCCTAAATATTATGGGTCTAAATTCCAGCATAATTTCTAGAACTGGGCGTGCATGCATTGGACATGGAGGGTTCATGGAACCTGGGTGCCGGCTCACCCCTGACCAAGCATGGCTGCGCTGCACATCTGCCTGCTTGTGCAGGGAGGAGCCCATCTGGCTGATGCATGCCTTGGCAGGCGGATCCCGCCTGCCTCCCCCATGCTGACCAGGTGGCCATTCAACAAGGAGGGTGGAGATACGACAGCGAGGCCAGGCTGGGCTCTGGGACCCAAAGACCACCAGGGGCAGACAGGGCAGGATGGGGATCCTTTTATGGAGACTCTTGGCTCATGCCCCCTAAAAATTGTGCTCCTGGGGCTACACCACTCTATTCCCCCAAACACTATGTCCCTGGTTGTTCCAACACATTTTAGACCCCATTGGTCCCTGAATTTCCCTGAAGAACCAGAATGGTCTGAAACACATTGGATCAACAAGACTTTTTCTTTCTGCCACTTTTTTGTTTGTTTGTTTCCAGTTATGTTTTGAGGTGTTCCCATTTTTGTTGGACCTACTATGGGATTTGATACCCTGAATATGGTTTGGTAATTTGTGTGAAATGTAGCAGGCTTCACTGGACACCTCTAAAGTGCTTATTAAGACCAATGGGTCTTAGGATAAAATTGCCGACAGTAGAGAAGAAATAGTGTTCCATCATAAATAGGGGTGACTGATTAGGATTTTGCTTTTAAACAAAACAAAACAAAACAAAGATGTCAAAGGAATCCCAAGACCTGGAAAATAAGAGAACTCTTTCTTCTTCCAAATGGAAAAGGGCAGAGGTAGAAAATGTCACCATCTCTATTTCCTTGGTTAAATCTAGGCAAAATACTGCCCCTTTCCTTATTGTTTACTGATGTGATGCACGTTGCCAGATCGCTCACAGCCTGCTGCATATCACCTCCTCTGTTCTGTATATGCAGAAGGGTACCAGAGATAAAACTGTCAGAATAAAATAAATTCCTCATTTTCTATAAGCTGTTCTGATTGTTGTCTCTTTCGATAGCAGGATAGCAGAAGCGCTGTAAAGTTTATTTGTGATGGACAAAGATACTGAGATAATTTCTTTTGGGAAAAGAACACCTTTTTTTTTTGCATGTGTCAGAAGTAATATAGTTGGTGGCTTGGATCTCGTGTGCAAACAGGATCTGGAGTTGCCTTTGACACATTCCCCTGTCAGTGAGGAGCCTCTCCAACTGAGAACAACTCTGATGCTGAGCTGGTCCTAATTCCATCTCTGTCTCAATGGAGACACCAGGGCTGGGACTAACAAGCATCATGGACCCAATTTACTCAAAGGAGTGCCTGTTTCTTTGCCCAGTGTTGAGACTCTAGCTGCTTGCCATGCATATAGCTGTGCTGGTTCTGCTCTTCAAAGCAAGCAGCAGGTGGCATGTTCAGGTTGGATGAAGGTTTTAGTTCATGCTTAGATCTGCATTTCAGCTCTCATGTACCTGCTGATTTCTGAAGCCTGTAACTTGCCTTATGCACCAATCCTATCTAAAAATTGAAGCCTTTGGCAGAACTAGAGTTCTTCATCCAATGGGAAGAGCCAGGATTTATTTATAGAAGGATTTCTGCACTGCCACATCATGAGATACTAAGGTGGTATACGCGGTTAAAACATAAAACACAATCTTTTTTAAAAATTAGGAATACAGATAATAATTAAGGTGACTGGCCAATCAAAATTTTAAAAGCTGCAAAGGCCTCTTGGAACAAAAAAAAGTACTCAAGTGATACCTGAAAGTCAAAAGCAAGCATGTCTGGTGAATCTCTGCTGGAAGAGTGTTCCACTACATGGGTCTGGCAATACTACGTAAATGCTCAAATTCTAGTTAAGGTCAGTTGGGCCTCTGTAATACAGGCAACAACTAAACAGAACTCCTCTGGATGAAATGGAATGATGTGTGGGCAGTCCAACATAAATCCATCACTAATGCAATATTATTACAGCAACAGTGACATGTCCCAGAATATACTCACAGACAGACACACACACACAACACACCAGTTTAGCCAGAAAAGACTCGGGAATATCATTTCCTGGTGAGAATCATAGGGGTTGTAGTTTTGTCTTCCTCCTGAACTGAATTGGGAAGCAGAGACTCCCCCAGCAACTAAAAATCTCATAATATTTGACAGGAAATGTTTCTTAATATACTCAGACCATCATTTCTAGCAAAAGTTTCTCCTGGGTTTAGAAAGCTGTGCCCACCATCAATTTTGTTTCTTCCATTTGCAAATTCTAGTTTATTGAAAGCCCTATACCCTTAAAAAGTTTGAAACCTTATCATCTATAGGCTACTGGGTTTCTAGAAAGATGACAATATTAACTTCCTTTTCACATGCATTACTGGTTTGTCCTGTTCGTTCTATTAGTAGTACTGAAAATAATATTTACCAGACTTCTCAAGGTTATGTTCTCATATGAGACAATAGGAATGTCTGTTCCTACTATCTGCTATGTTTAGACTTAATTTGGTTTTGCCACCACTTGTTGTTGATATGGAGGAAGGTATGGTTGGTAGAAGCACCCCAGAGAAGTAAATGCTTACTTATTCATATGCATAGCTGGAAGCCTAAGCATTTGTGCTTTTATTTTGATTTGTGGACTAAATGCTTAAACTCTGGGACATATCTTTGTCTTATCTATCCCACGCCAGCCCTTTCTTTTCTCAGTTCTGTTGTTAACCCTTGGCAATTTCTTGCTTCCTTTCTGCTTATACTTATGTTCACAACACAAGCCAGTATTGCATGAATCCTCAGGTCTAGAGGGTTTAGGGCCTTAGAAAGTGGCAGTTTTGCCACAGTGACCAACCTCAAACCTTTACTCCAGAGCATGACTCTCCTAAGTGTGTGGACCAACCTAGGTGGTCATTGTAACAGTACACTGGTACCTCGGGTTACATACGCTTCAGGTTACAGACTCCACTAACCCAGAATAATACCTTGGGTTAAGAACTTTGCTTCAGGATGAGAACAGAAATTGTGCAGCAGCAGGAGGCCCCATTAGCTAAAGTGGTACCTCAGGTTAAGAACAGTTTCAGGTTAAGAATGGACCTCCAGAACGAATGAAGTTCTTAATCCAAGGTACCTGAGGTTCACCCAAGGATGAACATGCCTGAGGAAGCTCCTTCCTGTCCAGCACCCAAGCAGTACCACTACCATTGTTCTGGAGGGTTGGGGAATCAGTAAAAGTTGCTCTCCTTCTGCTGTCAATCAGCAGGCTCCCTCTGCTGGATCAAAATTCTCATCTGATTAAAAGAAGTCTTTCTATCCAGAGAAGGCAAACTCTGGCTGTAGCCCTGTGTTTAGTGGCATAGGAAGGGGGGTGGAGGGGGCGGTCTGCCCCGGGTGCCACTCTGGGAGGGGTGACAAGATGGCCCCTGCCTCCCCCCAGCTGTAGAGTGGCCAAGGGCACCTGCAGTCCGTATGGGTGTTGCTCTTGCGCAAGCGGCATCCTGTACGGACTGCTCATGTGCAGCATTCTGTACAGAGTGCGCAGGTGTGGGGTGCCGCACATGCGCAGTCCGTACGGGCTGGGCTGTCTCAGGTGCCGGAGAGGGTTCCACTGCCTGTGTTACTGAGTTATGTTGAACAATCTCTCAAGTAACTAACCTTGTTAAATTCACTGCTGTAAAATATTTACCAATGCCAATGCGCAACATGCTTTAAATATTCCTAAATTACATTTGATCACTTAAAGCAATTCACTAAAATTTGGTGCCAGAATGTGCCATTACATAAACCTAAGAGAGGATTCACACAAACAGCTTTAAATAGTGCTTTTTTTAAATATCTGTGAGGTAGAGATTAGTATTGTAAATTAGTCAACACACATTTTAACATAGGGCAAAAATACATGAGCCAGGCTTCAAAATTCAGTTCAACCTTACCTGTGCTTCAGACTATGGTTGACAGTAAAATATGTCTATGTCTTTGCTGCAGTCCTGGAAGATGGAATTTCTTATTACTTCTAATACAAATGATTCCCAGATGATTCTAGTAAAAGTTATACAAGAACAGACCCACTCTTGAAAGATGAGAGAAAGACCATCTGAGACATGCAGTATTTTTGAACATATGATTCCACAAGAAATATATCCCTGTAGGAGCAGAAAGTTAGTGATTTGTTTTGGGCTGAATGTGGCATATTCATTCGTCATACATTCTTGAATTGGAGCAATACTGAAAATATAGGAACAAATATGTAGTTGTGTGTTTTAAATGTGTTCTTTATGGTTTCATGAGTGTAAGTATTATGTGAAAATATGCATCTGGCATCTTTTGTTTTGGAGGAATAAGCATTTTTCTTAATTTATGAAAGCAAATGATTCTTTTAAAATATATATGTACTGTATTTTTCACTCTATAAGACACACTTTTCCCCTCCTAAAAAGTAAGGGGAAATGTGTGTGCATCTTATGGAGCGAATGCAGGCGGGAGGCTCTGCTCAGTGCTCCCTTTAAAGAGCTGCCCTCCTCAGGGAAAAGCCCCCAAGAGCCGCACACGCACTCCGTGCGCTCTTTAAAGGGAGCGTAACTCTTGGGGAAGCCTTAGCCACGCGCAGCCTCCCCTGGGCAGGGGAAGAAGTCTCCCCTTGCCCGGGAGAGGCTGCACGCGGCTATCCCATAAGCCAGGACAGCCAGTGGGATTGCTGCGCAGCGATCCCGCTTGCTGTCCTGGCTTCTGGGATTCAGAATCCCCCCCCCCCCCTGTTTTCCACTTCCAAAAACTAGGTGCGTGTTACGGTCTGATTCATCTTATAGAGTGAAAAATACAGTGTATATATCCTGTGTTTTCTAGGCTTTTGCATTTTATCCAATGAGATGCACCATGAACCTAACTAACAGACTTCAGACTCAATAAAAAGCAATTGCAGCAAAAAGTCTAATTTAACCCCTTTATGTATTTGGGGTTCTATTTGGTTCTAAAAATATGTGAAAGTATTTCCATAACATGGACCACTTCCTTGTCAATGTGGCTTTTTTTTACTATAGCAAAGGGGTTAATTTCTTTGTGATGCTTCATCCCCTTCTCCCCAAATACTTAATGCATTATTTATAATTCAGAATTGGAAAAACTGCATTTGGATCAGTTATACTGCAGTCAAATTAAATTGAAACACTGTATTCCATGGCATTTAGGATTGCAACTGCTCCCAAACATGGTGATAACTTAATCTTAGCAACATGGCTGTTTTTCCAGATTTTGATTTTGGAGAAAGCGTGACGAGTTTGTGAAATCACACAAAGACATTAATGTTCTTCACAGGCCCCATGATACCCACCGTGCAAAAAGGTGACATGAAAATGCAGTCATATGCATTAGTAGGGACTACTGTATTCAGTGGGCTACCTTCCAGATACATTTGGCGAACCATTGCATGGCCACTGTGACTCATGTATTAGTGACCTCAAGGTTGGATTACTGTAATGTGCTCTGTGTTGGTCTTTGATTATGACTAATGTTGGATAAAACTGATTGATATTCTCTTTGGACACAGCTTTGACAGCAAAGCATTGCATCAACAGAAATAAAGTTCTGTGATAGGTCAGACATTGTTATTAGAACAACCAAAATTCTTCCTTCCCAAGCAAAGGAGTCTATAGAGCAATAATATTTCAGTTCAGTGAAGCACTTGGCTCTGACTACTGGATTGGAAGCTAAAGTAGTGGTATAACTGGAAATCTATTTATACCTATAAGATAACTTACCACCTTTATGGCACATTTCTTTTACAAAGTGTTGAATGGACATCATTAAGAACCAAGGAAGGACTGCTCAGTCACACACCAAGGGAGCTTAAGTTTGAGGTATACAAGGTCAGATATACAATACTAGCACAATTGCAGAGAAACAGCGATGATTCTAGAAAATAAGGAGCACACTGCTAACAATACAATCCTAGCCATATCTGTTCAGAAGCAGTTCAGTAGGTCTTATTTAGGGTGGCAACCTTGTTTATTTAAATATGTAGGATGGACTTACATCTAGGTAGGCATGTGTAGGACAACACTATCACTGGGACACAGTGTGACGGGCTAGTACCATTTTTTATGAGTTGCGACTTTTGGAGGATGGAAATTTTTTATGTGATCAGAAACTGAGGCAGACCCACTGACATGTATATGTCCATAGATCGTAAAAGTCCAGAGGTAACAGGGCTGCTGCAACAACCTGTGTTGTGTTGGACCATGAAGTTGTGTTGGACAAGATGAAGCATTCCTTTCTTTCCTTCTCTTGTAGGTCTGATTTTATAGAATCATATAATTGTAGAGTTTGGAGGAAACCCTGAGGGTCATCTAATCCAACCCCCTGTGCACGGCCAGCACGGTTTGAACGGAGGCTAAGTGCTCCTAACAAAGGAGGATCTGTCAACTAGAGAAAAGCTGATGTCTGAAACATTTCAGATTTTAAGTCCTCCTTAATTCTGTTGAGTCTGATAACAGCATTTTTTAAATAAAAAGAAATACATGGTTGGTATTTCTCAATGCTGGAGTCCTCCCATGTTTGTGTCATCAATAGAGAATAGCTATTGGTATACACAGTAGCACTTCCTTCACCTTGCCCTTTCAGTGATCCAGGTCATCACTTGAAAAGTTTAGCTTTTGGGAAATAAGTGCAGATGTTTTGTAACTTCAGCTCAAGGCCTTTCTTTGAGGTGACACTCATGGGGACAAGGAAGTGGAACACACACTTAGGGAGATGCTAATTTCCCTCCTCCGAGCAATGCAGTTTCCTTGAAGACTAGAAGCTGTTATTCTCGTTTCACACATAAAGACTAGTCTCAGGTCCCAATCTCAGGAGTGAAAGGTCAGTAATTTCTTGTCTTACCAGCTCACCCACCACAAGCTGAATGGCTCTCTTTGTCAGTTACAGCCTGATCCTCAACCTTTTTATTCAGAAGAAAGCCTCACTGATTTCATTAAGACTTACATGGGCGTATAAATATTGTTAGGACTACAGTCTCAAATTTTTGAGATTTAAATCTGAGAGAGGCACAGAAAGAGACCTTATATAATCACCTTAAAAAAAATAGGCATGAACTTATTTTACTGGTGGTTATTATTTATTTATTTATTTATTTATCAATCAAGTTAGATATAAGATATTAGTCCTACAAAACACTTAAGCATGTTTGATGAACCTATTAAAATTTTTGCAAAGTTTTTCTTCCACTCTAAGACTTAGCAGACTCTATTAAACTTCAAACCATTCCTAGCATCTGTGCTGGTTTTGTGTGTGCATCTATATAACATTTATATATAAAAAGTCATACTAGAAGTATGCAGCTTTTAAAAAGTATGGTAAATGCAGCATTTAATATATGTTTTTCTCACTAGACCTCATGTCCTTTTTATTCTTTTCATTTTTCAGACTGGCAAAGGATATGATTCTTATGGAAACTTGGCTTCATGATCCTAAGGAAAGCATAGTTTAGATAATCACAAGTATTTACATATGTATAAGTGAAATACCGACTAAGCTCTCAGATTGTGCTTCAGGGTAGACAGTGGTGCCTCCCCACCCCTCTCAGTTCCTCTTTTCTTTTTTTGACAGCCAGTTAATAAAGACTCAACAATAAGCAGCTGCTTGTGATGTCATTTGGGACTTTGTCCACAGAGCTTGTATTTACAAGCACAGAGCAGCAGCAAAGCTAACTGGCAGCAAACTTCATGCCTGTAGTTACAGTAGGACTTTCAGCGGTGCTCTTGATGAACTTGAGAGCTAACTCAGTACTGCTCCTCACCACAGATTTTAAAGGCTTGGTAAATAAACACAGCATCCACTCGAGCAATTTCTAGACTGCTGAAAACTTTCGTATGGTTTGGATTTCTCTAGTACGGGAGCATGTTTTAACTGAACAACAACAAGTAAGGTTGGCTGTTCTTATTGCTGTTATTTCCCTGTTCTAGAATTCTATCAGATTAGCACAGCTTTCTTTCTTTAAATTTTGCTGTATTTATTATGTTTCAGTTTCACTACCAAGGTTTGCTTTTAATTATAATAGGAGCAAGTGTGCTGCTGTTAGGCGGGATTACAGCAAGGCTTTTCAATATGCTTTATGCATTTGCTCATAAAATGGGAATGTTTGGAGATGAGCGAGAATTCAATTCTAACTTTTTTGTTTGCATTTTTATGATGATATTAAGCTGCCCCTTTTTCAAGTTCCATCCGCTTACAGTTTTAAGTCTAATATCATTGTAGATATTTTGTCATCAGCTAAATGAAGAACTTGAAAATTCCCACCCACCCCTTGTGGCTTCTGTGTTAATGCTCAGTTTATGTTAGAATTAGCATTTCAAAATTGTATTGCCGGCTTCGACATAACAGACTAACTGGATCTATCTTGATCCATAGTACAGGTTTTGAAAAGTTAGAAATTTGAAAGTTCAGACGCTGCAAAATGTTTAACAGCTTGAAGCTGTTTTAGTAGAAGTCCTTTATGCTAAGAGTGACAGTTTTGGAATTGGCTGGTTTTTACTGAGAACAGAATGGGATGGAGCACAACCATGGAATCATTAATCACAGTAGTCTCTGGCAGCAGAAGGAAACATGGGTTTGTAACTCTATTTCAGAGAAGAGCAACCTGTGGCCCTCCCATATGTTGTTGGACTCCAACTCTCATGAGCCCCAGCCAGCTCCAACAACATCTGGAGGGCCACAGGTTCCCCATCCTTGCTTAGAATTTAAGAATGCTTGGCCTACATTCATCAACGAATATACAAACAAAGGTGCATAAACTATTTATCATGTAATAAAAGGGACAGTGTGAATCTGCCATTCCTTGCTCTCCTACAGGGCAAGTCTTACAGGAGAATCCTATGCAGTCTGGCATGCAATTACCGTATTTTTTGCTCTATAACTCACTTTTTCCCTCCTAAAAAAATGTGTGTGCGTCTTATGGAGCGAATGCAGGCTGCGCAGCTATCCCAGAAGCCAGAACAGCAAGAGGGATCGCTGCTTTCGCTGTGCAGCGATCCCTCTTGCTGTTCTGGCTTCTGGGATTCAGAATATATTTTTTATTGTTTTCCTCCTCCAAAAACTTGTGGTCTTGTGGTCTGGTGCGTCTTATAGAGCGAAAAATATGGTAATTCCCAATGCATTCAGTAAGGCTTACTCCTCAATAAATCAAATAATTATGTTCTTAGGATCCAGTCCTATGCACACTTACGTGGAATGAAGTCTCACTGAACACATTCTAAATAAACATGCACAGGTTTGTACTGTTCATCTGTAAAGCCACCATTAGAGTCTGGCTGTCATGAAACTTCTATAGTCAATAAACCTACATTGCCTTCTGGTTCCTTCTCATGCTGTTCACTCTCATAGCAACTGTGATGCAATAGCAGTTGCTGAAAGATATAAGAAGAGGTGGTCTGGATTTCCATGCATGCCTCCACAACCCTCCCTTAGAAATAAATAAATAAATAAATATCAAATTATTATGTTTGAGAATGCCTGCAGCTTCTCTGTTCTATTTTCAAAATAGTAACATCCATTTGGAACAATTTGTTTACTTATTTTCCATTCCATTACCCATCTTTTATCCCTAAAGAATACTGGGTTTGGAGGCTATATTTAAGGAGAGTTAGGTGGTGTACAGGTATGGGTGTGGTGTACCCTCAAGCCTCAGTAAAGCTGAAGTTTCCTTAACCTAGGCCCAGCCAACTCATCTGTGATGCTTAGCGAAAGTCATCATTGTTTTCCAGCTGCCCATTATGACTCCACCCAGACTTTACTGCCCATTGATGCTGTCAAGGAGAAGTTCCCAGTTTAACCCAGCTGTGGTTTTAATGTAACATCTGGAGGTAGACAGGAAAAGTTTGCTGCACCAGCTCCAGGCTGACTCAGCAAAGAGGTCTAGACTGGGCTCCTTGCTACAACCTGCTGGTAGGTCAGCTAGCTTAAGATCCAACAAACCTTTGGCCAACTTAGCTCTGTCTCTTTCCTCAAAACACCCTGTTTCAGGGGCTTACCCTGGATACTATTGGTGGGGATACCACTGGCACTGGTGAGCAGAGTGGAGACCTCTGTGACAGTGGAGCCTACCTGCCAACTGAGCCTGGTACAGCCAGTCTCACTTCAGCCTCTTCCAGCACGGCGGATTAAGGGGCTTGGATTGCTCATCCTATGTAGACTAGAAATGCAAAATCATACAATGAAAGCCAATGTTAACATGGTTTCAAGCATGAAGCAGCATATTTCAGTCCATGCAGCGAAATACTATGCAAAATAAAAAGAGAAAATTACCCATAGCTTTGTTTAACAATGGCTCATGCCTTGTTTAATGATGTGTTTCATGTAGTCTTCAGAAGCCCCAATTATTTTCTGCTAGTGACATAAAATTAATCAATGTGCATTGAGAAGTGAGAAGGCTTGTGATATATATATATATATATATATATATATATATATATATTCACAAGCCTTCTATATGAGAGAATATATATGAGAGATTATTTATTTGGACTGATGCTAAGGTGTTCTGCTCCAATATGGTGTATGCTGTGGCAGAAGGTGCCGTACATTGTTGCGGAAATTGCCTGTGAGCTGTGAAAGATGTGAATTCTATGGCAAAGCAGCTTGATAATAAAACAGTGGGTAAACATTATGTGCTGAAAGATGGGCATTTGCAAGGAAGCATTTGGAGAACAAATGTTTCTGTTGAGCCCCACGTTTTGATGGGCTTTCTACTAAAGTCTCCTGTTTGTTTTCACAGAACCAGATGAGACTGGGATGGTGTGCACACACAATAGATCTTTGCAGCTGGAAATCAGCGTCACAAATTGTTTTCTTTGACAGTGCTAATTGATTACAAGGGTTTAGCCTTATCTAAATTGTTAAATTCAGCAGTGTCTGTGCTTTCCTTTTCTTTTCTTTTTTGCACAGACAAAATAAGGAGAGTTAATAACTACATAAAGGAACATGGGCAAATAATATTTGCTACCTTTTAAAACAAAAACAAAGCCATAAATTGTAGATGTGGCAGTGTGGAGATTGACTGCCATAGGAGAGATGTAGAAAAACTTTGAACAGCGAATTGTGTTTTTATAGGAAATTAATAGTAAATCATGCCTTTTGGAGAACTGACAGTATCATGTGTGAGGTCTGACTGGGATGCTCCTGAAAGCCTTTTAAGCTAGAGTGTGTAATAAAGAGGTGAGACATGAAAATATGAATTGAATGAGGGCTACATTTATTGTTACAGATCTCAGCAGAGGGAAATAAGGGTGTTGGAGAAAATCAGTTGCATGTTGCCTTGCGTGAGCTGTCCTGCCCAGGACAGGATGCCTGGCAACATCATAGCCCCTCTGCCTTTAAGGTGTGTAGGAAGGCTTTCTTACCCCTACCCTGGGCTCACAGAACTCTGAGTGGGTGAAATCAGGCTGCTTAATAGGCACTCCATATCCAACACACAGGTCTCATGGCCCAGAGTGGCTCGCATCCAGAAATGTCCAGCACCCAGAAAGGGACCACCAGGTACTCACCTATTCACCTCACCACAATTCTATCCTTGCACCTTTCTGCCAACTGGGACCAGATTACTCTATTTAACAATACAGTCATACCTCGGGTTGAATGTGCTTTGGGTTGAGCGCGTTTGAGTTGCGCTCCGTGACAACCCAGAAGTAACGGAGTGCATTACTTCCTGGTTTCACCACTCGCGCATGCGCAGACGCTCAAAATGACGACATGCGCATGTGCGGAAGCAGCAAAACGCGACCCACGCACACGCAGATGCGCCATCACGGCTTACGTTGCCTTCAGGATGCAAATGGGGCTCCGGAACGGATCCCGTTTGCATCCCGAGGTACCACTGTACACACTGGCTAGTCTCAACCTTCCCAAATGCATACAGCATAGAGTAGGCAGTATAGTGAATCAGATCAGTGCTGTGTAGCAAAAGGGGCTGAAGGAGGCAGCACAAGGGCTTATATTAGCATGGCTCAACTTTTCATACGAAGTGGGCTGCAAGTGTTATTCAACACAGAACCCATGCCTTGTTAGGCAGGCTGTGGAGGCCAAAATCTGACATCACCCCAGCCCTTGCACTGCCTTCCCAAGCCAGATAAGCAAGGTGTTGGGTTTTGTGAAGGTGGCATGAGGTAGGGTCCTAGAGCCCTACCACCTGTTTCTGAAAGCTGGGAAAGTGCTAACCACGCCACAAGTTCGACCACTCTGGCTTATATATACTGACTCCTCCTTCAACGTTGCTCAATGTGCAGGTGCACATGGAACATCTTCATGTCATGCCTTTCCTTCTAGCCACATTTGATACGTCTGCTGTCAGCCTTGCACTGGATGTTTGAGTAGTTTCCTGCTTTAAATAGACACAAGTTCATTTGTCACAATGGTTTGCACATTGGCATTATTGTTTCTTCTGTACTGGTGTTTTAACCATTATTCCCCATAGCAAACACATTTGTATTGTTTGGATGTAATGATCGTAGCTCAATAAACTATAGAAATGAACACATTTCTATGCAGTCAGGGAATGCATATGGTGGAGCTGGAGCTCACCTATATTTCCAAGTGTTCAAAAGACTTTGGGGCACACATTTCCCTCTACATGTGACTTGCTTCCTGCAGGAAACACCTGTGTAGCACTGGTGTGGTTGTAGCAAACATGATTGCTGCAGAAAGTATAAAGCAGCTCTGAAGGCAGTGGTGTTATTTAAATTGTGTGGTGTGTTAGTAGTAAGGAATTGTAGTTTAGCCATTCATGAGTTGCTTCATAGAATAGTATAACCTTCAACACACCCACCCACTCCTGAAATGACTTCAAAGGTGCATTTGCAAAATGAAATGGAAGTAATTATTAAACTTTTACACTATTTACTCCCATGTGTTTCCCTCTTGTTAAAGTTCTAGAATGGGTCTTCTAATGCATACACAGTGAAATAACTTAGCTGTAGTACATATCCTTAATAAAAATTATACTTCTTACATAAATGAGCAATGTCTGATACTGGTAAGATTTGGGGGTGAGTTTTGCCAGTAGAGGGCCATGTTAAACTGAATAATATCAGAATGGACCCTTTTAGTGAGCTGCAGTTTTTATGAGGACTTTAAAGGACAATATTTTTGAAGGTTTTTTTTTGGTAATTTTGATATTTTATATCAAATTAGACTATTAAGCACTATTGTCCACTCAACTTTTTTATTTCAATGGCAGTGAAGTAATAGACTGATGCTTTTTTGTTTAATCTCAGCTCTTAAAAGTAGGCTGAGGAATTTTTCAGACATAAGTAACAGTTTCAGTCATCCATCATCCATAAGATAAAAGGAAAGCTAGATAGACAGATTAGAAAATGATGTGTTCAGAATACACTGATAAAATGAGAAAGTGGACATTTTAGATCAGCAAACCATCTTTACAGTAAACAATTCAACCCAAAAATCCACTATTGATTTCTTTCTTACCTAAAACCTGGCTTTTCTGAATGTGTATGCTATGTTCACATTTTTCTGATTGAACGTAAAGGGTCATTCATTACCCTCTCAGTTGCTTGTCCTTTGAACAGATGTTAAAGGAGTAAGCCAAAGGGTTCCTCCTCCACAGCACCTAATTATAACTGGCACAAAGGATTAACAGATGTTGTAATTGTCCTTATACTTTGCTGAAATGGGTTTCTGCACAATTTGTTTTCCCGTCTCTCACCTGACAATACCATTCCTGTAAGGCTGCATGGACAATGGAGACATGCCTTCAATTTGTTATCAGGGCTTGTTGTACAGTCTTGCAATTTATGTTATATTTATTTACATTTTTAGCATAGTTTTTGTATTAAGCCATGCAGAGAAAAAAACCCACACATAAATTGCCATCTTGGATTCCTCCCCCCCCCCTCATGTATCCCATTGTTAGCCTCTGATGCTCAGTAGCTAGTGATGGGACATACAGTGGCACCTCGGTTTACGAACTTAATCTGTTCCGGAAGTCCTTTCTTAAACCAAAGCCGTTCTTAAACTGAGGTACGCTTTTCCTAATGAGGCCTCCTGTCACTGGTGCCCTTCCACCGTTCGGCTTCTGTTCGTAGACTGAGGTAAAGTTCGCAAACCGGGACACTACTTCCAGTTTTGCGGAGTTCATATACTGAATAGTTCGTAAACAGAGCTGTTCTTAAACCAAGATACCACTGTATACAGTAGAAGTGTTCACCAAGAAGAAGATTTAGCTCAGACCCCAGTTCAGTGCTTTGGAAAACAACCCACTCACTCTGAGACACTTTGTACACTGCCTGATTCAGTGGGGTCTCTGCAAGTCCACTTGGTTCCTCCAATTCACTATTGAGGAATGAAAAAATGGTTAATTTTTTTATTTACATTTTTTAATTTGTATTTAATCCTTTCTCTTTAACCATGAATTCTAGAAGTTTGTAATTCTACAGGATCCCACAGACAATGCTAGATTAGGTTTGCCAGTGAAATGCTTTTGCCATAACAGCAATACAGTGGTACCTCGAGTTAAGAACTTAATTTGTTCCGGAGGTCCATTCTTAACCTGAAACTGTTCTTAACATGAGGTACCACTTTAGCTAATGGGGCCTCCCGCAGCCACTGTGTGATTTCTATTCTCATCCTAAAGCAAAGTTCTTAACCTGAGGTGCTATTTCTGCGTTAGTGGAGTCTGTAACCTGAAGCATCTGTAACCTGAAGCATCTGTAACCCGAGGTACCACTGTACTGATAAACTCACACACTTCAATTATTCCATTTATTTTGTAAAAACTTCCTGACTGTATGTAAGTGTTCTGTACACACCTTTTATATCAACAGAGTTAAGTATAACTTTCAGTTTATAGAACATAAAATCTTGTGTAGGTGGTTTCAGAAATCAGCCTTTTAAAACCCCAGATCTTGATGCTTCAAAATGACATCAAAATCCAAGGTAGAAGAACAGGAGTTAAGAATGAAATCCTGGCTTAACAACAGTGATATGCACAGCATTTTAATTATGCAGACACCTGTTCACCACCAACTTTTAGTATTTCATATAGGTCACTGAGCAGCCATCTCATAGTAATGACTTTCACCCACTGCCAACCTGGACTGAATCTGAAATGCCATTCTTGGGGTTAAAGGCTAAAATTCCAATTACCAGAAGTATGAGGTATCCAACTTCCTGCATTACCACACTGCTGAAGCACTGCTTGAGTGCTCTATATGTTTTCAGGAACGTGGAATCATGTATAAATTATGACTTATTAAAATATTAGTTGCATTGCTTTATGATATTAGCAAGTGTTAATAATTGATAGTGAAGGAAAGTCTCATGCAGCAAATAGCTTAATATGTTTATTCCTGTTGCCGTGTCTAATACTCAGAGTGATCTGAGAAAGAGCCTTTGCACCATACAGCTAGCAGGGAGAACAATAAAACAACAGAATGTAGCAAGTGATGCACAACGTCTCTGCATGCAAGATTCATTAATAATTATCATGTGTTGAGTTTCTGTTTAATAAAACAGAACATTCAGCACATTGATCCATGGCTTCATAAATCATAGTTTATGGTTCATTAAATCACAGCTCTCTGTTCTGTCCAAACTAATATTTGGCTTAATACAGGTTAACAAACCAAGGTTATAAAACAGATTCAGAAAATAATCCTGCTTGTTTGTTAACTGATAACCAAAAGGTGGGATTGTGGCTCAATATAAGCCAGGATTTCTGTACTGAATCCAGTTTGTGATGGCAGAAGGGTTGAGCCAAGGAAGAACACACAATCACAGCACTTACCCACAACTTTACAAACCATGGACAAACTTCTGAATATTGCCATTCTATTAGAGTGTCATCAAATATTTAGAAAACAAGAAAGCTGTTTCTGGCATTTCTAGAATCATGTTGATTCAAATCCTTAATAAACCAATTGCATGTGCTCTTACAGAGGAGAAGAAAGCAGAAGTGAGTGTTGCCCACAATGCAGATTGAGAGTTGGTATTCATAGATTTGCTATCGAGGGAGGATTCCTATGGGAGCACAAGTATTATGCATCTATGTGCTTTTGCCTTTATGGAGCACTGACTTCCATAAGAATTAACATGATTCTACCTAAAAAGAGACTAGAACCTTTTACTAAGCTGAAAACATATTATAGCCTGATTAAGTTTTAGAATTCTTGATTTTAAAATAGCTTTCTATCAGCTGTTGTTCTGTAGATTTTAATAATATAGGGCTGCCATACATCCAGATGTTCTTTGGACATTACCGAGATTTCAAAGGCGGATTTGACATCTGGGGGGAATTTCCGAAATGTGGCGCTCAACAACTTTCGGGGTGTCCTGGTTTTTACTTTTTGAAATATGGCAACCCTAAATAATCTTCTGTTGCTGTAATCAGAATATTCCTATTCCTATTCCATTTTCTCTCTCCAGTAATATTCACCATCTGTAGCTCTAATATTATTGTTAATGTCCTTCAACTATATACCTATATATACCTATTTTTCACCTATATACCTATTTCTTTTCTGTTTCACTTGAAATGCAGACAAGGTAAAGGAAATGGGTTGGATGACACAAAATGTAGAAGACTTATGGACTGTAAGTAGTAGTTCATGAACTTTTTTTTTTTAAATTTACATTTTTATTCATTCTGTAGCAGATGGTGAGAATCCATCTGCAAATGCCAGTACCTCTTTGCAAAAAGTAAAGCAAACCCCTACCTGTGAGCTAGCAGCTGACTGCCTCTGGGGAAATGAGGCATTACTGTTATTTATATTTTTCCAAAGCAAACCTCTCAACCTAGTATCTGTATAATTTGGGCCAGACACATCAATGCAGAAAAAAGAAAACCAGAAGAGATTAAGGGGAAAGAAAACCTATTATTCCATCGCTGCCTTTGATACATTGCTCCCTGTAGTGTATTTTATAGTACTTTAGCCACTGTACTGTTTAATATCACAAGGCTTCTACCTTTTCCCTGGAAATATGGCACCACATTTTATATTAGATTTCATTGTAGAGAGCGTATCCTAATCAGTCTCTATTTCACATCATTGCAATAATCTTCTAAAGCTTTTTGGCAATGGTTTACATCCTTCAAAAAAATATAAAATGGTTATTTTCCCCCTCTCTCCCAAAGGCCTTTCTTCATTGTGTAAATTCATTACATCCAACTTTGTTCGACTGTGCTCATAAGGCTACTGTTATGGCTGTTTTCCAAATACCTTTCAATATTTCTGAACTTGTGGTCATTATTGGTGCAGACTACTTGGAATACATGGAAGTGTATTATATGTGAATTGAATACTATTGTGCTGCTGTGCCACCTGGTTCAGCTTTCAGCACATTTAAAATATGCTCCAAGCTAGAAAACACGACTTCCCCTGCAATTTCCCAGATAGAATCCATTCAGGAGCCAATCTCTAGAACAGGGGTGTCAAACTCAAATTCATCGGGGGCCGCATCAGCAGTTTGGTCACCCTCAAAGGGCCGGTTGTATCTTTAGGACTATGTGTCCACTCTTTATTATCATAAATTATTGTCACTGCATTCAATTATTACTGTTTTTTGTAATAATGAAAGTAATAACTAGCTCTGAAAGCAGAAACATAGTCAGAATAATGGCAAGTAGATATTCAAATGTACAATTATTGTACAATTTATTGAAAAATGATTTTTGGTAACAGACAGTAATTTATTTATTTTTTAAACATACAAATATTGCCAAACACTGTTTATTACACATATGGCAAACACAAGGCATTAACTTTTTTTTAACTTTTCTGACTAGATGGCTGACATCGTTTTCCTGAGGTCAGTCCATCGATGTCTGGCATTAGGTCTTGTGCTGTAGCAATCCGCAAAACAGCATGGAGGGTGTTGCTTTTCCTGGTGGCTAAGGTTAGCAAATTTGGCTCCATGTTTGGTCTCAAAGTGCCGGCGTAAATTGTATTCCTTCATCACTGCCACTGCCTCATAGCAAATAAGACATACTGGCTTGTCTCCATTAATCACAAACATGTATTCACTTTCCCATCTCTCCTGAAATTGCCTTCCCTCTGCATCAACTTTTCTTTTCTTGGACATTTTTGGGTTATTTGATTGTAGTTTATGGTCCCTATACCACTGTAAAGTGACACGGAAGTGATCAGTATATCCAAAGTTTACCGCTCAGACTTTTAAGCAGAATAATAAGCAGACCCCCCCTAATAAGCAGACCCCCCTCCCCCCCACATACATCATATTACTTACAGTACAGGAGAGAAGGGTTCAGGCAGCCGTTGGATCTGTCACATCACAGGATGGCATGCGCTCAATATAAAAACAAGTGGAGTTTTCCTGAATGTATGTAAATTGGAGGTTTCCTGTGTAGAACGGCCGGCGCCGCTAGAGGGCAGACGTTCTCTGGCTTGTAGGCTGCCGCGCATGCGCTGAAGAGGCGGCTTTCTTGTGTAAAAAAAAAAAAGCGAGAATAAAAGGTGAAGGCTGGCGGCCGACGGCGGCTACACGGGCCACATGACGAGGTCTGGCGGGCTGGATTCAGCTTGTGTTTGACACCCATGCTCTAGAATGTTTTGTGGTGTAAGTGGTGGACATTAGATGTGAATTCATAGATGTGTTACTGGAAATAAGTGCAATTAACCTGTATGCATGTGTGTCTGCCGTTGTACATAGGTTGACTTGTTGTCTTTTACACATAAAATGAATGTGTGGATGATTCAGACATTCTTGCTTTTTCATTAAATCTATTGATTACACCATACAGGAAATTGAATGTGTTTGAGACATATGTAATTGACATTCATTTAGGCTTGTAACTTGGTCCTGGCAGGTGGATACAATGGAAAACACTCTGAGGAAAACCCACATGTAAGTTGTTGTGGATACCAAGTGCAATGAACAAATCCATGTTTGTCATCTTGTTGTCATTTTGCTCAGGTCATTGACATTTATAGTTTGCTCAGATCACATGTTAATGAAATCTGGGGTCTATCTATATCTATCTATCATCTCTCTCTCTCTCTCTCTCTCTCTCTCTCTCTCTCTCTCTCTATCTCTATCTATCTATCTATCTATCTATCATCTATCTCTATCTATCTATCATCTATCTATCTATCTATCTATCTATCTATCATCTATCTATCTATATCTATCTATCTATCTATCTATCTATCTATCTATCTATCTATCTATCTATCTATCTATCATCTATCTATCTATCATCTATCATCTAATCTATCTATCTATCTATCTATCTATCTATCTATCTATCTATCATCTATCTATCTATCTATCTATCATCTATCTATCTATCATCTATCTATCATCTATCTAATCTGAGCTGCCTTTACTGTCGAGCTTTAAGTACCTTTGATTTTCAAACTGTTCTTATTTTACCTCTGTCTATAATGGGAAATAATTTTCTTTTACAACATGGGCAGAGAATGCTCTGGACAACTCAACACACTTCTTATACTACTCTCACTAGATTAACCATGGGGGGGAAACCCTTTCTTTTTTGTACACCCAAGTGTGTAATGATTACTGTTGATCCAATGCAGTCAAACAAAACTGATAGCCATTTAACATAGCTTGATTTGCTGGAGTGATAGGTGGAAAAATGAATACACAGGCCACATTGAATTATTTCAATATTAACAATTAGGTCCTGTAGTTTAAAATCTCAGCCGCTACTGCTTTTGGTTTACAGCCACAGGGTTGGATCTGGATTTGTTGTCAACAGAGTTCTGGTCAAGGATAGTCCTGCTGAAGGAAGACAATTTTCGCCATTTCTTCTTCAACCCCCCCCCCCCTGAAAACCTGTTCATTGGTTAGGGGGATTCTCTGGAATGGGCAAGACGACGCAGAAAACTGAAAGGGAAAGGGGGAATTGGTGAAGATCATCATCTCCCTTCCTGCAGTGGGCTCCCTCCACCGAATCTGAAAGTCCTAATTGCAAAGAAAAGGAGCCCATGTACTCATGGAAGGGCAATGCTATTTTTCTAGAAAAAGAGGTGCCAAAACCCTCCACAAATGCTTCCCTTGTTCTCTTATTATGGCAATGGCACCTACCTGAGAGGTGCCAGAACTGAGTTCCGGTGAGTTCCGACTGAAAAAAAAAAGCTCTGAAAGGGCAAATCTGGTTCCAATCCATTGCTTTGAAGAACTGAGCACAGCTCTACAGTGACATGTGGATGACCGGTGGCATAAGGAGAATGCTGCGTAGCATCTCCATTCCCAAATTCATCTGTCATTGTCTCTACATGCATCCTCACTTTCCCAGCTCATATCTGTTCTGAACTCTGTTCGAGCATTTAGTTTTGCAACCTGAATTCCTCAACTGCTTCACACAAGTGAATGAATAGCAAATGTACTCCTTTGACCTTTTCGGTCATCTTTGGTATAATTTACAGGCTGTTTGCTCTTCCCCTACAGCATGCCCCCCCAAAAAAACCTCATGCTAAAAACAGACAGCCAATCAAAGTATGAAATGTTGAAAAGGTTACCACCTTTGGTTTTGCTGTGTCTGTTCAATGTTCATAGCCTTGTTAGCAAGAAATGCTCTAACAAGAACAGAAAATGCCATCAGATGAATCATGTTTCTTACAGAGAAACTGAGAGATGATATAAACATAATCAATTTTCATTGCCAATGCAGATAACTATGTCCCAACCTTTCACATCAATCTAGAACATTTCCTCTTAATTGAATATTGTTGGCCTTTCAAACTGCTGATTAAGGTAGTGAGCAGCAGATCTTCAGATATATTTTTGTCTAGTAGCTGTTATCTCCTAGATAGTGTAATAGTCAATTCTACATTTTATTATCATTCATTAAAATTATTTTTATACTACACGAGATATCATAGAACTAGACTTCTAATTCTCATGTAAGATTCTGGGTGGTTTTTTGATATGACAGGCTAATAGTGATTTGAAACTAATATAGTATTCCAGAGAGTTCCACATATTAACTAACTAATTAATCAATAACCAATTTATTTGAAAATCAATTGCTATGGACTCAGAGAAGGAAACAACTGCTGGTTGTCCAAGTTTCCTGATCAGCTAAAGGAACATTTCTCCTTAGACCTCTAATTTGAGTCGCTCTTATGAAGACTCTTGACACTGAGGTGAGGTGGTGGGATGGCTCAGGAGGTTCATCTTTTGAGGACAAGGCAGTTTACTGTCCAGCTTCTGTGAACAATAGGAGAGTTGAGTTGTTCATCTGGTTAGGACTGATATCTCACACAGGATATAAATGAGAACTGGGAAGAGGTCTGGAGACTTAGTATGGAGGGTGGGTTGTTTCTCTAGTCTAGGTGGTTTATTTGGTGCCTTGAAAAGCGGTCCATTTGTTTAAAGGCAGTAAGTTTCCATGAACATATTGCACTTGCTCTAAAAGGGTCTCTCACTGGTTACTAATACATCTGTACGCTCAATTCAAGGTTCTTGTATTGACTTTAAGGCCTGATAAGGTTAGGGTCCAGAGTATTGGGGGTGGGGAATGCCTATCTCTTTATGATCCCCCTTCCTGTCTCGGTATTACTGTGTATTCCATCAGGGAATTTGCCATTGACAAGAAGCAGGTGTTTTTCAATCAGTCTTCAAACTATGGAATTCCTTCCTCCTTGAAGTCATGCTAGCTCTTCCTTTGCTCCATTTGTTTATGTATTTATTACGTTTATATACTGACTTTTTGCCAATGCACCCATGATGGCTTATAATTAAAAAACACTAAAAGAAGCAAATGATCTAAAATGTAGAGTCCTTTCAGGTCAATAATGGTTTTATCATGAGTCTGGGCCTTTCCTCAGTTCTTAAGTCACCTCAGGGAAGGAGTTACCTCAGGCCACTGATGACTCATATAAAGAGCCGGCGGTATGTGCTTTGAGGGGAGGGAGTATGCCTTTTGTTGTTGTTGTTGTGTCTTTTCTTTTTAAGATCTTGCTTAAGCATTGTTTAGATTTGGTTCTTTGCACTTGAGTTTTTAATCTGACTTTTGTTGTTCTGCTTTTTTGAATGATGGCATCAACATGAGAACATGTCTGACTCACAGGCTGAATTTCTCTAGTCTGCCATTGCCAAGCTCAATTGCCCCTGAAAATGGTATTTCAGCTGTGTTTGTTCAAACATCTTTGCCCCACCTTTCCACTAAAAAGTGCTTAATGTGCCTATTTTGCACTGGCAAAAATCTCATGGGTGCTCTAAAGGCAGGCCAGGCCATGTGTAAATAGGGATTTTTGCAAAAGCAAAATGCGTGAAATCAGCTGTTGGGGGAAACAAAAGCCTCTAGCTGCTTGAAAGAAGCAATCTTGCCTTGTAAACCTTCAAACCAACCACAGTGCAATATGGTCTTCACAATCTAAGTCCTCACTTCAAAGCTCCCATCCTATCAGAAACCTACAGCGTCACTTTCTCTGCTTAAAGCTCCCCCTCGCCCTTGGAGTGGACCGGATAGAAATAGTGGGGGCTGTGACATAGAAACAGGTGCCACCTGTCAGGTAGAGAGACTGCTTGTCTGACTTGTTATAAGTCATTATACCTCCATTCTACCACAGCACTGTTGCTTTGGGAAGGTTTTGGCTAAAAGAAAACTTATTTCTTTTTAATTTCAGGCTGTACATAATGTTGATGCCACTGCAAGTTTTCTGGTTTCCTCTTCACCTGGCTGTCAGAAGCAGCCAAAAATTCTTAACTAGAATTATTAACTTCTTATTTTTGTTGTTTTTAGCATTTAAATAAGCTCAGCTTGCTGCATACCAGAGAAGGGAGGGTAAAAGGGTGTGGGTGTTAACATAACTCTTGGACTGACCTGATTCTATTCCCAGTGCAGGATGTTCTCATGCTTTGCAGAGGTAGGATGCCTACATATTGTGATAATATTTTGGAGCATTGAAGCATTTGGAAGGATAAGAAGCAGTTATGGGATAGAAATATGTTACTCTGACAGATAGGAAGGTGGGGGCTATAAATCAGCAATGTTGGTTTACAATGAGCGTTCCTCCACGGTCCTGTGTACACTATGATATTACACTGTGATGTTTTGTTGTGTCATAAAATAGTTTATTATGCAATAAACCACTGTGGTAGAAGAGGGTATTCACAGCACTGGGCTGCAGCACCAAAACAGCGGAAGGGACAAGGAACATTCAGACTCTGATGGAGCCAGCCATCACTATCCACATCACTGGTTCTCAGCTCAGTGTTCTCACCTACCATTGCAACTGCCCACTATTGCCAGTCACTTGCACCCTTTCTTGGCCCTACCAGTAGTCTTCCTGGTCCTAGTGGTCCTGGGGTGGGACTTTAAAATAGAAGGTCAAAGTCCCTCTTCTCTGGACTGTCAGTGGCAGAAGGCAGATGCTATTTTAGCTTCTCAATGCAGTGCCCAACATCATATCGAAAGGAAGTGGTATTTCAGATATCTGGGGCCCAAGTCATTAGGGTTTTAAACACCCTGAATTGGGCCCAGAAATGAACTTGCATCTAATGCCAGCTGTTTTAAAACATGAGTTTTAAAGGGATCCTTAGTCCGTAATCTACTGCATTTTGGGCCAGTTGACGTTTCTACATCATCTTTGAGAGCATTCCCACACAAAACATTTTACATTAAACCAGTCTGAAAGTTACCAGAGCATGGTTCAAACTCCAGCTCACAGTACATTGCACTAGTTGTACCAGCATAATTTTCTTTTCATTTTTAAGGGAGAATGACAGAGAGGAAAAGAGAATGCACAACATATCTATGTAGCAAAATATTAAAAGCAGTTACCATCCTTTAGGCTGTGGTATATTGTAGGCCATGTACCTATAAAGGTTTTAACTATAGATGTAGCTTTCATATTTTTTCATGTAATCATTATACCAAGTTATTTATTGACCATGGGAGTGGCATATTATGCATTTTAGAAGTAAGTCAATAAATAAATATTACCTGTTTGTCTAATAACTATATCTCTTCTACAGCCAGGATTAATAACTATAATTATAGATATGTTTAATTTAGGCAAACTATCAGTGGAGAGTGGGAATTCTACTATAACTATTATTAACAACCTGGTATGAAATTTTAAATAAATTCCATTATTTATGTTTAGAATAGTTTTTAAACCACTTGATCAAAGAGATATCCTAGTAGTGTACAAATAAAATTGTACATAAACACATACACACACAACCATAAATCAACATTATTTGGATACTCGCTTGTTGAGGAGAAAGATGAGCAAATGATATTAAAAGATATTTATTAAATGATCGATTAAGTGATATATTCTACTAAAGCAACCTTGGTGAATAGATTGTGAGCTGTACCACACTGCTCCTGTGGTCTGAACTGAGAAGCATAATGTATTGAGAATTGTATTTCATGTTGTCTTGCAAAGGTTCTTGAGTCTTGCAATATCCTGGAATACTAGTTGCAATGACTTTGGGGTGTTTTTATTTTTTGGAGAAATGAAAAAGATCACACAAACACACACATTTTTCTGAAGTACAGTGGTACCTCGGTTTTTGAATGCCTTGGAAGTCTAACATTCCGGTTTTCGAATGCTGAAAACCTCGAAGTAAATGCTTCCGTTTTCTAACGCGCCTCAGAAGTGAAACGGCTTCCACTGAGTGTTTCCCAATTTTCTCAATTAAATTTGTATACCGCCATTTGCTCCTTAGTTTTCAAACATTTCGGAATACAAACGGTATTCCAGAATGGATTAGATTTGAAAACTGAGGTAGCGCTGTGCTTCCTTCATAAGCAGGGCTGCTGTATAACAATATGTACCAGTGTGTGCTATCCTGGATAGTTTCCAAAGAACTGAATAGGCTGGGGAGTTGATAAATAGCACCTTTTACCCCGTTTTAATCCAGCTTCATGTGGTGATTGAAATGTTGTAATATTTAATTTGATGGTCTATTCTAGTGCCATTTAGAAATAATTACTATACTCAGTGTTATTTTTCATGTCAAACACAAAAGATATCTCTCCCTCTCTCCCTCTGTTTTTTCCTAACAAGAAAAAAGTATAATCAAGCAGGATTGCCATTTAGTTGTGTTAGTAATGGACAGAGCCACACTACAAACTATCAATTTAACTATGGCACATATTAACTGTCTCTGCCTAAGCCACTTGAAAAACCTCTTTTGGCCCCAAAACTTTATGGGCATCCTACTTTCCAGCGTTGTCTTTCACATCTCAAACACTTGGAAACCTCGTAAGACATACTTAGCACAGTGATGGGATACATATATTTACTTGAACTGGTCTGTGTGGTCAGGGGCGGAGGAAGGGGGGTGCAGTGAGTGTGGGCTGACCCGGGTGTCACCACTGAGGGGGGGTGACAAAATGTCGGGCGGCACTCACTGTGGGGCCTGCAGCACGCCTGAGCCACATGCCTCTCCTGGAAGAGACGTCTTGGCTTGGGTGCGCACAGGCTCTGTGCTGCCCAAATGGTCCGCCCGCTGCCTTCCTCCCCTAGCTGTAGGGCAGCTGAGTGAGAGGAGGCAGGCAGACTCCAGAGGCCCTGCAGTATGGCCCGCCCCTATGGGCGGCCCGCCCCGCCCCTGGGCGCACTGCACCAGGAACCCAAGCAGCTTCCTCCACCACTGTGTGTGGTGTAGTGGTTAGAGTGTTGGACTAGGACCTGGGAGAACAAGGTTCAAATCCCCACTTGGTCATGAAACTCAATGGGTGACGTCAGACCAGTCACAGCCTTTCAAGGTTGTTGTGGGGATTAAATGAGGAGAGGGAGAACCATGTATGCCATCTTGAGCTCCTCGAAGAAAAGGTGGGATATAAAGGCAGTTGATAAATAAAAATAAGATATATGCTTTTTAATTGCACTTGGAGTATTCATATAACATCAGAGCCAGAATACATGCAAGTTTTCAGACTAGATTGCAACCAAGGATTTTCAGTTACAGGACACTCTGTTCAGTTGTTCAGAAATGTGTTCACTGTGAGGACATGATGCTTTGGTAACAAGCTCCACCTCCATGCTATGTCCATTTGTGAATGCCTGAAAAGACTGCATGTATTGGGGCTCTTATTCAGCCAATTCTGTTAATATTGTTATGAGTTTTTCAGGGAGGGCAGATCCTCCTAAATTCTTAGATTTAGCTAATATTTGGAGCCGGTACAAATCCTTGCACAAATGGAATGACCTTGTTGGCTACAACACATTGCCATTTGCCATAATGCCATGCCACTATGCATGTTCATTGGACAACTGAATGGGGCTCTCACTTCCAAGGCTGGGCTGCAGCCATCCAGGATTCTCTGAAGGAGCACTGCTCATGTGAGTAGCCTGCTTATGTGAGAATTCAGTTGCAAAGAGCAGTTAGCTTAGCAAATGTATGAGCTGTTTATAAGTTCTCTGAAGAGCTGCTCCTTACTGGCGTGGTAAAACAGCCATAGGCAAACTCGGCCCTCCAGATGTTATGGGACTACAACTCCCATCATCCTTAGCTAACAGGACCAGTGGTCAGAGATGATGGGAATTGTAGTCTCAAAACATCTGGAGGGCCGAGTTTGCTTATGCCTGTGGTAAAATAATAGGGTCACAGGAACATAGGGAGCTGCCTTATACCAACTTTGACAATTGGTCCATCTAGTTCACTATTGAATTAAATACCGACTTGCAGCATTCCAGGCTTTCTGACAGGGGACATTCCTAGTTCTACCTAGAGTGGCCAGAGATTGAGTCTGGGACCTCCTGTGTGCAAAACATGCTCTACAACTGATTTGCAGCCTTTCAGACCAACCCCACTTCAACTTCTGTCTCTTGAATCAGTTCTAAGCAAGCACATTGCAACTATGCAAATTTGAAAACCCTCACCTGCTGGTGATTTGCCAGTTTTCCTTAAAATATAAATATAAATCCAACCACACCTTAGTTGTGATCTGGATGTATTCTGTAGCATTTTCAAGACCCAAAGAAATTCAATCAAATGTGTGGGGGTGGGGGTGGGATTCCAAACTAACTTCATTAAATGCAATTGGTGTATGTTTCATTGAATCAACTAAGCAGTGTTTTTATTTTAATTTATTACTCATCTTTCACCCTAAGGTACTTGGGTGGGTTACAGTAATTAATTTGTATTTATTTTTCCATCACAGTGAAAGCGGCAACAACCTGGCATTTCTAAGAGAATAAACAATAAAGGATATTCAGCCATGGACAAAAAGCAGCATCTAGTGAAAAAGGAATTTAGCAAAAGATTTTCTTTGGACAGTACTCTCATGGTGAGTACAAAAGCATATCTATAGTTTTGGATATCTTTTTGGCATTGGGTGCTTGGGCCTTTCATTGCTGTGTGACCCTTTGTAACAGACATCCTTGAAGACTTGTTGAAGACCTTGTATTGTCAAAATTGCAAGAGAGTTTTTTTTCTAAATAGCCAAATGTGAGTAAATGCTAAAAGACTATTATAGCTCAGCCAAAATGCAACTGTTGATAGGAACATGACACCTTGTTCGTCTAGATCAGAATCTCAGAAGAAGAATGATGCCAGTGGAGTTTAGTGGATCTGGGATGCCCTGGTATAGGGGTGTCATTGATAAAGTTGTGTCAAGCTGAAAACCCAAAGTGGTTTAATCAAAAAAATTGCTTCAAGAAAACTTATGTGGTTAAATAATGTTCAAATAACAAAGATATATATTTCTGTGTCTGTGTTCTATAGCCATTTGTACAGTGCTTTTAAAGTATACATCAAAAACTAATGTCAGTATGATGAGTGCGCATGATCATACAGGCATCACTGGAAACCAGGATCGACTGTTGAGAGCACACTTGATGGCAAACCTTGGTTTGAAATGGCCCTGTTAATGTCAGTGTTCATTTTGGCTGCTGTGAACAAAGATTGAACCTAAAACATTGCTGTCTCTCGATAAGCGACATAGATATGTTTTCTTGGTTAGACTTTTTCTCCCCTAATAAAGGACTTGGGGTCACTCCACACATTACATTTTCAAAGTGTTCTCCTAAGAAGTGACAAATGCAATTCTTGGACCTGTGCCTGGATGCCACTCTACTGAACATACACTTGGTAGATATTCTTTTACATGGAGCAAATGCATGGTACCTAATGTCCTCTGGTACCAGACGTTAGTGATTTGTTGAGCACTGAAACTCCATTGTTACCTATGTGAAACATTCTTTTTTTAGGCATGCTTCAGACAACAAGCATGTACATGCCCCCATAATACTGTTCTACAAAGACATCATATGGCCATATTATCATATTACTCAACTCTGCCAAACACTGAACAGAGAGAGCTTCCTCTCCAGTAGTTGTCAACACATCCACATTTTAGGGAGTTTCTGTCAACTTTGCAACAGTATTTAGATGGGGGAGAAGTACATCAGGACCCACCCAGTTCTTTGAAACAGTTTAAATTTATGGATTTAAATTTAACACTGCTGGTGAAAGAAATGCAGAATTCTTTTTCAACCATGTCATGGCAGGATTCTTTGGAAAGCAGAAGTGGAGTTGAATATTAAATCATGATAACTCCTGAGAATTACAGCATGCTCTAAAACTCTCCTTGCTCATCTGTCTAATGGCTAATGTTTGTGCCGTAACATTGAATGTGTTTAGTCAGCAGAGTAAGCTCTGCTAAAGCTAATGGGATACATTTGCAAATAAATATGGAGAGGAGAAGCAATAATAAGAAGCCAAAAAAGGGGAGGCGGAGCGGAAATACCAAGTAGCCGCATTCAGGCCAAAGTCATATCCGTGAGTCTGCTTCTTTGCCTCCACTTCCAGCATAATGAATTTGTGGGCTTCTAAGCAGTGAGAGAAGAGCAGCATTATTTTCAAAGAAATTAAGTTCCGAGGGTCAGCATTTCTGGAGGTGGCTGACATATTTAGTGACTACCCTTCAAATGTGAGAAAGCTGGTATGAGATTTCTAAGGATGATGAAATCAGCTGACCCAGGAAAGAATGGAAAGTACAGATGAAAATCAAAGTATTTCTGGGTCAGTAATAGAGCAGTTGCAGAGATGAAAGGAGAGCCTTCTGCCTTGTAAAATAAATCAAGGTACATCCCTTTAACCCGAACAAGGTAATTCATCAGCAGCGGCAGCAGCACAGCAAGTTGTGGGAGTTTCACAGTAGTGTAGCTTGCAGGAAACTTTTAGGGTTGCTTACTGCCCTAATATGCTAATAATATAAAGCAGAGCTTCTGTGGCTTTAGATCTGGGTTTGAAAAGCAAAGAGACAGGTGATGCTTTCTCCTCAGTTCATATCCAAATGGGAGGGAAATAATCTGAAACGTATGCTTGTTATGTACTTAAAAAAACGCAGAGAAGTCTGGACAAGAAAAGGGAGTAACTCCACAACCACAACCTAGCATACTAGTCGCATTGGGTATGTGAGGACTAATTGTCCAGTCAGCTTTCTGTCCCACCTTAGCTGTAATTATCCCTTGGCTGGGAGAAAGGAGCCTAGTTACAACCAGACTAGATTATTGCAATAAGGTCCACAAGGGACTGCATTAAAAAATGTTTGGATTCTTCAGTTGGTACAGAATGCGGTGAATTCTGGACTCTTGTGGGGGCAATCAAAGAATAGAACACCAATATGATACTGGCTGCACTGGAGGCTAGATTGTTTTCAGGACTAGTTTAAAGTGTTGGTGATGACTTTTAAAGCTCTAAACAGTACGTAGCCAAGTTGTTTGAAGGGCTATTTGTACTTGTATAAACCTGTCTGGGTCTAAAGATAGGTTCAGGGAGTTGTGTGCCCGCCATCAATATATATTAGGTTGGCAGGCGCTAGAATTAACCTGTGGCCTTCCAGATGCTGTTGGTCTACAACTCCCAGCATTCCTGACCATTGGCTATTATGGCTGGGGTTGATGGGAATTGGAGTCCAACATCTGGAGGGACACAGCTTTGCAACCCTTGTACTATATAGGACAGGGTGTTTTTGGTGTTGGCCCCATGTTTAAGGGAAACTTAGAACTTCATTCTCTAGGTATGTATTCATGGGCCATATTTTGCTGCTTTTTAAACAGGCATGGAAGACATTCATATTTCAAACTGTTTATAATTTACACTTGGAATGTTTGGCTCATTTTCAACTGTTGGCTGTTCTAATGCTTTTATTTCAAGCTGCTTCTACAAATATTTAAATAACTAAGTAAATAAATAAACTGGTTTGATCATGCATACTTAAATCTGTGCATGATAGGTAACGTCTGTGTTCATGCCAGTGGAATTCAGAATGTGGCAAAGAAAAGTATGCTGGGAAAAGGTCTGTTCACCCGCCCCCTTTACAGTGGTACCTCGGGTTACATACGCTTCAGGTTACAGACTCCGCTAACCCAGAAATAGTACCTCAGGTTAAGAACATTGCTTCAGGATGAGAACAGAAATCGTGCTCTGGCAGCGCAGCAGGAGCAGGAGGCCCCATTAGCTAAAGTGGTGCTTCAGGTTAAGAACAGTTTCAGGTTAAGAACAGACGAATTAAGTACTTAACCTGAGGTACTACTGTACTTGGCAGCACTGCCATCCCTGGAAATGTATCCTATCTAAAGCTCTGAATAGCCACCCACTTCCAGTCCGTATAGACCAGCAGTTGCTAATATGATGCCTATAGCCACTCATCTGCTTGCATAGGTTTTTATTGGTGATCACAAGGCCTCTGCCCCACTCCTCACCCCATTGAAATTGGACTTGAAACAAGCTTTCTGTTTTAGTGGATTGAATAAGCTGTGTGTGTGTGTGTATGGTGACCATGACAGCCTCACTGCTTGGCAAATGCACCCACTGGCTCCAAAAGGATGCTGACCCCTAGTATATACAATACTGAGCTAGATGGACCAATGGTCCAACTTGGTGTGATGCTATGTTGGTGCTATTTTCCTGTACACAATCACCATGTTTGCAACTAGCATACTAGTACAGAGTTACCCTAAGTCAATAAATGTTAAGTTCTCTGTCCAGCTATTCTTTATGTCACCCCCTTCTATACTGAACAGACAGCTTTTGCCAATGCATTCAATATATGAGGCAGGCACTGTATTTAAAATAAGGACAACAAAACTGGTATTCAGAATGCAGAGAAGGCATTACATCATAATGTCTGGCTCCAAGTATTATTTTAGAAGGGGAGTCTAGACCCCAAATCAGAATGCAGCTGGTTAAAAATAGTTTCATGACTTGTAAATACGTACATCCCTATTTTCTGTCTCCTGTCACAAGCACATCACAACTTTGTAGTGCTGTAAATCAGAATTCGGAAATGCACATTAATTAATTAGCTAGGATAATGTATAGTTCTTACAGCTCATACACAATTACTGTATATTCATTTTTAAAGTTAAATGTGCAATGTGGGACATTTTATCAAAACTCAGTTTAAATGTTTTCATTTTCAAAGAAGTCAGATAACATTTAATAACATGGATATAGTGTTGTTGTTGTTGTTGTTGTTGTTGTTAACATTTGTCTACAGCCCTTCATCCATAGATATCAGGGCAGTTCACAACATAAAAATACAAAATACATAATAGAAACAAGAACGAAACAAAAACCTGCTGACCCCCTTCCATAAATGATATTATGTTAGGGCTGTTCAAATGGTGATCATAGTTGTTGTTTTTTAATTTGAGTTGTGCATCAGAAAAATTGGGCTGCTGTTGTGGCTATTAAAACTACTGCCCGGAAGAATTGTAAGCTTTCTTCAAATACATTCTTTTTTTATATATATAAAAAGTTCTGTAACCAAGTAGAAGAAAAAAACACCACTCACATTATAGACCAAATCATTATTACTGTGAGGAACTGTTGCTTTTTTCACACTCTCTGTACAGTGCTCCCTGTGAAAATAATAAAAGACTCACTAGAAACGGAGGCCTTTGCCTGACCTAAAACTGTTCAGTTTTCTCCAGGACACATTTTGATCAGAAAAAGTCAGTGCTTCAAGCTGTGCTCTTTATTTACGAGAGTAATTCCCAAGCTGGCTAGGGAATTGCCTTGGATTGACACTTGCAGCTGTGATGGCATTTAGCTGAGCAGCCTTCTTGAGAACGTTTCATCTTTACAAGTAGCTAGCCTCTATAAAGTAGAAGTTTTTAAAGGGTGGGTTTTTTCTGTTTTTTTTAATGGGCAGCTTTCCACTTTCAAAAGAAGAGTGCAGTGAATTGTTTCTTAGGAGGCTGATTGCCTGTGCTCTCACCTTTTCAAAGCTTAGTTATATACCACTGTGATTTGCAATCGGATTAGTCTTAACAAGTGAGATACCTGTAATATTTGCTGCTCGCGGTTGGGAGGCATGGAATTGACTGGTGAACAGGAGCGCTGCCGGGTGAGGGGCTGTCCTAGTTCTTCCGCTCTCCCTTAGCTTACCAGGTGGTGGCAGGAGCCAGGGGGTGTCCCTTTTTAACACTTAAAGAGGTCTGGCTGGTGGGTGTACTGCACAGTGAGCCACCTGCCAGTGCCATTCTTCCCCCAGGAAGCATGAAGATGGTGGGTGCACCTGTAACTTTGGTCCTTCAGGGTGCTGTGCATTCAGCAGCCCAATGCCTCTAGAAGTTAACAAATGGTGTGCTCATGCTGGGTGCTGCAGCAGGTTCCCATCATCTACAGGTAATGGAAGTGGGGGTCTAGGTTTCAGAGTGCAAGTCTGGCCCTAACATCACCACTACCGAGGAAAGTGCTTACTAAAACCGGAACATTTATACTTCTACCTGTTCTATGTTACCCTTTACTATTCAGTTTACATCTATTTACCCCAGTATTATCTGAGGTGCCAAGCTCATCATCAGACCTTAAGTCTGATCCCCATACTAACAGCCCTTTTGGACAAGCTGTGTTTCCCCTGAACAATAGTCATTCCCAGATCTGCTCCATGCTGAAGAGGACTGCAGATGGCTATTTCCTAGCTTCCAGAGAGGTAGCTGAGTTTGTCTGCTTAGTGAAAACAACAGAGCTTTTGGGCACAACTAAGGGCAAATCCACACTTACCTTTGCTCTGCATTTCTAGGCACAAGTCCATGCTTTAAACTTCCTGTCTAAGCACTTTTTTTTTTTGCCCCTGTGCTTTCCCTGCAAAAGCCCACTCCTTACTTCTGAATCGGTGCAAACAGCAATCTGCAGAAAACCTGAATTGCTGTTTGTTCCGATTCAGTGTTGAAGAGCAGCTTTCCTGGGGAAAGTGGTGGGGCAAAAATAAAAAGAGTGTTTGGACCTATGCCCAGAAAGCACAGGGCAACAGGTAAGTGTAGATGTCTGCTTTAACATTCTGTGGCCTTTTAAATGTATTTGTGGGAGGACGGGTTATTGGTTTGTTTTTGTTTGATTATGTATTCTGTGTTCTCATTTTGTAGTTTTATGTTGTGAACTGCCCTGTGATCTTCAGATGAGGGGCATTATACAAATTAAATAATAAATAAATAAAGTACCGGTAAAATAAAAACAGGGTCAAATTAGTGGTTTTTATGCCCTCCCCCGCACAATCATGTTTGTAGTTTTGCAAGCCAAGGTAATAAGAACAATTAGGTCTTGTTTTCCAAACTGTAAGGTGACCCACCTGAAAGATGGCAAAGAATGTGCCCTTTAACCATATTCAAGGTAAAATGAATGTGTGATTTCCCCTCGACCTCAGAAGGGGAAGGTGCCATCCCTCAGCACTCTAACTTATTAAGACAACAGGCAACCAAGCTGGTGTGATACATTACGTACTGTCAAGAAACAGGCACTGAAGCTGTGTATTTAAAACAGTATATTAAAAGTTAAGCAGTTCTATGTAACCTTTACCCTGTGTTGCTTTGTCAATATTATCACCCTTATGAATCAGCCTTTAAGCCTTGGATTTGAAGCATTTATTTATCATACCATAAAATCTCAATAACTAAGAACACCCTCAGAATAAAATTTGATTTACAATCTTGGCATGTTTGTGTGTCTGGATGTTTCTCCTCTGGCTGCTCAGTCAAATACTCCTCCCTATACCCCCAAATTAGTGATAGGCTGTCAATTCTACCACCTCCCTGCCAAGTATTTTCCTCATGACTACTAGTCCACAGCATGAACAGGCAATGTGTGTGGCAATAAAGGAGACATCAGCAAATCTATGGCTAAGTTGTCTGTTTGAGTTAGATGAAATTTATATAAAATTGCTGGGTTTCCTTAAGATTAATTATTCTAATATTTTAAGTCTGGATTAAATGTGAACATTTGAATTGGCTCTTGGGCAGTTTTGCATCTACGGACATGTTCACACTGTGCCCAGTGCATGCAATGGGTTTTGGGGGTGAGTGCCACAGCACACATCCTGACCTTACACACACACACACACACACACACACACACACACACACACTTTGTTCACCCAGCCACTTTGTTCATAGATTGAAAATGCCCTACCCACATGGAAATACCAGCTCCATTTTTGTGACTAACATATTGTATGGCATAATATACTTGTATACAAACAAGTATGTGAGTTTAGTCTTAAGGTGACTGGGTACAGAGTATGGCAGCAGGACTCCCTTATCTTTAATTGCTGTGTAGGAAAGGGAATTTTGATGACTGCAGATAGTTTTTCAGGGCTGAGGAAAGTTGCATTTACTGAGGGTGAAACTACCAATAGCCAGGGTCATTGCTAGATGCTTAAAAGATTTGAGGCACCAAGCATGTGGGGTAGGAGGGCTTTAACTCTCACCCTTCCTGCCACTGTTGTGGTCCTGATCCAGATTGGAGTTCTTTGTGTACATCTTCTATTGCAAAAAAAGACCCATCAAATTGAATGGGACCTTTTTGCAATGTATATTGCAAGTAGGGGATCCCTAATCTGCATTGGGATCCCAGTGGCAAAGAGTTAAGGGATCCAACCCCCCAATACTAACAGTGTGGTGTGGGGAGGTTGTGATTCTGTATACAAGGGCGGAACTATGCCATTAGAGGCACATGCAGTTTGGCTCTGAAATTCCATCTTCTACACAATTAATAAAGATAAAGAAGCTGTGTTTTCCTTTGTGCATCACTGCTCTTCCCATAAAGCATTCTGTTACAGTAGTGAGGGTGTTGTTTGACTCTAAGTAGTAATCCAATATTCTGCTATGTGAATCGTCCTTAAGAAATAATGAACACCTTCCCTCCCCATTGCCTTCTTATTCTAACTTACAGCAAAGTTATTTTCAAAACCAAAATGCTTCCAGTGCTAGCTATATTCTTTCAAAAACTTTCAGAATTCTAATTGTTCTGTGGAACTGAAAAGTAACATTGCCATATTTATAGTATATCAATATTTGAATGGCATAGGGAATGGAATTTGTGTTGAACATGAAAGAAGAGAAAAATATTTCAGATGGGTTCAGGATCATGTGCTTTACTTCAGTTTTTAATGTTTCTCTCTTTTTAATCCTACCATATCTGCAAGTTGATATTTCCTGCCACATTATTTAAGATATACAGTCCTACAGGCACGTGAGCACAGCCAAGTTAGCTTTGAACTCACACTTCTGATTTTAATGCACACACAATAAAGTAACAAAAAATGCCTGGAGGAAAGATAGTGTTTTTTTAAAAAAACGAAACACTTTAAAATATGATTTTGAACACCCAGGAGCTCCTAAAAGGAATTATGCTTTCTGAACCAGTTCCTGTTTATTTGGAAAGTTATTTCAATTATACATTGGATTAAGGCAATCGAGGCAATTATTGCTGATCACATTTTAAAAAAACTTGCCTATCCAGAAATGAATTCATTTATTCTCAGATATTTCTAAGTCGCTTTTCAAGACTATTGCCTTCCAAAGGTGGCTTATGTTAATAACAAATATAAGATTACATTAAAATGTACAATGCAAATCACAATAGTACAACCATTTTAAAAATGTCCATAGATTAAAATGCAATCAATGATGATAATAACCTCAGCAGCAGCCCATATACTAAAATATTTCTTCAATCAAAAGCCAAGAGAAACAGATGAATTTTCCTCTTTAAAAACCTGAACTGAACCAGACAGCTGTTTATCTTTCAGAAGAAAATTCCAAATGGTTGGAGCCATCACTGAGAAAGCCCTATTACTCAAGCCTACAACTATAATTTTGTTTGTTTATTAAAATGTTTGTTTACAAATACTTCAAAAAAACCACACAATCAAAGTGATTATATAAAATCATACAGTAAATTTATATTATTAGAATCAAAATTAAAATCAAACTTTAATTAACTATTGTGGAAAGTTGTATTCGTAACTACCTGCCTAGGTCTGGTGGCATAGAAAAAACATTTTCAAGACGTGTCTAAAAGTTGAAACAGGAGGCACCTACTGAATATCTATTGACAAAGCATTCCACAAAACCGGACTGATCACATTAAAGGCTCTATTGTTGTCAAATGAGCCTCTCTAACTTGTGGAACAACCAACAACACTGATGATCTTAGTGACTGAGCTGGGATATAAGGGTGCAGGTGGCTCCCGAGGAACCGCTGGACCCATACATAGAGTATCTGAAGCTAATCTTAAAACATGGGTTATATGGGCAGTCCTGTAAATCACATTGACACAAATCTTGTTGGGCCTTAAAGGTCAACAACAATGAGTTAAGCCCAGAAGTTCACTTGCAACCAGGGCAACTGGCACACTTTGGGGGAGGGCTGTAGCTTAGGGTTGTCATATTTCAAAAAGTAAAAACTAGGACACGGTAAAAGTAGCTAAGAGAGTGGGATCAGTGGTCCTACTTTGTATAGACAAAAGTGGACTAGGTGGATCTGTGACCACTTCTTGTGTGTAATGCTTGAACAAAACCTAAAGCAGCACAGTTTAATTGAGTCATGTTGAACTACTTCAGCATGAGTTACTGAGAATCCAAGGCAGAACACATTTCTTCAAATGCTATTAGAAATCTTATGTTGTTCTCGATTATTTAGTTTCTATAACAGTGGTGCATCAGCAGAAAGCACAGGGTTTTGTGGCTCAGGCTGTGTTGCCTATCAATCCACCTATGTTGTGGGGGGAGGGACTGAACTAAAATTTGAAGCCCATCTGGAGGTGCTTACTTTGACCAAAACATTTGCAGGATTTTAAGAGAAGCTTAAAACTTTTCACTAACTAATAAGACTTCTCCAGGAGAGGAGCGGTTTCATGCATCCCTACCTAATGCCAAGTTTGCCTAATGTAGAACTGAGGTAAATCTGGAGGTTTCTGCTTAGGCAAAACATCAAAAGAATTTCAAGTGATGAAGGTATGTCTCAGGGCTGTTTTGTACATTCTCCAATGCTTATGCCTGAAAATCAGAACAGCTACTTTTATTCTTCAGAAAGCAGGCAAAAGAGGAACAATTGTTCTTGTGCTTTCCCCCATGTGGATTTTCTCAAGTTGAAATTTCACAAAATTTCACATTTTACTCAGTCCCCTCCTTCTTGTGACTACTCTTATCTTTTCACTAGATGCTTTTATTATCCCTTAGTAGGGATTGCTGGTAAAATATGCCTCTCTTTTTCTTTGAGTGATTTGACTATAAATAATGTCGACAGCTTTTACCTTGTTCTTTTATCTCGCTGTTCTCAAGAGCTTAGTTTTGTGGATACATTTTCAAGCAGTATTTCTATACTGTCTTCAGCACTGCCAAATTTATGATTCTGGCTTCGCTTCTACAAACCCTCATACACACTGAATATCAAAGTGACAAGCATTCTCCAGTATGGTGCATACTGGAACACAGTAAAAAGACAATGTCAAGGAAACTTGAGACCTTCATTAATCAATAATAATAGCACTGAGAAGTATAATAATGCATTTGCTAGTGCAGTACTTCTCAAACTATCTGATGTGGTAGACTGGCAGTCTATCATGCCCCCTACCCATGTACCAGGGACTGGTAAGATATTTGGTCCCTGAAGTGTCCCACCCAACCTAGGTTGTGGTGGAGTCACCATAGATCAGCAACTGATGTTTAAAGCAGGATTGTACCACTTTAAAACATCATGGCTTCCCCAAACAGTCCCGGGAATTGTACAAAAGAATGCTGAGATTCCTATTCTCTTTAGAAAACAATTCCCATAGTTCCTGTTGCACCGCTCTGAGAATTGTAGTTTTGTTTGATGCTACTTTAAATGCATAGTGCATTATGGGGCCATAAGCAAAAGACTGTTATACTCTAAGATGTGTATAGCTCAAATGCCCCGGATTGTAGAGATTTTAATATTTTATTATGTTGTTAATGCTCAGCTGTCTCAAGCCCTTTCAGATGATGTGGGATATAAACCTATAAATCTCTTGTGTCTCAAAATGCTGAGGCAGCAGCTATAGTCCTGGAAATCTCTTAACATAAGGACTATAAAGGTAAAGGTAAAGGGACCCCTGACCATTAGGTCCAGTCGTGGCCGACTCTAGGGTTGCAGCACTCATCTCGCTTTATTGGCCGAGGGAGCTGGCGTACAGTTTCCGGATTATGTGGCCAGCATGACTAAGCTGCTTCTGGTGAACCAGAGCAGCGCACAGAAACGCCGTTTACCTTCCTGCCGGAGCGGTACCTATTTATCTACTTGCACTTTGACGTGCTTTCGAACTGCTAGGTGGGCAAGAGCTGGGACTGAACAATGGGAGCTCACCCTGTCGTGGGGATTCAAACCACCAACCTTCTGATCAGCAAGCCCTAGGCTCTGTGGTTTAACCCACAGCGCCACCAGCGTCCCATATAGAGGCTTAGACATGTCATTTATCCTTGTAGACATTAGCTTTTCTTGCCATTGTGCTAGTTGCATAGAAATTGTGTGATTCATTTTCCTAAAGAGCTTTCATGTGTGGTGAAGACCAAGCTTCCTTACTTTATCTCATGTCTGCATTCAGATGCTTGGATAGTCTCACATTGCTTCCTCAGTGAATATCATAATGGAAATCATAACAATGTTAGAAGCAGCTGTGGCATAGAGCTCACCCCCTCCCTGTTTAAAAAGCCCTCTCTGATGCACAATATTTCTAGCAGACCAACTGCCCCAAGCCTTTGTTCTGCCATGGATGTTTTGGAGCAATATATGAGAAAGGGAGGGGGAGAGACAGAGTAAGGGTGCATGCAGAACTGCTTTAAATAGAAATATGCCAGATATAGAATCTCTGACCTAATGGCTGGAAGGAGAAAAAGTGCTCAACTTTAAAAACTAATTTAAAACCAAGAGTTATTTGAGAAAGTATAAATAGCACCTAGTTAGTCACTCTTATTCCTCAACAGAGAAGCAGCAGTGAAATCTGCTTCATTAATCTCAGCCAGGCTACTTTGCGGATGACTATGTCTATTTCAGTTCTTCCTTGGTTGACACATCACATTTTAAGTCTAGCTGCATTAGACATGTCAACTCATACTAAATAATAGAGCATATGGTAGACTTCTCCCATGGTGCCATTGAGGCAGCCAAACTTTATCTTTGTGTTCCTAGCTAAACAATTTCATTAAATTAAATTAAATTAAATTAAATATTTATTCTGGCCATATTTTTTTATTTTCTGCTTTGCTGTCTGACAGAGATTTCAGATACAGAGCCATTGAGTTTTTTAATGTCTTACAATAAGAGTTGTATATCTGTGTATCATTTATATCTCCACCTGAACATTTGCAGAATTTAAGTAACATGAACAAAATAGCTTGCAGTTCATGAAGCCTAAAACTTATGTCCATGGCAACCCTAACTTAGAAGTCATCTTTATAATTTGGAGTGTCATTTTTTTCAAGGCAGCATGATTGGAGTGGTGCTGTAAGCAAATTAAGCTATGGCATTCATCTTACAGAATATTTGGGCATTGTGTGTGCATTTATCTGCTGAACTGCTTCCCCATTTTACTAACACATGACAGTGTCATTTTAATATTAGGACACTATATGGTTATCTTTAGCATATTTCCTAATACATATTGGAATAATTTCTTTCTTTTTTTAAATTTCCCTTTCTGGTCCTCTCATTAAGTTCGCCTCAAATGAAGCCCCTTGATAGAAGAGCATACTAGCAAACTGCATTCTTGTTAGGACCCTATCCCAATTGTCTTGGTCTGTCCACTCTTTTCCATCCATGTCAGACTGGATATCAAAATGACTGATAATTTCAAAATTCATCAAAATGTATCCTGTACTTTGCTCTGTTACTATTGCTTAATTTTGACATCTGGGGAATTTGCAGTTTTCAATAAACCTGGAGAAAAGGTACATCATCCTTTGGAAGTCCTTGAAGTTGCAAAATTATTACCAGAGACAGCCAAAATGTAAATAGCCCCAATCCATAACAGTTGCAGGTATTACATGGAATCACACAATTTATGATAAAGCTAAAGCCAAAACATGTTAATCTGTAATAGATTCTGAACTGATATCAATATAACAGCCTACCACCACCCACCAAGTGCAAATTTCATGGCCCCCTTCAAGGCCCTGGCCCCTAGAGCTTACTGGGTAAGTTTCCCAGCCCGCCCACCAAGGCCAGACTTCCCCCAGCTGCCCCTAAATAACACTGCTGCTACCACCTAGAGAGCAGTAAGCCTCTCTTTCTTACAGTGCAATACATTGGGTGAAATAGGATTTTCTAGAATCCCCAGAACACACTTGGAATTGTAAAATTATACATTTATTTATAGAGAATGACACCCAGTACAGTCACCTGATAAAAATAGGAAATAATAGTTAAATTTAACACCTTAGTCTAACTCACCAACTCCCTGCTTCAACTGCTATCCTGACATCATCTTTTAACTGACCTGCTTCCCCTCTCTCCTTGATCGCACTCATTAACTCCTCTCTCTCTGCCCAGTTGTCTACTGTCTATCCCATCCCAGGCAGTCAACAGGGTGCTAGACAAAGGGTGTATGTGTGTGCTAGGTTTCTTTCAGCTAGTTGGGCCCAAGCCATCAGCACCCTGAATTGGGTTTAGAAGCCTATTAGAAAGCAGCACAATTTCTTCAGAGCATGTGTTACATGGGTCTAATTGGTCTCAACAGTTAACATTGTGGTCACTGCATCCTGCATGTTGCAGTTTCCAAACCATCTTAAATGGTAACGCCACACAGAGTTCATTTCAGTAGTCCAATCTGGATGTTACCTGAGCATGGGTTACTGTGTCCAGAATAGTGTAGCTGATGACAGAGCTCAAAATAGGCATTTCTTTCCCCTGAAACTGCCTGGGACAAGCTACAATCCTGCACCTTCAAGGGGAGCACAACCCCATATAGAAATGGCCTCGGCCTAGTATACCTGAAGGATCGTCTCCACCCCATCGTTCTGCCCGGACACTGAGGTCCAGCACCGAGGGCCTTCTGGCGGTTCCCTTATTGTGAGAAGCAAAGCTACAGAGAACCAGGCAGAGGGCCTTCTTGGTAGGGGCGCCCTCCCTGAGGAACGCCCTCCCATCAGATGTCAAAGAGATAAACAGCTACCTGACATTTAGAAGACATCTGAAGGCAGTGCTGTTTAGGGAAGTTTTTAATGTGTGACATTTTAATGTATTTTTAATCTTTGTTGGAAAGCACCCAGAGTGGCTGGGGAAACCCAGCCAGATGGACGAGGTACAAATAATAAATTATTATTATTATTATCCAACTAGTTCCCAGAGTCAAGAACTGGCAATGCACAGTACCTTTATCTTACCTGGATTCAGTTTAGGTTTGTTGGCCCATATCTAGTCCAGCACTGCTTCCAGGCATTCCCCCACTGTCAGTCATTTTCCCACTCCTTCAACACTTACCCATGGTTAAGGGATAAGAATTCACTAAATTTCTTCCTGGGAGGTGATGCACTGTGGAGAGAGAACATAGACCCTACCACTAACTCCTGATCTTTTAGGGCTTCCATATCAGTCTAGAATTTGAGACTATTTAAAATTTTGAGTTTTACAGATGGAATTAGTTCATTCTTTTTAAAATAATATATTTCTATTAAAAGGTAAAGGGACCCCTGACCATTAAGTCCAGTCGTGACTGACTCTGGGATTGCGGCGCTCAACTTGCTTTATTGGCTGAGGGAGCTGGCATACAGCGTCCGGGTCATGTGGCCAGCATGACATGGCCACTTCTGGCGAACCAGAGCAGCACACAGAAACTCCGTTTACCTTCCCGCCTGAGCGGTACCTATTTATCTACTTGCACTTTGACATGCTTTCGAACTGCTAGGTTGGCAGGAGCAGGGACCGAACAACGGTAGCTCACCCTGTCGCGGGGATTCAAACCACCGACCTTCTGATCGGCAAGTCCTAGGCTCTGTGGTTTAACCCACAGCGCCACCTGTGTCCCTTCTAGAATTTTGTAATAATTCTTTGTCCATGTCTGATATTTTGGTCTCAAAGTCTTTCACTTTTTTGTCTATTTCAAAAATTTCTTTTAAATGATAATGTAACCAAGTAATACCTGCCTCTTTGAGTTCCTCATACTTCTTAAGTTTCAGTTGATTGTTTTCTTCCTCTAGTAGTTCCTTGTATGTTGGCCAATTGTCTTCCATATTTTTCTTTTTTTATTGCAATTGTCTCAACTGGGGACAGCCACCATGGTGTTTTAGGTTCCAATAGTTTTTTGTTTCTTTCCCATGCAGTGAATAATTATTTTCTAATTATATGGTTAAGGAATCCTCTATGGTTTTGGACTTTATCCTATCCTAGATAAATATATAGAGTATGAACTAAGAATTAGTTCATTCATACTTCACTAGAGACAGTGAACAGTTCAGATTTTGAAAGTTATTTGGTATGACTTGTGGAAGAAACCTAACCACATCAGACCTTCCAAGCACAATGTTATCCCAATTAAGCCTCCATTATTTCTTCTTCTTCAATTTGTAACATGTAAATCGCCATGTGCATGTTGTACCTTGATGCAAGGGCTGGCATATCCACGAGGCAAGGTGATGTGACTGCCACGGATGGCAGGATCTACAGGGCCAGAAGATCCTGCTGTCAATCTCCCGGCCCCCTGCCGCTGCAGTTCCTTAATGGGGAGGGGGACACCATTTTGGGGTTCACCTCTCATGCAAAAATATCTTGGGCCAACGCTTCTTGATACAGATACATTTCAAAAGCAGCATATCACTGATGTCTGTGGGGTGAGGAAATCAAAGCATCATGGGGAATTATTTCTTGTTTTCTTTCTGTTCAAAGTTCCTTCAAGGAAGCAACCCTCAAGAAATGACATCTAGGATTCTTCAGGCAATTTTCTGGTCTTTTTCAGAGTCCCTGAGTACAGTTTTAATCTCAGAGGTGGTTGATGATATTTATAGATGAACTGGAAAACAAAGTAAGCTAGTTGGATACTAACTGTTAAAAATAGTGGACATCACTAGGAAGTTTGTGGAGGATGCTCTCACATTCTGTGATTTCAAGGACCTTTTTCCTTTGCTTTTATGGTGTGATAAATTATGGCTTAGGTCAATGAAGTAAGCCTTGGTCCAGGTGATTTGCCACTTATCTTTTATCATTCATTTTTGGCAGGATCACATAAACTGATAACATGAGTCAGTATTGAATTCCTCGTGGTCAGCTCTACTCCCATCCACTACTTAATGGCCTAATATTGAAGAATTCTGCCCTTGAAAATCATACATGTAATTATCATTGCCAGCCCAATAAAAGAGGAAGTATTGTGACTACAGTATAAGGCAACAATATCATCTTTGGATCAAATGACTGTAGAACTTTGCATTTAGCAAGACCTTGAACAAGTCTTGATAGTAATGATTGATTAATAAAGCTGTAACTTTTGCACTGAAAAAAGTATTGGAGCTATGCTTCTCTTAGTTTAAACTGTATCTATGGCAGAAAAGCAAATACAGCCATCATCCCACTTACATGCATTTGACTCGTGTACATGCAGCACTGGGAAATAAATAAATCTATTAAACTGGAAAAAGGCACAAAAAGGGCAAAAAAGCATGAAAAGATCGGGAAAACAACTCACAATCCTAGGAGCCTGTGCAACTGCAATCCCATGAGTCTCTTCACCGAACTCTGAGGCCTGTAGAGAGTTGGAGTTTGAAAAAGGAGGTTTGGAGGGAGCAATGGTGGTGGAGTTTGTTGGATTTTTGTGAATTTTTCGTGGTTTGGCTTTGTAGATGGTTTTCCCCACTATACACTATTTCGTGTGTATGTGCGATACTCAGAAACATAACCCCCACATAAGTAGGGAGACACCTGCATATAAGAACATGGTTATGTAACAAAAAGCCTGAAGGAATGATGGTTCTTGCAGTTGAAGATAAAAGACTGGATGTTAGTCTGCTTTCACTCTCTTGTAAGGAGATTGGGTGTGTTCTCAATCAAGCCATAAGAGAAAGTTGGTTTGTACATGTTCTGGGTGATACTGAATGCATCCAGAACTATCCATCAGTGGTCTGATGTGTTTGGAGAAGTCTGTCCAAATCAAATGACTCACCCAGTGCAGAGTCTGTTAACTTGATGACAGGGCAAGCTCCCCAGTCAGGATCAGAACCAAGCCTGAAATGATGACCTATTTTCCAATAAGACCTACACTGTCCATAGCTAAACCCAGTCATACTCTTTCACACACTTCATGATGATGAAAGACCAATGAGGTCCAGTCCTTCCACTACTCTGTGGACTTTTGACCTTCTCCCTTTTTTCCTACATCTCACATACCTGCCTGCATGCCTGCCTGTCTACTTTCCACTCATCCACTTATATTTCCGATTGAACACCACCAACACCCTACTTCACTTGCTGGAGCATGATTCCGACTAGGCTGCTTATAAGTGTGTGCAAATGCTTTAGAATAGTTTGTTTCTAAATGTCCAAAGCCAGGAAAATGCACAGTTTTATTGGGAGGTCTGCTTGGGTGGGTTTTTTTGTATTTGTATCTTTATGGTTTTGATCTTGATTTCTACTAAAGAGAAATATTTCAGTCCAAGATCTGTCTACATGGCCACAAGAAGATGAAAGGATGCAAAGGCTGTGTGAGCCCCAGATCCTCAATCTTTAAAACTGACAAGTTTGAACATAGTGTGTGTATGCGTGTGCACACACAAGCACATGCACACACGCTCATTAACAGAGAAAATAGTATGTTCAAAGCATGAAGATGCATTGTAAATGGCCCTGATATACTTTTACTTTTTCACCAAGCCATGCCAAATGAATGTAGGCATCCATATGCTGTCTCTATCTGCAATATCTTATCTATTTTAATGAGTTCTATTTTTAGATCACTTTTAATGCTCAAAAACACTTTGTGCTTCAGTCTTTCTTGTGCTTAAGGCGTTAACAGATTGGAGAGAGGTTGAAGCCCACTGACCTCATTATGCTTTGTATGAACCCCTTAAAGGGCAGTTCAGCTAAGATAGCTACTGCTACGCCAGAGTTGCACAACTAGTGATTCTTGTATCTCAAAGCATCAGTGTCAAAAGCACAATCCTAGCCATAGAGGAGGACAGATAGCACAGGTACAGCTACATCTACCACCACAGCATCCCTGACAACTCTGACACAGTGCACTGATCACAATAACACTCCTTGCCCAAGCTCTTGCATTAGTGCAGCATGGGATTCACACTGTGATGGTGGGAATGCCATGACATTGTGAAATCCAGTCTATATGGTCTCCCACCACAGATAATGGAGCCATAGCTGCTGGGGACTGTGGTGTATGACGTATAAAGAGTTAAAAAAAGATTGGCTGCAATCATTGCTCCTCCTATGACTCAGTGGGTGGGATTTATGTTGAGTGTGTTTCAGCCCTTCACCAGTTTAGTTCTGTGCAAGCTGGCCACCTGTTTCTCATCTGTTTAATAAAGCACCATTCTTCTGTTCTTTTAGAGTTTGCTGTAGTGCATGGTTAACAGAAAGATTTGCAACCATGTAAGTAGATGCATGAGGGACCCACTTAAGAATATTACAAGGATAACAGTGCCATTCGTCAGCAAAATTTACAAAAGTAGAGGAAGTTGTGTTGGCCTATTATAAAATTTTCCAAATTTAAAACCAAGCTGCACATGATTAATCAAAATATCACAAAAAGTGAGCAAGCTTTTGAGCACACATAGTGCTTTATCCGCAATCCTATAGAGATAATTTTAAGGTTACATGCAGGTGCAGCTCGAATAGGGGAGTTACATAAACTGAGATTGTGGGGCAGGGCCTCTGTTGTGGCAGCTGCCTCATCAGGTGCACACCTAGGAATAGTTGAGAGATGTGTAACATGCCTTCCTTTAACTTGTAAGTGTACTTTGACAATAAAGACTTAGTTCCTCACTCTGGACATTTCAGACCTGCCAGTGCTGTGACAGTAGGAGTCCAGCTTTGAGTCATGGTCACCCTAACCCAGTTGAGCTCCTATGTCTTGCTTACCTGTCCTGTGTGGGGTGTTTTGTCCTCACATCCTTAGTTGAGCAGTGGCATTGTGAATCCTGGTGAGTGTGTATATCTGAAGTCCCAACACAAAGTACCTGCACAGAGGGATGCTTCCAAAATTCATCTCATCTATATTTCTTCCTGGATTAAGGAGTTCTAAACTACCTAGTTATATTTCTGAAGTGGAAATAGTTTAGTAGTTGAGCTTGATGAAAGCAACAACAGTGTGACAATGTTACAACACCATTGTAATTTAGAGAATTAAACTGAAATCTGGCTGCTGTAACTCAGGAGTAGTTTTGCATTATTAATCCAGTTGTGATTATACATAATTTGTGGTACAAAGGTAATACTTGGGAGCATGTAAGCACACGTGCACATTAGCAATCAATAATTCTTCAGTACAGCAGGGAACTGGCAGCAAATGCTTCAGGAGTAAAAGGAATCTGGGGGCACTTGAAAAAGCCACCTATATTATATTATATTATATTATATTATATTATATTATATTATATTATATTATAATGCAATCCCAAGGCTGTTCAGTTGCAGCCTAGTGGTACATATGGCAAACTCCCTAGGAGCAAAAATCTAGGTCAGAAGCTGAGGAGCCAAGAGAGGATTTCCAGTAATATGTCTTCACATAATATGGCTTTGGTGAATGTGAGTCTTGATATTTTATTTGTATTTGCATGTTGTGCTTTTGGCCTTTTAAGAACTAAAGTATTGTCCGGTGGATGCATGAAATATAAACTGCTTGTTTCTGCTTGCTCCATCCATGGTTTCAGGGTCCTGCCACAGTCCATGAATGTATGAAAAATCCACTCTTCTGAAACTACTTAACTTCAGAAAGTCGATAGCAAAAGCTCAGGGACAGCTAAAAAAGCTGAATGTTGGAAGGTTCAAGGCAGATAGATAAAAGTACTCCTCCTCACAGCACATATTTAAATTATGGACTTCACACCCACTAGATTTAGTGACGGCCACCAACTTACAAGGCTTTCTATGACAAAACCATGGAGGATAAGGCTATCAATGGCTAACTGCAAAAATTCCTATCCTGTGCCTCCACTGTCATAAGCAGTATGCCTGTGAATGCTGGTTGCTGGGAATCACAAGTGGGAAGAGTGCTGCTGCGCTCAACTCCTGCCTATGGACTTCCCGTAGGGAAACCTAGCCAGATTGGCAGAGTATATTATTATTATTATTATTATTATTATTATTATTATTATTATTTATCTGGGTTGGCCACTGTGAGAAAAGGATGCTGGACTAGATGAGCCATTGGCCTGAACCAACAGGCTCTTCTTATGTTCTTTGGGCCCACATACCTCCCTCATGCCATAGCCCTCATTATCTTAGCAGAAAAGCAGGTAAAAGTTTTACAGGAAAAAATTAGGTGGCTGAAAAGAGTACAGTCATACCTGAGGTGCTTCAGGTTGTGTTTTTTTGGGTTGCGGACCGCCGAAACATGGAAGTACTGGAATGGGTTACTTCCAGGTTTCGGTCACGCATGCACAGAAGTGCTGAATCGCAACCTGCGTGTGTGCAGATGCGCCATTGCGGGTTGCGGATGCTGCGGGTTGCAAACGTGCATCCCACATGGATCACGTTTGCAACCCGAGCGTCCACTGTAACCTCAATCTAGATTCCTCCTGGTACTTTCTGGTATTGAGGATTTTCTTCACAGCATAAAACCTGATGCTATACAGGCTATGTATTTGAAACCAATAGTCTCTAAATATGGATAAGGCTGTGGCTTCTCTGTTATATAAGGCTGTGGCTTCTCTTTATATTAAAACTTATTTTAGATTTCAATGAGATCTGAGACATATTGTATGTGCTGCTGCAAATAACAAAATGTTTGCTTTCTAGCTGTAGCAGCCCCTGATCCTTCAGAAAATACTAGGATGACAATGAAAATCACTATTATTAACTGTGTAGGAGAAGGATGTCAGCGGGCAGCTTTCTTTATTACAGTATGAGAAGCCATAAAAATCCCTTCTCCTACCATAACTAATGAAGGTTCCAGAACTCTTGCTTACTTTGCAGTTGATCAGCTTAGAAAATGATAGGGTTGTGAACCTTCAAATAATCCTTATTCCAATATTTTGAAATGATGTTGACTCCCCCACCAAAAATAAGGGTAAGAACCTTATAGAAAAGCCCCATGTGCACTCACAGTGGTGTGAGACTTTTTGTAGACAAAATTCCATCTCAGTAGACTTCCCAGAAAGCTCACATGACACACCCTTCCTCTTGATAAAACACAGATCATGGTGAACCTCTACAACTACCATCTTCATAAAGCTATTCATATCTATCTTAAAACATGGTATGTTTTTTATACCAGGGGTGGGGAACTTCAGGCCAGGAGATAAATGAAGCCCCCCAGAGTCACTACCAGTCCTTGGGGCTGTTCAGAATCCATGTCCATCCCAAGGCTTTCATAGCCTTCCTCAGATATTTTGCTTGGCTGTACTGTGTCTTTGAATTGGGACTATCCTTTTTGCTTGCCTGGATAGAAAATGGAGGTGTGTGTATGTAGACTCATCTGTGTGAATGGAATGTAGCCTGCAGTACAAAGCTCAGAGCTACATCTGTTGCCCCACCTGCTTTTGCCCCTGGCCCCCAGCATTCATTTCTTGGAAGGTTATCAATGAGGCAACGTGGCTCTTGGGATGATAAAGGTTCCCCACCCATGTGCTACACCATTGCTTGAGGAAGGTTCCAGAATTTTATACCTCTGATACGATTATCCTCATATCTTGTTCCAGCTTGCGTCCTTTCAAGTACAGCATTTGCATAAGAATGTTTTCTGCTGTAGATGATGTGTGGTAAATATTTCATACGAACATGCTAATACATCATAGTTTCAATTACCATGCATGACAGGTGGTTATTTTAACTGGTTTCCAATCTCTTAACTTATTGGAATTTACCGAGTCAGCTTTATCCTTGTGAAGAATATATCTATGTTTCTATAGAAAAATCTGTTATCTGAATGTTTTAGATGTCCTCCAGGCTATTTTAGACAAATAAAGCTATACTCCATATGGAGTTACATTTATAATGTCATTACTACTACTGCATAAGTGAGGTACAATGAATGAACTACATTGTCAACACATGGTGCATTGCTAATTTAATCCACAGACTGTGAGAACCATCTGGGTTGTGGAAATGGCCCTGGTTCTTCAGAATCCTGCTGTAGGCCACTTTTGGTGATTGACATGCTTTCAGTTGAGGGACTGAATTTTAGGCCCTGCTATTGTTTTTTTAGGTTGTCCTTGCAGGCCCTTTTGGAAATAAGGAAAGCTATAAGTCCATATTTAAAACCACCACTACCAGCACATTTATAAGCAGAGTCATGAAAGGACATCATGCTATTTTCAGCACTGATTTTTTTTTTTTTATCTTTTGGATGAAAGATTTACTGATGTAACCTAGTATTAAGATATTTATTGAATGACTCTTGGCAGATTCTTTCTTGAATTTGATCCATCCAAAATTGATTCTTTATATATTTAGTGAGCCCTGGAGCACAAAGCATAATATTTCCTTTCTGACAGAAAATATATATACTTTTTGCATTATTTAGCTCCGCTCCAGGACACTGCATCAGGTGGGGGGGGGGAGATACAGTAAATTCAACTAGACCAAAGGTACAATATTTTATTTAGTGACCCCTTTTTCCAGTGTACTTACTTATATTGGTGTTCTCATGGACTTACACCTGGGATCCTCCTGCTCTTAGTAATAACCCATAACCCAGCTGTACCATTTGGGTTTGCAGGGTGTGGATTTTGCACTCTGGCCTAGCAATGTTAGCTAGAGTCACTTGGCTCATGGAAGAAACTTCCAAAAACAGAAAGAGAGGGTTGGTTATATTCTTCCTTCCTGTTGCAGCCCTCTAAAAAAAATCCCAATCCGCTCCAAGAGATTTTGTCACACTTTGGAAGTGTGTGAAAGGTGGCAGGGTAAAGGAGGAGTTAGCAAAAAAAATCACCTCCCTATCCCTTCTGTTCACAGAAGCTTCCATTGGATCAATGGACCGTCCTTGAGCAGAGGTACATGGTTGAACAGAACCCACTGAGTTTATTTACACAAGTTGTGGATTTCCTACTATCAGAAAAGATGCTAGTTGTGTGTGTTCACCATGCACTACTTCATGTGTCAAGAGCTCCCATGCAGTCACCCATGAGAGCTTATAGGGCCATGTTGGCTCCCAGCCTGTTTTGAACATGATGGTCCATGTCATCAGCATCTTGCAGGAGAAGGCCCCTTTTTCAGCACCTTATTCAGACCCCTCCCAGCCAGGGGGCACAGTTCCGCTACCATTTTCTGACTGAACAAGTAACTTGCAATATCCAGGCCTCCCGAGCCTTGTAGAAGACAAAGACTGCAAAACAAAGCAAGGACCCTTTAACCTGCCATCCAGTTCTTCCAGGGAGTTGGACTACCACACTCCTGTGTGTTTCTTCCTACAAAATTTTTCAGTTGGTTCTAGATCCCTGCAATGAAGTATTGTATCTTCTGTAGCTCCCTAAGGAGGAGAATGCTTCTGGCAGCAAGTCCCACTTGGAGCTATCCAGGGTCCTGTTCATTTCTCTACTTTGATTTGGCTCAGACTAGACAATGCCTGCTTCTTCGGTGAGCCTCAAGCTCCCACCTAACTGGACAACCCAAGGACTATGTCTTCTGTCTCTTCCTTTTTCATAGATTCTGCTGTATTAAAAGGAGAATCTCCCCCCCCCCCATTTTTGACTCACCTATCAAACTCCCGCCTTTCTTTCTGTCTAGATATTTATTGGCTAGCTTTCTAAATAGATTCCTGGCAGCCAGTTCCAAAGTGCTGATCTGTTTCTGATAAAATGGAACATAGATTTGTTCATTTTTAAAAGTCACATAATTCCAGGTCCATTTTGTAGAACCTAACACCAAAGAAAGTGTAACATACCTTTCTTACACAATAAGCATTCAGTCTCTGAAGGTCTTTAAAAAGAGGGGTGAGGTTGCCTCTTCCACTTTCCTGCTAATCCATTAATTATTCTTCAATGTGTACTGATGATCTCCACAACTGCCAGGTCCCAGTTCCTGCTCCACTGCAGAATTCACTTAATTTTATTGCTACAGAGGTTTATCCACTTATTTCTGAGAAATTGTCTGTACTTTCCATCTTCCATATATAAGGGTGTAAATTTTGGAAATTAACTTCAAAATGTCCAGCCATGCCTTTCATGAAGTATTGTTTGCTTTTTGAAAGATAGGTATAATAGTTATATTACTATTTTCTTATGTCAGGAAGGTAGCTGTGACTCTCTGAGACCTACATATGCATGTTTACTGAGATGTAAGACCCATTGAGTGCAATGGAGCTTAGTTCACATGAAATGTATTTAGGATTGCAACTTTAATTGTTAAAAAGGTTATTTTAAGAGCATTGGTTGCGGTTACATCTTATTCCACATAATAAAGATACAGGGACTACTGAGAAATAATCCTTTGTGCTCTGAACTAAGAGAAGGGCTGAATGATGTCCCTACTCTCAAATGGAATTTCATTTTTGTTAAATTGGAGGAGCAATGATCTGGCTCACAGGATATGTGTGGAGATGAATTCAATAAGAAGTATATAAAGGGACTGGTTGATGATTTCACTGTATTTTTCTGGGTATTCTTCCGCATAAGTGAAGTAACAGCTCAGGAGAGTTTCTCTTCAGGACAGGAACAGAGTTCACACAATTACACTTCCTTTTTCCTTGGGCTTAGATTCCAGTTCTGCATTCAATTGATTCATGATTCTAACAGAAGTGGATGCCAGTTCATTTGGGGGAATGTGGAATTGCCCCGCCAACCTCAATCTATCATCAGCCATACCCCATCTGCCTGCTTTCTTATTTAGAGTTATGGCAGGAGGGACTGTCAGCTTAGTCTCAATGTTGCCCTTGAAAAACTTGGAGGGGGGGACTAGAATTAGTTGGCTCTGCCTATCATTGCGCCTGCCTCCTGCTACTGTTGGGCTCTCTGCTGTTTGCGGTCCAATAGGCACCAGCCGCTACTGTCTAATAGACATAAGTTCAGTAGTGTTATATGGTCCCTGACCTTTGGTGCAGTTCCTGCCCCTTTGACTTGGCATTCCCTGGTTCAGGCATGGCAGCTGGGTTGGGGCTGTGGTGACGGCCTCCCCACAGCAGTGTCACTGCCACTTACGAGGGTGGTACAGAGTGGTGACAAGTTCAGGGGGTGCTAATGGATGCAATCCAGTTGCTCTTAGTCTTGATCAATTGTTCTTTTCTTTCTTGGATACCAGGGATGTGTGTTTTTTCGTTCAGCTGTCAGCCAGCCACTAATTTCCCAGATTTGTACTTCAAGTTGCTTTCTATATATTAAGCAGCCATGCCATTGGGCCTTTCTTAATATAATATTGTTTTCATCTTTGTTAAATATATCCTGCCCCTTGAGTCTCTCGTATATCTCTCATGTCCCAAAGCAAAGATGTTTGTTTCTGGTACGCTATTTTCTGTGTCATGGTGCAGTATTTCTGTCATTCAGAGCTCTTGAATGACTTTTGGCATGTGTTTCTATTTTCACTGCAATTTCCCTTAGCTCAGATTTGCAAATGTGCATGTGCTCAACAGTTACTGTATTTTAAACCCCAAGCACAATGACATGAGCTGCCCCTTTTCTAAATATGCACAGCAGGGTGCCATCAGTTCAGATAATGTAAGATCAGTTATCATGGGCACTTATGAAACATGCCTCATTTATTTAAGAAACATATGGCAGTGCAGGGCTTGGAGTCTAATTTCTTAGCTGAGTGTTTTGATGCAATGACAAACATTTCATTCGCAAAAGGCACTTGGAAGGCAACAGTAGTCAAAATTAAAACAAACCAGAACTAACAGGTAAAGATAAACTTGGAAACAAAATAATTCATAATATTAATTAAATAAAGGACTAGCGGCAGAAATTAATATGAGAAAAAGAGTCTTTCAATCTCATAAATGTAGTAAAATAAAGTAGTCTTCAGCAGATGCGAAAAGGCCCTCAAAAGGAGGTAAGATGAGCCTCCCGGGGAAAATGATCTCGGAACCCTCTCATGAGTGCACATCTGATGGCAAGGGGACATGGAGGAAGGTGTCCAAGATGACCTAAGTCAGGGGTGACCAACTCCCAAGAGACTGCAATCTGCTCACAGAGTTAAAAACTGGCAGTGATCTACCCTCTTTTTTCAGGTTCAGGTCAAAATTGTTGAGTTTTTTTAGGAAGAAGGAAGGCCCGTTTTGGGGGGGCACAGGGGAACCAAACTTGTTGAGCTTCTTTGGGGGGGAGCCAGTGATCTACCAATGATCTGCCACAGACGTCCAGTGATCTACCAGTAGATCACAATCTACCTGTTGGATGTGCCTGACCTAAGTGACTGGCAGGGATATGTAGGGGAAAGGAATTCTCTGCAAACTGCCATGACTCAAAGGAATAGCACAGAAGTTATCAGTGGGTGCACGTGTTTCTGCAGAGGCCTTCCCCTGGTGTGCCAGTGCCCCTCCCTCTTGACAAAGTCTAGCTTGAAAGAAGCATTTTGTTTGAACCATTCTGTTTGTGGTGTGTGTGCTTGGTTGTGTGTGTGTGGTGCCTGAAACAGTTTCTGCAGTTTGGAAATGTCTCCACAGGCCCAACAAGACAGTATCTGGAATAGAGGCTCAGGGAATAATAATAATAATAATAATAATAATAATAATAATAGTAATAATAGTAATAATAGTAATAATAATAATAATAATAATAAAACAGGGCAAAGTTTATTGTTCCTGCTAAAATTTCTCACTCACATCTCTATTTTTGATCTTCGGAGCATAAAAAATTAATATCTTAGCCCAAGTACTAAGGCACCTGGCCTGCCACTGTTGGGTAACGGAATGATAGACTTGATGGCCCTTGTACACAGTAAGCCAGCTCTTAAATGTTTGTCCTAATGTACCGAATCCATTAAAAAACAAACACTTTCGGACCTTATGAACTATAGTAAGAATATAATCATGTGGCACCATCACTTTCTGGGTTTAGCAAGATAATTGACATTTTTACCTCTGAATTCTTGCATGTGCCCTATGGAAATTTATAATGGGTAGAAATTGGAAACTATTTCCACTGAGGGCCCTGGTTAAGGCAAGTGACTATTTGATCTGCCACTTATAGCAGAAAAAAGGATTTTTCGCGTTATTGTGTCTGAGATGAAAGGAAGGGATTGAATTACTTAACACTAGGCCATGAAGTCACATTGTCTATGTGTCGTTCCTTTTAACACACTCAGGGAATCAAACTTCTCTGTTGAAAAGGCAATATCGCATCTTTGAATAAAAAAAATTCTAGTGCTGCATCTTAGCATTCAAAACATTGCTTAGACATAATAGCCCCCATCTGATGTACCCCTTTTACACGTTCAGGTTGCACCCATAATGCACATATCTATTTATGTAAAAGCCAGAAAGTATTTTTAATAGATACAGGTATTCAGAAATATATGTGTTTTTATCCTAAAGCAATTTGACATAGTGTGAAGAACTTATTTCATTTATCTGTTGTGAATCAGCTGCGAATTAATTCGCTGGAAAACCTTGAGTTCTTGTATCAGTTTGGTTGCAGCTCTTATGATATCCGTTTTTCAGACGGGCTGACTAGAACTCTATTTTCAGTGCTTTTGTTAATAGTGCCCTCTTCCACCCAAAAGCTGATTGGTCAGATTCAGATAGGAAAGAGAGAACTCTGGCTCACTCCTCCTGCACCCTCCCAGATGGAAATATTTACTAGAGAGTGTGTATGTTTATATATGCACGCTATAATAAACAATACAAATAGAAGAAACACCTGTGTCATTCTACTCATACGTGTCTTGCACAAGCTCCATGTGAATTTTGTGTTGGGTGTTCAAAGGCAAAGTAAGTGTTTTCTGTAATACAATATCTCACCATAGCTATACAGGATTTTTAAAAATCACCAGACAGGTGCATATTATAGTTTTTTGAATCACTGTGGCTTCCCTCTCCCTCTAGGCATTAAGAAAGAGATTTAAATGCCTGTGATCACCTTGCAAAATGCATCCATTCCAAATCATAGATATTGGGAGTTCATATAAATCAAAATGAGCAAAACTGATTAAAGCTAACAATTTGGTGCTTCCATCAATGTAACTTGAAAGTGCAGCCAGAGGGGCTGAAGTGCATCCGTCATGTGGCCAGTTTCCAGCTGATTTTGGGCCAGAGCTTGACAGTCTTCAACTTACTGCACAAATTCTTGCTGGCTCCAGTATCACTAACACTGAATGGAAGCACTAGTATATTTAGCATGCATAGGACAACCCTTGAAGGCCACAGTTTGGACATCTCAGGTATACTTAGGCAGTGCTCGTGGTGTGTAGGGGTCACCAACTTAAAGTGTTCTGAATAATATGTTTCATAATATGAAGCTCACACAAGTTCATGTGTAAACCAGTCTATGCAAGAAAAAAGGTTTCATTTAATTATTTTTATTGTAAATATAAAACCATTGCCCACTTTAAGAAGCTCCCAAAATGATATATATATAGGAGAGAGAGAGAGAGAGAGAGAGAGAGAGAGCGCGCATTATTTTAGGTGCTTTTGAAAGTGGGTACTTGTAACTGAAACCATGTTTTCCTTTCATAGGGTAGTTTCTACCTGAACTTATGTGAGCCTATGCTGGACAGGAGTTTCATACGTAAATGGAATGAGTCCTTCCATTTGCAGAACAGCAGTTTTGGATCTAACTCCATAAGTTCATTTATCATCTACTTTATAATCATTTGTCTTCAGGGTATTTTATATAGCATGGGATGTAATGCTTCTTAGCAGAGGCCATGATCACATTTAATTGTGAGTCATCAGGAAATACATTGCACATGCATATGTGATTTGGCCCACATTGTTATTGGTGGAGCTTCACCAACAGCATCAATTTCTACTGGGACTATGTCTGTGATTGCATGATTGAAATACCTGGAGCTATTGGTATCAATATAGTGACATTTTATACCGCTGCTATTAAAGGACACAATCAGACATCACTGTGTGTTGTATCACCTCTATTAACCTATTTAATTGAGAGTATCTTCAGCCACTCAGCCAGTGCCTCAGATTATAATCATTAGTGGAATTGATTGTAATCTCCCCACTGCGTATCAGGCAATAAATTCCCCCCTATCTACTTCTCTGAAAAAGATAAACAGCACAAATAGTATTCTGTACCCCTGGTGGCATGGATTGGGACTAATAATGTAAGTCTTACACAACCCGAGTTTAAATAATAGGGATGTGCAATAGCCACAAGATTCAATTCTGGTTTGGTGCTTCAGAACAGAGCAAGATTTGGATTGAAGGGCTTTGGAGTCTGCCCGATTAGACTTGGAGGTCCACGCCAAAATCCGTTTTTAGAATAACAAAACTTAATCCTGCCTCCCACCCCAGTTCATTGTTATGGGGACTCAAGAACAGTTATAACTTTTTCCCTTTTGACAGAAATTGATAAGATTTTCATAGCATAGCAGCTGCTGTAGTAAGCGTGCCAAATCAGAGGCAAATATATCCAACTGTTTTTGTATGGACACCTTTAATTTTGATTTTTTTCTGGCAGAACTGAATGAAAGTTTCAAGCATGGTAGGCCCTGCTGAGGAGGGAAAGTTCACCAAATTTCATATCAATAGCTGCAGTAGTTCTCTCACATGAACTTGTGTTTTGTGGCAATTGGTCTGAAAATTGCAGAGAGGTGCTCCTAGGTAATAAACCTGCCAAGTTGTATGCAAATAGATCTAGGTGGGTTTGTGCTAGGCAGATTTCAAACTTAATGTGGATTTGCTTTCTTCATTTGTTTTGTTTGTGGGCAGTAGAGTGAGCACTGATTCAATCAGCTTCCTAGCAGGTGCCAACAAGATAGTTAAACAGTTTGGAAGAAAAGTTATTGTGCAATCATGACAGCAGTCTCTGTTTAGGGTGCTTCCAACTCAAGGATCCATATTTCCACCACCCCAAATCCTCTATAGCTGCCTGCCTAATCTTCCTCCTGCTTCTTGGGAACAGGAAGCTTCAGAATTGGGGGCGGGGGGGGGGGGCTTTTCTCTCTTGCTTAGCCGTGCACTCATTTTGTCGTTCCTGCCTGACTCTTCTTCCCAAGCAGGAGGGGCTGGGGCTGTACGTGTACAGGTGCATTTTGAGACTACTGGAGGAAATTTCCCCCTGCTCTACTGCTTCCTGCAATGCAGACAGATAGCATCTGCTCTGCTGCCAACTCAAATTGATACCAAACTATACTACTGCTTCTGTGTGGACCCAGAATCTCAGCCTTCAGACTATGGGCCTGCCACAGGACAAGCAGGAGGGATATTGGAGGGGAAATGCTTCAGCACAGCTACTTGTGCTGGTTGCTGCCCAGTGCCTTCTACTGGAATGCTACTGCCTTGTGCGGGAGATATCTTAGGGCTGCAGGATATGATGGTAACTCCTTAAAGTGGGAACCATCTCGATTTAGTCAGGGCCAGCCCAATAAATTTGGGTACCTAATGGTTTCAAATCTCATGATTTCCAAGTCTGTCACACTTATCTTATGAGGTTGAAGCAAGTTTTGGAAGCTAGTGGTACTGTGGTTCAGCATCACACTACAGGACATGGATCTTCATCTGGTGATAAAGGACTTGCCCACCACAACTGGCTTGGTAGCCACAGAATTCATAGATCATGGTATTATATATATGTGCAAATGTGTATGATGCATACTCATGCAGCCCTTAGTGCTGATGTAATTATACCTCACTTTCTGAACAATCTAATGAGTGATATTTCACAGTACTTTACAGGGCAGGGATGCGATGGGGACTAGGGCTGGCCCACCTATGAGGCTAGGTAAAACAACTATCTCAGGCGGCAGGACCCCCAGGGGCAGCAGATCCATGTGTTGATCTTTCTTTCCCTCTCATTCCCTTCTTCCCTGGCAAGGAGGGGGTACCATTTTGGGGTTTGCCTCATGTGACAAAATGTCTTGGATCAGCCCTGTGGGGAACCATCCAGATATTGTTGGACTCCAGCATGTATCAGTCTCATCCAGCATAACCAGTAGACAGGGATGATGGGAGTTTTAGCTCAGCAGCACCTGGAAGGACATAGGTCCTCCATCCCTGATAAAAAAGCTTACTAAGACATGGAAAGTAAATGTTTTGAAATAAGAATAATCCTGGGTTTCATATGCTGCAAAATGCAATTTATACAATGAATAGCTTTTATTACATGAATTCTGTTTAAGAGGATTTTTGTAGTCAAAGAGATTCTCTGTATCAATTAATAGACTAACTTATCATACCTTGAAGTCGCACTATATTCACAGCAAAGCATAACAAGTGGTAGACCACATAAGGAAATGATTAATGGGTCAACCAAATTACCCAAGGAATATTAAAACTTTTATTATTGCACAGTTTAATTAAAGCTGTTAAATTCTTGCAAGGCTTTTATATTATAATGTTCAAATCTTTGGCCTACATATTCTAGAGTAATTCCATTGGCCAGTAGGGACTATACCATGATAAAGCAGTTTGAGGATTGCAACCCATATTTTTATTGGGTGAACGCACATAAAGTGATTTGAACTAACTATGGTACTACTTTTCTGTAACTTCTTCCTAAAACTTTACAGAATGAGGGAACACTTGAAGATTAATTCCTCTACTAAAGCCAATTAGCCCATTAATGTGACAGTGCTGGGTCTGAGAAATCAATGTGATACCCAAATAACTTATGTAACTTTGATAACTGCCGTTGTAACTTAAGAACTCTGTCAGCAAAATTGGCAACTTTAATTACTTTGGCATGCCCATCCTAAGCTTATGAGCACATCCTGATTAGAACTGATGAGCCTTGATTAATGGAAAGCCTAAAAGGTTAGAAAGTTGTATTAAACAAGTAAAGAGAATCTTAATTATCTTGTAAGCTTTTCTGTGGGCCTTTTTTCTAGATGGGGAATGTGTATCAGCAGTGAAAGATAAAATCTTTCTTTACTTTCCATTACATTCCATTCTTTTAGGAGCTTTATTTAGATATCAGCAGTGCATTCAAGGGAACACATAAGAGATTTTTACTGCTTCAAGTATCTGGTTGCCATGAGGCAAATGCACTTTTAGAATCTTAAGCTAGTAGGAGTCTGAAGGGAGAGGAATATAATCCAACAAAATTCCACTCCTTCTCCCAAGATCCTATATGGCGGGGAGGGGTGTTAATGGTTTGTTCTTGTTCTTGTTTTTATTATGCATTTTTATTTTTATTTGCGAACGACTCAATCTGTGGTGCTCCAAATTTTTAGACTAAAATAACCATACTCTGTGGCCATTGGCCATGCTGCTAGGAGATGTAGCCCCAAACATCTGGAAGGCACCAGATTGGAGAAGATTGGTGTATATACTAATTTCCCTAGTAGTCTGAGTGTATCTTCTAAAATACAGTGCTGTAAATTCTGTGAATTCTGCAAATACAGACCTGTGAGTTAGATAATTCTGACACCCTTTCAGTCAAATATAGTAGTGGAAAATTTTATGAGCAGTGCCACCCACCTGACCTCCAGTTGGTCACATTGCTGCTCTTTACCTGGAGGTAGAGTGAGAGTGGAGAGGTGTTGCAAGGTTGACATGGTGCCAATGCAAAAAGAGGACAAAAACAAGTAAGTTGCAGCCCCAAATACCAAAAGGTGACTATGTGCTTCTCTTTTTATATCTCCTCACCAGTTGTGCAAATACATTTAACTGGGGCCGAGGAAAGAGGGTGTGCAGCATCAACAAGGAGAGTTGCTGGCATGCATCTGCCTCGATAGACAATGGAATGAGCCTCTGGGGGAGAAGTCAAACCTCTCATTAGCAACACCGAAGTGACCACTCTGGGGAGTAAGTCTTGGCAGTGTGTAGGGAGGTCCTGGGCTGTCCAGGCAACAGGACCCCCCTCTCAGCCTCACTGATGTGGTCCAAAGGAAAGCAGAGTGATATGTTTGGCATCAGCTTGGCTTCAGGAGTTGCCCAAAGGAGGCATACAAGACCGCCCTAGGGATTCCACTCTAGATCTGTGTAGGGTTTACTCCTTAGCCTTTTCTCCTCCCAAAAATATCCCACAACGCAGCAACAAGGAAAGGGTACTCAGGAATGATCATAGAGTTTGTCAATACTGACCTTAGGATGCAACCAAGGGGCTGATAGTTATTACAACTGAATTGACACAGAGGCCAAGAGTGTCAGCTGTTGTCTCTGTTTTTACCTCCAGATATAGATTCTGCTGAAGGGTCAACCTAGTAAATGTCATTTATTTCGGTAGGGATCATATATTCGGCCAGTAACTGCAATTCAAAATGGCTTTTGGGCAAAGTACTTTAAAACTTACCCATGTCTCTCTCTTATGCAGACACAGGGCTTTATTATCTGTGAATGTTAAACATGTTAATTAATTAAATGGGCATTAATGATTGCAAGATTGTCTTTAAGATGTGATAAGAAAATGCTTACTCTGTCATTCTAATAATTCACTCCACCTGCCTTCTGTCAAGATAATCTTCATTGGTAATTAGTTAAAGGCAGAGCAAAAATACTACAAAATGCATCTGAAGAAGTGTGCATGCACATGAAAGCTCATACCAAGAACTAACTTAGTTGGTCTTTAAGGTGCTACTGGAAGGAATTTTGTTTTGTTTTGACTATGGCAGACCAACACGGCTACCTATCTGTAACTGGGGAGATGTTCAACTTGCCAACTAAGTTGTTTCATAAAAAGAGGAAGCATAAATCCACTTCCCACTTACTCAAACCTGTATGGAACACATAAAACCAGCACTAGAGCTATTGATGACATGCTGGTATCAAAATGGATCTAGCAACACCATCAGCAATGCTCTGGTATCCATCGTCCCTCTCCTGAAAGCAGCATTACAGTGCTATATAGAAGCCACTGAATCTTATTTTTGAATATGGGCCAAGTAGCCGACAGAAAATCGACAGAAAATTTCTGTATCTTGTTATTGTTATTGTTAAATTTGTGCCCCACCCTTCATTGTAGATCTCAGGGCGGTTTGCAACATAAAAATACAATAGGAAAACACAAAATACATAATAAAAATAGCAACAACAAGAAAAAGCCACTCAGAAACCAATAATGCTCCCCTCCTCCCACCCACAAACACATTTAAAAGGGTATAGGATGTTAATTGGTCAATAGTCTGGTTGAAGAAGCATGCTTCTGCCTGTCCATGTCAAAGCGAAATACTCTTGCAAAAGCCATGGTGTTGAGTATCCCCACTATATGTATGTATGTGTGTGTGTGTGCGTGCGCATGTGTGTTCAAATGCACACACGCACTTTATTTTTTAAAAGAACTTGCTTTGGCATAGTCCAGACTGGCAAGATGATTGTTGTTGTTAAAATTTGTACACCACTCTTCATTCAAAGATCTCAGGGTGGTTCACAACATAAAAATATGAAATGGGAACACAGAACATTATGCCAAATCAACCATGTTTTTCGAACACATGGCTTTCAATTCCAGTTTGTGTGCTTTATTGACCTTCTATCATTAGAGCCACAGAAGCCAAACACATTCACCACATCAGATGGGAAGAGGGTAATGAGGGGGTAGGTTTCCCTGGCAAAGCCGGTAGCCAAATAATTATGTGTCTTCACATTATACAGAATTCTGAAAGAGCTGTGATAGTGAAATTGGTTATAGGTACTACAGTACCGGTAGTTACTAGAGATCACTATAATCAGGCTGTCCATTGCAAAGGAGGATTTGGAAGTTCCTTATAGTTTAAAGCCCCGTGAATGCCTTTTACGACAGTGAAGGAGTTGATCTTCAAGCACATCTTTTACTTGGCACGCCACTGAAGATCTCTTTCATAGAAGCCTAGGAGCTTAGTGCACCGATCAGATCTTCCTTTCCAAAAAAAAATCACTGGAGGGTGGCAAAGCATGGTAATTCTACTTCTTGAACAATGAATTTTGCTTTGACTTTGTCCATTGTGCTGTGGGAGGAGAGACAAATGTAGGGAAACAAGAACTCATTCCAGAGTTCTGTATGCAAGTCAGGTAAACATTCCAACTTGAACATGCAAACAGAAGGTCCCATGGAAGTGCATGCAAAACTTGATTACTTAAAATAATGTCTGCAGTTTGAGAGGCCAGATGGACAACTGGATTTGCTTCTTCAAAACAAAATCTTTACTGAGTTTCAGGGATTCCCACAGGAAAAACAAAATTGCTCATTCTGGGATGGTTAAAGAACTAAATGGATTGCACAGATGGCTGAGTGACTGGCACAAGGAAGAAATATTACATGTGGATGGGCCAGAGCCATTATTTTAAAGCAGTGATGTTCTAGCTCCTGTGCTTTCATTATAGGGGAAAGGGAAGACATTCAACAATCTAAAATCGATTACTTATTATGTAACTTTTAAAGGATTGTAACAAAAGAAACACAAGGAAAGTTTAAGCCAGAAACTGGCACGTTGAGTTTAAGAAATAGTGTGGGATGACTGTTCTGTTTCATTCTCTCTGCTCTGATATAAAGGGTTTGAGCTTTTGTTAAGAAAACAGACCTTTAGTAATCCTAATTTACAGCATATCTGCTTCCGTTTTGTGCAAGGTAGATGAGTCCATTTCTATTAGATTGTCCATCAACAAAAGATTGCTCATTGTGGTGCTATTTTCCCCCCACAATTAGCCTTTAACATTGTTCATTCATATTCAGATGCAAATATTTTTCCAGTTCCATTTAAATCAGTATAAAGGATTATTCTCGCCTATAGCCTTAATAAATAAATAAAACCCGAAGTTGTTTAGACAGGAGAGCTTGTATTACAAGTTACGTAAAATAGATCCATTGGTGTAAGAAACAAGTAGATGATTATGAGGTAGGAATTTACCAGGTCTGAAGGAGGCGAGAGTATTGTAAAGCACTTCATACCACTATGAACCTGAAGGTCACAAATATGGATTTTTGTGTCTGTGTTCTTAATTTTCTGTATTATACCAGGGTTTGCCATTCCAAAAGTGTTGGGTCCCCCCTCCAAAAAAAAAGATGCATTGGAAAGGAAACAGTATGATTAGAGAAGTTAAAGAACTGATTTGCATCCAAAATGAAGTGTACATTCATTTAGGTGCAAATGTAGTGAGGAAAAACATGCAGGTACAATGGCTAAATCCTAAACCAAAGAAACACTTAATTTTCTTTTATTGTGCTTTGTGACTATTAATAATGTTATGGTACTAAGGCAGAAACATTAAGCTAAGCAGGGGAGCCATAAATGTTCCTAGGCTGAGGAATACTGTTGATATTAGTGGCTAATAGCTCCAGAGTTCACATAAAATGCAGATTGAAGTACAAAGATGTTTAGTGGAGTCAGCAGTGGCAGTGAACTGTTTACAGGTGAAACCAATAACCAGAGGGCAAACTCAGCATGGGGTAGTTTCTGCACAAGACATCAAGGAAGGAATTGTGCAGAGGCTGTAATCGGAATGTATCTGTCCTAAGGGGGAAAGATTGGATGATCTCTGTTTCTTTCATTTGGGGGTAGGGGGGAGGGAGTAGCACTGAAGATGATTAATTGAAATTTGTTTCCATTTACAAATGTCACAAGGTCTGTACTCCTGCATGTGCATAAAACATCTGCATTGATACAGGGAAATTCCTGCGAGGCATATGACACATGACTTAATAGAGCACCATCAGGGCCTGGGGATGGGAAGCTGAGCTTGGGGTTAATGAACCATAATTAAACTCAGTCACTGTGACTTAACAGAAGAATGCAATGTTTAATAGCAGTCAAAGGGGGCATTACCATATTCAATATGTTTATCAGAAAATGGACACTTGCTGTTTTGTCACGGACACATGCAAGAGAGGCACACTGTGAGAGGGGCTATTGACTTGCTAAACAATTTAGATGGCTAAATGAATAGGCAGCCTGTTAAATAGCATCTTATGGGTTGGAAGGAAAGTCACAACCATCGGTTGGAATATACCTAGTCATTCATATTTCGTCAATATCCAATACAGTGGTACCTCGGGTTACAGACGCTTCAGGTTACAGACTCTGCTAACCCAGAAACAGTACCTCGGGTTAAGAACTGTGCTTCAGGATGAGAATAGAAATTGCGCAGCAGTGATGTGGCAGCAGCAGGAGGCCCCATTAGCTAAAATGGTACCTCAGATTAAGAACAGTTTCAGGTTAAGAACAGACCTCCAGAATGAATTAAGTTCTTAACCCGAGGCACCACTGTACTACTTCAACTTTTTTCTATGTTAAATTAAAATATTAAATTATTGAGAATAAGATTTCCATGTTCTTTTACCCTTATACAGCTGGCTTTGACCAAATTGAAAAAAATCATAATCACATTTATATTCTACTTTCATTGCAGCCTTGTCACTGGCTGCTGCTGTTGTTGCTGCTGTTGTTACTTGGATTTATTAGTTGCCTTGTGCCAAAAGCTTCTATAAGTTTTTCACCCAACAAATATCTCCCCAATAACCGGGAACTCTTGTTTGCCATTGTCATTTAATGCCTGCAATTACATTTGAACATATTGTAATGATCTGAAGTCGAATTTCTGCTTGCAGCCCGTTTCTTATAACATAGATTGAACAATGGCAACTGAAGTTTCTTTAGTCTGGAATTGTTTTTAATCTGGCAACTCACAGGTGCTATACCAAATTCTAGTAATAATGCATGCAGATGCTACAGCTATTGAATTCACATTGTATCAGTATTAACATATAGTTCCATGCCAGTTTGAAAAAGCCAAAATTATATTCAAATGTGACTTTTCTGCCATAGAAGAAATCAAAGGTATCAACACATACTTGACCATCTTATGATGAGTTGTCTATACAATACAACCAATTTGCCTGTAAAGGGTTCTGTATAAATCTGTGTCATAAGATTTGGGGTAGACAGGTATAAACTGTAGAGAAATTACAGACTAGCACAGTATGAAAATTTATCAGTAATAGGAATGGAAGAAGTCATGAATGGAGTCTGCCCACGTTATTCTTTCAAGTGTTAAGTAGTTAAGGGAATTATGAGCTGTGAACAATCACAATATTACAGAAATAAATAGGAAAGGTGAAATAGTTTTAGAGCATTCTAAAATTGTATTCTTAGCTGAAACGTCTTTATTATCTCCCGCTTGGACTACTGCAATGCACTCTACGTGGGGCTACCTTTGAAGGTGACTCGGAAACTACAACTAATCCAGAATGCGGCAGCTAGACTGGTGACTGGGAGCGACCGCCGAGACCATATAACACCGGTCTTGAAAGACCTACATTGGCTCCCAGTATGTTTCCGAGCACAATTCAAAGTGTTGGTGCTGACCTTTAAAGCCCTAAACGGCCTCAGTCCAGTATACCTGAAGGAGCGTCTCCACCCCCATCATTCTGCCCGGACGCTGAGGTCCAGCGCCGAGGGCCTTCTGCCGGTTCCCTCATTGCGAGAAGCGAAGCTACAGGGAACCAGGCAGAGGGCCTTCTCGGTAGTGGCACCCACCCTGTGGAACGCCCTTCCAGCAGATGTCAAAGCGATAAACAACTACCTGACATTCAGAAGACATCTTAAGGCAGCCCTGTTCAGGGAAGTTTTTAACGTGTGATATTTTACTGTATTTTTGGTTTTTATGGAAGCCGCCCAGAGTGGCTGGGGAGGCCCAGCCAGATGGGCGGGGTATAAATAATAAATTATTATTATTATTATTATTATTATTATTAGCAAGCTCACAGGTATTCATTTATTTCTGTGTGCTGCCCAGCACAGCAGGTAAGAGAGCTTATTCTATTTTAAAGTGATGTGTGTGTGTATATCCCAAGTAATACCAATTATGTTAATAAAATTAGTAATCCAACTATGGCTGATGAAACTGCTGAACTGTACTTGCATCGGTATTGATTGCTGACTGACTAAGTGCTGGTGAATGGATGTAAAATTGTGTGATGCGAGATCATTTGACAAAGAAATTGCCTGTTACAAAACACATAAAGTGACTACAAATAATAAAATATTCATTTCATAGCCTTTTAAATACAAGTTTTAAAGCAAACCAGAAATCATTACTTAAGTATAACAAATGCTGAAGATGTTTCACAAATTTACCAATTTCCCCCATGTTGCTTTATAAAGGCCATTTCTTTCCATTCTATATTTTTGTTTGTCATCAAAGTAGTGTTTTAACTGGGATGCCATCAAAGTCCCTTACTCTTCCAGTAGCTCTTTAAAGTGCTTTCTATGCCACCTGAATCACACAGCAGGGGTGCACTGATTGGACCATTACAAATCAAATGTCCATTTCTCTAAGGAAAAGAAGACAATTTTAAAGCAAATGGATCATGGCAATTTAAGCCAATCAAGAAGCAAATGAAGCAACACTGAACACACAAAACATTTATATCTTGTCTTGAGTGAAGGATTAAGTCTAATTTCTCTGCACAACCACAACAACAGGTTTAGGCAAGGGAAATCTTATAGCAGTGTCTCAGTAATTTTTCATAATATTGTGGAATTCCAGTGAACGCATAGCCACTGTTCTTTCAAGACAGCTGGAATGTCATGGTTGTTGGCCTGTGCTGTCAGGGCCAGGTGTGAGAACTGTGGTAACCGATGATTCCAAGCAATGGAAAGGAATTTGATGAGAGCACATGAATGCCTTCTTCAAATGAATACTTGTCTATAAAGTTGGTTGTGTGGCCTTGAGCACATCACTATTTTCAGCCTAATCACTAATAGTATTATTGTGCTACTAAAATTCCACTTTGAGTTCCTTGGAGGAATTGTGATTAAAGTTTGGTATTCATTATGTTCAGACTGTAACATGTGAATCTGACTGGAACATCTTTTCCTTTGGTTCAGACAGGTTTGGGGAACCTCAGACCCAAGAGCCAAATACAGCTCCCCAGGCCTCTCTATATGGCCCTTGACACCCTACCTGGGCAATGCCTCATCTCCTCAGCCCTGCTCTGAACCACTTTGGAGTGCTTTTGCCTGACTGGAATGTGTTCTTTAACTGTGATAACACTTCTTGCTTACCTAGAAGGAGGGTGGAGAGGCGTGTGTGTATAGAAACGCTGACTTGTAGCTAGTGTATAGCCTATGGTTCAAAGATAGCCCATTGCACTTTTGCCTCTGGACTCATATACTACTGGAATGGGGTGCCCAGTAGATTGTCCATGAAAGAATGCAGCCTTGAATAAGTTTCCCCACCCTTGACATAAGATTACAAAAGCAAACGTGACTCCAAAAAACCAGAATCAATAGCTAACTATTGATATTGCAAATGCACAAGTTGTTATAGTATCCAGGTAGAGAGCAACAGAATGTAAACTATCAAATTAGGGTGCAGTCCTTCTAGACACTGGGAATAAGCCCAACTGAACTCACTTCTGAACTTACTTCTGAGTAGACATGTTTGGAATTGCCCTGTAAGCTTCATCAACAATGTATGGGAGTATTTTAAAGGAAGACTTTGACACACCTGTTCAGATTGCAAAATATTATTTATATGACAAAAAGAACACTAAGGTAACATGCAACATAGGTCATGTTGCAATTTCCTCCCTTGTAAATCCTGGAATTGTTGTTAGTCACAGAAGACAACTGTCTGCAACAGAGATCCTTTTGTGTCCATGGATTTTGAAACACTGATTAAAAAAGCTAAATAATGGGAACTCTCTTTGAAACACTGAATACCGCTGTAAACAAATCAGAGATTCCAGTTAATATGACAGCAGTGTATCCAAAAAGATACAGTTAAAAACAAACAAATAAATCCACCAAATCCATATATAAATTGTTACTCAACTGAAAACATTCACATTAGTTTTTGGTATTAAATATGTAGCTTCAACAATCAGTCATGATATGCAGTGATCTCCTTTGCTGTCCAGTACAATCCTTAAAATAAATTGTTTAAAATAAACAATTCCCAGTACCTTGGGAATTAGAATATAGCACTCATGTAACACTGGCAGAGTAAATGAACTGGCAGTGAATGTAAGTCAATATTTTCCCCCCTTCTGAGATCTTTAATGCTTATTCTTGAATGTGCTTGCTTCACTGGAGTGAAAAGATTTCTCTCTGTCAGAGTGAAAGTACTTTTCTTTTTTTATTCTTTTTTTAAAGGAAAGTTATTGAAACCCCAAAGATAATCAAATAATTCCCACAGGTACTAAAGTTTTATTACATTAATTAAATATAAAGAGAAAGGGTGAGGTGAGGGAATCTCGTTTCAAAATAGTTGTGTAGCCTGTGGTTTTAAATTCAGCCTTGCTTATTTCTGCACATTTCCATTATTTTGTACCCTAATCCTTTCATCCTCATTCTGGACTTTGAATAAGAGACAAGAGCTTTTGAAATCATTGAACCAAATTCAGCACAAAGCCAGTCAAGGAAGGGTATACATTTATGTAAATATGTTGAAAAGGCAGCAGACATCCTGATAGAATGAAGAAGAAGAGCGGGCTGGAAATCCCACCTGCTCCTTTGCAACTGCAAATTGCGAGTGCTACCTCGTGCGGTTAGTTCACATTTAAAGTTGAACTTACCAAATTTACTCTTCAGAATGATACACTAACTGAAACACAGCTCTCCTTTGAAAGTTGCACTATCCAATGCATTTTTCCATCTGAGTAATGAGTACAAACACACATATACTTCAGTAAAGTGTGACTATGAATGAATATATTAACAAAACTAACATACAAAAATCCTCCTAATTCAGGGAAGTTAATATTCATATTCCTTCTCAGCGAGTGGTTTGTAAAGTTGATAGTTGGAGAAATGGGGAAACAGTCTGAGGAGCCAATGTTAAATTTGCTTGGTGGAAAGCTTTGGGCAGGGGTGGGGTGACTCAGACCTAGGGGCCAAATACCACCTTACAAGCCTTTCTACCTGGCCCTTGGGACTCTCCCCAGGCCATGCCCTTCACTTGCCTCTGCTTTGCACCCTCCTGAAATATTTTTGCTTTTCTGGAATCCATCCTTCAGCTCAAGTAATACCTTTTGCTTGCTTGGATGGATGGAGGACAGAGTGTCCCTATCTATGTGTAGAAAATAATGTACGCCACAAAGTAAAACTTTGCACTTTTTCTCTGCCCGCTTTTACCTCTGGCCCTGCCACTGGCACATGGCCCCTAGAAGGCTGCCTAGAAGGGAATGTGGCCCTCAGACTGAAAAGGGGTCCCCACTTCTGATTTTGGGAAAGAGAATATAGAGGATCCTCATCTGTTCAGCAGCCCTTCTGATACTTGATCAGATGAAAAGCTTGTCCACACTTTGTCTGTCCCGTGCCTAGAAAGCATGCTTGCCCTGTGCTTTCTAGCCATAGGTCTGAGTGGTTTTCCATTTCCCGCTACATTCCCCAGGAAAACTCACTCTTTAATGCTGAATTGGAACAAACATCAATCCACAGAAAACTCAACTGATGTTTGCTCCGAATCAGCAGTAAAGAGCAGGTTTCCCTGTTCTTTGTGGCAGGATAAGTGGAAGTGTGGATGGGCCCTAAGTTGCTGGCATGTGAGCAAGTGCATGTTGTTGGACTACAACTCCAATCAGCCCTAGTGAGAAGGGCCAGCAGTCAGGGTTGCTGGGAGTCATAGTCTGACAACATCTGGAGACCCAAGGTTGAGAAAGGCTTACCCAGAGTGCCACATCTGATGCACCATTGGGGACTAAGGGTTACTGGATCAGCACTGAGAGCCAGTGTGGTGTAGTGGTTAAGAGCGGTAGACTCGTAATCTGGTGAACCGGGTTTGCGTCTCCTCTCCTCCACATGCATCTGCTGAGTGACCTTGGGCTAGTCACACTTCTTTGAAGTCTCTCAGCCCCACTCACCTCAGAGAGTGTTTGTCATGGGGGAGGAAGGGAAAGGAGATCGTTAGCTGCTTTGAGACTCCTTAGGATAGTGATAAAGTGGGATATCAAATCCAAACTCCTCCTCTTCTTCTTCAAACTCTTCACAAGCAGCTTTCTAGTATGGTTTAGGGGTGTTCTAAAATAAGGGACCACAGATCAGGGCTTTGGAGGCAATATTGCTTAAGGGATATAAAATTAAAACAGTGGGAATTTGTTAAAACAAATATTGGTGGAAATCTAGTACAGAATGCCCTAACGGAATGTGTTCTTCAATACTGAATCAAATTTAAACAATAAAACAATCCCATTTCCTTTTTTTATATAACACCCCCCTCAACCGAAAGAAGATACATTTTTTTTTGCCTCTTTTCTGGGACATGCCTTCATCCCTTTCAACAAGCCAATGCCATTATTGGGCGACCTAGTAGTGATGTGGTCCACCTGTCCCTAATTTGGCTGTTCTGTTGTTAGCAAAACAACAGTGTCAGGGATGTATATAGCATAGGATGCATGAAATCTTATATTCATAAAGCAATTGCTGTCACTTGTACAGAAATCCCCCTCCAAAAAGTAAATAAATGTTAAACATCTGTTTGATAATTCTTTAATGTAGTTGGCCAGTTTTTGAAACCAGGGACACAATAATGTCATTTTCTTTCCTTTTATTGTGGGGAAGGAAATGCCACAAATGGAACAAAGAATCTGGATACATAAGAGCCATTTGTGTCAGGCCACTCAGTAAAAAGAAAAGGGGAAAAGGGGGGGGGGGAGAATCAGCAACAACAAAAGGATACAGATGAAAAGGCTTTGCCCAGCCCTTCTCTGAGCCCTGAGGATTTACAATCCTTAGTCTGTATATGTGAATATAGGTGGATATACAGCCACAGGAATTTTTCAATAGGGAATTTTCAGAAGAAAGAGATTTTGGTGTTCCCTGAACCTTACCATTGTATTATTGGCTAATGTGTGTCAGCTCCCTTCTTCTACAGACCTTGAGGGCAATGAACTGATTCAGACACTACCTTCATCACAAATACAATCCCCTACTGTAAAGGCCTTGGTCATCTGAGCATCTGACATTAAGATACAGTCTAGGGTGGCATTCCGATGGGAATGCCCTTAAGCACCGAAGGCTGTCAGCAGAGAAGTGAGATAGCATTTTTCAAGACTGAGCTACTCTCACAGAAAAAAGCAGTTTATATATTACTTGAGAACTAATCAAAATGGCATCTGAGAAGGGCACGTAATCACATGAGTACTGTAGCTCACGGCAGCATTACAACGCTTGACCTTTAGTTATCCCATTCTTTATTCCTTTTGCACATACATCTCCCCCTGCCCAAAAAAACCCACCTCCCACTTTAGGCAGTGTGAAAAGAATCCAGAAACAGGTCCTAAATTTAAGAGATTGTAGAGACTGGGACCTAAATGCACAGCAGCTGCTGAAGTAAAGTAGCAGTGGGCAGAATTTTCATCACAGTGAGATTTTTAGAACACAATGAAACATTCTGTGCCCTTAAACACAAATGATAATTTTACAAGTGCCAGTATGTAAGTGTGTTGGGATTGAACTTTGAAGCATTTGATGATATTGGGAATGATGGTAACTTATTGTAAGAGGTGGAGCTAGTTTCTAGCTTGTTCACAACAGAATAAACCCATATTTCTTTTATCAGCGATAGATTGCTATCACCTCAAATAACAGTGAAAACTAGTGTGTTTCTTAAAGAGCAGATTGATTAAAGCTGAAAATTACCTAATATAACACGTATACATGTAACATTGGAGGTAAAGCTCTCCTGAAGTGAATTTTCAGAAATATTAGCAAGGCTATGAACAGTCCCTAGGCTATGAACAGTCTATAAAATCCACTATTAATAGTGCTCAAAACATTGTTGTTACAATATGGAATAATATTGCTACAATGCACCACTTGTGTGCAGTGCTTCTCAATTACATTCAAATGCTGGTTTCTTTTCCAAGAAAGCTTATGCAAGGCCTTTGAAAACTTGCTTGGAGCCCCTGCATGGTTGGGTTCTGAAGGAATTAAAGATGCAAGACTGCATTCAGAAGACAGAAGGTACTATTCAGGGGAAATTTGCTAATTTTTAAATGGTTGAACAGATGACTTTAGTGGACCTGTGCCAAGTTATAACATTTGAAAACTTTGCAGTGAATATTAATTAGAGGGGGGAAGGAAGGCTCTTAGTTCCTCTAACATATGCTCTGGTCTCTGATTCTTGAAAGGTGGAACTGACAAAGAGAGGTGATTTTTAAGAACATATTAATTAGCATCAAACACTCATCCCCTATTGTGGTGATTTTTCAAGGATCACCATTAAAAGTGTGAATTTCCCCCCTGAATAGGTATCATTCATGCACATGTTACTGATTGCCTAGGGTCATCCTTGTGACAAGTTTAGAAATCATTCATTTGATACTCATTTGCTACATGGCAGTGTAACATTTTCTTGTTCACCACAAGAGAAGGCAGTTGGAAAACACACTGTGATGGTGGGGGGGAGGTGGCAAAGCAGCAGCAGATTGCATAAACAATGGCAGTGAACAGGCACAGAAAAAGACAAAGCACGGTATAAGAGTAAAGTGGATTTTGGAATATTTGCCCCCACCAAGCAGTGTTCTCTGTTTTAACCTCACAGTCTAAATTAATGAACAAGCCACAAAATGGTATCTGAAGCCTCATCACCATAGCTGTCAACGTTTCCCTTTTTTAAAGGGAAATTCCCTTATTCCAAATAGGATTCCTCACAAGAAAAGGGAAAAGTTGACAGCTATGCTCATCACCCACCTAATAGTATCCAGAAGTTGTACCCCTATGACTTAACCAGGAGATGTTGTCATTTGCTTTCTGCATTATTTTATTCACAGAATAGTCCTGTTGTACATTACATGGTCAGACTGGGTACAATCCAAAGATTGTGAGGAATATCCATGAAGAGGAGAGCAGAAGCTTCCATTTTAAATTAACCACACTTTAGCATGGCACCTGAAAATATCAGTAGATAATACCTCCCTAAACACCAATCATACCTCCAATGCATAGGCAAATAGGTGACTTCAAATTGTACCTAAACATCACTAGAGTTGGGGGTCTTCTTTTCTACATCATCTGTTTATTGGAGTCAATAGGACGCCAACAGTCCAAAGAATGAATGCCGTAATATTTCGTTCCCCCGCCTTTTAAATGTTTTTTTGCCCTTCAATTCATAGTTGAATGGCTTACATCTTTATTACATCCTTAGAGTTGCTCCTTTGCCAATTTTCTTTTGGAGTACAGCAGCATTGGACAAGTATATGTGCCAAAAGGCATTTTTAATGAACCCTAAGGTGCAACTGGAGGATGAATATATTCCTTGTTTTACTCAACCACTTACTAGCTGCCTTTTCCCCAAATCCTGGCAGTGTTCAAGTTCAACAAAATTAGCTGCCTTTTAAGCCAGTGGTAACTCCTTTGTACAACAGAGGATTATGAGGTGGCCAAAGAATTTCATTTATCCTTGAAATCCATTACTGCTTTGCTCTTCATTTATTAAGCAGGCAAATACTGGAATCATATTACGTATGAGTGCATATCTTGAACAATAACAGAATAAAGGCAATATTGTGTATCCATTCTGTCTGTAGTCATAAAATGCCCTCAACTTTGAATTCTAGGCAACAAATTCCTCCAGGCAACAATTCCAAGGCATTACATCTTATTTCATTTGTCCCATTAGCCATCATCCCCCCCACCCCCACCAAGACATATGTTCCAGTGCTATTCTTCTTCTGTATATCTTACACACATAGTCAATTGTGGGGCACAGGGAATTATCCCTAAAATAATAGACTTCAAGAATGTTTGACAATAATAGTACCTTTAAATGAACTGGCATTTGTTGATCAGATAAGATGAAGACTTTCATTCTGTATTCTGAGGAGTGGAACATTCAGTAGCCTAAGGTCATCTTTATTATTTGGTATATTGACAAAAAAATGTCAAAAATGAACAACTACTACTACTTATTATTATTACTACTACTACTCTATCAGTGCTCAATGGCTTAGTACCATCTGTTAAGACTGACTCTCCTCAATACTCAAATTATTAAATCCTATAAAGACATTGGATAGAAAACTATGGTACTTTTATTGGAAAAAGAATGGAATAAGTGTAAATGGAAGATACTTTTAAAAAGAAGAAGGATGGAAACCACAACAAATACAACAGGAAATGGGAATGGAAGATACAGAACTGGGTATGAATTAATGAATACATAATAAAAATCATGGAATATTATTTTAATATATGACCACAGTAGAGGGACTTTGTGTGGTCAGAGATGAGCCTGGATAGCTCAGTTGATTAGACCATGGTGCTGATAACGCCAAGGTTGCAGGTTCGATCCCTGTATGGAGCCAGCTGCATATTCCTGCATTGCAGGGGGTTGGACTAGATGATCCTCAGGATCCCTTCCAAGTCTACAGTGCTATAGAAAGACTTATTGTTTAACATGGAGGAACGGTTGTAGAAATTATCGGCAAAAATGCTGATATGCTTGATTCAAAAAAGCTATTGTTGGAATTTATTAATAACCATAATTAGAGAATCCCTTTTGGATTTTTTGTGTAAAAAGGAAAATGAATTAACCTAGGACGTTTGGGTTGGAAGATTTGGAAAATATTTCCTAACAGAAAGTAGATCAGCTGGATGTCAGTGAATATTTTTAATAGTTTTTTTATGTAACTGGCAAACAGAAAATCCTTTTTATTGTCCTTTTTATTGTTCATCTTTTCTCTTTTATTTTCTTCTGTTTTTTTGGTTTTCATTTGGTGTTCTCTGTTTTTGTTTAGATTCATTTCTTTTATCTTATTGTATTATGAAAAAATATTTAATAAAATCTTATTAAAAAAAAATGTTTAGAGTAGGACATGCAATATTTTGTGGAAACTTACCTGCTAAACTTCTCTTTTTGTATAGTTAAAGGTTTAGGAGCCCAAGCAGAAAGAAACATGGCAATCTTTCATCAGTTAAAAATAGCTCAGTCGCACCAGCACTGGAGCATCAAAATTATTTAATTGAAAAGAGTTTCATTAGTTTTACTGGGGTGGTCTCAAGATCCAATAAATGAATAAGCTCCTGGCAATGCAACATTCCCACTTCATCCCAGAGGTGTACAGCTTGTATTAACATACTAATCAAATTCTAATGAGGCAAATATTTGCTTACTTTGAGTAGATTATATACCGTATTTCTAACAAGGCTACAGAGCAGATAATAGTTTAAACAAGGAAAATGGGCTATAGATCAAGGGATGAACTGAAACATGAGACATTTAACTATACCTACCACACACAAAAACATTGACCTCACTCATTTTTTTTCTTTGTGACATTCACATAGCAATATATTTCTGGTTACCTGGCTGAGATATATTAGCTGGTCACTTGGTGATTGTTTTAAGTAGCAATTACTTGCTGAGCAGCAAATGAGTGGCCAGCTCTCTGTGCCATGATAACCAAGGAACCACAAAGAAGCTTCAGCCATGCCACTTACATAATATAAGAACTGAGTTGAAGTGAAGCATGGCTAACATTCAGTTGCTCATCTCCAAAATGATAGCAGTGGTGACTTGTCTTTTAAAACTGTGCAAAAGCAAAAAGGAAGACATTTTTGCACACTGTGAAACACTTTGCTAACAACAAGTGACACATACACAGCATGTCAGTCTAACAGATCTCTGTATATCTGATTTCATGTCAAATTAGGGTCATGATAAGTCACATTATGGTCAAGATCATGGCTTTCATTATTCTTTCCTGGCACTCTATGCACAGAAATAGAAGAAAAGTAAACAAAGGATTTGGTCTGGAGAGATTTACAATCTCAGATAATACAATTTGGTGTTCAGCAAAGATAACTGTTCTGGAGATACCAAAGACAAGCAAAATCTTTATTACTTCCCAAGAGCATGATCACATGGCAGGGTTACTTTCAAAATCCTTTTATAGCCCAATCCTATTCATGTTTACTTGGGCATAAGCCCCTCTTTTCTCACTAAACCTTACTCTTAAATCAGTGGACATAGGATTGCTGTCCTGTGTCAAACCTCTCTTTCTGATTAAATTCATTCTGTCTTACAGCAGTGTTCAAACAGGCACACTTAATTCCCCTGGTATTTCTTAGCATAGCAGAAAGCAAATATTTGCAATAATAGTTTGCCCAAGACTACACGCATTTTGCAGTAAATATATTCAGTCTTTCATTAAAAACAACAGCAGCAACTTACAGAACCATGTCCACGGCTGAACATTTTACTTTCTTAAATGGTGTATCCCCCCCAGTCACTGACTGCTACTTGTAACCTTGAGGTTAAGTTGGACAAATTTGTTTTTCTGGAGGTTTATTAATATATATGGCTTTGCCAATCTAACCCATGCACAACACGGAAATCCCCATGCTAACAATCCAATCAACTAAAATTTTCTTTTGAAATCCTTGTAATATAACAGCCCCTCCCACCACATACCACTAATACATGCAAAAAATAACTGCTTAGGTTTTTCCTTGTGAATGGCCATTAACTGTTCCCAAATGTGTGTTTCAATTTATGGTCATGACAAGTCATTTCAGCAGGGATCGACAATTAGGTATGCCACCATTCTTCCATGACCATGTTGTATTCTCATGGACAACTGTCTGAAGTCTGCTTGCCAGTGGTAGTCAAAAGTGGGTGGAGCAACAGCTTTGGCTTTTATCAGTAAATGACACAGCACTCATAGGGCTGCCATACATCTGAAGTTTCTCAGATGTATATCAGATTTGTCCTCTGAAAACAGCATCTGGGTGGATTTTTTAGAAATCGGGAAAATCTGGGCATATGGCAGCCCATATCAGAAGTGTTACTATTATTTTTTAGCCAAAACAAAACAAGCTCCAGATTTAAATTTTTTGAAATATGACAACCCTGCCACACACCTCTCCACCCTCTATCTATTCAAACAAGAGGCTTTATCATAAATCAGAGATACATTTCAGCTGATAAAAACACTCAATGTGAGCATGTACTAGGGCTGCTAATAGGCACAGCTGTACTGTTTTGCCTCTATTGCTGCTGCTGCTAATATTTATTTATATCCCACCTTTTTCCTAGTCCTGGACTCAAGGTGGTTGTATTATACTGCTGTATATCACCTGCTATATTATACAAGTTGGTGATATATCAATTATCTTATAAATAACTAACTAAACTAGCCAGGGGATAGGGTTGTAGCATGGAAAGAATCTGAAGGCCAGATAGAGACAGCTCCCAAGCCGGTGATTCCTTGGGTAGAGCCTTGCCTCTGTTTTGCTTAACAAATTTCCAGGAGAAACCCATACACTGGGCAATTTAATGCTGCTGATGCCTTTCAACTGGTACTAAAGTGTTTATTCCGTAAGGTTCACTTAAACCCCAAAGAAGTTGCTGAGGATGCTAACAGATTTGGCATACATGGCCATCAGTTGTCCCAAACCTGTTGCAAGCAGTTGCAACCACAAACAGCAAGGACAACACAGGAAGAAATGCCAGTGAGTGAATATTGCAAGAGAAAGATGTGCACTGCATGTTCATCTAAGGTAAAGGTAAAGGTACCCCTGCCCGTACGAGCCAGTCGTGTCCGACTCTAGGGTTGTGCGCTCATCTCACTTAAGAGGCCGGGAGCCAGCGCTGTCCGCAGACACTTCCGGGTCACGTGGCCAGCGTGACGAAGCTGCTCTGGCGAGCCAGCACCAGCGCAGCACACGGAAAAGCCGTTTACCTTCCCGCTATAAAGTGGTACCTATTTATCTACTTGCACTTAGGGGTGCTTTCGAACTGCTAGGTGGGCAGGAGCTGTGACCGAAAGACGGGAGCTCACTCCGCCGCGGGGATTCGAACTGCCGACCATACAATCAGCAAGTCCTAGGCACTGAGGTTTTACTCACAGCGCCACCCGTGTCCCGCATGTTCATCTATTTCCCTTCAAAATAGCTTGGTGGAAATAGAGCAGGAGGACATTATTTGCTTCCCACTTAAATGTATACTGGTATGGAGTCTATATGATTTCTTGAACACAACTGGTAGTTCTCAATTGGGAGCTGCCCAGAGTGACTGGGTAAACTCAGCCACATGGGCGGGGTATAAATAATAATGATGATGATGATGATGATTCTCATTTGACTTGCATCCGAGAACACAGGCTTATGCTGTCAGGCTACATGCCAACTCTCAATAGTCTATACAATCTTACAGATGTTGTTCTTGTCTTTATTATGTATTTTCTGTTTTTTAACTTGTATTTTTAGGTAGTACACTGCTCTGAGAACTACAGGTGAAGGGCAGTATACAAATTTAAAAAACAAACAAACAAACAAACATTTCTACTTAGAATTAAGTCCCAGAGGTTCAATGGGAAAAGCAGTTAAAAACACAAACATATATTTAACTAAGGAACATAATATCCAGAACAAGGTAACTTCCAAAACAGCCCTCACATACCGACTAACTCAGTCTAACATGATTATAATGTATAGGCAAGCTAATGGAATTATTTAACTGCCAGAAGGATGATGTGAACCTTGACTAGGATATTTTTTTAATAGGCATATCCCCTGATTACTTAATAATTCACCCGTATAATTCACACTCATATGAATCTTTTTTTTTTTTTTATAAATATTTTTTATTAAGTTTTCCATAATAATACATATTTAACAAATGATACCTTTGTTAACATCTTTTCATTCTGTCATAGACTCCCTCACGCCTCCCGCTTCCACTTGCACATTTAAAAATAAAATTTTTCAAAACAAATTATTAAATGTTCACAAACTCAATAATTTTGTTTGAACTCAAAATATAACTTATAAAATATGATTTAGTGATAGACAATTATCTTTGATCTGGCAACCTTGTTAGCATTCAACCAAATTACAATGCTTTTGTAAGTAAATCTTAAATTTCTTCCAGTCTTCTTCACTCCTTTCTTCTCCCTGGTCGCGGATTCTGCCTGTCATCTCGGCTAGTTGCATATAGTCCATCAGCTGCATCTGCCATTCTTCCAGCGTGGGTAGATCTTGGGTTTTCCAATTCTTAGCGATGAGTATCCTTGCCGCCGTTGTAGCATACACACTCATATGAATCTATATTTATATGTACAAGGTTATCACACAAAAGGATTAAATTATACGTTCTGTGTTATGCTATGTGTATTATGCCATAGTGCACCATTTCTAAGAAATACCACTCTTAGATATGTGGATAACTGGGCGGGGGGGGGGGAGAGGAAGGCTTAAGTATAGTGTTCTCTGACTAATTTCTTCTTCAACCCCAACCTTCAGAACTGGGCAACCAGGATCAGTGCATCTGCTATAATTAATTTATGGCCAGATTGATGGAACCAGATGGGAGGTCTTTGTGATTCAGAAATTTGAAAAGAATAGGAAGGTGTATAGTAGTATCCCAGTTTTATATTATAAAAGATAGTTTGGGGTTTAACAAATTATTCTGGACACATACATGTACCTTAAACAAGAGTTTCCTCTGAAGTTCTCATTCTTGCAATACACATATGCTAAATCACATATGCTTAATCCATTGACTTCAAGCAAAGCTGATGCCACAGACTGTAACTACAAAGTTATGGGAAATAGTCTTTTGTGTGTTGCCCACCACATGGAGCTTAGAGTCATTTCTTTTACAGGTCATTCCAAGAGAATGAACATTCTGTGTCTAAGTACAATATACATATGACTTCTCTTTGTATTCCATGCCTGAAGCGAGGGTGCTATTTAGTTTGGGGGAGGAACAGACAATCATCTCCATTATGTTTAAGACAAGGATTAATGTTGTCCCTTCCTGCTGAAACCTGAAATGGCATCCCTGGCCTGAAGCTTCCATGAGATGTCTCTATCCAATTAATGCTGCAAAAACATTGAGTATCATGGATTATGGGAAGTACCATCTATCCTAGGGTCCAACAATCAGAAGAGGCAGGGCCACATCTGGCCACTGGGTAGTTCCACCTATATTTCTCCTAGCGTTCCTTACGAGCTAAGGCAAAAGGGACTGTGGAAGGAGTGATGACTGTTGAAATAGGGTTTACTGGCAGTCCATTTTCACTTCCAGTCTAGCTGATTACCAGTTAAAGGCATTATCCAACTAAGTTACTTAATGTACCTAAGTCATGTCCAGAAATTTTTGTATGAGTGAACATAAGAGTAGAGCTAACATTGGATACAACCCTACTAATCAACTTCCTTAATTTTGGCCACTTCTATGATATTGCTCTGCTTATGCTGACTGCTTACTTGTTAGAAATAAATGCTACTGAATTAATCAGGGCTTGCTTCTCATTAAGCTTGTACATGATTGGGTTGCCATTTGCCAGTTAGCATTGTTCTTTTCAGAAAAAAATGAAAACTTAAGAGGATGCCTTGATTGTAGCAACTCTATTGGAAAATAAATGAACTGGCATGTATTTTTAGTTCTAGTCATTTTATTCATTTGGCTTATTTTCTTATAATTAAACAAATGGTGGATTATATTATTTTTATTCAAAGTTGACCTAAGTTGTAGCAGTTTCTACAAAGAGCACACAGCAATATTTCAGCTAATTAGATACTAAGTTTTTCATAATAGTATGTGGTTCGTTTGATTGTTTTGCCTTAGCAAATATGAGTAAGAATGGTGCAACCTAGATCACTATCTGTGTATTATATGCTATAGTGTTGTCTGTTGGTAGACAATGAATGATTTAGCATGTGTGGGTGAGGTGTAAAAAGAGCTATTTTCTTTCATTTTTGCATTTTTCAGTCCTGTGCCGAAAAATAGATCTTGAATAATTGATAAGGATTTTCTATCATTTCTCATGAAAAACCCATGAGATTCAAGTTTGCTGCATGATGTTGATAAGACAGGAGGGTTAATACTGCAATTATACTGTATATTGTGTGGGTAGCATATTTAAAGTTTAACAAACCCATTTTAAGACAAAAGACAACATTTTGTGCTTATCCCAGAAATGATTTCCCTTTCACAGGGTTGTTAGCTTTTTCTTTTTAAGTGCAAAACCCCAAAGTGCATCTAGCAGCTTTCAGCACTAGTACTTGGTGAAACTGTGTTGTGTTTTCTTTTCATTTCATTTCTTTAAAAAAATCAAATTGGGAAAAGATAATATTTTAAATATTATGTTCAGTTATTGAATAAAAGGATGGTACTACATAAATTGTAAGGAACGTGGGTGGCGCTGTGGTCTAAACCACTGAGCCTAGGGCTTGCCGATTGGAAGGTCGGTGGTTTGAATCCCCAGGACGAGGTGAGCTCCCATTGCTCGGTCCTAGCTCCTGAAAACCTAGCAGTTCAAAAGCATGTCAAAGTGCAAGTAGATGAATAGGGACCACTCCAGCGGGAAGGTAAACGGCGTTTCCGTGTGCTGCTCTGGTTTTGCCAGAAGCGGCTTAGTCATGCTGGCCACATGACCCGGAAAAATTGTCTGCGGACAAACGTGGGCTCCCTCTGCCAGTAAAGCGAGATGAGCGCTGCAACCCCAGAGTCGTTGGCGACTGAACTGTCAGGAGTCCTTTACCTTTACCTTTTACCTTTTACATCAATTGAAAGGTTTTGTAACTCTCTGCCCTCCCCTACTTCTAACGTGTTGTGTCTGTGTGGAAATCTAATGGCCGTATAAGTCCTAGCAAGATGGCAAATGTCAAAGTTGCTGTGGTAGCAACCACAGTAACTTCACAACACACCATTTATCAGAGATTCAAAGCACTATTCAACAGACCACAGTGACACCTGACTCATTTCTTTGTCCTCCTCAAACAATCACTTTGGGATTGCAGAAAGCGCTCAGTTGTGTGGCTCCCTCAGCCTTGTTCCCATAGTCCTTTGAATAGAAAGGCTGCATGAAACACTGGGATACACACGTTTATGCACTATTCACAAGAGAGGTGAAAAAGTCTGCCATCTGCTCAAAATACTTGTCTGTTACCTTTTTATTCAATGTGAAGGCACATCTAATATGTGTGAATCCATGAGCATAATCTTTATAATAGAAAGCTGAAAGTACACAAGAACAATGAAGCAATCACTACAAAATCATGGACAAAACGAAGCCTCTGCCCTTATTGAGGTGAATATTAGTGATAAAAAAGCAGGAGGAAGGAATATGAATTCTCTACCTTTCCATTGCTACTGTTCTTCTCTGGCTCCTAAGTATCAACTTCCAGAGAGGAAGCCATGTTAGTTTATTGCAGCAAAACAAACAAAAGCTTCAGTGACACCTCAAATACTAACAATCACATCACAACAAAAGCTTTTTGTGCCTCAAAAATGAGCTATGGAAGGCACAAATATAACGCAACGTCAGGATCTTTGTGTGTTTTTCCTTTCTTGAATTAGTTTAGAATATGCAAGACATACAATTTGAAATGACTATGGTTTCCTGTGAAACCATCTCCTGGCTTCCTGGTTCAAAAGGAGTAAGGAAAAATATATAACCTCTTTTTCCCTTGGGGTGGCAGGAGAAAACACAGAACGTTTACTTTTTGCAAGCCCAACCATGTATTACTGTTATTGTTTGGCAATATCTCCCCTTCTTCTGATTAATTGCTTAATATTGTTTAAAGTCCTTATCTGAGGATTTTATAGGAATTGAGTCGTGGATTGTCATAGCTGGCATTTTGTATTCATTAATGCCATTTGAAAATACGAAATGAAATTCACTGAAACATGCCTGCCTGACAAAGTGACATGTGGCATTGTGTAATCCTAATGGATAGATGGTATCAGGTCCAGAGAATCCATCATAGATCATAAATCTGAACAAAAAATAAACATAAAATCCTTTGCCGTGATGTGATTAAAAGAAGGCAGTATACACTCTTTGTGATGGCCTACATATTGAGATGCCCCACTCTTTTTAACAAATAATGTTTAAAAATACAGAATTGCATCCAGTACATATTGCAGTTCCATTCATGCAATGTTTCTCTCCTGCTTCCTGCATGACCCCAAAGAAGGAAAAAGGAAATGCTTTTTTTCCTACACAGCTATTTTAGGGTGAAACTAGACCTGATTGGTAGCCATGGTTGTTATTTGTATATGTGTTCCTGTCTAAACTGGGAGGGGAGCTACTAATTTTTACAACAAATCTTATGCACAGGTGGGGGAAGCTAAACCCCTTCTGGCTTATCGCCTACCCATGCTTTATCATTGCAGGCACCATTTGACCAGCCCATCTGCTATAGGAAGTGAGCTAGACATGTTGGGAGGGGAGGGAAGGAGGAAGGAGCTTTGAGTGACAGAATGCCATGAGATAAGGCAGGAGGGTTCAGCTCCCACCACCTGTGTGCACATTGTACCTCAATTCAGAAGTGAGTGTGGCAGATAGATGAATAAACACAGCTGCCCAGATATGTCTGATTTGGCTCCAGGAATGCTTTTTGGCATTATATCAGGTGCAGAGCAATCATAAACTCTTGATCCACCACACAGGATTGAATTAGGAAGTGGTGGTGATCTCCAAGTTCCCTGTGCTTCACCATTGTGGAGGTCTCCATTTCACCTACTGAAAGCATAGGCAAGTGGAAGCTACTGCTTTATCTCTGTCAGTGGTAGCCAGCATAAACCCCAGACCCTCCTAGTATCCCTATTTTCCAGGGATGTCCCTGAGTTAGAGAAGCCTTCCCAGTTCCTGATTTGAACCCAGAATATCCCACTTTTCCCTAGGACGTCCCTATTGTCATTGGAGAAATGTTGGAGCCATCTGAAGGCAGCCCTATACAGGAATATTTTTCAATGTTTAATGTTTTATTATGATTTTATATATGTTGGAAGTTGCCAAGCGGCTCAGCCCCTTTATTGAAAGTTTTTGGGGAGGCGTCCCCCCAGGCCCTCACAGAAGGGGTTGAGCCCCCACAAAGTTCTGTGGTGGCCGTATGTGCACATTGTGGGGTGTGCTCACATCACATGCACAAGCCACAGGGCATGTTTGCGTCATGTGTGCAAGCTGTGGGGCGCCTGCATGAGACGTCAACACACCACAGGGCATGAGCGCATGGCGTGCTGATGTCATGCAGCTCCGGCCCCTCAATCACGGGGCAAGGTGGCACCTGTGATCAAATATGTACTTCCACAGCAACCTAGCCCCCCCTCCCCCTGTGCTGATCTGAGGTACAGGTTGCTCTTAAAATATGCTTCCTTAGCTAAAGGTAAAACCAAAGTATTTTAGAGCAGATGATGTAGTCTAACTTCATGAACTAGTTCAGTAAGAGCAGGAAATAGAAATTCAGTAGTGTGCAGTCTACAAAATAAAAATAAAGGTGATTTTGATCCACATATTTTCAGGACAAAATCATGCACCTGGGTATTGTCAGATGTTCATGTTTCCTTTTCTTTGGTTGTTAATGGTGGGATGCCTGATCCCACAGAAATTGTTCTTGTTAATACGATACATTGGCGGTGAATGATGATGTTGCCTTGAAGCGAGCTTTTATTGTGGATCATGCAGTTGCACATGGGTTTATGCTGTTCAAATTTTAATGAATGAAATCAAGCCAAGCCCTTTAGCAAAACAACAACAAACCTTTTTTACTGCGCATTTTATATCCTGCAAGCTGACCTCTGGGAGTGATGATTATCCGTTTGTGTTCATTTAAAAAGATTTATTTAGTTGACGGAATTACCATAAGATTGCCTTTTAAAACGGGCTATTTGCTAATGGAAAGCAACGTCAAGAGCATTATGAGATTATTGCTTCATTTCAAATAATGTACAGAGATAGTCAAAGGTTAGTATCACTGCTTTACTTCTGTTTTGTTTTTAAATGTGTATCATGCTATCTCTGCAACGGAGAATGGCGCACAGAAGAGGATGAACAGACTTCTCTGCAGTCTTACAGTACAAAGGCTAGGATTCTGAATTTACCTATACTAAGGCTGCATTAACGTGTGTCTTACTGCGTCAGTTTAACTGATTATAAGGCTAGTGCTTCTGTCTCTTTTTCTAATTTTCCTCTCACACTGTACATGCCTGTTGTGTCCCGTCTTGACCGCTATACCACCATGTTGCAGTAAATGTCATTCACATGTCATTACTCCATGCCGTCCGTCTCCTACGCTCTGCCATTCTTCTAGGTTTTACCTTTTCAGCACGACTTTCTATGCTAAATACTGGCCCGCTTTCTCATCAAGCAAAAAGAAAGAAAGGTGTGAGCTTTGAAATGGGCAGGGAGCACAGTGCATGCCAGTATGTAGCCTTATGGCTCATCACGTCACTGACTGTATCATGAACCCATGAAAAAGGTGGAGAAATTGCTGCAAATTTCTGTGTTAAGCGGACTGCAAACCAGGCATTTGTTTTTGTCAAGTGAATTCTCTCCAGCTTGTTAAGCTGAGAGCAAGACACTCAAGTGTTGAGTCATAGGCTTATTCAGGCATTGGTGGCTTTGTCAATAAGATCCTGCAAACTGTTTTAGTAAAAAATTGTTACACTATAGAGGTTTGTTTTGAAATGGAAATACGTGGTGAAATCAGTCAACATGAATAATGGATTCCAGTGCAACATTGTTTAGGGAACTACAAATTCTTTGTTCTGCAAGAATCACGTGAGAGCAAATGGCCAGCACACAGAAGAAAGCGGGTCTTTGTTAAGATACTACTTCCATGTACAATTCTGACAACATTATTAACATTATTAACATGAAGCAAAATATCTGCTTAAGTGGCATTTGTTTTCCTCTAGGCTTATTTGATAACCTTTCTCTCTTGGTTACATTTTGGGGCCTGGGAATGAACTGAGTGGCATGTGTATATGCATGATGGTACTTGGAATTTTTTATGAAGCCAGTATTAATTTAGGACTAACAAAAAACATGGATAATTTTTTAATTTAGTCTTTACTGCAAGGAAATGCTTAGGGCCAGCCTCTCTCCAACAGAACCATTATATAGGTTCTAGCATTGCTCTTTTAAGTTCAGTAGACATTCTAAACTACAGGTTGGAGCCTTGTTAGTAAAACTAGCCATAGTAACTGACTCAGCTTTAGTTTGTGAGGAAGGCATAGAATAGACGAATGCTGTTACTATATTGTGCTGGTCTTCCGCTAGTCAGTTGAGGGGCCCACTGTCAGGTCATGACCTCATCTAAAGTGGGTCACAGCTGCAAATATATTGCACAAAATTATGAAAAGGTTCCCCAGATACATGTTTGGGTTATACCTGTAGGCAGGTCCTGGGTCTGAACAAGTTGAAGGCTGCTGTGATATAGGAACTTTTTCTTTGCTTAGGTATTTATACCCTGTTTTAAAGAACAAAAGACATCAGGGGCTAGAAGATGAAACTTTTATAGGTTTTACAACATATTTTCTACCACCTCTTCATATACTTCATGTGCATGGATCATAGCTATTATTTTAAAAAAAACCAAGTAGGCAACACAGGGGATTTTGTTCTTAAGGGAATAAGTCGGCAAAGGCATAACAGACAGCCTTCATAGTCAAGGTTTCTGCTGACAGGATAGATTTCCCAGGATCAACATTAGAATCTGAAAACCACTTCAAACATGATTGATGTTCTAATTAGGGGGCACTTACAGAAAAAGGGCATGTTGATTGCTTGTACATTTTTTGTTTCATGTGTACTGGCACTGTAAGGCATTAGCCACAGCTCCCCAGTGCACATAACAGAATAGTACTATGTGCAGTCATCATCATGATCAACATTCAATTTGCATGCTTTTTTCCAGTATGAAAATGCTATCTAAATAGGGCAGTCCTTCCATCTGAAAAGGCCCCATTTCTTAACTACTATAGGAGAAACTAATGACAGTGTTATGCTAATTAAATGGCAAATGTATTGACTCAGATCGCTCTGGGGTAAATGTTTGGTGCTGGATCACATCTGCCCTATTCTTAGTGGTCATAATTGTAATTGTCCTTATACCTTACATCATAAAGCAGTGACAGGAAGTGATAAAAATAATAAAAATATAGATTTTAGAAAATAGATTTCAGAAAATAGCACAGTGTGAGTTTTATCTTTATAGCAGAAACTCCCACCCCCCAGCATCTTTTCTTCATCTGAATTTGCATATGGAATAATATTCCAAAACTGATTCTTCTTCAGTTTAGTACTGTGTATTTGGGGGTCTATTGACCACAATAAAGCTGTGTGTGAGAGTTTAAATCAATGCAGCATTCTACTAAGAACCATTAGGGATACTTCATACAATATGGTGTTTGTCTTTGGCATGTACACATTAAACATATAATGGATGCATATAATATATACATGGCATACATATAATGGACACTTTGCAGAGGTTTGGACTAGATGACCTTTGCGGGTCCCTTTCAATTCTAGGATTCTGTGATAACAAACATGTGCTTGTAACCACACACACAAAACCATCCCTTAGACTAAATTCCTGTGATATTTACTTCTGAGTAAATCCCAATAGAGCTGAACAAACACAGGACCAGGTTGTACACACACACACACACACACACACACACACACACACACACTATTATGTGTATTCCACCTTTCAACAGCTGAAATCATGCTCAAGGCAGCTTACGACATGATAAAAATACATAGTTACAACTTAACAAAACTAATCTTAAACAATAAATAGAACATTAAAGAATATATCACCAAACTAAGCAATTTCCACATAAATCACAAGATGTAAACTAAAGATACAAAAATCAACAGCAACAACCCTACAAACACCCCATCCCAAGAATCAGTTCAGCAGCCTCAGCGTTCATAGCTCGAGTCAGTTGGGGCCCTGCCCTCCTAGGCCAGGTGGAAAAAGACCTGCATGGCAGGGAGCAGGTCTTCCAGGATTCACAGCAGAGATAGTTGTAGTAACAAGCATTTCCTCCTTTATTTGGTAATGCCAGGTTTTATAATTTCTTTTAGACATAGTAAAATACTGTTAGATTATTATTATTATTATTAATGTTTTATTGTTAGATAATTACCTATCAGGCACTATTAATGTGGAGGGAAAGACTTTTAGTGTGCAGATTGGAATTTTGTGAATCAGCTAAATTCAGTGAACTTCAAATGGAAATATTTGGTTTTGACCTAACAAGAACTCTGTGGTTTGGGTTTGAGGTAGAGTTAAATCTATCCTAGTTAAGAAGATTATTCTACTTTGACTTTTCAATTCAATCTAACTTAGTTACAGGATCTGACCATTTTACAGTGTAAGCAGCGAGGCCTTTTCAGATTACTTTTATGTTCACACTTATTTGGAGCATCTCCCCAGCCATGCGGTGTGGGATTAAAGAAAGCAGGAGTTAAAGGCAAATTAGCATTTGCTTTTCACAAATCATCTGGAACTAAATTAAATAAACCCTTTTTGTCCTGTGTGACCTTGGACTGGCTACTGTGGAAGAGAATTGGACAGTGTTTTTATTGAATCTGGCTCCTAACAGTATAAAACAAAACAAATCAAATTTAATTGATTTGATCCTTCTGTTTGCTCCACTCCGGGACACAGCAAATATTTACTTGTACAACCGCATTAAATAATTTGAGTAAATTTGAGGAAATGAGGCTCTTACAAACAAGGAAATTTAAATAATACATGGGTAAAGCTGCTTTTAAAAAGTAAAGTTTTAAAATATTTGCTTTTCATTCACTTGTCAGATATCATATTCCTCTTTCTTAGCTGTTTCAAAGCCTGTTCTAGGTACAGTATGTAACAAATATAACTGAAATGTTGGATGAAATATGGGCTTTTCAAAATTAATAGGCCAGTCAAAATGTGGCTTTGTTTAAAGTTGGCAGCAAACCCCCAATGATGAAATGTAATTTTTTAATGACTAGACAGAGTTTAAAACTAAGTCATGTGAAATTTTCCCAGAACTAATGTCAAGTGTTTGTAATCAAATCAGATGACTAAACGTTTGCAGTTTTTGTGTGATGAAGCTATTTGTGAAATTAATCATCAGCTTTTGGGCTGCTTAATGAAATTATCCTAGAATTTATAGCTTGGAAAGTATCCATTGCAACCAAGCAAAATAATGCAATACAGTATTATCTGAATATAAGAAATGTTCCCAAATAGTATTTAGTATACCTTTGGTCTTTTATTCTGTTTTTGTCTTGTATTATTATTATTATTATTATTATTATTATTATTATTATTATTTTATGCCCTGCCTTTTTATCTGACATGACGCAAGGCGGTGTACAGATAGAAACAAGAACCGCTAAAAATGTAGAAAAACCAGTCATTAAAATACGATTAAAATATTGATAGAATTAAAACAATATACATATCTAACATCTGTTTAAAAGATACCAATAATTACAAACATGGCTCTCCTTCCTCCTCTCGCCCTCATTTCATTCTCACAGCAACCCTGTGAGATATCATAGAACTTTAGAATGGCAGGGACCCCCAAGGATCATCTAGTCCAACTAAGGAAACAGCAAGTGGCTCAAGGTCACCTAGTGAGCAGCCTCATGGCCAAGTGAGTTTTGAAGCCTGGTCACCCCACCCCATTACTCTAAAACCACTGCAATGCTGTCCCAGAGATCGATCGGCCCACTCCTGAAGTGTAGATCCGCAGATAGGAGGGGTGACTCCATCTGACCCCTCACACCCACCCTGTCCCTCCCCTCCACTGCGAACTGGTCTATAAAGCTGTTTATTATTATTGATATTGCTAACAACAACAACAAGAAGAAAAATAGGTGCTTTGGTAAGGTAAGATACCCACAAAGTTCCATTTACCACTATTCTGGATATCTCTCTTATCAGCCCTGAGCCAACAGAACTGGAGCACATTCATTTACCCAAATTGAAAACCTTGACTGAAGAACTGGGTTTCAGTCTTTGCTGTTGGATCATTGGATAGGAGGAGAGAAGGAAGGAATGAATAGAGGATGGAGCATGAGACTCTCAGTCTCAGGGGCGTGGGTTTGAGCCCAAGGTTGGCCAAAAGTTTATTGCATTGCTGGGGTTGATGACCTTTGTGGTCCTTTCCAATTCTATGATTCTAGATAAGGTTTTTCCCCCCTGTCGATTGGGTAGAAATGAGAGGAAAGAGAGAAAGTCTGGATCCATCTTTCCACATGCTCATGAGCCTCCCTTTCCCCCAGACAGATTATTGGTGCCATTGCTGAGTTTCTGACTGGGAATCTATATTAATTAATTAACCAATAAAATTTAAAATGTGCTTTGGCTTGGCTCCTGAAAATTTAAAGACAGGGTGGTGGATGTGGATGAAAGTACTACGATATGAACTCTGAAATTAGGTTTCAGAATATGCCATCAGGGTCACCTCTAGTTATATACCGCCCAACAATAAAATGAATGGAATATTTGAACTAATGAATTTGGCAGTAAATAAATCAAATGTAATCTTTTAGGGTTCTGCTCTTGATGTTTCACAAAAAGGTGGACAATAGGTTAGTAAATTATTTGCATGTTTTATTGCAAGCGTCCAATGGGCCCCCTGTGGATGAAGTCCTCTTGTCGTAAATGGCAGCCAATGCCCTTTTGACCTTTTCAATGCATCATCTGAGGTGGTAATGGTCATCTGGCTATCATCGTTTGCTGTGACTCCATCTGGACAACCAGCTGGCTGCCAGACATATGGAAAAGACTGACGGTGGAAGCAGGCTCACAATGGCAGCTGAGCTATACTCAACAGATGCATTAGTTGTGTCCAGTTAGGTTCGCAGAGGGCAGAAAGCTGGTTCTGTTTTCTTTGTTTCATGTTTGAATGGGGTGTTTGTTACATGGTAGATACAGGAAAACCTTTTCTTTTGCGTTAGATGTATCTAATATTCACAAAATAATCAGCTGTTTCCAATGGTTTATCAAGCTAAATATACTACCTCCAAGTATTATATTCCTAACGTAGAAGTCTGGTGCATTTGAGGGAAGAAGAAAAGGCAAAAAATGAAATTTACATATCAAATCCGAGAAGATCTTAAAGATATTGGTCAGACCTCTTAAAACTGAACACAGGCCCCATAACCTTCAGAAAAATGAAAATGAAAATTTAAAAAAACAAAAGCACAGTGTACAGTGTCCCTTTCAGACCAAAGATAGGTTAAAGCAGAAGTTAAAGCTGTTGATGGCAATGAAGGACTAACAAGACTTTCAGGGAAGGTTGAACTCCTTTTCAAATTATTATGTATAATGTTCACTCAATTTCCTGATGTTACAGTTGCACCATGTCAATCTATTAAATGTTGACTGCAATACAGAGTTGAATACAAAAAGATGTTTGCAGTGCCGGATTTATGTATAGGCTGAAACCTAGGGCCTCTAAATCTAGGGGGCCTCACCAGCCTGCCCTCTCCCCAGCAGGCAGTCTCCCCTCTCCCAAAATTGCAAACTCAATACTTCATGTGAGGGCAGGACAACTTGGGCCTCTAAATCTAGGGGGCCTCACCAGCCTGCCCACTCCCCAGTGCTGCAGTCTCCCCTCTCCTCAGGAATTGCCCCAGGGAATGCAGCAGGAAATTCTGTTTGTGGTTATTAAGTTCTAACTCATTAATTTGGCTCAGTAAAGTATACCTTTCCTATTATGTCTCTAACAGGTGCTGTTGGGAAGGTTAATAATATGCTGCAAGAATAAAGTTTATTTTTCTATAGGTTAAATCTAAGAGTAGGGAGATTGGTTTTGTGGATACAGTGCTAGCAGAGCATCTTTAAAAGGTAGAAATCTTTTAAAATGCAATGCTAGATTATAAATGCAACCTAAACAGACATTGTATAATTGGAAAGCATGATAGGCTCAAATCCCAGGTGGTTTTGTTGTTGTCCTATGTGAAAATCATGAAGAGCTATTAGCAGGGGTAGGCAACCTAAGGCCCGGGGGCCGGATGCGGCCCAATCACCTTCTCAATCCAGCCCGCAGACGGTTCGGGAATCAGCGTGTTTTTACATGAGTAGAATGTGTCCTTTTATTTAAAATGCATCTCTGGGTTATTTGTGGGGCCTGCCTGGTGTTTTTACATGAGTAGAATGTGTGCTTTTGTTTAAAATGCATCTCTGGGTTATTTGTGGGGCATAGGAATTTGTTCATCCCCCCCACCATATAGTCCGGCCCATCACATGGCCTGAGGAGAGGTGGACCGGCCCACTGCTGAAAAAGGTTGCTGGCCCCTGGCTATTAGGATCTGTGCCTTGGATCAACATTTTTTGTGGTGCTGGCAACCACCAGATCTGTAACTTTTGCTATGCAGTCTGTAATCTTTAATTTGATTATGTTTGCTTATGTGGGGGTAGATCCATGTTAATTCTACTGGAACTGAATTTTACCCAGCTGAGAAAGCAAAGAGGGGGTACATCTGTGTGCTTTCTCTTTATCTGGGGTGGGCAGGTAGGGGCAGAGAGGGGTTGACCTGCAAGAGGAAGGAAACACAGAACCAGAAGGTGGAGTTCCAATGACACTTTCTCAAAAGTAAGTCCAGTGAAGTTTGTTTCCAGGTAAATTGGTACAAGATTGCATCCTGAACAAGATACAAATTACAAGATGTTTTTCATAGTAACTACCAGAGTTGCCACTTGGGGTCGATGATTTGGGGGCACAGTGGCACGTCATACACATGATGCATGACACGTGCCTGTGATGACATATGTGCAACGCATCGTCTTGCCCAGCACCGGACAGCTGTACCGTGTTCAGCTTGGTGGTTCTACCTCCTCTGCCTTTTGTACTGCAGCAGCCAAGTACAAAAGCACTGTAGTTAAAAGAATCTGTCATAGGACATTGTTGTGAAACAATAATGAAAGTAAAAACCTGACAGCACAATCCTATTCATCTTTCACAATGTGCAGTTGGACTTTTTCCTGAGTAAGAATGGATATGAGTGCAGCCTTGAGTGTATGTTTACATATAATACATTGTATATGATATGTGTGTGTATAATATATTGGCACTCAGATGTGCCTCAGTTATACTTCAGGCTTTCCAAACAGGCTGGGACTTTATCTGACAGTGCTAGGCTGAGTATGTGATACTGCTCTAAATGTTTTTGTTGTCACTTTAAAAGTGATGCCAGCAACTGGCAAGAGGCACAGGGCCCAGCATTGTCCAGTCATGGCAGGTGCTGATTCCAGGTTTGATGTGCGCACATTTTACCATTGTAGTCTTTTAAAAATTGCTTTCTCCATAATCCATGATTAGATTAGCTGATATGGTAGCAACTTTATGCCAAAAAAGCTAAAAACAGTGAAAACAAGCTAAAAAGAAGACACAAGTTTGAATATTTATGTATATCTGCAGATTTTAAAATAATTATTAGATTTTAAAGGCATGTCAGCTCTCTTCCCATCTAATGATTCCTAAAATTCTTAAAATAATTTGCAGTCCACTCAAGATCAGCTAGATCTTTTCTTAGTCAATTAATTTATCTCCAGATGACTCCGATCCTGCTCTGAAATCAATTTTGCTACAATTAATACCTCCCATTCAATGCAATAATCACATCATTGCACCCCTAAATAAACTAAATTCAACATAAATAAGGACACTGTCATGATTTGCTTTGAGTGGGGTAGGGGAAAGTGAAGGTTCTGTCTCTGAGACTGCTCTCTTTACCTTCCTTTAGAAAAATGTAATTAAGCTAAAAAAGATAATGATCTGTTATTTGGCCATGCTAATTAAAATCTCAGCTGCCCCTGGGTAAGGGAAAACATGTGATTTCCATTTCCTTTCCAGAGACCCTGTATGAAAAACCAAATGCCTTTCTCTATATAACTCACTAACTAAGAATATCAGAAGAGCCCTCCTGGATGAGACCATCTAGTTCAGCTTTCTGTTCTGTTCTCCTTTCACATGCCCATGAGAAGCTTACAAGCAGAACGCATGGACAATAGTGCTCTTCCGCTCATGATTCCCAGCATACTTCATCTGGTACTGGTGGTAATATATAGTCGTCATGACTAGCAGCCATTGATAGCCATTGATTTTTTCTAATCCCCTTTTAAAGTTTTCAAGGTTGGTGGCCACTGCTACATCTGTGCACAAAATGACTATTGGAACAAACAATTATGTTAATTTAAAACACTACATATGCATCCAACTCCACAGAGTTGGATCTTGAAGTTAAGATCCTTGAGAGGGAATTGAATGACATGGCATCTTGCAAAACCAACCTTTTAACAACCTCCCAAAGCAAAGATACAGCGGGACAGTGATTTCCCAGGACAGAACATAGGAGCAGTTTGAGCATATGCAGCTTGATCATTCGTATGTTTACTCAAAAGTAAGTCCTACTTTATCCAGTTTGTTTCCAAGTAAGTGCTTAGAGTTGCAGCAATGTGTTCTGACCCTAAACATATTTACTTGGAAGAGTGCTCCACCAAACAAAGTGGAGTTTACTCCTTAGGCATAGTGTTTAGGATTGTAGCCTCCTTCATCCTGAAAGACAAGAAATAAATCACATTAAGGCAAGTAGTGTCTAAGATTCTTCTTCCTAGTCTGGTCAAAATAAAGAATAGTGTTATGCTTTGTACTTTTATCTCCTTCTCCAGCAAAAAGGATGCACTAAAATTAATAGCTTGAGACAACAACATTCCACCTTGTATTTTCTTTTCAGAACAATCTTCCAAATGTTTACGAATAGGTTGCAGTCTGGAGTATTGGGGCAGCCACTACAGATTATTTCTAGAGCTGACACATTAGATTCATTGTGTTCTGTAAATGAATTGCTGAAGTGAAGCTAACATTGTGTAAGTCTAAATCAATTGCAAATTGAGCAGTTCCATAAGCAATTTGTAATCTCCATTTTAGTTCCTTGCACTGTGTGGCTTAGAGACAGACTCTGAGTTATATATGACTAATACTTCTTGGGGGGGGGGGAGAATACAAGAAGGGTTAAATAAAATAAATAAATGTTCTTGTCCAAAATGTTGCTTCACTGAGATGCAGGTACAGTTTATTACATACACTCTCTTTAAACAAGATGGTATTCCTCCATTTCATATCAATTTCTCTTAAGACCAAAGTGTCACCAGTATCGGAACAGACAAAATCAGGATTTGAAAAAGCACATATTTATCATCAGAAAAAGTGTGACAGGTAAGATTTGAAGAAAAGCAACTGATACATTCTCAGGGGATGCAGGGCTGATACAGCATCTTCTAGGAACTGGCTGTTAGTCTTAGGCACTGTATCATTCTGTATCTAGTACTGATGCATCCATAAATAAATAATAGGTAATAATATTTAAACCCACACAACATCTTTTGTTTGTTTGTTTGTTTATTACTAAAAACTAGCAAGTCTATTCCTTCCCATGCCATTTCATATCTATTCAGTCTTAGAAAAAAACAATCATACTTTTCTGAACTTCAGTGCACACCTCCCCACTTCTAACAAAGCAGGAAATGACTTAATATTCACAAACACCATCCTGCATCCAGGCTATGTTCCTTGAAGCAAAGCTGTTTTGCCTTTTCCTTGTGTAGGGCAATGGTGGGAAACTTGTGACTCTACAGATGTTTGAAGACCACAAGTCCCATGATCCCTGACCATGGGCCATGCTGGCTTGGGTTAATGGAAGCTGGAGGCTAGGAACATCTGGCAGGCCAAAGGTTTCCCATCTTTAGTAGAATGATACACTATTGCATTACAGCTGCTGTATCAACATTATGCTGTGTATGAATTACTGTTTACGCTGTGTGTTCTCATTGTTCATTTTTAATTCCATTACCCAGGATCTAGAGCTATACTGTAGATCAGGGTTTCTCATACTTGGATCTCCACCTGTTTTGGACTACAATTCCCATCATTCTTGACCATTGGTCCTGCTAGGTAGGGATGGTAGGAGTTGTAGTCCAAAAACAGCTGGAGACCCAAGTTTGGGAAACCCTACTGTAGATTCTGATTAAAAGCTGTTTGATAGAACCTGAGCATGGTATCCTTGTTGAAGTCACATTGAATCCCAGTTGTGCACATATCAGAAGCCTTCCTTTCCTTCCGGACTTCCAGGGTTGGAGATGGGCAGGAAAAAACCCAGGCAAGTCCATCAGGCAATGACATCACCACTTTCAGCTTATCCACACTTCTATTTGGTCCATGACTTCCAGGCATGGGTCTGATAGGTCCCACCACTTTCCCTGGGACAACTCGCTGTTTACTGCTAAATCAGAGCAAACATCAAAAAGGATAAATTTCCCTTTGGGGGTTCAATATGGAGGCTCACAACAAATGATCAGACTATACTCAGAAATGGCATTACAAGTCTAAATAATCTGTGAAGGTATTTCATTATGATATACTTTACAGAGTAGTTTCATCCTCTAGCCAACAACTTTCTGCTACTTTCTGTTATTCCAGCACCTCACCATTTCCTCATCCAACCACTTCAAGGCACTTACTCAACCCAAGTTATTTGAATGCGTGCAGAGAGGCTTCCTTGCATCTTATGCGTTAGCTGTTTTTTACTCCAGCAGTCAGCTAGGCCCCCCCAAAACTAGTTCTTACTAGTTTTGTGGTCAGACCATATCCTTGTGTACATGAAGCTGGCTTCATTGTTAATGGATTTCTACTTCACTAGGAAAAGAATGAATTCCAAACTCTTTAAATTTACATTTTTTAAAAAAATAAATATGTTATTTTTGAAAATTTAATATTCTGTGGGAAAATTACACCAATAAGTCCAGCAGTGAAAAACACAAAATTTGCTCTCTTTTTTTACAAGTGGCATGTATAGATGTTACTTGGGAGTAATCTCCTGGGGAACAAAGAGCTCAGGCATTAAATGAAATATCTCCCTAAACCCCCACGATCCATTCCAACAAATCCAGTATGGTGTAGTGGTTAGAGTGTCGGACTAGGAGTGAGACCACTCAAATCTTCACTCAGCCATAAAACTTTCTGCATGGCTTCTGTCAAGTCATTATCTCTCAGCCTACCTGGAGCTCCTTGGAGAACAGTGGGATACAAATGCTATAAGAAGATAAATAAATAATCAAAAAGGAAAGATACCATAGAGAAAACATTAGGTCCTCCTTTTGTCAAGGGGATGAAGCAAGGACATGTGCACATTGGAGAGCTTTGATGGACTGTATATTTCCTAGGTAAATAATGTCTTAAAGGCCCAAGGATTAATCTCCTTCAGTACATACACTAAACGAAAATAATTCTTTGTCTTTCTGCTTTCTAAAGTACTGTATGCAATAAATTTTAAAGGCACATATTATGGTGAGATAGACACTTTAGTTGAGTCATTGTGAATAAATAGATAGGTTGAAATTTTACCTAATACAAAAACAGTTGGTTGCAGAATGGAGAAAATCAACACCATCCCACAAATACTGACTGTATGCTTACAGCATGACATTCATACTTCCCCCCTTTCTTTTCACCTTATAGTATATGTTGTACATTTCCCAGTATGTAAAATAACCAAGCAAGTATTAGAAATCACCCCAGAATTGGCCTTACTAGACATCTTCTAAGACAATAATGCCCACTTACACCACAAAGAACTCATAACCCACCTAGTTTCAGCAGCCAGAAACATCATAACCAGACACTGGAGAGATTTGTCAGGAGTAAGCATGGACCAATGGTACCAAATAGTATGGGAAACAGCCTTACCAGAAAAATTAACCAATAAACTGAAACTGACACGGGGACAATTAGAAGAAGACGCCTTCACCCCAGTATGGCTCCCCTTTATCACATACACAGCCCAACAAGACAATGACAAAAATCCACCAACAGCATACAAATCAATATGGCTAACCTGAACCAAAACTCCCACCCACCCCACTCACACGTGAAAACAAAGACCACCACAGCCAACCACAAATGAACAACCACACCCTAGGCCAACCCCAACCTCTCTCACCACCAAAGGAACACAAGTGAACAGCAGAGAACCTGCACAAGCAACGCTGACACCAAACCCTACATATATTAAGTAAAATAGAAACATCACCATCTGACCCCACCCATCTTTCCCCCTTTTCTTCCTAATGTCTTAACAAATATAACTGATTTGTAAAAATGTTACATGGAAAAAATATGAGAGAGAGAGAGAGAGAGACATGGCACATACTTTTGTAAATCAAGAAAATCTTTAATAAAAATACATTTTTTTAAAAAAGTCATTCACACAGGGGGGTCTGTATTATTCACAAAGCATCATGCATCTTACCAGCTTGATTACAGATTGTCTGTATTGGGAACAGCAGCCCTTGGAGCCCTTTTCTTTGGCAGCATTTCTTGATTACGGAATTTCTCGTAAAGCTCATTTACTGAAATAATGAGAGACAATTTGCCCAGATCCACTTTGCCAGAATAATCTCCTTTACAAATTGCCACTCTAAAGTCATTCAGGCTCTAAAAACTTTATCGTGAAGAAGAAATGCAATATAAGGGCTTTTAAAATGTGATACATGATAATCTTCCAACGAGGATAGGGCAGTGTGTGAAATAGGCTTAACTCCTGGAGCTCCCAGAGGGCACTGCCTGGGAAAACTGAGAATAAGGCTTTCTGAATGATGGTGTTTCTATTGTCAATTAAATGTGTTGGGAAGTCAATGTCGTTTATCCAATTCATAAGTGAACTAAACCCGTACATCCTGTGCTCTTAACACCTAGCACTCTCAAGCCTTGCACATGATGATGGTACCAGAATGACAGGATATTTGATAGGCGATCATTGGTGGGCAGCATCACCACTTGCTGTGTTAATTAATAACAGCAAGATTGCAACAGCAGAATTATAAGGCTGACGAGAACCAGAGCTTAATTGGATATGTATCTACCAATTTCAACATTTATTGGTTGATCCTGCCCTTAAGGCATAAGCTGCTAGACCCCTTACTGAATTTGAAGGAATTTTATTACATCTGGGTCGTTGGGGCAGAAGACTGGTATCTGTTCTTTGTAACAAATTTCTTGATATTTCTGTTGAAAATATATGACTCTAAGTGAAATGCAATGCAGGCATCTGAGCCATATAAATCAACCTCAGCTTATGTAAAAAGTAAGGTTACCGTATTTACTTGAGTCTAATGTGCCATCAAATCTAATGCGCACCTCCATTTTCAGAACCTTGAATCCAAAGGGTTCCTTTGCTGGCAAACATAAATGTGTCATCGAATCTAATGCACACCTTAATTTTTGCAACGTAATTTGACCAAAGGTGAGATTAGATTCAACTAAATACTGTATATTCCTTACAAATTCTGCTAAATTTCCCTTATGATATCAGATACCCCATAGGATTGTTGGCATGGTTGCAGTAGCAGGGGACATTTTTCCACTCCCCTCCCCATTTCCCATTATAGTGAGAATGCTATCCATCACCACAAATTTTGATTGATGCTGCTAGATAGATAGATAGATAGATAGATAGATAGATAGAGATAGACAGACATAAAATGCCTAATTGAAGCCTCCCCACAGCTTTTTCTTTAGAACTTATGGGATGATCAAGCAGTAACTTTCTGATCTAAGGATGCTGGCTTCAGTGAAAACATATTTGGCCTAGAAAGGGAAGACACTACGGGACTTAAATCTCTTATTATAAAAGAATATGTGGACTGTGGCTACTGCAGAGAAAAGAACTCATAGATTACATGTTTCTAAGGGTTAAAAAGACCCATACCATTTTTGTGCTGTTTGGTGCCATTATCAAAACTTTATTCCTCCACCAAATCATGAAATTTGGCTTTCATAATGGGTTTTGCTGCTTTTGTTTGGGGCTTTTATTTATTTGGAAAATGCAAGCTCTGCACTGCTCTATGTTTTGTAACTTCAATCATAATTTTGTTTTGTTTGTATTTCTTATTTTACGTCAATAAAGAAGAAATAAATAGCAAAAAGAAGAAGAAGAAAAGAAATAGACACACTTCAGGAGTGGTTGATAATAGCAAAGAAATAGCCTGGGCACAGGGTGTATCATGTTTTGCCTGCCACTATCTCACTGTAGTTTTCCATAGATTGGCCATGCTCACCAGGGCCAGCCCTTCCATTAGGTAAAATGAAGAAGTTGCCTCAGGTGGCAAATTCTGTGAAAGGATTGGTAGCAGTGGTGAGGTATCAGATGACAGGGCTGTAAGTGCCCTGTGGCCTACTCTGTACCCCGTAAACAAGCCTGCTGCAACAAGTGCAGTGGAATATGCTGCCCTGTTGCATATGTTGAAGTGAGATTCAGCCACATTCTGTACATGGAATGTGAGTGGGATAACATTTTGGCTCTCACCTCAGGCAGCAAAATGACTTGGGCCAGCTATGCGTAGTGCCATTTATGAGAACAAATACCAGGCCACTGTTAGTGGGGCATCTGTGACTAGCCCAGGAACTGATGAGGGTATTGTTGGGAGAGTCTGCATTGTTGGGGTCCTACCATTTGGCAGCCTTACAGTATGATGGGAACGATATTTATTCCCCTTTAAAATTATCCCCATTCTCATCTTATATTTACTTTTCACCAAACTTGAGAGGAAGGGAGATCATGTCTGCTGGCAGGCCTCCATCCTTTGTGTATTCACCTGAAAATGAAATCAAGCTTTGTGCATATTATAACTGGGAACCCGGATTCCTCCATGATTCATGATCGTGCATACAGGTCAAGCACTGGGCCAGCAGATACAATCACTTTCATCCACTGTGCCAGTGCTGGGGAACTGAATAAATTCAATGCCAAGAAAAGTAAACAATACTTAATTCCCATGACAAATGTTTTAAGTTAGATTTTTTTCAGTAGGACATTATTGGCATTATGCCTCAGCTAGACTGGTGACTGGGAGCAGCAGCCAGGACCACATAACACCGGTCTTAAAAGACCTACATTGGCTCCCAGTACGCTTCCGAGCACAACTCAAAGTATTGGTGCTGACCTTTAAAGCCCTAAACAGCCTTGGTCCTGTATAACTGAAGGAGCGTCTCCACCCCCATCGTTCTACCCGGACACAGGTCCAGCTCCGAGGGCCTTCTGGCGGTTCCCTCACTGCGAGAAGCCAAGTTACAGGGAACCAGGCAGAGGGCCTTCTCAGTAGTGGCGCCCTCCCTGTGGAACGCCCTCCCACCAGATGTCAAAGAGAACAACAACAACCAGACTTTTAGAAGACAACTGAAGGCAGCCCTGTACAGGGAAGCTTTTAATGTTTGATGTATTAGAGTATTTTAATATATTTTTTTGGAAGCCGCCCAGAGTGGCTGGGGAAGCCCAGCCAGATGGGCGGGGTACAAATAATAAATTATTATTATTATTATTATTATTATTATTATTATTATTATTATTTGCATGGATTGCACTCCACATTTGCAGTCTAGTACAATTAGCCAGGTGGTTACAAGTTACACATGACATGAACATGAGTCTACTATCCCACTAAAGGTAAAGGTAAAGGGACCCCTGACCGTTAGGTCCAGTCGTGACCGACTCTGGGGTTGCGGTGCTCATCTCGCTTTATTGGCCGAGGGAGCCAGCCTTTGTCCGCAGACAGCTTCCGGGTCATGTGGCCAGCATGACTAAGCTGCTTCTGGCGAACCAGAGCAGCACACGGAAACGCCGTTTACCTTCCCGCTAGAGCGGTACCTATTTATCTACTTGCACCTTGTGCTTTCGAACTGCTAGGTTGGCAGGAGCTGGGACTGAACAATGGGAGCTCACCCCACCACGGGGATTTGAACTGCCGACCTTCTGATCAGCAAGTCCTAGGCTCTGGTTTAACCCACAGCGCCACCCGTGTCCTTACTACATCCCACTACATGCATGTTATTTTTGTGATGGAGCATTTGGAAACTGGTCCTAGGGCCATATAGTTTAGCTATTCGTTAATTAGTAACTAACTCTTGTTTTTTAAATGTTGGGCAGCCCAATCCAAAGTGTTTTTGAATCATTATTCCCAACCAGAGTCAGAGATGAAAAGGTGATAATCTGTTGAAGTGGAAGATAAGCATTTCAAAGTACAAATTAATGCTACCACTTGAAGGACACTGTGAACCTATCTGCAGTCGTTTTCAGTCTCAAGAGGGCCTCTCAAAATCCTTGGCATTAAGATTCAGATATATGATAGATGCCAGCTGTTGATCTCTTTCCCAATTACACTGTAACGTGTGAAGTAAACAAACCTCACTAGAAGCCTTTAAATGTCATGTATTGCCTGCATGTCATCTCCTTGAACCTGGCAGCTTGCAAGCAACATCCTGCTCCTTTCATTCATCGCAGGCTCTTGCAAGAGGGCTTGCAAATACTTGAGAGTTCAAATCTACTTCCTTCATTCCCACCACGCTATCCATCTGGAATGGTCTGTGAACAAAAAAGACAGTATGTGACATGATCAAGAACTTCAGTTGCAAATTACGTTTCTCTCTCTCTCTCTCTCCCTCCCTCCCTCCCTCCCTCCCTCCCCCCCTCTCTCATTTTCTTTGTTTACAAAAGTACATGCCTTGTCTCTTTTTTGAAGTTGTAAAGTCTTTTCTACAGATCAGTTACATTTGTTAGGAGACATTAATGTTGAGTACAGTATAAGGTCAGGAAGAAGAGGGGTGGGAGAGGAGGACTGTTGTGTTGTTGAAAAGTGGCAGATGGGGGAAAATGCAAGTCTGAAGGTTCCTCTGTTCACAGAAGGCAAACAAGCAATTAAATGTGTATGATGCTCTTGAAATACACTCTTGAAGATGGGCAGTCCATACAGTACCTGTATGGGATAAAACAGGGGAGTTGCAAAAATGTATTCTGCAGCAGAAAATGTGGTGAGCATCTTGGTTGTGCTTTACGAACCCAGACACATAGCAGACCAGTTAGCCTTGCTTTAATCCCAGGTGGGGTATGGGCTGCTTCTACTCCGTGCTTTTTTCAGGGGGGACGCAGGGGTACGCATACCCCTAAACATTTTGTGAATCTATGTTTGGCCTCATTGAGGGACTGTATTTCAATATGAGTAGGATAATGAGAGTACAGCCATACCTCGTTTTGCGGCCGGGATCCGTTCTGAAAAGGACGCAGGGCAAAGGGCCACATTTGTGCACGTGCGGGGAGCAGTTTGCGCTTCTGCACATGCACGAAGTGCGATTGGCAAACCTGGAAGTAACCCATTCCAGTACTTCCAGGTTTGCCACGGACGTTCGCTGGAATAGACACTAGACAAGGTGGAGGTATTACTCTACCCCTAAAAAAACATATTTTTTAAAGAAAAAAGCATTGCTTCTACTACTGAAAGCAAGTCTGCAAAAAAAAAAAAGCTTTTCTGAACACCCATTTCAGAGATCTACCCTACCCCAATGCTTTAAATCTGTTTCTCCTCCACAAACCAGTCATTTCACTCACCTTCCTAGAGTTGCACAAAAGTGTGTTGTTGTTGCTGGGATAGGTACTTCTTGCCTTTAAGGCCACCTGGGTTTCCATAGACAACGATGGTTCCTCATTATCCTTTTACCTGTTCCTTCAGAGGGAGTGCAGCCTCATCTAAACAGGCAAAGTCTCCGATTCTTGGATCTGGGAACCATTCATCCACAGTGTCTCTGTTTTAGCAGCTTTAATCTTATAACCACCACTGCATCCAGACACTGGTTCAGAATTGGCACAAACTCTCCTGGCTCATCTTAAATGCATGTCAGATGGCAATGGTGGTTGCTCGTGAGTACCGGTAACCAGTCAGGACTCCGCCCTGTCTTTTACAGGTTTTATTTTGGTGCAAAACTATTTACAAGTGCAGAACCACAAGTTCATGTCTGCCTCAATCGCTAGCAGAATCCGGGAATGGTCGTTTCCGGGTCCTCCCCCAACATAATAGCTTAGTCACCCCCAGCCTTTTCCTTCTTTGCATTTTACCCCTCTGCGCAGGGTGGGTGACAGAAGAGGCGTGCTTCCCTCCTGGCCGGCTTGGCCAGGAGCAGTGCTGAAGCTCCCAGCCTTTTCCTTCTTTGCATTTTACCCCTCTGCGCAGGGTGGGTGACAGAAGAGGCGTGCTTCCCTCCTGGCCGGCTTGGCCAGGAGCAGTGCTGAAGCTCCCAGCCTTTTCCTTCTTTGCATTTTACCCCTCTGCGCAGGGTGGGTGACAGAAGAGGCGTGCTTCCCTCCTGGCTGGCTTGGCCAGGAGCAGTGCTGAAGCTCCCAGCCTTTTCCTTCTTTGCATTTTACCCCTCTGCGCAGGGTGGGTGACAGAAGAGGCGTGCTTCCCTCCTGGCCGGCTTGGCCAGGAGCAGTGCTGAAGCTCCCAGCCTTTTCCTTCTTTGCATTTTACCCCTCTGCACAGGGTGGGTGACAGAAGAGGCGTGCTTCCCTCCTGGCCGGCTTGGCCAGGAGCAGTGCTGAAGCTCCCAGCAGCATCCTCTGGTCCCTCCCCCTCTTCCCCACTGGAGGTGTGGCTTTCCCCACTACAGGAAGAGGAACTGCTTCGCAAGATTTTCGGAGGTTCCATGTAACCCAACTGCCCCTCTGCTTCCCTTCCCTGTTCCGATGGCGGTCCCCTGACGATGGAGAAATAGGATCTCAAGCCTCCTGATAACTGCCCCAAAGGCTTCCTATAGATGTTAAAAAGCACTGGAGCTAAAGAGCCTTGCAGTTCCCCACAGCTAAGTTGCCAGGGTGTAGACACATAGTCTCACAGAGCTATCCTCTGAGACCTGACATACAAACAGGAGCCAAACCACTGTAGAGCAATGGCTTCAAACCCCAACTCATATAGATGATCCGAGAAAAGACCATGGTCAATGGCATCAAAAGTCACTAAGGGTTCCTGCTGGGAGGGTTGTACTCCCCCATCTGTACGCTAGAGAAACTCATCAGTCAAGGCTGATTCTAGGCCAAAACTAGGGCTTTCCAGTCTGTTCAAATAGTGGAAACTGGGGGGAAGTAGCAGTTTAGTCCACATCATTAAAGCAACAAGAAACAAAAATATAACTTTTACAGTAGGCTTTTATTAAGTCCCTTATATCCTGCAGATACACAGGATTCTTGCTATTAATTTGCTTAATTTGATTATATCAGTCTTTGATAGGATTTTTAAAACTATTCTAAGAATACACTGATGATACTCATTAAACCTAATGGAGTCTAACAATTTATCACACAAATTAAAATACCTTCTCATAACACCCCTCCGCTTACCCTGTTTGTGTCAGAAGAAGATTGTTGAAATAAATCAAGGACGGGTTTCCGATATCCCAAGTACTTTGCAAAGTAGTGCCTCAGGGGACCTTCTCACATGATCTTTTGTACTTGGGAACAGATATAATCAGAGTACAAAATACAAGCACACAGTGTTATTTGTGAAGGGTACATGTTTTGTGTAAATTGACACTTTCCTTCAAAATCCGTGAAGCAGCCACTTGGGGGAAAACTACACCTCCATGTATTTTTAAAGGAGAAAATGGTAGGTTGCAGATCACAATTTTCATGGTACACGTACATTAAAATAAAAATAAAAATAAAAATAAAAATATGTACTTAAGTACAAAATATAGCAGAAATAGGAGCTACCTAATCTACTTACCTATTGTAGCAAAATATTTATTTATTTGAGATCATTTCTATTCTCGTGTGTTCACACACACGCAACTGGGGTGTGTGGGGTGTTGGGGAAGAGTAGTACCTGTGAGGGGGGACTCGTTGTGCTTCTTCTGGGGTAGTTTGTCCATCTTTGATCCCCACCCTATACACAGCTCTCACCTGTGGGTCCAAGAAGCTGTCGGCGTGTGACAGCAGCCACACTCCAGGAACTGCTTCAACTGGCCAGCTACATCCAGGTGAGCATAGCTGATGGATATAAAACCCTCAGTGAGTCAGGAACTTCCCCTGCATGCGAAGACAGGCTCTAGTGGACTGAGCAGACAACACCAATAGCGGTTTCAGTAGTCAAGAAGGTGGATTCTGCATGTGCTGTAGAGGGAAGTGAGGGAAATATGGGGCTTGTCAGCCTGGGAAGGTAGCCTATCTACGAGAAGGAAAGCTGTCATCCTAAACCTCTGCTGCCTTGCATAATATCTTCAAGCGAAAAGGCTAAGGAGCAAACCCTACACAAATCCAGAGTAGAGTCTGTAAGGCGGTTTTGATAGCGCCTTGTACATCTCCTTCCAGCAACTCCTGCTGCCAAGCTGGAGCCAAATGTATTGCTCTGCTTTCCTTTGAACCACATCAGCAAGGCCGAAAGAGGGATCCTATTGTCTGGGCAGCCCAGGATCTCCATGCACACTACCCAGGCTTGTACCCTGGAAAGGCCGCTTCACCCATGGAGGCACATTCCATTGTCTTGTGAGACTGGTGGATGCTAACAATACAACTAAAACCAGTTCCTAATTCAAACTCCATTGCACTCCTGATTTTTCCTTTGCAGCTTTAGGTTTCCTGCATCTGATTTTATAAGATATCAGGTGATAGGGAAGTAGATGTGGTCTTGCTTTAAACAACTTGGGACCAGCTTACTCAAGATACTCCTTCACTCCATATATTCCTGCCCAGCAACTGCACTGGGTAGACTGAAAGGAGTCGATACTTCAGGGGTGTGTTTATTTTGTTATAGAAACTGGGCTTTTAGTGTTGCTACTCCAGCCCAACTGCAATTAGGCATGCCTCAGCACCTTGATATTTAGGTAGCTATGGAAGACCTTTTAAAGAAGGTGTTTAATAATTTTAAAGGAATAATTATTGCACATTTGTAGAAATGGTTGTGTTGCTAATTGTTTACTGAGTCAATAATCTCTTGTATTTCATCTTACTGTACACCACTTTGGTACCTTTTAGTTGTGAAGCAGTTTATAAATTTGCAAATAATTAAAAAAGAACTCCCAAGGGCTTATTCCTCTTTGCCATAACATAGAGAAAGAATAGGCAAATGTGCCATAGAATACAAGCCACTGCTGTTACATTGTGCATCAAAGGTCTTAAAGTTACAGGTACTGTCCTGTTTTTCCCTGGCTGGAGTTAGGAAACCTAATTGCATTGACAGCTAGCTTGTGATCCAACAAGATGGATGCAGAACACCAGCCAGGAATGGTGGCCTCCTAGGGACTCAATAACCTGGCTGGGCTTGCAAATGCAAAGGTGTCATAAAGCATCTGAAAGTCCTTCAAATACATAATTTGTGTGCTGCATTCAACTTTATGGCTCTGGAAAGCCTGCCAAAAATGTGCAAAACAGAAAATAGGCATGGTATGTAAATAACTTGGGAGAGTTTATCTTTATGTCAGCGTAAATTCATTTTGCCAATGTAATCCTGAAGGCCTAGTGTGCGTCTGCCACATTTTCTAATGGTATCATGACTGATACACAGCATTGTGGTTGTGGTAATGGCTGTTTGTGCTGCACACAGCACCTCAGTTGAAAAGCTGACCCAAGCCACTATTTGCTCCAAAACAGCTAGACACAGAGGATCAGGTGTGAAAATTAGGTCTGCTCAGATATGATGGAAAGAAACGTAAATGATCTTTTAATTTAGCAGTATTCTATGAAATTTACTACCCTTAATTGTGCCGTTAAAAGGTTACAGGTCCAAAAGATGAGCATTATTATAGTAGGTGAACATATGTTTGTGTATGTTGTTATGATGTCTGCTCTGAATCCTAAATTCATTATTTGCCCCAAGCGGCACTTCTCCATCTGTTCCACCGTATATTTTAATGAATCTTTCACATTTCATGGCACTTTGAAGGATATTTAAGCAAGCAGCTACACTGGAAAAAAGTCTATAAAGGGTAAAGGGCAAGAAGGTGCTCTGAAATGGTACAATAAAGGTGATGAGGCATGCTTTTAAAGTCCAAGGCAGATGATTACCATGAAACATGAAAATGATACTGGAGTCTTTTGGCTTAAGGCCTCATTTCCAGTCCAAGTTACTGTTCCTGTAGCTTTCCCTCTCTCATCAGTAGGTTTGCTTCAGTAGAGAATTCAGGAGATAAAGTTGCAATTTTATATTTTATCTACTAGTACTTGACCAGGCTTATCTAATGTTAGTGATGTAAGTATGTGTATAAGATGCTTAATTGTAACATTTAATATGTAGTTTAATGTAATAATGTAAATGTAGTAGTGCAGCATTTTGACTGGCTCCCTAGAAATCTAGTAAACTATGCTTTCCAAATACAAAAACATGCTCATGAGAGATCCAGTGCAGTGAGGAGTTAAGAGGCAGGGTAGCCAACTTAGGGCCCTCCGGATGTTGTAAACTACAATTCCCATTATCACTTGCCATTGTGCAGGCTGGGAGCTGTAGTCCAAAACATCTCAAGAGCACCACATTGGCTACCCCTGAGCTAAGGTGTTAGGGCATCATGAAGATTCAGTTTCAGCTACTCAGGTATGACCATACTCTAGCTGCTAGAGTCATAACTGAAACGTCACTAAAATCTGAAGGATTTTAGGGAAGTCAAAAAGTTTAACCAGCAGACTTTATAGGTGAAGTTGAAGCGATATCTTGGGTCAGTTATTATGTAATAAGATGGGATGACCCTATGGACGATACCCTAGGCAATTTGACATAAAAGTGTGATCACCAGGGCAACCCTACCTGTATGTACTCAGAAGTAAGTCAGACTGACTTCCGGTGTACTGCGGAGGACAATGGCGGTGTGCTAAGTGTCGTCCTCGACACAGAGCTGGCAGAGAGGCTTCAAGGGTTGCGCTAGAGCTCAGCACCCCCAAAAAAAATCCCCACAGAGGAGTGGGGGCCTGAGGGCTCCAGCAGAGTGGAAAAACTCACCCCCTGAACGTTTCCAGGCTGCTGCTGTGTGCGCAGGAGGGAAAGGGAAGAGGCTTGAGTTCACTCTCGACACTAATGCAGCCTGCTGCCAAAGCTACGATTCGTCACCAGAAGCAGTAGATCTTCCAATTAGAAGTAAATGTCAAATGAAACATTTAAAATTAGAAGCTAAAAAGTTAATTCGACAAAACGGAAGCAAAACAGGAAGTCAGCTTCCGATTTCTGCGGGTGAGCTCTGCAAAGGAACTTTTTTGTGAATGGGACACAGAGACTGCCTACAGCAATGGAGAATTGAAACATTTAACTTTGACTGAGTGGATGGTTACATTCTAACAGATATATATATTAACTGTATCTTAAAGACTGTATTCTTAAAGACACAAATTTGAAGTGGAACTGGCCTAACCTTTTTTTCTGTTTTCTTGATTTATTTTTAATTTTTATTTTTTGTCCTTTTAATTGTATATTTTATGTTTCCTGATTTATTGGATGTTTTTATTTATTTCTGCCTTCCTTTTTGTTATATGACTGTATGATTTGTTGCTGTTGGGAGGGAGAAGGCAGACTGTATGTGCCTATGTTTCTCTTTAATTTATGCCCACTGATCCCACTGCAGTAGCATCCCAATTCCAGTTCACAGATATTTGTGTACCTGCAAAATATCACCTACTAGCTGTAGCCATTCATTTATATTGTAAATCCTATGCATGCCTACTCAGCAGTAAGAGACATTGAGTTCAGTGGGGCTTATTCCCAGGTCGGTGGGTTAAGGGTTGCAGCCATAGTCATATTTATGAAATGTTTGTTAGGGCACAGATCTTCAGATTTATCCCTGCAATCATAAATGCTATTCACTTAATGTTTTTATAACAAAGCTGAAATGCCATCAGTGCCTGAAAAAATATTCTAGGAAAAGTTCCAGAAGAGTAGCAGTGCTAGTCTAAATTTTCCTCCAAATATAATTAGTGTTAATCTGTGCTGCAGCAAAACAACAGAGTCCTGTGGCACTTTACTTAAAATACTAACAAATCATCATGTCATATGCTTTTGCTGGCTAGAGCCACTTTGACAGATGCATTTCGTTTATATAGAGCAGACTTCCCCAACTTGGTGATCTTCAGATGCTGTTGGACTCCAACTCCCATCAACCACAGCAAGCATGCCCAAGGTCAGGGATGAGGGGAAATGATATCCAGAAGGATCTGGAGAGCAACTGCTGGAGGAAGACTGATGTAGACACTGCAACATTAATAAATTAATTGAAGGAAGGATATTTACCATAATTGCAAATTTATTTCATTGACTAAAATATTTAATTTGTAGAACATATGTTCAGGAGGATGAAAGGGAATAGTAGAACTCAAGGGGAATAGAAATGTTCAATGTTAGAGTGTTCAAATGTTACAGTACTTTTAAAGAGCAATACTTCTATAATCTAGAGTACTCTTCATAAAGCAAATTTGCAACAGACGAAGTGGTTTTTTTGGAAGCTTAAGCCACAGAAAGTCTATTAATTTTCTAAGGTTCACCAGAATCTGTATTGCTTTTTCCTCCCTATATCAGGCTAATATGGCTACCGGTCTGAAATTAATTAAAGTAATTTTATTTGAAAACTTTTATTATATTTAAAATTACTGAAAATGAAATAAGCTCCCTGAGCCTATTGAATAAGAATGCATTCAAATAAACAAACACATCTATTAGGTTAGATCTAGATTAGGCAAACTTGGGTCCCAGTGAAATTAGTGGGCCAAGTTAACTAACTTAGTTTTGATCTGGCCCATTGTCTTTTTCTTGCCATGGAGACTGTTGTGCATCAACAACAAGTATACCATAAAACAGTTGGCTATTTTAGAGAATGCTTATGTAGTCTGAGCTGAACATAGCTTTTGCATTATTAAATGGATCCTAAACTTTTGACCTCTCACTAGCTGAAGTGGATAGCTGTAATGTTCCAGTTCATATACAGTGGTACCTCGGGTTACAGACGCTTCAGGTTACAGACTCTGCTAACCCAGAAATAGTACCTCGGGTTAAAAAATTTGCTTCAGGATGAGAACAGAAATCATGCAGCGGCCGCGTGGTGACAGTGGGAGGCCCCATTAGCTAAAGTGGTGCTTCAGGTTCAGAACAGTTTCAGGTTAAGAATGGACCTCCGGAATGAATTAAGTTCTTAACCCGAGGTACCACTGTATCTTTCCATGTTCGGAAACTCCCTTCCATGTTATTATCTTTCTCTTTAAGTGATTGACTTCAGTCTCTTGAGAAAGCTATGGTCACCCTTGAAAACTTGGAGCTTCTAAGCAGTTAATATGCATTTTCTCTTAGATTTCCCTGAGCCTCAGCTGGTTTGTAGGGTATGGGAGAAATAAAATTGCCACCTTGTTGTAATCTGAAGCTAAGATTTTAGCTATAGTTTGGTGCAAACTGGATAGCCTGAATTGCTTCTGAGTGGCATGCAGTAATCAATATATCCATATCTATATCTATATCTATATCTATATTTATATCTATATCTCTATATCTCTATCTCTATCTCTATCTCTATCTCTCTGTCTCTCTATCTCTCTATCTATCTCTATCTCTATCTCTATCTCTATCTCTATCTATCTCTATCTCTATCTCTATCTCTATCTCTGTCTATGGTAAATGCAGCATGGATCGAGGGCATTGTATATTAGAGTTTTCTAACTACTTCTACACATATATAGATTGAGATTGTCATCTTAAGTAGATGCATACCAGTTTAATTGCAGTGTTTCAGGATATTTCAAGAGGAGAAAATAATTAATTGTGAAGACACTTAAACATTTTCTTATACAGGATTCATGAGACCACAGACTCTTAAATGTGCTTAATTATATACCATCTGTGAGTGATAGTATTAGCCTCTGTGTGCAGGAAGAACCAGCAGCACACATGGAGTACACTTGGATTGCCAGTAAAGGTAAAGATGTGAAAAGGATCTAGGGGTCTTAGTAGACCTCAAGCTTACCATGAGTCAACAGCGTGATGCAGCAGCAAAAAATAAAATAAAAAATGAATGCTGTTCTAGACTGCATCAACAGAAATATAGTGTCCAGATCAAGGGAAGTAATAGTACCACTCTATTCTGCCTTGGTCAGACCATACCTGGAGTACTGTGTCCAGTTCTGGGCAGCACAGTTTAAGAAGGATATTGACAAACTGGAACTTGTGTAGAGGAGGGTGACCAAGATGATCAAGGGTCTGGAAAACAAGCCTTATGAGGAGTAGTTGAGGGAATCAGGTATGTTTAGCATGGAAAAGAGGTGACTGAGAGGAGATTTGATAGCCATCTTCAAATATCTAAAGGGCTGTCACATGGAGCAAGCTGGTTTTCTCCTGCAGAGGCTAGGACTTGAACTAATGGATTCAAGTTACAGGAAAAGAACTTTCTGATGATAAAAGCTGTATGACAGTGGAACCTATTCCCACAAGAGGCGGTGGACTCTTCTAAAAATGATGGTGATTAGAGGTTTTCAAGCAGAGGTTGGATGGCCATCTGTCATGTATGATCTAGTTGACATTCCTGCATTGCAGGGAGTTGGACTAGATGACCCCTTTACAATTCTGCAATTCTATGATTCTATTAACACCCATTGATGTTCATAAGGTTTTATTTTGTTTGTAGGGCTTGATATCTATGTAGGTAGTCCCCCCCCCCTACTCCCCTGAGGATGAAAGCAAAAAGATTCTCAGGTCATTAATGTGGAGAATGATCTCAAACACAATAGATTTTCCTCATGACAAATCACACACAATCTCCATAGCAACGCTTCCATCATTATGCATAAGATTTCAATATAGTTACAAAAATAAGCTTGGTGGGAGTGGAAAAGAATTGCCATATATAGGGTGAGACTTGTGGGTGGAAAATCATGCACAGATAGATCGAAAAGCAACTGTTCTTTTTAAAAAAAAAAAAACAAAAGAGGAGGGGAAAGTGATTGGATGCTTTGTGTTTTGGAAAGTGGTGATTAAGTCAGTACATTATCTTGAAATGAAAGGCTCTCGTCTGAAATATAGTGAAATATAGTGGTCTCTCTGCCACACTAAAAAGAACAATTTGAGCATCATTCTTTTTCTCCAACCCACTTTCACAATATTAGAAGGAGCTTTGTATAAATCAAGATGTTTCTGATCAGCTGTTGAATAAAAATTATGACGAATCCTAACTGTTTTTCCAACCAGGACTGAGATCTACTGATTTCCCTTCCCTCTGCAGCTAGGGATGAGAAATTTTTTTGGTTCAGTTCACATTTTAATGTGCACCTACATATTTTACACACCCTAAAACAATACATAGCTTTCCTTTGAAATGTCCACCTTTCTGAGTTCTGTATGTAGTTCTCTGATTAAGAAATATGTACAAGAATGCATAAATTAGTGTGCATAAAGATACACTCATTTGTGAAAATTATATGTATAATGCATTGTGTTACAGAAAATGTGTGCATAATATATATTGCAGTATAATGTGTATATTAAGAGAAATAGGAACTAAAATGAATTTTAAATAATTGTTCTACTCCACACTGGAGTAGAGTGGGTAATAATAATAATAAAAATAAAAGGTTAGCTGACTTCACGGTTTGGAGGAGGGGATCTGATAACTACTGGAGTTGGTGGGTCTGCAACATTTAAACTCCCCTCTCTTCATAGACCATGGCTTCCACATAACTAGGATTTCATGTGAGCAAAGCAATATGGAAGATCCTGTTGAACTCTATTAACATTTCATCCCACTAGATGTTCTGTCAGTTAATGTAAAACATAATAAGATGATTTGTCAGTAGATGTATGCAGAACTTTTTATTTGCATATAAAGTGGCACATTTACCCTCAACAATAACTAGGCCTGAAGGAGTGATATTTAATAGGAGAATATAATTATTCTGCTCAGGTCATAAACATTTTCTTTAGGGCAATGGGCAACCGTTTAAGGACAAGACCCATAATCATTCATGTAAATGATTTTAATATTACAAAATGGAGCTAGTAAAGATTTAAGATACAAAGAGAGAGGGAGGGAGGGAGGGAGGAGAACACTACAATTCAGTTTTAATGAAACATCTCTTTCTTATCAACTGCCTTAGCGGCTGAATTCATAAAGGTCAACAAGCTCTCTACCTTAAACATATTACTATCATTTATGCTCACATTGTGTGATGTGACTTTTGAGTCTTTTATATATATATGTCTGAGGTATCCAATACATATAATTAATGCACCATGCAAGAATATATATATATATATATAATGATATATATATATATATATATATATATATATATATATAATGATTAACTCAGTGTTTCCCAACCTTTTTTGGGCAAAGGCACACTTGTTTCATGAAAAAAATCTCGAGGCACACCACCATGCCAGATGGGGAAAGGTCACTTTTTACTTATGTAAAAAAAAATAAAAAAATAGTAACAGCATAGAAGGTAATGGTTATCTCTTTGATGTCTGATGGGAGGGCATTCCACAGGGCGGGCGCCACTACTGAGAAGGCCCTCTGCCTGGTTCCCTGTAACCTCACTTTTCACAGTGAGGGAATTGCCAGAAGGCCCTTGGCACTGGATCTCAGTGTCTGGGCTGAACGATGGTGGCGGAGACGCTACTTCAGGTATACTGGACCGAAACCGCTTAGGGCTTTAAAGGTCAGCACCAACACTTTGAATTGTGCTCGGAAAGGTACTGGGAGCCAATGTAGGTCTTTCAAGACTGTCGTTACGTGGTCTCGGCGGCAGGTAGCAGCGCTCACAGCTTACGGACTGCACCGTGTAACAGGTGTCTGGCCCAGCAGCCTAAGGCGGACAAGCCACTGAAACAGGCATTCAGAATCCATTCATTTCATAAAACCTGCAGGGCTCAATCTCTGTGTTTGTGTATGTGTGTGTGTTTCTGTTTTGCCCAAGGGTCTGGGGGTGGGAGAGAGCTCTTTAGCATGATGCTTTTAAAACAATTAAATTATCAACAAACAAACCTGATGATACGAATAGCAACGTCAGGTGCTACCGGGGGGGGGGAGGGGGCCTACTCGGAAGTAAATACTGCGTCCAGGCGCAATTAGCGCTGATTTAAGGTGCACCAAGACTGCCTAAAAACCTCACCAAAGATATGCAACAAAGCGCTTCGTTGCAGAGGGGAGAGTTTGTGCACCGTGGAGGCTGGAGGGCTTCTATTCTACATGCGGGGGTTGGGGGGGCGAGGAAAATGTGCTCCGTGGGGGGGGGCGGGGAAGGCAAGAAAAGGAGCTGAGCTCTAACTATAGGCTCCCACGCTTGAGCACGCCCGACTCGGTGGGGCGGACCACCCTCTCTCCTGGAGGAGGAGGAGGAAGAGGAGGAGGAGATTCCCATCCACGGCGTGGCCTCCCGCGCTCCTGAACGGGAAATCTCTGCAGCCCAAGACTCTCCGCGAGGCAGCTCCTCCCTTCCTGCCTTGAGCCGCCGCCAGCCGCGCCCCCTCCCCAGTTATCTGCTGCCTGCCAAGCCCCGCCCCTCTTCATTGTCCTCCCCTTCTGTTTATTCCCCTTCCTCCATCCCTCGCTTTTTTCCCTCTCTTTCCTTTTTTAAAAAAAATATTTTCTCTTCCCCTTCTTTTTTCCCACCCTTTCTCCCCGCCCTCCTGGGTTAAAGGATTTGAGCAATGGGTCTGGAGGTGGAGCTCATCGGAGGATTAGCCCGACTCGCCCGCCTCCCTCCCACGGCACACTAGGCAACGTCCGGCGGCACACTAGTGTGCCGCGGCACACCGGTTGGGAAACACTGGATTAACTGAATATATATATATATATAATGATTCTACTAAATAGAAAAGCTTGTGGGAACAGCCTTAACAAACTTGGCATGACTATACAAGCATCCTCCCCTGCCTGTTATTCTGTTATAACATGCCATGATTGTATGTAATAGCTTTATTATAAGGATCCTGCAGGGGTACACATACCCCTAAACATTTTGTGAATCTAGGCTTGGCGTCTTTGAGGGACAGTATTTCAGTATGAGTAGGAAAATGAGAGTACCCCTAAACATTTTTTTAAGGAAAAAAGCACTGGGTTTGGATCCTAAGATGTGTTAGCTTAAGGAAATTCATGGAATAGAAGTTGTCCATCCTCTCCTCTCCCTGCAGCCCCCCGTGCCCCCTAAAAACAGCTATAAACGCTGAACTCCATAGGGAAAGGATCAGATAGATATAAACAGATTATAAATGTACTCCTATGGGGCTTTGATCGGTTTTGGTAAATATTTCCAAAACAGTTCCCCCACCCCTTGCAATGAAGAATTTAAACACGTGTCAGCACACACACAAAGGTAGATGAATGAATGCATACATACAGATGGAATATTTACTGGTCACAATTATTTCAATTCAGCAAACTGCATAGCCTGAGTTGTGGGGTTTTGTTTAAAAAGAAATATAGCACTTGCTCAGATTTGTTTAATTGGTGACAGTGTCACTTTGACCTTTACTTGACCTTAAAATTCTATTTTCCTGTAGAAACCAGAGGACCAAGCATCTCTGAGATACTTGCATTCAAATCCCATTAAATTCAAGAAGAGCTGTGCACAAGTATGCAAAGGCACAGTTTGGCCCTAGGTAATGGTTAGTTCTGTAAATGTCATATTAAGGGAATATAGAAACACAAATATAATGATTTCTCCCATTATATTCATAGACTTTATTATTTCCATGTTCTACGTGACTTTTGATATAGAAATGAAGTTTCCCAATGCAAGAATAAAAGATTAAGTGCATGAGCTTTCACTGAAGCAACTGATCTGCTAATTATCATGGTTCATTTTTGGGATAAGGTAGAATTTGGGGAAAATAACACTATAAAATTTATTCATAGCATTTCATGCAATTTCTCTGTATGATTAGTTGCCTCTCTCTCTCACATACACACAAATATCTAACTTGAATTTTTTTATTTATTTAGAAGATTGTTCTTCATTTAAAAAAGAAATCCCAGAGTGAACTACAATATAATAAACATAATAATATGCAACTTATAGAACTTTAAAAACTTGGTCACTGCACCAGACCATGGTGGGCATTGGGAGACCTGTGCATGCCTCCTATATCCCTACCCTCTTGCCACTGTCCTTGAACTCAGTATAATGTTCCTTAACCAAACAGAGGTCATGAACCTGTGCCTATGCATGGACTGTAAGGGAAAGAGGGGAAAACAAGGTTTACCGCAATGTGTGCACACGTGTCTGCAGAATCCAAACTGTTCTGAAATTTTCAAGGTTTGTTTTGTTTAGAGTGATATTTAAGAGCACAAACTATAGAAATTCCCGCAGTCTTATTTCAGCTATCCAGATCCAACATGATTTATTACCAAAAGAACAGTGTCCAATAGTGTGAGGACAACCGTTTATGATATCAATGTGGCTAAAGGACTGTATCAGTCATCTTAGAGGTATGGGAAAAACAAATGAAATTGGAGATTTTTGAAATCCCTGTTGCTTTTGATGAATTTTGGACCAATGAAACTTGTGCTTCTCTGTTAAGTAACAATCATTTTTCTGTCATACTGTGACACTTCACTGAGCTGTCTCTTTCATCCTTATTTTTTGCTATTGGCAGCAGAATGCTTGCCAACTGCATCATGAGACAATCTAAGAACATTAGAAGAAACCTGCTGGATCAGCCCTGCATCCTGTTCTCACAGTGGCCAACCAGATGCCTATGAGAAACTAGATATAAAAGGCATGGTGACACATTCCAGAGTCATAAACAATCCATGTGTGCAGATGACATTGCTATTTCTGTGGCCAATCCATGTCAGCTTACTTGTCGTTATCCTCATGTTGGAAGAATTTTTCTTAGTCTCTGAAAATCAAGCCAAGTACAATAAACCAAATGTAAACATACCTACGGAAGTAATAACTGGTTCAGGCTGTTGACCCATTCCCATGGCCTGACGACCCATAGATACATTTTAATGTTATTATTTATCCTGATATGAATGTTCTCAATTGTATTTTATTACAGTATTGATAGCCAAAATTAATAAGTAGGTGCAAATTTTATCTCATAGGGTGTGTGTGATTATGGCGTGCATATTGAGCAACATATATCAGGGAGGATTCAACTAATTTGTTGTGCGCAGAGAATGAAGTCTGCTCATGCAGTAAGACTTTCGCCCTGCTCACCCTGCCCCCTAAATTTGTTCTGGCGTGTTGGGGAAAAACCCAGAACTGGTTTAGCTGGTCCAGGGTGTGGGGGAGAAGAGATAAAGTCCCACCACACAAGCAGACCACATTCCCCATGTGCAAACCCCTCTTAGCACAGGATTGAATGCCACCCAGCCATAAATGTCTATATGAATATTTTACACGGGGTGCCTTTTTATCCCAAATCTTACTTAGGTTCATTTATGTCTGTTAATAGATGAAGTTACAATAGATACTTAGTGATGCCATTTGGGCTCTAGGATTCAAAGGAGCGTATGTTTACTGAGATGAGTTAGGTGAAAAGGTACTTTGCAGCATCGTGGAAGGGCCATGGCTTAGTTATAGAGCACGGGCTCTGGTCACTTCCCTATGCCGTTAGTGGTTGCAATACTTCTCCTGTCATGTATAACCCTCAGAGAAAACAATGAAATAGGTCTTATTTACTGCTATCTTAAGTTTCATTGATTTCAGTGGGACATTATTTTGACTGTCACTACTAACTTTTGATGGATTGTGCTCTGCACATAATGGCAAATGAAAAAAATATTACATCAGAGCAGGCTTTGGCTCATCTGTGCATTATAAGAAATCACAATTCAGACAATGCTCTGATATGTGTGCATCATACTTACTGGAGCTGTGAAAGAGCCACCCCTAAGTGTACCATACAGCTATAGGACTCGTCCAGAGTTTTCATATCTGGTTTGCATTTGTCAGTGGCGTAGCGTGGGGGGTGCAGGGGGGGCTGGCCGCACCGGGCGCAACATCTGGGGGTTAGGATTAGGGGGCGCAAATCCACGGGTTAGGGGGTGCAAATTACTTGCCTTGCCCCGGGTGCTGACAACCCACGCTACGCCACTGGCATTTGTAACATCACTTAAACTTGTAGCTTTTATTGTAACTTTGTTTCTGAATAGGTTAAATGTGTTTGATCTCTTAGTCTTGAGTTTGATGGAGATAAAGATCTGGAGTATCAGTTAAATGTTACAACACTGCATGAATATATTTATAGTAAAACATTTGAGCACTGATAAAAGAATATGGGAATCCAAGATCTATCTTTTCATAGTGAGTTTGTTTTATTTTCACTCCTCTGTCAAATTTAAATGGTTTCAAAGAAACAAAAATACTATGGCTCATCATAGCCTAGAAGAGTACAGTGGTACCTCGGGTTACAAACTTAATTCATTCCGGAGGTCCATTCTTAACCCGAAACCGTTCTTAACCTGAGGCGCACTTTCGCTAATGGGGCCTCCTGCTGCTGCTGCGCCACCAGTGCACAATTTCCGTTCTCATCCTGGGGCAAAGTTCTCAACCTGAGGTACTACTTCCAGGTTAGCGGAGTTTGTAATCCAAAGTGTTTGTAACCCAAAGCGTTTGTAAGCTGAGGTACCACTGTATAAGATTGGAAAACTCTGGCATTCTTTATTTTATGCAGATTTAGTCATCACATATATGTAAATGTTCTGTTAGCGTCCTTTTATTGAGGGAAGACATCCACCAGTGGTTTGGGGTGGGAGGCAGTTTTCCATGGATGCCTTCCATCAGAAGAACACCATCCTTAGCTTATCTGCTCCTTGAGCACTCTACAGCCAAGGAAGTGAACAGTTTCTTTTGAAAACTGCTGTGTTTCAAATGATCTAAGATAACATGAAAGTTCTGTCTGCACTCTCATTTCTGTGATGGTCTAGTCTATTTGCACATTAGGAGTAGCAGTCATCAACTAGCCCTGAGTTCCAAAGTGCACATAATGTTAATCCTCCTGTGGTGCAATGGATCAGTGCATCTGGCTGTTAGCCAGAAGATTGTTGGTTGGAGCCTCCCAAAGAACAGCTGTGAGCAGCATTCCTGCATTGCAGGGGGTTGGACTATATGACCCTTGGGGTCCCTTCCAGTTCTACAATTCTATTATCCTAAGTAGGTCATCCCTTAAATGCAGGGGTATATTTTCTTTCCAAATTTACACTATGGGGCTCATGATCTGGATTAGGACTCCAGCATGTGAAGGGGGAACTTTAAACCTTTAAATTTTAAACCGTGTCTGCAGTTTGCATTACAAAAAAGGGTTCTGTTAAAAGGGTTTTGGCAAAGCAGATTTCTAAGGGTAGTAACCATAGAATAATAATTCTGAAATGATGCTCTGAATCTTGATTGTATAAACTCACTAATTTTATTTCTGAATGTTATAAGCAAGTATCTGTGCCCTTTGATGCAACAGGCACAAAAATATATTTGACATTTGTTTTTATTTTACATGGATTAGCTAGATGACTGCTTGTTAAACAGAAAATTGAGGTTTGGCTTTCTGATACGATTTTGTTGCTCTGAAGGTTGTAGTTCCCCCTACCCCCAGACTATCTGGAAAAATCACAGAGTGATAAATATATTCATTGTGCATGACTGAACAATAGGAACACAGACATGATACACTTTCTCATTCTCTTGATGAAGTCTTGTAGTATGAATGTAAAGGCTCCTGCAATTATAGTCCCTTTTGTGTTCCATGCTGCCGGGATGGCATTTTACTTTGTTCAGAATCTCAAGTCCTGCATCTATCTGAGCAAGAAAATAGATGGTGTTCAATGGGTAAGATTATTGGAAGTGTACAGAGCAATGAGCAAGTGCCATCACCATCCCAGTGGAAATTTTCAAAGGGAGACATTCAGCAACAATAGAGTTTATCATACTGCCCCTCTAATGCTATTTCACCACAGGGATCACTATTTGCAGAGTAAAGGAAACAAAGGTAATGCAGAAGTAGCTGAGAAAAATCAATAGCTCGACAATTGTGACCAGCAAGCTGCTTTTGTTAAGTGCAAACTTATCAATAGCCCAGAAAGATAACAAAAGCAGCTCCATTCATACACCAGAAAACTGTCTCCGAGGACTATATTGTAAGAGTAATAATGAAGTTTGTTACATGCAGCTGCATGCTGTTTGGAGTCATTTCTAGCCATTTAGCAAATAGTCACTTTTTTCTTTAAAAATAAAAGTCTTTATCATTTTACATATAAATTGCATTTTGATGATGACATTTCTGAAATATCAGACTGATTCCTAGCTATAAAGTTACAGAATGATAAAGTGATCACTGTGACATTTTGTTGTGACATGTGTTTATGTACCTTTAAAAGAGACTGTGACAGTCCAACTTCTGCTCCTGCTGATGACGCTTTTCACTCTCCTCTGCTTCTGTACCATTGACTAGCTGTACAATCCTAGACCACCACTGACTGAACTTAGAACTCGATTATGGAACTTGAGGTTTGACTTAAGCAGCCCTCTAATGTAAGTGAAAGGATTATATAATGACCATGTTTTTGTCATTTAGTACAATGAATGAATTTCATGCCATTAAAAGGGAGTTAAATGAAGGAAAGGGTCAATATGTATTACTCATTGAACCATTTCCAAGGAAAAAACTGTTCTTTTGGTTTATGCCTGGTTGGAGCAGTTGCTGGGGAGGGTTGGATAAATCTGAGGACTAATCAATTATTTGGCCCAGCTGACAGCCATGGAGCTGTAGACCCAATACCCTCAGGTATTGGGAGGGCCACTCCCATTGTGTCCAGGAAGCTGACCTAAGAGAACAGGTGGGGAAGGGATGGAGATTAGGAGAGGTAATCTGGACTGCAGGAGTTATGAAACCTCAGGCGAACTCTTGCTTTCATCTGAACACTGGAGCTATCTAAAGTGCTGAGACACTGGTTGCCTTGCTTCATGGGTTCTTGCTAAAGACACAACAGGACACACTACCTGTACAATGCCGTTTGGATTTACAGGTGTGTGCTCTCCTCACTCTAAATAGAACCAAAATGGATCAAGGATATTCTTTGTGGTAGCCAGTGTCAAATATATTTTTGTTCAAAAATAGTAAAGCCACTTGAGAGGGCCATGTTTGAGCAGTATAATTCCAAAAAAGGGGAAAGGTTGGGAAGTCCCTCATGCTGTTGCTCCATTCATATTGGCAGCTCCTTGCTTTTTATTTACAATAAGGCAAGAGACTGTGTGACATCTGCTTTGGCCCTAATGTAGTGATTTTCCTAGAGACTCTCCAGAGCCCCATTTCCAGCTGATAGCAGCCAATGGATCAGTGTTCTAAATCTTCTGAGCATACTGCTATCCATGCAAGCTCTTTTGATAAAAAATAAAACAGCAGTGCTACATAACTTGTTGATTTCACAAAGTAGTTTTGATGTGTCTGTTTATTACAACTGCAGTATGCCTTGAAGTGGGTGAATTCAATAGTCAAAGCAAATTAATATTCAGCAAACTGTCAATAGAGTTAAACGAACATGTGATATCTTTTGTGATAATGAACGTATAAATTTCATTGTGACGTCTGCTGACTGGTTCAATAAATTGATTGGTCAATTGATCAGGAAAGCACTCATAAACGCACACAAAATATACCCTTGACAATGGGCTTTATGGGTTCATAGGAAAACTTGAGTGAATTTGCTTCCATTTCACTGACCCTTGGAGTAATGAAAAGCCCTTAAAAAGTTTTGATTTAAAGCTGTGGATCTTGGTGCTTGCTGTTTATTGCTGTCTTGGATGGCTCTGAAAACTCCCAGTGAATTTTTTTTCAACTGCTTACTACACTCCTCATGTAAACAGATGCAGACATCCGGAAATGTCAAGTGTTACAGATATTTGGTTTCAGAATGCAGAATTCCCATGGTCTCTGTGACCATAGCCAAGTATTACTTATGACTCACAAGTAGAGAAGCATATTTATTTTTATTGCCATAAAACTCACGGTAGCAGTTTTAAAACACAACTTAAAGAAACATAACACAGGAGTTTTAAAATTGTGTATTGACTATGTTCTGTGATGACTTATTCTAAACAACAATAAATGGCTCTACTACTTTGGTTATGCAGGAGATGTTAATACTGGTATGTTCCACTAGGGATGGTATATAATCTAATAATCATGATACACTTTAATCACAGGGAGGCCTATAAAAACTTGGGTTCTGGTAGTCCTGGGCAGCAGTAGTTCAGTTTTCATGCTCTGGGGAGCAAGCTGTCAACCTGAACAAGTTAGGAGTATTATCCAAGACAAGCAAGGAGTTGAGTTCCAAAAGCAGCAGCTGATGTTCAGAAGGGCCAGAAGCAAGTAGAATAATCCAGAGTAGGCAGGAAGTTGTGTATAACAGGCTAAATGACAACTCTAAGGAAGTCCAATCTAGAAGCAACATAGAATCTTGAATTTCAGGAGGTCAGGGCTGGAGCGTTAGTTTGCATATCTCTCTTGCACTCACACAGCACCTTATACAGTGCTACACTCAAGCATTTCAGAAGCAGAATCAATTGTGCAAAATATCCAGATATTGGCAAATCTGCTTAATCATAATTTATTTGAATAAGCTTTCCTTGGATTACATTACTGCAGATCTTTATTCTAACCACAGAGTAAGCATTACGTTGCCCATTATTTTTGTTTCAATCCATTGGGCTTCACAGAATAAGTTCATGCAAAATGATCTAAAGAGGACTGCATTGTCATTTTTTTTTAAAGAGCAAGGCAATAATTATGTTGACTACTCCAATTTGCTCTTTAAACCCTGTGAGTAACAAATTATCCCCTTACATGTCATTCTTTGCAAATAAAAGAAAAGTGTGATGGCATTGTATCTTCTGCACTTAAATATATCTTTAGTAAGACAGATTGGCTCCAGAGGATAAATGATGTCCTTCGTTTGCAGTCAAGTGTGAGACAGGACTCATCTTTGAAGGGGTTTATTTAGTTACACTTAAGTGGTATAAAGTTAAACATTCCCTGTACATCATGGTAAGTCATATTTCCCTCCATAACCTATAATAAAGGTTGCAAAAATTGCAGGCTGCCAAGCCTGATATGTACAGCTAAGCGACATGTTTCACAAAATACACAATAGTCAAGCACAAATCAAGTTAAAGTTACTTTTTTTAAAAAAAAGTATTTATTTATATGAGAAAAGGGTGTGTTCTTAGGGTGTGTTGTTCCTGGGCCACTAAAAGCTTTAAAGGTTAATGCTAGTACCTTGAATTCTGCCAGAGCATGGATAAATAGTCAGTTAAGATTTCAAATGTCTTGTATGTGTGCTCTGATCTCTAAAGTGTGGTAAAAATAAATAAATAAATAAATAAATAATACCCCACCCATCTGGCTGGGTTTCCGCAGCCACTCTGGGCGGCTTACAGCATATATAAAAACACAGTAAAACATCAAGCATTCAAAACTTCCCAATACAAGGCTGCCTTCAGATGTCTTCTACTCCTGGGGATTATTATTTTTTTGACTAGTTGAACTTTCTGGATAGTCTTCAAGGGAAGTTGCATGACTAGATATTATAGAAATGTAAGTTATTTCAAGGGGAATAATAACCTTGGCTAACTCCAAGTTCCCTAGAAAGACCCACACCTGGTGAACCAACAAGCTAGTTTAAAGCACCTCTGTCTATTGCTGCCTGTTTATTCAAAAGTACTAGATCTAATGCCACAAGCTGCAAACATACTTTTTGGGAGTGATAGAGAAGTGCAACATCATCCAGCATAGATGTGTAAGTCTCTACCCACACCATAGGACTCACCAACCAGCAGCGTTTCCATCTCGCTGAGATTAGGTTTTAGTTTCCTTGCCTCTCTCTACTTCTGACACAAGCATTCAGGATGCTTTGGGTTGCCCATCAGCTAGAAAGAGATTGAAAAACTAAATGTACCCCCCACTGCCCCAGTTTGTAATTGAATCAATTTTTTGCCCCAGGGCAGGTTGTTCTATGTCTGTTTTATTTATGTAAACCCACTCCCAGCTGAATCATCTCTATTTTCTATAAACTTATTATGAGAAAGACAATTACACTGTCTGCCTGGTGTCTAGAAATGGGATGGTCAGCACATACTTTTAAAAAGGAGCCACTGTGCAGGCAGCTAGAACTCTCAAGGTAACTGACTACACAACACTGTTGCAAGACAATTCAGAGCAGGGCAAACCACCCTCAAAGCACGCCAAAACCTATTATTGTAACACGTCCTCTCTGCCTCAAAGGTTAATCAGAACTACTAGTGATGTAGTATAATTTCCAATATTTTATTGTCTGTAATTAGCATTGTGACATCAGACCCTGACATCAGCAGGGCCTTGACTTTAAGAGCAAAGCTTTGTGGAAGGGCTGTAGCTCAACATCCCAGGTTCAGTCCTCCATATCTCTAGTTAGTTCTGCTGAAGACTACCTGTCTGAAACCCTGGAGAGCCATTGCCAGTCTGTGTAGACAATAGTGAGCCAGAATCAGGCTCGAGGCCCCACTCCATAACAGTGTGAGAGATAGTGTAGACCAGGCATTGTCCAACTCCCAAGAGACTGTGATCTACTCACAGTATAAAAATACTGGCTGTGATCTACCCTGTTATTGACAGCCAAAGTTGTTGAGCTTTGTGATCTACCACAGGCATCCAGTGATCTACCGGTAGATCACGATCGACCTGTTGGACATGCCTGGTGTAGACTATGAACACCATCTTTGAAATAACTGCAGGAAATAGTTAAAAAATGGTCAGGTAAATACAGGTGTGTTTTTTTATTTATCCCAGTGAGACCATTTAAAAGAATTGTTGAGGAAGGTGTTCTGAGTAATTGCAGCCTACAGCAATTAACAATGTTTAGTTCACTTTTTTTTTACTTCATTAGCAGATGGAAAGTTTGTTTTTTCTTCTTCCCATGAAGCAATGTGGCTAAAAGGTCATCATTTTTCTTTTGATTGGTTTGCCATATTTAATGGAAGGGCAGTCTTGATTTGTCAGTTATTCTTGGCCCTAACAGACACTGAAGGTGACATCTACCAGCTTCTCAGCTGGTGTTCCAAAGTATTTAACTACTTAACCTATGGAGAGCTTGCTGTTAATATATCTAAGTGGTCAAATGCACATGAATAGATCCAAGATTTAGTAAAGACACAATCATTACTCTCAGCAGCAGGTGCTTCACTTCCCACTGCGGAGACGATCACCCTGCTGCTTTCAGTCATAGCAAGAGCCACAGGAGCAAAATGCATGAAGAAATAGGAAATGTCACAAGGCAGTGTGTTGGAAATTCCATTTGCTGATAGGCAGTACTTAGTCATATCAATATATAAGGTGACATTTTTGTTTGACAGGTTTAGTTACACTTTCTTACTTCAGGATTTGTCAGTCTGCAAACTCTAGTTTTCAACTGTTAATGCACAATAAGATGAAACACAGCCATAGGTTTTAATATAGTGACGTTTTCCTCTACTTTTTACTGAACCTAAAGTATCCTTAAAGAGTTAGAGAGATACAAGCAGAATGTTGGACTTTGGCCTAGAATTCCTAGGCCAATGTTGGACTTTGGCCTAGAATGAACATATTTAGCCATTACATGGACACATGAGGTGGCCTTGGGCAAATCACTTGTCTCCTACCCGAAGACCTTGCATCGCTAAAATGGGAATGATAATTGTAACTAACAACACAAGGTTACTTCACTAATTAGAAGAATGAAATCAGGGCAGTAAAACAAATCAGTATTTTTATGTACAGCTCTCTGTTCTGGAGTTTTAGCATGGTAAATGTTATACTTGTCCTGATTTAAGTAACCCACACATCTAGTGTATTGGTCTCAGAAATGGATCTTTAAGAATATGGAAGGTGGGCTACTCAGCCAGCTGGTTACTCAAAAATATTACACCATCAGCAGCTCTAGTATGTCCAACACAAAGGCATTAGATTTCAGTGCTCAGATATTTAGGACCAAACAATAGTGGTGGTGTGTATTCGGCTGTTTTGGAAAAAATTGGAGCTTAGTCTGTTTTGAATACCTGGCGCTTGTGTAACCATGCTTAATTGGAACATCAACCTACTTGTGAACAAAAGGAAAATGTTACTGATGCCATAGATTGAGGCTGAAGATAGGTGAGTTGCTAGATTCTGGAAATAAATGGAATCCCATATTTGTTGCATTTAATGAATGGGTAGCATTTTGTCAAAGAATTGCAAGTTCTCCAAGTATAACTCTATTTCCTCCCTCTGTGGAAGGGCTGTGACTTAAAAGATAAGCATGCACTGTCTACACAGGAGGTACCAGGTTCAGGCAACTTAAAAGAGGTAGCAATGCTAGGACAGACCATTGCCCGAGTTCTTAGACACAATAAAAAAGGCAGTTTCAAAAAAATGGTGTGTAGATGTATGAACCATACAAATAGAAATAGTACTAGGATGGTGTTGGAGAGCACATGTTTTATACAACAATAGTCTTTGAGGTGTTGGAGGGTCCAGTGTTCTTTCCAGTCTGGAATCTTCAGTGCCAAACTGCATGTTAGCTTAATATATAGCACGCCACTCTGTCTCTTGGTTTTCTTTAATTAATTTATGACAAACATGGGGAGGGATTGCTAAATAGAATCACAGTGCATGGAGCCCCTTCTTCCTCCAACTGCATTGTTCCCCACAAAAAGATTACTGTGCAGGTACAAGGTTTAGAATAAGAAAATAGCACCAGTAAAAACTCCCCCCAAACTGGGGGAGGGGGGCAATATTCAGGAGGTCGCATCTGGGGATGGAAGTGATAAACCTTCCTTTCTACGTGTGGTGATTCCTTTAACAATCCTCTCCACTGTAATTCATTAAAGAAACATAAGAAACTTTGCTACACGTTAAGCATAATGTGCAATTTGAACCTGTTGTTCTCTTGAAACTTTACACTCCAGTCTCAGCCCTACCAGGGGCCTCTGTTGAATTGATTTGTTCCTCTCTGTTCAGTGTTGATATTGTAGCACTTAAGTGGGAGTATCAGCCACCACTATCCACACACTGTTCCTTCATGGGCAATAACGTCATTGAGGAGGCAGCATGAAGTTGCAAGACTAGTTCAGAGAACTCAAGTTTTCATAGCCAGAGGAATGAGATCAGCACAGGAAGCACTCTAGGAATTATTACTATTTAGGAATGGTTTTGCAAAATAAGAAGAGGCTGTGCGGTGTCACAGAAAGAGTCTGTGAGAAAGCATTTATCAAGTTAATGAAAAGCTTGTCCTGTGCAATCAAAGGATAGATCAAGGCCTCTTTTTCTTTCTTTCCATCTTCCAAACTTTCTTTGTGGCTTAACAGATGCTTGCATATTCTGCATGCCTTTCCAGCCCAGACATCCAGTGTTTGGATTGATTCTAACATGATGATGAGAATGAGTCATCTACATCACTTATTATAATCTTCAAATATACACTGATAAAGGTCTCTGTCCTTAAGCAAAACAAGCCAAAATGCCATCAGATAAAGCTGTTTTCAGTGTTCTGATATCTTAATTAAATTACTACAAATTGATATAGCAGTTGATTTTAGAAAATAATTTAGAAAATGATGTGTTTACAAAAGTTTGGCAAGTCTTTCCTATTTTCTGAGTAGTAGTAATCATAATTCACTATTTTTCATAAAAGTGACTCAAAGTAGCTTCCAGAAAAGAAAAGAAAAACAAGCAAAAGCAACCTAAAATGCTCACTGGTGATAAGCATAAAAAAACAGATCAGACACAACCCACCCCACTAAAGAGATAAGCAGAAAATTAAGGTACCTAAAAACAGATACTGATGGTGCTCGATGTGCATCCCTGGGGAGGTCCTTCTGCAATTGGGAAGGCACTACTGAGAAGGCTGGTTCTCATGTTGCTGCCCTCTGCACCTCCTTCCGAGGGGGAATACAGAGAAGGGCCTCAGATGATGAATGCTGGGTTTGAATTGGTTGATGTTGGGTGAGACAGTCCTTGAGATATTCGGGTCCTGAGCAGCATAAGGCTTTATAGGTAAAAGCAGCACTTTAACTGGACCCAGAAACTAATTGTCAGCCCATGAAGTCATGCCAGGATTGTTGTTATATGTTCAGACTGTCTTGCCCTGATCAGCAATCTGGTCATTTAATTCTGCACCAGCTACAATTTCTAAACTGTCTTCAAAGGTTGGCAATTAGAAGCAGAAATAGCTTTTAGACTTGGCACCTATTGTTTACACTGTAAAACTGAAAGGCTTTTAACCTGTGTTCTGCATAGCTGGTCTATTTCCTCTTCTTTAACAGAAGTAAGTATTATTTGTCAATTGCACTATGTTTTAGTCCAGGGGTGGGGAACTTCAGCCCTGTAGCAAAATGCAACCCTCCAATCCTCTCTATTTGGCTCTCTCCAGGCCACACACACTCCTTATCCACACCCTCTCCCCCCAGGTTGCATCCCTCACTGGCCTTGCTTCACATGCTGCCTGACTGGAATGTGTCCTTGAACTCTGGTAATGCTTTTTGATTGCCTGGATACAGGAAAGAGGCATGTGTGTACAGAAAGTAGCCTTTGGTTCAAAGGTAAAATCTACAGTAATTTTTCTGCCACTTATGCTTGTGGTTCCATCCAGCACCAGCATGTGCCTCCTGGCTAAAATAGGTTCCAAATCCTTTTTCTAGGCATGTGGTATCCTCTGGCAGGACTGGATGTTTGGGCATCTGCTGAGACATTGCTGAATCCCAGAGTTCCCTGGTCCTGCTTTTCCTCTTCCTCGCCATTAACACCAGCTTTATCCCAAGTGCCCAGAGGGAAAGGGGGAAAACTACTTCCATCTTCTTGGATAGCAATTGTAGTTAGAATTTTCATACGCTTTTCTGAAAGGTTTTGTGGGATAGCTCCTACTGTATGTACTTTTCGGAATGGGGACAAACAAAAATGAATGGGGCTAGATAAGTCTCCACTGAAATTATAATGTAGGAACAGTATTGGAATGAAATATTTCTCCCCTGCGGATAACATGGGAGTAGACAGGCTACTGCTGTTTGGCATGACAAGTGTGAGCACACCAATTTTGTGCATTCCACTGTACATTCCTTGGTTAACGAGCTAAACAGTGGCGCTTTGTGGTCAGAGCCACTGCAGAGAGACCATAAAACTTCTGGTTTAATGAGATAAAAGTATTGTGTCACAAAGAACGTGCCTCTGTTCAAACCATAGAAGGAAAGACATTTCAAATGCCAAAGATCCAGTGTCAAATATTCAGGAAAATTAACCTGACAGTGTAGGCACTGATCTAATTCAGTGCTTGCACAGCAGCAAAGGTTGCATGCCTAGCCTCCCTGTAAAAATAAGCTGCAGTCATACCAATCACTTGCTTGGCAGGGAAGGGAAAGTTAAGTAAGGGAGACCTAAATATGGCCTTATATTTCTCCTCTTGAAAAAGTGTGGGTGTGGAAGTGTAGCCCCAGGTTGCTAGATCAGGTTGGATAATGTCATCATGGGCGCATCGATTTTGTTCAGGAGATTTCCTATCCAAGTAGGGTCATAGATGTGTTCTACTGCCACACATATAAAGCCTTTAGCCTGATCTGGGCATTGTGACTTCTCCCTGTTCTTTCTAGCCCAAACCACATAAGATAGTAGTCGAACTACATATCCTGGCTTGTAGTCAACTGCCATCTCTTTCTGAAGGCCAACTCCTGTTGGCCCTTGCTGGTAATAATGGCAGAAATCCTCGCTTTGTTCAACTTAGCCATGATTTGTGATTGTTACAAATTAGCAAGAGTTAACATCTACTGGGATAAATTGTATTGCTTTATGGGGCGTGTGACAATCGAGAAAAGAAAAAAGTACACAGTGTACATTTATATGGAAATATGAAGACTGTTGTGCTGAGCTAGTGGCTTGCCCTCAAAGCTTTCGTATGTAATTTATGGAAAGTGTTACTCCCATTATTCAGAAATGTATGTGTATATATTACAGAAAGGGAGAAAACGTATCTTATTACAGTTATACAGACAATAAAAGGCAGAGTTTAATGGACCATGCTAGGTTTCTCTTAAAACATTAATTTCTTTGTGTTGTCTTTAATTTCCATGATAATGAAATGTTCACAATGGCCACTGGATATTATTATATGAGAAATAAATTAGATCCTTGCAGTTAGATACAAATCCTCTCTGGTGTTGTCATAGGGATATGGTTACTGTGCACCCCCCACCTCAAAATGTTAAATGGTACCCTTTGAAAGTATTTCCTGTTTGAGAATTATTGTTGGTTTTTCAGAATCCTTTTATTTAACTACTGTTAAGCTGATACTAATGCAAATGCTTTTAAAAAGAAATGATTAAATAGTTCATTTCATTTTTTTTAATTGCCTCCTCCACAAGTATAATCCTTGCGGCTCAATGAGATTTCCATGTGGTATGTAACACTTTTAAATCAGAAAACACAAGGAAATGAAATGTCGTAGACACAGAGATGAGTTTAGCATCCCATGCTGTTGCTACTGTACTGATAATGGAAAGGACTGACAAATGAACACACAGCTATTAGAAATGTGCACAGCAAGTGCACAGTTGTTGGTTTCACAACAGCTACAAAAATGGGGATTTGGTTCCTTAACTGTGCAGCAACTCAAGATCACATGAGAATTACTTACCTTTTGAGCATCTTGTAGCTGCCGTGAAATACCATGTGCACTATCAAAGGTGGGTGAATGATAGACTGTCCCTCTACTTTTCAGTACATTTGGTGTAAAAATACCCATATATTTTTACTATAAGCAGCACCTTTGGGGGAAATAGCAGCCAGGAAGGGGGCAATTTTCATTATGAACGTGGTGTAGCTCCTGATTCACATGTAATAGCAATAAATGTCTCACAGCACTAAGTTCAGCTTATGATGGTAGCTACTGAGAACATGAATTGCTGGGTTAAGGCTTTTGGAATTATCCAAGCATAACAACTTTTACTAAATTTGCTTTTTTCAAGTACAGATTTTCATTCAAAATAGATTCTGAGGAACAAAATATCTCACTAGGGCTTATTGGTGTTTATTGGGGTTTGGAGACAATTTTGACACGCAGACATGTATTCCACAAGTTCTTTTTCTAGACTTATTGCCTATTGCTGGGATGGTGCTGAACTTTCTAATTGTAGGTTCCCTTTCAAAATGACCACTTCATTTTGCTAATTCTGTGCCAAATTTCCTCTCTAAGCAAGGGCACATGATGCTATCTACTTTCACTATACAGCATTTGGGAAATGCCTAGCTTTTTTTTTTTTTTTTTTTTTTTTTGGAGAATTCCATAAACACAGAGTGTAGGCTTAGGCTGGGCTTTTATTCATCAGTTCATGCTGAAAATAAAACTTTATTTAAAAAATGGGGTTTATATATTTACTGAATGTTGTTGTTCATTAATGCAAGAACAGAGTCTCAAACAAATAAGTTGCATACCCACTCCCCAAAAACAATAATTTCCTCAAAGAAAATGAATGATATATGCTCTGCCTACATACAATATGTGTTGTTGTTTTCTTCAAATCCCATAAATTTTATAGAGATTTTATATGGACCATTATAAATACTTCAAGGCAGGAAATATGTGTGCAGATATATATGCATGTGTGGGTGCTTATGGATGTGCACATTCACCTTTGGTATAATTCAAGATTGCTGTTACAGCTGTCATGGACTGGCTGGATGCAGAGCAGTGGTGGGAGGCACCAGCTGGGGAACCCCCAAGGGGAGTTGGATGGTGGGACAATGATGAGTGATTAGAGGGAGAAGAAGGAGCAGACTGGGTGGAGGAGGTGTTGGAAGCTGAAGAGGTAACAGGGTTTAGTGAGCAGGAAGTGGCTGTGGCAAAGGGAGTCCAAAATCAGAGGCTGAAGTGGAGGCTGGATAGGAGTGGGGGCAGGCTGCTAAAGAGCCAGGCTGCTAAAGAATCTCCCCATTCTGCTGTTACCAGGTCTCCTCCCTACTAGTCTCCCAAAACACGGAGAGGGATGAAGAGTGCAGAGCAAAGAGAGGCAAGATGAAGGAACCTCGGGTTGCTGGGGAAGGACCTGGGGGAGGAGCCTTATAGTGGTAGGAAGGTGGAGACTGTCGGTCCTCGCACTTCCTCCTGGGAAGAGTTGCTGCGATCACTAGGCTTGCGCTGTTTTGGTTTATTTGAATAAAGAGTTAACTGGGTGTTTTATTGCTGATCTGCTCCTGACTCTGTCACCTGACAACAGCTTAAGTATAATTCACACAAAAGCTTGCTGTATAGATATTTAATAGTGAGAATCTTCCATGTTAAAATGCATTACTTTTTAAAAAAATGTTAAATTGAAAAGATGTAAAATATGAACTTTTTGAACTATTGGTTCAACTTTCATCTTCAGTTCTCGCCTGGAAGACTCCTGATTCCCTGCTGTCATGGGAACTCATTTCCAATTGGGGGCAAGTTTTCAGTCTTACTTTTTGAAGACATCTGTGGGCAAGGCCATCACTCCCTTAAAATACAGGTGCTAAATGATGAAAATGAGTTAGATTCACATCTGGTAGAAATTCAAGCAGAGCAATGGATAATGGTCTTGGCTTCAAACTTTGTATTCAGACTTTCCCCCCTACTTCCTTTCATCTTTTTTGGTCTCAAGCTCTCATTGCATTTGTTCTTTCTCACAGAGAATATCTGTATTACAAACATAATATAGGAGTTTATTACAGTTCACTTACCTTGAGTTCTTGAACAAAAACAGAGGATCATATTTTTGTGAGGCTTTTGGGAATTCTCTTTGCTTCCTATCCTGTTATGGGGCTTGGGGACTCACAGGAAGGAGAAGCAAGAAACAGATCCATACAAGTCCAGGCAGGTATCTCTAGGCAGGGCGGGACCCTGGTCAGTCCCCAGGGGCCTTGCTAGCTAAGCTTTAGAATACATTGCCTTAGCAAAGAGCTGGGATCTTCTTATGTGAATTGTTATGGCTCCTTCCTCCTTGAGATGACTGTGTTCACCTAAAGGGCCCTTGTCTGAATCTTCAAGTACTGACTTTTATGTTGTGGATTGTATGTGATTGCTATTGGGGACTTGTTCTCTGAGTCTGCAGAAGGTGGAAAACTATGTCATCTGGTCAGAGGATCAAGGGAGAGGTACTGACCCCCTCAAGTGGAGAAACCTATAATTCTTTATTATTATCTTCCTCTCGGTCATGTGAGGAGTCATGTTTGAGGGTCAGGGCACTTCCCAAGAGGAGGCGAAAGCACTGTTAAGCCTATTGAAAGTTGAGTGTATTATTGTTCTTGACTAAATTTCTATTCAGTAAACTGTCTTCCTATCTATCTTTGTAAAGTGTCACCATACATGTTTGTGATGTCATTGTATACCTTATAAGTCATATCCAAAACAAAAATGAATGACATTTCATACCAGATATTACAAATCTGGGTATGAAGTTCACACACACTCTATTCTCCCAGACTGAGAATAAAACTGGTGCAAGTTCAACTGAAAAGAGAGAACATAAAATAGCTTCAGTGGTAACGTAAGCAGTATACAGTCTCATCTGGGCTTTACTAATACTGAATTGTGTCTGCATTAGGTGTGCGCGCGCATGCATAAATGTGCACCCACTAACTATAAGACTAATTGTATAGCAATGGTTCTTAGAAAATAAATGTGCATTGACTAGACAAGCACTGCCGGCTACTGCAGAACAGATGTTACTTTAAAACCTGCCTTAACAAGTCCCATTCCTTCAGCAGAAAATGTTTGTGGCTAGAGCTGGGTGCGCTGTCAGACGTGGAACAGAAAGACAAAGTGACGGCAGGAAACAATGAAAGCAAGATGCCTCTCAGCTGTCTTACTAAAGGGGTAAAGAATGTGTTGGCATGTCTGCAGACAAGGAAGCCCCAGCCCTTGCACTCCTGTTGGCCTCTCATCGCTAATCTTTCATGTCTGTGTCTTCATGACAGGTCACAACATACAGGAGCTACTGTATATAGCTCTGGGGAATGATTTTCTAAGTCAGCAATGTTTTTATAAAGAGAGTCTAGGCAACTGAACTGGAGACCTTTGAGTGAGGAATTTTGATGGCTTTCCCTCCCTCACATTAGCCTTGTCAATGGATGGTACTTATAGATGAAATTCCACCTAAATTTTATGTCTGTTTTATTAGTTCTAAAATGGATAAGCTGAATTGATTGCCATCCCCTTCCTGAAGGTTTAATAGGATCTGTCTGTAATAGGGGATTTTTTTTGACTTCACATAACTCTCATGCTATTCTTAGGGTCCTTATAGACAGAGCAGAAATGCTCATATCCGTTTGATGATGGTAATGGTGAAGTGAAGCAAGGTGGGCAAGAATCCTTGTTCCTTTTAGTGATGGTTGAAGCGCTTAAACTCAAAGCATCATTAACTCACCATTTGCCAATTACAAGTGCCATTTGTTAATACTGGGGCCTGGGGAGGATTTTTTGGGGGCAGGAGGTAGTTCTAAATAGACACATTTTTGTGGTTTTGTTTATCTGCCAGCTGATTCAGGAGCTTTGCTGGTGGTGGGATTTAGTAATGCATCACTGTTGGCTGGCCAGATGGGTGGCTGCTGCTTGCTTGAGAAGATGCACATGTTTACCACAGTGTGGCTCCTGAAATTTCCAGTCTGTGTCCAATCAGAACCTGATACTTGAGAATGATAGTGATAGTTCCCAGTTGGTACAAGTCATGGAGTAGGTTTGATTAGAAGACTGAGATGGGGATGACTGTAAATTGATGGGTACATTTATTCGTTCCATAGGCAAGTTCTGTTGCGCCTCCCAACTTGGAGTTTTGTTGTTGTTCCAACGGTTGGATATTCTTGATTTGGTTTTATAAAGGGCAGATTTTTGTGAAGCGTGCCCTACCCTTGGAGTATCCTTCAGAGACCACTCAGGTGCAAAAGACACACATAAATGTGTATTATGTTTAGTTTACATTGTAAGTAAAGGACTATTTTCAGGCGCAATGGAACTTGTCTCAAAATATACTGGCATATTATGAGGCAGACACATTTGCATTGCCAACTAATTATTATTGAAATTTTCTTAGTGCAGATTTTATAATAATTAGCTGACACTGCAAAAAGGTATTAGGAAGAAGGCAGCAAAGAGTCTTGTGGCATCTAAAAAACATATTTATTGTGACATAATATACCATAGGAAGGCGTCAGAGAAAGGCATCCTCCTTCCCCTTCTATGGAACAGAGCAAACTATTCTGGTCTGCATTCTTCCTTGATCTGAGAGCAGAACATTCATTAATTTCCCCAAACTTGACCCATAAAGGTTGGGTCAGATTGCTGGGATCAAGAGAGCTCTCAGAAACACTGGGATAAAGTATCCTCTGTTGGTATCACACTATCTGAATGCCCGCATGAAAACAGAAGGAGGGGGGGAACTCTGCTACATTTTTTCCAGCACTTCACATAAATACTTCTCATGCCTTGTTAACACCTCCTGTCTCATTTGATCCATCACATACATGATTCACATGCAAGCACCATATGCTGCAGAGGTCAGTTACTTACAACCATCACTTATATTCAGCGTATTTTGTTTGACCTGTATTCTTGTAAACAATGATTCAGTGATGGCATAGTTTCTACATGCCCTTGTTAAATGCTGACTGCTCAGAACTTGATTATTTTAACTCCTTAGTCAGTCTCAATGAGAATCTGTCCTTCCTTCCTTATATGTAACTACGTTTTAGTCCAGTCATAACACCCTGGTTTTTTTAGAGGAAGGCACTGTGGCTTCCCCTTTAAAGTTTTGCAGTCCACCCCCACAATTTTGTATTCAACTCTAGGCTCAGTACTTTGTGCAGTGGGAACCTATCAAGCTGCTGTAAATCTGCCTCTGCAATCAGGCAGCCAATACAGAACTTTAGACTGGTGTTATGTAGTCTCACCCAAGAGTAACACTCAACACCCTTGTGGTTGTATCTTGCACCAGCTGGGTTCTCTGAATTGTCTTCAAAGGCAGCCCTGCATAAACCACATTACATTATCTTAATGGTGATATTACTAGGGAATAGGTACCGGTAACTGTGCTCAGGCTGCCCCTGGCCTTAGCGGGAAATAGGTGCCAGTGTGGCAAAGTGGAATCAAGGAGGTATTCCCAGAGTACACACTTCATATTTCAGGTGGATAGCTTATTGATTTGTTTTATGTTCTTGTTTTCATCATGTATTTGGTGTTTTGATATTGTATTCTTGGGTTGCTGGTGAACCACTCTGGGGTCTGTGATGGGTGGTATACTAATTTAATAAATAAAATAAATAAAAATAATCCTATCCAGAATAGACTGCTTTTCTTGTTTCTCATAAAACCCAAGGAGCACCATTCCACAGCAACCCTGGTCCTGTCAGGAATGCAATCCTTGTTGTACAGCCAGAGATGCCTTGCTAGCCAAGTCTACCATTGACACTTGTGTAAAAATGTATTCAGCATGAATAAAGGCTGGAGAACTAAGCTGTAAAGTAGCTTTTTGACTTCATGCTGTATACACTTGTGTGCTTGAGAAGAACGATGTTAGAAAAGGACACCCAGCCAAAATTTGCAACAGTAGAATATGAAAACAATTGGCTTCAGAATATGATAGATCAGTCTTAGTCACGTCAGCTGAGATTTAATTTTAAATGTGTGCTGATGCTTAAGTAATTTTGAACAATTAAGAAATCTATGCAAAATGCTTTGTTAAAGCAACTGCTGTGGTTTTTTTTTTTAAATAAATAAATAAATTTCATATTTCAGTGTATTTGATTTTCAGATCTTTCTGTATGGTGCATGTAAACTTTAAAGGCATTTGCCAATTTTTCACTGACTTAGTATTAGAATATGATGTCTGCTTTGGTTTCTAATAAATTTACCAACAGAACTGCAAAACTAAAATGTTGTTCGCATCTGTCTGTTTCAAGAGACAATGGAAGAAGAGGCATAATGAACAGGTTAAGTGACACTCTCTGTACTGGGTGGCTTTTCCTGGTGGATGCCACAAGCTGGGGCTGCCAGCATGGGAAGGGATGCTTGTGTGGAAGGAGTTGCAGGGGAAAGCAGGAAGCCATGTAAATAATATCCCCCTCATTTTCTGCAATGGGGGTCTCCACTGTATTCTACTGACGGAATGGCAAATCTGGATCCAACTCTGATTTAAGCATGCTTCACCATTTGTTATTTTTTATATGGCAGAAATAGTTCTAATTATACAATGCTTACTGGCATGGAACATGGCCCAGTGTATGCCATAGTGTTATCCAAACATAAGTCAAAATCAAAGCTCTGAGCCGCCACAGGCTAATTTGCAATGCAACTGATTATTAACATGGAATTTGGTCTTTTAAAAAAGGAAAGCACAGTGATTGCTTAAGTTGTTTCCTTGCGTATGTTTTATGGTGGTGTCTTTCAATTAAGGCATCTACTGAGATGTTACTGGGGAATTCCTGAAATGGCTGGGAAAATAAAAGGCACCCACTGTACATGAAATATGATAGTGGTTCTCTTGTAACATATATCTTCATGTTGAAAAGAGATGTGGCATTGATGCATTATTCATGACACTTCCACCTTGCACTTTTCAATTATGAGGAGAAATGGCTGAACAAAGACCTGTCATTACACAATACACAATTCCACAGTCACATGCCTTCTCAATCAATAATAAAGCCTGCCAAACAACCCATGTGTGGAGAAAGATATTTTCCTCAAAGGGGTGCATCTCTTTTATTTGGGTGAGTACAGAAAACATCAGAGAAGTTCTGATGACACATACTGTTGCGCTATACACTTTGCATATTATTAAAACCTTTCTTGAGAAAAGATACACAGAAATATAAGCATTGTGTGTAATGAAAAGCAGCATTGATTACTAGCTCCTTTTGATTGCATTTAATATTGAAATCATGATTTTTTTTTAGAAGTTCACTTTAATGATTACTGGGGGGGAAGAGTTATGTTGTATTTCTTTTACTATATAATCAATTGATTCATGGCTTGTAAAATGTTGGCTTACATGAAAAAAAGCAGTACTTGCACAGAACATTTCAAATATAAAAATATGAGGCTATGGAAAAGAGATTTCATGTAAACATTGTTGAATATGCTACTTAAAAAAAAAAAAAAGGAATGTGTTCAATTTAATGTACTCTTCCATGCTGAGTATAAGTAGCTAGCTGACCAGAGTGGCGGGGGCAATCCAGTCAGATGGGCAGGAGACAAATAATAAAATTATTATTACTCACACAACCACGAACCTCCTTTAACAAGTTTATAAATTCATTTTACCCATTTTAAAGCAGTAAATATATATATATATATATAATGATACAGTACAGTGATTAAGTACATTGTAGTGATTAACTTCTGGTTGCCTTTTTTGCTTGTTGACATTGGGTGAGATCCAGACTTTGCCTTTTATAGACAGAAAGGCTGTTTCCAGATCAGTGTGGTTGGTGGCACTGGGAGATACAAAGGAAAGGTTCCTCACTCCCCTTTGCTGCCAGCAGTAAAGTCTGGATCCAGCCCATTTATCTAAAAAGTGGCATAAAGTGTTTCAGATTGGTAGAAGATGATAAGATGTGGGCACTCCCAAACTCTTACAAATCTATTATTGCCTTTGCAACAGCTATTGAACATGTACATGAATTAAATTAATATGCTTTTCATGGCCATATTATTTGTGACTTGGGATATCCATGGTGGGATCTCCATTTTCCATGCCATTTCCTCAAAGCCACTATGAACACTACCTGAATTGATTTTATCTATGTGCTACTGTTGTTTTAAACTCTCTGTCTCTGTCTCTCTGTGTGTATTGTTTTTATTATATTGTAAATTGCTTTGGGATGCCTTATGGGAAGTGAACTAATTAATAGTTACAACAACAACACTGCAGGAGAAAATACACATCTGATGAACTACAGTTTTTGTATGATTGAAACCTGCATCAGTTAACACAAATTAATTTGCTGAACAATTTCTTTTATCACAGGAATATATGGACTCAAATAGATACATTGACCATTTGCTGACTCAGCTGGAAGAGCAGCGCTGGAATGTGTGGAGGTAATTATATAAATGATATATGTGTGAGCCAATTCATATTTACTCAGAAGAGGTACTGTGGAGTAGAGAGGGAGAAATCTGTCAGTTTCAGTTGTTCACATTAATTTTGGTTCTTCTCATTTCCCCATTTCCATGTACATTTGCAATCAAAGCAGGAAGTCCATATGAAAATTTGTGTGCATTTTTCATTAGCATTTCTTTCAGTGTTTCATTTCTGTATGCAGTTTTGCCTGGTATATACATTTTTTTGTGATTTCCCCATAATAGAATGAATTTTGTGCATTGTTTTCACTTATATACACATTTCTGCATGCACTTTTCGGTAATGTATGTATTTTTGTGTGCATTCTTTGGTTGGAGAACTACAATGCAAAATTTGGAGAAGGGCAGGGTTTTCTTTCACATGTTGTTTTGGAAAGGTCACTTTAAAATATGAACCAAATGAATTTCTCCCCCATCTGTGTTGTGAAGGCAATCTCAAATGTAACAGCCAAGTATTAGAATCGTACCTCAACACATCTGCTGAAAAAGATCAAATCTTTATTCATAAGTACTTATCCTTATCTGATATTTAATGTTGGATGATATACTGTAATACTGTGTCAGATTGACTGACAGCATGATGAGCTTGTTTTCTTGATCCATCTGGATATGGTTGTTATTTTTAATTGCACTGCCTTTTTCTATGATACCAATTGCATAGCTCACTTTGCTCAAACTGATGCTTAGCTTCCAACTGGAATAATTGGCTACATTTTCACACACTTGCTTGAATCCTGTATGTACTTACCTAGGAGTAAATCCCAGGGCTTACTTCTTAGAATCAGTAGAGTTGGAAGGGACTCCGAGGGTCATCTAGTCCAACCCCTTGCAATGTAGGAATCCTGCCCACAGCCATCCCTGTGTGGGCTTGACCCACCAACCTTCTGGTTAACAGCCAAACACATTGACCCATTGTGCTACCTGAGGGTAAGGAGACTTTAAAGGCAAAGACTTGGTATCAAAAGTAGCTCTAAGCCTCTTGTTCTAATAGCACAATGATTTACTCTTGTGCAAGGGAATGTTCCCACCTCTCCTACCCCTGCATCCCCTAGATCAAAGGCTGGGTTCCTTCCAGCCTTCTGGAGGAGGGTGTAGGCTACATCCGGGGGGGGGGGGTACGTTTTGCAAGTGATAATCTGTGCAGTAATGGAACAAAGGCATTGTGCCATCCATTATGTTCAAAAATGTAAATGTAGACACTGAACCAAAAAACCAAGGCAATCTTATGATCAAAAGTCTAATTGAGTACAATAGGACTTATTCCTAAGAAACTAAGAACAGGACTGCAGCCTCAACAAGGCAATACAATACCTTATCTACTCAGAAGTAGAGGCCGACTCTCAGATAAAGAAGCTTAGAATTGTCACTGTAATTTTAATATTATTTGCTATTCCAATGCATTTAGTTTAGACTTTTAATGGTATAATAAAATAAATAAAATACATCTAAATTAAAGCTATAACCCATAGGTGAGCAACACTGACAAGAACAACCCTAATGCTTGTTGGAGACTGTCCTGATGATGATGATGAGTCAGTGGAGGAGCTTGTAAGAAGCTGGTCTGGGGCTGTTAGTAATAGAAGGTGACTGGCAGGCAGGAACTGTACATATCCACTCAAAGGCTAAGAACTAGAATTAGGAGATGAGAGTGGTAATGGATAGGCCCTTCAGAACCCTGGACAGGTCCCAGAGAGTTTACTTGTGTTGAGTAGTTGATGTTCACTGAGCCCTTATAGACTCTCTAGGCCTGATTATCCCTCCTAGGCTCCACTCCCCTTGCGGGAAAACAGATAGCCTTCAATGAGCAGCTCTCTGGCCTTCAACCTCTCCATTGCTTCATCAGGTTTATTACTTAAAGTCAAGAGCAGGTCTGGTGGAGAGGCTCTTGAAGAGGCTGATCCTTAGAGTGGAGTCTAGCTCAAGGGCTCTGGTCATTGGGGGTTTGGGCTGCTGGATTTGGGTCCAATATCAAGTACCTGGTCCATCATGTCTGTGGTCTACTGCAGGGTTCTCCAGATGTTGCTGGACTCCCAAACCCCCTTTTCTCTCTGATCATTAGCCATGCTGACTGGGGATGTTGTGAGTCCAGCAATGTCTGGAGGGCCACGGGTTCTCTACCCTCTTCTAGTGGCTCTTCTAAACCAGAATCCAAGGTGCTGCTAGCTGTAGTCATCTCAAAAACCATAATTAAAAAGGAAATATTGCAAGAGAAATTGTGTGAATGAATTAAGATAATAAAAGCATTTTGTCTGATTAACAAGTTACAATAAATGGAAAAATTAATGGATGTGTATGGAAGATAAAAATAGTTGTAGGCAGATAAACTTTACTAACTTGGGCAGAACACAATACTTTTCAGGATCAAACCAGTGCTTCCCTGTCTGTAAATCTCCCTGTCAGAAATACTGAATGAAAATAAAGTGCTGGCTTTGAATGTAATTTGTATTATTAATAGTTTTGGCATTTATTTCTTTTATTTCAACAATTTTTATATGCTGCTTAACACTGCAGTCTCCAAGTGGTGATGTACAGAAACATGCAGAAGCAAGGAGGGAGGGAATCCCAACAAAGCAAATGTTTTGTTTGTATTGGGATCGAGACTGTACATTGCATTCATAATGTGAACTAAGGGAGGACGTTTCCCTCCGAATATTTCAGCTTATTGATTCCCATCTCTTAAACATTTCCAGTTTCACTGTTTCAGCCATTATCCAATTCCTTCCATTCTGAATGATAAAGGGTGGAATCTAACACCATGCTTATATGATTATTCCATTAGTGCAAGCATTTCTGCTTGCTAGGCCAAATAGTCTCCTCTCTCCTCCCTCTGCATGCTATTCTGGGGTTCTCCTGACCCTCCAGACTGGATTTGGAGGAGGCCCAGGGGTGGGGAGGGGAAGTCCAATTGTGCTAGTGAGAGTACTTGCACTGCCTTCCGCAAGTGCGTTAGTTGGATCTGGTCCATTGTGTTCACATAATTTTTCTTGCTGCTAATATTTAAGCCAAAACATTTAATCCTAACTCACATTATTCATTTTTAGCCATTTCAACCAAACATGCAAGCAAAGCATTGTGACTACTATCTTATTTTACAAGTCACTTCGGCTTTATTAGAAGGTCTTTTGTTTTGTTTTTTAAAGAGAGAAGTCTCTGATATGTGGAAGACCATGGGAATAGCTGATGCTATCCAAGGGCAACAGTAGATTGTCTATAGTCAGACAGATGCCCTAATAAATCAGTGTGGACCACTTCTCAGACTTCATTATGCCCTTGATTTGTGGCTGCCACAATTTTAACGTATTGGGTCATTGGGTATTGAACCTGACATTGAATGATAAGCCCCCAGTTTACTCTGGGCTAGCTAATAAAACAGACAGGCACAAATTCTGAACATTTAGCTCCTTCAGCATTACTCACAGCCTGGGCTGATTTATGGCAACCAGGCCGAGACAGAGGAGACTAAAAGCGATGTCATGGTGCTCATGCAGAATGTCTATGTTACCACATGTAGAACAGTATGCTAGAAGAGGCTTAATTGGATGTGGGAGAATAAATTTCTTTTCATTTTACAGAGCTTGATAGATTTTGTTTTCTTCATGTGGCATAGCCATCTGTTCTGGAACATGAAAATTTATTGCTACAATCTCGCTCCCCTGAGGATCGGTTATGGTTAGCTCATGTTTCATAACATTTTTTCAAAAAAAGAGAAGAAAAAGATCAGGAACCTGCACTCCAGACTAGTTTTTCCATCAGATTTTGTAAAAGCATAGTAAAGAGTCCTCTCAGCAATCTGTACAAATCCAACTGGCTTCAGCTCCCTCCAGATTTCCTTCTATACTTTTTCAGTTGGTTGTTGTGGAAGATATGAGGATAGAGATGAAATAGCAAGATAAAGCCAGAGGTCTCGATCATTTTAAGACAAGGCTATTTCTTTTCTTTTCTTGATTATTGTTGTTATTGTTAGTGATCATGCTTTGAATATGCCGATGCTCTATTTGCAGACTTGGAAAACATTTTCATTTGCAAAGGAGCTTCAATTCATTCCTAATTTAACTTCATAATATATAATTCATAAACAGGCAATAGGAACCAACTCCTAGGGCCTTTGGGGGGCTTCAACCCCCACAATAAAGTATTTGAGGGGGCCATTCCCATTCAAATGGTGTTTGTGCACTGAGTCGTGTGATCAATTATGTCAGGCGGGACTTACCTGGGCCCCCTCAATATTTCATTCAAGTTGGCACCCCTGCAAACAGGCACGAGCCATCTTTGTTTAGTGATACTCAGTTTGTAAAATATTATTTGAGCTTTGTGCCTATTCACATTCTTTTGATGTCACTTGCATACTATACATATACTATGTATTGTGAGACCATGCGGGGGTGGGTAGTAGGACTTGTTCTATAGATAGAAATGTTTTAGAATTGTTCACAAATGCATTTCCCTGCTACACCTGTATCATATCCTTGAAGTATGAGAATAACAGGTGCTTGGAAGTTGAGGTGACTGTTCCTCAACCCCAATCCCCATTTTCTAGGGCAGAAAGATTTGAGGTGAGCTTTAGTAGTGTTAAGATTTCTAACAGTTCAGTTTTATAAGTACAATATAGCTTGATCAGTCTAGTCCTTTATACAAACCAGGATTCCTGAAGGCCCTGAATGCTGTCTAGAGAGCAGCGGGGGAAAGTCGGGAGTACTTTAGCTGGATAATCCTATAGATATGGATACCACATAACTGTCCACCTTTGCCAGCTTAAACCTTGAGCTCTTATTTGTGAGGTTGTATGAATGCAGGACACAATAAACTCCAGATCAGCTTCCCACATTGGGTCCTAAAGGCAGTATTGCCCCAATTTCTCTTCCTATCTGCTAAGTAAACTGTGGTTTTAGATCTCCATTAGCACATTCAACAGAGGGACGGGGGTGGCGCTGTGAGTTAAACCACAGAGCCTAGAACTTGCTGATCAGAAGGTCGGCGGTTCGAATCCCCGCAACGGGGTGAGCGCTCGTTGCTCTGTCCCAGTTTACCAGCTCAACTGCTGTTTTTGTAAAAAAATAGGCTGCACAAATATTATCTGAGTCCTATTGAAATATATGGTAACACTCCAGTTGGTTTTAATGGATCTAAGTAACATTACAAAAGGATAAAGGGGATGCAGGAGGCACTATGGTCTAAACCAATGAGCCTCTTGGGCTTGCCAGTTGGAAGGCTGGCGGTTCAAATCCACGCAACAGTGATGAGTTGCTGTTGCTCTGCCCCAGCTTATGCCAACCTAGCAGTTGTAAAGCACACCAGTGCTAGTAGATAAATAGGTACCGTTGCAGTGGGAAGGTAAATGGTGTTTCCGTGTGCTCTGGCACTCATCACGGTATCCCGTTGCACCAGAAGCGGTTTAGTCATGATGGCCACATGATCCAGAAAGTGTCTGTGGACAAACACTGGCTCCCTTGGCCTGCAGCGGGATGAGTGCCACGCCCCATAGTTGCCTTTGACTGGACCTAACTGTCCAGGGGCCTTTTACCTTTACCTTTTACTTTTACAAAAGAATACAATTATACTGTTTATATTTTAAAATAAATATATAAAGATAAACCTGATTTCATGCAATTAAGAAAGAAATGGGTAGAAAATATTTTCAATTTTGCTCAAAGATTCATCGATCTATCTAATTTAGGCTGTCTTCTCTTACTATCCCAGAGTTTCATGGGAGGGCCTTTTGACATAATGCAGGATTAAAATTCATTTCATGTTAGCGGGAACTTCAGGTGAATGCCAGTGGGTAGCTTATTATTATTTTGTATCTACTTTAATTAGAAGCTTGTGATACTCTTTTCAAGCATAAAACCAATTCCTGTAATGTGTCTGATATTACTTCTAATTTAATCCACTGTTCTGTAACTGATTTTAATTTTTCATTGGCTTCATTTATCCAAATAACTTAAGGGGAACCTCTAGGAAGAGATTGGGATGATTCTGGTTGTTCAAGAACAAAAAAATCTTTATTTAGGAAACAGTAAGGGAACTGATGGGTGCCTCTGAAACCACAGTTGCTGGCAGGTGCCTTAATCTATATCTAGAGGTGCAGATTAGGAAGTAAGGAGCAGAGTCCTGTGGGTCAGGGATTAATAAAGACTAATCTGTGCATAGATACAAACTCCAAGGATTAGTGATGGAAAAGTTTGCAAGAACTCAAAAATGAACAAAGTACCTGAAAGATGAAGTGTCTTATGCATGATCAGCAATAAGCCCAGAGCAGCTGAGGCCAAAATATTTGTTTTACAGTTTCTCCCTATCTACAGTGTTGTCTGAGAGCACAGTTTGTGAGATACAGTTGTTGAACTTAGAACTTTGTATTGATCATGGTCACCTGGTAGCCCTGCACCAGCTCTTGACAGATAAATAAGAAGGATACTTACATCTTACATGAGAGAAGGCTTGGCGACAGACAGTGGGCACTGTAAACATGTTACTGTGAATCTGCATTATTTTGGTGTAGATTCCAGAAGCACTTACTGTAGACCAATACCAGGAAGTTTTAGACTATTGAATACATTACAAAATATTGAGTATGTAGGATAGCAGCCAAGGGAATGCTCAAAATAGATAATAATAAGTTAGGCATTTACAAAGCATGTGTTTAATAGAATGGGGTTTCTAGAATGGGGTAAATGAGATATATTTGTATATCTGTTGAAAGTATTAGCAGGTCTCTATCCTCTGGAGCTTAATGTTTGCAAGCTAAGGATTGGCAAGTATTAAAGAGGTTGCTTTGTCCTGTAATCATAAACATCCACTGGGAAAACTTAATTGGTCACGAGCAAAATTACATTGTAGGACTTCTTCATGGAAAAAAGATATTAAGAATAAACAATTGTGATTAGCTGTAAATTGCTTACCTAGAGAAGGATTCCATGGGACTACAAACAAATGGAGAAACCGACTTACTCCTTGCCATTACTGCTACATATCCTTAGGGGGTGGGGAGAAGATTGCTATTTCAAATTTAACTGTAAGTGCAAACTCTACACAGATTTCTAGCAACTTACTTATTCTCTTGTGTCAGACTCTCTAAGAATATGATTAAATAGAGCAATGGACAAGCAGACATAGCGTGAATACAGATGATCATTTACCATGTGGTAAGGCACTACAGTGTGCATATAACTACTCGCTAAGCCACTCATTTATAATGTTGTGCTTGGTGGTAAGACCTTATTGCCCATTTCTCTGGAAATCCATTTCTTTGGATTTCTCATTTAGTTGTGCTTGTGTAATTAGTTTCATGGCTTTGTTGAGAAATGTGGAAGACCGGCTTATCACTGCATGAACTACAGGTTTAGTTACCACTTGGTAAAATTGTGATCTATACTTACAGTGTTCTTAGAATTGTTAAAAATCATATTCTGCAAAATCCCTGAACCTCAGCTACCCTATAAAACCTCAATCACCCTACACATGTCATCAAGTCCCATGGATGGGATGGATCTTTTTGACCACTGTTAGTCCAGAAGACTACACCTATAATGTCCATACTCTCCAAACTCAGGAAGAATAGTCCCCAGGGGAGTTTCGACTGTTTAGCAGTATGTTTCCAGCAATGGGAGCCTACTGCTGCACTGTCTTGGCAGCATCCAAGGCAAAATCACTGTTTGTCCCACTGATGAATCTGACGAGTACTCAGACTGCTCATACATTCTCTAATAGTGGCTTAGGGACTCTTTTTTAAAAATGCTGAACGAAGAAGCAGATTCAATTTTTCCTGTGCAATTTGCTCATTAGAGCTACATGTATTTTTCAAATACTTTAAAACTATTTTCATTTATTCTAATCAGATGTAATGCACAACAACTAACAACTAATATATCCTCCTTACCTGGGAATATGCTCCCATGAACTTACTTCAGAATAAGCATGCCTAGGATTGCACTCATAAGAGCTGGTTAACACAGGCCAGGGGCAAGTGGTAGTGAGGGATTTGTGGGACAAATTAGATGCAATTGTTTGAATGTTTTACTTTATTTTATTTGGTGCAAGGAGTGTGCATATAGATATTGGGGCTCTGGCAGGGGCAAATGGTTAAATCACTCCCTTCCCTGACATTGGATCTGGTACCTATTTGGATTGGGCTCCCCCAGCTGCAATCTACTTTAAAATAAACATTCACTTGCATGAATAATGTCACATCTGTTTTGGCCCTGAGGGTTGTGCCCAGCTGGTATTGCCTCTCCACTCCCTCCCAAATTAATTTCATACTCCCAGAGTTTTCTATGTCATGTGTAAATTTAATATAGCTTCTTAAATATTTTTATTTACTGATATATTGTCTGGGAAATGGTTGTATTGGATAAGGGCATCAGGCTGCAAGGGCAAATTTCAAACAAATAAAAAGTTACCCTATCTTGCATACGAATCCATTCCTGATGTGCAGTGTAACCTGATGGGTGTTTACTTAGACATAAGTACTACTGATTTCAATGGGTTCTTTGTGTTCCCAAGTAAGCATGCATTGAACTGTAGCATCATTTTTTTGTGTCATATTGGTGACTGATTGAAGGGAAAACTGTGAACTTAAAAGTTATCATGACCTTTAGCAGGCACATTTTACTCCACAGTTTTTCCTCTTAATGCTACTTACAGAAGTCTTACCAGAGCAGTAAATGAGAATTTCAAGCTGAAATGGTTAACACTGCCTATTTTTTTTTAAGCCATTCTGTCTATTTGCTTACTATATTATCAGATTGTAGTGAACATATATTCCATTTTAAAGCATAGCTTTATAAGATGATTCTGAAAAGGATTCCTTCAACCTGCACATTGTACTAAGTGATATAAAAATGAGAAAATCTATTGACCAAATTCACAGCAAGCTTAATAACAAAGCAAGCAAGCAAACAAAAAGCAGAAATGTAAACAGATGTATTCCTTGGAACTTTTCCTTTTAATTAAAAGGCTTTGAGCAAAATATATTCTTTAGACTTATGTCATAAATAAATATAATCTATTCTACTAAGCTGAAAGGCACAAACTCAAGCAGGGAAAAGGGCAGATACCCTCATAGACATATGGATGTTTGTTCAAATACATGCACAGACCAAAGGAAAGTATGTGGAACAATTAAATATGCAGTCCTGGGAAGTTTTCCTTTTTTTGTTTGTTTTCAAGGCTTTCTTTCTTAAGAACGAACTCTTATGTATTCAGATGTGCTTACAACTTTCAAAGGTTTAAAGGGCTAGAAAAATGTTGGGATTTGATTTTACCTGATCCCATCTGTGTAAGGCAGATGGTTATTGTCTGGATCTCTTGAACTGTAGTCCATGGTTCAGTTGAAGGGCAGTGGGCACAGCATGCCTAGACAACTGTATCACCGCATGAGTTAAGCACAGGTCCACTCAAAGGAATGGTGGCTTTGGGGTGGGGGAGGATATTGGATTACATGCAAATCTAAAAAAAAAATAAAAAATTATCCAGCCTAGAGATTCATTACTGAATGAGATCATTGAGATCAAAGTATCAAACAAAAATGCAAATGTATTTATCTGTTGTAATACAAGCTGTCTCTGTGAAGCCCTGGAAACATTTCCTGTCCTTACATTTAAAAAAAAAGGGATTAAGTGCTTTCACTGAATATTAAATATTCAGCATTGAAAATCCCACAGAAATACATATCTCTCTCTCTATATATATTTTTTATATATTATGATTGTGCCACACTATTGAAGCTATTACTCATTAAAAGAGTGTATTTAAACTGCTGTTGAAGTGATATACAGCAAATGTCCAACTCCTAAGACTTGATGATCCAGCAAAGCCATTTTATTTATTTTTTACTGGAGGCTTATAAGTTGTTAGAAGGTGCAACATCAAAATCGCTGCTGGTCTGTAATTTTGCAGTCGTGTTATGCTAACAGCCAAATACCACGTCGGTGGAAATACTTAAGGTTAGGAATAATGTTATATACATTGCTTATATACATATGAAAGTCAAAGAGAACATACCACGGTGTTCTGTTGTGCCAGAAGCGGTTTAGTCATGTTGGCCACATGACCCGGAAAGCTGTCTGTGGACAAACACTGGCTCCCTCGGCCTGAAAGTGAGATGAGCGTCGCAACGCCATAGTCGCCTATGACTGGACTTAACTGTCCAGGGATCCTTTACCTTTACCTTTATTTTATGACCCTAGCACCACATCCAATCATTATGAGTGACTATGATGGTGGTGTACCAAGTGACTTCTGCTGATAATAATATTCTTCATGCTTTTCCCCCATATAGTGGGCCAGCATGTTGAAAGGAGCCTTGGGGCTGCACATTTAGCATGCCCCCTCCAAATCACACTGCTCTTCTTGCCTCCACCATTACATTTGATGTGTTGAGAACAATGTTTACAGCAATGAGCCTTTCCTGGGTGTGGAGGCTCCCTGCTTCAAACTTTATTTGTTTGTTTGCTTCTTTGTTTGACTTATTAATTGTTCCAGGAAGAGGTTTCTAGGTAACATACAATGAAACAAAATTAAAACATCTAAATGTGATAAAATGTGAACTACTAGTAAATAAAGGGATGCGGGTGGCGCTGTGGGTTAAACCACAGAGCCTAGGACTTGCCGATCAGAAGGTCGGCGGTTCGAATCCCCGTGATGGGGTAAGCTCCCGTTGCTCGGTCCCTGCTCCTGCCAACCTAGCAGTTCGAAAGCATGTCAAAGTGCAAGTAGATAAATAGGTACCGCTCCAGCGGGAAGGTAAACGGCATTTCCGTGTGCTGCTCTGGTTCGCCAGAAGCTGCTTAGTCATGCTGGCCACATGACCCGGAAGCTGTACGCCAGCTCCCTTGGCCAATAAAGCGCGATGAGCGCCGCAACCCATGACTGGATGTAATGGTCAGGGGTCCCTTTACTTTACTAGTAAATAAAAACAAACCGAAGTACAACAAAACTTCAAATTCAGCACAGTAATATCAGATTAAGAACCCCACCCAGATACACACAAAGAATTGAACAAGAACTAAAAAATAAGTAACATTAAAATGTTAAAAACTAATTAAAGGGCTTGGGAGACAGGGAAGGTCTTTGTCTGATGTGGGAAGGATATAAATGTATGCAGCAGGAGAGCCTCCCAAAGGATAGCATCCTACAGAAACTCTTTATAGTTGGGAGGAAAATAGCAGAGGTGATGAAGATGAGTGATGATTTAAGGAGCTTCTTGGCTATCAGTAGCTGGTGGTATTCTATCAAAAGAGTGTTTGAAGGTGTAGACTAGACTGTCTATCGAAAGTTAGCTGTCAGATGCTCAACCTGCACTTCAAAGCTCACTTCAGATGGGAGACTGTACAGAGGTAAAGTCTAGAATACTTCCTTACATACTCCCTTAACATTAAGAAATCCTGATTCCTATTCTCTTATTCCTGAGCTATAGGAACCCAATCCTGACCAAAAGACATGTCTTGGTTTATCTAAAATTCTAGGCTTAGAGAGTGACAATACTGGCATAGATACAACCTTCAGGGCAATTTGGTTCAGCATTTGATGTGGTACTTGTGTTTTCAGCTTAAATCATGGTACTTTGCCAAACACTCAAGAACAGATGTTGCTGGGCATCTTCTATCAGATTTCTAGTATGTGTCTTCAGCATGCCTCAAAATGCACCCTTTCTCTAGAACCTTATTTATATAGTCATCAACTGTGTGTTTTAAAGGCAGTGAAAATAGTCACTGTTGATTAAGTGGAAAACATTTTTATTTAGAAGATTGCAATTGCAAAAAATGCAAATATCCGTGATAGGCAACATTACATTAAAAGATTGCAGGCCATTCTTTGGATAAAGATTTTTGCTTGAACTTGAATTTGCACTAACATTTGGGACTCCATACATGGTTAAATATACTGTGATACAAATGTGTCAGTTGTACAGTGGTGCCTCGGGTTAAGTACTTAATTCGTTCCAGAGGTCCGTTCTTAACCTGAAACTGTTCTTAACCTGAAGCACCACTTTAGCTAATGGGGCCTCCTGCTGCTGCCGCACCGCCGGAGCACGATTTCTGTTCTCATCCTGAAGCAAAGTTCTTAACCCGAGGTACTATTTCTGGGTTAGCGGAGTCTGTAACATGAAGCATCTGTAACCTGAAGCGTATGTAACCCGAGGTACCACTGTAATATGGAAACATCAGAAGCAACTTTTACATAAGAATACCCCCCTTTCCCAAATTAAGTTCAGAAAGAGAGCAAAATGAAAGACATGTTCCATAATGTTTTATTGGAGTTTACAACTGTTTTTGTTTCATGACTCTTTGATAATTACAACTAGCTATTTATATTGTAACATTATATATACTTGTGTTCTAGCTCTTAGAACTAGTAAAAATCGTTAGGTGGATTATTTCCAAGAGTAAATGATACAATATTGCGGTTTTCTTATCAGCTGGTTCATTTGGCTAAATCAGGGGTTGGCAACCTCAGGCCCATGGGCCACAAGCAGCCCACAGGGGTCATTTAACTGGCCCCCAAGCCGCCCCTGAACCGAGCCACCCACTTGTTGAGTCCCTGAGTGCTGTGCTAAACCAGTGCAGCACGGGGACTCGCTTCTGTGGTGCCGGAAATTGCGGGCGCGCTGGAGTGAACCGGCCCAGGCAAGGTAAACCTTGCTGACCCCTGGGCTAAATGCACACCCTGAAAATCAAAGCAACATTCTAAGTAGGACTCTCTAGCAGTCAATGTTGGTTCTCTATCCCTGACCTAAATCTCAGCGATGCTCAGTGTTCAGTCTGAAAAAGCTGTTTTTTGAGCAGAGATTTCAGAGACATTCCCCAGGTGGATATCAGTGGGGTTTTCTAATCAAAAAAATACATATGAAATCACTGCTTGGCTTTGTTTCCAGCTGACAGAACACTTCTGTATGCATTTACTTACATTTAAATGGAATTTGATTCCAAGTAAATGTGTTTAGGAATGCAGTGTGTGTCTATCTTTGCTCAGTTCTAAAAATCCCAAAGTGTTCTTTGGCTGGAGAAAGGGACATTCCTTCTCCAAGATCTGGCACTGAGGAAGAAAATCATCTGTGACACACGTGTGGAATCCTCTTGCCACTGTAGGACAGCTTTCTCATCTCACTTTTTTAGGTCCTAGTGCACTGGGCAACAAAACTTTGCACAGTTCTATACTGGTTTTTCAAAAATAAATAAAACAAAACTTTATGCAGGGGCTTCCTTTGTTCTTTTCTCTAAATAAAAATTGCGATGGTTGGGAAAAAGTTAGTGAAATCTGACAGGAGTGAAGAAGAGTGTTAAGGGGGTAGGGATACAAGGAATAGGTGGGGATGAGTAATTTTGTTGTTTTTAAAAAACGAATGAAACTTACACTAACAAGATTGCTATTTCCACATGTGTACACACATACACAATCCAACCACCCAAATACACAAGTATTACATAAGACTATGCAAATATTTACTACATAAGGCAAGTACTATAAAGATCAATTAGTACTTCATGCTCTTTTATGTGTTATATAGCCTCTCTCTCCGTGTGTGTGTGTGTGTTCTGCCCTTGTGTACAAAAGAGCATTAAAAATTTAAGATGAGTTTCTAGGAATTTATTAGTTATGGTTGAAATCTCATTTGATGAAGCCATGTTTTAAGACAGTCTTTCTACATGTGATGTCTTGGAGGTGCTGAACTTAGGTTCCCTTCCACTGGAACTAAACTTATCTCTGCCCTACTCTAGTTTTTAACAGGTCAGGATGTGACTCTCATGAACTACTGCAGTACAGACAACACTTTGGACTCTGAATTTGCCCACCTATTGGGAGAGCTCAGTGGACCATTCTCTATTTTTACAAGCATTTTTCTTCCACAGAAGCCATGTCTAAGAATTTGTGGTTCATATTATGATGGACCTTAGATTAAAGAGCAAGGTGCTAGCAAGAGTTCTCTTCCTTCCTGTATTTGAAAAAGTGTAATGGTTTTTCTCATTAATAAGGACCCCTCTGGATCAGACCAAAGGCCCATCTTGCACAGCATCCTGTTTTCACAGGGATCAACTAGATGCTCATGGGAGTCCACAAGCAGAACACAAGTGCAACAGTATCCTCCCAAACAACAATTAGCAATTTTTGGCTGACCAACTTCACCTACAATTTTGTCCATTACATTGGGCAATGGCCAGGCCTCAGTACCTGCATGAATATAGCTTTTTCTTTTTTATCTGGCTTCTAAAAGCCATCACCACTACATCTCTGTAAACTTACAGGATCAATCCCCTACACATTTTTTTTCCTAACATGAAAGAAAGTTGAGGAGACAGTCCAGTTATAGCATGATTTCCTGTTGTGAAGTTACATGATGTGAAAATAGTGTACAATATTACCAGGCTTTTGAGATAACATGCTGTTATTTTTACTTTGTTAGATGTTATCTACTGAAAAGAGTAGAAATTGTTTTAATTGAGGGCTGTAGTTGGATCCCACACTTTTCTATGAACATTTGTAATAAGGAACCATGTGTGGGCAGAAGTATTTGCTTTTTCTCTGGACCAACTCTGCTGTTCCTACAGGAACATCATGCTAGCTAAGATGGAGCCAAGCAGATCCTATTTACAAATGTTATCAGAGTACCATGAATTTACTTTGTCCACCAAACAACTGTCATTGGTAGGATGCAGCGGACAAAATCTGCTTTCATAAAATCCATGCTGACTAAATGCAATCTTACTTTTCTCTCATTAAGCTGCATTAATTGAGCCCCACATCAGTGTTTCCATTACTGTACCCAAAATCAATGCTGAGCTAACTGGCTTGTAATTAGCAAGGTAACTTTCGAAGCAGGGACTATTGATAGTATGATAACAGTTTGTTGCAATGGCATTATTATTTTTTATTATGTCAGAGGCTTAATGTACTGTGAATCCAATTACGAACTTTGATGTTTATTAACTGAGGACAAGGGAAACTGTGCTCTGTAGCCACAACCCAGTTGTGCATATATTTGTGCATATATATGACTTTATTGTCTCTATTCTAAATCTGCTCTTCTGGGAGAGGAGGTGTTTATGTATTTAAATTTAGATGCATGCTTAAGTCCTTTATCGAACTGGGGCCTGGCTTACTCTACTTCCTTCCTTATAGCTTAGAAACTATGTTTTTGCCGTTTATTTGGATTAGCTTCCTTATCTTACATTCCTTTGCCACTTCTAGCTCACTAGTCTTATGTGCATCTTTTATTTCTCCAGCAAGAGACATTCTCCTAATTGACAAGAATACAGAGTCTTTTACCAAAATGCAGCCAAGTTCCTTCATTTGACATTTAATCTAAATAAGTAGACCTGGGAATCTTCCTGGAAGTAACTTTTATTTTTTTGCAGACATAGCACAATAAATGTATATACACAAGAATCAAGCCCCCCCCCCAAAAAAAAAACGTTCTAAGGATTTTTGAACTTATCACCACATTATAATAAGATGTAGTTACTAGGCAGAAGTTCTTCCCCTACTAGTAGTGACTTTTTTGTGTGTCTGCTTAGAAATAAGATCTGCACATACTTTTATAAAATACTGTGGAGATGAGCATTCCCCATTCGAACACAGCATCCACATGTAGAGGGGCCCCACTCTCTAAAAGAGTCATGTTTTCATTGCCTTACTATGCCATCCAGGCAACAGAACAGCCTAGAAAACAAGAAGTCTCCATGTATATTTTATATCTTCCTCCAACCAACTCCATCTGCTCAGTTTTTAAGCTCTACAATTTGTAGAACCCCTTAGAGCGGGTTGGTTGGTGAGACTAGGACACACAGGCTGCATACACACCATAGATTTAAAGCACCCCCACAAAAACCCCCACAAATCTGGGTCCTTATTAAGGTATCAGAACCCCTGGGAAATGCAGTTTCCCAGGAGTCTTCGGCCTAAAGTACTGCTAAGCATGGTCACCAAAGTGGGTGTCAGGATTCCTTACTAAGTACAGTGGTACCTTGGGTTACAGATGCTTCAGGTTACAGACTCCGCTAACCCAGAAATAGTACCTCGGGTTAAGAACTTTGCTTTAGGATGAGAACAGAAATCGTGTGGCGGCGGGAGGCCCCATTAGCTAAAGTGGTGCTTCAGGTTAAGAACAGTTTCAGGTTAAGAACGGACCTCCAGAACAAATTAAGTTCTCAACCGGAGGTACCACTGTATTCTAAACTTCTCAACTCTGAACATCAGCTGCATCACTAGTGTGCAGGATATTTAATTGTGGGTACATTATATATACATCAATAGATGGTAGAAAAGCAATCCTGAAGCTGCCCTGATCTTACTTTCCTGAAGGTTTCCAGAGCCCAAAGGAGTCACTGCACTCACTATATAGCTTTGGAAATTCCACAGGCACTCTTCCCCTGAAAGTTTGAGGTGCCTTAACCAGAAAGTGTTAACCAGAAAGTGCGCCACTCATTGTTTTCCCCAAAGCCAAACTCCCTTCAACTTCCTTAATATTTACAAACTCTTCCCATTAGCAGCATTGCCCCCCACTCCTGCAACCCAAATGTCCTTTCGTACACTTGCTGTTACTTGACGTTAGGCAAGTTTGCAGCATTAAAAAGTACACAACCCTGTCAATTTCAAACAATGCATGGGGGGGGCTCCCACTTCCTCCTCACTTCTTGAGGAAAAAATAATTAAGGCTGGCATCTTTCGCACCAGCTTGTTCCTCCAGAGCAAAACTGCTAATCAGATTAAGGTGCAGTAATTGTTGATTTAGTTAATTAGCAGGAGGGGTTTATTGGGGGAGGGGTCGACAAACGGAGCTGGGAACAGAGGGAGCTCTTGCGTGTGTCTTTTTTGTCGTTGTTGCAAAGTGGGTGTTTTGGGGGGTGGGGAGGCTTCTGCCCCCTCCTTCTCCCAGCCCAGCGCCTCTCTTTCCCCGCTTGGCTCTTACTTCGCAGGCACCCTAGTTCCCAGCACACAATAGCAGTATTTCGCCGAGAGCTCCCCTCACGCCCTCCCTCCCCTCACCCCCCTGCCTGCCTGCCTCCCTCCCCCTGACTTCCCTAACCCCTGCTGCAGGCACAGATTTGTCAGAGCCATTCAGTTGAGACTGATTATGATTGCAGCAGATGGGCTGGATTTGACAGCCCCGATCCTAAGCAGTTCCTTCAGGGCGGCGCGGGGAGTCGATAGGCCCCGGTCGCGGAACCAGCAGTTCTTGCACACGGCGGTGGCCGCCAGAGCCCCCTCCGCGCGTCCCCTCGAGGAGCCGCCGCCGCCGCCGCGCCTGAGTGGCTCCCCTCCCCGCGGCAAGTGTGCCACCTTCCCACCCCGCCGCCTGGCCGGCCCTCCCCAAGCACATGCGAGGCGGCGGTGGCGGCGGCCCTGCCGCAGCCCGACAAGGAGCGCCAACTAGAGCCAGCCCGGCAGCAGCAGCACAACAAAGCGGAAGAAGCGGCGGCGGCTAAAGCAGCGCGAAGAGGCGGCGAAGGCGGCTGATGCTCCGGGGGCCCCTCGCTGCGCCGCCGCCGCGGCCATGGGAACTTTAGGAACTCGGGGCCCGCCGACGCCGCCAGCGACGGGCTCCTGCAAGGCTCCCGGAGGCCCGCGAGGATTATAGAGGCCCCGCCCCTGGTGCGCGCCTGCTGCAGAATGCCGCTCCGGAGAGCAGGTAAGAGGCGGACGCCGACGGCGGGGCCCTCCTCGGGCCTCACCTCTCTTTCGCAACCCCCCCCCCTCCCCGGCTTCCTCACCTGCTCGCCTGCCGGCTTCCCGCTCCAGTACTGGACTGGACCCCGCCCTCTGGCGTGTGTCCCCCCCCTCCCGGGCCGGCGTCTCCTCCCCTTCACTCCTGGGTTAAGGGCGAAGTACGGGAGAGAGGTCGTGGGGGGGGGGGAACTCGTGCGGGAAGCAAGATGGGAGAGCAGCTGACACGGGCATGCATGCTGTTTTGCAGCGGTTCACGCGTGCAGTGCATGCATGCACGCGAAGAGGCCGGCTTGCGCGCGGGCGCTGGGCAAGTGCATGGGGGCGAAGCGTGCTGCGTGCGTCGACGCCAGCGTGGGCGGCAGCTGCTCCACTTCGCAAGGTGATTTGGATGGAATGTCCTTCTTCCCGACAATGGAGCATTGGGGAGATGTCGTTTGTAGGTGTAAACACGTGCATATATATGTCTACGAGTGTGTCTTATTTTCTCCTCCTGATTATCAGTAGGAACTCATTTGTCAGGTCGTTTGTTCTTTAACCGCTATGCAAACCGGTGTCACCCTCGGCACACATGCTACTGTGCAGATTAATGCACAGACACTAGGTCTGAGCAGCAGTGCTAGCCGGCTGCCAAGTTCTCAACAGCCTGTACAGGACTAGCATTGCTGTTAAACATGTGGTGAGGGGGCAACATGTGGGGCAAGGGGAATGGCAGCCAGACAGCTGCTGCATTGCACTTTGGCGAATCGGGATTAAGCACAGTGGCCCTGTTGATTTCCGAATGGACGGAGTAGTTAAGTCTACAAATAGGAGACACTTGCTTCTGTCAACTTCCTGCTGTTGATTCTGTCATTTGGAGTTCCTCCTGCTGCTGTCACTACTCCACCAGTTTTCTGAAGCTCCTGTAACTCTTCCCCTTTCTTGTCCTTTTTAAAATTACTGCCGTGGAATCTTTGCTCCTTCTGGCCCAGCACTTCTGTTCTTTCTGCTTTTTGTTACTGTTTCCATTTCTTCCTGCTGCTATCCGTTGCCCTTTCCCTTGCCTCTCATTTTCCTGTTCCTTCTGCTGTCCCTGCTCTGCTGTCCCATCTGCTGCTGCCCCTCTTTGGTCACTCCTCCTTTTTGCTGCTGCTGTTGCTGAGGAGGAGAGCCCTACAATTGTATGCTCTGTTGCTACTGGCAACTGCATGTACCGAATTGCTACGCATCCATAAGCAGCTTAATTCTGATTGATAGCAGAGAAATATGATATTTTTTAGGATGACCAAAGAGAGAGAGGGGGGTGGGGAAGAGAGACCAAAGCTTTCTGTGCTCACGTGTGTGTGTGTGTGTGTGTGTGTGTGTATTTGTATATAATTTCCATGATTCAGATTTTTTTAATCTTGGGGGGTTAATCCCAGCGGCTTCCTCCTTGTGATCTGGCTGGTTTATCTAAGCTGTTGGTGTGGTTGCAGTAGACCTTTATTTCTGCTCTTCATTATCTATGCCTCTGTTGGTTCAGATAAATGAAGCTTTTCAAGTAAATTTACTTCTGTGCTTGAGCACTGAAACCGACCTATCTTACTGACCCAGAAGGATTCTTTAAAGCTCTCCGGAAGCAATTTGTAAAGAAACCAGCTCACTCCAGATAATGGAAATATTAATTTCCCTTTCTTTCCACCCTTTCTTTTCCTGCCCCTGTTCACCTTTAAAAAAAAAAGGCTACTTTCCCCCAAGTGCTGGAAGGGTTATGATCAGTGCAATTAAATATCCTACATGATCTGGTGAGGCATTAATTACACCATATGTGTTTTGTGTTTGATGGGGGCTATAAACTGTCTAGCTACATCTTTAAACATTTTTAAATTTTTTTGCTAAACAGCGAGTTTTGTCTATGTACTGTGACTTTGAGTATTTTAGTATAAAATGACAAAAAGTTGTGCCTTTTTACTGTTGTACCAAACTCTACTTCCCAACAGCTACTGCATCTAAGCTAAGCAGCAAGCAATACTGTGTGTGATGATCCTCATGCATTGTAAACATCACTTGGTGTATTCATGATTCTATTGGTTAGAGTGCTAAAGGCACAACTGTAAGTTTACATGATGTTGTATTGCAAGCCTGCATGCTTAAGCTTCCTGACAGGCTACTTTCATAAGTGACAGAACTACTTAATATTTTAGTGATACTTCGCTACATGGATTTGGAACTACTTTACATGTTGCATTATAGAAAGTCAGTCTAAATGAAAAAGAGGAACAACAATTGTTTAATCATAGATGCATTTTATTCAGAGCGTGCTGGTTAGTGATGGAGAGCTTAAATTGCACGGTTAGTTCTTCCAACAAGTGCAATTAAGCATAAATCACAGTGAGAACTGTAGTGTAGCTATCATTTAATCATATATGATTAAGGAACCAATCAAACTATGGCTTTTTGTGGGAATTGGAAAGCTGTGGTTTTGAAGATAGTTGTTTCATCACAAATGAAATATTGTCCTTGAAATAAATCCCATCATTTCTACCAGTGAGCACACATCATTCTATTTATGCCAGTACCATCTAACCTAGTCCATGAACATGGCCTGTTTCTATCCCTTCTTAATTACGTTGCTTAGACCTGCTATTCAGATGTCATTAGATACTCTCACCCTATTTAGCATACTTACGACAATTGATACATGAATTGGTTTATGATGTGCAAGAAGCAGTTTTATACAAAGTTAGGCCACACGTCCATTTAGCTCAGTATTGTCTACACTGACTAGTAGCAGTTCTCCAGGATTTTGGACAGTGGACTTTCCTAGTCCCACCTGGAGATGCTAGGTATTGAACCTGGGACCTTCTACATGCAAAACATCACCTGCAGGCCTTCTCCATAAAGATGAGTTTATGGAAACTCTCCTATAGTGTCCTCCTATACAATACACTTGTTTGAATCCAACTGTATCAGTTACTGAAACGCACCTTTATTATGTTTCTTATGGTCTGTCTGTCTGTCTCTTTTCATCCATTAACTCCTTGGCATATATTTGGGAACGGAAGGGCTGATACAATACTATTATTGTCATTGTCATTATTATTATTATTATAATTATTATATTTTATTGGAAACTGGGTAATGCCATTTTGGGGACATGTAATTTCAGATGCCTATGCTGTGAGCAGCATTGTGACAAGTCATGTGTTGCTTCTAGAATGAACATTTTTACATTACTGCACCTGATATTTGTTTTATAGTTACTCTTAACTGTGTTTTTGGCAAGATGTCACAGTACTGTTGTTCTCATAGTTGTGTTGATGAATAAATAAATTCGCAGAAGGTATCACAAGTTTTGCATTAATTAAATATGTTGATTCCTTTATTGCATGGAAGCATACTTAATTTTAGTGTCTCAAGATCAATACTCTTCAGGATTGAGCTAAACATTTTAGACATAGAGTTGCCTTCCCTATTTGCCTTCTGTATTCACTTGTAGTATAACACAATGGCTCAGTTTTCATGTCACCATAAGGCAAACCATGGCAAACTGTGAACAGCATCATCATCATTTTATTTGTATGCTGCCTTTCCACAGTTAAAAACAATGCTCAAGGCGGCTTACAACATGACACGATTTATATAATTACAAAAGTCATAAACAATAAATAAACCACATAAAAATACACAACCAACTGGAAAACAATGTTCACATAAATTAAAATCAAAAACTAAGAATACAGCATTAATATCACAGTTTAAAATGGCATAGGTAAAAAATAACAGCAATTTAAAGAACACACGCACAAAAAACAGAGCCCTCTCTGCCCAGCGGCAGCAGTTCTTATAGGCCTGTCAGGCCCCTCCCTAGACCAGGTGGTGAGTGGCAGGACTGGGGCCCACAGGCGCTCAGCAGGGGAGTCCTCCTGGGTAGCAGCATCAGTAGAAGCAGCAGTTCTTATACGGCCCATCAGGCCCTGCCCTAGGCAAAGCAAGTTTCTTGGTACACAGGGTGAAGACTGTGGCCACTGATCGCTGCCTCACTACTAGGAGCCAAGCCAAACCATGACTTGGTTTAGCATTACATCCAAATCTGGGATCATGTATGTCTAGCTCCAAACAAAGCATGAGTGGCGAGCCACAAACAAATCTTGGTTACAGCTTGTGGTTTGTTTGGAGTGAGACCAAGCATGAGCCTGACTTCAGAAGCAATGTTCTTGGTAGTGCAGCAGCAGGAGGACTGTAAGAGGACCAAAGTGGCCACGATTTTCAAAACGTACACCAGCACACTTGGCTCCTTCATGCTAAACGGTAGTTTGGCATTGTATAATGTTGAAACCATGCCAGGTGTGACCTCGTTGTGCTACTCTCCCCTCCTTGCACCTCCTTAAAGTCATTTGCTGTCAAGTGTAGGGAAATGCACTATACACTATGTGTGTCACATTGCACATGTTCTAGCACACATTATCAGGAAAAGAGGGCAAAATAACATAGAGTAGTGGCAATACTTTGTTCTGCTCCTTTGTGTGGAAGTTATGTGTGTATTGACTGTGAGGCTGGTCCTACCTTTAGACAAAGTGAGGCCATTGTTTCAGGCCATAGGTGCTTGGAGGCTCCCTGGATATATGCAGGAGCACCTTGACTGTTGGAAGATAGAGATGTGTGTGCCACATGGCCCATCCTGCACCCCATAGTTAACCTGGAAGATTCAACTTCTAGTCCATTGTGGAACGATGGTAGTGCCATTCTATCCTTTATCACAGCCGTAAGTTTGTTTTGGCCTTGCCCTGATGGGCTACACCATTCCGCTTCAATCATGTGTGCTTATCAGTTGGGGATGCTTTGCATGTTGAAGGTCCCAGGTTCTCTTGTTAGAAAGAGACATGGAGATGATAGGATAGTCTCCTGTCTGAAACGTTGGCAAGGTGCTGCCAGTCAGAGTAGACAATACTGGGTTAGATGGGCAAATAGTCTGATCTTCTGTAAGATAGTGTCCTGTGTTCTTCCTGTCAGTGTGCTTCCTCCATGAGCTGGCAGTGCTGCATGTTTATTCAAGTTCTTATCCTTGCCATAGAAAAACAATGGATAATATACACTGTCACCATGGTCTGAGTGGCTGAACTGGCAGTTGTCCTGTTTGTTAACTTTTTTTTTTACTTTTTTTAGTTCTGAAGCTGTTGCTATTTTGACATTATCTAAAATCCTTTGAGGGGCTTGTTTTTGTTTTTGTTCTTTAATAACACAGCAGCCATTAAATTGTATTTATATATTCTCAGAGGAATATCGTCTATCTTTGGATTCTAGGTTGCTTGGAATGATGAAACGGTTATTTGGTTTGGAAGCTGAATGACATTGGCATCTGTCCCTGGTATAATGATGGGTGATGGATGATAGACGGAAATTAAACTAAAAAAATACTTAATAGAGCAATCTACCCTCATAGGCAGCTTTCTCTGTTTCGATTTGCTTATTTTATTGCTGTTCTTCAGAATTGATCTCAAGGCAGTTAATGAAACAATTAATAAAACTAAGTTAAAAATATAAAATCAGCAACAAAACAATGATTATAGTAACATAACAAAATTTTTAGTAGATGATATAATCCCTGATTTCCATAACCTTGGGCAATCTAATCAGTTATGCCAAAAGTCCTGGGACAGTTCAGTTGGTAGAAAATGAGACTTAACTTGAGAGTTGTGGGTTTGAGCCCACATTGGGTAAAAGATTCCTGCATCACAGGGCCCTTGTGGTCCCTTCCAACTCTACAATTCTATATAAATAAAGGCTAAGTAAATGCATACATTTCCACCTGTGGTTGGAAGCTTCAAAAGGTAAAAGTTGTTGCACCTCCATGGGGAGAGAATTCTATAAATTGCATCAAGATCTAAAACAAAGACACAAAAAAACCAAACAGCAACAACAACCTCCCCAACAGTCCCCCAGCTCAAGTGTTTGTTCAGCAGCCTAAGCTTTTGTAGCTGGAGTCAGTCAGGCCCTGCCCTCACAAGCAAGGCAGGGAGCAGGTCTTCCAGGATTCACAGCCGAGATGGTCTTGCTGCACCTAGTTCCTTTTCAGCATTTAATGTCAAAATTGTCCAAACAGAAAGCTTGTAAATATAATTTATTTAAAATAACTTTCAGCTCTGGATAATATCCTTGTTTCAAAGTTCATTAAGCATAAGTTTCAATTTAGTACAGTCTTACCTCACGTTACAGACGCTTCAGGTTGCGTTTTTTTTGGGTTACGGACCGCCGAAACCCGGAAGTACCGGAATGGGTTACTTCCAGGTTTCGGTGGTTGCGCATGCGCAGAAGCGCTAAATCACGCTTTGCGCATGCGCAGAATCTCAACCCGCACATGCACAGACGTGCCGCTGCAGGTTGCGAACGCTGTGGGTTGCAAACGTGCATCCCACATGGATCACATTCGCAACCAGAGCGTCCACTGTATTTTATACGCAAGTAATGTAACCCAAAGGATTGACTGCATACGTTTCTCGCCAAATGATCACCTGTGGAAGTAAATAGAAGCTGTGTGGTCTCCTAATGTGCGTGAATATGGAGCCATTGTGGGACTTTTCTGCTAGATAACAGCACAAGACATTGTGGGAACTGTTTGATGTGTAGGACTTTTGCCTGACAGTAGTTTACTTAAGATGATTATACTTTGCTTGGGGATTTGTATTTGCCAGGCACAATTGCATTTTTAGTTCCAGGCTTCTCAGAGTTATGGGACAGTGGGTCAGCAAAAATTACTGTGGGATTGTCAGATGTGACAAACCAGATTTTCAAAGCAAATAGCTCATAACTGATAGAAATTTAGCATGCCTTTTTATAGGACTTGTAATTGCTCTTCGTGGTTCTGTTTTTGACTTCATCTGTGATGTCCATCCTGGTATCATGTTTAATAACAACATTAAAATCAAAATACATGCTAATGTATCATGAGAAAGGTCTGAAGATTTCCTCTGAAGCCCCGCAACTGATGCACAGTTAAAACGAGTGTTCATAAGGTTCTAAGCACAGCCCACGGTGGCATCATGAATGCTCTATGTAAAGGTGCCTCTCTTCATTCCTACTTTGACCCAGATGTTCTCCTCTTAGCACAGTTGTCAGTGGGAGAGAGGAAAATACCATGATTTGTCAACTAGCTGGAAGAAAATGGTTCTGCCCTGCTTTTGTGCCTCCAACAACAGTGTAATATGCATGAATTAATCTGTGTAGACTTCATAAATTAGTGGATGAAGCTTTTCATGGTTATGGAAATTACAACAAACACAATCACTTTGTAAGTGCTGTCCATCCATTTTAAGGTAGAAATAAATTTGCTCTTGCAGCCAAACAAGTTGTAATGCTGAAACCAGTCATCAGATCTTTTGACATTGCTTTCTGTGCTTCAGAGCAGCTGCAGAGTGGATTGCTTACTTGACTGGGGAAGCAGTGCTGGGGGAGTGTTTATCTTGTTGCCCTTCTGGATGACATCCCTAGTCTCTTGGTTCTTCTCAGATCAAAATGTGATTTGGAATGCATTCATAGCACGGGTTTCCCCTCATCAACTTGAATTCACTCAGGTAACCCCAAGTGATATTCCCTAACTCTGAGCCGGCATGCCGAGTGGGCCTTGCCTGAGAAGCAAGGTTGAGAGCTTAAATTTCTTGTCGTGCTGGGAATCCCAAGTGAACCTGGCACAAAAAGAGCTCTGGGCCTGGTAATGATTCTCTTGCTACTCTGTTCCACCTCTGTCTTGTAGAAGGCTAACTGGCTAGCCATGGGGCAGCTCCAACGGTAACACAATTTTGGCTGTATGTGGGCCAACTATGTGTTAGCGTTTCAAACAATACAGGCCCAACTGAAGCAATTTGCAACTTTTTTGAAGCGAAAGGTCACTGTGCAAACTTGGCCTTCTTGACATGTGAAGTCTTTGACATTATTTAATTATTAATATTATTAATAGTAAAAATATGTGTGTGATACATATTTTCATTCTGTGAACACTTTACCGGACTGCTGAGGAAGCGCCTATAAGATAGTGCTGCTAGCCCTTAACAATCTAACTGTAAAAAAGAAAGAATAAACCATACAAGATGACAGTGTTTCACTCATTATTGAGATAAGTATTCCTGTGAATCACAATTACAGATGCAGTTAAAAAGTAGGAATAAAGGAAAATATGAATTACTGATGTGTTTAATGTGAGGTCCTTTAAATACTCTGAAGCATATTGCAAATGCTAAGTATTTATTTGCTGTAGAAATTATAGGAAAAATAAAATGTGAAGTTGAAATGTGTGTGAGACGGGCCAAACTTGATGGGCTGAAATAGCTATTAAGAAGCAGTAATGAATTTGTTTGTCTTCTCAACATTATTATGAAGTGGGACGTTATTACAGACTTGGCTTTGCATCCTTGTTCAGTCACCATCCTCTCTTGGTGACACTGAGGTTTCTCTGTTTAGTGTGCTTTACAGGGCTCCTTTGAGGACCAAATGGGGAAAACCCCATGCATTAATGTATTTGTTGACTTATTTCAAAGATTTTTACCCCCATTCTTCAGCTGAAAAGGCTCCCAGAGCATCTTATATTAAACTGCCCTACCTTCTGATAACTTTGAGACCTTAAATTGAATTCAGAGAAGTATATATTGCAAACATTCTGAAGGGGTACTCATATTTGGATATCTGTAAGTCTCTAGTGGGGAAGGAAACTGGGGACCAACTGTTGAAAACAATTTTTTAAAAAAAATCCGTGCTCTTTGATTGTGATCCACAGATTTCATTAAGACACTCTTGTTGACTTGGACATATATGAAAAAGGGAAAGAATCACCTTTGCTTGTTTGTCATATCGTGTCAGCAATCAGAGAATCCTAGAATTGTAGAGTTGGAAGGGACCCTGAGGGGCTTCCAGTCCAACCCCCTACAATGCAGGATTCCTGCCCACAGCCATCCCTGGGTGGGCTCGAACCACAAACCTTCTGGTTAACAGCCAGATGCATTAACCCAGTGTGCCACAGAGATTTTGTATCTCAGCAGAAAAAAGTGCATTGCTTTCTATAAATTAAGGATTATTTGCTTACTTTGCACACCCGGAAATAATTATCTTCATCTTGTCTCTGAGTTGCTGCTTTTAGTTTTTCCTTTAGGTGAGCACATCTTTTCTATGCCTGACTAATGCAGGTGTTAGGAGCTAATGAGTCTCAACAATCCTATAACTAAGGATTATGTTGTGTTGCTATCGGAGTTGAGAGCTCTGTGACTGGCAGTGTGCAATTAAAAAAAACATACATTGTTTACAAATCCATTCCCATGTTCACATCTTACTGAGTGAGGCCATAGAAAACAATAATGGCATTTACTGAAGTATATCTGAAAGGGTCACAGTATAAGTAAGTTTTAAAGTAACCTTAAGTTGCTTTCCATTTGATTAACTGAGCATTAGAGAGCAGTGTGTCACAAATAATGATAATAATAATAATAATAATAATAATAATAATAATAATAATAATAATTTATACCCCACCCATCTGGCTGGATTTCCCCAGCCACTCTGGGCGGCTTCCAACGAAACACTAAAATTAAAAGCTTCCCTAAACAGGGCTGCCTTCTGATGTCTTCTAAAAGTTTGGTAGTTATTTTTCTCTTTGACATCTGGTGGGAGGGCATTCCACAGGGTGGGCGCCACAACCAAGAAGGCCCTCTGCCTGGTTCCCTGTAACTTGGCTTCTTGCAGCGAGGGAACCGCCAGAAGGCCCTCGACACTGGACCTCAGTGTCCAGGCAGAACGATGGAGGTGGAGATGCTCATACCTTTGAGATTAGTGTATTCTGATTATTTTCAAGTGTTTTTCAGATTAGCACCCGCCCTATGGGGCCTAACTACACAGGATGTTAGAATGTGTCTTTTATTTTACTGCACACATTTTTCTTTTTTTAAAAAAATACAAATGATAGCTATTGATGTGTGTGTGATAAATATAATTATATTTGCAGCAAGAATGCCCAAATGGTTCTAGAAGCTGGCAAGGGCAAAAATCCCCTACATCAGATGAAAGACCTATTTCTGGTTCTTCTGTTTGGTGCTTCAAAGTATCATAACTTTTAAAGTTTTCGTAGGTGAACATAAATGCTAAGTTCATCTTAAAAAATAGCCAAGAGTTCAAAGAAATGCACATGCTACAAAACAATTAAGAGAAGTGATGTGGAGTCCTTGTATTTTGCCTATGGATTATGTTACTTGCATTTCTCTGAAATCTTTGAGATGAATGTTGTCCAATAGTAATCTTGTATATTGTTTTAGGTGCTTAATTGTTGTGAAAAAGTACTGATTGAAAGATTAATGTTTGTGTATAGTCTCAGTCCTTCTAGTAGCTGAAAGTTGGGAGGAAAACTGGATTCATCGCTTGTTGTGCTTGCTCCAGAAGGGCTTGGTTTTATAGTGGTGAAGTGTTATCTATTTAGAAGCAGAATGATCTGAAGTAGTTCATGCTTGCCAAATATGTTAATTTGGAATATCCACTGGCAGAGGTGCAAAATCTGGGAGTTAGACAGATTTTCTAGGAGTCAGAAAGGAGCAGAAACCAATTTCCTTGCAACCTGGATGCCGGTGCCCAGTCCCATTTTCTTTCTAAGATGCTAGATGAGCTTCTGAATTCTGCAGCCCTGTCTCGCTAGCTTTTTCTAATGTGATACTGTTTAAAAAGCAAAACAAAAAATCCTTTAGTAACTATTAATAGCTCTTTGTAAAGGGTGAGAGAGTGAGAGGTCTGTGTTAACAGTACCCCGAGGCGATATCATTGCATATTAACTGCTATTCAAGCAAGCTGGGCTTCGCTGTATTTGTATGCCACATTAGCTTCAGATATGTCTGAACACAAAATATGCACAATTTTCAGGATTTGCGAAATTTTGATCGTAGCCCCTAAATTATTCTTAGGTTTTTTTTATTCCAGGTACAATTAAGGAATTGTTGAGGTAACAGAAAGTGTTCATTTAAAATAGCTGGGCATTCAGGATTAATTTAAAACCCAAATCGCCAAGACTTAGCCGCAGAAAGCATTTTCAATCCCTGAAACTTGAGTCTGAAATAATAGGGAGGGCCTCTGGGCACACATAGAGTGACTTTTCTTTTCTATGTTGTGTAACCACATGTAATTGGGCTCTAGAAGCCCTTCTCCCCCTTTCTAAGTACTTAGTTTAGATTCACTTCTGCTCAATATAGAAATTAAGCATGGCTGGTATTACAAAAACGACACCAACTTTTCTTACGCAATTTTGCAGTTTTCTAAAATAACTTCTGAGCGAAAGACTCAACAGATGCTGCATACTGGAACACTATTCAAGTAAAGATTGGAAAGTTTAAAATAATTGCAAAAGAGTATACATTTTGAGAAAACAATCATACTAGCATAAAATATACTAAAATTTGCAACATCCAGCTTGATGTAAAATGCTTTTGTTCTACCCTCATTTTTCAGGCTAGTCTTATTATAGGGCCAGGCACTCCCAGCACTGCAAGCCCATCCTTCTGTAGGGTCTGCAAAGACCCATGAGGTTGCTGAAGGCTCCATGTACGTTCTGAGAAGGGAATAGTCTATGCACCAAACAAACAGGAAGTGATCTATTGACAGAACAAAACCCTTCAAGCACAGTGCTCCCATTCCAATAATAGCCCATTTATATCAAAATAAGGAACTGGGGTATGTGCCACACAATCAACTCTGACCAACAAAAATCATACATTTACTTCTCCAGGAGAACTGAATCTGGCCCATTGTATCCAACCCAATGTTGCCTTTTTAATGCCAGATGGGGCTCAGGGGCCTGGTCGAGGTAAAAGGGGACAGGAAACTTCTCTTCTGAGAACTTCATAAAGTTACCTTAGGATAGAATAGTATATCTTAGAATAAATCAGATAGTGTTCCTGTAAATGTTGGGCATCCTAATTGTCACAGCCATGTAACATACCTATTTCTAGTAGAATTGAATACCATTACTAATTTGGCATACCCTCATTAGGCATGTTTCTTACATTATACGAGTGAAGTGAGACTTGCTACAATTGTAGCTGCTTCTCATGCAGCTGGATAAGATGAGAACTCCCCCATGCATTGTAAGAGAGTTGCATCAGTTTCAGGTCAGGTTGATACTGGTGTGGTCTCGTTGATGTAGTGCAATATGACTTCTCTCTACAGTGGTACCTCGAGTTACATACGCTTCAGCTTACAGACTCCACTAACCCAGAAATAGTGCTTCAGGATAAGAACAGAAATCGTGCTCCGGCGGTGCGACGGCAGCAGGAGGCCCCATTAGCTAAAGTGGTGCTTCAGGTTAAGAACAGTTTCAGGTTAAGAACAGACGTCCGGAACGAATTAAGTACTTAACCCGAGGTACCACTGTATCTGTTTTGGGAAAGGAATTGCACTGCGGTGTCCCCAGTGTGGCTGGTGTAATAGGATGGACCTAATATGTTATAACTAAGTGGTGAAATGAACCATCTAATCATGGTGGTATATGTTTAGCTGCCAAGCTAATCATTTCTGTACTGATGGGGAAAAGTATCCAGAAATATTATTTGCTTGGATAATATTAGGACGTTTTATTGGAAATCAAGCTACCGGTTCACTGAAGAACAGATAATGTTGTGCAAGAGTGGGCTGATGTGCCTGAAAAATGGCACTGATGGCTGTTCATGGTTTCAATGGGTGTAATTGGTAGCAGCTAGTGATCAATACAGAGACTGCCTCCTATATCCAAATCAGCGGTTTCCTAGCAGCTGTGCCTATTCACAGGCATATAGCAATATAGCAGACTGTTCTTTTACAGTAATTAGGTCTCATCCTTTTAAGCAAAGCGGGTAAAAAAAAAAAAGGAGTCCAGCAACTGATTCTGCAGCAATTTAAATCATTGACTGAATCCCCCAGTGGTTGAGTGGTTTTTATTTGCATAAAATTTAGCAAACAGGGCTTTTAATGGGAGTTGGGACTCCTTCTTTCATCTTAATTGGAAGTTTGAAATAGACAAGAACCACTTGGTTATCCACCCAGCTGATTTTTTTTTATTAATTGTGGCAATCCAGTTATTGAGAACCCTTTGGACTTGTGGTTAGAAAAGTAACAGGGAAGTGCACTGAGAAGTGCAGGATGAACAAATGATTAGTGGGAAGATAAACATCACACTAGCAAATCAGGATGAATACTTGTCGTATAACCTCTCCACAAACAAATTGGAACGAAGGCTTAATAAACACCAGACACAGTCTAACCTCGCAAGTAAGCAAATTAGGCTTCATGGTCAGTTAGCAACAGCCCCTGGTGTAGGATTCAGATTGGCACCCATCATGGAAGTGGCAACCTCTTGAAATCAGAATTGTTATGGAATTCAGATGTTCAGGGTGAACTTCATTTCATCTTTTGGGAATGTTCATTTAGTGTGGGCTAACTGCAGCCACATGCTACCCTCGGAAGAAGAAGAATTTGGATTTGATATCCCGCTTTATCACTAACCTAAGGAGTCTCAAAGAGGCTAACAATCTCCTTTTCCTTCCTCCCCCGCAACAAACATTCTGTGAGGTAATTGAGGCTGAGAGACTTCAGAGAAGTGTGACTAGCCCAAGGTTACCTAGCAGCTACATGTGGAGAAGCGGGAAATCGAACCTGGTTCACCAGATTACGAGACTACTGTTCTTAACCACTACACCACCCTGGCTCCAGAGTCCTTTCCAACTCTGTTTCTATGATCCTATGAGTACTTGTATGCATAACTGGCTGTTTGTTCTAAACCAAGTTAAACTTGAACAGCAGAGGATTTGTTCCATCCTAAATAAATTCACCTTTTAAAAAAATATTGAATCAATAAATTTTGAGAATGTGATGACTGGATGAAAGAAAGGCAAAAAGCAGTATATAATGGGACATGGCAAGTTTAATGGGACATGGCAGACATCTTCTAATACCCAGTTTTAGAGAACCACACTCATTTTATGTCTAAAGGTCCTTCATTCTGCGAGACATGGGTTAGCCAAGGTGGCAGCCTCCACACATGTATACATTTTGCTTTTCCATCTGGGTCTGCCAAATACCCATGTGTTTTCTTTGGATCTGAATACTAAACCTCTTCTTGCATGCCTTAACCATTGTATGATTAGTCAGTTGGCAAATCGCCTGTTTGGCACACAGCAATTTCATCAGCTTTCTCTTGAGGCTGTGTTTTAGTAAAAGCACTATTGATTTAGGGTCCAGTTTTGCATATTACTGCACTTATGAATGGTTGGGGAGGGCTTTGCACTTAGCTGGGAAACAATTAGTGGCTCTTAATAGTTGAACCTTCATCACTGTATATTTTATACCAAGCTTCCTTACAAGAGTAATCCTAACATAAGCAGTACTTGTGACGTCACCTGAGCAAGATTTGAAGGATTATGTGAAAATATTAAAAATAAACATTCAGCAAGTGTTTGAGAGAGACTGTAGTGGAAAGTAATTTTTAAATACCACAGCATCACAAGACTGCATTATAGTATGGTGAAATATTAACCTATGCAAAGAAGGAAATGTGTATATACTGGAAACATTCCTTTCTGACCCATTTCCAGGTTGCCTGGCTTCTTGGTGAATAAATTCTTTTACAACTTTCAGAAAACCATTTTGCAAGGAAAACAGCTTTTAAAAAACAGATTAAGTGGTTGGTTAACTATGCATGGTTACTATCCTACAGTAACTGTTTTGTATAGCTGATTGACAAATCTAAAAAAAACACCTATCCGCAAAAAGGGCTTTGGTTCAGAAGAGGCTACTTTTGACTGTGTATGTATTTGTGTGGACATATATGGGTTCCTTTTTATTTAAAGTACTGTATAGGCTAATAGCATCTTTGAGAACTACATATTAGGACACTACTGAACATTTGTGCTACTTTCACTTTCTTTATAAAGCTACATAAAGAGTTTTCAGTTTTTAGTACATGGGATATCAATACTTTTCTTGAATAACTGTGGAAGCAAAGAACCTTTGGCTTCTGGCGTCAAGATAAAAATGGATAAAATGATGGTGGACACCTTATGATTTTTATTCACAAAACTCCAGTTCTGTTTCACTGGGCTCCCTTCCCTGCCACTACAAACTTGAGGGTTAAAAAATAATAATAAACAAATATCCTGTTGAGCATTGAGTAGATCATAGATAGGGGTAAAATACTGGGTGGCATAGAGTTGTGGCTTTCCTTTCCAATGTTATCTCTCTCTTGGAAGTCATATTTATTGTTTGCTTGCTTCAGGCTTTGTTTGCTGTATTGTGTCCCAGACATGCTTTAAACATGTTCCCAAATAACAGCATGCCAGGCACACTGAGAGGTATGCCTAAACACCATGGGACAAAGAGTGGGGTGAAATATTGGCCACACAACACTCTTGGTTACAATATATTAGAATTTGGCACTGCCGCCACCAGACCTCCTGGTCCCAGTGACCATCAGTCTTCCCTTCTCGTTTGCTCCCCTATCCCCTGCTCATTGCCTCCTTTTCACCACTGCTGATCAGTAGCTCTCTCAGCACTGCAGTTCTCCCCTGGTCACTGCATATTTCCTTGTCCTGCCTAAAGCTCTCCCTACCTAGCCTCATTTCTATCTGCTACGACGTACCGTACTTTTCTGTGTATAAGACGCCCCCATGTATAAGTCGCCCACTTCTTTGGGGACTCAAATTTAAGAAAAAAGTTTTGAGCTTATTTAGGGGAGGATGCCGAAAACCGCTCACCTGCACGCGTCGCAAAATCCGCCTCGTGTACCATCACCACCAGAAACATTTTCCTGCCTGTTTCCCTTTCCCCCTTTTTCTTACTCTTTCCTTCGCCTTTCCAACCTGTTCTAAACTTCTCTATTCCACCTTGCCTGCCCCAATCTATCACAACAGTGATAAATATAAAAAAAGCAGTTTAAAACAGCAACATATTCATAATGCCAAGTCAGGTACAGGACAGATCAGATCTGAATCAGCGAAAATATTATATTTGGTTAACCCCCTCAGTGCTCTGCTATGTTGTGTTGAACACTCGCCTATTGCTATAGCCCATGTTCTGATAAGCCATCCTTACAATGTGCACTCCACTGATTTTCCAAAAATGCACATTTTCCATGTGGGCTGCTTTCTGTGAAAAGGCATCAGTCAGTCCTTGTCAACAAGCTGGTGTTTAGGCTTGCATGTTGTAGAAAGGAGAGCAAGCACCAGATCTGGGGAAGCTAAATATTTTTCAGTGTAAAATTACTGAGAGGTTGTTTTTTGTACACTAAACGGAGGAAACCATGATTTTCCTTATTTTCTTGCTAGAGAGCTAACGAGAATTTTTTGCATTCCAGTCATGTATTCACTCATCATATTTATGAAAGGCACATTTTGCATTTCTCAATGGCTTCATCTTGCATAAAATACAATGTTATCATTTCATTTTCACACAGAATTGGGTAATTATAGCTTTCAGTGTGATGTTGGAAAGCTTGGGGTTTTGTTCTTCACTGTAATAGGGGGAGAAAAATGATTCTTAAAATAGCCTTTTGTATTAATGTCATGTTTGGGTCTTTTACATTGTCTACTGTTGCAAAAAAGATTGAGAAGACTGCAGCAGTGTAAATATACTCCCCCCCCCCACCTCCGTGCTTATCCAGATAGGACATTTTATTGTAACTTAGAGCTGGTGTGCAGAAAGCAAGCTTAAAAGAAATGCCACCAGTATTTTCAGAAGGGAAACCAGATGTGAAATCCTTTAGGTGTTTTTCTTTCTGAATTTTGGTAAAGTTCCAAGATACTACATAATAATTTCATGACATTTTAAAGCCGGTATTAATATGTTACTGAAAAGACACTGGAATACTTTTAGAAATTAATAGTTTTCTTCTGAGTTCCTGAAATATAGTATGCCACCAACTGATGTAGTCTTTGTTGGTAATGAATTCTGGATGTAGAGTAAATTATACTTGCGTCTAGTTTCCTTTTGGGAAATGGATATTTATTGGTGTTATGTGGTTGATAATTTATGAAGTTGTGTGTGTGCACCAAAGGCCCTGTTCTGCTACTAGAATAAATGTGAACCTCTTAGATCAAGCAGCAAATCTCCTTTATGCCTTGAACTGAGTGTATTTTACATGCTGCATGAACCCTAATGAATTAGGATTCACTCATAACTCCACTTACAAGTGAATAAGCCCCCTTGAATTTAGCATGACTTTTTTCCGTGCGCTGCTCTGGTTTGCCAGAAGCGGCTTAGTCATGCTGGCCACATGACCCGGAAGCTGTACGCCGGCTTCCTCGGCCAATAAAGCAAGATGAGCACCGCAACCCCAGAGTCGGTCACGACTGGACCTAATGGTCAGGGGTCCCTCTACCTTTACTTCTGAGTAGACATAGTAAGGAGTTCACTGTTGGGCAGTATAATGGCATGTAGGAGCAGGCATATAGGAACACTTTAAAATCTGATTGCACGTATCTTTCAGACCAGGATTCAGTGCTGTTGGTTGTGTTCTTGCTGACCATCTTCCTGACCTAGTAAGGGAGTCCTGTTTGTAGAAAGAAGCAAGTGCCTTTGTTCCAGGTACCTTTTTCTGGATCACTAACTGCACCTGGAGATGTATCTTGCATACATACAAATTGTGGTATGTTAAATCCATTGTGAATATTTCATGGAACAGACGCTCTGAGTGAGTGGGCAACATGGGCAAACATTTTTGGAGTCAAATTAATCTAGCTTGGGTGGGATACCTTTCACACTGGAGACTTGGTCCTATCTCTGTATGATGGTTTCAACTGTGCCATATAGCCGGTATGGGTTAGTTACTGGCCAATACTAATAATCTCAGTATTGAGTTCATTTCTAAGTATCTCAGTGTGAATTTATATATGGGCATGCTATGTTTTCAGGCCAAATAAACCATTACTTGGCTGCTCAAAACAGCAATATCTGAACCAGGCCACAGTCTAATCCTGTCATCTGCTGTTTGTGAGAAATAGGCCAAGTTGCAGCTGAAATAATCCTTGCAGTGATTCCCTGCCTTTCCCCCTTTTGCTATATATATTGTTGTGAGGTTTTTTTGGGGGGGGGCAGCGGTGAGAGGAATAAGACTGTATGCTTGAGTTTCTGCTAATTCTTATATCCAACAAGAATCCAATTGCCAGCAATAGGCAGACAGCTTTCTTAGTAATGGCCCCTAAGTAAGGGTCATTAAGGTAATAAAGTGGCTCTATACTGTGTGTGTGAGAGAGAGAGGGGGGGGGCACACTAGAGGCTAGAAACAGGAAGTAGGCTGGGCAGCTGAGAGACAGAGTCATGCCTGATTTCTACGGGGATCCAAGGCTGTGGCTATGGGAAAAGGAAGACCTTATTGGGGTGTTAATGCTGTGAGTTCCTCCATCGTAGTCTCAGGTTGTATAAATGAATCATAGATCATAAAGACACCACAGTCTCCACTGTCACTTTTTTCTGAGGAAGCCGAACCCTGCATAAGCACCTGGAACCCCTGGAATCTTGCACCACTCAGAGATTGGGGTGGCATGCGACAATATAGACAAGTGTGTGTGTATGTGTGGAGATTATATATACATACATATATAGTATGTGCGTATATCTATATATCTCCATATGCCAAATTATTAAGAGTGACTGTGCTTTGTTTATAAAAATAGGCTTTTTTGAAAAGAACCATTTCTTAACTTTATCACACAAGGTATACTTTATTAAGGACTCTGGTGGATGGCTGCTCTCGGTTCCATTTGGAACCCATCCTTTGGTTTTTTGCGTTTTATTAATGTGTGTTCGTGTGCTTTTTTAATAAAAATATATATAGTGATTTTGTTCTTGATGGTTGTAGTTAATCATCAAATTGAGAAGGAACCAATGAATCTCACGCTGTCTCACTGAATAAAATATAATGAACATTTTTACTGAATAGAAAGAGAGAACCAAATTGTATCACATGCTGAGTAATGTTCTATGTTCTATAAAGAAAATTGCACAAATTTCCCTTTATTTAAATGCATCTCACATTTTAACCAACTTTATAAAGAATAATTACAAAAAATTATTCTATAAAGAAAATTACACAAATTTCCATTTATTAAATGCACCTCACATTTTAACCAACTTTTGAACTTTCCTTAGTATCTGTATTTCTAAAATTATGGTAATAAGTAGCATATGATACATAGGATACAAGAGAATGATTGCAAGAAATAACAGTGGATTTACTGATGTGAGTTTCAAGTGAGAGCACGTATGCAGACATTTCTTTATCAAGAGGACTTACAGTAGATTCTTCTTCCCCAGCCTTTTAAATGCTTTTGACAGATGGGCTTATCAGCTAATACACTTCCAAGTCCTCTGTCTTGCATCTCCCTCAATTCTTCTGGTGGGCCTGCCACTGTTTTTATTTTTTAAAGAACTGCTTGCAAGTTTATCTGATTTAACTCTTGCGCAGTAGAAAAAATAGTTGAAAACTTATTCTGGGTTGACAGAGACAAAGGCCACCAACCAATCAATGTAGTGCCTAGCCATCTTTTGCCCCAAACACAGAGAGAAGTTTATTTTTTTCTGAGATCAGTTCTGGGAAGAATACTGTATCCATACAAACAAAATGCAACAAGAACACTTCCATATGTATGCTTTGGATATGTAGTTAATAGCCATGCAGCAAACATATGTTTATTTTCCAATTTCTCTAATGCAGTAATTTTTAAACTGTTCCAAGAAACAAGAGCTTCCATAGCATTGCTTGTTCTGTCCACTGGGAAAAAACACACAAAGGCATTTAGAAATCACTTGGATTACATTTGTCTCTGAAGATGGACCATTCTAATCTGTACCCCATCCCTGTAGGGGAAAATTGGAGCCATAATTCCAGACTTTTTCATGAAACGGACTGACCATAACAATGGGTTAATAGCCACCACTCCCATCTCTTGACCACTTCTTCCTCAACCTAGAGCAAAAACCAAATTGAGGTTATTTTTGGTTGGAATCAAAATAGTGGATAAAGCCTTGTCATTGCCCCATCAGTGGCAGGCCTGGCGCCCAAGGACTGCTGGACTTTTATGTTTCCTGACCCAACCAGGAGCTGAAGCCAGAGAATACAAGATTATGGGCAGCCTCCTCTCTCTGGTCTCTTGGTAAAGGAGGAGCTGGAGCCCCAGCCTTTACAGCACTTAACAGGGGACATCAACTGTTTTAATATATCCCATAGTATTGTCTCAAAGCCCCTGGATGTCTTCTTTCCAATACTGTGAAGACTGAACTACTAGTGACCTATCTAAGACATGGCATGGAGATCTCAGTGTCCAAGGGAGCCAAACTTAGCGCACTCCACCCTTCCCCACACTGAGGAGACATATCCCAAGACCAACGCGATGAGCCCCAGCTGCTTGAAAAGTGCCAGTATGTCTGCATTTCTGCTAGTCACTTCTGAAAAGTGTGCCTTGTGCTGTGGCCAAACCATTTTCTGATTGAGTCCTAAGGGAAGTGGCGTTGCCTGTACCATCCACTCTACTGTAGTAGTGGTATATGTGACCCTGGTTACGTCTTTTCAGGTTGCGTCCCGGAAGTACCAGAAAGGGTTACTTCTGGGTTTTGCAGCTTGCGCGTGTGCAGACGCGGGTTGCGTTCCTTTCAGGTTGCGAACGGGGCTTTGGGACAGATCCTGTTCGCAACCAGTGGTACCACTGTATATTGTACTGTGTGGTATACTGAATTTTCCCATTTTAAAAAGGAGAGGGTGGTTGAGCTGGCATTCAGATCTGAAATGTGAGAATTCTGCCCTTGAACATATGTACTATATTTCATTTTGATTTCTCAGTGGTTCAGCAGAGTTATTGGGCTGCAAACACATACAAACCAAAAACATCCTTTCACCAAACTCAGTGTTGACAGTCAAATTAAGTTGGGGAGGGGGGAATCCACTCACTTTGTTCAGCCAGCAGATACTTACTTGATAAAACATTCCTGGCTTGTGGCTTTTTTTGTTTAAGTTTGTTTTCATTTGCTTCCTGTATTCTTATCATGAAAGGCTAAAGGGGAAAGTAATTTGATGGGGAGAAATTCAAAATAAAGGAGATGAACTCAAAAGCTTTACAAGGAAAAAGCAGATTACATCAATGATAAGACATCATTAAAGAAGAAGAATCCTTCAGTTATAGATAGCTGCTCAGTGAAATTTAAAAGCAAATGCATGCGAAGTATAACTGGTCAGAAGGTTTCATTCAGAACATGAAAGACTCTGAAAAGCAATCTTTTTACTAGACAAGGCAAAACATCTACAGGTGCCCTTGATAATAGCAATATGCTGTTTTCTGGCCCTGGCCCTGCTAAGCTTGTAGAGAAAAATAATTTTCAAATCTGACTATGAGCAGAAGTAATACATTATTAATTGCTTTTCAGTTTTGATAAGCAGTTGCCTTGCAAAAAGAGAGAAGAGGAGGACCATTCCAGAATGCAATTTCCCTTCAGCTGCTGCTGCTGCTGTGTGTGTGGAGGCGGGGGGGGGGGGAGGATATTCTTCTGATGTCCCTTAAATGAGTTGTTAGCATTATCAACTATTCAGCTCATCTTTGTCTGTGTTCCAAAAGGGTTGGCTCATTGTTCCTTGTTCCTTCTTTTCTGAGGAAGTCTTCACAAGGAACACTGGCTGAGGACTTCAGGGGCCTTTGCTCTGACATGTAAGGGTAGAGCATGTATTCATTCCATTTGTATTCTCTGAACTTCTGTGTGTGTTAGAGGTTGTGTAGTCAAACTCATTAGCTGAAACCCACAGTTCATGAAATTTCAGTTGCCATGTCTACTCTTCTACTATTCATTCAACCTTTTAACAAAAGGTCTCTGCATTGGACGAGTATTGTGATCTTTCCTTGGTGATGATACCACCACCTAACATGTTGATTCTGGAGAACTCAGCTGCAGGGGCCACTTGGAACATTTGCTGCATCCAGAGAGGACATGACGCTGAGTCCCAAAAAATGCAGGTGGAAAAATCTGGTGACGAGGATGAGTGAGAGGATTCAGGAAGCCCTTGGTGGTGTACTTTCTGGTGGGGAGGAGTAGCAGGAACATTCTAATCAGCACTGTAAAGGCTTCAGCTCAGTAGTAGAGCATCTACTCAACATGGGTGGCACTGTGGTCTAAACCACTGAGCCTCTTGGGCTTGCCAATCAGAAGGTTGACGGTTCGAATCACCGTGACAGGGTGAGCTCCCGTTGCTTTGTCCCAGCTCCTGCCAACCTAACAGTTTGAAAGCATGCTAGTGCAAGTAGATAAATAGATACTGCTGCGGCGGGAAGGTAAACAGTGTTTCCATGCTCTCTGGCTTCCGTCACAGTGTTCCATTGTGCCAGAAGCGGTTTAGTCATGCTGGCCACATGACCCGGAAAGCTGTCTGCCAGCTCCCTCGGCCTGAAAAGTGAGATGAGCACCACGCCCCATAGTTGCCTTTGACTGGATTTAACCTTTACCTTTACCTTAGCACATTGGTGTCTACAGATGCTCCCAAATGTTACTAGTGTGTACCTGGACTCACATGTTCGCAGCCAGCACACATGTATGTTCATATATACACTGCTGAGAGGTTTAGAATGTTTTGTTGGCGTTACGACATTCTGCGTTCCAGTCAGAGCTGCCATTTTAATTATCCACAATGACATAAATACAGTATCGCTCTTCGGCACAGTGGGAAATTATCTTGGACCCAACTTCTTTTTAAAAGGAGACTCCATTGCTGTTGAGTGAGGTTCCTGGCTTTAGAAATAGACTGGAATCAATAGCAGGAAAGAAAGTCACCAATGCTTTTGAATATTTTTGAAGTATGTTCCACTTGTAATTTAACCACCTACACCTTTCCAGGCCTATTTTCATCCTTTACAACAGAAATTGAAAGACTATTGCATCGATAGTTAACTCTGTACTAGCTTATGTTTTATGCTTTATGTTTTGTTTTTCATGTGAATATAGGCTAGTATGTATTTGAATAGAATTTAAGCATGACATATAAAGGGGAGGGATGGTGTGAGAGAGTAAACCTGGTTCTTAAAGGGGTTTTACCATTGTAATAGTGAGTTGATAGCCCAGTGAAAAGGGGGTTAAAAAGCTCCTCATTGTATGACCGCCCAGGAACACACTGAAGGCCATCTGTGGACTGTGACCCACAGTTTGAGAAGCACTGGGCTACATAGACATACCTCTTAAAATGCCTTTGGCATACGTTCCCTGCTGACCAGTATAGTGGTGACTCCTGTTTCAATAGTTGATGTGTGAGGGAAATGGATTGAGAAAAATAGTGGCGTAAGACACAAGCTCCTTTGTGTTTGCTTAATAATAATAATAATAATAAATACACAATCAGTGAATGTGCTTTGGTTTTTAAATAACTGAGCTCTGAAACGGCAAACTACTTCTAGTGTAACAGATGAGTTTCTGGGAGACTGAAAAAGAAAGGTAATGATCCAGAACACACTGTTTAGATGAATGCATAACATAGAGGGGAAGAGAGCACAGGGAGGCTATAAAGGTATAGATAATATTCTGCTGCTTTACAGAAGGTCAGGGAAGTTCAATCTATTATTCTCAATAATGGTTCAAGGTCCGGTACCACCAGTCTCCACAGGCTTGCAACTTTCGCTTCCTGGAGCAGGCATTAAGATTGTTTTGTTTTGTTCTGATATTGTGTACTTCTAACCCAGCCTCCTGTGAGAGTCATTTAACATGGATGAGTGGCCATTATATGAAGCGCGCATAGATAGATAGATAGATAGATAGATAGATAGATTCATTGCTAGTAAATTAAATGCAGGACTATAGATAGATAGATAGATAGATAGATAGATAGATAGATTCATTGCTAGTAAATTAAATGCAGGACTATAGATAGATAGATAGATAGATAGATAGATAGATAGATAGATAGATAGATTCATTGCTAGTAAATTAAATGCAGGACTATATATATATATATATATATATTTGCTTTCGTAGATTTTCACGGGTACAGGAATGCAGGTTTTGGTGTCCTCGGGTGTCTTCCCGTGTAAAAGTTGGGGTGTCTAGGCGACGTTTCGACGAGGTCTCACTCGTCATCTTCAAAACCTGCATATATATACCAAAACCTGCATATATATATATATATATATATATATATATATCACAAAGTCCTGCATTTAATTTACTAGCAATGAAGATTAATTAAAGAAATAGCACACACACACACACACACACACACACCCTGATCACAACCCTAAGGAAAAAGCTAATTGATCCAGTCCAGAGCCCAGTGTGCACTCAGTGCAGATGGACTATTTGTGGAAGGACAAAATCTTTGACCGCAAAATAATGTGCCTGCATACCTGCTACTTCCATTCAAGTAATTGGGGCAGTCCTTGTGGGCAAGGAAGGAACGTTTGTATGTACATCAGAGATTGTTTGCCCATAGCTAGAGATTTGAAAGAGCTCTGAAGAAATGCTGCCAAAATCAGGTTATGTAAACTTTCATTGTAATGTCTACAAATGTTTCACCAGAGCAGGACACAGAAGGTAACATGGATAATGCCTCCTTTTGCCCTTTGGCCAGCTTGGCTTCTGTGGTTTCAGAATATAACAAAATGACCTGTCGTTGTTGGAATTTAAACATTCCTGGCTTTACCTGGCATTTTAAAATGACTTCTATTAGTCCTTATATTTAAGCCCCTTTTTAAAGCCAAGGGGTCTCATGGTAATGATGATAATAAAGTAGAACTCTAAGTACTTGGCAGCTTGCCTAATTGTGCAAATTCCCTCCATATGCTTTTTGGATTGCAGTGTGTTGGCACGTCTCATGCAATGCTAAATGCTAATACTAATTTTAATACAACTTTAGGATTGATAAATCAATCACTTGATTGGTAAATCAAGAGAAAGCCGAAGGTTCTTGCAGCAAGGTTGAAGCATTCTAGGTGACCTCTTCCTGCACTTTTTATTGCATAGATTAAATTTTAGGTGCCCATATAGCTGAACCTAACAAGAACATCAGAATGTACACAATGTAGATGGGCTAACACTGTGGAAACATTAATACAACCAGGTTCTCTGCTGAATTTACATTCTCTTCACTTCAGTATGATACATGTGGGAATTGCAACAGTAGAGATAATTTGGTTTGTAACCTAAGGGTTAATTCTGTTGTTAGTAAGTCAGCTAATCAAGGGGTGGTGGTGGTGGTGGAGTGTTGCTTAACAACCAAGAAGATCATTGTGATCTTTGCTGAGGTAACACGGGCTCTGATAGGCTGTGTGGTTCTGAGGGAGTTTTCATCTGAATGGTTGGTTGGATGTCTCCCTGCAGTGTATAAGGCATGAAATAAAAAAGACAAAACCTGTTTCCCCCCCTTAAATTATACTCTTTGTTCAGTTCTCTTAGTAAAGTTTTACCAGGATTTCTTTTCTCTCTGGGTTCCATCTGCATCATTTACGTGACACTGCTAACAATACATCCTGTAATGTTAGGTAACTACATAAGATGATTAGTTAAAATTGATGTCCACTTAGCTAAAATGTCTCATTTTATAGCTGAGCCCTAATCTTAAGGATTGTAGTTAAACACATGCAGTGCATAATGGCAGTAGTTGCTGGCACTGCTTCCCTGGTTTCTCAGCACTGTGCACTGCTGCTTCTGCATACTGAAGGGAGGAGGCAAGGCACAGTTGCAGCTGCAGAGACACAGTGCCACCGCTGCTACATCTGTACTGCACTTAGCTCCCTGTTGCCCTGCCCCTCTCCTGCTCAGTAACTAACAGTGATGGATGGTGTTGGGGAGCCTGGGAAGAAATGCTGGGCTGCCCTACCAGCCACTCCTGCATAATGGCCTGCATGTGCATCTCTGTTTATCTGGATAAAAAGATAAATTCCAGTGGTTAGATGGAGACCAGATGAGCATTATGATACAGACAGAGATTTAGCTGCACATCTGCATTTGCTGTGCACTTAGAACTCTTGACGCAATGCATGGAAGTTTGTTGCTGAGCCTGGTTGCTAGTGGCTGGGTTCCACGAGGGGGAGGAAAGCTAGATGATGTTGGTGGTGGTGGTGGTTAATTAGACTTATATACCGCCACTCAGCAAGAGTTCCCAGGGCAGTACACAGCATAAAACACAATAATTAAACCAAAGCAACAGTACAATGACCCCGCCTTCTGACAGATACATTTAAAAGGCTGTAGGATATTAATTAGCCCAAGGTCTGGTTGAAGAGGAACATTTTTGCCTGGCGCCTAAAATATATATACTGAAGGCACCAGGCGAACTTCCTTAGAGAGAGTATCCCACAAACTGGAAGCCACCACATGTGATCTAGTTGCTTGCATTTTAGTATACCCTTGTCTCCTTGTCTGGATAGTAAGAATATTTTTATTTCATGTTCAGTGTATCTTTCTTTTACTCTTAGTATTTTCTCTCTCAGTATTTTCTCTCTCTGTTTTCCAGGTGTGTAAATGGATATGAAATTTTAAAGTAAAAACAAACAAACAAAACCCCCTTTTAAAGAGCTTTTCTATCAGAAAAACAAAGGGCATAATATTTACTTATACTCAGCTGTCACAACATTTTGCATCTGACAAAGTATTGGCTGTGCTCTCACACTAAGCAAATCCGTCTTCCAGAATCTTTCTGATGTTTGTGGCATCAAGGTGCTTAAAACACCTGACAGGTTACCACAAAAACTGACACTGTCTTTTCATGTTGTTTCTAGTATCCATTTTCCCACAGTTACCAACTTGTCCGCCCGCCCAACACATATTCTAGCAATGTTAGCTAAGCAATTTAAATGTTGCATTAGAAAGGGAAGCTGACAATATAAAACCACAATATCATTAGATATAATCCCAGTCTGTTGGGTAACACAATAGGAAATCACAGGGTTAGAATGCAAATTATTGGTTCATTCATGAGATGTAAAGTTGAGCTCATCAGCATAATGCCGGGTCACTGGAATCGAGTGACTGTAGCATTCAAACAGGAAGCAGCGTGTAGCAAAGGAACACCAGAACTCTCCTCCTGATGCCAATCCTGGCAGTCTGAACTGTGATCAGTAAGGGAATTATTGACACAACTGTGTAGAATTGCCATTTAATAATATAAGGCAATGCAGCACTTTACAGCTTGCAAGGCTATAGACCAGACATTGTGAACTACAGCTCCCATCAGTCCTGACAATGGTCAGGGGGGATGTAGTTCACAGCAGCTGGAGGGGGCCGGATTGGGTACCCCTGCTACACCTGGGAGTAAGTTCATTGAATTCAATGTGTCCTACTTCTGAGGAGACTTGCATAGAATTGCACTTTTTGGTGGCCGAGTTAGAATTTCTTGCCTAAATATTGGCAATAAATGGGTGTGATGGTTATGAAAACACTTTTATGTATCATTGTGTGTGTGTGTGTGTGTGTGTGTGTGTGTGGTTGTGCTGTGGAAGTTGAGGCAGGATTCTAGTTGCTCCCCCCCCCCCCCCCCGTAACGGAGAGTTAAGTTAATTAACTGCAGTATTCTTGAATTCACCATCTGCTTAGCAAGGAGCAAGCAGCACCTGTTTACTGAGTAAACACAAACGACTTGTATTTATATTACTTTCTTATCTCACAGCAGTTAAGAGAAACGGCTTGTTAAACTGGCATACAAACCTTTAATTCTTACTGCTTGTTAATGTGCTTAATCACAAGATTGAAAAAGTAAGCCTGCAATTCTTGGAAAACATTATGTTCTGTATGCCAACCCTAGTAAGCATCCCACATTGGCAATCACATGATTAAGATCAGTTAAAAGGTCAACTGTTAATAAAAGCCTACTGCCTTTCTCTAGACTGCAGACACCAGGAGCATCCTGTTGCAAAAATCAATACACATTGGTATTAATTAATTGGACCTTTAAACATAGTGTTGGATGTAATAAACCCATTACGTACGTAAGTTCTTGGAAATTATTAATCAATAGTCAACTCCTGATTTTAAAACAACATAATTTATTGCATATGAAGCAGCGAGCCATCTCTATTATCCAGTATCCATCTTGCTTCATCACACATGTATTTTTATTTATTTTAATAATTTATATACTGCGTAACATCAAAGTTACTAAGCAATGCACAACAGGGATACAGCCTAAAGGCAGTTACATTTAATAGTAAAATCAAAAAGTCTCACTTAAATTTCCCGTGGAAATAATAATAAAGTCTTCACCAGGAACTTGGAGGGAGCCTGTCTGATCTCAGATGGAATGGAGTATCATGAGATTGGGCCCACAGTACTGAACACATGGTTCCAGTGGATATGAGCTGGGCATCTGAGCCATGGGGGGACATTAACAATGACCCCCACCAGAAAAACAATGATTGAACCGGGTGGTCTGTCTTACATGCTTTAATATTTTCTTCCCCTTTCTTCTTGGGTGGTTTTTAATTAACTGGTCTAAAGAGGCTCTGAGTAACCTTTTCCTGAGAAGACCAGACAGAAAGTAACATATCCGGTGTCTCTTTAAATTTGATACTTTATGGGTGTGGAGTAATACGTTTTCTAAAAACAAGTCCCTTGGTGTGTTTCTTACGGGAAGCAAACTAACAAGGGGGCAAGGCAAGGCTAAAGAAAACACCACCCACACAAAAGACAAAACCCACAACAAAACTACATGTTGTGTAGTTATGCACTTCAAATGTTGAACTTTTGCTGGATAAAGAACAGTTTGTTACTTGAATTGTTCTATAGCAGGGGTGGCCAACTCCCAAGAGACTGCGATCTGGCAGTGATCTACCCCCTCAAAGTTGTTGAGCTTTTTTTTGAGGAAGGACGGGGGCCATTTTTTTGGGGTTCAAGTAAAAGTTGTTGAGCGCCATTTCCCGCTGCTATCCCGGATTGTTAGATATCCCATAGACTGTCCCTGGGACAGGTGAGGCTGCTGATCCCTTATTTTCAAATCTGAAAGTTTACAGCTATGGTTGTTGAGCTTCTTTGGGGGTGGGGGCAGTGATCTACCAAATATGTCCAGTGATCTACTGGTGGATAACGATCTATCTGTTGGACGTGGCTGTTTTATAGCATTTATTTTCTCCCTTCCTTAGTCCAGTCACCATTGACAGATGGTTCTAAAAAGGTAAAGGTAAAGGTACCCCTGCCCGTACGGGCCAGTCTTGACAGACTCTGGGGTTGTGCGCCCATCTCACTTAAGAGGCCAGGGGCCAGCGCTGTCCGGAGACACTTCCGGGTCACGTGGCCAGCGTGACATCGCTGCTCTGGCGAGCCAGAGCCGCACACGGAAACGCCGTTTACCTTCCCGCTGGTAAGCGGTCCCTATTTATCTACTTGCACCCGGAGGTGCTTTCGAACTGCTAGGTTGGCAGGCGCTGGGACCGAGCAGCGGGAGCGCACCCCGCCGCAGGGATTCGAACCGCCGACCTTTCGATCGGCAAGTCCTAGGCGCTGAGGCTTTAACCCACAGTGCCACCTGCGTCCCGACAGATGGTTCTAGGACTCAGTATATTTCCACCGTGCCAGGGCTCACCTATGTAAGAGCTGATCCACTGGTGTAGGAGAGGATAAAAGGCCCTCTTGGAGTTTACTCCGCGTGTGACTCTCGTCACTGTAGTTCTTGTTTCTTTTTTAAAAAAACAAAAAAAACTATCCAAAATGCAGCAATGGAGACTGCAATCTGCAGTAGAAGGGCCAGCAAGGTGAGAAGGGCAACTTAACCCTTGCCTTGTATTTTTCTCCTGGGAGGAAAGAATGGAGGAAACTGTATTTCTGGTATCATTTGCCCTAAATAGTCTGTTTCTAGGTTTTCCCCAAGTTGCCTTCATCTTTTATATACAGTGGTACCTCGGGTTACATACACTTCAGGTTACATATGCTTCAGGTTACAGACTCCGCTAACCCAGAAATAGTGCTTCAGGTTAAGAACTGTGCTTCAGGATGAGAACAGAATTTGTGCTCCGGCGGCTCAGTATCAGCAGGAGGCCCAATTAGCTAAAGTGTTGCTTCAGGTTAAGAACAGTTCCAGGTTAAGAACAGACCTCCGGAATGAATTAAGTACTTAACCCAAGGTACCACTGTAGTTAATGTGTTGGTAGCCAAATCTGTTGCATCCGAACCAGTGCTTAGGCTACATTTTCCTACTCCAGGAAATGAGGAACAAGGCTGGGCTCGCTCAGACTGCATGCAGCAGCACAGAGCCCCATGCACAACTTGGTTTGCATAACTATGATGTATGGCTAGCCTTCGTTAGGCCAAATGCCATTTGGCTACTGTCTGGAGTTAGCCAACAGGCTACCAGCTGACACCTCTTTTCTAAATACACAAGTCTTCGGCATGCTTTAAATATTGTAGGATAGCAACAGTTATTGACACGCAAATGACTTTTTCCAGTGCTATATTCCACTTTGGAGATTAAAAATCCAGTAATGACTGTTAGGACTCCTCTAGAAGGTGATAAATCATGGCTAATCGTTGAAGGAAGAAAGCTGTAGTGATTGTGTGCTAACCACAGTTCTAGTTAAACTTGTAAATTAATTAATTGTGGCCGCATCTCCTTGGGCTGGATTCTTATAAACTTAATGAGAACAATCATGGTCAGTATTTGCTTGTGGTGGCATGCATGGCATTGAAGGCTGCAGCAATATATAGTGTTTTAGGCTAGAATAAGCACTATGCAAGAGCATTGACTTCCTGGTTTTGGATGTGCTGCCTTTCAAATGATGTGGACAAAACTAGGTTGGGGATACTTTCAGTGGTTAAAGAGGGCTTCATATTAGTGGGGATTAATAAAGAGAGAGAGAGAGTGCCATTGTTTATTATTTTATTTTATTTTATTTTATTATTGTGTCACATTAGTCTTCCCTACGTTAATTTAGGCCACATTTTACTTTGCAAAACACCACTTACCCAGTCAATGAAGGGCATTTCCTTAGCTAACTTTTAAAAATAGTGGCATAGCACATGGGTGTTTTGTAGCTAGACAAGTTGTGTACATGGCCTCATTTGTTGTTAGCCCAGGAGGTGCCAAAACTTTCTCAGTTGTTGCTTCTTTGTCGTCCTATTTAAACGTGCAAGACTTCACAGCTGATGTAACAGAGCCCAAAATGTTAAGTGAGAGGATGCATTGAGAGATGAATGCATTATGCAGCTTTGATTGTATAAAAATATTGTGCAATGTTCCTTAGCACCATGAAACAAAGTTACTTACAGTGCAAACTGTATCATGACTGCTCATGATTCCTGCTGAATTCAATGGGGCTTACTCCCATGTCTGTGGGGGGTTAGGATTGCATGAGGGTTAGGATTGCATCCTAAGGCACTATTGAGTAGTGCATGGGTGGAGAACCTGTCAGACCCACTGAGACAAAAAGTTTCCCCACCCCTGGTCTAATGTATCTGAATAAAAGCAAGAACCGGCCGCTGAGATTTCTCAATTGGTTTTTCATAGAACTGTAGAGTTGGAAAGGACCTTGAGGATCATCTAGTCCAGCCCTCTGCCACACAGGAATATGCAGCTGTCCCTTACGGGGATTGAACTGTTGCTCTTGTCAGCACAACACTCTAGCCAACTGACCTATCCTGCTCACGGGGTATACTTTCCCAGAGCTATGTAAAATGCCCTGAAAAGCCAGGTACCCATTATTATACAGTACATTTATATATTAATAATGTCACAGGAGCCTGAATTATTAAATGATGCTAACACACTTTTCTTTTGTTGAAGACTTTATTTTTATTTTTCAACACATACATTCCAAGTACTATTAACACTGAGTTGATTTAGACATCTCAATGAGCCAAGGTACTTTGTTAGGAAGGAGTCTGTGAGCTTCTGAAATCCTTCTCAACTATCCCCATTCCTTCATTGTGGCTGTGAGGAAGAGGCTGGGAGATTTCATTTCATTTGCTTCAATAGCCCATGGTTGAAGTTGCCTTGTTTCAACAAGTCATAGTTAATCACAGCTTGTTGCCCTTCAGTTCACTCTTCTTTGCGCCTCACATTCCTTGACTCCTGCAGTCAACTAACTGGGGATAAATTACGTTGAGAGGGAGAATCCAATGTCACTGGCTTGGTATATGGTTTAAGGTTTTTTGTATGTAAAGTAGAACTGTAGGCCTCATTGCGAAGACCTGATAAATCCCCCACACATTATGTTTGACGTCCCTGTTGTACGCAATGGTATGGATTATAAGGATCAAGCCCTGCAGAACAGGACATAGTTTTACTGTGCAATTGACTTATTGAAGGTAGCCCTGCAATCTATTTTTAGAATGTGTAGGTCATAGTGTCAATAACTTACTGTCAATTCCATCAGATTTATTTTACATATTTGCCTTATTATGTTCCATTTATCCCCTTGCATTCCCTTATGTCTTGTCCAGTCATTTTTGAGGGACTTACTCTGGAGCAGAACCTTGCACTGGCAGATGACACCTTTTTATCTGATGCTCAGCTCCTGAACCATGTGGCTAACTGGCCTTTACAAGTTTTGTTTCTTAATTAGATGACTTGAGTTTTTATAATGAGAGGAGTCATTAGAAGGCAGGATTAAAAACCAGCCCTGCTTTTAGGGTTCCTTAACATACCTGCCAGCATTATGGAGATGAACGATGCCCAATAGGTATAACTGTTCATGATTTTGCAAATGGCATAATCTATTAATGTGAGCTTATTAGTGTGCTAATGGAGATAGACTAAAAGCAAGACAATTCTCGGAAGCAGAACCTTGGTTTTGACAGGTAAAAATGGAAGTCCTTTTTCTTTTAGCCTTGAACAATTTGCCTGAACTATTATTATACATTTGTATGCTTGCATAAAAGAGTGCATGTATCTGGTCTGACCCTTTTATAGTTTGAATTTTTGCTCAGAAAAGATTATCTACTTTCAGGATCCTTACCCCAATACCCCATTTTAATTTTGCAGGAGAATAGAACTTGCTACATGTAGTATATTCATTTTAATACAACATCTGAGATAAACACACACACACACACACACACACACACACACACACAGACAATCTGGAAATTCACTCTGTGTCACAAAAGGTATTTTCTTTATTAGCACCCACAATTGCTTATATGTTAATTTCTTCACTTCTACAAAGATTGTTTCAAAGCACAGCTGTTAAACTTTGTATTTCGTGTAAAAATCATGAATATGTTGGAATAGTGCAGTAGAATTTTAGTGTTTACGTGTGGAGACAGGATAGGAATTGCTACTAATTCCACGAAGTATGCTATTGGTATATATTGGAGCTAAGATGATATCTGGAACAGGACTGGTGCCAAGGATTTGCCATTTGCTGGGGCCATACACCCCAGCAGGGAGGTCACTGACAAGAGACCCCTAGACTTAATGCATTGAGGAGGTAGATTAAGTTGGTGTTTGTGGAGTGTGTCGTTTCAAAGGTCCAGCAAAACCTGGACTTGACACTGATAAAAGAGAGGTTAAGATTTGAGTACCAGTTCCCTCTACTCAAACTGACTGGTCCCATTTTGAGTTAGGTGCAGCTCCATTCAATCTGTATCTTCCTCAAAATGGGTCTTGTACCCTACCCATTCCTATTTCCTCACTTTCCCAAAGGAGAAGAGATTTTGTAGCATGCACAACAAGCAGCAGAGGGATAAGTTGACCTGAGAGATCCCTGTGGAGCCTTGGCATGGCTGCACTGGGTATGCAAAATGTGATTTGCTGCCTGGTATTATGAGACTTGCATGGCAGTGTTCTGATCCAATGCCACATCACACATAGAAGGAAGCATGGGTTGGTCAGGACCATGGATAGTTCCAAGTTAGCCACTTGCTCCAGCAAAGGTTGAGAGCAGACTGAGCCTTTTTAAGCTCCTGCTCTTAGACTACCTCTCTTGGGTTCCACCCGCTTGTCGCTAACTCTAGGTTGTTAAAGCCCATTCCTCTAACTGAAGAGGGGCACTCTGTTCCCTAGCCTGGTGCATTCCCTACATTGCTGGACTGTAGAGGTACTGGGGGAGGTATTTGGTTCCTCAGGTGAAGGTACCTATAAAGATCCAAATTCTTGCCCTACTGATACAGGAAGTTCTTCTGGGGGCTCATATTCCTCAGCCTTGGACTCAGTTGTTTCCTGATCCTTCAACATCAGGTTCAGAGCCACGCATCTGATCTGTCTCCTTAGCTAGAAAGTCTGCAGCCTCTGACTCCATGTTGTAACCACTGCTGGACTCTGGGCTCGTAACATGCATCCATGGAGAAGATCTTTATGATTCAGTTCTGTTTTTTCCTTGTTCCTCTTCCTATTCACCATGATGTGGTCTCAGATAGCATGATGGTCCACTTCAGAAAAGGGTGCGTGTCTGTTGGCCTTTCATGCCTTATTTTGTCTTCTATTACTGTTTTCCTTGTGCTACAGAGGCATACATGGGTGTTTTATTGCCCATGCAAATATATAGTGAGGGAGGAGGCACAAATAAATTTTAAATAATATTTTGTTTTTATATAATTTGTGAAGTCCCAAGTCTAGCACTGTTGATTTCTATAGACGCTTTAAACTCTGCTCATGATCCTTACAGTTTGATATAGAACTTTAGCTAATGAATTATCCAGAATCACAGTTGACAAAACAGTGTGGTTGTCTTTTACATTAAGTTTTCACTTTTCTTTAATGTTTGTTTTAGGATGAATGATGGACAATAATATCATACGGGACAAATCAAAATACTGGGGTCAGTATTTCATCATGGGGATATTGGACTGAATTTGGTTGACCCAGAAGCAGTTAAATTGAATCATAAGTGTAGTACTCTGAAACATTTTTAGTCTCAGTTGACTTAAGTTGACTTATTTTGTTTATAAAATCAGTTTAAAGAGTGCTGCTTGATTTTGTTTCTATACTAAATGTTTGCATGTGTTATTCAAAATAAAATAAAAAATTAGCTTTTGTGGTCTAACATTCAAACTTTTGATGCAACTTGAGAGTGCTGGATAAAACTGAGGATTAAAAAAATCAACAGCATTGTGTCAGAAAGTGAAATGTTATTAGTGAAGTTCAAATGAGGTTTCGGGATTCTCAAAGACTCTGGAGACATTTAGCTGCCTTTCCTTCTCTATGTAGAATTGAATAGGGGCAGTCAATCAGTGCTTTCACTTTCCTCATGGAATGAATAAAGCTGAGGCTTTTATTTACAGACAGCTGAGAAAAAGGAAAGGAACTGTGTGGTGGCCTGCATTGTTTCTACCAGCTATAATCTAATGTTGCTTCCACAGTCCTCTTCCCTGCTCCAGATATTTTTTTCTGAATAAAGAGCTCAAAGAATAATTCCTTTGGCATTAGTTTCTTAGTCCAAGATTATTCACATGTGTGAGAGTTGTTCCACTACAGCCTAAAAATGACTAAAGCAGCAAACCAGTACAGAAGCACAATTTGACCATTGGCTAGAACTAGCCATATAGTCTATAGCTGACTGCTCAAAAGTAAGCCCCCTCCAGTTCAACTGGACATACTTTCAGGTAAGAGTGTATAGGATTGCAGGCTAAATCCCCGAAACATGATCAACTGCTTTGTAATTTGCTTGGGTTAGCATTTTATACAGGGCATCATTAAAAAACAAACAGTAAATGAAGCTGGTGGTTGCTAATATACTGTGAGGTGCTGAACTTGCAGTTTATAGATTGCCCTTTTTAATGAAATAGCATCAAGGTCTTAAAAAAAAGTTTAGAGCATGATTTATAAATCTACTTTATGAAAACCCCACAGCCACAGAAGTTTCTTTTACCATGTACCTTGTTCGGTTAATAGCAAGAACAGAAGCTTTATTCAAAACTTGAGAATCAAAACAATGGTTATTGTAAGTGACATTCAGTATTTATACTAGCTACAATTTGAGATAATGAAAGTCTGGAAATGGAAATGGAGAACCATGTTTTGTTGACTCCCCCACCCTTGAAAAGCAAAAATAAAATAAAAATGCTTTTAACTTGCCTTGTAATTTTTCTTTTCCATAAAAACTCTGTAGAATTTGGGGGCATTTTAGATGGATCCTTAGCAAATTGGTAACAACAAGAACAACATTACAAAAGGTATTCATACAATCTGAGAGCCTAGGTATGTGTATAAGTTTCTTTATGAAGTGTTGAGATACACAAAATATGGCTTGATAATGAAGGGAAAACTGCATATAAGAATTAAGCAGCACGTAAGAGTGGGTAAATTATCAATCAAAATAAAATATTAAGGACACAGAAAAGAATAGAATGAAGAGTTTTTAATTTGCACTACTTTTTTAAAAAATAGAGGTTCCAATTGCTCTGCAGATTTAGAGAAAATGGGCAATAAATATGTAAGAAGCTAATTTATTAACTTGGTTCCTGCCTATTATGGGGAAGACAAGGAGACTAGTTTGCTGTCTGAAGACATAACTTTTCAAACACAATGACTATCAGTTGCAATGTATCCTGTGGATCCTCATAAATCTCTATAGAGCAGGCTTTTTTATTCCTCACTACAGGCTTTTTTTTTTTTTACCCACAGCTCTTCCCAACAGATTGGTTCACAAAAGAGCATTGCTGGCTCCGTCTTCTCACTCGTACTTTATCCAGTCCTACGCAGTGGGGTTCATTGCCAGTGATTGTGTCTAGGAAGGAGTTGCTGTCAGCATTGTTGACACTTTCAAAGAACTTTCTTGTAGAACTGTCAAGGAAGTCATTATGGTGTGCATTAGTTGTATCCTGTGTTTTTTAAGTATAGCGGTTGTTATTGGCAGTGTTGATTCCAAAAATTTATGTTGGTATTTGGGCAAGATGCATTTAGAGGTACCGTTGACTAGAAGCAAGCTGAACAAAGTGATACTTCTCTCAGAGCTTCTTGAGTGCTCTGGGCAAAGTGAGAATGGTCTTGGGAGTTTAGCAGGTGGAGGAGACTCTTGACAGTCCCATGGACTGCAAGAAGATCAAACCTATCCATTCTGAAGGAAATCAGCCCTGAGTGCTCACTGGAAGGACAGATCGTGAAGCTGAGGCTCCAATACTTTGGCCACCTCATGAGAAGACTTGCTGGAAAAGACCCTGATGTTGGGAAAGATTGAGGGCACAAGGAGAAGGGGACAACAGAGGACGAGATGGTTGGACAGTGTTCTTGAAGCTATCAGCATGAGTTTGACCAAACTGCAGGAGGCAGTGGAAGACAGGTGTGCCTGGCGCGCTCTAGTCCATGGGGTCACGAAGAGTCGGACATGACTAAACAACTAAACAACAACAAATCTTGAACCTCTGTGGAGCTGACTGTTAGGGAATAACATATGTAGGGAGGGGGTAGGAGCATGGTGGCTAGTCCCACATGTATCCACTTGATTGTACAATCCCTACATGTGGTCATTTGCCATGTTTTTTGTATGGACTTACGTGTACAAACTTTTATGGACATGAAAAATGGGTATAGGGATGGCTGAGGGAACATGGAAAGACAGGCCCACATTAACTCGGCCACCTGTACAATTTCTATGCATTTTCAGGCTTGTGTACATGGTTTAGGACCATATATTGGAACAGTACAACTCCTGCTGCTCCCCAATCATGCATCCTGTTTTATTCTTTTAAGATGCTTTGAAATGAATGATACAGAGATGGAGTTTCTTTTTAAAAGAGATGGGTTATCATTTCTTCTAAAATTCATATTTTTGGTATTGAAAAAGTTCATGTTTTTGGTCTTTAAAAACACCTTTCAGTTTGCTTTTAAGTCTACTTTACTTTTGTTGCAGAAGTTAGGGAAGTAAGTATGTTATCACAGAGTAGAATAAAAGTCATATGCAGAGCCATAGACCATTTATTAAACAATACTGTATATCAAAAGTGGAGTTTTCACTTACAGTTATGATCGCAAACCACTTTTGGGTTCCCACACCTTGGGAAATAATTGGTGCTTATATGTATCAATTTCTCTGTCAAGAAATACAACAAAAGCATACAAGTGCTTTAAAATATATGTTATAAAATAAGGCAGATAAATCAGTTTCTGCCAAGGGGGGTTGCTGCATTGATGAGCAAGAATGCTATGGTGACATACAAATGATACATTTTCCCAGCTGGTGAAAAACGAGCTGCTTTTTATGTTTTTCTTCTTTCCATAGGGAGAAGCTGTCTGTGGCTCGTCTACAGCAGGAAGTTGCGCGAAGTAAGAGTGACAGAACAATGGTAAGTTTTGGCTTTGCATTTGAGATTTGTCCTGTTCCCATTCAGGCTTCACACACACTGGCTTTGTCTGTGATTACAATCAAAATGTAAACGTACGATTTTACAGATGATGAAATCATAACACCGCTTAGAAAGAGATCACTTCTTTTGATAGCAGGAAGTAGTAGAGAATCCCAGGAAAACATTATCGGCCATCATAATGGCTTGCTTTGACTGCTGATGACCATATGAAAAATCATGCTCATTAGGTGCATAAATAGGCAATTTTAAGATTGAAATCACATACACTTCATTAGTAATTAATCACCCAGTGCTAGCTATGGAGAATGGACAAAGAAAACCATGGAAACATGTGAAAGATTGATCATGCTCATTCTTAAGTCTTTCTTTCCATTCACCTTTTCCATACTCCATGGAAATCATTTTCCTGCTGTTACAGTGTGAAGCTAGAACTTGGCAGTAGCTTGTTTTATAACTGTGACCACAATTTTAGTGAGCCTTCTTGCACTTTTTCTTTCTATACAATACCTTTCTGAATGTAGCCTGGTTGTATTGGTCTCTCTCCCCCCCCCCCCCGATGAAGATAATGTTCCTGTGTTGGCTAAGTGAAACCCAAGGATTAAAAACAAAAGGCTCCATCCCTCTCTGTCATTTCTCATACCCATATACAAGCATGCATTATAACATGCAAACACAAGGTCTTGAACTGGCAGTCTCTAGTTATGATGGCCATCCAAGCTCTTAACAAAGGCAGTACTACAGAGATCAGCCAGCCCACGGTCAAGGAAGGCAGCCTCTTTACAGTGGTAGGTCAGGTGAGGTGACTGTCCCTGACTGCAGTTAAAGCATCAACTTTATTGCTTACTGATCTTCTCAAGAGATAGGCTCTTCATGCCTGCTACACTTTGCCTTTCCCTTTACAGGAGCTGCAGTACACTTGATGGTCAGGCACTAGCACCAGTTCATATATTACTGCATTTAAGCAAACTGCAGAAATATGAGCGACCTACTTCTGATTCACTGTAAAATAAATTATATTTGAAGTGGGACTTATTTTCCTTGCAGTGATCTGGAAGCACACACACACACGTTCGCATCTGTAAGTTCCATCCTAAACACTAATTGCATGTTTGTTGAAGTTGAGTTCTCATTTATTGGTATTTCACACTTCACTATCTTGTGTTTGCCCTTCATTTGTCAATTCGGTTTTGAATGCAATTATTAACACACAGTTTCTCAAAATATGTAACTTGGGGGAAAAAGACATTGCACATACTTTTGTAAACCAATAAATCTTTAATAAAAATATGTTTAAATGAATAAATAAAATCGCTTAAGCAATAAGAATCTAAGGTTAGATATGGGGGTTCCAAGTGTTGGTTGGCCAGAGGTGTCATTCATCTTTATGCCAGGGGTACACAAATGCTACCTTCCCCACTATTAAAATGCAAAACTCTCTTCAAGGAACTCCCAAGTGGGCAGAAGAGAAAGTACTTCACTTCACAGTGTGAAAACACACATTGTCACTTCACAAATTTTCTAGCTGGTATGCAAATAAAAATGGAATAAATATAGTAAAATCTAACATTAAAATCCAAAACAGCCACAAGTAGGCAACGCAAGAAAGGGAAAAAAAAGCCATGAGTAAATCCTGCCACACACAGAAAGAGCTGAAAACCACTAAAAAGCACCCAACTCTCATCTAGTGCAGCATGGGTTGAAGCCATAAGGTTTTTAAGTGCAGCATGTGGAAGAACTTACCTTCGGCATTGCACCCTAATACCTGTTTGGGCAGGTGCTGTTGTAAGGATTTGTCAGTTTCCTGAGTTTCATCACACCATGGATTGGCTGGAGCATGCCTTGGGCTGCTGAACTGAGTGTTAGTAGTGACTGCTTGAACAGAAGCTGCAGCTGCAGCAGCAGGATGCTAATTGCGACCAGCGTCTTTCGCAGTTTAACCACTTGTGTGGCCTGGCTGTGGCAAATATCAGTGCTAGGCCCTCTGATGATGTTGACTCTTAGCCCTCAGGCAAGAGAAGCTGCACCCTGCTGCTCCTGGTGCTCAGTGGTAGGTCTGAACTTACTGAGGATGAAAAGCAGCAATGAGCAGGCACCGTGATCTGAAGCATTGGTCCCTTGCTTATAGGTCAGCACCAATAAATCCATTTACATGATTGTCATTTTCTACAGATAACAAGACTCTGGTTAAAAAGGTTAAGTTGGCGAAAGGTGGAGTTTGGAAGGTTGTCCTTCTCAATTTGCCATGCCTAGTGGGCATCTTGACGAAGATTGGCATCTTGAGGTTGCAAATACTGCTGCCATTGCAGGTTGGGACTAGCTATAGAACTTGTGCTGGGGCAGGGACCAGCACTACCTTTAACTGTCATGGCTTTCCCCCACAGACTTCTGTGGATTGTAGTTGGGTTATAGTTGGGTTAGATCAATGTTTCCCAAACTTCGGTCTCCAGCTGCTTTTGGACTACAATTTCCATTATCCCTGACCACTGGTCTTGCTAGCTAGGCATGATGGGAGTTGTAGTCCAAAAATAGCTGGAGATCCAAGTTTGGAAAACACTGGGTTAGATGCTGAGAAATCTTTAGCGCTATCACTTACAGAAATGCAGTGTCCCAGGATCTCTGGGAAGAGGGAATGGCTGCATTGTGGACATGTCCTTAAATTTGCATGTGGCCACAATGCAGCAGACAATTACATGCACATTATCGCTTCTTTTGCAGCTAGTGCTATAACTTGTCACCGCATTGTTTCCTATGGTAGAATAACAATAGTGTCTTCAGTGAAACAAAATACCTAATATAACTGAAGAATATAAGCAGCCACTATTATTATTATTATTATTATTATTATTATTATTATTATTATTATTATTACATTGTTATTATTAATACCTGCCCTTCACCAGTAGGTCCCAAGTCACATGTGTTTGTAATGATTTATATTTTAGCACAAGTCAGATTTTCAGTATTATTTCATCTACTATTTGTGGCTCATACTCCTATTCTTTGCATATTTCAAAATCCTATGTCTCCTCCTAACAACATTAGCTCTTATTGCATTTTCTTTGTCCCATGGCCTGTAGCATAAATTATGGCATTCATGCTATTTATTTATGAAGGTTAAAATGGAATCAGTTGTGTGATATTCCCTTTCATGTTGGCGTAGATGTCACTAAGGGAGGGCCAGAAGCCCTTATTTGCTGTGTTCCCCACTGTGGGTTTAAGTGATACAAAGTGATTATCGTGGCTTCTTCTCTGTATCCATCTAATTCACACCTGCACCCTTTTGTAGAAACACACCATGTTAACTGAATATGAGATCCCAGTTGAATTGGTCCCCTCCCTTTTCGTAATCCTTCAGCGTTAGATTGATTTATGAATGTATCAGATTCTTTGTTAGCATGTAAACCTCTAATTAATTTAAAGCCCTCCTGGGAAAAATTAAAGCCCTGGTTAAGACTTTCAACAGGCTCAGATGGTGCTAATAATAGGAAAACAAGTTATATTAATGAGTTTCAATGTGATCATCCCTATCACTGCTGTACCATAATTTCTGGCAAAAAATATAGCCCACTATATTAAAAAAAGAGGAAAGAAAAAGGTTGAGCATACAAAGAACCCTAAATAAATTGTGCTGTGCCATTTAAGATGCTACTTCCTTGAGTTCTTGAGAATTGAGTTATTGAGAGATATAATGAAAAGTCTAGATTATGAAAAGCCAGACCTGATTGTTTATCTAGCAAGATTAAACTTTCAATAAAAAAAATGGAGGGAAATGATTTTTCCTGGGAGTTTTTGTTTAATAAGGTGCCCTTTTGAAAACATAACTGTTACGTTCTGACTTTCTGATATATCGAATGGCGCAATTCATATGCTTTTGGATATGCTCCAGTTAGTGCGTATCTATTTTTGGGTCCTATGCCAGCCAGTTTCATTACACTGTGCTTATTAAAAGGATGCATTACATTAAAAAAAATGCATTCACATAGAGCCATTATTTAAGTGTCACCTTAATTGGAGAATTCTGCATTGCCTGGTTTGGTGGAACGGGGAGAATAGTAATTTTCTTTAGTGAATTTTCCATCTAAAAATATTTGAAATGAGCTATGAATGATACAGTACATTGAAAGGGGTTAGTTCTAGGGTCAGCAGAAGACTGCTAACTTAGTCAGTGCCTCCCTTTCCTTTGCATATGCTGAAAAGTCACTCTGGATGGCCCCTAATTTGAGGAATTTCCCACTGAAGCACACCTATGTTGCAGCCCACACTGTTCAAGGGAGTCAACTGTACACACATTTTGGGGGGGAACGCTTGGTGATGCAGTTTTGTCCCCACTCCGTGTGTGTTCAGTCTACACACAAAATGACTGAAAAGTGCTTAACTGGGTAAAAGATTAGAGAAATTGTGAAAGAACTAAAAATCAAGAGTTCAATGGGACTCTGTGAAAATTGTATAGGATTAATGGTGGAATATTAAACTGGGGAAACCATAGAAGTGTAAGAGCTAGAGCAGGGGTTGGCAAACTAAGGTCCGCGGGCTGGATGCGGCCCACTGGGCTTGTTAATCCAGCCCGCGAACCTTGTGGATCCTGCCGCCTGCTCAGTCAGTCCCCACGCTAAACCATCGTGACTGACTTCCATGACGCCGGCACGGCTCCGGATTGGCTGCAGGAAGCTCCTGAACGCTGAAAAGCCGGAAGTGTTCCAGTTTCGAAACATTTTTCAGAAACTGAACATCTGATGCGGCTTCCACTTGAGTGCAGGAAGCTCTCCTTGAGTGCAGTCGGAAGCCACGCCTTGGTTTTCAAATGGTTTGGGGAGTCGAACAGACTTCCGGAATGGATTAAGTTCGAGAACCAAGGTTCGACTGTACTATAATACAATTCAAAGCAGTTTCGTAATAACAACATAAAATATTATTTAAGATGTGCTGCATATTGTAAAGAGATGTTTTACATCGATTCATATCAGCTTTCTTGTAATGCCGGGAAACTAATATTTATTTACTTGGTGGTTGAGCAGGCAATTGAGCCCAGTTCAAGTCCAACATTTTGTCTGCTACAGCACTAACAGCACTACCCTTTAATGACATATACGTACAAAACCTTATACCCAATGAATTTGCATTCTTTCTGGAAGCATACCTCCTCCTACCAGCAATAAGTCAATGGCTTCTTTGTGATTGACAGTGGTTATGAATATATCTTGCAATCACCCATCCTTCACTGATCATGTTGATTCTATTGAACCATAGTGGAGAAAGGGCCATAGCTCGCTGGCAGAGCAACTGCTTTGCGTGCAGAAGGTCTCAGGTGCAATCCCTGGCATCTTCTGAGAGTGTGAGAGAGACCCCTTTCTGAGAGCTGCTGCCAGCCAGTGTAGACAGAACAGACTTGGATGCAAGATTGGTCCGATTTATTATAAGGCAGGTTGCTATGAAGAGGCCTCTAAGGTATTTATGACTAAAGCTCAGTCGCAAAAGAGGGCTCATGTGTTGAGAGTTTTGTATTGTTTTTTAAACACAGAGTGTTTTCAATATTCCAGAGCACCACAGTAAGGGCAAAGTACTTACCATTGCTATAGAGATTCCTGCTTTCATCGTTTAACCTTCTCCCTTAATGTCTGTGTATTTCTCTTTGCTATTGTAACTCTCTTCCCCCCTCCAAATGCTATGCGACTTCAACCTCTTCTGACATTAATGCTGCTCCATTAATCAGCTGGCAGGGAGTGCATCTGAACTCTGCACAGTTGGCTGTGTGAGAGGTCCAGTGCGTTCTCTCGGCAGCGTACTGGGTCTTTACTGGGGGAGTTGGGAGTTACATGCCTGCTTTTGAAATAGCTGTCTTACACATGGAAGCGCAATGTACCTCCTCCAGCTTGGAAGCGCTTTTCTATCACAGAGGAGATAAATCTGTGCAATTGCCTGGGGCAACTAGGAAGTCTGTTGATGCAAAAGCATTAAGGTCATTTGGAAATTGATGTTGTTTAGTAGTAAATGAAGTGTTAACAGATGAGATACAAAAGACTAAATTATCCAATTTTTTAAAAAGAGAATTTTCAACATTCAATGTTTTTGAATTGGTTTCCAGTAGCTGTAGCTTTAATAAAGAATAGCATATTCTTGTAAATGTCTGGCATTTCTTCTAACATTTCCCCCAGGATTGTTCTCCGTTATTTTCTGCTTGCATAGGTGTGAATGTATGTATAACCCTGTTTTGCTAAGGTTAATTGCAGATTCATTTTTGAAATCAAATCCCATCCCAAAAGGAGAAGCGTAGGTGAGGCCGGCAGACGTGTTGTGTGTATGTGTGTGTATGAGAGAGTCAGTCAGACAGTCATTCGACCTTCCATAGATCACAGGATGCAATTTAGTGCTACCCACTTCCAACCATTTCATCTGCACAAATGTTTCAGGTTGCCAAGTGTAACAATATGCCTTCTCCCCTACATGCTGTTTTGTGGGTTAGGTAAAGGTAAAGGGACCCCTGACCGTTAGGTCCAGTCATGGACAACTCTGGGGTTGCGGCACTCATCTTGCTTTACTGGCCGAGGGAGCCAGGGTACAGCTTCCAGGTCATGTGGCCAACATGACTAAGCCGGTTCTGGTGAACCAGAGCAGCGCACAGAAACACTGTTTACCTTCCCACCGGAGCGGTACCTATTTATCTACTTGCACTTTATTTCTGGGGTGTGGAGTAGAAGATGGGGGTGAAGATCATATTGTGCAAGTGGAAGTCCTTGTGTAGGGCTTCTCCTGATGAAGCAGGTTAGGAAAATCTGATTGGTTTATGCCTAGCTGCAATTGCTTAGAGCAGAGATGGGGGTATCTTGCTACCCTCGACATGCTATTGGAGTCCAACTCCCACTAGCCTGGCTCAGTGGTCAGAGATGATGGAGAGTTGTACTCTGGCATCATCTAGAGGGCCACAGGTTCTTTGCTCCTGTCTTCAAGAAATGTCAGCAGAATTTCCATTGTTTTGTGAAGCTGAATTGCTCACATATTGTATCTAATCTCTGCAACAAGAAAGCTCATAGGTTTTTTTATAAGGTTGTTAGCAAAAGAGCACCATTCTGACACTTCTGAAAATTTTCATGTTATGAAATCTAGTTTGAATTTAATTTAACAATGAACATTAAATCATATTAACTCTTTGACAAAGTGAAACTCATTTCCATTTCCTAATCTTTGAAATGACCTTAAATGCCACCCTGTTGTCTTTTGGAAGTTAGCTGCTAGGAATTTTACAGTGTGGTGCCAGGAAATAAAAACCTGTTGCTGAATGACTTCTGTTTAAACTCTGTATCATAAATCATCCTTTCAGACCCTGACTCTATTAGGCCAACTTCTAACTCATATTGCATTAACTTGGAAGTGCCCTGCTAGGATTCTTTAAAAAGTACTGTACCACATATTTAGATTTGCTGCAATGTTACCACTAAAGCTGGAGCCACAACAGAACGCTGGACCTTTTCTTTAAAGCAATTTCATCTTCTACCTCATTTCCATTCACGCCCCCTCCCCTTTTGATTTGCCTTGCCTGTTTCTGTTTAACACTCTATTTCTGCCTCCTGCTGGACATCTCAGTCTCTTTTTTTGTGGTAGATCACACTGTGCAGATTGGATGTCCTGCAAGCAATTCCTTTTGTTTTTTCCCTTTGTAAAATTTATTTTTTAGCCTTCTATTTCGATATAACAAGTTATAGGCTAAATAATGATGATGTGCATCTTGCATATTCAGATTCTGTGTAATCTAGAACCTCAGCAAACGTGCTTTCTGAAAGCTGCCCTCGTAGTTGCCAGATGGTTTCAAACTCCAATGCATAACTCATTGATTGAACTCATTAGATTTTTCACCACTTCATGAGGATATTTATTGGTTTGGGGTTTCCTATCATCTCTAGACTTTAGGAAGCATATTTGTGAGGCACGTGTGACAGTAAGCCACACTGTAGGACAGGCTTCCTCAACCTTGGCCCTCCAGATGTTTTTGGCCTACAACTCCCATGATTCCTAGCTAGCAGGACCAGTGGTCAGGGATGATGGGAATTGTAGTCTCAAATTATCTGGAGGGCAGAGGTTGAGGAAGCCTGCTGTAGGACTTGCTTCAGAATAAGTGTGTACAGAAGTGAGCTTTAGCTTCTTTAATCTGAGAGTGATTGTTTCATCTTAAAAGGGTTAAAATCAAAAAGGATTATAAGAAACCCAGAAGCTAAGGGCCAAACCATCCTATGATACAAGAGATCCATGCATTTCTTTCCTGTTGAATGCATGCTACTTTGGTGATCAGTAATGAGGTTAATTTTAACCTTTTCCTTCCATGTTGGTTTTCCAGTCTAAGCCTCCAAAGTTGCTATTAGCCTAGTGGAGGGGGAAAAGGCAATTAAATGTATTATACCTTTTCCTCCCATTTTTCCTGCAAAGTTTTAATCGGAGAAATAGTTGTTGGAAAAGATTGATCTCTCCCCCCCCCCCCCATCCAAAGCTGATTTGGGCTCTCCACTTCTGCTTTTAAGCATTGAAAATAGATATTAGGTGAGCTGCAACTTATGTCTAGTTTGGGCCTATCTTTTAAAAATTGTTCTGTATTTTTCAAGTTCTTAAAAGAGTTTCATTTTCTCACTATTTTCCAGGAAATGTAGAGTTTATCTCAGCAGTGCTCTACTTAATAGTAGTAAACACTACTCTTACTAAATTCAAAGTAAAAGTTTTGGCTTTGACAACCCCTATAACTGTTAAATCATTTTCAGGATTAAAAAGCATCAACATACCTAATGCATTAGTCTTGTGTGCATGTTTCATGGATGCCTTGGTTTTCACAGTGTTTATAAAATGAAAATTCACTCAGAGCATTATCACATTTAATGGAATCTGCACCTATGTGGCTCTATTTCTATTATTCCTCTTAAGAGTTTCTTCATAATAGGCTTTCTTTAAAATAATACCAGCTTTTAATTTCCTAGATCATACCTGTGTTTAGCAAGAGTCAGTGCTCAGCAACTCTTATATTCCACAATGATCTTATGACTAAATCCACTTCTTCATCTTCCTTTACATTTTTTAAAATTAAAATTAATACCAATACTAACTTGATTTCTTTTTTTCATTTTGAGCATGTAACTTATATTGAGTTTCAAGAGGAAACACCCCCCCCCCAATATTTTTCAAAGTAAGCAGTTATCTGTGTCACCAAAAATGATCTTCAGAAAGAGAGATGATCCTTTATAACTGGCTGGAATATTCTGTTTCCTTCTGATTTTTTCTCGTTTTCTTTTTCAAATTAATGAGCATAAGATTTATCATAACATATTCATAAAATATATGATGAAAATTTGACCCGTTTATAGTGTGAATTACATTATTGAGTCTCAGCTCAGTAAGCAATAACTCTGGCAGTTCTTAATATAACTGATTCTCCTTTTCTTCCAGAAGAGGGAGCTGTATACATTTAAATAGTTCCATTACTAAAAACAAAACAACAACACACAACCACCTCTGTTTAAGTAGAATCTTTATCATAAGTGATGATTAGATTTGCTTGTTGCATTTTCTCTATCTCTATATTGAGTGAATACTACACAGAATGTACAAAATTTTTTTTTTAGTTCCTCTTTCACTTTGACAGCAGCATATGCCATATTGTATTGAAATATCAGCCTAGCATCAGGCTCAAAGACACTCTTACAGCCTGATACTAGGCTCATGTTTCAACAGAATGAGTTCAAAACCAGTGTCTGTAGTGAAAATGCCATAAAGTTGCAGCATTGGTGGCATTCTTTAAACCCTATTGAATCAATTCTACTTTAATTTACAGTTACGTGTAAAATTTGGTCACAGCACTTACTTATAAATCCCAACTTTCTTTAAAATGCTGACTTTCATATTTACTGGAGGAAAAACATGGGATATACTGTCCTTATTTTTAGATTTAGTTGGATGCAAGGGCTGTCTCTCAAGTCCTCTTGCTGGGAGTAAATAGAATTGAAAAAAGCAGCAGAATGTAATTTTGAGTTGGTGTTCAAGTTCACATTATTACAGTACATTCTTTGCAACAGCCTTTTGAAAAGCATTAAATCCCTCTATCTCTTTCTCTCCAAGCGCGCGCACACACACACACACACACACACACACACAAACAAACACACAACCACCACAACAACAACACAAACACACCATCATTTGTATAAGAGGATAACATGAGGTTGTTAAGACCTCAGTGTAAAATACATATAATATTTCCAAAAGTACAGGATACAAGGTAAAAAAAAGTAGCCCTGAGGTGGAAGTTGACATTTATACATTAGATAACCCATGCAGAAGCTGATCAAGGGAAAGTTGGAGGGAGTTCCACACTATCCACTGGGTATATTTAATATCACAGAAGCAGTTCCCTCTAGTGTGGAACAAATCCCATTTTATGGCTAGGAACAGATTATTCTGCCTGGGGCAATACCTCAGTAGCTAATAGATACGAAGCGCATAGACACTAATAATACTGAATTGTGACTACTTTAATTTTAAAAGGTTAAGCTCAGCAATCCAGAGCCCTCCCCATTGCCCAGGGGCAGTGGTGTGTGTTGGAGGTAGGGTAGAGCTGGGTTAATGTTTTTATAGCAATGCTCTTTTTTAAGTGTTGGGAGAAAGTAAAATTTATAAACATTAGTTATTGTGGTGTTCAATGTGAGTTGATAGAAAAAAATCTCAACTAATATTTAAGAGCAATATTGTTGCATGAGGAATCATACAAGGGGGCTGTAATCATAGTATAAGTTTCCATATTATAGCATTCAAAAAAAGTATCTTAATTTCCAGAATATTACGTGGGTTAAACCAGTGTCACCTCTTCTGTCAAATTATGCACCACTTGATCGGATTACTTTGAGATTGTACAAAAATCATTTAATTAAATGCTTGTTTATTTAAAATATTTATTATCTGCCCTGCATACTGTGATCTCCAGGCACAGGGAACAATAAAAGCGTGTTAATAGAACCTATTTACAACAAATAAAATTAACAAAAAACATCAGAGGCATAATTCACCTTTCAGGTTTCTTATTTACCTGGAACCAAGCAAGCAAGCCTCATTTGTTCAGCTGCTATTGCTCATTTCTTTTTCTGTAGCCTTCTTATGTGTTCAAGGTCAGGCCTTCAGCTGACTGATAAGAATTTGAAAACACAGATTTATGCTACTTGCAGATGTTTGACCCCAATGTCCTACCCGTGCCGTATCGCTATACGTGCATGTGGTTTTTCAATTATCAAAGTAATATATGCATCATTGTATAATGCAGCCTGCAGTTTCTCATCAGTGCTACTTGTGAGGAACTTGAGAGCTCTTTACTAATTCAATTTTGTTGTCCTAACAATAACAGTAACAAATATTGCAGATTTCTGTGGAACCACATTTCTTGCTAGCTCAAGGAAGTTGTGCTATAAAAGTGGGTCAAGATTTATTTTCAGTGTTAAAACAGATTCCCATCCCCTCTAGTGTTCAGTTAAGTGTTCTGATCTACCCAAAGTTAGTCATTGCTTTTGGGATTATGAGTCCTGTTGCTTTCTGAGCAGTGCAGCTACATCGGAATTCAGAAAACACATGCTGAATGTAGGGAGAATTTGACACTGGATAAACAGGCAAGCCACAAATGATGGGTTGAACATTTTATTTAAATTGCATCTGCCAGGGAAATTAGAAGAGTAGGAACCTAGCTTAACTACATCCTTGGGCCAGCCAGACCTTGCCCATTCTCAGGGTCATGACAAGGCATCACCCCAAAGCTTGGGCCCCACTTTGTGGTGAATAAGGATGTCTTCCTATCCCAGCCTCGTCCAGTGCCCACAACTCCGGGCAGATGTGGCAGGTGAGCCTCAAGAATGTTCCATACCCAGGCTAAGGACCCCATAACCCTGAGCCCTTCACCTTCAAAGGTGCCTAAGGGTGATCACCTGCTGCCATATCCAAACTTTGCCTTTCCTACAGCTCCCTGCCAACAATGTAACCAATGTAACCATGAAACCAAATCAACCAGAAAAGTGTCCTGATCCACTTCAAGTTAGCCGTGGCATATAGGAAGTACTATTGTTTTCAAAGCTATGCAATTTCATTTTATAAACATTCACTTGCTGAGTTAATCAGAATGTGAACACTAAACCAGAAGTATTTGTGCAAGAAGAGCCTACTATGCCAGCACTTTTTTGTCCCAGGGAGTTTGTGTTGCCCTCCTCTGACTCAAATGACTCCAGTTTAAGAACTCCTAGTGACACCGCCGTCTTTCCTGCTCTATTGGAGAAAATTACTGCTAAAGCAGATTGGTCTCCTTTAACTAAAATGGCTCCTCTTATGGAAGATGGAGGCAGTGACTTTGGAGTTGCATCTTCATCAGCCTTCAGCTCAATCTCATGATGACTGCTTCTGTAACCATTTCTGCACTCTGGTCTTATTGACTCTCTTCATGGAGTTGTCCAGAATGCCACTGAAGTGGAGGTCACTTCTCAGAACAGAACAAATCCTATGACTCTTTAGTCAAAAGTAAGTTGGACAATCAGTGGTACTTATTTCCATGGATGTATGTTTAAGGTTATAGCTTTAGTCACGACTTATTCCAGAGGGCTCATAACCTATATTGTATCACAAATCAATCCTAAGACACTGCACTTAATATTTCAAGTAGGGCTGAAAAGGGGGATTTATTGTGGCCATTTACCAATATGTAGTAAGGAACTTTTGTAAACGTCTAAATCCTGGGTGTTTAATCTGTTATCCTCTACATGTTGCTGTAACTCTTGACCCCTGACCATTGGCCATGCTGGATGGGGCTGATGGGAGCTTGAATCCAACAGCATCTGAAGGACTGCCGGTTAGCTACCCTTCATTTAAATGACTGTGGGAAGCTTCTCCACATCATTAAATATAGTTCTTTGCCTTCACTGAGATAACAAGCTCACCTTCCATTGTAAGCCTTTATGCTTGGCAGCCACACGTAAACCAAAAGACTATCACTTGCATCTTCACATAGTATAGTTCGGTAAAAGCATACTTCAGGTTTAAAAGAATGCCACTTTGGAACCCTTGACATCAAACTACTAATTTTTGCCTAAATTCTCGCTTTATAGAAAATGGAAATGCTGTCCTGTTTGTGGGAAGTTAGTTAACAATGGGACAGAAGAGTTGTAGTGTTAGCTCTGTCATTATGAAGACACCCCACTGGTGTTTGATAAGCCAGCTGCGGCGCCTGTACAGCTTTCCAACTAAATCAGCAGGCTGGAAGCAAAAATACTTTCCCCTGCTGTTTTGTTTCACTGTTATCAAAAAGTTTATGAACACAAATGCAATTCATTTCATTTTAATAATTAGTTTTGAAAAATTGCAAATTCCAAGGATATAATTAAGTGTTTCTTAATTTATGTGTTAGGATGTGAATTAAGTTTAAAGCAGTGACCGTTTTGTGGGTACAAGAATTTCAGTGAGAGCTTACATATGGTGTGAAATTAAAGAGGTTAGCAAATTGCTTAGAGGCACAGCAACCACTGATGTCACATTTCAGGAGTTGATTATATGGTAGAGACTATATGTTATATAGATGGTAGAGACTTTACTCTAGTGGGGGCCCATCTGGTGGCCGGACATGGAACTGGGAGTTGAAGGTTGATGTACACTAATTTCTGTTCACAGCCAGATGCCTTTAAGTATGGTCTTCTCCAACCATAGAAGTGGTTTGGAGGCATGAATATGCATCTGGGAAAAGCCCAATTCAGTTCTGCCTCTTTGGGCAGCCATTAACTCCCAACTGAATGTTTCTCTTCTTCCCTGCTCCATGTTGGATACAGATAACCTACCATTTGAGGGCAGAAGTAGTCCTTCTGGTGTTATGTATTCAGATTAACTGCTTTGATGAGAAAATGAACTGTTGTACCAAAGCTCATTTCATTGTTTTGCCACTGCTGTTTCATCTCTCAGGAGGTGGGTATACTGTGGGCTAATGAGAGAGCAGAAATGTATCTATAATGAATTAGTCTAGTTTGGGAATTATTGTTTTTAGGTAGACACATAAAATGCAGTTGTAGTCTACTAAATGGCAGAAACTAAATGTGGTCTACTAAATGGCAAATCTAATTGTATATTTATTGCTAGTCAGTTATTCCATGACATATTATCTAAGAAAGAAAAAGTTAACTTGGGCTATAAAAGTCAATCCCTTTCTTTCCTGTTCTGTGTATTCTCAGCAAGTGGAAAGTTTTCCCAAAAAAAGCACACTTACAAATTCTATTGAAAATGCCGAAAGGAATATATTATTCACCCGGTTTTTTCATAAAGAATGCCACTCTGTAGTGCTTACCGGAAGAAGAACAAGTGAAAAATACTTGATCAAAGTTCCTTCGTTCCTCATATGTGGAGTAAACTGGACAGTCTTTCCACAAGAGAAACAAACAGAATCCCTCTGCTTCCAACATACTGAATATCTTTCCAAAAACACTCTTTCTACCTTTGTTCTCATGCCTTATTTGTCTGTCCCTGTTGTAAAATACATGTAAAATACAGGAAAAAATAAAACCTCAATACTCAACAGTCTTCCAAATTCCTCTTTTGACCCCTGTCATCTTGCTGCTTCCACAAGAAGAGGAGTTTGGATTTGATATCCCGCCTTTCACTCCCTTTAAGGAGTCTCAAAGCGGCTAACATTCTCCTTTCCCTTCCTTCCCCACAACAAACACTCTGTGAGGTGAGTGGGGCTGAGAGACTTCAAAGAACTGTGACTGGCCCAAAGTCACCCAGCAGCTGCATGGGGAGGAGCAGAGACGCGAACCCGGTTCCCCAGATTACGAGACTACCACTCTTAACCACTACACCACACTGGCACCACAAGTTTCTTCCTCAACTGATAAACTCAGTCAAGCATACCGACAATATGTGAACCCACCTAAATCTGAAATAATTCTTATGAACTCTGCCCAGAATCTACCTGCCTGCTCTAACTACTTGCCTAACATTTCTGAGACATACTCAAACTCCTGTATGTGGCTGAAGCCACAGCTGCTCTGCTCTGCTCTCTCCAGTACCACACAGTCTATGCAGAGACTATTTCTTTTCCTGTGCCCCATATCAATTTCCCTAAGAGTCCCATAAATGCTCTCCCTTCTATGATTGTTGCAAGACACTTTACACTTATCCACATTTTATCTGCTCCCTGACCAACCCACAAGCCCTTTTGTCACTGCAATACGCTTAACATGAAAAATGCACAGCAAATCTCCTTTTTTTTTCAGCTGTCTTTTTTTTAAAAAAAATTGTGTGGTTGTCCTATGGCTATTCTGTACACTAATGTTCAAAGGATTTAGTAATAGCATCAATTCAGATACCCCCAGTGGTCCCTAACTATTGTAGGTGATCCTAGGATAGACACAAGCCAAGTTCAAATGCAACACAGTCTAATTACAAGTTAATTAAATGGATTAGATCCATCTCTTCCTCTCCTCTCGTTTGAGCATTCTCCTCCCAGTTTTGGATATAATTATGATTAGCAATGCATTTCTGCCAGCATTTTAACTACCCATAGGTAGCACTCATTGCAAAGCTATTGTCTCCAAAGTTTCTAAACTGTGTTTTGGGCTATGGTTATCAATAATGTTGGTGCAGACATATTAGGCTGGTACACTCATAGTACTAAACCATATTTTAGTGCTATATGAACAAGCTAGAATAAGCCCAAGCCAAACTTCGGCCTTCTGTAAACCCACCCTGACATCCTTCTCCCCCACCCCCGCGTGTGGCCAGAGGAAGGACTTCTGCACAATCTCTGGTTCATACACAGTGACAAACCAGGATTTGTGTCAAATGAAATGAAATGCTGCAGAAATCCTTCTCCATGCTGTGCAGGAAAAGGAGAGTTTAGAGGGGAACCATGTAAGCCCCAAGTCTTCATGCAGATCAGCCCAATGCTAACCAGAGTTGCTTTGCCTATGTTGAAAGAGAAGAGATCATACTCATGTGGGGGAAGGAGTGTGATGGTCCCAATAACCAATCCATTCCCTCAGTTTCTGTTCATAATCAGAAAAGCATCATGGAACACATGGATATATTTGGATATATTTAAATCTGGAATTAAAATTTCCAACCGATACAAATTTGAGTTGTACTGATTTAGGAGTAAAGTCTATCAGAATTATCCAATATATTATTAACCTCACCCCCACAGCTTTAACACAATTATTGGTTCAAAGGGTTGACGATGTGTCTCTAAAACCCTGTATTAGCCAGAATGTTCATTCATGTTATTAGTGTCACTACCTTCCATCTCTCTCATTAACAGCAGCCAATATAGTCATTAAAAGATAGAAGCTGTACAGAAATTAAAGCCACACAGCTAAAAACGCTCTTAAAAAACACTTAAATTTCCCTAAAAGGGATCTCCATGCCTCTTGGAAAGGTGTAGAAACTTGGGAAGTCTACAGTTTCTCACAAGAAAAGCCATGAGCCTAGTTATAGGATAAAATAGAAGGAAGGAAGGAAATGCAAAGCAAACATAGTCAATTATTGCATCAAGCTTCCTCTGTTCCTACTAGTCTGAATACCAAAGTGGCTATCCTGGTAGCAAAAACACCACCTTTCCGACTAAACGTGGGATTTAATATTGTTTGAACACTTTCCACATGCAACAGTGATAATTATCTGAAAATATTTGCTGTGTCTGATCATCCTAATAGTCTGAAGGTAACACACAGGAAAATTGCATTCAGAATGAATTAAAATATGTTTCATTCAGTAGCACAATAGCAAGAGGATATACATTTCAGAAGTCTAAAAAAGGTAGCTTATAAGAATAATTGCACCTTTGATTTATAGTAATCAAATGTAATATCTGGCAATATGAGGATTTCCAGAATTGTAAGGAGAGGGGCTGTCCAGCCAACATGCCCCCAAAGCAGTGATGTTTGTTCACTGATCAGCCAGTAATCCAGATCATATGGCACTAGGAGCAGAGAAGTGTAATCAGACAAGTTCTGTAGAATAAATAGCTGCAATATGAATAAAATACCTAAGTCACAAGACATGATGGAAGCTTTAAAAAGGTTTCAGTGATACCTAGGGAAATATTCTGAAGTGAGAGGTAGCAAAATATTACAGGCCTACACATTCTTTAGATGTCATTCGTCTAACATTATTCTGGAGCTGGCAGCTATCAAGGTAGTCTGGAAAGGAATTGTCTCTCTTTTAGGACACTGAATCATGTGATGCAGCATTAGGGTTATCTGTGAGTTTTGCTACTTCGTCAAGTTGTCCTGTTCTTCTTCAGCATCACAGAAAAAAAATGGCTGGATTGACAGTAATTTATATTCACTACACTTTATGGCTGAAGAGGTATTGCAAAGCATGTTCTGGGCAATCTATTTAGAATCCATTTCTGTGCTCTGGATAAGAGGCATTTCATTGATGTGCCACGATCAGATTCAAAATTGGTTTGAGTAACTAGCTACAACAGATATATGGATGACACCACTATATAATGACTTGCCTGAGACTAAACAGGATGCCTTGAACCATTCTCTTCAATCTTTTTGCATAAATTCTGAGCAAACTGCATCTCCGATTTGAATTAAAGCAACATCTGGAGATACCAATCACAGTAAGACAGAACATTAAATTCAGTTCTTATATTGTAAAGTCAGACATACTAAAATGTGAGCTATTCCTTTTTCTCATGCAACCTTGTATATCATCACCAAGCACATGAATCTTTTTTCTACGTACAGCTGAGATTGAGCTATAGCAGGGGTTAGCAACCTTTTTCAGCCACGCACCAGTCCACCGTCCCTCAGACCATGTGGTGGGCTGGACTATATTTTTTTTGGGGGGGGGATAAACGAATTCCTATGCCCCACAAATAACCCAGAGATGCATTTTAAATAAAAGGACACATTCTACTCATGTAAAAACACGCTGATTCACAGACCATCCATGGGCCGGATTGAGAAGGCGATTGGGCCGCATCCAGCCCACAGGCCTTAGGTTGCCTACCCATGAGTTATACACATACCTGTGTGTATTGCTCTAAACAAAAATGCTAATTGATAATGTTATTTAAATACATAGTGAGCAAACTTCAAATCCAAACCAACTTATGGTTTATGCTGCTTGGGTACACTAAGCCTTTAAGACCCAGCTCAGCCAGTCACAACTGGTGTGGCAGTATTGTTGGGGGAGAACTTAATAGGCCCATGTATTGTGTACATGGTTGGATAAGGTAGTGTATATGAGATATCTCTGCTCAGCTGGTTATCTAGGAGTGGAAATCATTCCCTCCCCTCTTCCATCACTACGGGAATTCTACACATCCCTGTTTTTCTTTCCAGTATTGCATGCATCTGGCCATATGGGAGGAGCAGCTTGAGGAAGTTTCCATCTAAAAAATGGAAGGCAAGGAAAAGTTCAAGGCCTGCCACTTTTCCACTCCAGATTACATTGTCATTAGGAGATGTGTTGTCAGAGTTTATTACATGCTTCAACCTGTAATGTAGCCTTACCTAATATGTAGGACTTACTTGCTGCGTTAATTCCAATTGTCAACCTGAAAAATCCTTGTTAGGAAGCATAAAGGAGAAAGATGACATGAGAAAATATGGGAGGCACAGTGAGAGTTGAAGGACTGTGCTTCCCTTTTACACCACTGGTCTTTCATGCAAACTCCTTTCAATGCAACATGGAAATATCATGAATGCAAAGTGTCATGAAAAGTGCCACAGGAAGGAGTTAATGGTTCTGTATGATGTCCACTGAGTTTCATAAAAAACGGTGTCATTGGCATTAAGTAGTGAACAGTATGGTGGAAGTGGCCACAATGCAGAGTGAAAAATGGTGAGTGATTAGACAAATAAAAGCATAGGGATGAGTCAAGGAGAATGGAACAGAGTTGTGTCTCCTTTTGTCTTATACTCAGGCTGTTGATCTAAACAGAAGCTTGAGAAGCCCATTAAGTAGTAAATCCTTGGTGGATCCACACCATATTGTGTATACACTTCTGCGTTTGACTTTTTATGAAGGATGAGTGGTCTGCATTGAGTATATCACTAACATACCAGTAAGTCATTACAAAAATATATTAGTTCAAAAACTGCAATACTTAGTATTTATCTACTAGCAGAGAAACATATTGTAACTGGATCAAGACAGAGATTACATATTATAACTATTATTTATTTTGCTATTGATTTAACCTTATCTTTCACACTTGTGAACATTAGATTTTTGTATAAATTATTCCTGGTCTAATATCATTTCCAGTTTTTATTTGATCTCAAAAAACATTTCATTATGTTTAATTTAGGGAAATGAGATTTCTTTAATTACTGCCTCTAGAAGCTATTAGAAGCTCAATTACATTTGCAAATTCATTTTTGAGTAGCTTTATGGTTTTAAGATAAAAAATTAAATGATATGAGTATGTGAGCTTTCTTGTTCATTGAAATGACATTCTCTTCTTTTCTTACTTCTTTGTGGTGCATATACATCAAGGCAGGGAAATATACCTTTGAGTAAAAAAATTAATTAGGCTAGGAGCTTAATATCAGTTTCAAGAACTCAAACTTGGCTCTGAGCTTCAAATTTGAATAAACAGTAAAGATTTCATTATAGGAAAAAGCCTTGTTAAATACATTTATCACATCCCTTCATGTGCCATTGGAAATACCATAAATAGCTTGATCTGAAAAGTCAGCAAGAGAAAAGATGGGTACCACTGATGCAGGTGTCATTTCTGAATCTGATATGGCTCGAAACAGTTATAGTGCCATAGTGAATTATATACATATTAGTGCTTTGATGTCTAGAGACCTAGAGTCTCCAAGTAAGACTGTAAAAGGCCATCTACCTAGTAGGATTTGTTTATTAGTCTGTGGAAGATGACAAGCAGTTTTAGTAGTGGCTCTAGTTTTATTGGCCCTGGTTGCTTGTTTCACATAATTAAACAGCTATTTGGCAGTGATACCTTTTTATTTTCCAAGTCCTGCCAGGGTTGCACAGCTGGAGAGAGCAGGAGCAAAGCTTAAATGCCTATTGCTACTTTATGTTGTTTTTGCCTTTTTGCATATACAGTAACTTCACATGTAATAGCATTCTAAATTTCTAAATACAGATTAATTTTATACTTAGAATGAAAAAAGAGCTTCTTAACAACAGTTACTCTGTGGCACAGATGCAATTAAAGCTGTTCACAGTGCCAGATAAATAAAGCCAAATTGGAATTGAATAAAGTCACTGTCCTGCCACTTGGTGGCAATTTTGAGCTACTGCATAGCGAGTGCTGGCATCAAGGAAACTACTTTAATTCACAAACATTTCTTTAGAAGAACTACATCACCAATAACACCATTGACTAAGAATGCGAATCATGAAATCTACTGTCCATAAAGCATCCCACCAGAATCACTGAAAATCTTACAGTTCCTTTCTTAGTCATCTTAATAGACAAATGCAAATAAAGCACACAGAATTTGTAATTGCCAGCTGCTGAATGGATTTCTGTTCTAGTGACAAGAACTGTTAATTTAGGAGTTACTTAGAATGGAAACAGAAAACATAAAGCTGCCCTGATTTACAAATTGGAAAATAACTGGTCCTTAGTTGAAGGGAACATTAAACAGAAATCTATATTATATTGCCACTACCAGTGCAATGACTAGGAATGTTTGGTTGCTTAAAGAACAAAGCATGCTTCACATCAGTTTCTTTGAGGGATAGGAAGGTCATCTGTTCAGCTAGGATAAGCAGTTTGCAAAGGGGGTGGTGAAGACTGGGAACGTAGCCCAGTAATTAAGAAGACTAAGGGGCAAGAAAAGCGAAGGAAGGGGGCTACAGAGAGGGGGTGGGTGGAATGAGGTGCTGTGGAGGCTGGCTGGTTGAAGTAGTTGTGGCTGAGTGAGTGGTAAAAACATGGAGTTGAAGGAAGAAAGGGCTACAGATAGAATAAGATAGGCCAATCCCTTGCATAAGGTCTGGAGACATGAAGGTCTGCACAATATTGACAGGAGAAAGCCAAAGGAACACAGGGTAGCATCCCTTATGAACAAGCTTCTGGAGGCATCATGCCACTTGGAGTAGGACCAGAGGCAAAAGCACATGGAGCAACAGATGCAGCTCTTACCCAAACTATGTACAGTATCATATTCAAGTGACATAAAGGGTGGAGGTTATTACACACATCTCTCCATCCAAGCTGTAGAAATAGGCCTGAAGAGGATTCGTGGCCTGAGGACTAGATAGGGAAGCCTGGAGTCACATTCAGCTTCTAGGTTTGAAGTTGCCCACCTCTGGTCTGAAAACCTAAGTCTCCCACTGTACAGCATTGTAGCCTGGCAACCCTAGCAGGGAATCAACGGCCAAGAAACCATGGCAGTAGGGTTGGATTTTCCGTAGAACTAAACCAACTACTCAGATTTGGGTTTCAGATTTCTGTAAGGCCTTTGTTTAAACCATAGTTTGTTCATTCTAAAGCTTTTTATCCTTTTCAGGTGTTTGAGGTGAGACTGCTTGTGTGATTCAAAATGGAGAGGGTCCGCCCACATGCATGCAGCTCCCCTTCAGACCTCTCTGCATTCAGCACAAAGATTTAAAGAGGAATTAAAAGTGTATTCACCTAAACCTGCTTAGAATTCCCATTCAGACTTTCCACTCAATACAGGGAATTCTGAAATGGACATATTAAACCCACATGCATTTGTCTTGAACATTTAAATAGGTCAACTGAAGAAAAGAGAGAGAGAGAGAGAGAGAGAGAGAGAGAGAGTGTATTTAAAATCGCTAAAGTGGACAGTTTTTAGATCCTATCCTGCAGATAATTCTCTTATCTTTTCATTCCCCTCCCCCTCTCCTTAAAGTGCATACAGCAACTATAGAATGTTTAAAAAGAAAGGCCTTTCTCAGTCCATCGCCACAAAGTTATTACAGTCTATTTTGTGTTACTTCACGCTACTTAAATTTAATCTATAACAAGCGCAACTGGAAGGGGAAAAAACTGCAAAAGATAGCTGTCAGCTTTAGCAGCCCATTTTGGAATGGTAATGAGAAACCAAGGCATACTAACTAACTAATCTAAGGGAATTGAAGAATTGCTACTTGTCTAATGTAATAGAATGATTCTACTGTAAGCAGCTTGTAAATACTGAAATGAGCAGAAAACCCAATGCGCATTACTCTCTCTCCCCCTCACTCACTCTCCCGCCCTCCTCAGACTTCGGGGTGATAGTTGTTCATGCTGTTGAAGCCTACAGTCAAGAAAGCTGCAATATGCTGCAGAGTTGTTTGTCAATGCCTAAGTTTATTTTCGTAAAGAAGTATTGATTGCAGGATGAGAAACATTTAGTTTAGCAGCAGTCGATGAGGAGCAGACAAAGGGCTGTCTGTGCTCTGAGTAATTTAAATTGTATACTAAAAGGTACAATCCCAAATATATATTACTGTGAAAGACACTGGTGTGGCACTGCGTGCGTAGTATAGTGTCATTAAATAATTTGGTCACTAGGTGGCACTGGGCTTAGTCATATTTGGAAGGAGTCCGGAGTTGCTTATTGCTCTCTGTTCCCATCTAAGAGAGGCGAAATAGTTCCCATCTAGTAGGGCTGGGCAATACAGTGGTACCTCAGGTTACAGAAGCTTCAGGTTACAGACGCTTCAGGTTACAGACTCCGCTAACCCAGAAATAGTACCTCGGGTTAAAAACTTTGCTTAGGGATGAGAACATAAATCGCACAGCCGCGCGGCGGCAACAGAAAGCCCCCGTTAGCTAAAGTGGTGCTTCAGGTTAAGAACAGTTTCAGACTAAGAACAGACCTCCGGAACAAATTAAGTTCTTAACCCAAGGTACCACTGTATCTGGTTTCAACATCACAATATGTCACAAGCTAAATATTATGATATGAGATATATATATACACACACACACATATACATATACATTATACATATACATATATACAGATATATATCTATATACAGATATCTATCTATCTATCTATCTATCTATCTATCTATCTATCTATCATCTATCATCTATCTATCTATATCTATCTATCATGTCAGTGCCTTGCTGGGCCTCCCTGCGGTGGCAGAGGGTCCGATCGTACCTCCTTGCAGCGGCAGAGAGTGTGCCGCATTTCCCCACAGCAGCCAAGGGCCTTGACGAGGCTGCCTGTGATGGTAGAGGGCCTTAACATGTAAGCAAGTAGTAGATTTAATAAAAATATTAAATAAACTTCCATATAATATATTTTCAACTAATTTAAGTGTCGTTGATAAGTGATTTACTAGTCAAGTTGCATCTGCTTCCCCACTCAGAGGTCTAAGTGCAATCTGTGTATGCATAAACCCCACTGAGTTCAACTAAACTTCTACTTTCCTGGGAGTAAGCTTCATTGAATTCAGTAGGGCTTGCTTGTGAGCATTTGCTTGCACAGCTTACCTAGAAACACCTTCCCCATTATTCTCACATAGTACTCAACCTCCAATTTCAGCATAAGGCTAAATCTTCTCCACTCCATTCACCCCCTCAGAAGTGCCCCCCCCAAGCCCTCACCACACCAATCTCTCCCTTTTTATCAAAGGGAAGGAGGGAGGGCAAGCAAGGAAAAATATAGTCTCCTTTAAATAAATTTTAAAAACCTTCATTTTTAATATGGAGGAAAGCTATTTAGGGGGAACCAACAACATGAACACCACAAGAAAATTAAAATAAAAACTCTTCCCCCTCATTTTTTCACTGGTGGGGTGAGGAAATAAAGAATTGCTTTCCAGTTCTTTGTTTACTTTGCTGCTGGATCTTTGACTGTCTAGCCTTAGGGGTTTCCTCCTGGATTATTAGCAGGGCTCTGCATAATTAGCTGAGCTCTAGAAAGAATACTGGTGAAGATGAAAGAGTTTGCTGGTTTGTGTGAGGGCTTTATCTCATTTATTATTGGTTAGGAGAGAGGAAGGAGAGAGCAAACAAAGCTGGAGACACAGTGCCTGCAAGTTATACAGGCCTTGGTCCAGTATACCTGAAGGAGCGTCTCTACCCTCATTGTTCTGCCCGGACACTGAGGTCCAGCACCGAGGGCCTTCTGGCAGCTCCCTTGCTGCGAGAAGCCAAATTACAGGGAACCAGGCAGAAGGCCTTCTCGGAAGTTGCACCCATCCCGTGGAACGCCCTCCCACCAGATGTCAAAGAGAAAAACAACTTTTAGAAGACATCTGAAGGCAGCCCTGTTTAGGGAAGCTTTTAATGTTTAATAGACTACTGTATTTTAATATTTTGTTGGAAGCCACCCAGAGTGGCTGAGAAGACCCAGGCAGATGGGTGGGGTATAAGTAATAAATTATTATTATTATTATTATTATTATTATTATTATTATTATTATTATTACTATTATTATTACCACCTGTTGCAGGATCAAAATAAAAGCTATGTATCAAAACCACCAGGAATTTATTGGAATTATGTATAATTTATTGGTGGGCAGGGAAAGGTTTCAAAGTCTCCTCTTCCAGTGACAAATTCTATCCTGTAAAAGCCCCCTACATGTTCCATATATTTATTTTTTTGGATTTATATCCCGCCTTTCTTCCATCATGGTTTACATTCTTCCAAGGTGGTATACATGTTTTCATGCAGTCACCAATCAAGGCACCGACCAGACCTAGACTTGTTTATTTTCAGGAAGCTGGTAGCTTCACATCCTTTCAGACCACAATCCAGACTCCATAACCAGCAGTTATGGATTTATGAAATGCATGTCTGCCCCTTTAATAATGTGTAGCCCCAGCCTAGCTACAGTTGATGAACTTCAGTATTTGCGGGAGGGGGGAGGGGGGGGCTTGTGGTTTTGCAAGATTATGGCAGTGGGAGATGCTGAACATTTTTATACTTACTCAAAGCTCTCTGTAAGTAACATTCTTAGTATCTTGCAGGATTGTGTTATGGGGTAGTAAGAATAAATATTAATTGGCCAATTTAATTAGAACACTAAATTTATTTTATGGAACTGTGTTTTCCCATTTAAAAACCCTCACTTCCAAGCTTTTATGTGTGGCTAGCTAGACAGAAGTTCTCTGCTATCTGTGTAATTCCCCATATTTTACCAGAAGTAAAATATCTTACATATTTCATTTAATCCCTTATATACTCCTGGTGTGTCGTCTGTTTATTTACCTTTATGATATGTTTTTAAGATCAGTTTTTCTGACTTGTGATGCATGTATTTTTGGTTTCTTCCTTACTACTATTTTAAATTTATCATATAATAAGATGTAGAGCTGTAAGACTTACACTAATAATGGCTTAACACCAAGAAAGCTTTATTATTCTCTAATGAAACCATGTCTGTAATTTGGTGATACATTTTTCTAAGCATGTCATAAAATTTAGGTCAGCACCATCAGGCATACATCGAATCCTTTGGTAGGCTACAAATTGGACAACATTGTGTTTACAATTGTTTTTGAATAAGCATGCACACATAAATAGAATGCCTGGTGTGATCCCCCCCTCCCCAGCATTCCCCTGAATTTCTAACTTTTTCATTATAATTTTGTAGCTGAACTTTTGACAAGCTATGTGTAGGACTCATTGATGCCACTACATTATGTATGTAAGAAGAGTTCTGCTGGATCAGGATGAAAGCCCACATAGTCCAGAATCCTATTCCCACAGTGAGCAACAAGATGCATATGGGGAGCTGGCAAGTGGGGCTCGAATGCAATTAGTATTCAGATGCACATTGCCATTGACAGAGAAGGGAGAACAGACATCATGGATAGTAGCTTTTGATAACTGTATTCCCCATGATTTTGTCTAATCTTTTAAAGCCCTCCAGGGGAACACCTTGTACCAGGGATAATAGCTTAATTGATGCTCCAACTGAGGTGATGCTCCAGAAACCTGCTAAAGGGCAAGAAACTACAAGAAGGAAGCAGCTCAGGGTTTTAGTTGTCTCTATACTGATGTACAGAGTATGGAGAACAAACAAGAAAAACGTGAGCTTTTAATATAGGGTGGCAAATATGACTTAATAGGCATTACCAAAACCTGGTGGACTGGAATGTAGAAATGGGAGTGGGGCATAATCTTTTTTTGCATTGTGAAAGTACTGTTGAAATTTGAAAGCACTGTTGAACAGTTTTGTTCTCCTGGGTTTTTTTTTAAGCGCGAGAAGCTGATACATGAGTTGGAGGAAGAGCGACATTTGAGACTTGAAAGTGAAAAAAAATTACGAGAAGTGACACTGGAATCTGAGCGCAACAGGGTTCAAATGAGAGGACTGCAGCAGCAGTTTTCCAGGTATGCTATTAATTTTTGGCTTATTTTTAAAAATGGTCATGCACATATGAAAACAGTAAAAGTTTGAAGTTGTATCAAACTAAATTATTCTCAGAGACCCAAATGAAACAAATGAACCTGTGCCATATCCATTAATTTCAATGGGTCTACTCCAAGTTGAACTAACATTGGATACAACCTTGAATCCTGTACTTGTCTACTCAAATGAAAGTTCAAATATGAAAGTAAGAATTGTCTCCAAGAAGCTGTCATCAGGACCCAGGCTGTAAGTCTGCAATCCTTAACAGAACTCTCTTCCTGAACCTAATTTAAATCTGCGAGAATGGGATTTACACAAACTAATTAGATGCACACTTGCAACATAAATCTGGAGTATGGAAAAGGTAAAAGAATGGTCCTGAACTTACTCATTTTCTTGATTAATAAATGCAATCTTTAATGTAGATGGAAAATACCTTGAGAAGCAAACCTAAACTTGTGCATGTTGTGTGTCCTATGTACATTCCTGCATGTAAAGGTGAAAGGACCAGCTTCAAATTAGTTCACTGGCCAGGAATAAGCTGCCATTAGTTTAAGTGAGATAACTGCCCCAGGCAGCAGTTGCATGGAGAAAGAAGTGTGTGTGTACTATGTGTGTGTACATACGTGCGCCACACAGCTTGCTCTGCATTCTCTTACTTGAACCTGTTGTCCTCAGGTGTGCTATCCTGTTGCCAGTGCTGAAACAATATTCTGCCACCAGTCTAGTTACCTTCTGTATGTGTGTGTAGGAAGAGCATATTGCCCTTTGCTTTGGGCAGTAAAATGTCTTGGACTGGCCCTGACACCATGTGCATCTTTACAAAGAGGAATAACATAGTAATGGTGATTCATGCCCAACCTACATCCCACACAGTCTACTGCCATGAATTCTTTGTGAGGCTGCTCTTTATTTGTTTAAAATATTGTTATTTGTTTTGCCATTTATTGCATCATATATATGCTGCCTTTTGCGCATAATAACAATATATGAAAACACAATGAGATCCCAAAATTCAGAACAAAACAGCAGCTGCTACGTCAATTCAATAGCAAGTAGTTAAAAAGGATCCAGCTGCTATTAATGGCCGGCAAAAGGCCTCCAAGAATAAATGTGATTCCTGCGAGTGCAGAAAAATGCATTAATGTGGGTGCTTGCCTCAGTTCGGAAGGGAGATTATTTCACAAGAACCACAGACATTCCAGGTCATGTTAGCCTTCACAAAGATACTTACACAGCCAATTACAGTAATTTGGGCTGTATGTGGAGAAGTTCTACTGTCTGGAAATTTCAGCTAGTTTAGTTGTAGTGGCTTCAGTATTAACCAGTGCAGCCTGCGTGGGACACATACAATGTCAAAACTGCAGTTACTTCACTGTTTTCCATTTAGTTTGACCATTTTTAAACCTTAAATGGTCTGAGGTTATACATGTTAAAATCCTCCTCAGAAACCCATGTCCATTTATTGGAAGCATGGGAAAAAGCTTTCTCTCTGATAGAAACAAGCTGTAGTGTGTACGCAGTAGGGGTGTTCTTGGTGGTCTTTAGGCATCAGGTCCTTCCAGAACCTTTGGGGTAGTCTGTTCTTTTATCACAACTGATTGCTGCTCTTAACTGCAAGCTTTAATGAGTTAGATGAATAATTTTAATACTTAAAAGGCTACTTTGAATACAAGTGCTTATAAAACAACAGATAAAAAGTCCCATCTTAGAAACAGCATTTCCCCTTCAAGTTCACGCTGGATGGAAAAGTATATTCAACCCATCTGTATAACAACAAAGCACGAAAGCATATGAAAATCTGTCAATTGCCCTTTTTTGTTTAGTGACAGTATAAAGCTGTCTCTTCATATGCTGAGAAAATGTTAACGTATCATATAAGCTGTCAGTTTGAGTGCACAGGTCTTCCTGAATGCATGTGACTTTTGAAGCCAGGGGTGGTTTTCTTTTTTCTTTTTTTCACTTTGATTGACATTCCAACTCAGCAGTATCTCATTTCTGTTACCAACTCAGCAATATTTCTTCCTGAATTTTTTTATCATCTGAAATCCTTATTTTTAACGTATGTGTAAACCTCATATTAAAAATGGCACCATGACTACAGCCACACTTTTAAGTGCCTGACTACTCAATAATTATTTTTTTTTAAAAAGAAAACCATGTGGCTTCAGTTTACGCTGTTGTTTGCATGTAGGTTTTACATGGTGTGCTTTCCATTATGCTTGACATTCTACACCACCACCATTACCATTCCATTCATTATCCCATATTGTCATTGTTGGTGGTTGCTTTCATACAGAATCACATTGGCCAGGTCTACTAAATCATCTTTTCCAGTATAGTGCTTTCTGATTGGTTTAAAATATACTGCTTCACATAGGTCAAGACAGCATTTTCCTGTTTCATGACATAAGAATCATCTAACATTGAATCAAACCACTGGATCATCTATCTCCGTACTGAAAGGCAGTGACTCCTCAGGGTTTCAGACAGGGTCTCCCCAGGCCCTTCTCTAAATGATTCTCTTTTAGCTCTACGAGGAGTTCAACTACTCTCTTTCTTGAGTTTTGTTTTGTATGTTATTTCAACCCTGCTGTCTAGTGGTATGTGCCGAAATGCCAAAGAAGACTCAAAAACATCTGAATGATTTATAGTGTTATTCCAGCAAGAACATAAAGTTGTATGCAGGGTATAAATGGATTACATCGTTCATTTTCTGCATGGCCTTATTGTACCAAGTGCTTGTTGAGCAAACACGCTCTGCATAAGATCCACGCAAATGATCAGATGTTAGAGCATTGACTTTGGCTTTTTTATTATTTCAATTACTATGTTAGGCCATGGAAGGCAATAAAAGACATTACTACATTAACAGTCCCTCTGCCAACAGTTATTGAAGCTTTTTGTACTGGTGCTTTAAACTTATCTTTTCAGTTTTAAACTAGAAAAAGCCAAGCATTTCAGTGAAGATGGCCTTAATGATAAGCATATCATTGTGGGGGAATATCCTATGCATGCTTACTTAGAAGTATGTACTGTGGCATTTACTCCTAAGCCTTGCAGTGCTATTCTGTGCATATTTGCTCAAAAGTAAGTGTCATTGTGTACTGTAGGGTTTACTTCTAGGTAAATCTGTGTAGTATTGCAGCTTGAGTTTTTAATAATATACAAGCAAAATGTAGGAAATCAATCACATTTGGGTTAGAGGGAGTCTGACAGATAATACGTGCTGTAATTCCAGTTTCACTGTGTGTTTCTGCTTTCTGCTGGTCACGCTAAATATTAAACAAGGTTATGCCTGTCACTTCCAACAGGTGTGAAACAAACACTATGAATTTGGTAACACGTTACATAGGATGACAGCCTGTGTCAGCTTCAGGTGCAAACATCTTCAGATCCTTCCTGTTGTAATTTTGATTCTCTCAGAGTTTGGTTTAGTGATGCTAGTGACATACTGTCAGCTTAACAGTGAAGAATTAATTCTCAGATTATTAGCGATAATGTGATAGTTTGCATTTATGCTGCTTTACTGTTTAAGAAGATTAGTCTGAAAAGCGATGACAAACCTATACAGCATCTTAAAAAAGCAGAGACACCATCTTGCTGACAAAGGTCCATATACTTAAAGCTATGGTTCATCCAGTAATGTATGGAAGTGAGAGCTGAACCATAAAGAAGGCTGATCGCTGAAGAATGGATGCTTTTGAATTATGGTTCCCATGGACTGCAAGAAGATCAAACCTATCCATTCATAAGGAAATAAGCCCTGAGTGCTCACTGGAAGGACAGATCCTGAAGCTGAGGATGAGAAGACTCTCTGGAAAAGACCCTGATGTTGGGAAAGATTGAGGACACAAGGAGAAGAGGATGACAGAGGACGAGATGGTTGGACAGTGTTCTCGAAGCTACCAACATGAGTTTGACCAAACTGCAGGGGGCAGTGGAAGACAGGAGTGCCTGGCGCGCTCTGGTCCATGGGGTCACGAAGAGTCAGACATGACTAAACGACTAAACAACAACAACCATAGAATGCCATTCTTTTTTTCTCTCAGCAAAGGTTTTTATCAGGCAGAATTACAGGAGTAAGCAATGGAAAGCAAGTCTATCAAGTCAGTTCTCAGTATCAAAACTAATGCTAACGCAGTAGCCTACTTTTGTGTACTTTGACCTGACAGGCTAGGGCAGTATATATTTGGCTTGGGTATGGAGACACTTTGCTGCATATTTCCAGGGTAGGATTGAAAGCACACTGTGCTGCCCACCAGGCAGTATGGTGAACAACTGCATTGTGTACATGATCATGTGGATGGTACAGTGGTGTCAGGTCTAAACAATGAATTATATGGACCAAAAGCAAGCAATAAAATATATTATATTGTTTTATGATTGCCTGAGATCTTACCACATAAGCTTAATTAGATGGCATGGCATCCGACATGTATGCACTGTCAGTATATCCCCATAGAATCTAGATAATAAAAGCCCATTTTTATCTGCATTTTCAGCCTTCCTTTCCCTTCTGAGTGGAACCTCAAACACTCATGAAAAACTCCACTGAAAGTTGATGTGCTTTCCAGAGCAGTAGTTATCCTTAAAGAATTGCCGCTAGAAGGAAGAACAAGGTGCACACAGTCTTTTAAATGTATGAAATGTGAGTGTGTACACAGTTGTCCATGGGTTTATTTATTTTTGCCAGCAGTGCACTTTTGTGATTACTGGCATTGCTCAGATCATCTGCTGCATAATAGCTAGAGATGAGTGGCGTTTTCTAAGGGAGTTTCTTTCCTTAAGGATTTTTGTTTTCTTTTAGGTGTAGCCCCTTCCTGCTAAATAATTCTGTAGGCTACTTTCATGGATGTGAGCTTAGTTCCAAGAAAATAAGTTGCGTATCTCTTCTGATATTCATAGATAAGGCTGTGGGGGAGGGTAGGAAGTCTTCTTAGCTGGAAAGGATAAAACATTCATCAGAAAGAAAGTCTTGAAAACAACACACTACTTTGAAAAGGGAGAGAACAGGGAAGGGAGGGAGGGAGAAATAATGGTTTATCTTACCATCTGTCAGAGAACGGTATGATAAAAGATGGTACTATTCTTTAATGCTCAAAGTGACTTGGGGCATTCTTTATTTCATGTGCTTTCCTTGCCTACTAGCTTTGGGGTTGTGCCCCACTGCTTTTGCATGCTTTCTAATAGCCTGGCTGGCTGCCATTGTTCTTAGCATTACCTTGTTTGTTGACACTAATTTTCCTGGACCTAGTATGAACTCTGCCCTGGACAGACGCCATCACAGAGCACATCCTGCCAAGACTTGCCTTCCCAGCTTTCATCCTGGTATTTGCTTCCAAAACACACACTAAGGACGAGCAGATGTATCTATTTCAGTTTCTCTCAGTTTCTCATCTCCCCCCAAATCCAATCTCTACATTAGTTTTCATTTTCTTTTAAACTCCACATAAACATTTATCATCAAATTTCTCCTAATTATACACAAATATGCTTGCATAAAAAAAGCATTCCCTTAGTGTAATGTACATTTTTGCTTGTTATTTTACTACTAGATCAGTTTTATGCACATATTACCCATGTAATGTATTTTTGTGCACATTACATGGCCGCAAAACAATACTGTAATATTTGGAGAAGGGTGAATTTGAAGGATGATTGTGCTTTCATTCCCACATTGCTTCAGAAAGTTTGGAATAGATAGGTTTGCCTTTAAATGCAATTCAAATCAAATTTCTACTAATCTCCAATAGTGAACACAGCCACCAGTCATAAATCCAGGAATCAGAATTTCAGGCCAAATCAACTTTAGTAGAGTAAACGTTGACTGCCATTGGTGAACATTTACAGTTTTAAGAGTTAAAGGATGGTAGCTGAAGAACCTTCCATTGGTTTGTAATGGAAAATAAGGATGTGAACTTTTGGTTAATGAGAAAGTGGTGTCCTGTATGATTACTCATTTTATTTATTTTGCATGTACATCATCCTGGAGTGTATTACTTGGATGATAATCTTAATGCTTACATAGGTGCCTTTTGGGATTCCATAGCACCTGGTCTCATCTACATCAGCAGGAACATTGCTTCTTCAAGTATTTGTGGCCCAGGAGGCTAGGAGGACATTGAACAAGCCAGTATTGTTACTGGCTACATTTTCAGTTCAGTTGGGAAATTCCATATATAGGAAGGTAGCCACTTCCAAGGCAGCTCACATCTTATTAAAACACAAAATACTGTAAGCATAAAATCAAAATGCAAAACTCCACATGTCTAAAAATATAATGCTACCAGCAGCTACATTGTCAGCAAAATAAAACAGAAGCACTCATTCAAAAGCTGACCAGACTAAAAAAGGTATTTAGGGTTCTCCTAAAAGTCAAAGTGTTTCATTTTTTTAAAGTATGCATTTTGTATTATTGTATATGTGATTCCTTATTGTTTTTTTAAGAGTTCAGATATGTATATAAATATCTTATACTTTGTACAAAGTAACCTATTATTCGCCTGTTCAATGTGTAAATAATGCATCTTTAGAAAATACATTTAAGAAATCAGAAGTCCAATTAAAGAAGTGGCTAATTTCTCTCCCCCCCCCCCATTTTCAAAATAATTTTTATTTGGTTTTACAAACTTAAAATTATAATCATACCAAACCAAATCCACAGTTACCAGTAAAAGATTCCCCTGAATCTCTGGACTTCCCACCTTCCCCTCCGTATTTTTACTGCATATTTTTTCAATAATCCAAGTATTTTTTATAACTCCAGTATATTCATAGTTCTCGTTACATTACAAGAGTTACTGCAGTCCTGCTAGTGTTTCCGGCTGCTTACAGTGGTTTTCTAGATAAGCTATAAATATTTCCCATTCCTTATTAATGTTTTGGTCTGAGCTTTCTGAACTTTCCAGTCAGTTTTGCCATTTTGGCGTAGTCTAACAATTTAATTTGCCATTCTTCTCTGGTAGGGACTTTATCTTCTTTCCATCACTGGGCTAACAACATCCGGGCAGCTGTCGTTGCATACATAAAAAGTCTTTTTTGCTCCCTTGGAGCACCTTGTAGGTGCTGAAATAAGTGGCTAATTTCTATTACATTTTTGTCATCTTTGTTTTGCTTTCAGGAAGGGATACAATAGGACATGCATTTCAAGATTACTACCCATAGGCATATAAAAATGCAATATTAGGAAGTTCAGTTTTAGCATGGAGATAAGCAACTGAGTAATAGGCCTTCGCTAGTCTGCTTAAATTCTTTACATGTTTTGAAAGCTTCTTTAAAGAGGTCCTGGGAAATGAGTAATATGTGTCTGCCGTGGGCAAAAACATAATAATTTACTTGCTTGGTTTCTAATTCTCTCTCTTTCCTTCTCCATTCTGTGTTTGAAAGTGAGCATTTAGTATTGGCTCAACCCTATCATATCATTACTCTGGCAATCTTGTCAATTGGCAACTATTTCGTAGATCCACAGAATATGTGTGTCTATAAAGAGAGTGGGTGTGGTTTTTTAACACACACACACACACACACACACGGGAGAGACTAAGCAATAGGTTGATAATTATGCAAGCTTCAGTTTGTATTGAAATCTTCATCAGGCAGAATGCATTCTAAATGCCTAATAAACCCAGCATAGAAACTTTATTTACATATCTGAGGACCAAGCTAGATGTTACACAGCAAGATGTGTGTACCAGTCACCTGGTGTGTCTCTGTATGTATGTTTAATAAAGTGTGTCAGGGTAAATCAGTGAGATTTGAGCAGAATAGCACAGAGCAGAGAAATATCTCCTTAACTCTTTCTCCTCTGTTAAGGTTTGTTCTCAAATTGCTCTGCACTCCCAGGAGAAAATATACTAGTGCTAGTATATACTAGTAGGTGGAAAACATCTTGGGTGCTAAACTTCGAACGGGAAATAACCAGTGTCTTCTCCCTGACAGAGCCTGACCTGGCTGCCAATTAGGTTGCATACATGCGGAAAGCAATGGGTGCAGGTTTTTTAAATGCGGTGGAGCTAGTGGTGGAGTCCAGTGTAGTGCTAAGTTTCTTGTTCAGTCAGCACAAGGATTTCTGCTTGTGGGATAGCACTGTATTCTCCCTGTGTGTCCCCTAAATCTATTCTAGAGTTTTCCCCAACCCTCTGGAGCAGATTTGGGCATGGCATCTTATAGGTAGAACAGAGAGAGAAGGTCCTGTTCTGCAAGTGGAAATCCTTGTATTGACAGGATTTGATACTTGAATGTAGCCCTAGGTCTGCTTCTGACCACCCTCCTAATTTTTCTATGTTGTCAAACCTATGCAGGCTATTAAGAAAACATATTTCTGTAACAGTTAGTAGATGGTCTCTAATTTTCAATTTTTATGTGGTTTTGCTATTGTAAACCACTTTGTTTTTTTATGATATAGTGGTTTATAAATATCTATATAAATGAAATAAGCTTCTAGAGTGCCAAAGGTTTCCCATCCTTCATCTTGTTTTCTCTCCGACTTGTGTCTGTCCTCGGCCTAGCTATTCTTGTCTGTCTTCTCAGTGCCACCTGCAGACACTGTAGCCTTAATCACTCAGGTGTCTGAATCTGCTTGGCTCTGGCAGTGAGTGACACAAGGGCCAGTCAACCAGTGCTGTGTACAGTTCAGCTTCAAGAAGGAGAAGGTGTGTTGATATTTTACTTATATAAGTGCTCACCTGTTATATGCTGCATAAGTTCAGTTTCTGCTATGAGACTAAACCAAAGAAGAAATGTCAGGAGAGCAGTGAATCGGCTTCCCCCCCCCAATGGGGGTTTGTTCCTGTTAAATAATAATAATAATAATAATAATAATAATAATAATAATAATAATAATTTATTATTTATACCCCGCCCATCTGGCTGGGCTTCCCCAGCCACCCTGGGTGGCTTCTAACAAAATATTAAAATACAGTAATGCATCAAACATTAAAATTTTCCCTAAATAATAACAATAATTTAATAATAAAAAAACTTACATAATTTAAAGTATTCAAAGTTTATAAGAAAAAGAAATAAGCATTTATTATTTTCTGGAGCTATTGAATGTTTTGAACACAACTTTGTAAAGGTTAAAAAGAAATAATAAAAGTTTGACCTTATGAAAACAGACAATCTTCAAGTCCTCCAGGTTCTCAAACAACAAAACAAAACAAAGCTTAAATCTTTTATTTGCCAATATAATTGTGTCACATCTTGGTTTCAGACTCTCATGTAATATCTTTCGACTTCCTTTTGCCAGTAATACAGAGAGTTTTCCATAATAGGAAATGGGTGTAGTTGTGAATTGCTTGCAGCACCAGAGCAGGAGAATCATATACTGAACATGTGTTGCTGAAGCATTTCTTCATGTTTCATCTAACATAGCTCATATTCACACACTGACACATTCTTCTTGTTGTCGTTTTTTAAAAAAAGATTATTTTGCCAGACAAGTAAGTACCTTAGTCACAAAGATGAGCAAAAAATAAAATGTTCTCCTAGTCTTTCAAATCCAAAATTCTTTTGTAATCATACTGTCTAGTATTGGTTTCCTCTGGGGCATGGAAATCCTTTAGACTTGTCTAAGTGTCTAATTCTTGAGTCACCCTCAGAATTATACCCGCAATCTCTGCATAATGCCGGTGTCACATCAGAAAATATTCACAGGTTAAAATAAATGGTTTTCATTCGAAACGGTGAGCTTTTCATTATTGCATGTGTATAATAAATTCAAAGCCAGCATAAATTTATATGGCTTACATTGGTAACACAGCACAATCACACTCTGCACATTGTGGGTCATGGGCTAGCCTTGGAATACTTTACAGTTGCCAGAATATATGTCAAGTTGCATGGAGCCAGAGATTTTTCCGGTTTCAGCAACTCCTTCATTTCTCAAAAGACATACAAATGAGATGCCTGTGAATCCAGATCAGATGTGACTTCTGTGGGCAGAGATGCATGTATACAGCCTGGAGGTTCATCATCATTAAGCTCATTAGTTGCTTTGTGCTACTGTCTCAGATCAGATTTAATAGTAAAATACGGCATATGGAAGCCAAAATAATTAAAATAAGTAATTTGAGATAACCAGACCATGTGATATGTGCTTCCAAAGATTCAGCCTTAACTCTTTGACATATAGGCTGTTATCAAGCTAAATAATGACTGAATCGGTCCTATGGCTATTTTTTTTAATGCTCTCCACTTTATTTACCTGACAAATATGTACAATAATTTATAATAATAATAATTTATTATTTATACACCACCCATTTGGCTGGGTTTCCCCAGCCACACTGGGCGGCTCCCAATCAAGTGTTGAAAACAATACAGCATTAAATATTAAAAACTTCCCTAAACAGGGCTGCCTTCAGATGTCTTTTAAAAATAAGATAGCTGCTTATTTCCTTGACATCTGATGGGAGGGCATTCCACATTGTGGGCGCCACTACTGAGAAGGCCCTCGGTGCTGGATCTCAGTATGTTTGCCAGTGCAGGATCGTCCAGCTCTATACCTAGACTGCAAATAAATAGAACTGGAAATGTTCTATTGTCTGAAACAAACATTGGTTATAGCTCATGGCTTAGCTTCAGGCAGCAAGACCACAACAATACTGGAGAAGAAGTTTAGCTGCTTCCATTTCCTCTCTAAGAAATTGTGCACTCGTGCTAAGCTGTGGATTGGCTTAATGCTGTGTGTGAGCTGGTTCAATTTGTCCTGTAAGAGTATAATGATGTGCTACTGGGGATAGAAACGATACAAAAATGAGTGTAAAAATCAAGTATCCCTTGAGCCTGATATTTATTACAAGTTTGATGTGTTTCATGATAATACGTATGAGTTTGGTGACAATAATATTTTCAAATTTATCCTTGTCAGTCTTCCACATTAATTGCTTTGGCATCTCCAGAAGAGGGTTGGGTTATTTTTGTAAGACTGTAGTGATACATGAGCAATTTATAGACTTTGCTTAATCTGTTGCTTCAGGGGATTTTTGTGACCTTAAAAAGTAGAGAAGCTATAGGAAAAAAATACACCGTGGATAAATATGATGGTATTCTGCCAATACCATCCTGTAAGGCAGAATGCATGGTCAACACTGCAGAAAAAGTCTTGAGCACAGAAGACAAAGGACAGTGTAAGTGTTCCATTTAATTGACTTAAAGAAGCTATAACATAGCAAGAGGCTTAAACTACTTAATTGCTACTTTGGTTCAGACTTCCCTAAAAGGATTAGTGACATTTGGCAGTATCCAACTAAACAGTTCTGCCAGTGCAAGAGCTTTTAGCTGCACAATGGAATTTCCTGCACACACCCTCCCCAAATCTGCTGCACAGGATTTGGAGGAAACCCTCGACAGATTTAGAGTGGGGCACGGGTAGTGGAGGAGAGGACTTCAAGTATGCAGCTTTCAAGTCCTTCCCCCTGTCCTCACTCCTGCATCATGGGGGACACCAAACCCCATAAATTGCTAGCCCCCTCTGCTGAGTTAATCCCCTGGCCTCTTGTCAGAGCCCTGCCAATGCCTGATACCCTCTCATGTTCTTGTATATTCAAAGATAGCCCATGGATTGTTTTGAATATATTTTTTATTTTATTTTAAACAGCTTGCACATCCGTTTGTTTCTAAAGCAGACATACATTATCACAGTGCGCCAGCTCATGGTGTATGGGCACCAGTATTAAATGTGCATTTCAAGGCTGTGTGTACATCCCTACCTTTGTTGAGTTTGGGTGATCTACCCTACCATTATTTCTGCAGAGTTTGGGTACCATTATTTCTGCAATGGACAGGAAATTGAGTAGAACTGGACATAACAGAGGTTCAGGATTAATGTTGATGCTCATGGAACAATGTATGCATTAAACTGGCTGGATTATAACTTCAAGCATCAGCAAGGATAGGAAACCTCAAGTTGGATTTAGCTAAACAGTAGTTCTTGTATGCATGTGGGAAGAATTCTGGTGCTTGACTCTTGGTGAGGCAGGTTTATCTACAAACCATGTCGAGACAACTTAATCTCATTTTTTGACTGGATCATGAGCTTAACAACTGAAGGAAGTGTGATGTGCTTAGTGCAGCTTGACTTTCTTCCAGAATTTGACATGGTCCTACATTGTGTTCTCATGGGGCAATTCACATTTCTCTAGCTTTCCTTTATGCTGCAGAAACAAGATACATAGCAGGTGCCTGCAGGCATAACACTGTGGGGACGTGTTTTTGTCAGATCTCTCTAGTTTAGCTACACTTGGTTTGGATTATGATTTGGTTTGATCCAAGTCTCTGAAGACAATGCCTAATTAATGAATTAAATTTGAAAGGAAGCATTCTTGTTCTGGTCATCATTTATGCAAACCTGCTAGAAGATGCAATTTACTTTTGTGTTGTTTCTTTTTTTAATGAAATGGTCTAACTGAGAAGGTAATACAAGTAACGTCAATATTAGAAATAGGCTGCCTAGCATATTGCCACATTTTTTGTTGTACACTTGAGCTTTTGATAATCACTGTTAGAAAGTACATATACCCAGATTATTATACAGTAGTCTACCAACTGCACAGGCTGGCTACTATCAAGACTAATAATTGGCTTCTGGCCTATGTATTAGTTAAATATAAGGCATAAAATAAACTGATAGCACTTCTTAAAATTCTTAAGGAATTTATGGTGCTGATGGTTCTCTGAAGTTTTGTCCTTGTCCTTGAGACTGCAAGTTTCATGGCGAACCAGAAGCTTTTGGGTGCTGCTTTCATTGTGCTGCTGCCTTTTGTATGCCCCGCTGCACACTGATCCCAGAATAGTACTGGAAGAACATTCTGCAGCATGGAGCTGCACATTTCCAGATGCACACTAGATGTACACAGCATATATGACATGGATGTAGTTGAGGTCTGCATCATGGTGGATGAAACTCCATTATTTCTTTAGTTTAGGAAGTTAACAAAACTGGGAGTTTGTTGTCTTGGTTGGGTGCTATACATTACGTAAGTCACAAGATTTGCAGGCCTGTCCTAGTCTAAGTAGATCAGATCAAACAGACATCAGGGCTTGCCATAAATATTTTTTTCTGCTAAAAGTTTTATCCCACTACATATTTTGAGTCTTTTTACTCCTAAGATAGCAATGTGGGACAAACTACATTACTGTTTCTCTTTTACCTTCATTGACTTGAGGGAGACGACATCAGAACAGTAAAAATACAATTTAGAGGGGAAATACAAGTCAGCTGGGTATGTTTAGTCTGGATTAAAGATGACTGAACAAAATTGTAATTGCAGACTAGTGTATAATGTAGAGGATGTTCAAAAGCAATGAGACATTTTCTCTCCTTAAGTAGGCAAGAAAGCAAGAGTAATTATCCAAGCCAGTGAGATTAATCCAAGACTCTATAATTGCTAATTAAGAATGGCATGTACATAAAAGGGCGACAGGGTTATATTTAGGTCTAAATATAAAAGATTTTTTAATGAGAACATTAGTAATTGAAAAAAATACTGTAGGAATTATGCAACTATCAGTAGAACTATAATAAAATATGTATTCACCCTTTGGGAGCTAATCAAATTACTTTACAAAGATTAGGGGAAGTCTATAGGGCTGTAACATTAGCTAGGCCAAGATACAGCTAATCTTGAAACCATTTTAAACACGAATTTTAGGATTTCATTGAATTTGAAGGCTGCACTCCTGCATATAGTTAAGTCTGCTTATATCGTATAGAAGAGTATAGAATTTTAGGAATCTAATTGTGTGCCATGTTAGCAATTTCGCTGCCAGTGGCAAGTGGTGGGTTTTATCTTAGAGTTAGTTAATACATCAGAGGTCATAATGAGGTACCGTCTCAATAAAAGGTTAATGTAAAGTGTGGAAAAGTTAGGGTTACTCACACCAGAGAGGAAATAACTAACTTCCTCTGTAAAGTATTACAAAGCATAATTAAAGCTAGAACTACTGATCATATGGAAAAGGTGTGGGGAACCTTTGGCCCTCTATGGCCATTGACCATGCCTACTAGGTTGATAGGAGTCATAGTTCAGCAACATCTGGAGGGCCGAAGATTCCCCCATATATATATCACATGATTTCCAAAGTAGGAGAGCCATGTTGAATCAAATTAAAGGCCCATCTAGATCACCATCCTGTTCTTAAAGTGGTCAGTCAAATTTCTATGGGAAGCCCTGAGTGCAGCATCTGTCTTCCCATTTACACATCTCTGCAACTGGTATTCAGAGGCATACTGCCTCCACTAATGGAGGTGGCCATCATGGCTAGTTGCCATCAATAGCTTTATGAATTTGTCTAATCTTTTCTTAAAAGCTATCAGTTAAAGCAGGCCATTACTGAAGAACAACAGGGTGGTTGGCCATTGTACGCACTATTTGTCTTGTCTCCTTAATCCGCTGGAGCCTGTCTTTGCATGCAGGGGAGGTCAGAGAGTATTGTATATACTTAGTGGTGCACAGAAGCTAAAAGACTTAAAATAAAATATTATCGATAATTAACAATATGAAAAGAATTTCAGAAATTGAACTTCTCTCACCCATAGCGAAATACATCATAATAGATAAATTGTTGTGATTGAAGTTTTCAGATAAAAACTTTCACTTTGAAATTTGGAGTGTTCAGAGCAAAAGAGGACTGAAATCTCCATTGAAATTCGAAAGATGGGGTGGGTAAGCCACCATTCCCCCACCACATCCCCAAAATGTGTTCCTAGAATAGTGATGCTTGTTGATGTAGTTTTGCACTAGTATGGATCTCTGCTTGAAAATGCAATCTACAATTGTTTAAGCCCATATGTCCACATCGGTATATGTCACCACACAGCATCATTCTATTTTGATGGAAGGATGCTGTTGTAGTTAACTTTTCCTGCACTCCCCAATTTCACTCAACATATTTACTGACAATTCCAGAATCTGTCTCCTAGTTTCATTATATTAAGGTTGCAAAATTGGAACGGGAATTTTAACTCAAGTTTAGCAAAGGAAGATAAAAAGAAGGTCTGCTAAAGACATAAAGAGGGAAAGTTCCAAGCATGAAGGTGCATGACAGAGAACTCACTCACAGAGGGGGTGGGGACAGGTTCTATTTTAGATGGGTAACTGCTTGAAAATGCACCAAGCAGAGGACAGAGTAAAGGGATGACAGCTCAGTGGAGGGAAGACAGCATTGGCAAACTCAGATATTGTCCAATTACTTGATCCAGATGGCTACTTAAGGATCTTCAACCAAGGGATCTTGTCAAAATGGTGAGTGACACTGAGTTATTCAGCATGATGAATTCTGAAGCACCCTGTGAAGTACTTCCAAAGGATCTCTCTAATAGGTGAATGGGCAGCAAAAGAACAGATGAGTTTCAATTCAAGTACAAAATTATGCATTATGACCTAAACAAATCACATATATGTTCACAGTGTTTAAGGTTTTAGCTGGGCTTTGACTCCCCAGGAAAGAGATATTTTTGTGATGGAATATTCACATAAAATAAGAAACTCAGTGTGATCATGTCACTTAAGTGTTTTCCTGTGGAAGAAGAATTAAGCGATCAGAGCTTTTTTGCTTGGAGAAAAGTTGACATGATCTGAGAGACTAGATAGAAATATAAAACAGCGTATGGTGGATAAAGTAGAATTGTCCTTTAGCATTCAAACAGGGGGGTCAACAAATTAAATAGGCTTGGAAGTAGATTCAGGATATGCAAAAGAGAAACTTATTTTCATTCCACAAGGTGATTAAGGCAGCTTACAAACAAAAAAATGTAAAATAAATTCATATGCAAATACAGTATAAAAACTGCAACTAGCAAAAGAATCAACAACAGTAAAAGATCAACAGTTCATTGGATAAAATATGGGAGTAATAAATAGGTAGGCACTACACAAATGTTTCTTTGTAGAACACCATCTTAAGCATCATCACTGAAATGTTCTATTCTGAGGTGCCATCCACCTAATCTCTGAAGACAGGGAAACGTGGAACAGAGTCTCAAATATTGATTTCATTTAATGGGAAGGTTTGTGCAAGAGAAGGCAGTCTTTCAGGAAAATTATGGATTTCATGGCCACAAGATATACTGATGCCCCCTGGTTTCAAAGACTAGTTCAAGGATTGTAAACCAATCAACTGCTATTAGCCATAGCAGGTTTTTAAAAAGTATTTTATTTATATAGATAAAAACCAACAAAAATTGCAACTATATAATAACAGAACACCAGAAATATAAAGATATACAGTCTGACAGCCCTGCCCAATGCGACTAAAGCCAACAGTTTTAAAAGTAGACAGCAGCATATACTAAATTACAGTGTATAGAAAGACACACCACACTATTAACTGTAATGGTGATTGCTAAATGAAGCAATACTGCCTCTGAGTATTGGACTTGCAATGTATGTTAGCCGCCAAGTATGTTTTATTGGAAATTGGTTGTAAGCTAGCCACACTGTGATCTGTAGAGTCCAAAACAGACTGTGCAGGAACACAGGAGGGACAGACAAACTTGCAAAGCAGAAGCTTGCCCTAGTGGTGGAGTGTGGCTAGAGTGCTAGTTATCAGAGTGAACTGGTACCAACATGGAGCGGAACCCTTGAGCCTGTTCAGAAAAAGGAACAGAGAGAGGGTGCAAATTTATCTTGTCAGTATTTAGAGGGGCCTCTTTCACAGTTTAACAAACAACAACAGGTCTGGGGAACAATATCTGCTTTTTTCATTGCTCATGCTACACTAGATGAAGTTTTAAATAAATTAGTATGGGATCTCTCATGTTCGGTTTAAACAGAAATTGATTAACCTATGAATAGCCAGGATCTGAACTTCTGAGTAGTTGGTAAACCTGATGAAATGTAATATTTAACCCAACTCACAGGAGAAAAAGTAGAGTGATTAAAATTTAATGCATGGTCAAGGAGGCCTGTGGAGACAGTATGGTAGTTTGAGGAAGAACTGAGGAAACTTTCTCAGAATTGTAATTATGATTAAACTCTGATGCAGATGTTAAGGGACTGGGTACTATGTGGAAGTAATGATGAAAAATGCAGAGACTGCTGTCTGAACAACAGCTAAACTTTTGCTTTTCTTCAGAACGGACCCTGGCTCAGAAATCAGCAAGTAAATCTATATGAAATTTACAGACCTTCCAAGTGTCTCTATTTTCCAGGGACAGTCCTGGATTTACAGAAGTCGTCCTGGTATCTGATTTGATCCCACAATGTCCCACTTTTCCTTAGGACATCCCTATTTACACCAGAGAAATGTTGGAAGGTATGTGACCACTGAACCAAGGAAATAAGTAACTATGCAACCTTTAGAAGAAATCTGAAGGCAGCCCTGTATAGGGAAGTTTTTAAGTGTTTAATGTTTCATTGCGTTTTTTATGTGGAGGAAGCCACCCAGAGTGGCCGGGGCAACCCAGTCAGATGGGTGTGGTATAAATAATAAAATGATGATGATGATGGAATAAGGTGTCTCTACTTTCACCAGATAAATATTGGAGGGTATGAATTTAGAGGCACTGCTTGTGGAAACATGGGAATGGGGAAAAGTACACAGGTGACAATGTTTTTTAAATGCATAAACATACCTGAAGAAGGAAATTTGCATGCCCTGTGGAGGAATGCCTGCAGATTTAAAAATGTGAAATACCACCCTTGTGCTCTGACAGTTTAAATTAGAAGAATACGCAGCTTTAAATAAAAGGGTGCACCTATATCAAACAATGTGAAAAGCAATTTAATTCTCAAAGAATTCCCGTGTATTAGAGGAGACAAATCCTGAAAATGATGAAGTGTGGCCTATACTATCTACAGTGTAAATGGAACCATAATCCCTAGGGATTGTTGTATTGGATACGAACAATAAGGAGGTAACATTTGAGCTGACTTAATGACTCAGACATCATATAAAGACTTATGGAAACACAGAGGGGCATTTTCAATGCAAAACAGCAAGCTAGAATTGCATAAATATAACAGAGCAAACTCATTTAAGTTACTAGAAACCAGCAATGTGACTCTTTTCATAAGACAAAGTGAAGGCCAATAGGGCTGGCAGCACCATTAGACGAAGTGAGGCAATAGCAGCATGTGGTAGATGCTGGTGGGCAGTAGCAAAGCCCCCCAAGCTATTTTCCTGAACCCCCTGGCTGTTGCTCTTTGCTGGAGATTAGAGCTAATCGTGCCACAGGCTTGTCTTTTACTCCCTAAACTAGTTTTCTACCCTCATGTGTAGTGGAGGACACTGCCCTGTTGGCAGCATTGAAGTCAGAGTCAACATCCACTCATGCAGACTTCTGTACATGGAATGGGAGGGGATGCCATATTGTCCTTTGCCTCAGACAGCGAAATACCTTGGGCTGGCCCTGAAGGCCAAAGTTGGCATGATGGCCCTTTCAAGCTGTTGTAAAATTATTGGTCTTTTGCAAAGAATAAAACTGATGACATGTTGGAGATGAACTGAAATTTGGTTGGTTGGTTTTTTTAAAGAAAGCGTTCTGAGAGTGGGTTCTCCCCAAACTATTAGAGGATATTTCTGCAACATTGGCAGGAGTCCAGCTATTAAGCGGGGCAGGAGCCATACCTATGAACACCTCATGTTAGTTGAGAATTCAAAGTTGATGTTACTGTAACACACTCACTCACACACACACACACACAGAACTATTTTAATACTTATTTAATTTGAAGTTTATTCTGCAGGTACGATATTCAATGGAGAGATAGGCTAAGGAATTTTTTGGTGTATTAATCACAGGGTTACAAAACACAAATGTGTACAAAATGTAGTAGAACTTTTCAGTAGATTAAAGAGAAATTGGTGAGTGATTATATTTTATAACTACTACTCTTTCTTCTTTGGCAATCACTCGTAGCCAAGGATTATTGCCATCCATAAACATGGTTTTAACAGTGAGCCCGTAGGTGACTGTGGAGGCCAGTTCTGGATCCACAATGGGGACATAGGTTTCCGGGCGGGAGTTGATCATGGTGAGGGTTTGCCAAGCGTGCCTTCCTCTTAGTACATTTCTCTCTTTTGTCCTGAGTTCAAGTGTCTTCAAAGTCCATGACACCTTTGGTAAGGGTTGTTCTCCAATTGGAGTGCTCGCAGGCCAGTGTTTCCCAGTTGTCAGTGTTTATACTACATTTTTTTTAGATTTGCCTTGAGAGAGGCATAACAACTACCACTACTACTACTACTACTATTACTACTACTACTACTACTACTACTACTACTACTGTTACTACCTTTTTGGGCTCTTATGCATAATAATGCTTCTGAGCAGTCAGAGAGACAGACTAAGGTTCTTCAATTAATGCAGAAGGTTTTTGCTTAACTTATCAACAGTTCTCTATTCTCTGAATAGCTTGATTAAGAAAAATGTCAAGTGGGATTGGGGATTTTCTAATGAAAAAGCTTTTGAGAACTCTTAAGTAATTACTATAGACCTCAGATGTTCTGCTGTACTAACAGCTTGAGAAGAGGTTGGTTTTCTCTCATGATGCTTCTTCTGGGAAGGAAATGCTGTCAGCTCAGTGGACTGAATATAGATCCAATAAACCCATAGGATTTGTGTTATGAATGGTGACAAGTATCCAACCAAGTCATACTTAGAGTAGACCCATCAAAATCAATACACTTAGGTTACTTTATTTCATTGGGTCTACTCTTGGGGACGACTAACATTGGCTATCACCTCTTGCCGCTTGCTAAATGCAGGTATTCACAATTGAGCTAGAAGGGAGTGGGTGTTACATTTGGAGTACAGAAATGTAATACAGGTAGAGATAAATTTACAAATTGGACTTAGCAGAAACCCCTGATTTCTTTATTTAGTAGCATTGAAGTAGTTCCAGAGGTGGGATGTGCTCTTGAGGCCTATGATTATGTAATTGTATATAGACCCTGAAAGGAAATGTGTGATCTAGGTGCCCTGGGTTGATTTCCATTGCTACCCCTACAGCAATACACCATGAAAACTGAGAATTACTGATTGATTGCATTGATGCAGCCCAGTGACAGCCTTACACATAAAGTCTTGGACTGATTATATTGTCATTGATAGCCAAGGTCAGAGAGATTGTTCTGAGAGTATGGTCTTTTAAGAATTGAGGCTACAGATTTTGCACCTTGTTATCTTTGTTTCAGGGGATAAAGTGTATATGTTGATGTATACTGTGGAGAGCCTTAATACTAATTAAAGTAAGAAAAGGATATTGTATTAAATGAATGCTTATGAGCTCCCTGTAGAATTACCAGAATGAATGTATGGTGGCAGAAAATAGAGCTAGATATGAACTGCACTCTCTGTGTGGCATTTTAAAAAAGAGATATCACGCCTCCCCTCCATAGTTGGGAATGGAGAGAAAAATCCCTCTAGACCACTTCTCAGGAATAGTTTACATGCAAGAGATCCAGGTGCCAAAAAGGCCACCTACTATATGAGCTTGCCTGAATCCTGTGGTCATCTTCAAAGGCCCTTCCTATATTATCTTGTTCTCATCTAAAGTGTTGTGGATTGTGACTCTTTTTCCCTTCTTTGCCACATTTTGCTAGATAAGTAAAGGTAAAGGGACCCCTGGCCATTAGGTCCAGTTGTGGCTGACTCTGGGGTTGCAGCGCTCATCTCGCTTTATTGACCGAGGGAGCTGGCGTACAGCTTCTGGGTTATGTGGCCAGCATGACTAAGCCACTTCTGGAGAACCAGAGCAGTGCACGGAAACGCCGTTTACCTTCCCGTCGGAGCGGTACCTATTTATCTACTTGTGCTTTGACGTGCTTTCGAACTGCTAGGTTGGCAGGAGCAGGGACCGAGCAACGGGAGCTCACCCTGTCGCGGAGATTCGAACCGCGCTAGATAAGTAAGACACGGTAAAATGTCATCAGTGTTGTCTTGGGTGGACATCGTTAATTTAGGAACTGAATTAATACCTTGCACTTCCAAAAATAATATCATTTGTTTTTATAGCATTTGTGCAACAAAGAACTAAAAAAAAACCTAGAAAGAATACCCGAAAGTAATGTAATGTTCTGATAAAAATCTTGAGCATTTACAATGAAGCACATTGCAGACACAGTCACCTCTGAGACTGGAAGTCATTTACATCTTAGAATCCAACAATACAATTTTTAATACAAAGCCCTTTGTGCTACACATTATGTTGTGCTAAAATGACTAGAGAAACAGAATGGTGATAAGAGAAAAGGGGGCTGGGGGGCTGGGCTGAGACCCAATATCTTCTATGATGAGATAAACTTTATAAACCTTTTTAATTTTAAAAAATTATCAGCTTTAGTTGAAACTTGTTTTATATATTTAACAAATTCTTTATGACATCGTATCCCTATAAAGCAATTGCCTGTCATCAAGGATGGCTGTCTATTTCCAATCCAACTCAGTTTTGCATGTGTTCATTCATAAGTCCATCCTGTCTCATTTCTGCACTGATCTGTGTGGGTTTCTTTTAAATTAAAACATATTTAAATACTTATTAAAACTTGCACTGAATCCTAAAATGCACATTGAAAACAACATTTTGATACACAGGGTTGAGCAGAGAACTGAAACACAAAATTTGGGGAACATGCAAAATCTGAAGAATAATTGTTTTCAGATGTGTGTATTAATGTGAAGGTGCGAATTAGGTAGGTTTGTTTACTAATGAGGACTGAATAAAATGCCCCTGCCCACTGTTTCAAGGCCGAGGTAATGAAATTTGTAACTGGTGTGACCAAAAATGGAACAACTGTTTTTATAACCTGTAATAGGCCAGGTGTATAAAGCGGATGCCACATCTGCTCAGCAGCTTCCACCAAATGGAACAGAATCATGTGGTGTTATTTCTTTGCACCACACTGGGCACATGTATATGTGCAGTGGTGCAACATCTGGAATGAGACTGTTCTTCCCACATTTATTTATTTTTAAAACCTGAATCTCAGTAATGGAGTGTTGACTGTCGTTCTTGAAAGGTTTGTAGCTGGTGCAGAGGCTTTGTGTAGCTACCGGTATGTATCTATGCTTTATAGTCAATGTGAAGGAGGACTTGAAAATGGTACCCTTCTCTTCCCAAATGAATTGGATAAAAAGAAACATTGCATGCTGTGTAGATTATACATACACCACTTTGGCTTATACATGGTATGTTGAGCCAATAACACAGTCTTCATTCTGCATGAGGATATAGCTGCATAATTAAGCTTCTTGAATAGCAGCTCTGTAATTGTGTAAGTGCTACAGTTATTTAACATTTCAATGAACCAGCATTTTACTACACAGCTTTGTTTTATGACAAAGAAAACCAGTTAAATATATCACAGGAAAAAGGATGGTTGCAAAATTGTACACAGAAAACGTTAGGACTGAGGGCCAATAGGCACTCATTGTATGGACTTTGGCTCGGAATACGTGTGAAATAATACTTGTTCACTTGTTATGTTGAGTTGTATGTATATTTTTGTGTTCCAAGGAAAGCTGAGTTACTGTAGCTGTGTTCTCATGAGTTTTCATATATTAAAAAATACTGTAGGGCACTGTATGTTCCAAACAAGTCCATAGTAGCCCATAATATGTTTGCCTTAGGATCATATTTTTATTTACTTAGTTTCCCCTCCCACCCCCCCACCTCCCAATTGCCCATGAAAGAGTGTCTCACTAAGTGTGGCTAATTTGTATTTTCTAAATATAATCAGTTTATCATGTTGATTTGTGCAATCTTTAAAGTAGCTACAATAAGTAATAAAAATTGAATAATTTATATTGCTTGCCTTGATAACTTTTTATATGCAGTTTTTAAATGTAGTTTTTCATGTTTGCATATTTTACATTGTTTTTACGCAAGAATTATTATGGTAATTTAAAGATTGCTGAGGAACATGCAATTATTATTTCACACTATTGTTTTAATAATATAGAGTATTAAAACGTATAGCATAACAGTAGTTCATTTCTTAGCAATAGTTGGAATTGGACAGTACTGCTGAGAAAATCTAGTTAACCTTTTTTCCTTTCCTAATACAATTATTTAGAGAAGGGCATAATTTAAAGTGCTTTTAATTAAATGCTTGCAGTAGCCCCCATCCAACCAGGACATGGGGAGGGCATGGAGGGGAGAGAAGAGAAAATGGAAGTTCCACTGGGCGAGCAGATTTCCACCGCATAAGCAGGTTGACATCAGAAGTGAATCCTAAGCAGAACATTTTCATTCATTTGGACACTTGTAAAAATAGTAGTGCCATTAGGCATTAACCAGAGATGTACTAACAATAGTTGATTTCTTTTACAGAATTAATATTGTTGCCAGGTTCTATAAAGGGTTAGAATAATTGAATCATAGAATTGTAGAGTTGGAAGGGACCCCAAGGATCATCTAGTCCAACCCCTTGCAATGCAGAAATAATGTTATCTAAAATTTCAATAATGAAGTGCATTGTGATCTGGTTTCTTTCTTTCTTTCTTTCTTTCTTTCTTTCTTTCTTTCTTTCTTTCTTTCTTTCTGTGTCTTAGAGTTGTGGAACCATTAATTTTTTAAAAAATCTACCTATATGATGGCTTGTGGAATTAGGAATATGGGGCAGTGTTTTAATCACACATCTGGCTGCCTTTGCAAACCTGAAACTTCTCTCCCAACTCAGAAAGAGAATCAGCCACTAAGAGAGTAGGAGAGAGAAAACAATGGAGAAATGACAGCCAGTGGCTCTTACTTCACTATGTGCATGATTTCTTTGTCATCCAATTTTCTCTGCCTGTTCACAGCAGAATTCACAACAGATAGAGCTCTTAGTAGCTGCTCTTAATGTGATGAGTGTTGCATATAAGAGAACCCCTTGGGTGGCCATCAGCTTTTTGCCCAGGCAACATTATTGGCAGAGATGCTAGTGCCCAGAAGCTGCTGTTGTGAGTTTAACAGCTGTGTGTCAGGGAAATGTGTTAGCAGGTGCAGCCTCTCCTGTTGCTGCAGCACTTTGGCAGCAGAACATATTAACCCCCCCCCCCCAATTTCTCCTTGATGATTAAAAAGCAATACAAGTACTCTTCGGGTCAGGCGATGGCATCCGTATTCATTGAACTCTTGGTGCAGCTAGACATACAAATCTGTCCTTAAGTAGCTAATAATTTACATTCTCCTGGTAGTGTTTGTGAAGTTATTAATCATGTTGAAGTCACTTGATCCTAATGTGGATGTAATATCAGTCCCATGGAGATTCTATGGCAGTTTAGCAACAATTACTGTCTGCTTATTATAATGTGTTGCTGGGGGCGGGAAAACCTGATGTTACTATTTTTGGTCTTAGTGTGTAGCGTACATCCATTTACAGATATTGCCCTAAAAAAAGGCATATAGATGTTTGTGATTAAAACCAGATTATCATGGAAATAATTTCGGTTTGTACCATCTTTTTCCTGTACAGTCTCTCTTCATCCTAAGTTTATACTTTGCTACAGTTCTGCCCGCAACACTGTCATTAATTAAGCATTTAATTATTTAGAGAAACCAATGTTCTCCACCAATCATGCGGCACAATAATAACTGTTGACAGGCAATGCTGGAAAGAGTGCCTGGAGGATGCTAGCAGTATGTTACATTGCCGAAAGCAATGGAGTTTTTCCTATGGGAGTCAGAGAACTATACTTAGGATACAAGTGCCTATTTCTCTCAGCATGACTCATGAATACCACAGAGTAATCAGGCTATGGGGTGTGGGTGTGCACGTAGATCTATTAGACATTGTGTGAGTGTGTGTGTGCGCGCGCGCATACACACTCTGGAACAAATATTTCATTAACTTCTCCCTCTTTGCATGATTATCAATATGCTCCACATAGAGATTGTTTTGCTTTATTATTAAGGTGAGAGAGATTATTTGTAAAGCTGTAAATCACTAAATGTCGGGATGTGTGTGCTGTTGTAGCATAATTTTAAGGCTATAAACATTGCTACCGTTCCATTCAGCCTGGATTCCTAAGCTTAAGTCATATAAACCTGGGAGTAAGGCCCGTTGAACATCATGAGACTTCCTTCTGAGTAGACATACCTAGGACTGCACTGCAAGTCTTTTAGAGCTGGTGCCCAAGAACCTCAGTAGAAATGTAGCAGAAATTAATGAGCAGATACCCCACCCCAGCCTTATCATTCAGACTTTAAGTGACAGCGTTGTTATATCTGAGTAAATGGTGTTTAATACAGCCATCTACCCTGGTTGTATGTCTTTTATATTCATTGACTTAAAGACAGAAATTCCTGTTTACTTCAGTAGGAAAGCAAAGCACGTGCTTAAATCTCTCTGCAATCAATAGGACTCAGAAATGCTGGGTCATGCCTCCCCTAGCATTCTGTAAAAATGGATGAGGTAAGACACTCACACCCTCAGAAACATTGTGCAGAAGAAAAACTGATTGTTTCTGCTAATACAACAGAACTGTTATAGCTAGCAACAAGGACTTTGAGGTATTGGGAGCTGACAATGCCTAGCTGGAATTCATCTTGCTTTGGGCTTCAGTATTACCCTTATCCAGTGCTTTTTTCTTTAAAAAAATGTTTCATATTCATATTGAAATACTACCCCTCAATGAGGCCAAACTTAGATTCACAAAATGTTTAGGGTATGCGTATCCCTGTGTCTTCCCCCTTCCCGAAAAATCACTGCCCTTATTTACCCGGGGAATAAGCCCCATGAACCACAGTAGCACATACTTCTAACTAAACATGCATAAGAAAGTGCCCCTTTGCATGGCTTTGATGTTGTGGCAGAAATTTATTTATTTATTTATTTATTTATTTATTTATTTATTTAAAAAAAAAAAAAAACATTTTCTTGCCCTCCACATTTTTATTCCAATCTCTTGGATAAGATCCCATCTGCACTACATATTTAAAGCAGTCTGCTACCACTTTAAAGGGTCATGGTTTTCCCCAAAGATTCCTGGGAACTGTAGTTTAAGGGCACTGAGGGTTGTTAGGAGTCGCCTATTCCCTGCACAAGCTACAATTCCCAGAGTTCTCCAGGAAGTGGGGTTAAACTCCTCTGAGAACTGCATATCAGTGAGGGGAAATGCATGTACATGGATGGCGGTTTAAACAAATAAGAAGGTCTTTCAGTGCACATATGTTAATTTTTCTGGTTGCCAAAACAAATAGCTGTGTGGAAAACAGAAAAGAAAAGATGTAGCTTTGTCTGGATTCTGAGGGAATACAGATTAGATCGTTAAGGTGTAGCTCATTTTGTTCACTTATCAATGTTTGCATACAGTGGAGTCTATTAATTGAATGAGCACATCAGGGTCTGATACCTGATCTCAATTTGTCAAAGGGTTAATTTTCTGTCTTTATTGATGGATTTTATCCTTAATCCTGTGAACTGACTGAAATTGGCTTTTGGCTGCTTTTTATGTTTGTGTCCTTGGTCTTCAGTATACTAAATAAACTAATTTGCAGACTGTTTAGCATTCTGTTGGCTTGTAGCTGCAGAATATACAAGGGCTAATCATGTTATCCTGGTAGTCAAAGAGTAATAATAACAAATATTTATGCAAGACTCTTACTGTTGAGCAGGGTAGAGATAAGCAAAACCTGGCAGGCTTCTTACACTCACTCCAATACACCAGGCCAAACTGAGTGAAGCAAAGCAATAGATACTGTGGCAGAATGTCGATTTAGACCTCATAATTAAATGCAGGGTTGCAGTAGATCAAAGTAACAACATGTTAAATATTGGCAAAGATTTACTTTCCTTATCTTCCAATTTAACTGGGTTTGCATCTTTTCAAATATGTGATCCTGTGCATAGTTTGGATACTTTAAAACCCTATTCATGTGTGAGAAATGTGCGTTCTTATGTGATCCAACCTGTTGATTTTTCCATGTGCTGGTTGTAAAGCTAGAGGCTTATTGACTCTTGTATAGTCATGGTATTATATAGACAAGATTCATATATATTTCTTGAGTCTGTAACATTCCAGAAATCACACACACCCCAGGCCATATAGCGATACAGTTGGCATGTCATCAGAAACCCTTTTTCTCATGATCTTGCGGTGGCAGAAAGGAAAAGAGCCAAGGAAATCTCCAGAAACTGTTGAAATAAATTGAAGAGTCAGTTGTAAGGTAAGGAAAAAAGCAGACTTAAAGAAACAAATTAACCCGCTTTTCAGCACCAGCCAATTCTTTCCTGTTTTGGACTATTGTGCGAATTTTTCAGCCCTCCAGGCAACTGGTGCCTTACTCTTTTCTTAAGATTAAAAAGAATACAAACTTAAAAATTTATTGCTTCATAAACTATATTGAAAACCTACACTATGCATCTTAGACAGAGCCGGATTAAACCATGTGGAAGCCTCTATGCAGTTGAATTGTGGTGGGGGGGGGGGGCTTGTCACATGCCGTACTGTGATAACATTGAACTAAGAAAGCTTGGTTGTAATTTTCTTTCAAAATCAAATTGATATTATTTTGATACGTTGTCATGGGGCTCCTAAAAGTCGTGGGGCCCATAGACTGGTGCCTACTCTGCTTATTTGGTAATCTGGCACTGATTTTAGAACATAATTACAGATCTACACATTCTAGACTACAGTTACAGAGCTGCATGTTTCATAAAGTCAAATATTGATTGGAGTTCTGATGAAATACTTAACTCATAAACTCTCACACTCAAATACAAACACATTTGTATATGAAATAAGCCTTACTTATGTAAATGATATACATGATATGTGAAAAATTTCAGAGAATATATGTTAATTGATAATCAGGAATTGTTATTTTTATCATAACTGCTAATTTTTTTATTGTCAGTTTCAAAATGTGGTGGATTTATTAATATTATTTTCTTAGAGCATTAGGGAATATGTTGTACCAGGTACAAAGGAGAAATAGAAACAGCAATATATTCACTGGTTGGTTGTGTCCACCTTTGAAGGATCTAGTGAATTTTTTTGGTGAGGTATATTTGTATAAAAGTGCACAGTGGACACCTACCTACCAGTGACAGAAATGCAAAGTGTGGGCAGTTGTTTCCAAAATAATTCCCTAAATAACCTTAAAGTGTCTTCTGGCACTTTAGTGTTAGTGATCTGATTACCATATTTTTCCAAGTATAAGATGACCCCTATTTTGTTTGAACACCAAATTAAGAAATCCATATTTTAGGGTTGCCATCAATCACATTCAAAATTCTTGAGCTTTTTTTGGGCGATCACCCCACTGAAAGCATACTCCATCCCAGACATTTGCTAAAAAATGAAAATATCCCCCTGGCAATCAGCCTTTAATGGTTGCCAGAACTGGTTCTGCCAGTTTCTTCACGGCCAACCACAGGAAGGTAAGTAGTGGGGTATTTTTTAACCACTGTGCATTCACAGTTTTTGACTAAATACATTTAGCAAAAATAATAATCTTATACATATAAAAATACGGTCCTTGTTGATACAATGCACTCCCCTTTAAACTGATATATTGCTCCAAATAAAAATATACCATATTAGTCTTAAATGACGCAATGAATGAATTGGTCTTCTGGTTAATGTCTATTCCAGTATTTGATTCTTAAGCTATAGCAATATAGTGTCACTACACACCACCCCTCAATATCTCCTGAACAATTGGTCTTAATACCAATCAGTGATTGCTGGTTGTGAGAGAGAGGCTACCAATTAGCAAGGTGAGAATCACACTCTGCAGTTCAACACTGCGCTGCGCTAATATGAATAAACACATTCACAAAACTGCTTGCTGCTACTGGCTGAAATCGAATGCCTCTGTTCTGCTTGTGGAATGGGTTTTCATCCTGCAGGGATGCATCTGCTCATTTAAGAGAAAGGGAGGTGATTTCACTGCGGTTGGTATTCAATTACCACGTCTCGTCAGCACAAAGATTTCCTCTTGCACAAGAGGACTTTCCCCACTCTCTGTGTGTGCCTTGTGCCCTCCCAAATCTGCTCCAGCGGGTTGGGGAAATCTGCAAAACAGATAAGGGAGTGCATATGTGAGCAGAGAAAATAAAGAGGCACTACGTAGAGCACAATCCTCAGATTCTTCCTTCCGACCCCACTATTTTTGTTACTGTTTGGTGGGGTGGGGTGTCCCAGAATAGTATGGAAAACGGCATGGAGAGCTGCAGGTGGAAGGGGAAATTGGGAAGAAAACAAAACAAAACCCTGCTTCTTATATTTTAGCACAAGGGTGGGGAAGTTCAGATCTGCGGGTCTAATGCATCCCGTCCCATCAAAGGGATTTTAGTGGAAGGGATTGTCTGAAAGCAGCCTCTTTGTCCCTAACAGGAAATTGGTATTGTAAAAGAACATCTTACGTTCGGTGGTTTGAGCATTGCTTAGTTCATTCTCTGAACACAAATGTGTGTTAAATTTGCAAATTGCTCTCTTTTTGAATTAAGCTACTGTTAATAATCTTTTTATATCATGAAATATGCAAAAGCATACAACCACAGTAAGAGTAAAGGGGAAATAAGTCAGTCACCAAATCTGTCATTGTTGGGGTTTTTAGGAAATAAAATACTATGATTTGGAAGCATTCTGTGTGGTACTGGTCTCTCTCATCAAGACATGTTGAGTCAGGAATCTTTATTTCCTCTAGAAAGTATGAAAGTTCTAAAAAATCAGGGCTTTTCAACATAGTGGAAATGTCTGGACAATATGTTAAGATTGGATGCATCATGTGCTGTGTAACAGATCTGAAACTTATGAGTAATGAAGGCTTCATGCACAAGAGCCTCTGGACACACAGTGTGGGGCCATGCTAATGCTTTTTTGAAACGTAGATCTGTTCTTGAGCAACCTTTTGTGAGAAGTCATTTATCCCAGTAATGTCAGGTAACTGACAGGGTCCCAGAACACCGCAAGAGGAGCATCACTCCGAGTTCCTATCTGGATGATTCTGCCTTCATGTTAGGACAGACTGATAACAGGTAATAATAATTTGGGTAAAAGTCATGCCCACCCCTGCTGCCAGTTGCTAAAATAAGACTGAAATATTTCTATGTTGAAAAATTGAGAGAAAGGTGAAGGGGCGAGGTTACAATAAGCCAGTGCTTTATGAGTTGATGTTTTGTAACCAGTAGTTTTGAAAACTGCTTTTTACAATGAAGCTTGATATGTCTTATCATAAGACTACTTCAAATATTTTATGTGGAATCTAAACTTTCTACGCAGCATAATCTTAGTTTACAAATACTCTACCATTTGTGGTTTAAGTGGCATTGCTTGGCAGTTTTAGAGGCTTTTATTGTATTTCTAATAGTTTTATGTATTTATCAGGTATTTGAGCTGGCTCTGCTTAAGTTAAAATGCTTAATAACCTTTCCTAATCCACTTTTCCAGTTGCATAGCTATGAGAAAATGTCATTATCTTTTTGGAAAGGGTTTTTTAGCTCCTTGGAATCCGTATTGTCTTTGTAATGCTGTATTTCTTTAATATTGTTTCCTGTTTCCACAATTATTACATGTGCTCTCGCCTGGAAGAAACAGAAGTACTTTTTTTGTTTTTGTATGGGTTGTATTATTTTCTTTGGGACAGTTTTCATGACAGCGTGGTTATAAATAAATCCACAATGCTGAAGTGTTTTGTACACAAGAAGTTGTTGCTTACTTTCTACATTGTTACCGGCTGATAATATTTTGGTTCCTTTTCTATATGGTAATCTTTTTGTACAAGGCCTGTGGTGAAGGTGGTATTAAGGGGGATAGAGCTTAGAGTGATGAAACAAGCTGGGAGATGGCTCAGATGCATTGAAGGAAAACTCCAGTCAAATGCAATTGAACACTGGTGAGGGCTCATCATTTAACCTTCCTAGTGGCAATGAAGGCAGCAAAGGAGGCATACTTTGCTGCCTTCACTGGATCCTCATTGTGCCATCCAGCAGAGCTTTCCCGGTAGTGTGGGGCCTGTAATCTGGCCCGAAGGAAGTAACAGAGCTGACAGTAGCTCGCTGTGACCTGTTTGCAAAACATTTTGAGGATAAAATGGCTTTCATCCACTGGGACTCCACTGTTGCTGTCACTTGAGGCTCAGGTGGCTTCAGTGGCACCAGCTTCGGCTGGTGGCCCAGCTGCACCCCTATCTGGACAGGGATAGCCTAACTTGTGTTGTCCGTGTTCTGGTAATCTCTGGGTTAGATTATAGCAATGCATTATACTTGAGGCTGCCTCAGAAGATGGCTCAGAAACTTCAGTTGGTGCAGAACTCAGTGGCCCAGAGCAAGACTGTTCGCACCAATCCTGCCCTGACTGCACTGGCTGCCAATTAGTTCCCAGGTACAATTCAAAGTGTTGGTTTTGATCTATAAATCCTTAAACTGCTCAAGACCACAATACCTCGAGGACTGCCTCTCCCCATATGAACCAATCTGGACCCTGCAGTCATAATCTGAGGCACTTTTTTATGTGCCTCCTCCACAAGAGTTCTGGAGGGTGGCAACATGAGAATGGGCCTTTTCTGCGCTGGCTCCCCACTTGTGAAATGCTCTTCCCAGGGAAGCTTGCCAGGCGCCATTGTTACATAACTTTAGGCTCCAGGCAAAACATTCCTCCCCACCCCCCGGCCTTTGGCCAATTAAACTATGGGTAGTATTGCTTTTGTTTGCTACTGTGTTATATATTTTTGTGTTTTTATATTATAAACCACCATGTGATCTTTGGATGAAGGGGATATAGAAATTTAATCAACCATCATCATCATCATAATGAGGAATAGACATTTGTTGGCATATTTTTCATAGTTGCATCCTTTCAGTACCTGAAGTGGCTCATTTACTTGTACCATCAAAACTGTAGATAGAAAAATGGAGAATTAATTCTTTACTGTCAAGTTGTTGTAGGGTTTAGCTTTGATACATACAAAGGCCCTTGATGTCTTAAGAATAGGCTTTAAAAAGTTTTTAGGCTTCTGTAAGGATTTCTTAAATGGTAGCAGGTTTGAATATACGGTATGTATCGGCTAGAATAACTGACATTACAAAGATGTTGTTTGAGACAGTTAGTGGCTGTAGGTCTTTCAGGCTGTTAGTCATTCCCCTTCTATGCACGTTTATATATCCAAATTACCAGTGGCTTGGTGTCATGTTCTGAGCATTGAAACCCATTGAATAGATCTACTAATCCCATCCAGAAACAGAAGAGCAGATCAGGCTGAGTCAGGAGGTGCTGCAGAATAACTGGCATTTCTGTGCTGATTTTGAAGGTTGGAAGATTGTTGTACAGTGGTGCCCTGCAAGACGAATGCCTCGCTAAACGAAAAACCCGCAAGACAAAAGGGTTTTCCGATTTTTTAGCGGCTTCGCAAGACGAATTTCCCTATGGGCTTGCTTCGCAAGACGAAAGCCCATAGGGAAATCTCCGGGGACAGTGAGGAAGCACAGCGCGCCTTCTCCTCTTTTCCCGGACCTGTCCTAAGGCTTGCGGTGGGAGGTCCGGGAACAGAGGGGAAGGCGCGAAGGGCTTCTCCTCTGTTCCCGGGGCTTGCGGTGGGAGGAGGGTTTTTCCTCCCCACCGCCAACATTCAGAACAGCATTCTGAATGTTGGCGGTGGGGAGGAAAGCCCTCCTCCCACTGCAAGCCTTCAGGACAGGTCCGGGAACAGAGGGGAAGGTGCGCAGCGCTTCTCCTCTGTTCCCGGGGCTTGCGGTGGGAGGAGGGTTTTTCCTCCCCACCGCCAACATTCAGAACAGCATTCTGAATGTTGGCGGTGGGGAGGAAAGCCCTCCTCCCACTGCAAGCCTTCAGGACAGGTCCGGGAACAGAGGGGAAGGTGCGCAGCGCTTCTCCTCTGTTCCCGGGGCTTGCGGTGGGAGGAGGGTTTTTCCTCCCCACCGCCAACATTCAGAACAGCATTCTGAATGTTGGCGGTGGGGAGGAAAGCCCTCCTCCCACCGCAAGCCTTCAGGACAGGTCCGGGAACAGAGGGGAAGGTGCGCAGCCTGCTGCCCCGCGCGAGGGGCGCTCTTAAGCAGAGCGCCCCTCGCGCGGGGCCGACATTCGCCGCTTGGAGAGCCCTGCGGGGAAGTCCTGCAGGGCTCCCCAAGCTGCGAATGTCTGCCCCTCGCGCGGGGCAGCAGGCTGCTATCCGCAGCTTGGAGAGGCCTCTGGACCTCTTCTGAAGGCGGGTGGGGGGCAAAAGTCTTTGTCCCCCCTGCCTGCCTTCCCGGGGGATTTTAAAATGCTGGCGGGCGGCAGCGAAGGCTTCGGTGCCGCCCGCCAGCATTTTAAAATCGCCCCAGGACAGCGGAAGGGGGGGGAAGCAAAGACTTTCGCCCCCCCCCCGTCGGCCTTCAGAAGAGGTCGGGGGACAGACTGTTCCCAAACCTGGTCTGAAGGCGGTTTCCATAGGAACGCATTGATTGATTTTCAATGCATTCCTATGGGAAACCGTGCTTCGCAAGACGAAAAACTCGCAAGACGAAAAGACTTGCGGAACGAATTAATTTCGTCTTGCGAGGCACCACTGTACCAGCATTGCCATAAGGCTGAACTGTTCTGTAACCTGGCCTGCTAATAAGTCGTTCTAAATGTCAATCATGGCAGAACATTATGTGAAATGGCAGGTTTATTAAAGTGGAAGACCACCAGCCACTAATTCAGCATTCTGGAAAAATAGGGGACAATCATCTTCAAGATGCAGTGACTTCCCTGTTTACTTCTCCTCTGATAGAGTGCAGATGCAGGATGAAAGGCACTTTTGCATGTGGATTACCACTGATGCTTTGTGTATGTGGCGTAAGATATGTTAAAACTAGAAGTGAAGTGTAGCTGCTGATCAGACCACATACAGATGGAAAGATTCCTTCTGTCTGAATATGCGTAAGCGGATGGGCTCTTCATGCTTTTCAATCCCGAAGGGTGAAAGTGCAACCCCACAGAACAGACCCAAGGACATTTGGCAAGGCTGCAGCATACAGCTTCTGGAGCTGGATCCCAAGATAGACCTTTGTTCTCTGGATGACACAGCCTAGCACTTGAGAGAGCTGGATCGAATCCTAGGCTTCCCTCAAGCACATGGAAATAAAGCTGAATGCCAAAAACAAAACAAACAAAAAACTAGAAGTGGAAGTTTTACTCTTTTGTTTCAACATAATCATGTGGTAATTGTTCCTTTTGCTGGTTGATTATTGATAGTAGAAATTTTCTAGAAGACCTTACATTGGAAATAGATGACATGTTACTATGCAGAGCTCATATGCAGATAAAATATTTCCATGCTTTGAGGCATGCTATATAGTGTGTGTCATTTTGCTAAAGGGAAATAATCGGTGTGTGTTGTAACTGGACCTCCTAAATTATGAATCACCAGTTCTTGTGTGCTAATGGTAGGAAACATTTCCTGAACACCGTAGTCATGTGAGGAAGTGAGATGATTTTTAATAGCTGCTGTATATTGCAGTTATAAATATTAAATTGTAAACATTTCTCTTCCTTCAAATCATTCCTGAAAAAAAACCTACTCTTTTTTGTCTTTCATTTACCCCTTCAGACATTATGCATACTAAATGCTTAAATGCACATTGTTTTCTGACTTTTGTTTATCCATTGTCTAACTTGGTTCCCATCAGAACTATACATTTAAAGCAGTATCCTACCACTTTAAACAGTTAATGCTTCTCTCAAATATTCCTGGGAACTGTATTTTGTTAAGGGTGCTGGGAGTTGTTAGGAGACCTTTATTCCCCTCACAAAGCTAACATTACCAGTGTTACATGGGAAGAGAGAGGGATAGTTAAACCACTCTAAGAATTGTAGGGTGAGCGGAACGGGGGTGTTTCCTAATGACTCTCAGCACTGTTAACAAACTACAGTGAAACTCCTAGGTAAATGTATATAGAACTGCAACCTTAGATTGAAAACTCCTTGGGGGAAATATGTCTCACTTGCATGCATAATGAGTTATTGAATGGAAAAGAACCTTCTGTCGACACAACGCTTTTGAGGAATCCTGCGGAAGGAACAGGGAGCTGATTTTCACTCATTCCCCCCTTTCTTGCAGCTACCTTTGCTTACTTGAAAATCTGATCTGGTGAATTGGGGAACCCTCTGGAATAGTGTGGGTGATGTCATAGGAGGCTGCCAGGGAAACGGGAAATAAGCATAGGTCTGTTCTAGAGATGTTCCTCCTGCTGGTGGGAGCAAAGTCTGAACCCAAGCCTATGAAAATAAGCATGAATACATGGTTGAGTTTATGATCATTTTCTGCTTGGATGTGCCTTTGGTTTTGTGCTCATTGATTCGTTCTGCAGAATAGGATTCAGAAAGCAGCATATGTGTCTGCTGTAACCTCTTACCCCCCTCATTATCATCCTTCTGAGCTAAGCGGTAATGGTTGAGCACCTGTAGGCCAGTTTCCTGCTTGGCAGGGGATTGGACTCAATGGCCCTTGTGGTCTCTTCCAACTCTATGATTCTGTGATTCCCCTAAACTGGTTCTGGGTCTCCCCCCCCCCCAACCCTCCAGAGCAGATTTAGGAATAAGGGTGGGGGGCATTCTATTTTGCAAGCTGACCTCATTCTGTGCAAGCAACAACTTAGTTGAATTCCTGCCCATAGGTATTTTATGTCTAGTACTGAGCGAGTTTGTCTACAAACAAAGTGAAACTCTCCAGGTGTATGTGTAATAAAAAACCCGAACGTAAATTACCATATACAGCCAGGCTTCAGAAATATGAAAAGCTTATGAAAACGAATTGGAACCCATTTGTACTCTTGAGAATGATATGATAATAAAAATGTAGATTGTGTGGGCCCAAGAAATGACATTTGGAAGCACATCTTCATTCCATTCCTGAGGAAAATAGCATGATTAGATTCTTCCCCCTAGGAATCTTAGCAACTAATCTGGATAAATTAAGTCATTCCTGCTGAGTGTAATTAATTTTGAAGCAAATCTAATGCTTCATGGTGTTTCTAGTATTAGGCTTGCTTGCTTAGATTTTGCTGATTATAAGCGGTATGCTTAAGGTCAAATTCTGCCTCCAGATACATGTGTTTCTGTCCCATTAACCTTAGGGGCAGCCACATGCACATTCATATTTGAGTATTGGGTGGCCTCTTGTGGCTTATGAGACATTGACAGGGGAGAAGGAAACAGAACGCTCCCCACTTAAAACAAGTCTAGCAACAATATTTGTTGTTTCAATTCTGTCTCTATTGGTTCCTTTACTGAAGTGACAAAAAGAGGTAAAGCAGTTGTATGTATGTATGTATATATTCTGAAGCAGGTGCTACTGTAAGAATAGCATGTATAATTATAGGTTTGAAAGACAGCAGAACTTAAGATATTTTTTCAGGGTAGATTTATTCTGTTTTCAAACCTGTACGACTGCAGTGGAATTTTTATTTTATGGAATACTGAAATAGATAACTTTGAGAAGCCAGTTACAGAATAGGAAAAGAGAAGGTGGGGCGACGGTAATCTCTGAGATGAGCTTTGCCTCACATGTTAGATTTCTAAAGCAGAAATATGGATATATTTCAGTATAACCCTGCCATCCTAACGTTCCCTTATTTTACCTTAGTTCATCTTCCAGTCATACTTGCCTGGCAGTGTTGTTTTTTCTTTATGTTACCATGGATGTCATAGGGACATAGGAAGTTGCATTATGCCAACTCTGATCATTGGTCCATCTAGTTCAGTATTCTGTACTCTGACTGGCAATGGCTCCTAGCCCTACCGGGAGATGCCAAGGATTGTATATGGAACCTTCTGCATGGTAAGCAGATGCTGTACCACTGAGCTGCAGTCCACAATGGGGGGAGGTGGGGAAGCTACTTGTTGGGGGCAGGGGTAGACAGCAATTGGTTCTCTCTTCCATTCCAGTATCATTTTCTCTCTTTCAATCAACTGTCTTTTCTAGGACTTAATTTATTATTTCCTGGAGAGGGCACCATTACATTGCCCTCATTTTGTTCCATTTCTAATTAATGGCAAAAATCATTCAGGAATTAAACCATGATTATGGCTAATGCCTCTTTTCCATCTTCCTAGTAATATTGTTTTCCTGCAGTCATACATAACATCTGTAAAATGTTCTATCTAGCAAATAGTTTCCTGGGTTTATCTATTAGCAGCCATAGATAAATATTTGGTCAGGAGGCCACAAATTATGGCTGGACTTGGTAGCCATGTGTTTGTTTCCACTAGCCAACTTTGAAATTTTAATTTATCATTTGTCCAATGAAGTTATGAAATTTTGTATGTGTGTAAGATTTTAGTAAGGGACGCGGGTGCCGCTGTGGGTAAAACCTCAGTGCCTAGGACTTGCCGATCGTATGGTTGGCGGTTCGAATCCCCGCGGCGGGGTGAGCTCCCGTCGTTCGGTCCCAGCTCCTGCCCACCTAGCAGTTCGAAAGCACCCCCAAGTGCAAGTAGATGAATAGGGACCGCTTTATAGGGGGAAGGTAAACGGCGTTTCTGTATGCGGCGCTGGTGCTGGCTCGCCAGCTGTAGCTTCGTCATGCTGGCCACGTGACCCGGAAGTGTCTTTGGACGGTGCCGGCTCGTGGCCTCTAGAGTGAGATGAGCACGCAACCCTAGAGTCGGACACGACTGGCCCATACGGGCAGGGGTACCTTTACCTTTACCTTTAAGATTTTAGTGAAGTATGGAAGTAAGAGCTGGACCTTAAAGAAGGCTGATTGCCCAAGAATTGATGCTTTTGAATTATGGTGCTGGAAGAGACTCTTGAGAGTCCCATGGACTGCAAGAAGATCAAACCTATCCGTTCTTAAGGAAATCAGCCCTGAATGCTCACTTTGGCCACCTCATGAGCAGAGAAGACTCCCTGGAAAAGACCCTGATGTTGGGAAAGATTGAGGGCACAAGGAGAAGGGGACGACAGAGGACGAGATGGTTGGACAGTGTTCTCGAAGCTATGAACATGAGCTATGAACATGAGTTTGACCAAACTGCAGGAGGCAGTGGAAGACAGGAATGCCTGGCGTGCTCTGGTCCATGGGGTCACGAAGAGTTGGACATGACTAAGTGACTAAACAACAACAACAAAGATTTTTTATTTGAACCTGAGATGCATTCCATAGATTTTGGCAGGGTTTCTTGTTCCATTTCAAATTGTATTCACATTAATGCTGAACTTTTTTCAGTCACTCAGGGAGAGGGGAAGAAACACACACACACACACACACACACACACACACGGTGCAGGAGAAATTAAGTAAAATTAGGGGCCATTTGAGAGGTATGTGGGTGTGGCATTACTTTTAATAAAACTCAGTTGAATCACCACAGTAACAACATAGCATTTTAAAAATCCAACTTTAACCTATCTTTATGGATCAGTTCCAGATAGTATCTTTTTGGAGATGAATAGGACCAACAGATGAGTTAATGCATGTTTCTCATGCCAGGAAAAGTTAATACTTGTTAGCTGGGGATTCCTGGTTCTTCTGCTGAGAAGGGCAGAGTGCCTGAAATCTGGCAGAAGTACAGCATTTTTCTTGAGATTTGTTGCCACACCTGTTAACTACTAATCAGATACTCTATCGCCATCCAAGAACATACCCTTGGTAGTTTCTTCCATGGACTCATAACAAAGGGTCCTTGGTGGAATGTAGAGAAATGGGGCTATATAGTAGTATAGTAGTAGTAGTAGTAGTAGTAATAGTAGTAATACCACCTGTCTTTGAGAGGTTGGACAAAGTTTGATCCTAAACATATTTCTGAATGCATTGTACAATCTTTTTCTGTCAAATAAGTGTTCTGTGGCTGTGGATGATTATTGGGTTTTTATATAATAATCATTATATCATCTGCCATATTTGATGCTCATTTCTAAAATTTTAATTGGCCTCTTAGAACATTCAATTAAAATATATTAAAGTGTTTTTTTAAAAAACAACAACAACCATGTCACCTCGACAGAACCTTTGTAGGATGAAAACATATGTTCTTTGTGCAGAAGGTTTCGGGTTAGATCCTGAACATCTCCAGGTAAGACTAGGAAATAATCCTTCCAATCAGAGTAGATAATACTGAGCTAGATGAACCAATGATCTGACTTGGTGTAAGTCAGCTTCCTGTATTCCTATGTACCAAAAATATTCAAATCTATTAACCTTTATCAGGCAGATATTATGGCTCATATTGGTTTGTCTTAGCTTTGAAAGTTCAATCTGGCAACCGTAGCAAGTATGTCCCACACAGCTCTGCCTTTAAAAAATTCTAGACTTGGAGATTTTTTCGTTTAAGCACTAGGAAAGGCAACCCTAGAGAAAATACTGCTAATATCAGCACAAACCCGCATTTCTGTTTCTCTGTTGGGGTGCTTTCATCTTCAAAGAAGTTTTTTATTGCAAAAAAAAAAAAAACCTACCAAAGTGCATACATTTTTGTGTGTGTGAACATGACAGTTTGCTTTGTAGGCTTGTTTTTTCACATTCAGAGCACTCCTGTGCTAAGCCTTTTGTAAGCAGGGCCTGCAGATATGTGGGGAAATAGCTTATCTTAATGATAACTTAAAATATCATAAATAGTAAACCTCTTCAATATTGCTGGTCTGAAACACTACACAAATTACTGTTCTTGAATTGCTGCAATTAATATTTGCTTTTTCAAGTATTCAATGAATCATAATTTAAAGGTTCTCATTAGTTAACTAAATCCAGTACTATTTTTCTAGAAAAAGAGGTTGCCGGAACTCACCATGAGCACCTCCCTTGTTCCCTTATAATGGCAATGGCGCCCACCAGAGAGGTGCCGGAACTGAGTTCTAGTGAGTTCTGGCTGGAAAAAAGCCCTGATGACTAAATCCAATCAAGTTAGAATTCCTGGCACTTACAGAGCATGTTTCAGGAATTTGAGGGTTGAAATTCCATTTCTGAAGCGCATAAAGCTGTAAATGTTAACTCTTTGAAAAACTGACCTGCCCACCAATCACATCTCTCTCTATATATAATAAAATTGGAACAATGTCATTGAATAGCCCCCATTAGAGGATTTGTAGTGTCACATCAGAATTCTAGGACGCAGGTGGCGCTGTGGGTTAAAGCCTCAGCGCCTAGGACTTGCCGATTGAAAGGTCGGCGGTTCGAATCCCTGCGGCGGGGTGCGCTCCCACTGCTCGGTCCCAGCGCCTGCCAACCTAGCAGTTCGAAAGCACGTCCGGGTGCAAGTAGATAAATAGGGACCGCTTACCAGCGGGAAGGTAAACGGCGTTTCCGTGTGCAGCTCTGGCTCGCCAGATGCAGCTTTGTCACGCTGGCCACGTGACCCGGAAGTGTCTCCGGACAGCGCTGGCCCCTGGCCTCTTGAGTGAGATGGGCGCACAACCCCAGAGTCTGTCAAGACTGGCCCGTACGGGCAGGGGTACCTTTACCTTTACCTTTTATCACAATTCTGGATTTGCATGAAGTCAGGATGGGGTGTGGAAGCAAAAGTGAGGGCAGGTTGCAAAACAGCATTGGGCATGGCATGGGAGTGAACAAAGAGAGACACTGACATAGGAAAAGTGGTTTAAAACAACAGCAGAAGTTTGAGTAATGCAGGAATGGAGAGAACTGAGAAGAAAATGGTGGCTTAAAACAATGGCAAATGTTTGAGTAAAATACAGTGAAGTTACTATTGAATATTTGAGGGTTCCACAGCCTTTATCTGTCTTATATGCCACATCTGAAGAATGAAAGAGGGGGACGTTTGAGTACATCAAGAATGGAGAACCACTGAAAGGGGGGAAGCGGGTGTTTTAAACAATGGTGGGAGCTTGGGCAAAGTGATGGTTAGAGCAGCATTTAGGGGGAACTTGTGGTTTTAAATAATGGCAGAGGTTTGAGTAGAGTGATGAATGTGTGACATAGTGGTAAAGTGGTAGTTTAAAGGAAGGTTTGAGTGAGAAGGAAGCTTGGGATGGCTCTGTTATGTTAGCTTTATGATGTTGGCTTTTGTGTTGTACCCATTCCTGTTCTTTCTCCTTGTAAAAACATTTTTTTTAAAAAATCTAGCAGTGTTTCTCCACCCCCACTCAACTCAAACTTCTGCTGTTGCTTAAAACAGCCACTTTCCCCCTTTCAGTGTGTCTTCCTTTTCGCTGTATTCAAACTTGTCCCTCTTCGATTCCTCAGCTTGCTCATGAGTGTGAGTGAGATGTGGGGCCCTTAAATATTCCATAGTACCTTCATGCACTGTATTTCTAGATTTTCAATGTAATATGGAACATACATTTTGTTAACAAGCAAGCTCCCATATATGTACAACATCCATCAACGAGGAGTGCAAAGTAGGGATGAAAATGGGATTGAAGATGAAAGCAGGGGCATGAAAGGCTCTGCAAAGCAGGAGGGGGTGGTGACTTCAGAAGGTGCTTAGTAGTTGCAGTGTGCGGGAGGAGGAAAACAAAAGAGGTCACCTTGGGGCTGGTTGGTGTCCAAGAGGGGGTTAGCACAAAAAGAGGTGGAGGCATGGCCATGGAGGTGAAGGTGAAAATGGGTGCAAAGGGGGTGCATAATAGAAGAAAGAAGTTGCTGCAGAAATGGCTTTGGGAAGGTGAAAATCAATCTTGGTAGCTGTATGGAGTGGGAAGGGGATACTCCAGGGCATGGTTAGGCAAACTAAGGCCCAGGGGCTGAATCCTGCCCAATTGCCCTCTAAAAACGCCCGCAGACAATCTGGGAATCAGCGTGTTTTTGCATGAGTAGAATGTGTGCTTTTATTTAAAATGCATCTCTGGGTTATTTGTGGGGCATTAGGAATTCGTTCATTTCCTCTGTCAAAATATAGTCTGGCCCCCCACAAGGTCTGAGGGACAGTGGACTGGCCCCCTGCTGAAAAGGTTTGCTGACCCCTTCTCCAGGGGGTACCATGGGAGAATGGCAGGGGGCTTGGTAAATGGAGTGAGCATGGGCACAGCCCCAAATATTACCATATACGTTAAAGCAGAATTACATGCATGATTCAAACCGTATAATGTGAAGGTGCTAGTGGCCTTTAGGTAGCAAGTGAGATTATTTGCAATACCTTTTGAACAAAAAAAAGGAAGGCTCAAAAGCTTAATGTAAATCCCAGGAAAATCTGCCTAGTTATGGCCAATGATTTAAAACCTATACCAAAGGGATTAGTTTAGCAACTTGTTAATTATGTATCTTTGTTTTTCCTCTAAAGATTTGTTGTATTTTGTAAACCTCAGAGTTCATACCAGCAGATGGTAGGTGGTGCTGTTTTGGCAACATAAGGGGTGGCACTGAGAGAATTGAGATTGCTGTTAGTATATGTGACATAATATTTATGTACCTCACGCAGCATTGTTCTACCTCCACAGTTGGAGGCTGTATGGCTCTGAATGCCAGTTGCTGTAACCCAATGAGATGGCTGCGGTTAAAGAACTAAATTGTGATGGTGGTTGTTTCTGCTGCTGCTGGGAATCCCAAGTGGGCAGAGCACTATTGTACTCACGTCTTGTTTGTAGGGTTTCCATAGACATTTGGTTGACCACAGTGAGAACAGGATGCTAGACTAGACAGGCCATTAACCTGATTCAGCAGTGTGTTTCTTAACATTCTGTTTATATAATTAGGAAGTGGAGTCCGTGCCACTCATGGTAATGTATTACTTTGTTAAAGTGTTGAAGTTTTGAGGCACTCGATCTGGAAAAAAAAAATCCCATTATCTGTTTACACAAAGAGAGTAGAAAAGACAGGAAATTACTCATTGTCTCATTGGATTTTTAGCCTGCTTGGTCCTATAGGCTCCATGTGCCTAACACTACTTTACACAGAAGCCAGTCAAAACGAAAGAATTAAACAAGCTCAACAGAGGTTAAAAGCCTATGCCCATTGTTGACAAGTATCCTAGTGGACATTTCCACATCTTTTATAACCAACCTCATTACCTATTTCTACCCCAGGGCAACACAAGAACAGGCCCAACTGTTCGTTTTCTCTCTCTCCCTCCCTCCCTCCCCCTCTGTGTGTGTGTGTGTGTGTGTGACTCCTAAGGATTAGACTCCATTTCAATCTTTCTGCGCTAAATGCTCTGTTCTTCCTCCCCTCCAGGTGAATCAAATATTTTCCCTTTCTGTAGTAGGAACTTGCAAACAATGTCATGGACATTAATTTCCTTTCTTAAATCATTATGCATTGTTATTCTCTTTGGAAACCTTTTCCACTGGCTTTAACAAGAAATTACTTGTATAGGATTCCCTCACCTGTTTTACTAGTAATGTTTATGATGCCACAGCTAGACGTGCCCAGGCACAATTTGCCCAAACTACTTTTACTTTATTGGTTCCATAAACGTTTTTCAACACCTCATTGATCTAATGAACCATCAAGGATTACCAAGGTGTTTAACAAAACAAAAACACCCTTTGTGTGTAAACAAAACCTATTCTCTAATCGGCCTTTCTTTTTGCTAGATTTCTTCAGTGGTGTCAATGTTCCCATCCTTGTGGCTGCAAATTACAAAGTCAGATGGTAGAAATGTGTGAAGCTGCTATTTGTAGATAAAATAGTGAAGGAAATTAATAGCCTGGTGCTCCATTTCTCTCTTAGAGGAAGAGCCAGAGCTCAGTGGTAGAACACAAATTCTGCATGCAAAGCAATCCCTGGCATCTCTAGGTAGGGCTGGGAAGGATTTTTTCTGGCTGAAACTCTGGAGGACTGCTGCCTGTCAGTTTCAGCGTTACACAGTTGACAATGTTCCTAAATACTACAATGTTCCTAAATACTGCCTGAAAAATCACAACTCATCTTCATGTGGTCTCCTCATCAACAAGGCTGGTTTCATGAGAGCTGTTGTGTTTTCTGTTCGGTACCATTTCCAATGCACTGAATCTTGATATTTTCTCGGAAACTGCCAATCTGTATACTAGGACACACCAGCTGACATCATGAGAGAGATGAAGTGTACAGTGGTACCTCGGGTTAAGAACTTAATTCATTCTGGAGGTCTGTTCTTAACCTGAAACTGTTCTTAACCTGAGGTACCACTTTAGTTAATGGGGCCTCCTGCTGCCACCGTGCCGTCGCCGCGCGATTTCTCTTCTCATCCTGAAGCAAAGTTCTTAACCCGAGGTAATATTTCTGGGTTAGCGGAGCCTGTAACCTGAAGCATCTGTAACCCGAGGTACCACTGTATGTTGAAAAATTATCACCACATTGGATGCACCCATTGTTGTGTGCCACTTGTCGTTAGGAGACATTGCATAGCATTGATTGTCTCCCTGTCAATATAGGGAAATTATAATTTAAATGAAATACAATTTGAAAGAAGAGAGCTTTTAAACCCACAGTCATGCCCCTCCAATGCAGGTGGCAACATGCCCATTTGGCATTGTTGTGCCCCTTCCCCTTCTGCACCAGCTGCAAATAGCACTCCTGGTCCCAACACTGCATGAAGTTGCCCTTGCACCCATTCATAACATCCCTGGAGTGGAATTTTCCTAACACATTCACAGAAAGAGATCATTTCAAGTATAAACGCAAATCTGTTAAATTTCCTTTTTGTTTTACTACTTTTTGCCTCTGGGGTTTCAATAAAAGGACTTAAATTCATGAGTCAAGCACTTAATATTGTTCCTACATTGACATTTGTAGGCACACAGTTTATTTCAAAAGAGGAAAAACTAGACGTAGGTTTGCATTCATTAATCACAGCAATTTAATTAATGAGCTGCCCTTCAAGATGGAGCATTCATGCGGTTCTGTGCTACAGTGCAACTGGAATGAGCATCTTAGGCTGCACTGAATGAGTTGAGAGATGACTCCTTCTTAAAATATGGGATGGGAAGGGTCTAATGAGAGGGATGTTGGAGCCCTTTGGGAGAAGGATCCAGAGCCTGTTTGGGATGAAGGACTGAGCCTGGTGAAGAGAAGACCAATGGGTTTTTGCTGGGTGTGCTCATTCAGAAGTTACCTATTTGTCTAATATGTTCCATCTAAATGAGGAAAAGGGGGTGGGGTGGGTAAAGAAGCATATACCAAAAGGGATTTCCTCTGTGACTTCTAACAGCACATACCAATGTGCAGTCAGTTGGGTGGATGGGTGCAAAGTAGAGCATCAAGTAGACTGAAGAAATAAGATGACAGCCAGGGTGGCAAGAGCAGTGTGACAGAGCAAAGCAAACCAGCAGGAAAAAGGACCATCTTGTGGCAGGGAAGTTAATATATTGATTTTTGGCAGCAGCAGGTGCTAATTGGACAGTGGCCTAATTGGTGGCAGCAGTGGTTGCAATTGGCAGGCTGCGCAGACCAAGGGCAAAGACCAACTGTGCGCCATGTGTTGTGCTCCTGTGCCCTATTGGGGAAGAGGATTCACTGATAGGATTCCATCACAGATACAGGCCGTGCTTTTTTTCTGGGGGTACTCAAGGATAGGCAGTATCAAAATCTATTTTTTTAAAAAAAAATGTTTAAAAAGCACTGGATACAGGAAAGACATTTGAAGCTGGGGTGGGGGGTGTAAGAAAGAGAATATGGACAGTGTTGGTGGAATCCTGTAGAAAAAAAAGGTGTTGCTAATGTTAAAATAAAATTTCCACACATTTTTGTGGGTTTCAGCTATGGATGGGTGAATCCATCTATTTTTGGTCCTTGTCACTTTTGCATATGTTCACCTATTTCTTTCTTCTTCATAATCTGTATACCCCCTAACTGTAAATAGAATGTCTTAGCAGTTTACTGCTAAGTCCATCCTGTCCCATTTCCACTACAATGGATAATTTATTGATGTGCTTTTGTGTGAGAGAAAAATCTGTACGAAAAAATTGTATTTAAATAGGCGAACATCAAATTCCGGAAGCATCCGGTTTCAACTTACCTGCACTATACTAGTGAACTTAGACCTGTGACATAGCATATTTAACATTCAGGTTAATCCTTCCCTTTATTTAAGATTAAGTATTGAAACCCAGTGCAAGCTTTCTCTTCTGATTTGTAAAGTGCTTCCTCGAGATGAGTAACAGTACTTGCATTAATATGTATAATACTGTAATTGGCATTCCTAATGTGTTGTGATGAGACTTGAAATGGTTCGTTGAGCTGCACACTTTCCAAAAGCTTATTAGAAATGCCTCACACATTTAATGCATGGTGACTTATTATGCACTACATAACCAACTCAGTGTAGAATAGGAAGGGGTGGCTGACTTGATACACTGTCACTGTGCTCTGAAAGCCCTGCAGTTTTCTTTATTTCTTTCCTGCTGGTGTTTCTGCATAGAAAAAAGCCAGTGTTAGCAAGGAATTTAATTTATTTTCAGACTTATCAAAACTGATCAAATAATTACCATCTATTAAAGAAGACGCATGAGAGTGCTTTTATTCTTGTTGTCTCTTCATAAACAGGATAATTTTTATGTTTATGTGTTTATATTACTTATTTTGACTAATATTTTAATATGCTATTTTAATACTTCATTAGAAATAGCAGACTCAAATTCACCTTAGAGATTAACCTTCCTGCCAAGCACATTTCCAGGAACTATGGTTAAACTATAGAACTTGCTCCCAGGGGAGGCAGTAATGACCACCAGCTTTAATGACTTTGAAAGAGGATTAGACAAAATTCATGGAGTGGCTATTAGCCAAGAAGGCTATGTCCAGCCTCCATGGCTGGACGCAGTAATGCTTCTGAATGCCAATTGCTGGAAACTGCAGGAGAACAGAGTGTTCTTGTGCTCATGGCCTGCTTGCAGGTTTCCCACAGGTTGACCACTGCGAGAGCAGAATGCTGGACTAGATGGGCCACTGGCCTGATCCTGCAGGCGCTTTTTGTGTTCTTGTGTTCACCTCCAATTTTGGTTTAGATGGTGGCCGGAGTGTCAGCTGTATGACCAATGGCTAGCACTTTTCCTCTCCGCCATATCATACCTGTCAAAATCCCTCCACCAGTGCTAGAAATGACCCCCATCTGCCAACTTTCTGTCTCTAGACACTCTACGGCTATACAAAAGATTCTCTCTTCCAAGCTCATTCCAAATAGGTCCTTTTGCTAATCCTGCCAGTCTGCAAATCCCTACAACCTTTTCTTTTTCTGCTGATGAGAGGCCATTGCATAGAGTTTCCCCTTGACTGCAACATACTCACAAATTTGCACACTCTTTGATGAGAACACCATTAATTTAAATAGAACAGAGAGCAGGCTTGGCATTTGAAATGGTACCAAGGTCAGAAGGGAGCAAGACTTCAGCCAGGTGGCAATCAGCCAGAAGTGATGGTCTAAGATGGAAAAGGTGGGGTTGCAGGATGGAAGAGGACCTTCTGTCCACAGGAAACAAAGCCTTTCTTTTCAGTGTTTGAGACATAAACTCAACATACTACTGCACTGAATTCTGATGTCAGATTCATAACAGTTTTTTAAAAGACGATTTGAGTATCTACTTTATCCTACTGAGAACATTTGAAACTGACACAGCATGTATCAAGAATGAAGGGGTCCTTTAAATGAACATTCAACCTCCAAATAGTTCAGAATCCCCCCGCCCCCAGCCATAATAATAGGGTTACTTCCAGTGGCAGCTGCAACACCCAAACAGCATGGCTTCCTTGTCTATTGTCTTCTCATGGTAATAGCATCTGTAGATCTCAGGGTGGTTCAAAACATAACAAATACAATATAAAGACACAAAATACATAAAAACCCAAACCAAAAAAACCACAAACCAATAAATCCACCTCCCCCCACCCCATTCCACTGATACCTATAGGTTTATAGGAGTGGCGAATTTCTGACCGTCAAAAGTTTTGTATAGCATATACTTGTCACTAAAATTTGTGCATAATTTAAGTAAGGAAATCATTCAACAGTATGCTTGTACATTTTGGTGGCTTGTATTGGTATCAGCCCTGAAGTTTCTATTATGCCTATGATGATTTATTCATTCTGGGTGCTTAGAGAAACATGTCATTGTTTTCTCTCGTTGTTTAAAAAGATTACTTAGAATTAGGAGGAGGGAGAATTAAAAGATTACACTGAGCAAAGCAGGCTTCCTAGTCACTGAAACCAAAGCATAACCTGAAACAGGAATTTTCCTTTGAAATCTTGCCCTGTAGGCAGCATATACAATGGAAACTAAGATAAAACAGCTCAGCCGCGGAGAATTTAAATGGAAAGGAAAGCCACGATGAAATTTGCCAGTCAAATGGCATTCTCAAATTATGCCAGTGATCCTATGAGAGTGCACAGTTAACCTTTTTATCAGACCTGTATCAAGTGCCTTGAAGGTTGTGATATTTCTCTGTGGAAAACTAATTTTTGAAACCTGAGGCTTAAATAATTATGTGAAGAGGAATGTGTGATGATTGAGGCAGCAGAGAGATGATTACTGTTGTTTGCCCACTGGATCTTATGGGCCCAGGTAAACTACAGGAGAAAAGTCATTCAGAGACTTACTTAACTTTTACTTATCATCCAGTAAAATCTCAGCTCAAGGCCATAATGCGCTCTTTGATCATGCTTTATTGTTACAGCATAAAACTATTTTTTTCTCTTATTATATTTATACTCTCTTGATTCTTAAATTCTATTAAATGTTGAGATTTTACGTTTAAAATGAGAGTTTTGCAAAACCTCTTTGTAGTGTGTGATAGCTAGGTGTGCCTGCCTGCCAGGGGACCCAACTTTGTCTTGCACAGTGAGGTTTCGCTTTCCTCTCTTTTCCCTGCTGCCTGACACTCAAATCTGCTATGTAAGCTTGGTGGGTGTCAGGGACTGGCAGGGTGCGTTTGAGTGTGCACTGGGGGGAGAGGGGCTGGAGTCTGCCATGGGAAAGGAGGGCAGTGGTCTTTGGGGAGCAGTACCAGCCAGGAGGCAAGAATCAGAGGCAGGGGAAGCTTCAGAGCTGGAGGAAGAGGCAGGCCAGGCAAGTGAAGGGCTGTGTGCTTCCCCCACCCTCCCCTGCACCACTGTCTCCTAGAACCAGGAGAGAATTGAAGTGGGAAGAGCAGAAGCAGCTTCCACGCAGGTGTAGTCTACAGCTACATGTGCACAGCGTGTCGGGGCGGGCACATAAACTGGTGGAGGGGGAGTGGTCCCCGAGTTGCTACAACTACTCCATAGAGCGCAGACCTGGGAATAGCTGCCTAGAGTGACGCCAATTTGGTGTATGTAGGTCTCCAGAGCTGTAGAAGCAACTGTAAGTGTTCTCTTTGACAATAAAAAGCAGTTTAAAATAATGCTTAATATTTACATGGCAAATTTGGACATCTCCACTCACCATTTGGATGCATGATAAGGTAAGTAAACATCAGGCAGATTGGGTACAGATTTGCCCCTCACTGAATAGAACGGCTCCTTCCCTTTGAGGAAGGAGCCAGGAATCGGCAAAAGCTCTCCACTGGAGGGGGAAAGAGAGAGGCAATTTTTACCAATTTCTCCTTGCTTCTGAATTCCCCAAAATTTCCTCTGCAAAAACCTCCCATCTCTAGTGACTGGAACACCAATGATTTATACAACCCCATATGTTAGGCAACATTTGGTACATTGCTACTGTAATGATAGCAGGATTCGGACACATAGCAAACACCTTTTATATTCTTAGAAAAATATGGTTGCTTTTGATACTTTGGTTGACTTGTGACTCTGCTATGACAATATATTCATGTCTTAATTTGCATCTTTGAAGCCATGCATTTATTTATTTATTGGTATTCCTCTTAAAAAGTCTGGCAATAAATGTATTCTATAATGATTGAAAATTAGCTTTGGTGTTCAACTTCAACCCTTCCAGCTTTATTTGATTTATATACCAGCTGGCACCCAAAGGTGTTTGATATGTGTGTGGATTTTGCTAGGTGACAATTACAAGCTATACAGGGCATGAGCTGTACTTCTGGCAACCAAGGGTGGGGAAGGCTCCATGTAATCGCCAGTTACGACTGCTAAGTGACTACTGAGAAAGCGTGCACAGGTTATGGGATCTGATATCCAGGCTATATATCTGTACAGACTTAGATAGCAGCCTGTGCAGGCAAAACTCAGTTAACATAATTTCAACTGTGCAGGCTACTAAATTTTTATTTTTATTTTTGGCAGCCGCCAAGTTACATCACTTGGATGTTGTGGCATGGATGTGGACTACACATCCCTGCATTCTGTCTGGTTGTGCTTCTCCAGTTTCAAGCCCTATTGTTACATATAATTAATACAGTGGTACCTCGGGTTACATACGCTTCAGGTTACAGACTCCGCTAACCCAGAAATATTACCTCAGGTTAAGAACTTTGCTTCAGGATGAGAACAGAAATCGTGCAGCAGCGGCACAGCGGCAGCAGGAAGCCCCATTAGCTAAAGTGGTGCTTCAGGTTAAGAACAGTTTCAGGTTAAGAACAGACCTCCAGAATGAACCTGAGGTACCACTGTACTAGATTTGGAAAATAATGCACCTATGTTCATTTTTTTAGCCCACTGGCTCTTTATTTTTAGTCTCCTTGACACACTCCTGGTGTTTGAAATAGATTTCTGGTGTGAAGCATTTCATACAAAGGGTTTGATTGATAGGAATGTGTCTGGTAATGAGAATGATTGAAACTGAAAGAGAAAAGTCAGTCAACCAAAGCATGGCTTTTTTGTAGTCCTTTGGTGGTGGGGAGGCATCTAAGACTACATGGGGAGTCGAAATAAACATTAGGCCTTTTGAAAGCACTATGCCTTCAGGGCACCCAAGGAAGTCCATTTAAGGCTTACTTTGCTCGGCTTTTACACAGATATATATTTATAAATATATTTGACATTCCATTGAATACACATTCTTCGTTGGAATTCATAATGGAAAGACAGTGCACAGTTAAACACACTTCAGGGCTGTTGAAATCCATGTGCTTAACTGTCTCTCTTTACATTTGGAGGATAAAGCCATTATTTAGGGAGCAGCAGGGGCAACCCAGCAGGTATAAAGCATACCTAAGTTCTATTGAAATTATTTGAAACTAAAGTGCATAGCTAAACACTTAACAGGCTGCACCTACCTTTTTGCTCAGCAAATGAATCTCAGCACAGTTAATCATGCTTAAAATCAGTGGGACCTGCAGAGAAAACCTAAACTTGTTTACGGAGAAATAAGTCCTACTGAGTTCAGTATTGTTTATTCCATGGTAAGCATATTTAGGACTTTAGCCCAAATTACATGGTGAATTTTGTGTACTTATTTCAGTGTCAAGATTTCATCTTCCAGGGCTAAAGAGAAGGGTTGAAGATACTTCAGTTCTCTTATGGTACAATATAATATGGGGAATAAACGCTCAGTTGTACAATTGAGGGCAGGACATATGCAGAAGAAGGCTTCTGACGGAGCGCATATTCCCTATTGGATTGGAAACCACATATGAAAAAGCAGGGACAGCAACTGCCTTGGGCTCCAGGCTTCAGGGGCGCTGTCATGGGCTATCTACTCAACTATCCACTTAACAATTGAAACAAAGAGTGCAAACAGTTCATCTTCCCTTGTAAAGCTGGCAATGCTAACCTGTGTGGCCAGTGTTAACGTGTGCTTGCTTGTTTTTCATTCGTTTGATTCAGTCAGATCCATGCTTGCAGATTTAGTCGTTCTATGACAATGATAACTCATGCAAGCAAAAAATCTGTCCATGTTGTAAGGAGTGTGCAAGTGTAACAACAAATAAAATCTCCTCCAGATGACCAGCTTGTTGAGTATTCATTCTAATGTGGGAGATTAGACAGTGCTGACTACTGAACATTTTTTTCTGGTTTATTTGTGGGGAGGTTGTGTTGTGTTGCAACAAGCAAATGTTATCTGAAACTTTCCGACACATGTCCTTTCACTTTCCTTATCGTGAAAAGTCTGGTTTTGGAGATACTGTACTAAAAAGCTGAATAAATCAGAGCAGGTCCAGAAGATGCTCCACACCTGGGGTGTCATTAAATCTAGGTTTGGTCCTCTGTATGTGTGTGTGGCAGGGAGTGCTGAATGTATACAGTAGTTCCTATCCAGTACTTAAGGTGATGTGTTCAGTCCCTGACAGCTAGATTATGGACCACATACACAGTGCTGATGTGGAGGCTGGTTGTGTCAGCTTTCACAACACTATTTGTTTGAATTGAAGGCTAGGAGCTGAATCCAGTCCATCAATTTCTTCCTTCCCTAACTGTGTGATAGGGACCCATCCCCTCTGCCAGTAGGTGACCATTTCTGTCAAAGCTGACGCTGCCGTCTATCCTTTTGGCACCCATATGGGCATATCAACATGTGGGCAGCCTGTGTGTGTCTGTATATCTTTGGTTGGGGTCCAATATGTCAAAGTAAATTAGGCTAATTTAATAAAAAAATAACTTCTGCAATCATGTGATTTTGATGGTTGTTTAACTGTGTATTCCTCTACTATTTTTTTTTAAGAAAAGGGGGAAAGGGTGCCAACAGAAACCCTGAACTTCAGTGCCAAAACCTGTATTGAATATCCTGAAGATTTCCTACATTATTTTGGTAGAGAGGCACTCTGCTGATGTGTAAAAGACTTTTTAAAAGAATTGTAAATTATAACTAAAGAGTTCTGAATTTCTAATTAATTATGAATGCTAATATAATTGAGTGTATAAATCTACACTGATTTTTGTATTGTATGGAAAGAATATTTTCTGGATTATGCTGGCTTTTCCATCCTTTTTGGTGGATGCTCATGCAAATTAGGACCTCTGTTGAGAAAGCTGTTCTTTATGTGGTTGCTGCAAATATTGTTGCGTAATTTCTCTAGTTAGATGAATTGTAAAAATGGTAATGCTGATTTTAGAGCTAAAACTTTTGTATTCGGGAAGGGATTATGCCTACTAAATACCAATAAATGAATAATTTAATAAATAAATACAATAAATAAATACCAATAAAATGACCAATAAATATGTGTGTGTGTGTGCGCGCACACACACAATTTTGTTAGTGGGTTGCTTTCTTTTTTCTGGACAGGCAAAAACAGCGCTTTTTTCAGGGGGGACGCAGGAGGACGTATACCCCTAAACATTTTGTGAATCTTTGTACTTTTGTCCATTTACCGTATTTATTTTCCCCAACGGTGATTTTCTTGAGTCAAAATGAGAGTACAGTCATACCTCGGGTTACAGACGCTTCAGGTTGTGTTTTTTCGGGTTGCTGTAGGGGGTTGGTGCTGCCAAAGCTAGCAGAGATAAAACTCCAGGCTCACAGCCAGTTTCTGTCTTGAAGATTTATTTACAAAGTTCAAATGGTTACAAGAGCTTCAAAGGCATGTCTTACTCCTCCTCCCCCAGCAGGCCAATCGTCGAAAGACCCGCCTCTTACTTGCTCTGTTCAGTGAATAGCTAGTTCCGGGCTCGGAATCCCCCCTCCCTGTTTCTTCTTCGGAGTCAGATGAGAAACTGCTAATAAGCTCTTTCGGCTCTCTATAAGTGCTAGTCTCCCTCCTCTCTAGCCGTTTGCACTTCCCTGACAGTTGCAGACCGCCAAAACCTGGAAGTACCAGAACGGGTTACTTCCAGGTTTCAGCGCATGCACAGAAGTGCAAAATCGCAACCCACACATGCACAGACGAGAGTTGCGAATGCTGCAGGTTGTGAACGTGCATCCCACACGGATCACATTCGCAACCCGAGCGTCCACTGTACCCTTTTTTTTTTAATATAAGCACTGGGTAAAAGTATGTATACAATCTTCTCTTTCTTTGTGTTTATGTAGTTGAATCTACCTTTTTATGGTCATATACCTATAATCTAGTTTGGAACTGGGTTTCAACATTTGTTTTGAACTATAGGTTACTGCATTCTGGCATTTACAATTCTTTTGGAGTCCGTGTTCATTATATTTGTATATTATCATTTTATTTCTTTGCTGAACTGAATAGTCTTGACCTTTTCCAAAGAGTCAGACTTTCTATGCCAGAAAATAATTGCCAGTTGTTCATGCTTACTACTTTACTTTTTCTGCTGTGATGTACTTGAGTACAGTGGTACCTTGGGTTAAGAACTTAATTCATTCTGGAGGTCCGTTCTTAACCTGAAACTGTTCTTAACCTGAAGACCACTTTAGCTAATGGGGCCTCCTGCTGCCGCTGCACCGCCACTGCGTGATTTCTGTTATTATCCTGAAGCAAAGTTCTTAACCCGAGGTACTATTTCTGGGTTAGTGGAGTCTGTAACCTGAAGAGTCTGTAACTGGAGGTACCACTGTACTTGAATTTGGTCTTCATCATAGGCAAAATCTGTAATAATGCTAAAATAGATTCATCAAGCTTGGCAAGTGGGTAAGAGACGCTTAGGGTGTTTTTCAGATCGCCTTGCTATACTTTTTGATGAACAAAAAAGTGTTTATTACCTGTGGCTCTTCATCCATTGCATGGCAATGGTCTCAGTGAGAAAGTGGGTGAAAAGTTCTTCCACTCATCTGTTCATCCATTCCATTACCTCTTGTTCATCATTAATGCCATTGTTGTGGGCAGAGGAACACACTTCTTTTGTTGCCCCAAACCAGCCACTACTTCCAAGTCTCAAATAATGCTTGCCACCCAAAGCCAAAAGTCATATTATGGATGGAAAGATGATTGGATCTTCCTCCCCAAATCTTCTACAGAGGGTTGGGAAAAACCTAGAACAGATTTAGGGGGTGCACAGTGGGAGCCCCATTGCACAAGTGCAAATCCTTGTGCTGAAGTGCTGAACACTGCATTGGATACAAGCCATAGCTTGCAGCATACGAAACAGTGTATAGCCTCTCCATTTACCTGCTTCCCTCACCCCAATTATCTGTTCTATAATGCTATCCTCTGATATGAAGAGGATTGCATTAATGTCAAGGCAAAATTAGGTGAAATCTTGCCTTTTTCCTGGATTTTCCTTTTCTTCATTATGTTTCTTGGTCATGCTCGAGTATGATGAAATGTTAATAACTGGATTTTTAATATAATCATTAATAATGATATTATTTTGCTATAATATATCCTCTATATTGACAATTTCCCCCTGATGACCACCCCAATCATAGAGCATATAGTTACAGATAGCCTTGATCATGCAGACTTGTTCTACTGAGTTCACAATCAACACTATCTACGGGCAGATTTTAATTTCCTTTTACCCATTATGGTGCAGTGAACTATATGATTTATTTTTCCTGCTTCCATTGCCTTCCTATTTTGTATGGTTATTTACCTTATTCAGAACGGTTGGTTTGTGTACACTTTTTGAATATCTGTTGAGCATTCTTGAAGAAGCAGGCTCGAATCTATTTCCGGTAATGCTAGATAAAAACCTCAATGTCCTGTCATGAGGCACTCTATAGCAAAACTACATTAGGCCAAGGGCTAATAACTGCTTCATTGTATCTCACTATATTTGGCATATTTTCCAATACATGACATCATACCATGTATTCAGGTCTGCCATCATCCGTAGTTGCCATCATATTTGTAAAATGATAATAAGCAAAACCCAAAGTGGTTGGTGAAATACATGTACAAACCCATACTTAGCTTGGTTAATAAGCCTTGTTTCCCCTTAAAAACTTTCTAATACGGCTTTAAGAATGAAGGTGTGTAAGCAAATTGCGGGCAGACTGATAACTGCAATTTGGTGTGCAATTACAGATGCATAAGCTTCACTAAGTCTGTTCTTAATACATCAAATATTTTTGCGGGCAGGGGGGAATATGGCTGAAATTAGCTTCTTTTGGAAGTAGCTTGAAAGTTTCGCCACCTTTGATACCAGATGTGTTTTTGGTTTGAAACACATCTGTATGAGCTTCCACTAGAACAGGAATCGGCAAACTCAGCCCTCCAGATGTTTTGGGGACTACAGTTCCCATCATCCCTGACCACTGGTCCTGTTAGCTAGGAATGATGGGAGTTGTAGTCCCAAAACATCTGGAGGGCCGAGTTTGCCTATGCCTGTGCTAGAATGTTTAAACCTATATATATATATATATATATATATATATATATATTTGCTTTCGTAGATTTTCACGGGTACAGGAATGCAGGTTTTGGTGTCCTCGGGTGTCTTCCCGTGTAAAAGTTGGGGTGTCTAGGCGACGTTTCGACGAGGTCTCACTCGTCATCTTCAGGCTGGTGCTTTCGGTTCCAGTAACAAGAAGCCGAAAGCACCAGCCTGAAGATGACGAGTGAGACCTCGTCGAAACGTCGCCTAGACACCCCAACTTTTACACGGGAAGACACCCGAGGACACCAAAACCTGCATATATATATATATATATATATATATATATATATATATATATGCATGCAGCATCCTATAAGAGAGTCCCTTTTTAGAGGTGAATCTGAAACCATAGCAGATATTTTGTGTACTCTGTGGTATTCTGCTGAAGAAGCCCAACAGAGTTTGCTGTATTTCATTTTCTGTGTATTTTTCTTTTTTTAATGATTTTCAGTTATATACATTTCAGTAGTTTTACAATCATTCTAACATTTCAAAACTCGACTTCCTCCTCTTTCTGTGGTTCCTTAAATTTATTTTTTTTACATTTTCGGCATATTCTAAATCAACTTAACTTATTCCTTTATTCATCCACTTTAAACATACTGGTTTTTTTCCATGGGAGTACGGCGGCCATTTTTGGCACCTTGCTCTTGTGAGATTTTGGGCCAAGATCTCACCTGGGTCTGTGATCTTGTGTGGTGCCCCAAAACGTATGTTGTTTTTAATTTCCTAATAACTGTAGTACACAGATACTAAAATAGCCATTTGAAATGTAGCATATCCAGTGTTTTTTTGTGACGGCACTCACAAGTATGGAAGACCAGCGCCTCTCTTTTTTTACCAAAAAAAGCACTGAGCATATCCAATTAATATTTGGCACCAACCAATTAGTCAGCTAAAACTTTATTTAATTAGCTGGTCACACTTATTACATATTTCAACCCTGTTATATTAGTTTCCATAATAGTCCAGATACCTACAACCGGTCCAGGTTAATAGCGTATGGTGCACTTGAGAAGGATTTCTTTTTAAGAAAGTGGCTCCTGCGTGCTTTTCTTTTATGCATTGCAGCATAGATCACATAAGCACTGTTCGTGCAAGGTATTTGTGACACCACTCCAAAGATATCAAAGCAATTATATACATGGTTGCTATTTATCAGAATGTTTACTTTACCAAAGACTTTATGGAAGAGGAAATCCTACTTAGCATGCAGAATAGAATAGTCCCATCCTCTGAGAGTAACATGATAAATAGTTCTTTATATTAGGGGTCAAAAACACTTCGCTACTCCATGAACAGAAATAAGCTTTTATTTGACGTATTTATTACATATTTAACCTGTCCTTCCTCCAAGGAGTTCAGAGTGCTGTCCATGGGGTTATCCTAGTTTATGCCCTCAACAATTTTGTTCAGTAAAGCTAAACCAAGAAATATAAACTTGCCAATTGCTTTCTGCTCTTTGAGCCAATTTCATTCAGGGCAGGGCATGCTGCAGCCTAGCACAGTTTTACCCACCTGATGTATATGGTATCCCTTCTAATTAGAAGGCTATTGACTATTTGCTATGAAACCTTGATGATACGCTTTTATTTAGAAGATGACCTGACTACATTGTATGGAACCATCCCATGGAAATAGCATTTTAAATTATTTAGCTGAATTAAACATGGCTTCTGCACTTCTGATTCACTTACAGATTTTCCTCATATGCAACTTGGTATTCATTCAGTTGTTCCATTTATATTAAAAGGAAAATCCATTTTAAGCAGCAGTAGTTGCCAGCTACCTTTGGAGCAGTGGCATGCCCTTTCAAACAACAGACACCTGTTCAAAATAAATCTTTAAGCCCATAAATCACTAGCAACAAGTTTTGTTTTGTTTTTTGCTGCAGGTAATCCTCATGGCTCAGCAAAGCATTTATTCTTGATCTTTTATTTTCTCATCTGATGGGTCATTGAGCAGAAGTTTCACACAATTACTAGCTTGACAATTTCTTTAGGTAGCTATTTAGAACACGGAAAAGGCCTGTGGGCAGTTTGGGTTGCAGTTCTGAATGTCATTGTTTCTAATCTTTTTCGGACTGAAGCATGAGGTATCCATGCTGAGGTTGTTTTAGTTTCCTTCAGAATTTACATTTGTGTTATTATATCATTTTAATTTGTATCTTTTTAAAATTTCCTTAATATTTCATATTGACTACTTATTTTAAAAAGACTTGAGGAGTGTGCTACTTGAGTTGCAAACATTTGAATTGGCCATGTATCTGAGAATGAGTCTCAGGTCTTAACTTGGTAGGTGCTAAGAGCAATATAGGACACTTAAGGAAAATTTCACTCCTGACAGAATATAAAGTTGGGTTACAAACAGTATCCAAGTCTGATAATCTGTTGAAATGAGGTACTGGTTTGTCATCCTCCCCTTTTCAAGGAAGGGGTTTTGAGGACACCCCTCAAAACCCCATGTGCCTGTAGAGTTTGCTGCTGTCCTGGTACCTAAGTATTTACAGGCAACTCCACACCCCTTCTTATCAAAGCTGTCAAGCTTCCCTTTTTTTGCAGGATATTCCCTTATTCCAGCGCCATTTCTCACTGCTATCCTGGATTGTTAGATATCCCGTAGACTTTCCCCGGGATAGGTGAGACTGCTGATCCCTTATTTTCAAATCTGAAAGTTGACGGCTATGCTTCTATATCTTTAAACCAGGCTGGAATCAGACACCCTTCAAATGGCCAGCTGTCCTATGACAGCCCTACAGATAAAGGACTATCCTTTGTACAGTAGGACACATGGCCACCCTGGGCCAGGGATCAGTTAGGCTAGAGTGAAAGAACACTAAAGGCATATTTTGCCACTTCTTTATGTCAATCTTTGCTGATGGAGAGATGGAAGTCTTCTTTGCCAGAGTGGAGGTAGTATGCCTCTGAATAAGGGCTGATAGGATTCACAAGTGAGGAGAGTGTTGTTGTGCTCAGGTCCTGCTTGCCAGCTTCCTGTAGGCTTGTTTTTATTTATTTATTTCAACCATTTGTATACTTCTTAACCTCATAGTCTCTCAACAGTGTTGGCTTCTATGAGAGCTGGCCTAGGTGACCCTTTGGTCTGGTGCACTAGGGCTGTTCTTACAGAAGAACCCAGCTTTGGATTCCACAGGGGTCAGTACTTCACAGTTCCTTTATAGGAAGTTTGCAGTTCTTTAAAAAATATTGACTATTCTTGTTGCTCATACCCATTACATGACATTTGCAGTATCTTAAGTGAAACATGTGTTCCTTTATCAGATATCACATGGAGGCAATAATATGGTGCAATATTGGAAACTATTTTATGCCTTAACCAAAAAGGAGATTTCCCTTTAACACAATTTATCATAATGATAATGTAGAATCTGAAAACCTCTCAGGAAGATATATTTTAAGGAAGTCAGAATAGAACAAGATGTAGCTGTTTTCAGACCTGCAATCATTTTTATGTGAAGTGTAGTCAAATCAAGTTATCGTTTCAGGAAGATGTATGCTTGATCAGTCTTGTATTATAATGTGCCTTTTATGAACATATACAAAACATCTGTGATGAGAAATAATGGAATAATAACAGAAAAGTGGGGGACATTCTTGAGGTATTATCTCCATAAATTATGAGCACTGGTATTCTAGGGCTACGTTGTAGAGAAAACAAAGGGAAACATGAGACAAAATAGATTAACTCATGTGTGCCTGTCCAAAGCAGACAAATATACTCTGTGGCAAATTTCAAATTAGCTAGATGATGTGAATTATTAATGTGTATTAAATCATGTTAACTGTTCTTGCATATCAGTTCTCAATGCTTGGGATTATTGGCTTAAAGTGAATTGGTTATAAACTTGATCTGTTTTACATTGAACATTTTTGGCTCCCACATTTTCATTTTCATAGAATCATAGAATCATAGAGTTGGAAGAGACCACAAGGGCCATCGAGTCCAACCCCCTGCCAAGCAGGAAACACCATCAGAGCACTCCTGACATATGGTTGTCAAGCCTCTGCTTAAAGACCTCCGAAGAAGGAGACTCCACCACACTCCTTGGCAGCAAATTCCACTGTCAAACAGCTCTTACTGTCAGGAAGTTCTTCCTAATGTTTAAGTGGAATCTTCTTTCTTGTAGTTTGGAACCATTGCTCTGTGTCCGCTTCTCTGGAGCAGCAGAAAACAACCTTTCACCCTCCTCTATGTGACATCCTTTTATATATTTGAACATGGCTATCATATCACCCCTTGACCTCCTCTTCTCCAGGCTAAACATGCCCAGCTCCCTTAGCCGTTCCTCATAAGGCATCATTTCCAGGCCTTTGACCATTTTGGTAGCCCTCCTCTGGACACGTTCCAGTTTGTCAGTGTCCTTCTTGAACTGTGGTGCCCAGAACTGGACACAGTACTCCAGGTGAGGTCTGACCAGAGCAGAATACAGTGGCACTATTACTTCCCTTGATCTAGATGCTATACTCCTATTGATGCAGCCCAGAATTGCATTGGCTTTTTTAGCTGCCGCGTCACACTGTTGGCTCATGTCAAGTTTGTGGTCAACCAAGACTTCTAGATCCTTTTCACATGTACTGCTCTCAAGCCAGGTGTCATCCATCTTGTATTTGTGCCTCTCATTTTTTTTGCCCAAGTGCAATACTTTACATTTCTCCCTGTTAAAATTCATCTTGTTTGTTTTGGCCCAGTTCCCTAATCTGTCAAGGTTGTTTTGAAGTGTGATCCTGTCCTCTGGGGTGTTAGCCACCCCTCCCAGTTTGGTGTCATCTGCAAATTTGAGTCCATCATCCAAGTTGTTGATAAAGATGTTGAATAAGACTGGGCCCAAGACAGAACCCTGTGGCACCCCACTAGTCACTCTTCTCCAGGATGAAGAGGAACCATTGATGAGCACCCTTTGGGTTCGGTCAGTCAGCCAGTTACAAATCCACTGAGTGGTAGCACAGTCAAGACTGCATTTTACCAGCTTCTTTACAAGAATATCATGGGGCACCTTGTCAAATGCCTTGCTGAAATCAAGGTAGGCTACATCCACTGCGTTCCCTTCATCTACCAGGGTTGTAATTCTGTCAAAAAACGAGATCAGGTTAGTCTGACATGACTTATTTTTCAGAAATCCATGCTGACTATTGGTGATCACAGCATTCCTTTCTAGGTGCTCACAGACTGTTTGCTTAATGATCTGCTCCAGAATCTTCCCTGGTATTGATGTCAGACTGACTGGGCGGTAATTATTTGGGTCCTCTCTTTTCCCCTTTTTGAAAATAGGGACAACATTTGCCCTCCTCCAGTCTGCCGGGACTCCGCCTGTTCTCCAGGAATTCTCAAAGATGACTGCCAGTGGTTCTGAGATCACACCTGCCAGTTCTTTTAATACTCTTGGATGCAGTTCATCTGGCCCTAGAGACTTGAATACATTTAAACTAGCCAAGTATTCTTGTACTATCTCCTTAGTTATTCTGGGCTGTGTTTCCTCTGCTGAATCATTTGCTCCAAATTCTTCAGGTCAGGCATTGTTTTCTTTATCGGAGAAGACTAAGGCAAAGAAGGCATTGAGGAGTTCAGCCCTTTCTGTGTCCCCTGTATGCATTTCACCATCTTCCCCTCTGAGTGACCCCACTGTTTCTTTGTTCTTCCTTTTGCTACGAACATACCCATAAAAGCCTTTTTTGTTGCTTTTAACCTCTCTAACAAGCCTGAGTTCATTCTGTGCTTTAGCTTTTCTGACTTTGTGTCTACACGTGCTGGCTATTTGTTTGAATTCCTCTTTGGTGGTTTCCCCCCTTTTCCATTTTTTGTACACATCCTTTTTTAAATCTTAACTCAGTTAAAAGTTCTTTAGATAGCCACCCTGGCTTCTTTAGGCACCTTCCATGTTTCCGTCTCATTGGTATTGCCTGAAGCTGTGCTTTTACTATCTCCCTCTTAACAAACTCCCAGCCATCATGAACTCCCTTTCCTTTTAGTATTACTGTTGATGGGATCTCACCCAGCACTTCCCTAAGTTTTATGAAGTCAGCTTTCTTAAAGTCAAGAAATTGAGTCCTAGTATGCTTGGCTGCTCCTTTCCGCTATATAGTAAACTTCAGAAGAGCATGATCACTTGCGCCTAATGATCCTTCCACTTCTACCCCACTAACCACTAACATTGGTTAGGACCAGATCTAAAATGGCTGTTCCTCTTGTTGCTTCTCCCACTTTCTGGACAATGAAGTTGTCTGCAAGGCCAGTGAGGAATCTGTTTGACCTTATGCTCTTGGCTGAGTTTGACATCCAAAAAAATATCCGGGTAATTGAAGTCCCCCATTACTACTATCTCCCTTCCTTTTGCATGCTTGGCCATCTGTTCCAGGAAGGCATCATCTATGTCCTCTGTTTGGCTTGGGGATCTATAGTAAACTCCCACAATGAGGTCCCTGTTATTCTTCTCTCCCTTAATTTTGACCCAAATGCTCTCACTTTGGCTTTGAGGTTCTAAATCTTGGATCTCTTCACAGGTATACACATCCCTGACATATAACGCCACTCCTCCTCTTTTCTTGTCTGGTCTGTTTCTCTGAAATAGATTGTATCCCTCCATTATTACATTCCAATCGTGGGACTTAAACCACCAGGTTTCAGTGATGCCTATTATGTCATATTTAGTTTGCTGTACCAAGAGCTCAAGCTCATCTTGTTTATTTCCCATGCTTTGCACATTAGTGTACAGACATTGAAGTCCATTAATCATTCCCCGTGTCTCTTATTTAAGGATTTTTTCCTCCCACCACTAGGTCTGCGTGCTGTTTGCTCCATTTGGTCTATGACATTTGGATGATCATCTTCATCAATTGACTCCTACCTTCAGGAGCACTGTCTCCCTCCCCCACATTAGTCAGTTTAAAGTCCTCCTGATGAGGTTTCTGAGATTTTTGGCAAAAACATTCCTCCCAACCGTTGTGAGGTGCAGCCCATCGCTTGCCAGAAGTCCATCTTCAAGAAACTGCAGTCCGTGATCTAAGAATCCAAACCGTTCCTGTTTACACCATTTGCGAAGCCAGCTGTTCACTTCCACTATTTTTCCCTCTCTCCCTGGGCCACGTCGTTCAACTGGGAGGACAGATGAGATGACAATTTGTGCATTTAATTGCTTCAATTTCCTGCCCAGAGCCTCGTAGTCTCTTTTGATCTTCTGGAGGCTATTGCTTGCAGTGTCATTGGTTCCCACATGAACCAAGAGGAAGGGGTATTTGTCAGTGGGTTTTATGATTCCTTGCAGTCATTCAGTTACATCTTGGATCTTAGCCCCGGGGAGACAGCACACTTCCTGAGACATCTTGTCAGGCCCACAGATCACTGCTTCTGTTCCCCTCAGTAGGGAATCCCCTATCACCACTACACGCCTCCTCTTAGGTCTGGTCGGGGTTCTTCTGTGAGCTGTCCGTTCCAAGGTCGCCTGCACATTCCCTGGGACTGACTTTGCTGCTCGTCTTCATATACCTGATCAACTGTAATGAGAGATCCTCAAATGGAGTCTGCTCTTCGTCTTCCATGCTAGGGGAGGGGACCTCAACAATTAGAGCCTCCTACTTCTTTGAGTCACTGGGCCTCCTACTTCTTTGAGTCACATTTCTCCATATATCTGGCTCCTGTGTTGGTGAACTAGCCTCCTTCTCAGGGGAGTCCCCTGTCTCCTCCTTGGTGGAGACGGTGTGCTCTGTTGCTTCCAAGAAGAGCTCCAGCTCTCTAATTCTTTGGAGCGTAGCTACACGTTCCTCCAGTTGCTGGACTTTGTTTTCTAAGAGGGCAATCAACATGCAATTGCTGCAGGTAAAGCTGCCTGCAACCTTTGGCATCCTACCATTTATTTTATGAAAATTGTGCCATGAATCAGACTTTTTTTTTTAATGTTCAGGATTTTAGGAATACTGATCTAATTTCATAAAGATGTCCAAAACAGTTTTTGTTAGGTGATTGGGTGGTTTTTTTTAACAGTTTTTTTAAAAACAGTTTTTGTTAGGTAATTTGTTAGGTGCACGTTCTTATTTGGGAAAATGTGTTCTTAGAATTTCTTTGAGAGGCAGGACCGTTGCCAAACATTTCATTTTGGTTTTGATGCACATGTAATAAGTGTAGCATGCAGTTATAACAGGCAGCTATTTTCATAAATGATGGCTTTCTCCATCAAATTACATTTTGACTGGAATATTTGGAGAGAATTGGATCTCACATCTTTTGTCAGATCAAGAGCTTGTTTAGCCATACTGAACTACTTCAGATTATCACATCTCAGTTTAGTAAACTAAAATTTTATTGTGCATATAGCTCCTTTACTCTTCCCTTCTCAGTATATCATAATTAAACTAGGAAGTCTTCAATAAACCATAGCAACTTATTATATCTGTCTTGGAAATGTATGGTTACCATGTTCGGAACAAGACAGGATTTTAAACCAACTTCAGATGAGAGCATGGACTACTGAGACCAACCTATACCAATCTAGGAACCAGCCTAACATGGGTATCAGTGCTCCTAGCCATAGAAGCTCCTTGAAACTCCAGCAAGAAATTGGAATCCAGGAGTAGTCCTATACGATGAACCTGCCGCTTAAGGGGGAATACAACTCAGATAACAGGTTGTACCCCCGGGTACCACCCAACCACAGAACCGCTGTCTTATCAGGATTCAGCCTCAATTTATTAGCCTTAATCCAGCCCATCACTGTTTCCAGACACCAGTCCAACACCTTCACAGCCTCTCCTGGTAGCAATGAAATGGAGAGATAAGAGTTGGAGAGACTACAGTGGAACTTACTTGATTTTGCCCAGGCATACTTGCTGCTGGCTGGCCACCACCCTCTTGATCACCTTGCCAAGGAAGAGATTATTAGATACTGGATGGTAGTTTTCTAAAATCTATGGGAGCAGCATTGCCTCCTCTTTCAAACTCCTTCACAATATAACCACTCTCCACACCCATCCAGTCATTCCTCTCATGCTAGATTTTATCAGGCATGATGGGCAAGGATCAAGAGGGCACATTAGCCTCAATGCCACAAATATCCTTCACAAATCTCTTACAACAGGTTATTTATTGACTGATCTGTCTGGACCAACCAGTTTACTATTTTACAGCTCTGCTAGGTTAGGGCTGGAGGGGGTTGTTTCTGAGCTGATTTTGTATGAAAACAATAAGCAATCCTGTCAGTGGCCTCTACCCTCTTACTCTTCCATTGGGAAAGTCGGGCCTTGGCAGCAGCAGCCATGTAATTGGGAAATTCCCTTGGAGCCTTCAGAAATCTAATGGATTTGCTTTTCATTGTTAATATTCAAATGATCTATATTCATGTATTTTTGATAAATAAGAACATGTAGCAATTCAGAAAAGTGTTCATTATGCACAAATAATTTTACAAGACAATTTGAAGCCCAGAGAGAGCATCCATATTGATCTGAAAGACTTATTTACAATTATGTATTTACTTCAGTGTGAATTATTCTTGTGAGCTGGCATTTAAACTTACGCTCAGGAGAGAAATTGCCTGCAGAAGTTGTTTCACCCAACAGTGAGCAATGCAAAAATTCTATGTTTAATTTTATTTAAATTTCAATGTATAATAGCAGTATTTTTTCAGACTGAGCTCAACACACTGCATAGAAATAGGTTCTCTTGAAATCAGTGTCTTATTTCAACTTCAGAACCACCTTGCCAAAGCGTGTATGTGTATGTCTGTGCACACACAGTCAGGGCTTCCCCCTTAGTTTTCATTTTAGCAGCTCTAGTATAAAACTGCTGCACTTACAAGTACTAAAATGCACTTTGGGAGTTATAGGTGTTTGGGCAAAAATTAATGGGATAACCTGACTCTACGAGAGAGCGAGCCAGATACCACATTAGTGAATTTTAGCATTATAGTCAGAGTGTTTAGATTTGGAGCTGAAGAAGTAGAATCACCATACCAAAGAATTACTGAAGCATACAATATGCTGTAGGAATGTAGAAAAGATTGTATGGAAAGGGATTAGGTTTGCTTGGATTATAGACTTGACATGTGTGACAGTTGCTGTTCTTCAATAGAAAGTAAGATCATTTTGGTTCACAGCAAGTTTCTGGCAGACCATGCATGTAGTTCCTTTATTTCATTCTAGTCCTGACATTATACATTGAAAATACGGTTTTTCACATTGGAAAAGGAAACGGAAACCAAATTATGATGTTAATTAGGAGTGAAAAAAAGTTATTTGGAAATAATCTTGTCTTACTTTCAAATCGCTCATTTTTCTATTCCAAATAAGCTTCTCATAAATGTCTGTTCAGCTATTAGTTTGCCAAAGTTGACATATAAAGCAACACAGTGGCATCCTCAGAAATTACTACAGCTCAAGTGCCTCAGCTGAGCCTACCACTGACGCATTCACTTGACCCTCCAACAGGCACTGTTCCAAGGCACTGCAGGAAATTAAATTGTGGGTTGGCACTGGATCACAGTGCTGCTGCGACTTCCGCCGCCACCACAATCAGCACCACCAAATAAGCTTTCCCTAGGCAAAGGATTGGCTTTTTAACTAGTTTGCCTATACTGAGAAGTGTTCACAGATTCTGCTTCAGTAGTGAATTCTATTCTGTCTTCCTCAGTCAATGCATACTTGGAGCAGAAAACAATTTTGTTGTTATTTGAGAACCCATTCATTTTAAACTGCTGATGAATGACTTCTAAACTGTAGCCATGCTTTACTGAATGGAAATTCCAGGAAGAAAGATTCATCATCATAAAGAACATGTAAAAATGTAAGAAGAGGCATGTTAGATCAAACCAAGGATCCATCTAGTCCAGAATCCTAATTTAAGCTGATGTCAGCCAGACGCATTGAGGCTAATAACTATTGATATACCTATCATTCACAAAGAAAATATTTATTTTGAGTTTAATCAATATAAAGTCTGCAATGTAAGAATTTCTATATACGTATTAAAAAAAAAAAAAAGAATGTGCCTCGTTGGAATTCTGCCTCGGTCAGAGGAATGTGCCATCGCTGCAGGCACCGGCTGAATTCCTTGTTGACCTCCCCGCTGCGACTCCCGGCAGAAAAACAGGCGAGGTCTGTAATCAGCGATCCTTCCCAGATGTGAGAACAACACACCATTCCTTCTCTCTCCCCTTTGGTATCCCCAGGGAGGGGAAAGAAACAGACAGAAATGTATCTACATGCTTTTATTTCTGTCTCTTACAGCAGTACAGAGAAACATGTCTGCACTCAACAGCAGAGAGAATAAACTCCACCCATGTACTTCCAGTACGGGTCATATGACACACACTGAGCTAACATCCGGTGCTCAGTACAGAGAATGGACTGCCCCTTTCTTCCCATGGCAACACTCACAAACATCCTGTCTGGCTTTCCAGCCACCTGCAGCTGACGAAGCTGCTAAAGCTTTTGCTTGCTGCCGCATTGGTCCTTTTTGGTAACACTCTTCAGCTAAGAACATAAATGTTGGTTGGTTAAAAAAAGGTTGGCCAACATAAAAGGTTGCATAAAAGGTTGGTTAGCATAAACCAATGTTCATTAGTGTTCAAAGTTCCCTTAGCATAGGTATGGGCATCCTGTGTCTCTACAGATGTTGCTGGACTACAACTACCACCTCCAGCCATGAGCCATGCTGACTAAAGATGATGGGAGTTGTAGTCAAACAGCATCTGGAGGACCACAGGTTCTCTACCTCTGCTTTAGCACAATTTAGTAAATAGCGCCCCGTGATTCAAACAGTAAAAAGGTGATATTCTGCTATTATCTTCACATACCTCAAGACTAGTAACAAAGTCCTAAGACGGCCATAAGTTAGATTAAGTCTTGTGCCAGTAATTAAAGGACTAGAATTTACGACTTCACGGTCTCTTTTCTAATCATTATAATTATAATTTCTGAACAGAGAATATAAAACAAAATAAATTGAAGGAGAGCAAAATAGCAGTGAACCTCCATATTTGAAGAGTTTAAACGAAACAGTGAATGAAACAGCTGTGTGTTAATATTCAGCTGCTGCCATGGACTTCAGGGATAGGATTCAACTAATGAGTCTTGTTAGTGGAAACCCGGCAAAAAGGGCTTCCACTTGTGCAACAGGACTTTCCCCTCGCCCTCCCTAAATGGTTCGGTATGTGTATGTTGGGAGAATTCCTGAAACAGTGTTCAGGTGGAGGATAGGGCAGATCAATCCATTTGGCAACGATTCCCTTACCCTGATGTTCAAATCTTCCTCAAGTCTTCAAATGTTTTTAAGAATTGAATTTAATTTAATATTTTGCTTTGCATAGAAAAGAAATAGTAGATCACATATAACGTTGTGATGTGGATATCAGTATATGAGGTTCTCTGCCATTCTATAAATTGTGTTCTCCTTGGTTTACCTATTTTGCTGATGCATAACTTGTTGGATGCTGCTGCTTTTAGAGGGATATCTGTTCTCCTCCCTCTCCTCCTAAAAGTCTGTTAAGGCTGTTCCTGGGAACAATAATTATAGATGTAAGCAAGTGTACAGATTGAGTGATGGCTGTGATAGTGGAAAAAAACTGAGCAAGCAGGGTAGATAACATTTGAACTTAAGTGGGCATCATCTTCTTAAAATTAGGTTCCAGTATTTATTTTACTCCTTGCACAAGCTAATGTAGTATAGTGACCAATAGTAGCCCAATTTGAAGCCATTTACAAAAGCCTACTGTAGATCTGTTAAAGCTGTGTGAAAAGAACACACAGAGAAGCTGAACAATGTGCACACCACCGTCTGTTACAACCCAGCTTTCCTGCATTGAACAGGCGCTTCAGCTCTTTGTGCTCAATGCAGGAAGATCTGGGGTGGAACAAACAAGAATGTGGATGATGGTGGCTGCCCCCACCTTTGCCATTTCCACTTTTGGAATAATTCCTGAATAGGGCTTGAGTTTCAGTGTGCTGGATCACTGAATATTAAAACTATTAATAAACAATGCCAGTTCACATTTACTAGATTATCTTATAGGTGAATCAGTTATGATTAATAAAATAGTGCCTGCCACTTGAGAGAAGAGGCTTACCGATGATTTTCTGGAGCCTTGTGGTAGTGATTATGCAAACCAAGGGTTCGTAATTTAAAAATAAAATTAAAAATAACGGGAGCAAACAGCCTTTCCTGCCAGCAAAATGGTGCAAATTATTTGTAAGCAAAAAATAAATTCACCTTCAGGTAAGCATTTTAGAGACCCCTGCTATGTGTGCAGTATTAAAAACATATGGCTTTTAAAAAATAAATAAATCCTGTTTTCCTTCAGTCACATCATATCACAACTTAACAGGATAATGTTCAAATAGTACATTATTTAGACACTTTGGAGTACATTTTCAAAGGTTAGCATGGGGTTTTAGCCACAGGATTCCCATTAAGCTCAATGGGAGCTTTATAGCTAAAAACCCACACAGTGGCTTGAAAATGTACCTCTGACTGTGTTGAAGATAGATGTTGAGTACAAGTGGCGGAGGCAGGGGAAAATAAGGGGTGGTGTGACTCTTACTATAGGACTACCATTATGTCTCACCCCTCCTTCACCTTGGCTTTTCTTACAAGTCATCCTCTGTGGTTTCTCTGCCCTTTATTCCCACCTTTTATTGGGGAGGAAATGTACTGAAATAAAATGTTTTGGTGCATGAGCAGCGACTGCCTTCTTTCATTTTGTCCTGTTACATTGCTAGAACCCTGTCCAATGATGCTATATCTTCTTTGTCTTCTTAAAAATGCCCTCTCCTTTCAACTCTTATCTTCTCCAGTCCACACATATTCTCATTCCTGCCTCCTTAAAATTCTTACATTTGTTCTATTGTTTGAAGTTTACGTCTCTCTTACTCTGTGGCAGCCATTTTCAAATTGTGTTTACAGGAATCCTAGGGTTCCTCAGAAGTTTATCAGAGGTTTATCGGCTATTATATAAGCAATGAGAAATGAGCTTTCCGGAAATGTGAATGGCTTTTCAGCATTACCAAACTTCGCCTGTGTTGTACAGTGTTGATAGCATTCCAGCCTTCACTCTCTTTCCCTCTATGCACACACTTATAGAACTTTTTCTTGGAACTTTGAAGTGCCAGGCATAGCTCTAATGGCTTTAGCCCAAGCGTAGCAGAGTTTTCCTGCACAGCGAAGAAGCTAGTTGAGGTGGAAATGACTTGTCAGCTAGACTCAGAATAACTATTTACAGGATTTATTAAAAGGAAAAATAAAACCAGCAGAGTTTCTGCATACAAAACAAAGCAAAATAAATCCTTTCTTTCTCTCTCTCTCTCTCAACCAAACACAGCACTTCTACTCCTAACACACCCTCCTAACACAAACTGTGCTAGCATTCCTAGATAACAGAGTTGAGTGCTGGTCGTTAACCAATCAGAGTAAGTAGCTTCTAGGTCAAGCAGACCTTGGCTTTCTGCCAAGAGTAAATTGACACTGCCTTGAGTTAATTGTGTGAAGCCAGAATCTGTAAGTTTTCATGAGAATCAATTAACAGAAACTGAACACCCCCTCACAGATTCTGCTGGACAATTAACATCAAATAACACCTGTGTAAGAGATTATTTTTCCAGCAAACCTAAACCCTTGCACATTTGCTTGTTCTTTATCTTTGCCAATGGTTTAGTTAATACATCTGCTACATTTTCTTCACTTGGTACATAAGTACATGTGATTATATTGTCTTGTACACAGCAACGTACATTTTGGTATTTTACAGAGATATGTTGGAACGTGATTTGAAACCCTCTGTTTTACTTAAGGTGATACAAGCCTGATTATCAATGTAAACTTGTACTGGTTCTCCACAATTTACATTTAAATCTGCTAACAAATGCTTGAAATAAATCACCTCTTTGCACAATTCACTCAATGCGGCGTACTCGGATTCCGTTGATGACACACTTACAACGTCTTGCTTACGTGACCGCCAGCTGATTAAAGCTCCACCGACCATTATGACTAGTCCTGTGACAGATTTTCTATCTGGCAAATTTCCCCAGTCACTATCACAGAAGCAACTCAACATTTCATCCTCTGAAGAATTTAATTGTAACATATAGCCAATTGTCTGTTTGAGGTATCTCAGAACTTGTTTTACCCCTTTCCAGGTATTTAGTGTGGGTTTTGAGACCAATCTACTCAATATGCCTACTGCATAGCTAATATCAGGTCTGGACCACTGTGCTAGATACAATAAACTTCCAATTACAGAATGATATACATCAGGATGTTCAAATTCAGGACTCTCATCTGTATGAAGTGTTTTTATGAAACCTGGATCCATAGGCACCACTGCCCCTTTGCAATCCTGCATCCTGTATGTAGTCAGTAGTTGTTTAACTTTGTTCTGCTGACTAATTAGGCAGCTGCCATCTTGGGCCCAGCACACTTCCAACCCTAGATATGTCCTAACCGGACCTAAGTCTCGTCATAATCCTTTCCAGGCCTCTGAGAGTATCCTTGAGCCACTAAACGAGCTTTGTATTTGTACTTTCCTGTCACCAGAGGTTTAAGTTTGTACACCCACCTGCAGCCTACAATCTTTGCCCCCTCAGGCGCTGCTACTGGTGTAAAGACCTTGTGCTCATTCAGAGAGGACATCTCTTCCTCCATTGCCTGTTTCCAGAGCTCTGCCTCCTCTTTTGGTAACTTTAACACCTCCTGGAAACTCTTGGGCTCTGCAATTACACTAAACACATTTGCAGTATCTGGAGAAAAACGCACTGGAGGCACTCCTTTGTTTTGTCTTTTAGACCTTCTGGGAGAAAATTTTTCTTCTGACCCACTTTCCTCCTCAGAACTACGACCTCTCTTTTGTTGCTTAGCAACTGGTCTCTGGCTAATTCCACTTTCTTGAGAGCTCTTATCTGAACTTTCCTCCCCCTCAGACTCTGATTCTCTATGTTTACCTTCAGAGTCATGAAGCTCCTGGGAAGGTTCAAACCAAACCTCAGTGTTGGCATGTAGTCTCTCCCAACCACTATGTTCACAAAAACTGGCATTCCTGGAGATCACAATGCCATTTGTCCCTTCAGCAAAGCGGAAACCTTTTCCCAGCTCCTGGTAGCCCACAAACACTAACTGTTTGGTCTTAGGATCTCCCTTCTTTCTCATTTGTTTTGGAATTAATACCCAGGCTTTTGATCCAAACACATGCAAATGGTCAATTTTGGGTTTTTTTTCTGAAACAATTTAAAGTACGGAGTTGTACCTATTGTTTGATGAAAGAGCCTATTTTGGAGATAACACGCGGTGAGCATGCTCTCCCCCCAATAAGACACGGGCAAATCAGCATCATCAAGCATGGCAAACATCATATTTTGTAAAGATCTGTGTTTTCGCTCTGCAACGCCATTCTCCTCTGGGGAAAAAGCATTCGTTTTTCTATGCCCAATGCCACGCTTTTGTAACCAATCTCTAAAAGCATTTGACATAAATTCACCACCTCTGTCCGTCTGAATCCTTCTGAGTTTAAGGGACAGAAATCTTTCCACAGATGCCACCCAGCCTTTAAACTTAGTGAACACGTCACCCTTATTCTTCATGGGAAAAACCCAAGAGTAACGTGTGGCGTCATCCACAATTGTTAATGAAAAACGCGATCCACCCCTGCTTACAGGAAATGGACCAATTACGTCCATGTGAACCAGCTGTAGTGGTGACTCACTAACTCTGTCACTTCTGGGGTAAGAGACTCTGTGGGTTTTAACCTTTTTACAAACATTACAATCAAGGTACTTGTTACAACTCTTTAAATTACCCCCATCAGCCAATTCAGCCATTTTTAGTACACTTTTCCAGCAAGCATGCCCCATTTTCCTATGCAGTAAGTGCACACAGTTGTCATGTATAGCTTTGTTATTCACTGCAGGCTGAGATTTACTGACTACTGCTGCAACTTGAGATCCTGCTTTAAGCCAAAACAAGCCTCCCTCTGACTTAGCAGTGCCTAAAATCTCACCAGCCTTCTTAATAATGCAACTGTCTCCTTCAAAATACACTTTAATCCCAGCTTTTAGCAAACAATCTACAGACATCAGATTGCTCCTTAATGAAGGCACATAAAGTACATTTTGCAGGCATTCACGAAGACAAGGAACAAAAACTGCACCCCCCGAAATCACTTCAGAAGTACTTCCGTCTGCTAGGGCTACCTGGCTGCGCTGTGCTGAGTTCTTGGAAACAAACAATTCATCTGAATTTACGATGTGCCGAGATGCGCCCGAATCAACCACCCAGACAGCTTGTTTCTCATCAGCAATCTTGACCTCGGCGGTCACCAGCTGAGCCGACTGTTTTCGTTTGAAGAATTTCTTTTTACGCTGCTGCTGCTGCTGCTGATCTCGTCTCTGCTCTTGCACCGGCCACTGAGACTTGACCAACTCTGGACATTGTCGTTTTAGATGCGCTGAAGACCCACATCGGAAACAATGCCTAACAGCAAACGCTGACTCCTCACCGGTATGCTGCTTTTGCTTCACCACTGGCACGGCATGAGAACTCCTTCCAAACCGCCCGCCTGTAGAAGCCTCTGCAGCAAACAACCTTTCTTGCCTCTTCTGCCATTCTTCAATCAAACGCCCAGTAACATAACTGACTGATAAATCACGCTCCTGTATGCCTTCTAGAGACAAAACTAAATTATCCCAGCTTTCCGGGAGAGAACTCAAAATAATAGCCACCTTCTCCTGCTGGTCTAACGCACAGTCTTTTGCCTGTAGCGCAGTAAACTTTAACTGTAAACTGTGTAGGTGTTCTTGCATTGTAACCCCAGGCTGTAACATTGCCTTGTACAATGCCTTGCGAATGAACAGCTTGGAAACCGCTGTCTCACGCACATGGAGTTCTTTAAGTGCTTGCCACACACCTCTAGCTGTCTTGATTCCCCTCACATAGGGCAACTGGGAATCTTCCAGCCCCAAGACAATTGTGGCCCTTGCTCTTTGGTCTTTATCAAGGTCTTCATCATCAGGCTTCTCAGGAAACTTACTCACCACTTGCCAGAGACGATCCCTCTGCAGCACTGCCTGCATGCGTTCCGACCACAGCAAGTAATTGGAGTCATTCAGATGCTCAAAAGCCATCTGAACTGGTTGAGAGGCCATCTTGAGAGCGATGTCCCTGGAACCCGGAACCGGCTACTCACGACCACCGAGAGAGAAAACAGGAACCACAGCACCCAGCACTCGCACGCTGCAACTGTTGTCCTTGTGTCCACTGCGTCACCAGTTCACAGCAGTCAGGAACCAGCCAGTGTCCATCTGCTGCACCAACAGGAACAACAACTTCTGGAACTACTGGAACCAACACCGTTGATGCTGACACCACCACAACTCAGACTGGCAGCACAATACCCATAACCTCTTGGAACTTTGAAGTGCCAGGCATAGCTCTAATGGCTTTAGCCCAAGCGTAGCAGAGTTTTCCTGCACAGCGAAGAAGCTAGTTGAGGTGGAAATGACTTGTCAGCTAGACTCAGAATAACTATTTACAGGACTTATTAAAAGGAAAAATAAAACCAGCAGAGTTTCTGTATACAAAACAAAGCAAAATAAATCCTTTCTTTCTCTCTCTCTCTCTCAACCAAACACAGCACTTCTACTCCTAACACACCCTCCTAACACAAACTGTGCTAGCATTCCTAGATAACAGAGTTGAGTGCTGGTCGTTAACCAATCAGAGTAAGTAGCTTCTAGGTCAAGCAGACCTTGGCTTTCTGCCAAGAGTAAATTGACACTGCCTTGAGTTAATTGTGTGAAGCCAGAATCTGTAAGTTTTCATGAGAATCAATTAACAGAAACTGAACACTTTTGTTCTTCCTATACAGACAGTACACACATTTAACTTGCACAATTTCAGGGTGGAGATGCTCTCATTAGATCTTGCTCACAGTTTCAAGTGGGCAATGTGCAAATACTATCATAAGATGTTGTGGGAAGTCATATTGTCTCGTGAGAGTTCTATAAGTGTGTGCATAGAGAGATGTGATTTCAGCAGAAAACTGAAAATTAAGATAGCATCTATTTTAAGAGCAGTTGTAGGTTGCACTCTGTTAAGTAAAATACAACAAAATACATTTGTTGTACACTTCAACTCATTTGTGGCAGCTAAAAGTCACTTAGTCTCAGAGCAAGAAAGTTCTAACACCAACAAAGCCCAAACAGAACCACAGTTGACACATGCAGAGATAGAAAAGGCCTGTTCTCCCTAGAAGCAGGAAAGAACTTCCAGGGTGGGAATCTGGGAGAAGAAATGGAAGCTCTCAGGTGAGAGCTGGGAAGGTCCATTTCCTTTTGGGTGAAATATGGGTTAAGATCTATCTCTGATAAAGGTCTCTGTATTTTACTTCTTTCTCTCTCTCCCCCCCCCATTTTCTTTGTTTTCTCTTGCTCTTTCTTGCTTCTTTCTTCTCTATTTTTATTTAGATTAGTTTGCTTTTTATTGTGTTCTATGCTGAAAACTTTCAGTAAAAATTCAGATTAAAAAAGAAAAGAAAAGAAGGCCATCTACAAATGTGGCATAAATCTAATGGTTCCCAAACTTTTTTTTACTTATAGACGACTTGAAAATTGCAGACAGTCTTGGTGGACCACTTAATGATTTTTCTCTGTGTTATAGCAATTGTAATTCCATAGAGTTCAAACTGTAATAAACACAAAACAAGGAGTAAAAGAAACAATAAAAATACAATTAAAAATCAATATGAATATCCAATGCAATGAACCATCGCCAATCACAAATCAATAGACACACCTGAATGAACCACAGTTTAGGAACCCCTGCTGTGCAACATCTGGAAAAGAATGCGTAAAAATTCCAAGTATGTTTAAATGAGAGAAAAAGAATATCAAGGTATATAAACTATATACACTGGTGGAAATATGAAAATCCACATGATTTCTTCATTGGCGCACATCGTTTTTCAACTTTGAAAAGATGAGCTCTCTGGGAAATTCTCGTAAATGATCACAGAATAGTTCATTTTAAAATGGAAATGAAGGCACAGGTTAATGCAATTATTTTTTTCTTTTTCTTACAAACTTACTGGAATTTGAATAACACCATTATATAAGATACATTACATACTCCGGGAAAAGATCACACTTGTTTGGTAATTGTAATCTGAATTGGAGGTATAAAGGCAAGGCATCTCAGCTGGAATTCCAGTAGTGCATTTCAGTGTGCAAGCTGCAGAGGGTATACAAGCTGTGACTAATTTAAATTTAATACAGAAGACCTAATTTAATAGAAACTGATCTGGAGGATCAATGGGATGCTTATACAATTACAAAGTTGTACTTCAAGGTCTAGTTTGTTTACCAGATGAAAAACTCTAGAATAATAAAACGACCGGTACCACCTGTAATAGATAGGCCTCATCATCATCAATAATAATAATTAATTTTATTATATTAATTGGATTTCTTATCCATTATTCACCATAAGGATTCAACGCATGTTGCAACAATATAAAAACACTACTGAATCAGTTGAAAACAACTTACAATCCAGAGAATAGGGATATAGAGGAGCATACATATGTATTTGTGTGGGCAGATAGATAGATAGATTTCAAATGGAACTGAATCATATGGGAAAAGTGAAGGTGATAGTCAGATTAAAGGAACGTAGAGATTGAGTCAGTCCTGTAGTTCCTGTGGACAAACCTGACATAATAAGTTGGGACAGTGCTTTTTTTCTAGACAAATAGGTGCCGGTACTATTCATGAAGTTGTTACAGTAAGTGCCACACTTTTTAACAGCAAAAAAAGATGTGCCAGTACTGCATATCCTTGAGCATCCCCTGAAAAAAAGCACTGAGTTTGGACCCAAATGCTATGAAGAAAGCAGTGGAACATGTCCAATTGACGATTGTATAAATCACTTTTTTATTTCTTTTATTGATGTCATTGGATTGATCCAAAGAGCCACTTGTGTGGACAGAAGGCACATTGATGGAGAAGGTCTCCAATTTCCACCAGTGCCTGTCCACCTGAGCCTCTTATCCCATGTTGCTTTTTGGAATAGGTTTTTGGCTTCAGTGAAAATAACTATTCAAGAAAATCCCACTGCACAACCCTACTTGCAATTCTTGGACCTGAGTTGGGCAGAACCAAAATGCAACTCTACTTATATTCACTTGTACATCAGTGATTTTCAATAGGAGTGAAAAAGGGAAGTGAAATTTCAGAGAAAGTTATGTAAACAATTTATAATATAATATAATATAATAATAATATAAAACAATTTTGTTATGCGTGCCTAAGACAATGTTTGGTCTTCATGCCTTTTACATTTCCCCTTCTTCGATTTTGCAGTTAGTCTCCTTGTTTTGTATCTATTGAAATATGCGATAATAATTTTTTATCTTAAACAAAGTTCCGAGAAGGCTACTGGAAGTGGCAGCAGTCTTTGCTGCTGCTAACTCAAGATGGAATATCAATTACTCAATCAAAATAAAATGATTGTTTAATTGATATTTCATCTTGAGTTGGCAGGAGCAAATACTTCAATCCAAGTGTTCTGTTTTCATTAGACTTTGAGCACCATGACATTTTAAAAAATAAAATATTACTCATAGAATCTTAGACTCAAATTATTTATAAGTAGTTGTGCTCAGTCTGTTTTTTGTGAATAAATACAAGAAAAACTATTATCATATCCTATACTTTGTTCTCCATGTTTCTGCAATTTGTATACCTCTTGGAATTCTAGAATTAGTCAATATGATAATTTAATTAATTGTGGATATACTTTCATTGTCTTATTCTCAATTGCTGAGTATTAGAAGATCTGTTGTATCATTTTAAAGATACAACTGCTGCCTAACAGGACACAGATAATTAAGCCCATAGAGATGGTTGCTCACCAAGCTGTCCAGTTTTGTTGTGTGGTTAGATAGTGCAAATGAGGCTCTCCCCCCCCCCCCTGTAGCTCTCTCCTACTACCTCCCTGTTCTTGATTTACCTTATCAGTTGCCTGGATTTTCACACCACTAATATAATGGTGACATCAAAATGACAACACTATCCTCATTACCCCAGAAATTTTCCTATTTATCCAGCCCTGCTTCTTCAGCTGCCTGTCTGATAAATTCAATATAGATTCTTCATTGCCATCTCAGACTCAACATGAGTCCTTGTCTTTGTCCTCTCTTACGTTCTCAGCACTGCACTCATCTGGGCACATATTCCTTCTGTATTTACATTTGCCTCCATCTCTTCTTCTCCTGCTCCTCCTTTCATTGCTTTCCATGTGCAAGGGTTTTGATGGTAAGTTTATTGGTGCTTGGACTTGCTTTTCTCTTGGTCGTTTGTGAAACACCACACACGGTTATTGGTACTGTGTAGCTAACGTTTACAATAATATTTTCTCGTTGTGTATCTGCAACAAAACTTAGCTCAAGTGCAGATGTTTCTTCTGTATACATTGTGTTACATAAAACTGTCTTCTATGAATTATAACAAAAGGAAGACATTGAAGGAGAGTCCCTCATTATTTTCCTATCCTCTTTCAACTTGGCCCTTAAGACTTAGCTGTTTCTGGATTTAATTAGAAACATGAAACCTTCTGTCACCTCCCACCCTATTGGTTTTCTCCTCATTTCTACCCTCCCCGCAGGCCTGCACAGTTACATTTTTTATTCTTTCAGGACTCGTAGGAAATGCTTGCACAATACCAGATAGATATTCACATGTGACCATCGCACATGAGTCTTTTATGCTTTGGATGCACATACTTCACTTGGAAGGTCAGAGAGTTTTGCCACACCTAATTATTAATTGAACAGGTTAGAATGAGGCATATTAAATGAGGGAGAGGGTCCTTTTTTTCTTAACTGATCTAGTGTAGTTTTGTAAAGTTCCTTAATTTGAAACTTTATTTTATTCGTTTGACACAAAAAATGACAATGTTCACATGACTCCATACTTTTGAAGTAACTATTTATTTGCCAACACTTAAAAACTGATGCTGTAGTCAGTGAGGCATCATTCCCCCCCCCAAAAAAACTGTTCTTCACTCCATTTGCAAGTTTACAAACCATAGTAGTAATGAACTATGGTCAAATTACATTTGTCAGATAAATGAACAAAGTAGAATTAGTGATGGATCATCCTTGCCTTTTTTATTGTGTTTGCTCACATTACTAATTTGCAAAATTCAATAATTCACAATGAACTTCCTGGTAATATGTGTGAATTAAAGATGTTCTTTTATACTACTATTCACAGGGGTGCCATAGAGATTAATTGAGGGCAAATCTGTCATCAGCTACATATACCACTTCTATTGCCTTTGGTTGTCTGAATGTCTCACTAAAGGAGAATTTATCCTTCATTTCGGAAGCACTTTGAAATTCTTCTATTTAAAAGGAAAGAAATATCAATAGAGTTTGTGGGGGGGATAGATAACAGATCCTGAAGTCTGTTTGTCTGTCTGCCGTGGACAAAACTTGGACAGTTCAGAAAACACTCATTCTAATACCCTCATCCATATATGACCACAATATTATTTTGCCACTGATTTGATATTTTAATTGATTTCTGTGACGGTTTTCTATACATATTTGTTTTATAACGTGTTTAAGTTTTGAACAGATGGGTAAACATATAAGAAATCTCCCCCCCCCTTTTTTTAAAGGCAGTACGTTGTATATGTTCTAAGGACTGTCTTGGGACTTAATGGTCTATGAATAATACCAATTTGTGAGGATGATCCAAGTTCAAATGAGTGCTAATTGCATTCTGTTCTCCTTTTCTTCCACCTGATCACTTTATTTAGTTCTTTCTGCACAACTTCCATTACCCTTCATTATATGTCCTATGGCAGCACTACAACCTGCTTCAATTCTGGTTTTATGTTTATTCTGCTTTGTTACTTATGGTTATTACTAAAATGTTCTTTTGCAGACTTGAATGTACTAGTGCTATTGTAGGAGTTTGGGGGATGCCTATTGAACCAAAATCCTCAGGTTTCAGTAATTACATTTGTGAAACCATACACTGTGGACAAAACCCTAAGAAAGTCTAAATTTTACACCACCTCCAGGATCTCCAGAGGATGGCCTGAAGGAACATCTCCTGCAGTGATGGGACTGTAGCTTAGTGGTAGAGCACATCCTTGGCATCTTTTCTTACAAGTATCCAGTAACAGGTGATATAAAAGACCTTCTCTTCTTTAAACACAGGAGACCCGCTGCAAGTCAGAGTAGACAATTTTGATTTAGATGGATAAATAGTCTGATCCAGTTTCTCTCAATAAAATTTGCAAAAAAAAAAAAATCTAATGCTTTACTTTTTGTCCATACCCTATGTGCATGTCTTCCCAAATGAGCACAACATCTTACAGCATTTAAAGTAATATTTTTCTACATTGCTGAATCAGCATTAAAGATAATCCAACCTCTACAGATGCTTTCAATAAAAATAACTACAACAAAGCCTACATTTAGTTTTCTGTTATAGCAACACTTCCTAATAGCTGGATTAGTTTTTCACACTGTCTCTAGAAATTGTTGTTTTGCCATAAGGTGGGATCTGATCTGTACATTCAACAAAGAGCAGTCTAGTTCGAGGCTAAAATCGATCTCTGAAAAGACATTAAAGAAAATGAGTTTCTGAGGTGTTGTGGTTGTTTTTGTAATAGTGAGCAAAACTCACAATTTTCTGTTGTCAAAAACTTGTAACATGCAATACTGTTCTGAGAGTTAGTGCCATACACTTATTTAACTTGGTGTTTTACAAATGGGTTCTTGGCTTCAATCTAGAATATTGATTCAAGAGTTTATAATAACCTAAAACAATTACTACCTGTTCTTTCTTGCAAATGCAATTTCAGATTAAAACAAATCTGGATGCATCACGCAATCACTAAAATCAAGACACATAGTTAAAACCAGCCAGTTAAAATAGAGATAAGCACTGGTGTTTATTATTTGTACATGGATATCTGCATTGAAGGGGGTTAGACTATATCACACTTGGGATCCTTTCCAACTCTACTGTTTTGTGATTCTATGACCTATGTTTCTGCTATCACTTGAATCAGGGATGAGAAACCCGTGGCCTTCTAGATATTGATGAACTACATTTGCCATTATCCCTGATGACTAGCTAATTGAGAGTCCGACAATAGATAGAGATCCCAGTTTCTCAACCCTTGACTTCTATTAATGGAAATAAAGGAAGCTTCATATCTACTTAAAATGATGTACAGATGTTAGTGGCTCCAACACTGAAATTTGTGGGGCCAACAATGGGTTTGCAGCCAGGCTGTACTTACATGACGGTATAATTCATGTGAATGCTATGCATACTTACATAATGGCACCAGCACTTTTTGGAGCTAATTCCATACCTCTGTTTGTCAGAACAGCTTTCGTTTGGATTTGCCAGCTCAAATAAATAATGTTTCACCAGCAGTGCTGGTGCCAGACTATTTTGCACTCTAGGCAAGCCTAACTACTTGCACACGCACCCCCCCCCCCAAAAAAAAAAGAAAATTGGTAACTTCAATTTTCAAAAGCAAATGTCTGGCAGAAAAAAAATGAAAAACACAAAACTTCAAACTGCTAAAATTATTGTAAATTGCAAGAATAAGTAACATAACCCTCATTGCACTTCAAAAATAATAAATTTCTTCATAAAATAAAAGCAAAATATTATCAGAACTTTATAACAAAAACTAACCTGTATAAAGCTGTGCCCCTCGGTCTGTACCCTTGGCAGCTGCTTGCTTGGCCTCATGATAGCATTAGCCATGTCAGTGTGACAGAAAGCTCAGCTAGGCCAGAGTTTGTTGGTGCAGTGCAGTGGAATTCCACCAGGGGGCTGGGCCGGGGCTTCTCTCTGATTAGCTGTGGGTACAGCTGGCCAAGGGCAGGTGGAAACAGCACTTTTGGAGGGAAAAAGGAAAGGCATTTGGAGGGTTTGGTTCTGGTCAGGAGGATAGCTCCTGAGCTTTGTGTGTAAAATCCACTCTTGAGGAAAACACGTAGAGGTTGAAAGACAGTGATGGGTGTCTTTTAAGAGTATTCAGACAAGAGAAAAGTAGGAAGCTGAACTGGAGACAGGAAAAGTGGAAGTGTGAGGAAACACTCTTACTTGGGCCTCATTTCAGTCAGAAAGGGAGTGAGTTTCTGGAAACAGCAGAATTCCCAACCAGTTAGGAGGGGTGTGGTAATCCCCTGGATCCTGTTATATTATTAGAGGAGCCTCAGGATTGTGATTTATAGAAGGATTGGAGACTAACAGAAATCACCACCTTGTTTAAGAACCAAAGTATTAAGATGGGACACCAATAAGTTTAAAGAACTGAAGTGAAAAGAAGCTGTGCAGTTTATCATCTTGTTTCAAAGCCTATAATGTCCACTGAATTTAATATAAATAAGTTTACTGAAATAATTTTATCTCCTGACACATCCTTAGTTTTACAAAAATAAACCCTTTCACTGTTTAACTCCCGTAAGTTTCCAAGAGTCAAAGTTTTCTTCATAAAAAACCAAACACAGTAGTTAAGAGGGGCTTTGCCTCAGTCAGCTACAAGCTTGATAAGGTTAAGGTGCTACCATGCTTGAACTGACTCTTGTTTTAATGTGCCTTTTAAGCCTCTAAAATAGTATTACTGTGCTATTGGAAAATCAGCATATAATTACGGTTTAATACAAGTTTGTGAAGCCACATGCAGAAGTATGCTCCATGGTATTTTATTTTATTTTATGGAGGGTATATTAGGGAAGAAAAAGATTTGGAATGAGAAAGGGCTCTGAATAAAGTCAAGATATAAAACACAAATGATTCCAATCTGCTGCTGAGAAACTGTTCTCCTGTCTGAACTGAAGATGATACTTGGTTTATTTTTGTTCACATTTGGTCAACAGATGGTATAACTGTACTAGCTGCATTCGGGCGGATGAAAAGTATGCATATCGTAAATAATGATTATACTAAAAATAACAATTTCCACTGGACATCTGATTAGAATGAATTTCTTGCAATGGGAAGCAGGATAAATGTCAATTTAATGTAAAGCACTAAACAAATTCAAATGTTATCAAAAGTAACTATATTTAATTCTGACTGGTATGATAGATGAGGCCTAAATTCCCAAAGAATATTGCATGCTGGAAATAAGCAGTGGAAGGCCATTACTTTAGTGTGCTACTTGTGAGCAGCAGAACTCTTCTGTCTCTAGAATAGAAAGGGTGATTGGTCTTACCTGAAGTGTAGATTTGATAGGTTCTGAGGACACGAATGGACCCTGGTCTGACCCAGCAATGTGATTCCAAGGTTTTTGTCACTTGAAAAAAACCTTCAAATTCTATTTCAAAGGAGATTGTGACTAAACATTAGGAAAAAGTTTCTGAAAGTAAGAGATGTTTGACAGTGGAAGATGGTGGACACTCCTTTAGTGGAGGTTTTTTAACAGATGTTGGATGGCCATCTGCCAGGGCTTATTTGGTGGTGATTCCCGCATTGCAGGGAGTTGGACCAGATGACCCTTGGGTTCCCTCTCAACTTTTTGATTCTGTTCTCTGTATTGGCAGCCAGAGTACAAGTAGAATACTGAACAGAGCATCGGGTTTCAATCAGGAACCCTCAATTCAGAGCCTTATTCAGCTCGCCAGTGCTTATTTGTGTTTATGGACTTTGTTGTCCTAATGATAGATGGCACTGGCCCTGTATGATAGGGATACTCAGGAGTATTGAACATTTAGGAGCATTGTTTTATGCTTTGCCACAAAAATGCCCCTGAAACTACCAGAATCTTTTATAAATAATAATTTTGCATTAGTGGGTGGGGTGGAGGCATTTACCTAACCTCCTGGTGGGTGAGTTGCTGCTCAGTGGGTGGAAGAGGGGACAGGTGAGGCAGTGGGGAGGGCGGCATGTTGCATGTACACCAGCAGGATAGCCAGAGTGCAGCTGCATTTGCCTTGCCCCTGCCCCCCCCCCCCGGTAGATAATAGTGATTCTTCACTAGGAGGTCAAGTGAGCACCTCTGCCCCACTACACCCTTCATAGAACAGCTGCTATAATTATGGCTTTCTATTTTTTAATATGTTTCTCAACTTGAGCAAGGTGATTGGTTGTACAAAAGAACTACAGTGGTACTTCGGGTTAAGTACTTAATTCGTTCCGGAGATCCATTCTTAACCTGAAACTGTTCTTAACCTGAAACACTACTTTAGCTAATGGGGCCTGCCGCCCTGCTGGAGCACGATTTCTGTTCTCATCCTGAAGCAAAGTTCTTAACCTGAGGTACTATTTCTGGGTTAGCGGAGTCTGTAACCTGAAGAGTCTGTAACCTGAAGCTTATGTAACCCGAGGTACCACTGTACATCCCACGGCTCATAACCTCAGGTGGAATCCGTCTGGTGTCCTTGCACTCATGATTGAACTTTTGAAGAAGGGAGGATGGTTACTTTTTGACACTATTCCCTTCCCTCTGAGTAGCCCCATGCTGCTTCCCACCAGGTTCTTGAGGATGATTTCCCAATGGTCTGGAGCTGCTTTCCATTAGTGGGCACCACTGTTGGATAGGGGGTGAAGCATATTGATGATAAAAATAAAGAAAAATGCTGTATTTGTTTCATATTTTGCATGATATGTGCCTGCATATGTACATTCACAGACATGAAACAATATGTTCTTCCTTTGACTGAAAAACAGTACTTTAAATGATCCCTCTACAATGAGATTCTTTATTACAAATTCTATCCCTTCTCCCCCACCCCTTGTCCATAGAATGGAAGAAACGGTGAGAAATCTACTGCAGCGTCAAGGATCACCAGAGGCAAACAGCGAAAAACCTGTTACTGTAATAAAAGCTTATCAGGTAATACTGATATCAGTAAGCTCAATTGTCCGCTTATGGTAACTGATATAATAATTGGATAGTATAATGTGTGTGGGGTTGGAGGCAGATGATTTAGGCTTTGATACAAAGTTTCATCTTCAGATGTTTGTCAAAAATATATTTGAGGCAGAAAGTACCCTTTATGAAGACTAGCCGCAAAGTGTGAACTAAGTGAGAAAAAGGCAAGGTGTTGGCCATGGGAACCACAGAAATGTATTAAAGCACAGCCGAGGAAGAGGTGATTAAAAGTGACGCTTAGAACTGTTACCTCTCTGAAAGGCTGTTTCTCAGAGCTATCAGAAGTCATGATTTTTTGAGACTGCATGACAAGGAAAGGGAAAGGCAATTTCGACATGTGGAGAATAGAGAGAGAAAGAGGGAAGAGAAGGCAGACAGATGGGGAAAGTATGCATGGAGACAGAGGGGAATTAACGTGACGGCTGGGCAAAGACAGGAGGTAGCTGTGAAGAACTCTTCAGCGCTTTCATGTGAACATGTATTTAAGTTTATTAATATCTCTGTGTGTGAAGTGCATGCATGCAGACGCTCATGGGGATGTGGGGCTTGTGGCATATGCATGCAATTTATACATGGGGCGGCTTCTTAAAATGATTCAGAAATTTCAGCTGGTGCAAAATTTTGTGGCCACATTGTTCACCAGAACAAGCAGTATCCTGATTTGGACGTTACCAGTGCATAGATAACAATGGCCAGGCTACCCTGGTCCAGAAAGTGCCACAGCTATCTTGCCAGCTGAAGCTGACAGAAAGTATTCCTAGTCACCTGGGCCTCTAGCAACAAACAGTAGCACTCCCAGACTACAGACTTTCTGTTTCAAAGGTAGTACACCACCATCCAAAACAGGTTTGCATTTTATGGGTATGAGTAAGCATGTTGATTATGCATATGTGCATATGTGTAGAGAACACTAGTTCTAGTATGTATGTATGTATGTATGTATGTATATGCAAATAGATAGTGTGTAGTTTGCAAGTGTTTATATGGACCATGTGCACACAAGTGGATGTATAAATAGTCATATGTGCAGAAGTATGTATAAGAAAGTATGCAGAAAGCCTGGAATGCTCCCTTGTTGCCCTTCATCATAACACCAGTGGAGAAGCAATAGTGGTGGATATTTCAGCCGATAATCATAATCATCATTTATTTGTATGCCACCTTTCCATAGTAAACCATGTTCATGGTGGCATACGACATTTAATTTTTTTTTTACAAAAGCCCTTAAGCATCCTCAGCAGCATGTATTTCCTGATTCACAGCAAGATCATTTCTGTTACCTTCAGCAGTAACAGTTGATGCTATAAGGAGGTGGCCAAAGGTGGACCTCCCTCTCTTCTCACAGTGAAAGATATCTGCTATCTTTTGTAGCTCCTGGAAGGCTGTTTGCAGGATCCTAGGGTTGTACTGTCATTTTAATTAAGTGCCAGTGCTGCCTTTTAGAAGTTGCATAATGTTTCTTATCAGTGCCATAATGAAGGACATTAGTAAAATGCACCTCTAAGTTAAATTATGATGACTAGTTTTCCAATTTGTTTTTGATCAAGTGTTATAGGAAGAAATGAGGAAACGCAGGGTGTTCGTTTTGAATATGACTCTCAGCAAGAGCTGATGAAACTATTCTATATTACCTCACACCATGCTAAGTTAGTTTTACTGTGTGCAGCCTGTTCAAATTAGTATTTGAGTAGTCATAAAAGGTACTTCTTTGCAATAAACACTTTTGATCTATTGACCACCAGCTGCATATTTGTTTTTTGCTTCTCAAACCTAATTATTGTTCTGGGATATATAAAACTGAGTTCTTATTACAATATCAATATCCCTGACTCTAGAATAAATATTGCTGCTAATGAACTTTAAATGTTGCACGGTAGTCATGTCAGTGGAATAGTAATCAGATGTGCACGGAAACATGCGTGTGTTATCATTGTTTTGTTAGGCCTTGTCAAGAGTTCTTCTTTAAAAATAGGAAGTTTTGAGGACTTGCTTGTGGTAACTACATAAGTTTATAAACTACGCTTTTGCCATATACATTAATTTTTGAGTCATGGGCGCAAATAATATAACGCTCAGTTACTCCTGGATTGACTTTGTATAGCACTGTAACTAAGAGCAAAGTTACCTGAATATGGAGAGATTAAATACAGCATGTTGTACATTTTCTATATATTGATTACATTTTGTGGAGCTCATCTAGCATTGTCCAAGCTTGGCACTTGGGTACGAGCTGGACTATAGGTGGTGTTCAACTAAGGGTTGCTCACATTAGACACATTAAATTAATGAGCATTACTGTTAGGTCCATTAGTTTCTATAGGTCTACTCTGAGTAAAACTTGGTTGAAATACCCCCCTAGTAGGCTAATGTTCCTGAGTTGTGGTCAAGGATGGAGTGGAATGTGGATCCCTAATTACCTGGTGAGTCAGGATAAGATGATGTGTCTTCCAGTACTGGGCCTGGTGCAGATGTCACTGACTGTAACGGGTTCCTGAAGGCAAGGCACCATTGCATCTGCTGCATGTAAAGATAAGTAATATACACATAGGCTCTTCACAACTACTGCTCAGTGGCAACATGCCAGTGGAACATAGTCTTTTGCAGTCTATGTTACTTCTATCCTTAAGACTGGGCTAGTCCATGTGTCACTTTAAGTTAGAGTTAAGCATTTATAGATGAGCATGCAGCATGGTGCATGAGGCTTAAAATCACTCTCCCGTGCTTCTTTCGCTGCCACATTGCAAGGAGCCAAGCCATGGTTTCAAGGTGAATGTGCAGCATGCTGGTCCATGGGACTAAAATCAGGGTTGCTTCATTCTTCCCCCGCTCCTTCCATGGCTTAACTTCATATCTGAAAATGGGCATGGATTTGTTTCCACCAAAGGAACCAGAAGTGTTAAGCAAATAACAAACGTTAGTAACAGCTCATGGTTCTTAGGAGAAAAGCAACACAGGTGTCCAGGTTCAGATTCAGGTAATGGCTTAGGTTCTGGCAGTGCAGGGGAAGCAAGGGAGGAGCATAGTGGTTGTGATGTTAGCTTGCTGCACCAGTAAGTTGTGCATTCATTTTTAAACCATAGTTAAGCTTAACTAGGCCACTAAGTATAGAAGCTAAGCTTTGAAAACTGGAATTAAAGTTTTGCTTCTGAAAATGTTTGGCAGCACATCAGGTGCTTTTGCTGAAGTATTATTCTCAGGCAAAGCTAAAGCTATAGAGGAAGCAGCAACTGAGCATTAGTTTCCTCCCCCGCCCCTAGCACCTACTGCTTATGATTTCATGGCTATAGTTTTCAACTTCGTTTCGAAGCTCTTTCTGGTGCAAACAATTCCTTGTTCCAGTGCATATCTCCCCTGTGATCTTGGACAAGCCATACAATTTCTGCCTCTTTGTAACTTATTTCCCTATCTTGAAAAGAAAGACAATATTATTTCACACCTCTCAGAATAGAAAAAAGGGTACCTTCATTGGTGTCTGTGCAAATATATTCATGGCAGGGTCTTTGATGTTCCATTATGAACTTGAAAAGTGGCTCTGCTCACAGAGGTTTGATGCAGTATGCAAAATTTTCTGATTAAAAATGAGGCAGCTTCAAGTGAAAATTAAAGCTTAAAAAGGTAAATGAGCTTGCTTTCAGTTTTGAATTAAATAAATATTCACATTTAATATGCAAAACACATGGAAACAAAAGCTGTTCAATTGGCACCTCTCTGCTTCATATTTATAGTTGATTTTAAGCATGAGGACTGGTGTTGGATAGAAGATAAAATAATAGTTTTATCTTTTCACATAAATATGCAAGGAGAATGTATGTAACTAGGAAGTGAATGAGGCTGTAAGTAGTATTGTTAGGAAATTATTTATTTATTAAATATCAATAGTGTTCTTCACCTGAAGATCATAGGGCAGTTTACATTATAAAAAATAAAAAAAAAATGCACAACATAGTAACGAAAAGAACCAACCAGCGCCCTTCCCAACCCCAGTTTAAAAGGCCATAGATTCCTTAATCAGCCTGGGAGAATCTGCTTCTTTCTGCTTCTTGTGAACAGAAGCAGAAAAGGCAGCACCAAAATGTTGCACATCTTGCTCAGGTTTCCCACCCACTATTCTGACTTGTTGCTGATGGTGGTAAAAAATAGAAAGGAAGCAAACACAGTGTAATTACTAGGCCTGTTCTCAGGATGGTAGATGAAGAATAGAAGAAGATTATTTTATGCTCAGGCTTTCAGAATCTCCCACAAAGGGGCTGTCTTTCCAGAAGAGAGGAGTTTGGCTTAGGGAACAGAGCAGAGTCGGCCCTGAAAGTAGAAATGATGAGTTATGGCACTGGCATAAAATTGGAATCCAAACTTTGTGTTGAATGAAAGAAGTCAAAACTAGAGAACCAGACTTCTAGAAGAAAAAAGGCACAGTTGACCTACCAGGTTGCTTTGTCTTTAGTTTTCTTCCTCCTTTTTACAGATAAACAATGCTTTGACTCCATTGCAGAATGCCTCCTCTTAGTGATCATTCACTGACATGCACCAGGCCTCATCACTGCTGCTATGGATGGCACACATGATGCTCTCATGCCTGAGCCTTCATTTAGGTGGCCATTGTGTTTTGTTTTGTTTCTGTTTTCATGTTGTCTTAATAGTTCTTTGCTAATTACATAAGCACAAAATACAATGATGGTACTTCCATTGATGTGAGTAATTATTTCCTGCAGAAAAAAGGACAGCACTAGGAAACAGACTGTTCCTGGGGCCATTGGTCATGTAAATGCTCATTATAGCTGCATTTGAAGGGGTGATCTAGAGAAGTGTTTTTCACTATCAGCATTAATAAGAGCTGTTCCCTGTTTAACAGATTTAATTAACATTAGTATTGAACTTTTCTAAATATTTCATTTTACTCTGTTGCTTCCTTTTAGTCAAAGTACCTCTTAGGACTGAACGTTTTTCAACAGAAATAAATGTTGCTGATGGATGGAAGAGGCAATAAAAGCATCGTCAGAAAATTTATTAATGTAGCTCTGCAGAGCTGTTCAATAAGGATGATACCCTGCAATATTTAGAAGTGGTTTGAGTGAAGACTAATGTGAAGTAGATTTAGATTGATATGCCACTGGTTGTAGGTTCATATTAGAGACATAAAGAAAACACTTTGTTCTCTTATCCATCACAGGCGTTTAATCTAGGAGATTTTACTGCTCACTCTGTGTATACTTTGTAAGTCAAATGCAGAGATGAAAAAGAGGAGTTTTATGTGTTCTTGCCTGACAGCAGTAATGTTAAACTGTGAACAATTTAGACTGTTTCTCTCAAACCTTCTGATTTATCTAAATCCTTTTCTTTTGCTTCAAATTTTCAGCAGCTTGTGTTGAGCAAAAACAGTTAGCTATACAAGAAAACATTATTCTTGCATCTGTGATAGGTTGTCTAAAGCAAACACATATTGTGTTCTGCTCTGTTGCCATAAGAATGTGAAGGGAATAGTAATAATAATAGTGAAAGGAAGTCAGTGGTGTCTACATGCAGGTTTCACAATAGGTAAGTAAAATCAGTACTTTTATACTGTGGACTTTTATACTGTGAATTCTGATTTTCTTTCCAAGTTAGCTAATGCTCATAACTAGTTTAGCATTTTAATAACAACATACTATTTTGCCCTGGATAATAGCGTTAGCAGTCTGAAAGGTTTTCCTTTAATAAGGAGAAAAGGTTATAATTTTAAGTTCACTCAGAAAATAGAAACATGGAGGGTGCAGAAACCTCCTCATCATATACTCTGCAAAGAACTGAACTGAAGACAGCCCTGAAATTCACCAGAGGTTCCAATGCATAGCTTGGATTGGAGTGCATAAAATGTACTTCTTCACTTCAAGTGTTCCTGATATGGAATAGGTAAGAAGGGAGATTAAAAGTCCACATGCTAAAAATTCAGGAGGCATATCAGAATATCTCAGGTTGAAAAATCTGTACAAGGCCATAACAAACTAATCTAAGCAATGCCTAAGGACAATAAGACCTTTGGAACAAAACAGATGATTCTGAGAATAAAATAAGACTTGAGAATTGGTAGCAAACTGCTAAAGCCTCCAGGTGTATTAGGGGAATAGCTATAGCTCCATGGGTAGAGTTGATTCACACCTCTCCATCTCTTGGCAGAGTTGGGAAAACCACTGCCAGTCATTGTCTGCCAAGTTTGGGGAACATTTTTCAACCTGTGGGCCATATTCCCCCATGGGCAGCCTTCAGACGGCCACATGCCAGTGGTGGGCAGGGGTCCAAGGCAAAATGTGGATTGTGCGAGAACTGTGGCTCTTGGTTTTGTTTAGTATCTTACATTCCAGTCACAAAACAGAGGTTTCTATACATGTGCATCCACCCAGGCAAGTAAGAGATATTAGCACAGTTCAATGGACATTACAGCCAGGCAAAGCTACTAAATGAGGGCACAGAGCAGGACCAGTGAGAAGGGTAGCCTGGGTAGAGGGGTGTTGCCAGGGAAGATGTGGCCTAGGAGCCTTCCTTAGGTCAAGAGGGCTCCATTTGTTACCCAGGCCTGAGGTTACTCACCTCTGATGTAGGCAGTGTTGAGCTAGATGGGCCAACATTTCAGTGTAAGAAAAAGAAGAGTTTGGATTTGATATCCCGCTTTATCACTACCCTAAGGAGTCTCAAAGTGGCTAACAATCTCCTTTTCCCTTCGTCCCCCACAACAAACACTCTGTGAGGTGAGTGGGGCTGAGAGAGTTCAGAGAAGTGTGACTAGCCCAAGGTCACCCAGCAGCTGCATGTGGAGCAGGAGGAAATCAAACCCAATTCACCAGCTTACAAGCCCACTGCTCTTAACCACTACACCACACTGGCTAAGACAGTTCCCTACATTACCTATGTGGGCTTTGTCTTTACTGCAATATGAGAATTCCTCACAATGAAATAGCATGATTATTACAGACACACTGGCAACTCATCTCATGCATTCCTCATATACCCACCAAATAAATCATGGGCAGGATCCTATGAGAGAGAAAGCTAACTATAGAGTAAGCCTTCATAGAAAATGAAGTCCCATGCTTTTCACGCAGGGGTACAATACCAGACAGTCTGCTGGCTTTGCTTGCTACTAAGAACTTTGTGTTGTGTTTCAGCTTTGGGGTTTCGTCTTCGCTCCCCACTTTCTCACAGCATGATTTTTGAATATGCTCTTATTATTTCTTCTCCCTACACTCTGTCTAACCTCATGAACTTTTTATGAGTCAATAACAGAGATATATTCCTCAGAAGATCTTTTGAAAGGATTGGTGATTTGATTTTGATTTTATTACTTCTTTTCCACTTTTCCAACAACAAAAGTTGAGCTCAAAGCAGCTCATAACAGCAGCAATAGCACTGTAAATCAACATAATATTTAAACAGACTTGCATGTAAATAAAACAAATTCCTCAAACAATTATTATACAATTCAATGCAAGCTCATAGTGATTCAAACTATCAGAAAAAGAGTTGCTGAGCATCATATTCTCTCTTTAAAGGCGTGTCTTCATGCAGAGCAACAGCGTGATCCCAGTAAGATCTTTCATCGTTTTTAGTCTTTTTCACCCCAAGAGAAATAAATCACTTCTATGTTACTTTTGGAGAGTGGGTCAACAGGTTCCACAAAAGATACAGATTGTCTTTGATGTCTTGTCTCCTAGTGGTATTCTTAAGATATCTCATTTTCACTGTCCCTTCTGAGGAGTGCACCGGCCTCAGCTGCTATTTCTCATAACAGGGGAACAAGGCCGAGGCAAAGAGCCCAGAGCCCCATAGCTCTTGCCCTTTGGCTCATGCCAGAAGGCCCACACATCTGGCAAGAACCAAGCTTTAAAGTATCTGAAGAGGAGAACAGATAACTCCAATCAGATTAGCAGGCTCCAGGTGGAAACACACTACAGCCTCCCAACAAACTCTTCCCCCTTGATAACCCCAATGCCTACATAGGCTGCTTATTAAAAATCAATACTTCACTCCAATGCTTTTGTTTTTCTTACATTTCTCTCCTATTTTCAATCCTTATTATTCCTTTGCCTTGTATTTTGTTGACATGTCCTTCATTTACCATTAAGTTCTTTTCCTCCCCATATCTGTCTTCACTTCCTTGGCTATATACTTTATTTTCTCTTATATATCATTTTTGGACCTAAACTCGTCTTAATTTCCCTATTATCCATCCCACAGTCCCACCTTTGAAGGTGCTGCTGAATGCACCACTAGTTTTTCCTAGGGCACAGCCATTCCTTAATCATCTCAGATCAAGTTATGTCCTTTTGATCACCAATCCCTCAGACTCCCCCGCCCCCCAGCAACTGCTGATGGGATTAAACCATTTTATGAAAAGGACCAAGTTAGGAGTCAGGCGTAGGCATGAACTATTGGTGACATGCACCACCAACCCTAGCTTAAAGGTTCAGAAAGAGTGAAGATCTTAGAGAAGGAACACTGCTCAGTGGTAGAGCATATGCAAAAGGTCCCAAGATAAATCCCTGGTGTTTCAAGGTAGAGCTGCAAAGGACTCCAGCTTGAAACCTTGGAAAGTCACTGACATTCAGTACAGGCAAGTCTAAGCTAGGTGGACCAATGGTCCAGTTTGAAGTGCCACTATGGCACTTCAAGGTAAGCTGCATTGGAAGTGTGTGGATGCTGAGGAGCTAACAGGGTTAGGACTAGGACAAAGTAGCATGTAGGCCTTATAAAAAGATAGCACACAGTGGAAGAGAATAAACATGCCTCTTGTCCTTTTTAGCTATTTAGATACCAGCTGGCAGTGGCCTTTAAAATAGCCTTGATTCAATTGCGTCGTACCCCCACCCGAAAACCTTTTCAGTTTTTGATATAAACTGCTTGCTTCTCCACCATGATAGAAAAGGGACGGTACAAATTGTAGCCATCTGGTACTGAATAATGAAGCGTTGTAAGTTAATAAAGAAGGGCAAGCTTTTAAAATGTGCAAATCTGTGCAGAGTTGAAAATAGACATACAGAAAATGCATTGCGCAGTTGTCTGTCAGGAATAGGTTGCCCCTTACAGGTGCTCAAAAGATTCAGTGATGCGGTAACAAACTTCCATTCCTGATCTATTTTCTTCCTAAATCCCTTTCCTCATCTTTGTTCACGCTATCAGTAGAGGATATTTCACGAAGAAAAAAACTTTAAACCTTTCTATTTCATTGTGCTTTTTTTATTAATTGCAGTTGGTATAATTAAGTGCTGCTGCTCAGTTTTAAGGGGGTGTAGGACAGTTTTAATGAGATTGTGTTAATGGTGATTATTGTATTTGTTATGAATTCCTGTTTGCTGCTTTGAAAGGGGCTATTATACTCTAAAAGATTGGCATGTAAATCTTGTAAATAAATAGTGACTGCTAATGAACACCAATGAGAACTACAAAATTAGGCTGTTCATAGAACTATATCCCTCGTTGTAATGAAAGAGTGATACCCCCCTTTCAATGTGATTATCCTTTTCTTCAGAAAATGGGAATATCATAATGTTATAATTTAGTATTAAAGGACCAAATAATATTTGGCTTAGGTGGAGGAAGATCTGTGCTCTGGAGTTTATAACAGTCAAAAGAAATCCCTGAACTATTTCAATTTGGGCCTGAAATAGTGACATTTCAGAATTTAACAGTAACTTGGAGCTTTACACTAATTTACAATTTATGACTTGGCCTTGGCCTGTTTTGATAAATACGTTTTCTTTTGCTTTTTTGTTTTGTTTCTTTGGTCTGCATGGTAGATTATCCATATGACTTAAGAATGGCATGGACTTCTAAAACAACAGAAGGTTGGGACAGAATTGCAGTTCCAATTACTCTAAATGTAACAATCCTGTCAAATATGTTAAAGAGGAAATTTTCAAGATGGCCATGATTAAGTGGCATTGACTAGTGTAGCATCTTAAATAGTGTGACATTAACTGTCTCAGAAGCTGTCTTTGGTTAAGATGAAAGGCTGACACTAAGTGTCTATTATTTGATTGACATTCAAATGCTAATAATCAGAATAATTCAGTGGTGACCAATCCTTTTTACTAAGTGTGCCATAAGTCAAATCAAAAACTACATTACACCATGTCTTCAGTGCATTGAGATGGTTTTGTCTTTAATTGATGAGCCAGAAGTACATGTCACAGTGAAGGCCATGGGCTCTCCTATTAATTAGGATTTTGTCAGAGAGACCAGTTATATACAGGTGGACAATATGTTCTCCTACAAAATTTATCCCCATGGAAACTTCATCCTGCTGCAGAGAAATCTAGTAGCAATGTCACACATATTATATGTCTTTTTAAAGCCATTAGTAGTTAACCAGTACTCTTATAGACTGATGCTATTCATGTTTTATTAGAAATGAGACTAGTTGTTTTAGTACAACTGCAGATTTAATTTGAAAAATGAATATCCTGGTCAGGCCACAGACCTCTATTGTGGTAATGATGGGACTGGCAAATTGCAATTAATCTGCACATACGTGTATTGAACACAGTTGCACATCTTCTATTGATTTGTTGAGAAAAGTGATTGGCATTGAAAGCTCACAGCTCACCTGTGTCCCTTTTTTATTTGTTATTTCATTCTGTTCTGTTTGTTTTCTATAAAATTGTTCAGCATCAACTTTTTCTAGTATTACTTTTGTGCCATATGCGCCCCCAATGTATTTCTTATTTAGTTGACATTCAGTGCGAATTTTCAACTCTGCTAACTTGGGCTACGTGCCAAAAAAAAGGCCTAGAAGTATTTATTTATTTATTATACTTTGTCTAAGGATTGCTTTCTATAAAACCATAAGTCATATGTATCTGCCATGCACTTTGAAAATAAGTCTCTTTTATCCCAACTCTCTGGCAAAATTCTGGGGTCATGGTATATGCCATCATTTGAAAAACATATGAATTCAGTGAAATGTCTTTGTGAGAACTTTTGCCTGACACTAGCATTTATTCATTTTGGCTTTCTATCTTGTACCTAAAAAGTGTGGTCAGTGTTTGAATGGCACTTGCTATGAACTGTTGTTTGATTATTATTTTTTAATGTATGCCTGAATGAATGTGCTTATTTTAATTGCTTTACAGTAAATGGATTGTCAGACAAGTTTTAATTATTAGCTCCAATTCAGAGTAACATTCAGCTATGTTTAGTCATGTTGTTTTCTTCCTTAACAGCTTTGTTTGTGTGCTGAATTACAATATCCTTTTGGAGATTTGGTAGTTTGAAAAGCATGGTAATACCATGTAATTACCAGTGTACGTGGCATTTGGTCATATAAGCAAAAAAGGCAAGCCCTTATCCAGGGAGATGACAGCTAGGCTATACATGGGGCAGAATCCTGGGGTGGTAGACTGCACCACCTTGGTCTCGCAGGTGGAAAATAACATTTCTGTGTGCCCCTCAACAATCCATTCTGTAATCTTGTTCAGTGCATGTGTAGACGAGAACTTGCACAACAGAAAGGAACAGCAAAGGAAGCTAGTGGAAGGGGAGGGATGGGGAAAAGATGCAAGGGTAAGAAGAGCTGGACATGTGGTGTTCCAAACATTTTCATGATCAAAAGTAAGAGGCCTGAGAGTATTTCGGAATACTATGACTGTTTTGATCGCACAAGGAAAGTGTTTATGTATAGATCAGCATTTGTGCATAATGCAGCTTCTAGTGTGGATTGTTGTTTATTTATTATACTTATTATTACATTTATATCTCATCTTTCTTCCAAGGAGATCAAGGTGGCTTACACAGCTCTCCCCCCTCTCCATTTTACCCTTGCAACAATTTTGTGAGGTATGTTACGTTGAGAGATAGTAACTGGCCCACAGTCACCCAGGTGACCTTCCTGGCTGATCGGGGATTTGAACCCTGGTCTTCCAGATCCTAGCCCTGCGGTTCTCAAAGGGTGTGGTGCACCACATTGGTGTAGCAGGCAGAAATGGGAAGTGTGCTGGGAAGATTCAAGGGCAATCAAACTCATTGAGCTTGTATACATACTTAAGGGTCATATATAACAGACTCATTTATAATTAAATTTTGAGAATGATTCATATTCTTATGTAACTTCGTTGTTTTATAGTTTCTGGATGTCCCACGACCATATTATAAAGTAGTTGTGTTCTGTGTTATAAATCAAGCACTGCTAGTTGTTTCTTTTTCTTTCCAATATATTTCTTACCAATAAAAAATTTGGTGCGGCCCGAGCAATTTTTTATTCTGAAAGTGTGGCCCAGAGGGAAAGAAAAGAGAACAACTGTCCTAGCCCAGCGCTCTAACCATGTGCAAAAGATATCTGGATATATATGATTCTGAGAATTTTGAACACTTCCCCCTTCCTCCAATATTTGACTCCAAAGCTGGTATGGCTCGAAGCATATACAAATATTTTGTGAATAGGAATTATTAATATCTCTGCTGGTACCTCTGGGAGGAAACACAGTATATAGGCTAAACATGGGAGGCATCTGTATGACAGGGTTTAACTAACAGAAATACCTATCATAATACAAAAGGAGTTAGAAACCTAAATACACTGGACTGTATCCAGTTATGTTCTTTTGCTGACAGAAGGCTCTTTAATCCAGTTGAGGCTTCAAGGATCAGAAAGTGATTTAGCTGATTCTCCCTTTTCTCTGCAGCTCCTTCCGTGCTATTTAAAAGAGTTCACCAATCCTCAACTGATTTTTTCTTGTGGGGTGTATAGAGGACTGTAGAGGATCAGCGAAAATTGCCTGTCTATTTACCACAAGCAGAAGCCTCCATGTGATCAAAGAGACTTTAGTCAGTGGGTGGGCACAGTTGTTTACAGCACTCACATCTGAAAAATATTTATTTATTTATTTATTTATTTATTTATTTATTTATTTATGTAGAGCATTTGTACCCTGCTCTTCAGTCAAAAGTGTATTTTTGTAAGCAATCATATTTTAACTAGAAAACTGTATCACAGAATTATGAGAAGTATTAATTTTCAAAGGGTAACCATGTTTTGGTTTGCACGTTGGTTCAGAAAGTGTGAATTCAGTAGATTCACATTAAAATGTGAGCCAAGCAAATTTTCCACCTAACTCGAGCATGAGCAAGGTCTTAATTCAATTGTGGGGAGGTAAAGAACACATTGGCTACTTAGCAAAGCAAAAAACACGATGCATTCATGGGCTAACTGCAGGATTAAAATATAACCTTTGACCTTAGGAATTCTAAATGTGTAATGTTTTCTTTTCACATTCTGAGTTTCTTTATTCCTTCAACTGGCAGCTTTGGTTGTACAGTGGGGTGAGGGAGGAATTCACATCTTGATGATGATAGCTTCTATTTTGTGTTTCTGAATACTACATTGGAGAGAAGATGAGAGGACAAAGGGCCATTGTTTTTGGTTGTGGTGGTTGTAATAGAAAGCTCTGGAAAGGAAAGAAACAATGGACAATGAGTACTGTCATTTTAAATGATAATTCAGGAAAACGCAATGTCTCATTGCAGGTTATACACTGTGTATATATTTAAATATATGCAGGATGCTATTCCATGTATATTAGGTGTCACACTTCCACAAAGCTTCGAAAGATGCCTACAATGTGTGTACGTGTGATATTATAATTACATTGCTTTTTTATGTATTGTTTTTACCATTTTACTGATGAAAAAATACATTGATCTTTTAGGAAACCTTTACTCACGAGAGCAAGAGTCCTAAAACAGCGGTGGAAGACATTTGCATGTCAGTAGATAAAGATTCAAGGGATGAAAACAGCAGCGCTGAAGAGGAAAAGGAAAAGACAAAATTATTGCTGGAACGGCTGAAGGCTCTGGAGGTAGGATAAAAAGGAAGCTTTTGCATAAGGGGGTCTTCACTTTTATTGGTACTGAATCGTAGAGCAGTATAAATCTTAACTTTCTCAGTTCACCTAAGCACTTGGTACAAAGTATTTTTTGATCACGATTCATTAAACCAGGATGAGTGAAATACTCTTCATTGGAACCACTGAAATGATCTCTCTCTAATGTCAAGGATCATATATCCTTAAAAAGAAACTTCATAAATAAATTTAACTTGTTTCAAGCTTGAGACTAGCTCAGACCCACAGAGACTACAATACAGAAGTCTACGATTTAGTTTCAAGTGTTCTTTTTAGGGCAAAGATCACAAAGGGGCTCCATTGTATCCTTCCTACCTTCCCGTCTTCTTAGTGCAAGGAGTGAGGGCCCCAGCAAACTCCTGATGCACCCAGGTCTAGGAATTATATTCCTTAACTGCTACCAATGCTGCTGCAACTGACTGGAGTAGTAAAAGCATCTATCAACCAGAGGGCTTAAGTTTCGCTGCTGGAATGCGGAGTTAACCAGGGCTATTGACTGTCTGGCTCCAAAGCGCCCTCTCAGGTTGCATGGAGCCCGGACAGCCCTGTGGTTTTCCCTAGAGCTGAGGGTGATGAAACAATCGTTGAGACGGCTAGAGCGCCGGTGGTGGAAAACTCATTCTGAATCAGACCAGACATGGGCTAGAGCTCAACGTTGAGCCTACCAAGTGGCAGTGGTCATGGCGAAGAGAACCTTCTTCACCGCCTCTGTAGCATCTGCAGAAAACAGCAGCAGGAGACTCTTTCAGGTGGTTCGCAATCTATTGGAACCACCTTCGTCACCGGGGCCTGGTAGGGACCCCAAGATCTCCTGCAATGCTTCTGCAAAGTTTTTTGCAGATAAAGTCGCTCAGATTCAGAAGGAGGTAGACTCCACCGTGGGAGCAGGGCTGGGATGGGAGAGTGCTAGAGTTCTGTCTAGTCCTGTTACATGGGATCAGTTCCAATCTGTTACCTCCAAGGATGTGGACAGGCTACTTGGATGAGTGAAACTGACCACCTGTCTCCTTGATCCTTGCCCATCCTGGCTAATAAAAGCGAGCCGGGAAGGGCTGGGCGATGGATTCTGCAGGGTGGGTGAATGCTTCCCTCTGTGAGGGAGCCTTCCCAGACCCACTGAAAGAGGCGGTCATTAAACCGCTTCTTAAAGAAACATCTTTAGACCCGGCCAATATGCCAACTATCGCCCAGTCTCAAATTTAGCGTTCTTGGGCAAGGTGACTGAGTGGGTGGTTGCTGAACAACTCCCAGCACGCCTGGAGGATGCGGACCATTTGGATCCCTTCCACTCTGGATTCAGGCCTCACCATGGGACTGAAACTGCCTTGGTTGCGCTGGTCGATGATCTCCGGCGGGCTAGGGACAAAGGTGAGAGCTGTTTCCTAGTTCTGCTGGATCTCTCAGCGGCCTTTGACACCATCGACCATAACATCCTTCTGCATCATCTAGAGGGGCTGGGAGCTGGGGGCACTGTTATACAGTGGTTCTGCTCCTTTCTCCTGGGCCGTGTCCAGAAAGTGGTGTTGGGGGATGAGTGTTCAGACCCCTGGGCTCTCACTTGTAGGGTGCCTCAGGGTTCCGTCCTTGCCCCCATGCTTTTTAATATCTATATGAAACCTCTTGGAGAGATCATCAGGGGGTTTGGGCTGTATGAAGATGACACCCAGCTCCATCTCTCTTTTAAATCAGAACCAGTGAATGTCCTGTGTGAGTGCCTGGAAGCAGTTGGAGGATGGATGGTGGCTAACAGATTGAGGTTGAATCCTGACAAGACAGAAGTACTGTTCTTGGGGGATAGGGAGTAGGTGGGTGTGGGGGGGGGACTCCACAAGTCACAGTAGTGTTGCCAGTTGCACATCAACAGTGTGCTTGGGGTTTAATAAGTGGTATTAGTGCATTTGCTCCCAGAGCTGTGTGGTGTGGTTCTTGGGCAAAGTTCTTGAGTGGGTGGTTGCAGAACAAATCAGCGTGCTCATGGAGGAAACTGCTTTTCTAGATCCATTTCAATAAGGGCTTAGTTGGTGGTTCCCTAGAACAGATGGATGGGGGATGTTAATAATAATAATAATTTTATTATTTATACTCCGCCCATCTGGCTGGCTGTTGATGGGGTTACCCTCCCTCTGAAGGAACAGGTATGCAGCTTGGGGGTAGCTTTGGATTCTTTGCTGTTGATTGAGGTTCAGGTGGGCTCAGTGGCACAGAGTGCCTTCCATCAGCTTCAGCTGGTGGCCTAGCTGTGCTCCTGTCTGTCTATCCTCTGGCAACCTGTAGGTGAGATATTCTGAAGATGGTTCTGATACTGGTGCAGAATTCAGTGGCTGGGGTGCTCACCAGGGCAAGACAGTTTGAGCATGTTAACTGATCCTGCTCTGACTGCACTGGCTGCCACTTAGCTTCCAAGCTCAATTCAAAGTGATAGTTTTGACTTATAAAGCCTTAATCGGCTCAGGACCGTAGTACCTCAAGGACTGCCTCTCTCCATACCAACCTACCTGGACCCTGAGATCATCATCTTTGTGCTCCAGACAAGAGGTCTGGAGGGAGGCTACATGAGAATGAGCCTTTTCTGCGGTGGCTCCCTGTTTGTGGAAAGCTCTCCCAAGGGAGATTCAACTGGCCTGAGATCTATGGATGAAGTGCAGTATACAAATTTAATAAATAATAATAATCATTTTGAATGGGGACCAAGCCTACGAGATTCTGAGGTGCCCATTTATTTAACCCAAGGGTGACTTGTCAAGCAAAATGCTAGTTCTATTTCAACATATGTGCCTGAAAATGATAGACTGGACGGACACACACAGCTCAGATTCTGTATCCAAATCTTTAACACCCCATTTTAAAGAGACTCGATCATTTCTTGTCCATTTATCATGCCGCAAATAATTATATTACATAGCTTCATGCTCTTGTGTACATCACTTTGTAAAGTCAATACTTAACTATTTCTAAAAGAAATTATTGAGAGTATTTCAGTTGAACAAAATAAAGTAAAAATTATAATTGCATATTGAAGAAAAGAAAGTTGTATCAATATATATGCAAATAACTACTATTTCATGCATTTTTGTGTAGTATATAGGCATATAGCTGTTATTATTATCCAAATACATATATTGTTATTTATAACCTACTATATTTTTAATAACTATAAATATCATTACATGGTATTACAAATATCATTATATTTGTCCTTACAAACTCTACATCTGTAAGCAATCCGTTTATAAGTTGCAAGTGTTATCATATCTTAACTTTGGTTCACAGAATATGTACAACTTCTGCTTACTAGTATGACTGCTCCCCCCCCCCGCCCTTTTAAAGGTCAATATTTACTTAGTGGGTTGATGTTCCATGCAGACCTTTCTTTCCAATATACTTTCCAATATATTTCCAAAAAGTTCTGTTAGCCTAGTTTTTCACCTGTGTCCGTGTAGCTATTTCAGTTCTTCATTTCATTTCTGGTGATAGAAAGTTGTTTAATGAAGTCATAGCTTTTTATCAATTATAGTCAATTGCCTTGAAGAGGGAGGAGGGAAGCCCACAGTAAACCTGGCTATTGGAAGGTCACAGAATAGGATTTCTTCATTGATTCCAGTTTTGTGCTACAGCTTGGTTTAAAAAAAAAAGTGCCAATACTTCCAGAATTAATCTACACAAGCAGTTTTAAGGAGTAATCCATGATGAAAAATGAACTACAGGACCAATGCTAATAGTACCCAAAGATAATTAAAATAAAGTGTTGCTAATTGTATGTTGGTTTAATGTTATATATCCTTACCCTTGTGTATTTGAACTTGGTAGATATAAATTTTTATGTCATGCACTGGAAGCTCTGAGGTTTATTAATCAAGAGACACACATTTTATTAGTTGTGCAATTAGTGGGTTTAATCCTTTGGTATTTGGAGAATAATTAATCTTTGTATTTAATTAGTGGGTTTGAAAAAAAACAAAAATAGTTATTCATTAATTCTTCTAGTGTGGATGTTGGAGTTTTGGTATCATGTTTTCAAAATGTTTTCAGGCATGGGGAAATGGGCAGCTAAGTCACTTGCACAACATATATGAGATGTAGTTTCTCATCTCACTTTCTATAATTATAATATAAGGGTGTGGGCACTCATAGTCATTATTTGATGCCATGATAAATATTATCTCCCAGCCTGATGACCCTCAGGGCCAGATGGTACCAGGGCCTTTCTGTACCAGTCTTCCAAGGTGGAATGGAGAATTATGCCACATCCTCTAGACAGCTTAAATAATTCTATGTGAACATTGGGAGCAAGACCTGTATTATCAAGAATGTAGTCGTGCACAATGGGTGAGAGCAATGATTGTCTCTGTCTACTAAAATCCTACAGCTTTCCAGACACTCCACTTCTTGTGCTCTAAACATGGAAATCATAACATAATCCTGATAATTCTGAGAACCGCAGGCAGAGCACAACCCATCCTGACTGGAACTTTTATTTTTATATCCCAGTGAGCAGACTTCTTTAGGTCCCTGAACGGAACAAACTGGAATTGGCTAGTTTCTGTTTTTCCTGGTGAAAGTAGTAAATCTGAACTACCTTTCATTACTAGTTGACTGGATTAAGGGTTTTCCTCCGAGATACCCCTTTTTCTGATTTTCTCCCTCTTCTTTTTCTGTTCTTAGCTGTATATTCAGTTAAGGTCTTTGTTATACTTCTCCTTTGGGTTGGTTAACACATGCTGCTCAGGTGTGTTTGGGGTATATATGGCGCCCTTCTCCCAGAGGAATAATTAATTGAAGGTGGACATTTATGTGCCTAGGAACAGGGAGAATCCCTTGAGTACACTGCTTTACAGCCATCAGGAAGAATATGAAGTGTACAAGTATGGCAGACGTCCCAATTTCTCAACAATGGTTGTATTAATTTAACATCATCACCATACTCTTTTACATATAAATTATGTTAAGGAGAGCTAGTCATCCTGGACTGCAGTAGTTTCTCACTGTCACTAGATAAGCATTGCCTTCCCGTAGAGGGTGGGTGGGTATCATCTTCAACATATATACTACTCCCTTGAGGTGAAAGGAGTGGAAGCTATTCATGTTTTTTCTTTAAAAAAAAATACTTTTAAAAGTCTTCCCAAAGGTAGCCATTCATTCTCCAAGAATTTTGTGATTCTATTCAGCACAGATAAAACTAAAGTATGACTTAAGTTCAGCATTTGCCTTTCTTACCTGTTCAGTCAGTCATCTTATTCTATTCTATCTCCCTCTGCCAATTCTATTTCTGCTTTAGTGACTGATAAATTCTGTACATTTGCAATCAGAGGGAACAGATGATAATTAACAAATAGTTCCTACTCACTTATACTCTTGATGCCCAGAATTCTTGTCAAATTATGATTTTTTAGATATCACAGCTCCCTTGTGTCATGAACATGCTTTGCTTAGGAAATCCCATTTAATTTACTTCACTCGTTACAATAAAAACCTTATGGTTGATACAAAGTAAAAAAATATTCCCCTGTGTATATGGCCTTCTAAAGGAGATAAAACTTTTATGAAGTAGCTCTTTCGTGGTCTTTTCTCCTGATTGTTGTCTTTTAACAAAAGGTACTGAATTCAGTTTCTTATTTTGTATGGGGAAAAGAAAAAAATCTAAAAACCTCCACATATAAGGACATCATCACATGGTAGGCAATGGACATGATTCTTGTAGGGACACTGATGGTAAACTGGGATTTCCTGCAGAAAAAATTAAAGAAAAATTGAGTTTCTGGCTTTACACGTTTTTGTGTATACACATGGACCCCTGAGAACCAAACCCTCACTTATTATGTGAGTTACCTGTATTCAAATAAATAGAGAGGTTGAAGGAGAAGAGACTCCAGAGGCATAGGTCATGCAGTAGGTGCCCTTTCAGTGTGATGGCAGCTTCATGGTAATACTACAGGAATCTGCCTTACACCAGGTCAGCCAAGTGCTTCATCTGGCTCGGTACTATCTATGATGAATGATAGCAGCTCTTCACAGTTTCAAACAGGAGTCTTTTCCAGCACTACCCAAAGGTTCTGGGGGCTGAACTGTAGACCTTTTGCATGCAAAGTATGTGCTCTTCCACCAAGCTGCAACCCTTTCCTCTCATGTAAGTGCACTCTCGCTCTCTCTTGCTCGCTCTCTCTCTCTCTCTCTCTATATATATATCTAATACAATTTATATAACTCTTGACTAAAGAAAAATCTCAAAGTGGTTAATATGACCTCCTCTTGTTTAAATCATGCTATAGAACACAAGGAAGAAAAAGGAAGAGAGATATAATTAAATAAATACCTAAACAAGAAGATGAACCTTAAGGATTTGTGGCAGTTATTGGAAAATAAATATCTGGTAGAGCAGATACTCAGCAACAGAAGGAGATCTATTTGAAAAAGTATCACCCTTAACTTCCTTAAGCATCATTCTCAGTTGCTTACACAGCCCTTAGCAACATTGTTTTCCTAGCACTCGCCTCTTCTTCCCTTGCCCTTCCAGACCTTTTGTCATCAACACTCAATCCTCAGGGCCTTTGTAAGATTTTCATCCTGTTCCATCCTGGCACCAGCTCTCTGCCTGCCCATTTGTCCTCCAGCACCCACATCTTAGATTAACCTAGGTGTGATGTTTTCCCCCAACTGTTTGTTTTTCATGCCTTGTTAAAATCTTGTGACTTGTTGTGTCCCTATAGCAGTTAGAATGTTTGCCAGTGTTTGTGGTGGAAGTGTGAAGAAGTTTAAAAAAATTGGGAACCATATACAACGAACTGAAAAAAATACTTAAATACACCTTCGTTAAAAAACCCAAAGCCTTCCTTCTGGGAATGATCGGAGATGAGATTAAGAAAGAAGATCATATAATGTTTCAATACGCAACTGTAGCTGCCAGGATTCTGTTAGCACAAAATTGGAAAACCCCAAATATCCCGACCGTTAAAGATTGGCAAATTAAATTATTTGAATATATGGATTTGGCAAAAATGACGCAGAATATCAGACAGCAAAAAGGTACAAAGTTTATTGACGATTGGACTAAATTTATAACATACATGGAAACAAACTCTAGAGACATAAAAATCACAGTAGGTTTAATATAACTCTTGCGATGTGTAGATGTTATAAAATGAAAAACTGCAGAATGGAATTAATATTTACATAACCCAAAACCGAGATGGAGGGAAGTCAACCGTTATTTGTTGTTAATTAATGTTTGTCTTCTGGTTTGTTTATGTTTTTTGTTTTGGTTGATGTTTTCTTTTTTCTTTGGTGTGTGTTGTTTATTTCTCTTTTTCTTTTTTTGTTGTTTGGTTATAGAAAATGAATAAAAAGAAGTAAAAAAAAAAGAATGTTTGCCAATGTTCAGTGGCCTTGCAGCTGCCTGCATACATACACAAATGATTTTTAAACAGAGATTTGGATAGATATTCCAAGTGAATATGAAATACACCTCTCCACCCGCCCAGTTTCGTCTAGCCCCTTGACCACTTACAATACCAGCACAAACATGATGGGAAATCTAAAACTACTTCATGAAAGTGCCCCCCCCAAAAAAAATAGCAGTGACAATTTCTTTATGAATTATCAATAAAAGGAGTAATTCAGAAAAACAGCTTGCTGAGTTTTCAGATCTTCAAACATTGTTTGAACTTAAGCAACACTCTTTTGTTGTTTGCTTTACTGCTGCTCATCCATGAAACTCGCTGAGTAGCTTAGTCAGGATCTTTGTGAGCTGCTAGTCCCTCTCTTTTGTATGCTGAAACTTGTATGCAGCTTTGGGGTGGTGTCCCTCCACCCACTAAGTAGCACATGATCCAGTCATGAAACAAGATTCATTCTGGCTGTCACAAACTGACTGAGTCCAAGTTAGTAAAGGTAAAGGGACCCCTCACCATTAGGTCCAGTCATGACCGACTCTGGGGTTGCGGCACTCATCTTGCTTTATTGGCCGAGGGAGCCGGCGTACAGCTTCTGGGTCATGTGGCCAGCATGACTAAGCTGCTTCAGGCGAACCAGAGCAGTGTACGGAAACGCCGTTTACCTTCCCGCTGAAGCGGTACCTAGTTATCTACTTGCACTTTGACATGTGTTTGAACTGCTAGGTTGACAAGTTACTTAATAGTAAAAAGACAGTAGTAGCAGCAGCAGTAGTCCTGGTAGTAGGCAGAGCAATGACTTGCTGTGCTGGTAGAGAAATGTCCTGCCCGCTGCACTACTCAGTTCCACCAGTGGGGGAGCTCAGCCATCAGTAGAGAAGTCTTCCCCTCAACGAGGGGTTCTACTGGCTGTTAGCCAGTAGAAACCCCAGAACCAGGCATTTAGGGGAAGGGGGGCACCACAAGGGAGCTGGCACAGCAAAAAGGTATTTCCTTTCACCCCTGTGCTTCTGTTCTAGCTGATGTGAGCACCAGAGCTGTATATGCAGTGCTGATTGCACTGATCCATTAAGCTCTACTGCTGCTAGCCAGGAGTCATGAAAACATCCTAATTATATTTTGCTGTGTCATTTTTGTCAACATAAGTAATGAAGGTATGTTAAAGCTAATAAAAATTTTGTTCTTTTGTCCCTCATTTAGCAAGTTTCTACAAAAGTGGCTTCCTTTTTGCATATGAACTCTGCATCATTCATGAGCTGTGCCACTTGTGATACTGGTCCAGCACATGCACTAAATGAGGCATTGAATTATATAACTGCACATTGTCCAATGGCTTTTGTTCGACCAAAAGGAACTTAAATATCTACTTCTATTTTGTCATTCAGTGCTGACCAATTACTTCTGAAATGACAAGCCTGCTTGTGCTAGGCACTAGTTTATAGGGAATAGGAAAGGGCACATTTACACTCTTCCCATTGCAAAGGATAAAAAGTGCTTGTATATAAGTGACCGAAGGCTGTATTCAACCTGGCTTTCCCAGACCAAATTACAAAAAAAAAGTGGAAAGCAGTGAAAATGTATAATCTTGAAGGTTTCCAGTGAAAGTCTAATTTTATGTGTGAAAAATCTCATTGCTTCTGGCTGAGTTAAAGTCAGCAAAAGTTTGCTGAACTACACTTGACCTATTTTTTTCCCAGAGAATAATCTCCAAACACCTTTACTGATATTCCAGCATAGTTGTTCGCTGCCCTCTGTGCAAATCATTATAATAAATATTCCTTCTTATAATAAATACCAATTTTTGTCTATCTACACAGAACTCTAATAGTGTGTCTCCAAAATCCTCTCTAATCTTAATCAAATGCCCATAGGAAATGGCTCTATTGATTCATTTTTTGAAAGTAGCTATTTGTTGACCTTGCACCAATAATAAGGAATGCTGTTTGTAATGATGATTACCTTCCATGGATGAACCAAAATCTCACAGAGAGATTACTTTCATGTAATCCTTTAAATGGTCAATTTAAAGAATATAGGTTTTATTTTTTCAAAAAAGAAAAGAAAAAAAGATTCAGTGCATTATGTAAATTGCAGCAGATAAAGTTGTTTGTTGCTTTGAGTATTTGTGGGAAGGTACCGGTAACTTCTCTGTTCCTGAAGATATAGTTCGGAACAGTGCCAGTACTAAATTCACTGAGAACATCTGCCTGGTGGTTTTAAGCACTGCATCCAGCAAAAGTTTAGAGTATAATTATGCAAAGTTCCTACAGAACCTTTCCATTTTATCAAATGAACCTGTAGAAGTTGTCCACTCATTCCAATTAATCTGATTCATAGAAACCCCATCTCACCCTAGTATATTGGGTCCTCACATGTTTAGAATTTTTTAACTGCTTAGCTGCCCTAGGTCAACCTACTTAATCCTAATTATCTGATCCCTTTGCTCTTAATTCTTCTTCCAGGGAGATTCTTACCAATAGGATTCTGAGCTGTTTAGAGAATTGTCCCTGCAGTAATGAGAACATAGTCACAGATTCCACTGCTGTCCAAATCCTGATAATTAGCTGCTATTTAAGAGATGGCACTCATTCTTCAGCTTCAGTTGCAAAAGAAAAGAGACAAGAGGAAAGGAAAGGTGGGAGGAAAGTATACAGAATATAGATTGGTGGGGGAATTGGGATCCCCCCCCCTTTTAAACTTCAGTGCTATTTTCTTGCAGTACTTTAAACATATCATTTCTCACCTATCACATTTGAATATGCAATATCTAAAAATAAATATTAGAATTTAAATAGTCATGTATTATAGTTTGTTTGTTTGTTTACATACCATCCATCATCCTCTGGGCAGTTTATATAGTGCAAATTACAAAATATAATCCAAATGGTGTTTTTTAAAGGTAATTAAAATAAAATAAAACTAGTTATAAGCACAATACAAAGCCTATTCGAACTGCAGTTAAATAATTAATTGCTATATTAATAAGTGATCAAATTGTTACTGTTATTTATTACATACCTTATATATAGTTTGTGTGGTACTACAAACATTTTCAAAGTCCTGCCACAATAAGCTTACAGTTTCTGAGTTCTTCCTTCATATATTAAAGATAAAGGGACACCTGACCATTAGGTCCAGTCGTGACCGACTCTGAGGTTGCGGCGCTCATCTCGCTTTATTGGCCGAAGGAGCCGGCGTACAGCTTCCGGGTCATGTGGCCAGCATGACTAAGCCGCTTCTGGCGAACCAGAGCAGCGCACAGAAACGCCGTATACCTTCCCGCCGGAGCGGTATCTATTTATCTACTTGCACTTTGACGTTCTTTCGAACTGCTAGGTTGGCAGGAGCAGGGACTGAGCAACAGGAGCTCACCCCGTCACAGGGATTCGAACCGCTGACCTTCTGATCGGCAAGTCCTAGGCTCTGTGGTTTAACCCACAGCGCCACCCATGTCCCTTCATATATTACTTATTCATTTAATATCTTTCTAGAACTACCCTTTCATCATATATGATCCGGATGTGGAAAGCAATACTTTAAACCAAAACAATAACCATATATCTGATTAACAAATGCAGATAAAAGCAAGTCATAAATTAAATCCCTTACCTTCCTTAAAAGCCCAGAGTGTTTGACATGCAATGCAAGTTAAATCTTTTATTACTGTTGTTAATTTTTCAAGGGCCCCTTATGAAAAAGATTGTTTCCAAGTGTCTTTTGGTTGTATTTGAAGCCTACTTCTTAAGATAGCCTAATATATATATATATATATATATATATATATATATATCTGTTGCTACTATTATGCATGAAAAGACAGCTAAAAATCTAAACAGCATTGATTTATATGTTCTGAACAATAGAAGAGCAAATTGACAGAAAAGCACAAATAATTGAGTAGACACCTTCCTCTGAAACAGCTTAACATGATTGTTAAAAGGTTCTACTTTTTTTGCAAGAGAGCACCTGACCTCCCTCAGCAGTATTTTCATACCATTGCAAACAAAGCAATATGATGGCTACGGACTTCTTTTTATCTGCTGCATTTCCTTGGTTCATGTATCCAAAGCTTTTTGAATCTTGCTCAATTGAGTTTGTTCAGGCTATAGAAGCTTCAGGCATAATAGTCTGGTGTCAGGGGTTCTTGGCTAATAGTCTAGTCAGTGGACACAAGATAAGGTCAGACCACAGGGAGTCACAGAAAATTACCTTTACCTTTCGATATATTTGAGCTGCCTGCTATATTAAAAGCCAGGCACATTCTCTAGTGGGCTCTTGTTGAGTTCTAACATTAAAACATACATCTAATTTTGATCATCCAGGGTGTTTCTTTAAGTGGTGAGAAGCTTTTTGAAAACTGCCCATTAGTAATTGTTGTTGAAATCAGTTGATACCAAAGGCATTGTGCATTCTGCAAAGGTTCCAAAAGGATTTGTCCAAACTGGGTCAATGGCAAAAGAGATTCGGTGCAAGTAAAATGATGTACATTGAGGCAATAACAATTAATAATTCTATTGATCATATTTGATCTTGGTGGGAACTTACCTTGCTGATGTTGAAAGAACAGCAGTGGCTTCTGTTCTGCTTACAACTCCAATTCAAAACACTGGCACTTTACTTGGAAGGCCCTACAATTTCAGATCCATTTTCCTGAAGAAACACCTTCTCCTCCCATGCCCACCAGCCCATAGGAAGTGAAGTAATTTTCAAAGGCCTCCCTCCAGGTTTTCCTGCCATATGAGGTGAGTGACCAGAGAGAGAGCCTTCCAATATTATTACTATAGCCAGGCAAAGGTGTTTCTATTCTGTCAGCTATGTAATGTATTATGGTGCAATTTATTAAATTTTATTCTGATTCTTGTATTTTGTTTTGTTTTGTTTGCAAACCACCCTGGCAGCTTTGTTGAAGGGCAGTATAGAAATCTTTTGAATAAATAAGCTAATGGGATGTGAACTGGCAGCAAAGAGATCTTGGGGTTGTAATAGATAGCTCAGTGAAAATGTCAATCGGATGTGCAGCAGCTGTGCAAAAAGCAAATTCTGTGCTGAGAATTATTAGAAAGGGAATTAAAACCAGAACCACCAGTATGATTAGGCCTTTGTATAAAACCATGATGCATATGCATTTGAAATAGTGGGCACAGTATGGGTTCTCCCTTTAAAAAAAAATAAAAAAGTCACAGTGTTGGAAAACTGATATAGGACAAGTAAAATTATCATACAGTTGAAGCACCTTTCCTATAATGAAGTTGCTGATTTTGAGGATTGATTTATTTCAGAGGTAAGGTCTCATTTTCCATATGAAAGTCCATATTATCTTGTTCATATCCTGTTTGGGTCCATATTCCAGGAAAGTAGACCTTACCAGTGCCTAAAGCGGGCATGGCAAGAACTAGTAAACGTGGCAAGAATGGGACGTGCAATCCTCCACAGACACTCTTTCAGATACAAAAAGTAATCTCCTCTCTTTATTTATTTTCCTTGGAAAAGAACAAGAAGAGACAGGCAAGTTGGCTGGCTCATGTTCCTAACCACAGAGCACAGGGGCTAGAACATCTACAGAGACACCCTGGGTTCTGCACTCTTGTCTCCCACTGTTGTTTGGCACTGCCCCCAAAGAGGGACAATTGGGGATCTTGTGGGCAAGAGCTACTGAGGTGCACTGCCAGCTGCCACACAGAAATCCAACCCCCTTCCCTGCTGGATTGCTACAGGGGGTGTGACCTTTGCTGAGGGGGGCAGGGATTGATGGGGGGGTAGTGTGGTCCTAATGAAATGGCATAAACATGCTGGCTCCTGAGGGAATCACAGTCATTTTGCTTCTCCTCAAGCATCTCTTTGGGCTCCTCCCCAGGCAATTTTGGTCACTGAAGTGTAGAAGCTAAGCCAAAATGTTTGTCCCATGGCTATGAGTTAATGAGGAGAAACATTAAGCACAGTCCCAGGATCAGATGACATCTTCCACTGACCTAAAAAACCCAGGAAAGAGTAAAACGGGTGTGAACTCCTCTCCAGGAACCAGTACATTTGGGTAGTCATCGTAAGCCAAGTCCAGCCTTACTATGGCATGTGCACTAGACCTCTGTATGTGAGACAGTAAACTATGCAGGAAAGTCTTTGTAGGATGAAACTCATTTTCTGTATTATGCTTTGTAATCAGACGAAGAAATAAGTAGTTCAGAGATTTCTAATAGACACTTTAGTTAAAATTCAAATTGAGCTTTATGTCTCTAAATGTTTTGCTTGCTGCCCAGGGAATCCCATTTAATTTACTTGAGTACTTAGACTCATATAACACACATATATCGCATATGGGCTTTGTAAAATGGTGAAGTGTTAATGTACTTTTTGATGTAAATTACCTTTCATAGTCTATTTTAGAACGTGAATAAGAAAATGTGCTTTTGACAAACAGCATTATCTCCGCATAGAGAGTATATGCATGTAGACTTCATGAATCTTGTTTTGTTTTAAATAGTGATCCAAACTCTTGTTTGTAGATTCCCATTTTATAGGTATTCTTCAATACTGATTTACTCCAAGTAATTTAGCATGTAGAAATATTTTGAAATATTTCTTAATTCAATGGAAGCTGACATTCATTTTACTCTACAGTTGAATATAGATGTCTCTTCTGTACTTGTCCTTTTGCTTTCTAATAATAGGTTATTAGAAAGCAAACAACCAAAAGGGAGAGAATAATTTCCAATTCTTATGTTGGATTTCTGCTTCACAAATATTAATTTTGATATTTAGCAATGAATATGAAACCAAATCAATAAAATACAATTAATCATTTGAGAAAAAATTACTTAAGTATGTTGGGTTGATGTCTATTTGTGCTACTCATTTTACAACAAGTTTGCTATCACTAGTTTGCTTTTGACCATTTCCATTTTACTGTTAGAATACCTGAAAATAAGGTTTCATATTAGTTTCTCATTGCCACATATAATATCACGTATAAGCACTTCTATGTATGGCATTTTCCCATTTCTGGAATACTTACTTTTTTCAGAGGGTGGGGGGAGAACCAAATACTGGACTTCAAAAATTGAGTATTTGTCAGATTGCCACAGAGGTAGCAGTCTCTTAGTACATCCATTTTTGGATTCTAGAGTGATGCACCTGTCACCTTCCCTAGAGGCCAGTAAGTGCCATCTGATCTTTCTGACTTAGGTGTATACACTCTCCCTATTACCTGGCTTTCAGTCTCCATTATCATCTGACATACTCAAGTGAATTCTGCCACCTAGAGGGATTTGTGATAGAGTATGCACTTCTTTGCTAGTTTGGATGTTTTCCATAAGGGAACATTATCAATCTCTTGGAACTCAGACATTTTTTTGCAGATCAGAGATCTTATTTTCAGCTGCATAACCACAGTGCCCCCCCCCAACCCAAGGCAATAATTTATTTCAATTATTAACAAAAAGAATTCCTACCAATTAATGCCTACTCTGTTATTGGCAATCAAAACCAGCTAATCCTACCAACAACAAAAAAGTCTCCGCTCATTTTCTTAAGGTCTTATAATCACTAATAAAACTTTTGCTTCTTCTGTTATAATTTGAGGTAGTTCCATGCAAAATAAGTGGGATTGAAAAAGGCCTGTCCAAGTTTTCAGATAAGATTAATTCAAATGTCAATATTGAGTAAGCTGGGAAACTGATAAAAAACAAAAATTGAAAGTGCAGAGCTATAGCATATATTTGAGGCTCCCTCATGGCCTACTTTTACTGATGAGGAACACCACAGCTTTTCTCAAGCTCCATCTGTTTTGATCTCCTGGTTTCTGTCTGAGTTAACTTTATCTTGGTGCCAGCTGAATCATTTTCAGACCAAGTTGAAATTTCGGGAGAACTTTCCCTAATACCCTCTGATATTTGCATTTTTAGGATTTAGGATCTTCAGAGCCAGGTCTTTTATGCACATTATTTTAAAGCACTTTTCAATGCATTCTTTTACTTAAAAAGTCACATTTTCAGTGTACAAATTACTTTGCATTTCCCCCCTCCCTCTCCAGCAGCAGTCATACAGAAGTTTGTATATTGTGTGGTGTGGAGGATACAGTGTTGTGCTTGGACTATAAAGCCCTTGATTCAAATTCCCACTCAGTTTGTGTATGTTATTAGGTGACCCACAATCTTTTGTTATCTTTCAGCCATATTTATCTCTATAGGCTGTTGCACACATATGGGGAGTAACATGGGGACCACTGGACTTCAGAGTATATTGCTATCAAAGACCACTTTTGGCTCATTCAGTTGGGTTGGCATAAGGGTTAGGGTCATGTTATTTAACCCTAAGGAAAGTGTACTTGCCTAGAGAGCATATGTTAGGTATTTGGAACTTTTTGTGTGCCTGCCAACTATTAATATTTCAGGTACTCCTAAATATATATTTTTGTTTAGGTTTTTAAAAAAGATTTGGGGCAGTTATGTACACTGAGTACTTGTTCTCCTTGAATGGTTTGAGCAAGGGTGGTGAGACCACACTTCTAGCTGGGGTAAGCTTGCTTTTTTCTTTTCTTTTTAGTATTTCTCATTGTCCGTTCAGGTTTCTAGTCCCTAAGGAAGAGTTAGCCAATGTAGTACACTCCAGATGTTGCTGAACTGCAACTCCTATCAGCCCCAGCTAGCATGGCTCAGCATCAGGGGTGATGGGAACTAGAGTCCCAAAATACCTGGAGGGCACAGTGTTGGCTACTCCTGCCCTATGAGATACAGAGTTGGTGAGAACACCCTATATTCCTCTAGCTTGGGATTTTTTTCTGGTTCTCTAATATTTGATTTTGCTGTATTACATTGGTTTGCTTACTGGTGGAGCCACGAGATTTTATTGTACTTGGTTGTATATTTTGTTTTAGCTGTTCACCTCTTTGCAAGCCTCTGGGCTGAAAAGCAGTATATAAATAAATTGTAAAACTAAAAATAGCAGTACTGCTGCCCTGAGCTCCTTATTGAAGATAGTGTGATACAAATATTGTGTGATTAGGGAATTATGGCTGAAACACATGTACTATTACTTGATTGTATTTCAGATCTAGGCCTGTGGCCCCACAAGACCAGTTGCTATCAGCAACACAACTGAACTTCATTGGTGAGGTTTTCTTGAGCCTGTTCCAGTGATGTTGATCTGCCAAACCCTTTCTCCTGCAGAATAATATCCTTACCCAGCTAGAGCTCTAATGTGTTGTGAGAGTTAATGCACGGAATTTCCATCTAAACTACAATGTGGCATTTTTCTTTCTCTCTTCCCCCACCCATTATTAGCTGTATTGAATTTTCCAGGGAAAGCGCAAATACAACTTCAAACATGAGAAAACCATTTGAGATCAAAAGGGACACAATTCAATCAATAAGCTGAAAGAAAAGAAGGGGGGAGAACCATTACTTTGCAGACTGGAAGTAGCATTTTTCTTACCAGTTTGAAAATGATCTTAAACACGATTTCTCTGAAATGTACTTCCTTCCAGGTATGAAATGCAAATAATGACAACAAAATTGATAATTTAATAGTTGCATTAATTTATACCCTATTCCTTACTGTGGATCCAAGTGGGAGGGAAGGAGGTATCATTTCTCATTCTGCCCTTGCAGTACTGTTTCCATTTCGCTGCAGTTCATTTTCTGCCAAAACTATGTCATTCATCTCACTGCTGCAGTGAAATTATATAACCTACATAAGTTTCAAATTGTTATGTTATCCCACTTAATTAATTTCAGTGTAAAGGAAATGCAGTACAAATGAGGGGGAAAACAATCAATTATGTATCATTTGCAGATGGAAAGCAGCAGCAACAGTAGACAGTCGTATTAACTGAATTGATTTCTGTTACAGACATGTGATAAATAAGTGAACATTAGCAGTTTCCACTCCTGTTTTTGTTTACGATGGAATTCTCCCACACCCCTAGCTTCAAATTACTCTGCTGAAGCATCTTAACTAGATTCCTAATCTCTGCTTGGTTGTAGCATAGAGGTTTCTGTAAGTATTCATCTATGGCCTTCACACATAATGTTAAGACATGGTTAATGGATTTTCAAGACTTAGCAGCACGCTACTGCACACTCTTCTGTGAGTGGGAGTTGGCTTTTAGGTTTGTCCAAGCCTGGGTATGAGGCTTGTTTTCCCAAACCAAGGACCATGAAGCCCTGGTTTCTTTTTGCCTTACTGATTGTTGTTTGTTAGGGAGAAACAAACTACAGTCCTTGTCTGAATGCAATGACAAGCAAAGGATTTTTGGTTTGTTTCTCCCTTACACTTCAGGGCAGAAGTGAAGAGGAAGTGATTCAGCAGCATGTACTGGCATTTAAGCCATTAACTATCACATATTGCCAACTTGATATCCTATTCCAGGTTATATAGTAATGGTCCTGTTCCCCTCTGATAGAATGAGAACAGAATAGTGCTCCTTGAACATTTTTTTATTCAACCAAGTCATCTCTAGGCATAGACTTCTGGTCAAATTTATTTTCTGGTCAATATGTGGCAAGTTTAATGTTTATAAAATAAATACAGATAGGCATTAACACATTTTGACAAAATAGTCATTCTCTGTTGGTACAAGCTTTCTCTAATTTCAGTTCTTTGAACTATTTAGTTATCTCCTTACTTTTTTGTTTTACTCCCTTTGTTATCCTTGGAGAAATTGAGGACTAACAGTTCAACACTGAATATTTCCAATTATAAGAAGAAAAGCAAGCTATCAATGTCCCTTTAGATATGTTGGTCATGGTGCATACAGTGTTATTTTAGTTGACAAATAGGGTATGAATAAAGCTGTGAAGATGTTATATTTTGTCAAGCAGTCTGTGTGCCCTGATGGTGACCTCTTATATGGAGGGTTATATCCTCATCACCAGCATATTTGTGTGAACAAATATGATCGATCCTAGATATATATTACATTGCATAGCACTCCACACATTAATTTATTCATTGTTCCTTGTGAACATTTCTCCCTCCAAGCAATAAATTACTCATTGGTATTACCTGCAGAATGCCATGGGGAGTAATGTATCTGCATGATTTCCTCATGGTGGATGCCATTGTTTAGCTTCCCTAGGCTACATTGTGACTAGTGGGTGAGATTCCCCTGAAGATAGTTACATTTAGACATGTAAGTCCTGTTTCGAAACATAGGGCCACACTGGTTAACTTTGCTGCCGCCCCCATGTTGTGTGACATGCTTCTGCCCTTGCTGATAGGCGTGCTGTCACATGTACACGTGTACATCAAACAAGGTTCCTGATTCCTCTTTACAGATATCTTCCTCTTCTTTTCAAATGTCAGAGCCATTGTGTATACGTCAAGGGAAGGTGCATGCTTTTTGGGGTGAGGATAAGTGCAATCGTGAGTACTGCTCGCTCACACGTTCAATCAGAACCTGAGTTCTAGCTTCTGAAAATGGCTATAACATTTGCCCTTTTTTGATGCTCAGTGTCTTAGACTACAGTCCAGACATATACTTTAGTAATGTCCAAGGCATTGACTTTTTTCCCTTGGAAAAGTTCACATAGGACCTTTTCAGTAGTGGTACCTCAGATACAGAACTGCCTCCCTTAATTATTTGCCTGCTGTAAAAATTGGTTGTCTTTGGCTGACAAGTGAAGATAATATTTTGTTTGTTTTCACTGTGCTTTCATTTGCTTTTAATTCCTCTTGTTTTACAATTGTATTGATGATTGATCTCTTTGTGATTAGAATATCTAGATAGTCTTAAATGATGTTGTAAGTTGCTTTAGGATTTGTAATTTGAAAATTGCTTCTGCCCCTTGGTGCTGATGTAGGTATATGTGCTATTATTGCTATTTCTGTTGTCTGATCTTTGACTATAATAAAGATTGATTGATTGATTGCTATGTATATGCTGTGGGTGGAATACAACTAACTTATCCCGTCAGTGGAACCCCGATGCAAGGAATTCCACTTGTGCAACAGGGCTTTCCCCTCCTCACATGCATCTCCAGTTCCTCCTGAAATTAGCTCTGGTGGGAGGCAGGAGAAGCCTGGAACCATGTGTGGGCAGGGGAAGAGAGATAGTTCCATTTTGGCTTGTCAGTGGGAACCATCTTCTTAGTGCGACATTGAATTCCTCCCTCTGTGTCCTCGACTTAGACTGCACGTAGTACAGCTAAAGTGATCTGATGTGTGTTCTCTTATGACTTGTGATTTGTTTAGGGCATCATTAAATATACCCATTTATAGGAATAATTCACTCACTCAGGAAATATTTCCTGGCTATGATCTCTGCTCCTCTTTACCCATGCACAGGGACTTATTTATTGCTGCAAGATAGCATATGAGCTGTATTTTCTTCCATTTCACTCAACACATCTGTAAGTGAGCTATCTTTCAAGATGACTGACTGTCTCTGTGTTATTATTTCTGTAGCTCTTTGACACAAGTGATTTGACCAAAGTAATATAGGAAACTTTTAGCAGTGCATGGGGCTAACTTAAAAATATTTTAAATGTCAGAATCCTTAGCCTGCCTGCCCCCCGCCCCCGTTAATAGCTGTGGGGCTCCCATGCTTCTTCCCACAAGAAGAGATGCTGCAAAATGGCACTGGGTACAATCTTGGCACTATTTAGGTCAATGGCAAATCCTTTAAATCCTGTTTGTCATGTAGATAACCATTAAGGCTATTAATGAGAGAGTTTTGTGGTGATACATTTTAAAAACTATCTCCGAATGATATATCATTGGGATCTCTGAACAGAAATGAAATGAAATGAAATGTATTGTCTGAAGACTAAGTCAGCTTCTGAAACTTTAAGGAACTAACTTAAATTGATAGTTGACTGAAATATATCTGTTCTATGTTATTTAGAGGAAGCAATTAGGTTTACCGCTGTTATACTGTACTTTAGTTCTATTTACAGAAATTGATGTGTGCCAGGAAAATTGGTATTGCAGCTCTAGTCCTTATTCTTCCAGGGTGCCACAAAATGGAAGATATTATTAACCACGTGTTTACTCTGAACATCTCCAAAAGACCAGCTGTGAAATATCAGAAAACCAATCCTATCTCAGTGAAGTTGGTGACAGATTAATTTCCATAAATAAATCAGAATAGCTTTATCCTCTTGAAACCTAACAGCAGATTTAAGGAGAAGATGAGTATGCTAATAAGGGATGGATAGATAAGGAAACAGGGATTTGAAGAAAACAAAATGATAATTATGCAGTGTGTGAATCCAAGCTCAGGTTCTCTCACTGCACAATGCTCATCCTTTTAGTTCTTTTGCTTTCAGCAAACAATTGGCCCCAGTGACATAATTAAGATTAAACATTCATGTTCCATGCTAGGTTTAAAAGAAAATGTGTGCTAAAGGAAAACAAGAGCAAACAAACATTTTCTATTCCATATTTCTTTATCTGAGTATTGCATCTGAAGAGTCACTTCATACATTTTATTTGAGGCAAATGTGTCTTTTACCACTTTGGGTACATGCTGTAGGGAGTCATTCACAGTGTCCTAATATGATATATGTGGTTGTAAGCTCATCTAGGTTGCATGTGTACATTGAACTGTTACATCCATGCAAATGTACAATGTCTGGCCAAGTGCACACTAAAAATGTAATATGTGAATCCACCCTTACCTACCTCTTTTTGCCATTCAAGATTTGGGGACTGCATTGCAGCACTTTAAAATAGCAAAAGGAAGTTAGATCCCTGCAGAACACTTGTTTTAAAAAATCAGGTTAGCCATGGAGTTCCATTCTGGTTTGGAGTCCACATTCATCAAGTATTGCTGAAAATATAGCACATTTATCTTTGTGATGACCTACTGTGACTTCATGGTAGATATCATTGCAGTGATCTTGTTTTGTGATGCTTCTTTCCCCTCCCCCAACTTTCCTTTCCTTTGTTACAGAAGAAAGACAGGTAATCTCTAGGGCAAGGAGGTCCAAAATGCTGAAGTGACTGAGGGATGTAATGTGTGAATCAGAATTTAGCGTAATACAGCTATACTCAATAGTTAAATAGCATAAAATGCAGAACAATGACTCAGTGGAATTGCCTTCTTGGGTATCATGCATCTCTTCCAACACTGTTGTGGTAGCAAATGTAGATTTTGTCTGGAAAACATTTTAATTATGGTATTCCCCCCCCCCCCCCCCGTTATTGGTTGCATTCTATTCCATTCCAACTAGGAAAATGCTTAGCTTTACTTTGAAGTTTTCTGTTGTGCTAGACCAGGAGCTTTCAGATTCCTAACTTTAAGGAACCTTTTCTCCATCTACGTATCAAGGGACACTGCATATGTATACAGTGATACCTCACTTTACGAACTTAATCCGTTCCGGAAGTCCGTTCTTAAACCGAAACCATTCTTAAACGGAGGCGCGCTTTCCCTAATGAGGCCTCCCGCCACTGGTGCCCTTCCACCGTTTGGATTCCGTTCTTAGACCAAGGTAAAGTTTGCAAACCGGGACACTACTTCCGCTTTTGCGGAGTTCGTAAACCAAATAGTTCATAAACAGGGCTGTTCTTAAACCGAGGTACCACTGTAATTGAGTTTATTCAGGGCATTTTCCACATTTGTCGGACCGTAGGATTGCTCCACTTGAACTGTGAGTAAACCCTTGAATATTATCCATAATCTCCTGGGACTACACATTACAGGGGAAGGTTGGTAATGGAAGACAACCTGACTTTCACAGAAGTTTGTCTGCCATGTTTGATCATCTTACTGAAGAACTCCATTGACTTTTCAAGGACATCCACCCCAAGAATTCCAAACCCTGTGCTCTGGGTATTTATTATTAATAAACAATAGAAATATTCAACAACATTAATTCTCATCTATTAGTATCATAGAATTGTAGAGTTGGGACCCTAAGGATCAGTTAGCCCCTGCAATGCAGGAACATCATCATAGCCTCTCACCCCATCTAAAGAATATCTATGTTTTAAATATGTATGCTACCCATTTTGTGTTTCTACATATACTCCTTGATCAGCATAAAAAGATTCTATATATTTACTGCATGTAAGATTGTGGTATGTCATTTTTTATTTTTTATTTTGCTATTTATTTTATGTACGTAGGTTAAGTGCTGGAATTTTCCATTTGTAAGCTTGCCAAAGGATTTGAGAAACTAAACAAACCCCCTTAATGATCCACGCAGTGTTCTAAATTGTCCAAGTGCTGTATCAGTAACAATATTTAACATGGATGGACTTTGCAGGGCCAAACAGCTTAAACATTGAAGCCAGGATCACTTGTTTTCTGGCAGAAGAGTCCACGCATGTAGCACATTCTATTTTGCCAGAGATTGTTCTTAACCTTCTCTTGAAATGTCAGTTCCAGACATTTCGGCGATTCCAGGAAAGAAAATGTTGAAGGTTTTAAAGGCTTGTCAGTCTTAACCATCATGCAGTAAACAGAAAGACAATATAGGATGTTATGATTCTTCCACAAGGTTTTTTTTAAAAAAAATATATTGGAGCATCTTTTGAGAAAAATATTATGCAAACACAGCAGAAATGCCTAACATTATCTCAGAAAAACTGAGGCTCAACATTTTACAGAGACAGCTGTAAGACAGGTGGTGTGCGTTCGTCCAGTCATTGCAATCTTATAAATCTTGCTTTAATGTATAGATTTCAAAATGAAGTTGTTCATTCACTAATTAGCAGTTAAAGAGTAAAGCTGGTTAATAATAGGCATGTCAAATTTCATATTAAAAATACACAAACACACAAATTAATTAATTGTTCTAATCTTTACTAATCACATTTTAAGATCTTGCATGTAGTCAGAGCAGTCATATTTGATTTTGATTGAAATTTCATTTTAATTTCTTTCAATTGATGACCAATGGATAATTCTGACTTCCACATTTAAGTCAAGTATAATTCACTAGCAGTATCACTCACAATTTTCTTGCAGCAGGATCTAGTCTTAAATTATGTATACCCTTAAATCCTTATTCTTAAATCCATATTGTAATATTTATTACCTCTACAATTTTATTTCAGCACTTCAGTCTTCCTATCAATATGGCTTATAAGTTTCTGATTATGTATGGTAAAGGGACCCCTGACCATTAGGTCCAATCGTGACCGACTCTGGGTTTCAGCGCTCATCTCGCTTTATTGGCTGAGGGAGCCGGCGTACAGCTTCTGGGTCATGTGGCCAGCATGACTAAGCCGCTTCTGGCGAACCAGAGCAGCGCTTGAAACGCCGTTTACCTTTCCGCCGGAGCGGTACCTATTTATCTACTTGCCCTTTGACATACTTTCAAACTGCTAGGTTGGCAGGAGCAGGGACCGAGCAACAGGAGCTCACCCCGTTGCAGGGATTCGAACCGCCAACCTTCTGATCGGCAATTCCTAGGCTCTGTGGCTTAACCCACAGCACCACCCGCATCCCTTTTCTGATTATGTATCACCTCCCAATTAGCCTAACTGTACACAATAGGGACCGCTTACCAGCGGGAAGGTAAATGGCGTTCCGTGTGCTGCGCTGGCTCGCCAGATGCACCTTGTCACACTGGCCACGTGACCTGGAAGTGTCTGCGGACAGCTCTGGCTCCTGGCCTATAGAGTGAGATGAGCGCACAACCCTAGAGTCTGGCAAGACTGGCCCGTACGGGCAGGGGTACCTTTACCTTACACAGTGGACTGTTCAGGTATTACGTTAAAATAATGAGTGTCATCTGACAAAGTGGCAAATCATGGTAAACAAGAATCCAGAGCTAAAGTAGTTGCTGGTTGTGTATAAGGAGAAGAAGGTGTTTAGTTAATTGTGGGGCACATAGATGCTGTCTCCCTTATATATGAATGAGGACTGGACCTAGAGATTTTCTGAGTAGAAATCTGCTCATTGGATGTTGCTGCAGTGGTATGGGGCTGGGATTTCTTCATATTCATGCAGCTCCTGTTCCCAGGAAAGCTGCTCTGGGTGGTTGGAGACCCTCTAGAATAGCAAAGGAAGGAGCACCAGAAGTTGGATGACTTGGTAAAAATCAGCTTCCCCTTTCTTTATGTGGGAGCTTCCACAGATTCCCAACCCTATGTGTTTAGGTTCATATAAGGATAAGTGTTTCTTGGTAGATACTATGGCAGACCAACACGGCTACCTACCTGTAACTAGAATCTTGGTAGATATGTTATTCTATGAAAACTCAATATTTGGTTCTGCATAGGTTTAAGTAAAACCATCTGTGAGACACAGGAAAGGGGGGAATTGGTTGCTTCTTTTCTAAATCACTGCTTTTACCTGCTGTTTTGGTCAAAATGCTTGGAAAGCTGTTGATACATTGGGTAGCCTTGGGCCAGTCACTGTCCCTAAAGCTAACCTACATGTTGCACAGAGATAGGGAACCAGTGGTCCTCCACATACTGTTGAAATTCTACTCCCATCAGCCTCAACTACCCAACTAGCATGTCCAATAGTCAGGGATGACTGAAACTGTAGTCCAGTAGCATTGCCTACTCTTAATGCTCCACCTCTATAGATTTATTCCTTAACAGCACAGTGTACAAATTTATCAAGAGTACATACAGAACAAAGATCTATTGGGCTATAGTATAAAACTATCCAAAAAGTAAATTGAGCCATGGGCATCTTGTGATCCTACTGTAGTTGCAATATAGTGTTTGTTAAATTTAAGCCTTATAGCCTCTGTTCAATTGCTAATAGATGTCACATTTTAATTGATGTGTTTTTACTTGCTGAGTGTTCCAGAAGACACTTTGAGTACTTTTGTCGCCTTTAAAATTCCAGCCTGGGGTGTATGTGATCCAAACTGATTTGTAGTGTCTATAAACAGCTGTCCTGTGATAAAGATGGGAGAGCAGCTCAATCAGATGTGGGTGGGTGGTTGAGTTCTACCTGCTGAAATAAGAAGCAGTAAAAAGGTGACATCTGAGAGTACACCTTGTCACTGGTGCATCAATCCAGGCAGAGGGAAATGAAGGCCAAGTGTTTACCAGGACTAAAACAGGATAATGTTGTTGTCTCTCTCTCTTTTTTTTTGGGGGGGGGGGGGGTAAAGCAAGCAGCTAGTTATGCAGGCCTTGAATGTTTGAAAAAAAAATGAAGAGAACTGGATGCCCTTCTTTAAAATTTTCAAGCCTCTTGTTGAAAGTGTTAAATGGTGGAGTGTCTGTACATCGGAGCACAGAATGTAGGGAATTACAAATAAAAAAGATTAAAGATGTTGAGTACATTTGAAGTACTTGAACAACTTTAATGTACTGAATGGGCCATGCTAAATGAGTCTCTGTGTAAATCAATAATCCTCTCTATAAAGAGACTAATAGTTTAGTATGAATAACAAGGAAATGTACATGGTAACTAGTGTTCTAGAATTCTGTCAGTGTTTTTAAAGTTCACTGTCATAACTCTGTTTGCCTTGACCTTTATCAGTGATACCTTCAAAGATTTTTTAGTTGCTAGTTGAGGTTCAACTTGACACAAGACCTTTTAGACCCTCATTTCCTTTTCCCTTGGTGCTGATGCAGTAGCTAATATACTGCCCGCTCCTTATCTACCACTTTCGCTTCCCTTTTGCTTTTTGTTCCTCTGTAATTATAGGTGTGCCAAGCAGAATTTTCTCTCTGCGTGCTTCCCTCCTCTTTCCTCCTGCGGGAAATTTGGGTTGTTTTTTTCTCAGTTTTCATTAGAATATTGAAGCTTTCCATGCGCTAGTTAATGATCTTCCCTAATACAATGTCAGCTTGCCATTTGCATCTGGTGTGACTTATTCTGCCTTGGTAGTAAGTAAAAGGTCTAGGGACTTCAGTGACAGTGAAATTCTATAGTTGTATCGTAATTGCATAAGTGGAGATAACTGAGAAGGATCACAGTTTGTTGTCTCCCCAAGTTGGTGAGGTTCATTCAATATCAACACAAAACTGAGCCTTCAGTGCTATTGGCCCACTCCTGTGTAATGCTCTTCCAGTAGAGATTCAAAATGCACTGTCTGTATTACATCTCACGTGTTTGCTGAAGACTTTCATTTGCTGCCAGGCTCATGTAAACAATTAAGAAAAACATATTCCGTAATAGTCAGTTGATGTTTTATCTCTGTATTATTCCTATTGCATGTTCGTAGTTGTAACCACCTTAGATAATATTTATGAAATTGCAGTATATAAATATGTTTATAAATAAATAATCATATAATATCATGAAGAATATTACAAAAAATCATTTGACAGTTCAACTGAGTTCTAAAGAGAAGGTTCAGCAAGATGTTGTTGCTGCTGCTGCTGCTGTTATTATTCCTCCTGGATATGCAGGCCTTGGTCCTCTCAGTTCTTTCTCCTTCCATTTCTTTGAACATATGAGTCACCTCTTTAAGTCCTTTAGTTATATCTCTTATGAGGTGGTAAAATAATAACATTGCATCACTCTGACTGTGATTTGCAAGAATCTTTCTATAAAACTGGCTCACATACATTTACTGATAACATTGCATACTTAGCCAAATACCTCATAGTTCTTGTCCAACAAAATCTGGAATCTTGGGTTATGACAGTAGTTTTCAACCTGTGTGTCATGGCACTCTGGTGTGCCTTGAATGATAGTCAGGGATGCCTCGGGCAACACTGGCCTCTGTCCCTCTTTCCTTCCTATCTTCCCTCCCTTCTCTGATGCCCTCTTGCGTCTCTGCCTCTCAAAGGCCTGCACAGCTGTTTGTTGCCAGCAGCTCTGGCTACAAGCTCCCCATGTGAATGGTGCCTCTGGGGCTGCCCAGGGGGTGCTTCCCAGGCCCCTGTGGGGCAGTGTGAGTAGGCATCTCTCTTTGTGGTAGGAGGGGCAGCTCAGAGACCAGGGGCGGCAGCTGCAGCTGTCCAGAGGACTCCCAAGGATAGGGGAGAAGGGAAGATGCTGGGGGAACTTTCCACAAGGGATAGTGTTCAAAAAGGAGTGAGGGGCTGCTGGCTCTGCAGGCAAGGGGTGGCATTATTGAGCTTCTGAGCCCCACAGGGGTGTTGCAGAAAAAATGTAGTTGGTCAAGGGAGCTGTGAACCCAAAAAGGTTGAAAAGATCTGGGTTATGATGCCTACTGACATTAGATCAGTTCAGGCTAGGCAAGCCATGCATAGGCAAGCCAGAGCAGGGTGTTAGAAAGGCAGAATTGATCTTAGGATGCCATCACTAGCTAAACATATGCAACATATGGCATGTATGAAAGAGTTTAATCCCTTAGTGTGTTTTTTTTTCAAACCACCAGCAATGCATGTTTCATTCAAAATGATTTGAATGTGTTTCCTTTTGAATTGATTGTAGATGGGGGGGGGGAGCCGTATCTAATGAAGGTAATTTAAAGTTTCTTAAGATTATCGCATTGCTGTCAAAAACAAAATTCATATTTAATTTTGTGGTTGGTGAGTCTTTTCCTTTCCCACCCCTATTTCAGAAATACCTGTCAATGTAAGCACACCAGTCAGATCTTTTAATATCTTAATAGTCACTGGAGCAATATGTAAACGACTCCTTTAATGGGAATTAGTGTTACATGGTGTATTTGGCTCACTTGATGCTATAGCTGTGGGTAACGGTTCAATGGAAAATAGTTTGCTGTGAGGCTTTAGTTGTAATAGCACAGACACCTATGAATTCTTCCTTCATTAAAGGCCCAACTGAAGTCAAAATGAGAAACCACTAAAACTGGTAAGCAATCTTCTTCCTTCCTTTCCTTTGATTTATGGACATACACCCAACCATATGTTATGTCATGGGAAGCAGTGATTGAAAACCACAATAATCTATCTTTGATGGCTTCTTATTTACTGTACAATGTAAGCTGTGTTATATGGGACTGAACTAGCTAGGTGGAATTTAACCAAGAGAACAGTGATTGGACAGTAGTCATTGTGGCAGTTTTTAGATACCTAAAATCTGATGTGAAGAAGACATAAAGATAACCACATATTTTGGTTGTGTGATTGTGTACACATAGTACTGCTTTTTTTCTTTAAAAAATGATTTCCTAATTGTAGATTTTCCTGGTGTAAAGACAAGACCAAACTGGAAATCTTTAATATTAACCCTCAAGTCACTTAGATTATACAGCTTTCAAATTGTGGATGGTATACAACTGGTGTCCCTCCACTGACAAAGCATCCATCAATGGAATGTAGAAGGGAACCATTTTTGGTGATTCCCCAACACTGCCCCCCCAACCCTCCTGTTCCATAGACTCTCCAGAACAGATCTGGGCAAAGAACTACTTGGGGAAGAGTATTTTTGTTTTGTTTTAAAACTCCCTTCCTCATTTCACTGATAGATATCTTTCATCTGCAGAGGGACATCAGTCCAAAGTATATTTTCTCCAGACTAATTTCCCCCCTCATTTAATTGTTTTTTTTACTATTGCTCATATGCATAAAGTGCTTGTCTCAGCAGTTTAAAGAAAACAAGATAGGAAAGGAGACTGCCTCCAAGGTACATATTAAGCACCAAACCATAAGACTCTGTTTGTTAGTAGTATAAAAACAACCACCATGTAGAATCGTCAAAGATTTTGAAAACTTTCATTTCCTGATGGACTCTTGTGTTGGTGGAAGTAAGGCAGACTGCATTATGTCTTTTCCTCCCAGGTTTCAGGCAGTTGTGCTGTCAGTGACCAGGAAAAAAATGTGGGATATCTAGTCTTATATAACGAACACACATGAAGGAGTTAATGCCATAGAGTAAGCTGTCCTGCCAGGCTTCGCTAAGTCATTCCCTCTCACATTGAGAAGAAGGCAATCTGTCTAGTCAGGTTGAGTGGGATCAATTCCAATCTGTTACCTCCGAGGATGTGGACAGGCTGCTTGGACGAGTGAAACCAACCACCTGTCTCCTGGATCCTTGCCCATCATGGCTTATAAAAGCTAGCCAGGAAGGACTGGGCGATGGGCTTTGTGGGGTGGTGAATGCTTCCCTCCGTGAGGGAGCCTTCCCAGACCCACTGAAAGAGGCGGTTATTAAACCGCTTCTTAAAAAACCATCTTTAGATGCGGCCACAATGGCCAACTATCGCCCAGTCTCAAATCTTCCATTCTTGGGCAAGGTGATAGAGCGAGCGGTTGCCGAACAACTCCAGGCACGCCTGGAAGAAGCGGACCATTTCGATCCCTTCCAGTCGGGATTCAGGCCTCATCATGGGACTGAAACTGCCTTGGTCGCACTGGTTGATGATCTCCGGCGGGCTAGGGACAAAGGTGAGAGTTGTTTCCTAGTTCTGCTGGATCTCTCAGCGGCGTTTGATACCATCGACCATAACATCCTTCTGGATCGTCTTGAGGGGCTGGGAGCTGGGGGCACTGTCCTACAGTGGTTCCGCTCCTTCCTCCTGGGCCGTGTTCAGAAGTGGTGGTGGGGGATGAGTGTTCAGATCCCTGGGCTCTCACTTGTGGGGTGCCTCAGGGTTCTGTCCTCTCCCCCATGCTTTTCAACATTTACATGCATCCGCTGGGAGAGATCATCAGGAGGTTTGGGCTGGGTGTTCATCAGTATGCAGATGATACCCAGCTCTACCTCTCTTTTAAATCAGAACCAGTGAGGGCAGTGAAGGTCCTGTGTGAGTGTCTGGAGGCGGTTGGAGGATGGATGGTGGCTAACAGATTGAGGTTGAATCCTGACAAGACAGAAGTACTGTTTCTGGGGGACAGGAGGCGGGCAGGTGTGGAGGATTCCCTGGTCTTGAATGGGGTAACTGTGCCCCTGAAGGACCAGGTGCGCAGCCTGGGAGTCATTTTGGACTCACAGCTGTCCATGGAGGCACAGGTCAAATCTGTGTCCAGGGCAGCTGTTTACCAGCTCCATCTGGTACGTAGGCTGAGACCCTATCTGTCTACGGACTGTCTCGCCAGAGTGGTGCATGCTCTGGTTATCTCCCGCTTGGACTACTGCAATGCACTCTACGTGGGCCTACCTTTGAAGGTGACTCGGAAACTACAACTAATCCAGAATGCGGCAGCTAGACTGGTGACTGGGAGCGGCCGCCGAGACCATATAACACCAGTCTTGAAAGACCTACATTGGCTCCCAGTATGTTTCCGAGCACAATTCAAAGTGTTGGTGCTGACCTTTAAAGCCCTAAACGGCCTCGGTCCAGTATACCTGAAGGAGCGTCTCCACCCCCATCATTCTGCCCGGACGCTGAGGTCCAGCGCCGAGGGCCTTCTGGCGGTTCCCTCATTGCGAGAAGCAAAGCTACAGGGAACCAGGCAGAGGGCCTTCTCGGTAGTGGCGCCCACCCTGTGGAACGCCCTTCCAGCAGATGTCAAAGCGATAAACAACTACCTGACATTCAGGAGACATATTAAGGCAGCCCTGTTCAGGGAAGTTTTTAACGTGTGATATTTTACTGTATTTTTGGTTTTTATGGAAGCCGCCCAGAGTGGCTGGGGAGGCCCAGCCAGATGGGCGGGGTATAAATAATAAATTATTATTATTATTATTATTATTATTATTATTATTATTATTTTATTCTTCAGTCTACCTGAGAAACTCAGTGTGTAAAGAGGCCTCAGCTGTTCGCTCCAAGCTCAAACCCCATGGCTCTTACAAGCCTCTCAAGTTCCTATACCAGTAATTTAGGAGCTTTCTCCACTAACTAAGCCCATATTTTAAAGGTCTAAGAGCCCATATGTCCTGAAATTGCTTTGCTATATATTTTGTGGTTTTAAATCTTTGCTGGTGTTCTCTCACCAAAGCGTCCTTGTCCCAAACCTTCATATTGGCATCCAGGAATAATTCTTTTGTACCTATTTTTTTCATTACCTGTTGACTAGAATAGGACATCTGGAAGCATAGCATGACCAGCCCATGCTTGAGGCTGTATGAAATCTAGGACTTGGGTGGAAAATATATTGCAAGCCCAAGTTATAGACAAACTAAATGGGCCAAACATTTCTCTTTGTTTTCCTTCTCAGTTGTATTGTTTGCTTGTTTGATTGAGTAATACTACACTTGTATCTCAAAGTGGCTTACAAACAAAAGAAGAAAAACACACATACAAAATTTAAAGCATAGATTATAAGAAAATAAGAACAGCATAAAAGCATTCATGGTGCTTCTGTCATGCTACGTCTCACTATACATTTTTGCGGCTTTGGCGCAAGAGCTGAGCTGAATCTATACTGCTTGGTGTCTAGGATTTAGGTGTACAAAAGGGAAACACTTGCTTATTTTGTAATCTGAAGTGATGCTCAGCAAACAACAACTCTATCACTTGCTTAAAATGTAAATATTGCTGAAAACTCCGAGACTTTTAAAAAAATAATCTCAGCCTATTGTGAGATAACTGATGCCATGAAGAAATTTTACATACATGTTTCCCCTACATAATTCTGCAAACTTTCTTTCTCATGATGCTCATCTTAAGCTGTTGAGATACTCTTTCAATACATTTATAGACATGGGACAGTACATGAGGTAAGCATAATCTAGGCACAAGCATGTAGAATAATGGATTTCCAAGAGATGAAGAAAGGTATGAAGCATACATGCTAAGAGTGACATAAAATCCTATTTTTTTTAGGCTGAGGCGCAAAACAGAAAATAGACCTTATATTTTACAGTTTTATTTTATTTTTACCTCCAATGCTCTGCTACATTATTGGTGATTTAATGTATTTAGCCATTGCTTTTTCATCCTTAGGGGGCTGGCAGGAGGGTCTTAAATGAAGTCATTGAAGCGTTGCCTTCCTAGTTCAGTCCCTATTACAAAATGTCAAATAAATGGATATCATTTGCTCAGCAATCACGGGAAGGATAGGCATTAAACTTGCATAAATTCCAGTTAGTTGATATTTAAAACCTCTAGGATCAGAATCCTTATGGATATCTCTCTAACTTGTCCTATCAAATGATTATACTATTAGTTGTAAGACTCTCATATCCTTATTTCTTAATTTTCTATTTGGGGAACATGGGCTAAGCAAAAAATATGCAAGCAAGCACCACTTTCTTGTTTCTCTGATCAGGGAGTACAAATCAGCAAAAAAAATGTGTAAATATCTAAATCACTGCATTAGCAAAATGGAGAAGAGTCTCCAGCTGTGTAAATTCAAATCCATTTTCAGACTTAAAAATTCAACGTTCAGATATATCAAGTTTGCTTTTTAACATGTTCTCTTACAAACATATTGATAGAAGTGGTCTGGTTGACACTGTGTCTCTGGACTTTCAAAAGCCAGAGCACCTCACCAAATATTCCTAAGTAAGCTTAGCAGTCAAGGAATAAGATGAGAAATCCTCTTGTGGATCAGGAATTGGTTAAGTAGCGGGAAGCACACAGTAGGAATAAATGGATTGTTCTTTGAATGGAGAGATGTAGAAAGTGGAGTCTCCCAAGGATTGGTATTGGGATCTATGAAGTTAGGGGTGAGCTGCAAGGTGGTCAGGTTTGCTAATGTTACTAAACAGTTAAGGATGATTAAAATAAAATGAGATCATGAGAAGTACAAAAGGACCTCTACATACTGAGTGAATGGCAAATGCAATTCAGTGTAAACAAGGGTAAAATGATACACGTAAGGGCAAAAATGTGTATCTTAATTTCACATGTACAAGTGGCATAGCTTTCTGTCTGCCACAAAGTGGGGTGGCATCCCACACCAATCCCTCCCACTCTGAGTTCTGCTGTCACTTCTTTTCTTCATCTCCTTTCCAGCTGTGCCTACTCCCCTGAATCCATTGCCCTGGAATACAGTTGCAACATTCGCCTCTATGATTAATTTGGCCCTGAGTAGGCTCATTGTGTGCTGGCTGTACACTAATATGGAGGTGATTATTCCAGAGCATATGATGAAGATTTTCTCCCTCCTCTTATCACAACAATTTGGTTGTATAACACGAGTATGGTTGCTTTTTGGAATGCTACCTCACTCTGTAGCTCTCATCATTTAACCAAAGTAGATATGGTACAAACAAGTGATGTATGGGTGTTGGTGTGAGGGAAGTGACCCCTTTTTAAAGATGAATGTCAGCTTGCCTCTTTGGGAACGGGCAGTGTTTCAGAGAAAATTTTTTTGGGGGGGAGCTCAAGCTGTGCGTCTGGTCCTCTTACTTGCATGCCAATTAATTATTTGGATCACAGCCTTAATGTGTAAGCACAAGCCTAGCGTAACTTGATTTCATTACCAATAACAAAAAAGCCCCCAACACTTTTCATAGATTGTCAGAACATTAAAAGAGAAGCAAGCAATGTAAACTATGTAATGGTTGTAATTATGTGTGGTATTGATTGCGGTGTCATGGTTACGTGATGTGAAGGTTATGCATAGAGCACCAGGTATCATGCCTGGATTCCCAAGGCTAGCGTTTGTTTTGGCTTGAACATTTATTTTATTTTGTTCCCGCCTCTGGAGGAATTAATATTTAGACTCACTGCTGCCTAGATGGCTTAGAACTTTTATTTGGTCCTAATACATTTGAAAGGGATTCCATATCCCAAAAGACTTCTCCCAAGAAACAAGCAAATATTTTACAGGAGTGAAACAAGGCTTTATATCTTGCAGAAATAAAATAATGAATAGTTTAAATTTATGATTTTGTTGGTTGGTTGGTTTTTGAATTTTCCTAACTCCAAAGAACATCAGTGTGAAATATGACAACATAAGAACAAAATACATCAACCATCAGTAAAAAAACAAACCAAACTGAACATTTAATTAACAAGATAGTTTGATGTGCAGCCCTGCTAGGGATAAGAGTCCCAAAAATGAAATGCAAATGCATGGGAAAATGAGTGTCTTCAGTTGAATCTGAGAACTAAAAATATGGAAGACAGACATAACTAAGGGGAGATTATTTCAAAGTAAAGAACCCACCACAGAGAAGGCCGTTTATGCATCCCCTCTCCATGAATCCTGGTAGTGATTGCAAGCTGAGCCCCACTCCCCCCCCCCATTAAGGATTGCAGTGACTGGTATTAGAAGATGCACTGCTGCATTTTATCAGGACCAGAGCCATTTAGGGCTTTGTAAACTGTTATAAGCCCTTGAATTGGGCCTGGTAGCACATAGGCAACCAGGACACCTCATCTAGCATTGGTGTTCCATTATCCCATCTCACTACCCAGCTACTTAACCTGGCAGCAGTATTCTGCACCTGCTGCTGCTTCCAGATGATGTTCAAGGACATCTTCATGTAGAGCATGTTGCAGTCCCACAGCCATGAGATATCCAGAATATAGGTTATTGATAACAGGCTGTCTTGGTCCAGGACAGCTATAGTTGACAAACCAGCACTCCTTGCTTATTCAGATAGTTCCTCTTATAACCCCCTATTGTTCAGTTGTGTTGATTAGTGGTGACATTTCTTTTCAGAGTGGCAGATCAAAAACAATCTGATCTAATCTAGAAAATTAAAATAGGTTAATATTCTAATCCGGAGACAGTCACTAGCCATGGCATAAGGAACTTCTACTTGTAAAGATGACCATAATTCAATGTGGAAGTGAAAGTTTGAGATCACAATGGCTTGTATTGTTTTCATAACACTAAAGGCTATATTTGCTGTTTGTCTATAATTCCTCCCCTCCCTACCCACGCTAAGGTGTGAGATGGAGCCCAGAGTGCAGCAGAGAAGAGGTGCTGCTATGTTTGCCAGGCAACATGAGATGGTCAAGGTCTTAGTACATTATAGTTAGCCTGTGCAATCTAGAAACTTCATGCTGATGTCACTAAAAGGGTTGACATTAGATGCCCCTATTCTATCTGTGCATGATCAAAGATTTGGGAACTGTGCAGGCAGTCACAGATTACTCTTTAGGTCAAGTGCCAGTCTCAGATAATGAGATTTCAAGTTCTATTTCTGGATTCCCTGATAAGCTCCCACATTGCACAATTTGTATATTATACCATCCATGTGTTAAAGTTCTGCTGTTTTCAATGTGACTTTATTTAGTTGGAAAGGAGAGGTTTCATACTGGCTAGATTGTGTCCTGCATTTTTATCAACTCTTCCAGTCTTACAGCAGTGAACTCTATTTATATATATTTATGATAATTGGAGGTGAGCTTATATACTGTCCACCTATTACACTGGACAAAATAGGCTTGAGCCATTGCACCCAGTGTAAGAGAAAAGTGTGTGCTTCATTTCTAGATTTTATGATATCAGAAAGAAAAACCACTCCTAAAATATGGCTGTGCTATCCATCAATGCTGCAATGTTCAGATGATAAAAAGAAATTGCATTTTATTATTGTATCTCTAAATCTCTTAATATTAAGCTAAGCTTTGTGGTTTGGAAAGGGAAGAAAATGCCCCTGACTCATGATTTTCAAGCATTCGAGCTTGGCAAGCTTGAATAAAAGAAAATTGATGTGCAAAATATCCACTGCAGTGTTTATACTAAAGGCTGTTTTCTGCATCTGCCAAGAAAAGATTACAGAGATGTGTAGAATAGCAATGTCTGTCGTTCTCTAAATTGTAATGTATTTTGTGGTAATTTCATAAAGCTAATAGAATTTCTGTTATTTGTAACAGCAAATGAGAGCACATAGATTTAGTTTACTGTTTATTTATTTATCCGCGCACCCCCCCACCCTGAGTTTATTTTGGATCTTGAGGAGGTGTATAGGGTAAATGTATTGATTGGGTTGTCATGTTTCACACCATGCCCACTGATTAATTTGCATTACTTTTCTGTCTTGCAGGCAGAGAATTCCGCACTGGCTATGGAAAATGAAAATCAGAGAGAACAGTATGAACGTTGCCTTGATGAAGTAAGGTGGATCACTGTTTTGTCACTTTTCCAATAAGCAACCCTTCCCTTTCTTATTGGGTTACATTTTTATTTGTTAATCAGTTTATAATAAAATAATTCCGAATATACTAATTATGAACAATTTTTGTAGTTTTGTTTAGGATTCTAGATTTCCCTTGCGACATACACAGGATTAAAAAATAAATGAATTCAGAAGTAGAATAGAAGCAGTGGAATTAGCTCCCTTTGAGTTTTTTGGGGTTTTTAAAGGTCCAAAGTTAAATACTGTTATTAGCTTCACCTACAAATCCTGGATGGAATGATAGATTTGATTCCCATGTAGTATGGTCCAGTAGTGCTCCTGTTCTTTTACTGAGTGGATCTACCCGAGGAAGTTTGTCTTTAATATGGGTTGGTTAATTTAAATCCATAATGCAACACTGAAAAGTCATTGGATCTTTGCATTTATCTTCAAGACCCATGCTCACTTTGAACAAACCAACTCTGTGATGCCATTGACTTACATTTTGAGAAGTACAGCAATAGATTATGGTAATAGTAATAATCCTTTTTACCCATGAAATATTCTGCACCCCAAATAAAAGAGGATTTTCCAAACCATTTTCTTCTTTTGTTGGCCTTAATTATGCATGAACAATCTAAGGCATTCCAGACAACTTGAAGATTTTACATCCCAGAATAATATCAACTTGGATTGTGACCCATGTCTAGTTCTATTCCCACCCCCCTCTAAATCACCTAAGCTCAGTCTGCAAGTTTGTATTTCCCAGATCAGCTGGGAAACTGTTGTTACTGAAAGTTAGTGGGTCTCTGTCTCACAAGATCCTGCTTAACCACCTGAGTTTAAGACATTCTCATCCTGTTCTTCTAAGAGCAAATCTTGAAAATTGAAATAGAGATTGTAGGGATCCTCCCCCCATTTTTTACAATATTTGTCAGAAGTAGCTTTGAAGAATAGGTTTAGACATTCATTTTCTTGGGAACTTCCTATGTCAAAGGCTATAAAACCAGGTCCAGCTATACCATTTCCCCCAGCTGGGAGACTATGCACACTATCCCTTCCACCAAGAAACCTACTACCATTAAGTACCACATATAGCTTGAGGGTACTTGCTGTTTTGGAGCAAGTTGCTACAGAAACTTTTCAGCTAGGATATAGACCTATTTAATAAACTGCTGCTTCTGATTATATGGATTCGGGGGGTTATCAAGCAGGGGAAAATATAGCCACAACTACAAAATTCAATTCTTTTGCTCACACAAGAATTATATTCTATGTAGTTTGAGGTGAAAGTGTTCCCAGCACTATGCTACCGCATACTTAGAAGTGGCACACAAATCTTCTGATCGCATGTGGGCATGCACAAGCGGGCTGTTTTATTTTTTCCAATGGATGTGGCATAAAACTTTAAGGCTTCTGATCAGCTCATATTGATGCCAAGTTTACGGTATGAATTTTGGAATAGGTTTATGGGCAGATTAATAGCACAAGGATTTGCTGCTGGGCAGACAAGATAGATTGGAGAGTTGAGCAGTTGTAGATGATCACAAAAGTGGCACTCCCCATCTCAGTAATATCAGCTGTATAAACTTTAATTTGATTTGATGGCATGGGGATTACTCAGCTGTTTCAAACTTTGTGTATAGGCACAAAACCTCATCAAATAAACTGATAGACAGAGCTGAGGTGCAAAATTGCTGGATTCAGGCCCTCATTATTATTTTCTAAAAATCTTAATGTCCCTTTTGTTCATATTCTTTCTTCTCTGTTTATTATAAACCTAACCTTCATAACTGCATTACAAATTCTTGCCCTGAAATACAATTTAATATTCTGTGAGTGTATCTACCCATAAAATTCAGTCATTGTAAAGGGTGGGGTGGGGGTGGGGAATCAGAATGTGAGACAATTACAGTCGCTTATAAATTCTGATAGTAATCCTAACAAACAATTGTTTTGAAATTAGTTGTCTATCTCTGCTATTTCCTCTAAAGTAGATAGATCAATCATTTGGATTGAACTTGAAAGTAAATAGCACTGCAATGCATTATATAAGGATGAGCTTCATTTATTTAAAATTCAATACATATATCTATAAATTCTAAACCCATCTCCTTGTCTCTAGGAAACCTAATGCAAGAAACAGGATTACCTTCTTCTACCTCAGGGGCCTGAGGTTTAAATGCTTAATCCTAGTTTCCTATTCTGGAAATTGATTGTCAGTTTTTTGTCAAGAGGTGGTATAATATTTATTCATGTTATTATGCCAGTAAAGATTTATGTCAGACTCAGCTGCATTCTATTAGGGCAATGTGATACACCACACTATAACATCTTAAAATTACTATACTAGCATTTGCAGTTAGTCAGACAAAATATAAAGATCCCACCAATGTTTAACTTGTATTTGAAAGCAACTAAAAGCTGTCATTAACATGCCATACAAATAAGATAATAAAAGCTTATTCTTATTCTTCGTCATTCGAAAACATGACCAGGTCACTGGAAATATATCCTGGATTATTTTAGCTCTGTTGCTATTCTTTCTTAAGTTGGCCAGAAATCCTCCAAATCTGTTATGGTGAGTTTCTTTAAATTAAGATGATGGGGATACTACTTCAGCTTTTCCAAGTATAAAGATCTTGGATTTCTGCATGATGGTAAAGGGATTATTGTTATTCTACCCCATTCATTTCAGTAAGAAGGAAATGCATTGTAAATGGAGTAGGGGGGGGGGGGGAGCCATGATCAATTAACATGTTGTTGATGGACTGAAATCAGCAATGACATGAATACTAATGGTATTTGCTAGATTTATTTCCATTCTGGGCATGGGACGAAAAAGCGAACATCAGCAATTTCCTTTTCCTGTTTCCACTGTCATCAGAATTCTCCAACATCCCTTGCCACTAGGTTGCCTTACCTTCAGCTACTCAGATCAGAAGTGCTTGCACTGCTCCCTCTTCTGCTTATGCCACTCGGCACAGCTCTTAGTGACTATGCAGGCAGAACTGCTGCAAATGACTTGGACACAGTCTGCAGAACCTTGTAGGGTTTTGAACATAGCTGTTTGCTTGCTTGCTTGCTTATTTATTTATTTATTTATTTGTTTGTTTATTTATTTATTTATTTAACTAGTAAGTGGCTTCATGTTATGTCATTTCGTAAAGTAGTAATGTATTGGATGGGTTTGTTCAATTTTTAGGTACACCAAACAATGTTACAACTAAAAATACATGCTAGAAGGAATGCTGTTGGATGTCAGTTCTTAAAGCCTATAGGGCAACACACATGGATTTCAGAGATGCAATATATTTACTGCTGTGGGTTATTATGGCTGCAGTATTAGTCTGTGTCTTGTATTAAATCATGTACAGAACTATTTTATGTGACGGTTTATTCCCTAGTTGCCTTAGGTTAGAGACCAGTTCTGGAAAGGGAGAAGTGGTAATGGGTCATGTTATAAGTGTATGAATCAAATCAAACTCTTGGATCATACAGGAGCAGAATTACTTAGGTTGAAATTTCTGCTCTTGCTTCAGTTCATATGAGTAGGTTACATTTTTTTTCAGTGAAGTTGTTGAGAAGAAAGTGGAATTTTGTTTTTAACTGCTAGGTATGCTTATTTTCAAATGAATAAGCTTCAGATACGATAGGGCTCTGCTTTGACAACATAATGTTTTTTAGTGTGTACAAAAATAGGTCATTTTTTAACAAAATAAGGTATTAGATAATTAAATGTGTGATACAAATGTTAATATCTGGCGGGGGTGGATTTTTTAAAAATCTAGTTGTATACACAATTCTACTAATCAATGTTTTGTAATCTGATGCAAATAAATATAAAGTGTGGCGTGAGTGCCATCCAAGCACATTTGAGACTGTAGGCATTTTAATTTTTAGTGGCACTTAACAGTATCTTGCTGTCATGACAGATGTTCTGTTTTGTCAATATTGAATCAAGAAACAATTAGACCTCATGAAAACATCCAGGGCCCGGCCTTCTGCTTGAACAAAATTGATGATATCTCTTTCAAAATCGGTTGAATGGTACTGGTTTTTTCCAGTCCTGTGTCTTATACTACTCCAGAATTTGGGACAAAGTGAGGTTTTCAAGGGAAGTGGTAGAATCTGAAACACTAGTGAAGATAAGTTTTTAAAAAAACACCTCCAGGTGTGCCTAAAGGAAATTATCTGTACAAACGCAGGAAGCTGCTTTTTACCCAATCAGACCATTGATCCATCTGGTTCTGCACTGTCTATAGGTAAAGGTAAAAGGTAAAGGGACAGTAGTGGAGGAAGGGATGCAGCATGGGACGTGTGTCGCGCGTGGCCTGTAGGGCGCCCTAGCCACCACCTCCATCCCAGTCGTGGCTGTCCTCTAGACAGGGAGGCAGCTGGCCCCTGCCCAGTGGGTGGCTTGCCCCGCCCCCATGGACAGCTAGCACCGCCCTATGGTGGCTAGCACCTCCACCATGCTACTCTGCTGCCCCTGGATGGTTAAGTCCAGTCAAAGGGGACTATGGGGTGCGGCGCTCATCTCACGTCAGGCTGAGGGAGCTGGTGTTTGTCCACTGACTGCTTTCCAGGTCATGTGGCCAGCATGACTAAACCGCTTATGGTGCAACAGGACACCGTGATGGAAGCCATAGTGCACGGAAATGCAGTTTAGCTTCCTGCCACAGTGGTACCAGTTTATCTACTTCCACTGGTATGCTTTCGAACTCCTAGGTTGTCAGAAGCTGGGACAGAGCAACGGGAGCTTACCCCGTCGCACGGATTCAAACTGCAAATGTTCGAACTTCAGTGTTACTCAAACTTGCGTTGCCAGCTGTTGGACTACAACTCGCATCATCCCTGGCTAGCAGCTGAATATACAAATTTGATAAATACTGCTCTATATTAAGTAGAAGTGGCTCTTCAGAGTTTCCAAGTCTACTTGGAGATGCCACAGATTGAACCAGGACTTTCTGCATTCAAAGCAGATGCTGTATTACTCAGCTATGACCCTTAGAAAGCACACACAAACACAATCTGATGCACGGCTCAATCTGATGCACAATCTGATGCACGGTCCTTTATTTATTCTTACAGGTAGCCAACCAAGTTGTACAAGCACTACTTACTCAGAAGGTAAGTAATTTCTCCTTTTCATGAGACACTGTTAAATGTTATAGTTACCAAGGATACTTAATTAGAGTTATCAAAGATCTTTATTCAATAAAATTGGTGCTAATTAGAGATTTACTCTGTAATGAAATATCACTTTAACCAGAGGATTTTCCTTAGGACTGTAACATGGGAGAAAATGGATAAATTCCCTCTCCATGTCTTCTCTGAGCCCATTAATTATTAGCACATACATGTATATTCAGCTAATAGAATTTGAAATTTAAAACATGCACATATACTGTGACATGTATTCAATATACTGTATATGGCATGTTTTCTATCAATGTTTAATTGTATTTTAATGCTTGATTTTTCTATGATTTTAATGGTTCTTGTTTTTATCTGTAAGCTACCTTGAGTCCCATCAGGGGGAAAGGCAGAGTTGTTGTTGTTGTTGTTGTTGTTGTTGTTGTTGTTGTTGTTGTTGTCATCTTTTATAGTAAGTGCATTTATTACTAGATGAATTTATTCTATATTTATTTTCTCTATCAGAATTCTATGCTACTCTTCCTCCAGGGGGATTAAAGCACAATCCCTTTTTATCCCTGCAATGGTTTGAGCTGGAAGAGAGGCCCAAAGTCACCAACTTTGGATTTGAAGCTAGATCTTCCTTGTCAAAGTCCAGCAGTTGACATGTTCCTAATGAACTCATTCTATAAGTGCCTGTCCTTATGCCAAAATTGTATCCCCACTCCTGCTATACACAAGAAAGAGAGAGATTAGCATGTTCAGGGGCAATGTCAAGGTTTGAAATACAAACAAAATACTTTAGGAAAAATCCCAGGGGTGTGGAATCCAAAAAGAGCAGAGTGAGAACTGAGCATGCTGACAGACATGCAACATTTGGATAGGGAAAGGGAAGTGAGTAACTGAAAACCTGAACAGAAGCACTCCACATTGCAGCATTTCCTTGCAGATCCCACTAATATGTATTTGGCAAAGATAAAACTTTGTACAGATTGCCATTTGTACAGATTGTCTTTCCTGGTCTCACATCATTTTTGCTATTGGGAGGGTGGGAGTTACATATCCCTCTATTTCCAATTGCCAATATTAGGCATTTTTTCCCTTTTCTTTTTTTGCTGTAAACTTTGCTGTATTTGTTGTTGTTAAGCTTTTTGAGTGGTGCTTCTGCCTCAATATTTTTTTTCTGCAAAGCTATCTGGCTTCATTTCTTGATCAGCAATTAACTCTCTGTGGCTCCAGTTTCTACTTAAAAGTATTGTCTGCAGAGTGTGCATGTGTGTCTAATAGGTAGTATAACACTGGGACATCGGCATCCAGTTACCCTCCTACTGCACAGGGGAAATGCCAGCACAACTTTCTCAGCAGTGCACAGTCTGATGACTCTATGCACAAGCCCAAGTAAGAGCAAACTGGTGTTCTGGAGGTGGGGGTTATTGTATTCAACACAAGAGTGACAGGAAAGAGGTGGATCTACTGCCTATCTAAAAGTTTATTCAAACAAAATTTATATACTGCTTGATTGTAATAAAAGCTTGAAGTGGGTTACAAAAAAATATTAAAACTATCAGTAAAAACAGTTTTTAAAAAGCTAATCAAAGAGATTCTAGTCCCAATCACTTTGTGGAGGCTATTAATGGTTGCATGTCACCATAAGGGTAAAGGTAAAGGGGCCCCTGACTGTTAGGTCCAATTGTTGATGACTCTGGGGTTGCAGCGCTCATCTCGCTTTATTGGCCAAGGGAGCCGGCGTACAGCTTCCAGGTCATGTGGCCAGCATGACTAAGCCGCTTCTGGTGAACCAGAGCAGCACACGGATACGCCGTCTACCTTCTTGCCGGATTGGTACCTATTTATCTACTTGCACTTTGACGTGCTTTCAAACTGCTAGGTTGCCAGAAGCAGGGACCGAGCAATGGGAGCTCACCCTGTTGCGGGGATTCAAACCACCGACCTTCAGATCGGCAAGCCCTAGGCTCTGTGGTTTAGACCAGTGTTTCCCAACCTTTTTTGGGCAAAGGCACACTTGTTTCATGAAAAAAATCTCGAGGCACACCACCATGCCAGATGGGGAAAGGTCACTTTTTACTTATGTAAAAAAAAATAAAAAAATAGTAACAGCATAGAAGGTAATGGTTATCTCTTTGATGTCTGATGGGAGGGCATTCCACAGGGCGGGCGCCACTACTGAGAAGGCCCTCTGCCTGGTTCCCTGTAACCTCACTTTTCACAGTGAGGGAATTGCCAGAAGGCCCTTGGCACTGGATCTCAGTGTCTGGGCTGAACGATGGTGGCGGAGACGCTACTTCAGGTATACTGGACCGAAACCGCTTAGGGCTTTAAAGGTCAGCACCAACACTTTGAATTGTGCTCGGAAAGGTACTGGGAGCCAATGTAGGTCTTTCAAGACTGTCGTTACGTGGTCTCGGCGGCAGGTAGCAGCGCTCACAGCTTACGGACTGCACCGTGTAACAGGTGTCTGGCCCAGCAGCCTAAGGCGGACAAGCCACTGAAACAGGCATTCAGAATCCATTCATTTCATAAAACCTGCAGGGCTCAATCTCTGTGTTTGTGTATGTGTGTGTGTTTCTGTTTTGCCCAAGGGTCTGGGGGTGGGAGAGAGCTCTTTAGCATGATGCTTTTAAAACAATTAAATTATCAACAAACAAACCTGATGATACGAATAGCAACGTCAGGTGCTACCGGGGGGGGGGAGGGGGCCTACTCGGAAGTAAATACTGCGTCCAGGCGCAATTAGCGCTGATTTAAGGTGCACCAAGACTGCCTAAAAACCTCACCAAAGATATGCAACAAAGCGCTTCGTTGCAGAGGGGAGAGTTTGTGCACCGTGGAGGCTGGAGGGCTTCTATTCTACATGCGGGGGTTGGGGGGGCGAGGAAAATGTGCTCCGTGGGGGGGGGGGCGGGGAAGGCAAGAAAAGGAGCTGAGCTCTAACTATAGGCTCCCACGCTTGAGCACGCCCGACTCGGTGGGGCGGACCACCCTCTCTCCAGGAGGAGGAAGAGGAGGAGGAGATTCCCATCCACGGCGTGGCCTCCCGCGCTCCTGAACGGGAAATCTCTGCAGCCCAAGACTCTCCGCAAGGCAGCTCCTCCCTTCCTGCCTTGAGCCGCCGCCAGCCGCGCCCCCTCCCCAGTTATCTGCTGCCTGCCAAGCCCCGCCCCTCTTCATTGTCCTCCCCTTCTGTTTATTCCCCTTCCTCCATCCCTCGCTTTTTCCCCTCTCTTTCCTTTTTTTAAAAAAATATTTTCTCTTCCCCTTCTTTTTTCCCACCCTTTCTCCCCGCCCTCCTGGGTTAAAGGATTTGAGCAATGGGTCTGGAGGTGGAGCTCATCGGAGGATTAGCCCGACTCGCCCGCCTCCCTCCCACGGCACACTAGGCAACGTCCGGCGGCACACTAGTGTGCCGCGGCACACCGGTTGGGAAACACTGGTTTAGACCACAGTGCCACCTGCATCCAATTAATTATTGCTTGTCACCATAGCTATGGTCTATCCCCATTGTTGGAGACTGTATGCTTTTGGATACCTGTTTCTGAGTATCACAGCTGTGGAGACTATTTTTCCTCTCAAATACTCCCAATGGCATCTTGTTGGCTGCCATCGCAGGGTGCTGGGCTACATGGACCATTGGCCTGGTCCAAGAGAACCTTCCCTGTGTTTGTGCAGTAGCAGACATACAGCCTGCAGTTGTTCTTACATTTCTTCAGATGAGGGCTATTACACACAACCTTTAATCTCATATGAAACATAAAAGGCCTCCCTGTACCTGGTCAGAGAAAGAGATCTTTCCCACCATCCTCTGCCAGGTTTTCCGTTTGGTGTTTTTTTAGTGGGAGATGTGTGAGTTTGAACCTGGGGCCTTCTGTGTGCAAAGTATGCATTCTTTCCAGAGCTGCAGTCTGCGACCGTGTGTCCATTGTGGTGCTGGGACGTGATTGTGAACTAACACGCCTCGTCCCGCTTTGTTTTCATCTCCATAAAATGTAACACATGAGAGGCATCTTAGAAGGAGTGAGGAGATGCCTTTGGGTGTGAGCGTGTATTGCAAGGATGGGGGGGGGGGGGGGAGAGAGGTATAGCAGTATTGTGAGTTATTTTCTGCAGGCATCAACACTGGGTAAGGTTTAAATATCTTCAAGTGCAGAGAAATACACATTGTTATAAGTTGCAGATTCTTTTCACATCCATCAGTACCAGCATATGTGGGTGGGGCAGAATGTTACAGCTGGGTGAGGATGGTGCATGGGAGCAACAAGATTGGTGTTTTGCTGCACTGGTGGGAATGCTGAATTGGTGGCAGTAGTCCTGTGAGTGCAGTGCTATGGCCCCAACCCCACCCTGTAAACAGCAGTGATGTTGGTAACAGGAGACAAGCTCTGCCCCGCTTCACACTGATATCCATGTATTGTGACTGTAAATCTAAGTGCATGCTGAGCAGTCCTAATAGCCACTTAATCCCAGGAGAAGTTCCAACCAACTAGGACAGGAAATCCTGGCAATCAGGATTGTTGCTGACTCTTGTACTGTATAATATAGCTGGCGGGGGGGATCTGTTGCTGGAATTGTCATTTCAGTGTTGTTTTTCTAAATTCTCAATTGAGAATTAAAACAGACTAGCCAACCCTAGAAACAAATCAGAAATGTATTCATTTTCTCTTGTTATGCAATTTAACAGGCCATGAATACAAGTGCATACAGAAACCAGATTAGCATTCTGCAATATAAAAGCCCATATGTTGTGGCATATTCGCTGGTATATTGATCTCAATATATTTATACCTTATTCAGAAAACAACATGTTTTCTTTTTAAAAAACAAAACAAATACAAAATGGAGTTGAAGTGCAGAGAGTCTCGTGAGTTATTTATAACTCCTTTAGGACAATTTTTTTCCATGACAACCCCTTTTGTCAATATTGGAAGACACAGGTACTAAGGACTCCTTATGAACGAACTAAGGATATAGATTAAAATGTATTTAATAATGTGATTTGCTTAGTATTGATGAAATTTAACAGACGCTAGCCTACTGCTGAGTAATGCTGCTTAATTTAATATCCTGAAGGGGAAACACAAGGCAGCACTCTAAATGTTAATGAATGTTAACTGTTACAGCCCTCCTAATGCCATTTGGACTGAGACTATTTATAAGAAAGGACAGGAAGACAATACTGTACAGTAAAAAGGAAATTAGGCTCTTCGGGTCAATCACAAATGGCTCCTATACAAATCTAAGTAATAACCGGTAAACAGATAAGTCTTCTACCACACTGCAGCAAGATGGAACAAGTAATGTCACCAAGAGATAACACACCTCAGGGGCATCATGAGATACAGAGGGAATCTGAAAAGCTCTCAAAGACTCCAGAAGAGTAATACTGTGCAGTAACACAAACTATGTATATTACACTGTGAATTTGGAAATACCCCTCAAGGACTAATTTTTTGTTTAAATTAAATACATACTATAATAATGTAAGGGATGAAGTACTGCATACCCAGAAGTATATGAGAAGCTTCTGTTCCGCCGAGAGATCATGGTGACACCAACTGAGAGAGCAAAACCTTGAGTGATTTATCAATGTCACTGAATCCTTGAGATCAAATTTATAGTTTGAAGTGGGTACTTTTGGAGGAGATCGTTCCTTATAAGACATATGGAACTCCTCCAGTGAGCCTAGTTTTTGAGTGAAAATATGAAGGAAAATATATTAAATTGGGAGTTCTGCCTCAGAGCACTGCATTTTGTTGTTGTTTTGTTTCCATCATTTCCACAAGTTACGGTTTTACTTAAGAGGCATCTAAAAACCGATAGGGGAATAACAGACCAGCAAACAATCATAAACATTTCCAGAAAATATTTCATGTCTTAAGTTTTAAGACTAGCTTCTAACTTAATTCATTCAGCCTCTAGCCAGGAGCTTCTTTGGCTGGAGTCCTCTTGCCATGTTATTTCACATTGCAGATAATTTTGAGGCGAAATTAAAGCTGGACTTGCCTGTCTTAACAACTTTCACTCTTTAGTTTCCTCTCACACTGAAACAGAAACATTAGAACAGTGCTGGACCAAACCAAAAGACCATCCAATTCAGCATTGTGTTTCTCATAGACACCTCTGGGTAGACCACAAGTAAGACAGGAAGGCAAAAAACAACTCCCATTTTTCCTTGCAGGCAACTGGTTCTTAGAGGCATGCTACTTGAACCTGAATGTCCATATTCAGGAGATCAGATTGGTCCATTGTCATGGTAGTTTAAGATTCAGTTTAAGGCCTGAAGCCTGGTAATGTAGTTGCTGTTTCCATGTAGGCGTCATACCTCAGCAGCAACAATTAGCAACTCACTGGAAGATGGATTGTGTGGAAGTACCCATGCTAGCACCATTTCTCCTAGCAAAATCAACATTGTGACATTAGAAGTGATCGTGAGTTGGTTCAGATGCTACCTTCAAGCCAAATTTGGCCCCATTCTGCGAAACAGAACTAAAACACTCCAGCTCTTACCTGCCCACACAGTTCACCAGCCCTACCTTTACCAGCCTCATGTGGAGTACCAGTGAAGACCAGCATACCCTTGCTGGCTCCATGTATTTTGCCAGGTAGGCCTAACTACATAATCTAAACTGATTCCATCTGATCCACATAACCCATGTGGCTGCTGATTATATTCACGACTGTTGTAGCAAGGAGCCCAGCCATGTATATCTTAGGGGGCTGTTTTATGGCCTAATAGGATGGTAAATGTGGAGTTGTTTTAACACCTAAGAAAAACAATATATTGACTGTGGTGGTGGAGGAGGAAACATGTAATAGGAATACAGTACTGACTAAGATGAAGTGCTATGCTATGAAGGTTCCTGGTCCTTCTGGATTGTGGGAAACAGTAGAGATGAATATTGAAAGCTCTTCATAGCAGAGGATTGGCATGGAGGGAGATGAAATATTTATTCATATTGAGTTCAGATGTTTTGAACTCTTCCTAGTAAGTCCAGCCAGATGATAACCTGCCCCAGATCATACTCACTTCTTTTAAGAACTTCCAGTACTCAACACCTTAGTAGTAACATCTGCAGCTAGAAACTATGTGGCCTTAAAAGAGAAACTATTCCTATGAGGAGATTGGATGTTCTAGAAAAGTTATAGGAAACCCTTTGACCTCCATATGTTGTTGAACTCTGTCTTTAATAAGCCCCAACCCACATGATCAGTAGTCAGAAATAGGACTTGTAGTCCAGCATTGTCTGGAGGTTACAGGTCCCCCACTTCTATTCTAGAGCCTAGGAAGAGTCTGTCTCGTAATGTGAGGGGAATCATTTTACATCTACTTTTGCCTTAAAAAAAAAAAACTTCCTATGAACAACTGTACTGCTAAAGCACCTTTTTCCAATAGTTGGGCAATCTAACAACATGCGTTTTATTCTTTATTTTAGAATAAATGCGGGAGAGGAGAGTTTAGCTTTTGAAAGGAATGGTGCGGAGAAGGTGTTACTTGGCCTGTGGTTAGTTTGAATTGCTAGTTCTCGTGAAGCGCTTCTTCTTATTTTGTCTGTGGGGTTCAGTCTCAATTGGAGCAGCTAGTCTTACAGTGAATTTGTTATCTGTTAGAACCTCATAAGGACTGTCCTTAGTGCTTTTGTTTGGTGTATGTATATATATATATATATATGCAGGTTTTGGTGTCCTCGGGTGTCTTCCCGTGTAAAAGTTGGGGTGTCTAGGCGACGTTTCGACGAGGTCTCACTCGTCATCTTCATGGAAGGTTTCCTCCCCGTAGAGGTAAGATATTTGCTTTCGTAGATTTTCACGGGTACAGGAATGCAGGTTTTGGTGTCCTCGGGTGTCTTCCCGTGTAAAAGTTGGGGTGTCTAGGCGACGTTTCGACGAAGATGACGAGTGAGACCTCGTCGAAACGTCGCCTAGACACCCCAACTTTTACACGGGAAGACACCCGAGGACACCAAAACCTGCATTCCTGTACCCGTGAAAATCTACGAAAGCAAATATATATATATATATATATATATTTGCTTTCGTAGGTTATATATATATATATATATGGCTCCCCATAAAAGGTCTGAGATGATGCAGTTATACAGGGATTTCTGTTTGCAGAATTAGAGGATTTAGAATTTTGCTACACTTCAAATAAAAGATAGCATTGCCTCCTTGTCACTTTGGAAGGCAGAGAATGTATAACTTGGTTCGCCTTAGGGGTACTTTAAATAAGCACTCCACTTGTAATGTGCTCAGGCAAAATGACTTCTTAATTCATCCAGCCTTACCTTTGAATTAAAGCTAACCCACATTTTTTACAACTTTCATTTAACAAAAGTGTCTCATTGTGTTACCTCTTCTTCTCTGTTCACCGTGCTGGTTTAGGCACAGCAGACCAAGAACAGACAAAAAAAGACTATTTTTGTGAACATTCTGGCCTGCTACTTCAATAGGTTCATATAACTCAATTTATTGTTAATTCTGTTAACAAGTAAATATGTGGGAAGCTGCAAGACTTTTCATTGTGCTTTGCGCCATTCAAAAATAAAATACAGGAATGTAGGTAGTTAGTGCAGCTGTTCTCATGTTTAGGAGAAGCAAACTGATGTTTTTATTTTATTTTATTATTAATGCAGCATATAATGAAAATGGAAATTCCATGCTACTGAGCCATCTCAACAGTTTCCATTGTAGGCCTGAAACGGAAATTGACAATTGGATGGATGAGGGCAAAATGATGGCTCCTGCCCATAATATGGGCAGAAGAAACGTCTTTACTTAGTTTCAGGGGGATTGTAGGTGGGTTGCCAAGGAACCCAAGCTGCAGATCTCCTTAAACTTAAATTACTTTTTTTTTAATTTACCCATGGATTGACTGAGCAATACACTAAAGCACAATGCCATTGAGACCACAACCCACCCACCTTCTTACTTTGCCCATATGCTCTTATTTTAGTTGCAATGTGCATGTAAGCAGCAGTTCTTAACATTAGATTGTAGGCATGATGGAGCGCTGAGCTGAAAATATATACAGTGTACTGGGCCCAGAAAATCCTGTTGGAATCCTAGTTTCTAGGGACTCGTCCAAGTGGTTTTCCCCTTTCCCACTCCCTTCCCAGGGAAAACCTGCTCTTTAGTGCTCAATCAGAGCAAACATCAATTCAGAGAAAACCTGAATTGTCATTTGCTCCAACTGAGTGCTAAAGAGCAGCTTTCCTTGGGGGAAAGCAGCAGGACAAGAGGAAGTGTGGATTACGCCTAGGTCTCTACAGCTATGTACTGGCTGCATTTCCTGGAATGTCTTTGGAGTGATGCCAAACTGTGTCCCATTGCATTGCTTCCAGGGTATTCTTGGAAGTGTGGTCTGTGGGAAGTAGCACAAAACTGCTTCCACAGCTTCCCACTAGTCCTCCCCCCTTCCCCTTTGAAGTGCAGGGTGTGTTTTGCCAGGAGCACAGACATTGGAAAGGGAGTGTTAACCCTTTCTTCCCTCACTTCCCAACAAAATGAAATCCCCTTATGGATAGGCATGTGGGATGCTAGATTTAGTAAAGAACCTGACTGCCTATAATGGTTCTACGGGTTGCTCGTGCGTAAGTTGCCGCCACTCCTGGCTAGGTTACCTGGTTGAACCCTTTCTGTCTGGACAGCCCTTCACTTCGTGGCTGTCTCAGTCGCTGGCAGAATCCGTCAGTGGGTGTTTCTTGAACTTCTTCCAGCAAAGAAGTTCTTTGACGCCAAGTCTCCTCCTACTCTCCCTGCACCTAAGTCTTCTGCGCAGGGAGGGTGTGGGCAGCGGAGGACCCGTGCTCTCCCCACTGGTCTCCGGTGAAGAGTCCTGGAGCCTCCTCTCCGATTCCCCCATTTGCCCCCCTTCTCCACTGGTGTTACGCTGATTTCCTTCCCCAGCAGATGGGCTGCCTCTCTCCCTACTGGGACCCTCTCCGGCATCCCTCTGGAGCCTTCCCTCCGCCTCTAGCTCCAATGGCAGTTCCCTGACACTGCCCAAGGGAGGGATGAATTGTTACAACTCCTAGACAACTACCTGGAGAATGGAGTGGCCTTCAGGAATTCAGAAGCTCACCATTCCTTAATACAACAGAACAGATGAATGGGCCTGCATCAACACATGCATGCCTCCAGAAAGCAGATTCAGTATCTTGCTCATATAGCACATACATATTTGTGTGGTGATTTAATACCTCAGTGTCTGTGTACCCAGATGATACTTGAGATATAATTTTGTGTCTGGTAAGTCTCATTGGAGTATCATCACAACCAATGCATCCAACTGCTGTTGGGAAGGAACATTTCAATAGAGGGGATGTATATGCTGTCAATGCTACTTGATTTATAATGAAGTGATTGAGAAGATGAATGTAATATACTCACGTCAAACATAGCTATTCCTGTGGCTGCATATAGTTTTTATCAGTTTTCACCTGGCATAGGTTATGTTTGCCTTTCCCACTGTTTGCTTGTGATTGTGATGAAATATGGTCTTGCGTGGTTCATCTTTCTCTGACACACAGTACCACATAGCATTGTTTCTAGAGTGCTGTTGGTTATTCCTCTTGGTTGGAGAAATGAAAATGCAGCTTTCTGAAAGTGCATTGCTTTTCATGTTTTCTATTTATTATTATGTATCCAGACAAAATGAAACTAATTAAAACTTTTCTTAAGCTAATAAATACTTGAAAACTGCCAGTCTAAACAAATATACTAGGTATTTAGAAATACTACCTTTTAATTTCTTATGACATGCTAGTGCTGAAATTTCACTTTTAAAAAAATCTGCTTAATTTTAAAAGCTGGGGAGGAATCCATTTGTTTCATCCTAAAGGCAGGAAGAAGGGACGCGGGTGACGCTGTGGGTTAAACCACAGAGCCTAGGGCTTGCCTATCAGAAGGTCGGCAGTTCGAATCCTCGCACAAGATCAAGTAGCCTTTAGCAAATAGGATTCCTCCTATTAACATAATAGGGTAGTGTTCTGTCACAGGCATTAACAGAAGGGTGGTGTTCTGTCACATGCATTATAATATTCATTGACTTTTCAGTTAATATTTGAATTATGTGGGGTTTTTTTTGCTAATTCAGATTTCCTCCCCTGTTCTAGGACCTGAGGGAGGAGTGTTTAAAGTTAAAGACAAGAGTTTTTGACCTGGAACAACAGAACCGAACGCTTAGTGTCCTATTCCATCAAAGAATGAAACCAACATCTGGCTTGCTGCTTCAGGTAGACTTAATTCATGAAAACATCTTTGCAGTTTAAATATGTGGCATGTTATACTTACTGAAATTACATAACATTAGACAGCTTATGGCAATTTCAACAAGCAAAGTATGACAGTTGATAGGCACAGTGCATTAGAGGGACATTGGCTCTCTGCCATCTGATACTGTTGAAATTGAAAATGTACAAATTCTGGAGGTACATTGAAGCTGAGTAAGATAGAGAAGAGAGAGAGCTCAGTATGCTTTCTAAAAAAACACTACGAAATCTAAGTCACTTTGGAATAATAAGTAAACAGAGCAACAAGAATTATAGGCCATGTTGTAATAGGATAATTTCAGTCATGTAACTTATTGGATCTTAGTGGATGAAGTAGAGATTTCTAGTCTAACCAATTAATTTATATAAATTTACAGAATACTCTCTATCTTTTGGATAAATCTGCACATGTCAATTTATACTTTTTATGGGGGGAAATGTTTAATGGGCTAATGGATTTGGCCTCTTTTACATCTGTTTTTTTCTGCACAATTCTTCTCAAATTATGAAAAATCAGCCACATTGCACTGATCTAAAGCATTATTATAGTTGTTACAGTATACTACTGTTATAACAAAGGCTGTTGTTGGAGGGGTGAAAGTAAGGCCTGTTGAAATCAACATACTTAGTACATGAAATGAATAAAGGGTTAAAAAAGAGAAAGCAATCTTTTTTTTTTAATCAAACAAGATGGTCGTAACCCAGTCTATTGTGTATTTTTGCATAGAGGGATCCCTGTAGGACGCAGCAGAGTTCCTTCTATGGTGTGCAGGCATGGAAACTCACTTGAAAATCCCATCAGACAATTTTGGGTGACATTTGCTTGAACATGGGAATGATCAAACTATGGACAGGGCAGCAGCACACACCTCATCCTCTGTTTATGGAGAGCACATTCAATTGAACATGCTTAAAAACCATCTTCAGACCTTTGCAAAAATCACATGAAGATATGAACAGCAGCCTGGGAATATTGCAGGCTGACCTTGTGTGTGTGCATTCCTACCCCAACCATAGTTTAAGCTGTCATGTGTTCAGGCATATCCTGAACATGGTTTATGTTTATCCCATATGCCAGCTGAACATGCCCTTTCCTCCTACTTGCCTAATAGAATGGGGAGCCCTGGATGGCAATATGAGCAGAGTGCTCAGATCTCACATTTTCTGTGTAGGGTGACATGTTTAATTCAATACTTTTGCGCATATGCCCAGAAAGGGAACACTCTGCTATGCATCTTAGTCCAGTATGCTTATGATGCGGATGCAGATATATCCTGAAAAATATGGAAATCAGTACCTTAGAATTAGTACCACCTGAGAATATTGATGAGCAATGCTCACTGTTAGTCTTCATACTTGTAAAGATACAGTTTAATCAATTAAAACCCAGGATTCTGCAGAGTAGAACATATATACAATATCTCTGTGTGATGATACATAATAATGACAAAATTGGAAAGATCCAAATGGAAGTAGAACCACCTTTCCGTCTTCAGTAAATCATGTTTAATTTGCCACCAGAGTATATCACTTCAGCGTTTTGTCACAGCTTTGAGACTTGCCTTGCCTACCTTGCTCTCCGAGCCATTCCTTGTCCTTCATCTGGCATTATTCTAATATCTCAGTGGTCAGGTATTTAACCTGAAGTGACAGTATTTTTGAAAGTAACTGTGGTGGGTGGCGGCTAACTAGAGGACTGGCACCCCACCTCAGGAACCCCTTCCTCAAATAAGCCTGCCTGGTGCCAGCTTTCATAGTTTATCAGTGTCAGACATTTCAGCAGGTTTTATTTATGTTTTTAGTTTTGTTTTTATGGCTTTGCAAGATTTTGTCCTTTTTGCGGTTAGTTTTCTGTGGCTTTATACAAGTTCATCATATTTATTATTTTAATCTACATATTGTCCTGGAAACTGTGCTTCTAAATACAGTGGTACCTCAGGTTAAGTACTTAATTCGTTCCGGAGCTCTGTACTTAACCTGAAACTGTTCTTAACCTGAAGCACCACTTTAGCTAATAGGGCCTCCTGCTGCTGCCGCGCCGCCGGAGCACAATTTCTGTTCTCATCCTGAAGCAAAGTTCTTAACCTGAAGCAATATTTCTGGGTTAGCGGAGTCTGTAACCTGAAGTGTATGTAACCTGAAGCGTATGTAACCTGAGGTACCACTGTAAGTAGTAATACCATCAGCTAGCAGACATTATATATATATATATTTTTTTTAAAAAAACCACATTAAATGTATAGTGTTCTGCAGAAATATAAATTAATAGTTTCTGCTCACGGCCTCCCAATCTAAATATATATGAGACAGAATGATTAAAATGGATAAAATATTTTATCCATTTAGCTGGGTAATGCTAAACGAAAACAAAAGTAAATAAAGTAAAACTAATGTAATGTTGAATCTACTAAGTAGTAAAACAATCAAATCCAGACAGGGGATCAAGAAGGAAATGCACAGCAGAATTTTAAATAATATTCTTTTTTTTAAAAAAAATATTTTTTATTAAGGATTTTCTTGTTTTACAGAAGTGTAGTGCCTCGTATTTTTTCTTCTTCTTCTTCTTCCATGTAACGTTTTTACAAATCCGTTTCATTTGTTGAGGCATTAGGGGGAGAGGAAAAAAGAAATAAAAAAGAAAGGGGGGTGGAGAGAGGGAGGATGGATGGGGGTGGGGTCGGGTGGCGGTGTTTCTATTATGTTTAATGTATGTAGAGTTTGGTGTCAGCGTTGCTTGTGTTGTTCACTTGTGTTCCTTTGGTGGTGAAAGCTGTGTTTTACCAGGTCAGGATTTTTATCCAGCATCTACCTAGCATGTATTGTCTATCCAGGTCTAAGGCAGAAAGACTTTAACATCATCAGATCCCTTTTAAATGGAGGTTCCATGAATTAAACCTGGAACCTTCTGCATGCAAAGCAGGTGCTCAGCCACTGAGCAATGGCCTCTGTCCATAAGCTGAAGTTGTTGCACTTGACCTTTCCCCTTCTATCAATAATTCTATCAATAAAATATCTAAAAACTACATTATTCAGTAACCAATTAGTACTGAAAATGAAATCCCATAAAAAATTAAATATGAAATGATGTTCCATGCAAGTATGCCAAAGAACTTAATTTATTGTATCACAACAAACCAAAGTTGTGTTTACCTGCCTTCCAGATTTTAACTTTTCCTGTTCTACCTTCTATAAGCATATTCTTACACAGTTTAGTATTTACTTGGTTTGCAGACCTTACATCATTTTTTTCTTACTTTTCCTATTGATTTGTCATAAAGATATGTACACACTAACTCATAGTCATGTAAACCATTACAGGACCCTACATGGAGCATATTCAGTATAAAAGGTAAATTAGAGAGATGCAGTTATATAGAACAGAGTTTTTATGATGAGACTATATAATACAACCACAATTAAAAAGGATCTGGATATCAAAAAAAACCTTTGACTAAAAATATATATATAATGGTATATGAGTAACAGAATATTTTTACAGATATAATATGTATACAATGTGGCTCTTTAGATTTAAGTGTACTTCTCAAACAAACAGAACTCAGCAAACTTAAAAGTGCATTGGAAATTTCCATATAGTGTCATGACAATGAAATCTAAAAGCAAAAAAATTTGGAATTTTCAAACTAAGCCTTGTTATATGGGACGCATATTACGTACAGTAAGTATTATAGCAGGTCATAGATACTAGAGCAAGTATGATGAGATCTTGAGTGTGTCTTCTCTGCAGCCTTCATGGTTCAATAGATGTACAATATGCATGTAATTGAATTGGTTTTGACAATTTGAGGTTGAGGGAGAGCAAAAAAATAAAGTGGTCTATTGTTCAGGTAAAGAAGTTGGTTTATTGTTCAATATAGCTTTCCTATCCGATAGTCACTCCAATCATGTATACACCTTCTAGTGAAAGCAATTTGGTCTTTAGTGTCTGTTACAATGATGTGGCCCCTGACATACACATATTTCAGTTGCAGTGCTGTTTAATTGCCCCTGGAGCCTACTTTAAAAATAGGTGAGGGTATGAAAATGCCCTATAATACTTGTTCCTTGAAAACTTTAACTGCTACCGCTCTCTGCCATCCTTCTCCATGTTAAGTTGTGGGTGAACATATCAGACGACACAGTGATTCTTCAAAAAGCTCTTGTTTATTCACAGGCCAGAACAGAATTGAACTGAAGGGTTCAGTCAGCCTGCTTATATAGAGCTCCAGTACAATGTGACTGTAACAATTTTCTAAAACTATCCAATCACTGAACGTCACTTTTGATCCCTTATTTGCATAACTATCTACAGTATCCCCCTGCTGGCCCAGGGTGAGAACTTCAGTAGATAACACTCCAGAAGAAGAGGAACAAATGGTTTTCACTTAGGCATTGGCATCCATTTGGAAATCAACTGTTTAATCATTTCCTTTGCAGTGTGTGTGTGTGTGTGTGTGTGTGTGTGTGTGTGTGTGTGTCTCAAACAGAAAGGAGGATGTCTGCCGGCCCATCTTAACTCTCAAAGCACTGATTAAACCCCAGCACCAGGAATCTGGAGGAGCCAGGGAACCCACAAACCCATAACAATATAACTACTACTACTACTTATTATTTGTACCCTGCCCATCTGACTGGGTTGCCCCAGCCACTCTAGGCAGCTTCCAGCATATATAAAAACATAGAAAAACATTAAACCCTAAAAAGCTTCGCTATACAGGGCTGCCTTCAGATGTTTCCAAAATGTTATATAATTACTTATCACCTTAACATCTGATGGGAGGGCATTCCACAGGGTGGGCACTACTACTGAGAAGGCCCTCTGCCTGGTTCCTTGTAACTTCACTTTTAACAGTGTGGGACCTGCCAGGAGCCCCTTGGATCTCAGTGTCCAGGCTGAACAATGGGGTGGAGATTCTCCTTCAGGTATACAGGGCCAAGGCCGTTTAGGGCTTTAAAGGTCAGTACCAAGACTTTGAATTGTGCTCAGAAATGTACTGGGAGCCAATATAGATCTTTCAGGACTGCTGTTACCATGGTCACAGTGGCTGCTCCCAGTCACCAGTCTAGCCGCCGCATTCTGGATTAATTGTAGTTTCCAAGTCACCTTCAAAGGTAGCCCCACGTAGAGTGCATTGCAGTAGTCCAAACAGAAGATAACCAGTGCATGTACCACTCTGTACCATTCTTCCATCCTCCATTCTTCTTCCTCTATGTTTTCTGTGTATGGACACAGAAGTAAACTTTTGAAAATTAATTATTCTTATAACTAATTTTTATCACATTTCAGCTTCAGAGCAAAACTCAAAATCATTTAGTTATTCTACAACAAAGAAGTTAAAACATAATTTAAATTGCTTTTTTTTTGAAAAGTGTGACATGAAAAATTTCAGTACATAACTCATTCCATGTTTTATATAGATACATTTTTTTTCTGTTCAGCTCCCTCCCATACACATTCCTCACAGATCAAAAGAAAAAATGATTACTCCAGATTTAGTCAATTTCATGTAGTGGAAATTTTCTATAACTATGTTCAAACAATAAAACTATTATTAAAAATTACAGTGTCATGAATTTTGGACAAGTATATATATATGTATATTTACATATATACAAAGTAGTTGCAATAACCTAGAGCCTGGTAATATTGAAAACGAAATGCTGCTGTTTATCTCAGGGATTTGATTATGCAGATTGGTACATTAATTCCTTGGCACTCGAAATTTGATGCATCCATTTCTGGCAGTGGATGTCACCACAAGGGAAATCTAATTCCCATCATGAGAAGATTAAGTAAACCAAACTCTGACCCAGAAGAGCCAATCTTTCTGAAAATAACTAGAGTTTCAGTCTCTGAAACACTACGTTCTTCCACAGCAAAATACATTGGACTCAATCTGGTAATCTGATCTGAGTATAGAAACTGCAGTGACCAAGGGAGATGCCTCACTCAGATTAGGTTTTTCCTACTTTTGATATTCTTGTTCATAGTTATTGCTGCTGTTTTGATTTGCTGTTTGGTATTTTTTAGTGTACTTTTATGTCACCATTTTTAGATGCTTCCCTAATATTGCATGTGACCTTTGAGCAGAGAGGTTGCTGATAAATGATTGTATTTATATTGTTTGCTAATTAATGTCTCACTCTTTGAATTTAATGGAAACGTTTGCATTCAGAAGGGTCACATGTGCATATGAATGTGCATAGATCTACTTTTAACATTCTTTTTCTGGTGCTTTTGAGATCTTGATTTGGCAAAGGAATTTCCCCCAAGTTTGTTCTTGTTTTATCATCCATATTTTGTTTAGGAGAAAATACAACACGAGCCCTAATTTAGACTACTTGACAAGTCAGACCATTGTTTATTTCCCAGCAGTAGGAAGGGAGGATGGGTGTCCAATGCTGGAATTCAATGAAATGTGGACTATTTCAGCCTAGGAGAGGTCGGGCAAGTGCCAACAAGAACAGATCAGAAAGAGCCAAAAGTCTGTTGTGCATTGTGGATTTTTAAAGGGATTGTTTACTGAGACCATCTGTGGACATCATAGTAGGTATTAGTTGCTGCATTGTTTTATTTCAACTACAGCTTAATGCAGGAGTGGGGGATCTTTTTCAGCCTGAGGGCAGCATTTGCTCATGAGTGACCTTCTGGGAGTTGGGAAGGGGTGCGTGAGGTGAGAGGCAAAAGTTGGGTAGGGCAATGTATGTAACTCTTATCTTGGTACAATGGCCTACATTCCAGTCACACAAAAGACAGAGGTTTTCACACACACATGTTCATATACGGGCATGCACATGCACACACACATACCACTCTCCAGCCAGGGAAGAAAGAGACATGATCATATTCCAGTCCGGCAAAAGTACTCAGAGAGAGCATGGATCAGAGCATGTGAAGAGTGTGGCCTATGGAGGCACAGCCTGAACAGGTCCCAGCAGTCACACAAACCTGGTTGAAGGGATGCAATTTGCCCCCAGGCCTTAGGTTTCCCACCTCTGGTATACATACATACATACATACATACATACATACATACTTGATTGAAATTTATACTGTACACAAAGCAGTAACTCAAAGCAGCTAATGTGATGTGTGAACCCAGTCAACATGATTACAATGAGTTATGGACTTCTTTCTTTTCTAGAATAGGACGAAAGGTAGAACCAACTCAGAACTAAAATTTAAAACCTCTTAATGAGTCCTATGATGAAAATATTTTAGAACTGTTGTTCTGAAATACTTCATGTTAATGTGATATTCTATCTTTTCCCCACATATACTGACATTTGAAAAACATTTTGCAATATGTGAATGTGAAAAGCTATTATGTAGCCTTATGGCTTATAGATTGCTGTTCTTTCCTCTGGAGCGTTGAAATTGGCCTGTATTTTAGACCATTCTCCGAGCATGTTGGCCTGTATCCAAAAAGCTATGGAACTAGTCCTGAAAGCCTAATGAAGTTTTACAACTGTTTTCTCTGAATGACTGTTCCCCCTGTGGTTCATGACATACCGTTTTGAAACTGAGGTGTGTTTCAAAAGCACTTTATGATGTGCTGACTGATATTCTTGAGCTGAGTGGCTGAGGGATGTCAGTGGAACCTGTCATTCAGCTTTCCCAAACTTTTGCCTGTTCAATTCCCCATGTAAAAGCGACACTACATTATCACATTGCATCATCCCCATCCAGTGACAAATTTTGGCCCTATTTGATCCTGTGGTCCCCAACACTGGTTAACAATTCAAAAAAATAAAATATGCTGAATCCTGATTGAGCCTAAGTAGCTATTTTCATGCTTGCCAGTCTCATATGTTTTTATTGCATTCTGAATAAAACTGATGAAGATCAAACACCATTCCAGTTATTAATAGTATGTATCTGGCTTGATAGGTTCAATTCATTAATTGACTTGTTCAGTGAATGCTTCCCTTGGATGTCTCACTTCATTTCATTTTAATCTGCATTTTGCATGGTCTTCTGCTGCCAGGTTACCATTTTTAGGAATCCACAAAGGTTAACCTATATATTCTGGCATTATCTTTGGAAGCAATTTTGAGAGATATGTTTAAAGGAGCTGTGTTTAGATGGAAGCAGTTAACAGTGTAGCAGGAAGGGGTAAATTGCCTCCATGACATTATTATATATGGCAACACTTCTAGGCAATTAATTGTTCAGTACCTGACAGAATAAGATGGAGTAGGTCACCCTAGAGTCTGACCTCTGATTCAAATATCATTAAACATTACAAGAGGTTGAAAGATAAAGAATTATGTTGGCTTCTATCAGCACGAACATGTTGACATCTCCCCCCCTCCCAAATAAGTCTTTGTAGTGGAGATAAAATATTCAGAAGTGGGTAAGTACATGCCTGTATTACAGACACTCTCCTGTCGGCTATGGTGTCCCCCCAGGAAACTTGCTTATTGCCCATGTTGTGGGCACATTGGTGCCATGTTAAGACTTCATTGTTCTCCCAGGACTTTTTAAGATATGGTCAAACGTCCTTGTGGTATAGATGGTGGTTTGAAAGTATGCATTTAATGGCTGTTTTTGCTTCATTTAGGCAGCATTATATTCTGTCCTCCCAATGTTTCCTTAACTGTTAATTCTCTCATTTTCACATGACATAAAAGCCACTTCTAGGAATCTAGTGGACATTTTGCACTCATTTCCATGTTAATTGCTTCCAGAAAAATCCATTTAAAACTCAGAAAATCACAAAAGTTTTCTGTTGTAATTTTATCGTAGTTTTCATGATCACACACCACTGCTCATTTGACCAAAATTGGGCCTTAAAATTTAGCCTGACATGGTGATGTATCAATAGAAAAAAAACCTACTGTTCCATAATGCAACAGGTACTGCAGTTTAAAAGGAATTTTATAAAGTGCTGGCATTATAACCCCTAAAACTGATGCATTTAAACTCCATGCCTGAATGTCTACTACTGTCTGCCGTATTTCATTGTGGTTTTCTGTTTGGGTTCTTGTGCTGATTGGCTTTCAGACTTTTTGTGCTTTGGTTGTAGCATGGCTTATTGTTAGTTTTTATTCGCTTTTTATTTGTACTATGCCCAGAGAATGTACGTTTTGAGGCATAGCATAGATATAATAAATAAATAATGGTTGGTTTGCCATACTATATATTTTTAATTAATGCAAGCAGTCCTAGGCTTCCCCAGACACACCTAATGTGGAGAACACATCATGGATAAAGTCAAGAGCAATTTCCATGATTGCAGCAGAGGCAAAACTGGAAAGGTCCTAGTTTTAAGGAAATTAGCTTGCAGTAGCTTGGAGAATGCCAACAGCTGCCTATATATGCTGTCCCGTTACCCCTTTTAGATAATTTTGAATAAATGAGATTATCGTCGCAAGAAAGGTGGAAGGGAGATTGTGCTTGCCCAGCAGTCAGAATCAATGCTGCGAATATATTCTTATAGCAGCTGAAAACGTATTACAGGCGAATGCTTGGGAAATGAGACTTTTATGAGCCAGCCCCCCCCCCACTCTATAGTAGTTTTTTATGTGACATGAAATTCCCATGGGAATGTGTCACCTTGAGACTATGCCTTTGTCAGTCTGCAAAACTCTAGCTTTCTGAAAGTCCATTCTGTAGTGGGACCCTTCAAACAGTGCAGTTTTCTGGGAACCAGCCTCACGCTTGCAAGAAGTGGGTCATTTGAACACAGCGCTGCATTTGAGTCAAATAGGATGGGGACATTGTGTGGTATGAATTCAATAGGAATATTTTAGACAATTGTATGCAAATATCAGCAAATTATATGAGTGGCTTGGCACATGGATGTATAGGGTGTGAGCCACGTGCAGCTCACCCACCTCATCACATGTAGCTCCACATGCCTCTTGAAGCTGCTCCCTTATTCCATCCCATCAAAGTTCCTCACTATCCTCCTTAGTTTTTTGGATTTTCAAAGTGTTTTTCCCTCTGTGTCCTTTCAGAACTTTTGAGAGCACTGATTTTTTTGATAGAAAGAAATAGATGCGGTATGTTTTTCTCCTCCCTGCCCCCCTCCCAATTCTCTCTCTTTTTTTCTCTCTCTCTCCCCCTCCCTCCGTGTGTTGTGACAACTTATGTCAGGAAAGAATTACACTTCATATCCAAAACAGTTTCTTCATTGGTCTCTTGTAGTAAAATAATAATAATAAATGAATCATCTGTATACTCATTGGAAGCTAATCCTATAGCCCTATCAAGCCCAGTGGTTTTACTTCTGATTAGAGTGACGTAAGATTGGGAATTTAACCTGAAGTAGCAGGTTGGTATTTATTCTGTTTTTTTTTTATAATATTTTTTATTAAGTTTGTAAAATACAGAAAAAAGAATAAAGAGCATGTTATAAAAGTAAAATAAGAAGATTACAAATTTTCTTGTTCTTTTTTCCAAATCTATTGGACTTCCCCGCATCCTCCCAACCCTGCATTCTCTGTGAACATAACATCAGCAATTTGTTAACTTATTTCATTACTTATTGTATCCTTCGTTTTATCATGTTACCCAATTTCAAATGTATTATAACCCGAATCATGTACATTTTCATTTAAACACAATAAAGTTATTTCCTTATTCTTATCTCAGACTTCCTGTACCTTAATTTCCATTTCTTTAGTTTAACATTACTGAAGCTAGAGTTTCCTAAAAGGTGCATTTTTTTAACATTCATACAACTTATAGTGTTTTTCCAGATAGTCCTTAAATTTTTTCCAGTCCTCCTCGATTGTTTCTTCTCCCAAGTCTCGGATTCTGCCAGTCATTTCGGCCAGTTCCATGTAGTCCATCAACTGCGTTTGCCATTCCTCCAGTGTGGGTAAATCTTGTGTCTTCCAATGTTTTGCAATCAGAATCCTTGCTGCTGTAGTGGCGTACATAAAAAAAATTCTGTCCTTCTTAAGCACTCTCTGGTCCACCATGCCCAGGAGGAAGGCCTCTGGTTTCTTAGGTAAGGTAAATCTAAGTACCTTTTTTAGTTCATTATGAATCATTTCCCAAAAGGCCTTCACTTTCGGACAGGTCCACCAGAGGTGAAAGAATGTCCCTTCCGCCTCTTTACATTTCCAACATTTATTATCGGACAGGTGATATATCTTAGCAAGCTTGACTGGGGTCATGTACCACCGGTATATCATTTTCATAATGTTTTCCTTCAAGGCACTACATGCCGTAAATTTCATTCCGGTGTTCCATAACCTTTCCCAGTCTTCAAACATAATGTTATGCCCCAAGTCCTGCGCCCACTTTATCATAGCGGATTTGACTGTCTCATCCTGAGTATTCCATTTAAGCAGCAGGTTATACATTCTCGAAAGTAGTTTACTTTTTGGTTCTAACAGTTCTGTCTCTAGTTTCGATTTTTCCACCTGGAATCCAACCTTCTTATCTACTTTAAAGACCTCTTGAATTTGTGCATAATGCAACCAATCTCGCACCTTGTTTTTTAATTTTTCCAAGCTCTGCAACCTCCAATTGTCTCCAATCTTTTCAATAATTTCCCCATATTTAGGCCAATTGGCTTCCATGTTAGGTCTCTTACGTGCCTTGGCCTCCACCGGTGAGAGCCACCTCGGAGTCTTACTCTCCAATAAGTCTTTATATTTTGTCCAGACCATTAAAATTGCTCTCCTAACAATGTGGTTTTTAAACAATTTGTGCACTTTAACCTTGTCATACCACAAATATGCATGCCACCCAAAAGCATTGTCAAACCCTTCCAGATCTAGGACATCAGTGTTTTCCAGTAAGATCCAATCTTTCAACCAGCAGAAGGCTGCAGATTCATAATATAACCTCAAGTCTGGCAGGGCAAATCCCCCTCTTTCTTTCGCGTCAGTTAATATTTTAAACTTTATTCGGGGCTTTTTGCCCTGCCAAACAAACTTGGAAACATCCCTCTGCCACTTTCCAAAACATTCCACCTTGTCCACGATCTGTAGGGTCTGAAACAAAAATAACATTTTTGGCAATACGTTCATCTTTATAGCTGCTATTCGGCCCAACAAGGAAAGTTTCAGTCTTGACCACATTTCCAAATCTCTTTTGATTTCTGACCAACATTTCTCGTAGTTGTCTTTAAACAAATTCAAATTTTTGGAGATCAGATACACCCCTAGGTATTTTACTTTTTTAACCACATTTAGTTCTGTTTCTTTCACGAACTCATCTGTTTCTGTAGTTGTCAAATTTTTTGCTAAAACCTTAGTTTTTTGCTTGTTCAACTTAAATCCCGCCACCCGACCAAAATCAGAAATTAATTCTAACACTCTTTTAGTACTGGGGACTGGCTCTTGCAATGTTAATACCAAATCATCTGCAAATGCTTTCAATTTATATTGTTTCACTCCGACCTCAATTCCCTGTACCAACCGGTCCTTTCTAATCATGTTCAATAGCACCTCCAGAACTGAAATAAACAATAGGGGGGGATAGAGGGCACCCCAGGTTGGTATTTATTCTGGATCATTTAATCCAGAGACCACTTGTTTCTGACTTTTCCTGTCATCTGCACTGGCTCCACCCACTGCCAACATGTAGCCCCAGCAGATTTCCCCTGAGAATATGGCCCTTGACAGAAAGAAAAGGTAGCCAGGCCTTGTTAACACTTATAGTATGGCCAGTGCTGAGGGACCTAGATGAGCAACATTTAAAGCAACATTTAGAGTAGTTCTTCTATATTTTCATTATTTAAGGAAGGGATAGCCTATATGGTACCCTCTACATATATTGGATTATTAGCAGGACCAGCCCCCAACCCATGAGGCAAGGTGAGGCCACCACCTCAGGCATCAAAATCCATTAAGGCATCAGAACTTCCCTCACCCCTCCTTTTTGGGGTCGACCTTAGGTGCCATAATGTCTTGGGCTGGTGCTGGTTATAAGTGCTATCAGTCTTAGCCAGGATGGCCAATAGCTAGGTGGAAGTTAGTTTCAAACATCTGGAGGGCACCCCTGCTTTTAATGTTTCCAGCCTTCTGGTGTTAGCATTTTTGCTTACTACAGTTGTCATTTTATATTACAAAAAAAAGAACATGCTTTTGCCTTTTTCTTTAAAATGGTTGTTAGGCAAACAGTTGAATAGGACAATTATCAATTTTGTGAACTTAATTTCTCATAAAAGATAATGTTCTCAGAGTAGACAATATATACTATCCCTGTGGATCTTGTGACCCACTTATACAACTGCGGGGTTACATTCAGTTTCCTAGGGACACCATACACCTGCTGAAGGGCATCTGGCACTATGACTGATGAGCTGTGTTGAGACTGGTTGGGTTTTTCCCCCCACCAAGCTCTCACCTTGTTTTTGTGAGAATTTTTCCAGTTCTCACCATGCTTTTGAAACATTTGAAAGGCAGGGAAAAATTACAAATAATGTACATTGCTGGCATATTCTCCCTGTTGAGCTCGTGCCAAGGGTGTTGACACCTGTACCCTTCAGCTTCTGAACAGAAGATGCACACACAACCTGCAAAGAGAACCTGATGTGCTATGAACTTCTTGTTTCAGGCATTTGGTTTCCCTAGATAATAAAAAAGGAAGAAGCTAACTGAGGAAGGGCAGGAGTTGCAGGGAATAGGAAGAATGAAAGCTTGACATCAACATTTTATTTGCCACTATGCTTGTCTCTTCCACCGTGGAGGTGGTCTGACAACACATCTGAAGAGCACACTTTGGATTTGCTTTAAAAGCTTTCTTACTCTCTTAATTACATTCTCCTTTGTATTTAATCATTTAAATACACGCAATAACAAATGCACATGTGTTACAGCTTCTAGCAGCTGTAATGCTGCATTGCTACCTGGACTTCAGGGACTGCTTCAAGGTGCTCGAGCAGCTTTTAGGGGTGGTGTAAAAGGATTAGGGAAGAAGTTTGGGGTGAAGTTGAAGGGAAGAATAGTTACTGCCAATTGCTATTTGTTAGGAGCAGGAGGCATGGCTGTTTGCCAGAGATGGAGGAAGGGAACTGAGGGCTCCTTGTATGCCAAAGGGAAGAAAAAACAGTTTGGTCCTTATCATGACCAAGAGCCTTTGATATTTTAAGGGTGTCACTTTTCACAAGCTGGTAGTCTGCTACCCAAATGACAGTACAGTGCTGGGGAAAAGGCCACCGGCAATAAATCAAATCGAGAAACTGTCTTGAGGCAAAACATAAATGGTCTTTAGTGAAATATTTATGAATAATTTTGAAACGGGAGTTGCCATCTATTGTGACAGCTGGAAGAAAGAAGGGTATGAGCTTGGTTTGAAGAATGAAGATAGATATAGCTCAATGTTGACTTCAGGAAACCAAAGCTCTCCACATGTTCCTTAGTGACAGTGGTGTGATTGCATTGCTTTTCTACACAATCATTTTTATATCCCTAAAATTGACATAGCCATAGAATCCATTCTTGTATTTATCACCAGGGCCATATACTAAATTCTGGTCTGTAATCATTTGCAGGACTGGCCTGTCCATTAGTCACTCTGAGGTCTTGTCTCAGATTGAGGGACGGGAAGATAAGATGGATTTGCATGGCCTCACCTGGCCACCCACCCACCGCCATTGAATGTTCTGGGAGTGCTATAGCCACATTACGGCTGCAGCAAAGCAGTCAAACACTTGGCAGTGCCTCCTGTAGGACTCTCCATGCTGCACACACCAGAATATCTTGCTCTGGAGAGCAAGGGGAGGGAGGAATTCTGTCCTACTTTTCCTTGGAGCTCCCCCGTGTCACTACTACTTTGCTGTAGCAAATCCTTTATTAGCAGCAGTAAATTGTTAAACTTGGAGGTTTGTCTATTCCACTTACAAATTTAATAATATTTGGTGCTGCTGTGGTAAAGCCACAGTGGTCCAGGCTCTATTCAGCTTGCTCATGATGCCTTACTCTGGAGTGATTGTATGTTCCCTTGGGTCCTTCCACTCGGAGCAGGGGATTGCAAGGTGGGTGGCTTTAGAGAGCCTCAGCACACTTGCTTGGCTGCCACTAGCGCAGTGGCAAAAGCAAAAGGAGGAAAATGAGAGTGATTATCAGTGCAAAGGCAGCAGGTCTGCTTCAGATGACAGAATGTATTTTGCTGGCCATGACCATTTGTAAACAATACCTGGCATGGCATTAATTGATTTGCCACCATAGGTCAGATAATTTGTGAACAGGATGGGTGAATATGTTCATTTTGGTTTCTCTCTGGGTTTTACCCCCAGTCTTCGCTTCTTTACATTTCAACATCAATTTGCATTTTTTTAAAAATGCTTCATGATTTTTTTCAGTATTTTAGTATGAATAATATACACATTTTCACATGCAAGTTTGCCTAGTATTTTAAAAAGACGCTTACCTACAAATAAGTGCTTTCACAGAGCCGTTTCACCACCCAAACACTATTGGGAAACATACTCTCATAGTGAAACTGTTTAATGTCCTCTGTTCCATTCAGTGGCTGTTTGCAAACAAAAAGGTAGTGAGAAACCACTTGCCTGGCAGCTTTGTGAGGAAAGGAGAGCACCAAGTGTGAAAGAAAGGCTTTGTGTATTGTTAGGAGTTTGGGTGCCAGATTTTGTGGGTGCAAGTCATCCACAATTCCTGGATTTAATCAATGTTGGAGAGTTAAACTGGAAATCAGACTCAGCTCCCTGTGTTCAAGTGACCACCCAAAATATGGGTCACTAGCAGAAAACAAAGACAGGAATATAAGCTATCAGCAAAGTAAAGACTGTGCCAGACAACAAATGGGGACAGCTCCACCCTGAGCTCTGATATCATTAGTCAGAAGACAATGCTGGGGGGGGGGGGTTAGGAGGGAGTTTCAGGATCGGAGTTGGCAATGTTGTAAGCTGGAAGGAAGAATAGTGGCTGTTTGCAAGCAGCAGCAAACTGGAGAGGCAGCATCAGAGAACAAGGTGGGCTGACTTTCTAAATCGGAGGCAACCGCAATGGGAGAAACAGAGCCCTCTTGGAGTGTAATGCTTTGAACCCCTCCATCATAGGCCTTAGGTTGTATATATGTGTGCATAAACCATATATCTTAAAGGAAACACAAATGCTGCATAAGCACCTGGACCCCTGAAATCTCACACCACTCAGAGGTTGGGGTGGTATTTTAAGAAAGAAATGTGGGCACATTATGTCTTTTGGGTTTTGCATTTTATAGAACTCAGAAAGCATGAGCAAGATACTTTTATAGTAGCAAGAAGCCCTCTTCACATGTTCCTTCTCTGTAAAGGGAGAGTGTGGTGAAAAAGGGTTGTGGGGCTGTGAATTTTGCTGTACCTCAAACATGAGTTACTCCTCCTGCCCCTACCATCACCATGTTGATCACACTGCAGTGGGAGGTGTTGAGGCTCCAATGCATTTTGGAACCCACAGAGCCTCCACCTGTAAGGAGGACTGCCCACTGCGGAAATGATGCTCAGCTTGGCAACAGTACGGAGTGGAGGAATGCTGCTTTGGGGCAGTGCTAGTAAGCGCATGGACCTTTTGTTCACACCTTTTGCATGTGTGTAACATATGAAGGAAACTAGAATGTAATTGTATGTTCCCAACTTCAGGTTTTTTTATTATGTGAATGGTTTCTAAAACTTTGGTATGCCTCTTAGCAAGTTCAGTGCATCCAGATAGATTTCATAGAATCATTTGTCCGTCTATGAATAACAGTGTAAAATGTCAGCAAAGTTAACCATTAATAGTATTTTTTAAAAACCGTTTTCAAGCTAAAGTTTGATAGGTTTAATCTAGTTATTTGAGTTTATAACAGTATTTGTGAAGTATTGGTTATAGCAGAATATGGATGGGCCTGATGGTGAAGGGTGGGCAATAAATGTATTAAGAATGATTACATCGGAAACAATCCAGTGGATCCAATTTACACTTGCATTGTCTATTTTGCCATGTGATACATGGGTAGAATTCTGCTTATGTATGGAGATTCCCTTAGGAGTGGGATAAAAAATAATGGTACTCTCAAAGTCACTTTCCATACAACTTACAACAAATTCTTATCACTATATGTGTATATGAGAAAGAGTGTGCGTCTAAATAAATACAAAAAACTTTTTATTGTTATGCCTCAATACTCATACTTCGCTTATTGTTGTTTTGACAGTCATGATCATGTCAACCACAGAAAAGAAAATATACACACTAATACAATACTGAGGAAGAGTGTCAACCAAAACATGTCTTTACATTAAAATATACCAAAATACTACTACTACTACTACTACTACTACTAATAATAATAATAATAATATGCAATATACAAAAGTTTAAAAAGTATGTTGTACTGAAAGAGAATTGTCTTTTTGACAAGAGGGCTGTTTGGTATTTTAACCTGCTATGTTTACAGAACACAGGAGTAAGATGTCACCTTCTCATCTAAATCCCTGTGCAAATGGTCAAGAAGTAAGCTGAAGTTGTCTAAAGGGAGTCTGTATTTTCGGCTCTAAATTTCATAAAAAGTATTTGAGCTCTGTTTGTTTTTCTGTTGTTTTCATAGCCAGCTCCAAACCCTTTCCTCATCCCTTGAGAGGATGCTGCTGACTTAGCTCTTTATAGCTAGAGTGAAATATTTTAATGAAATGAAAAGCAGAGTATTTACCTTTCGTTCTCTTTTGCTTTTGCTTTGTTCAGGTTCACAGAAGGTTCACAGAAACAGTTGCATTGAAACCTTTTTTTATATAATAAATGTAACCTAGAAAGTGAAATGATTTATCATCATTGGTTTTATGGCAAGGACAGAACCAAAGATTTAATAGAGGTAGTAAATATATCACAGTTGATGCCTTCCCTCTGCTCCCATGGTCTATGTGCAGTTATCCCTCTTTTTCATTATACAACATCTGTAGTCTATATTTAGTCCCAGACCTTTTTCATTATTGTTATTATTAGTATTATGTTGTTGTTGTTGTTGTTGTTGTTGTTCAGGTTCAGGGTAAAAATGAGTTTGGTTTGAAAACAGAAATCATTTCACCATAATCATGGCAGGTAAAATACTGACTGCGAATAACATGTAAAAGTGTGATTCTATCTCTTTGGATCAGTTTCATTCCCTTGGTTGAAATTTTGCAGTAGGTAAAGTAATAGCCACTGCAGGACTCTTCTTAAATATAATATGCATAAACAGCAGGTGTGTGAGATAATTGTTTTCTCATCATGGTGCATATTACACACTCCATAACTCCCAAATGAAATACCAAAAAGAATGCATAAAATTAAATGATTCAAAGATTTAGAGGTTTTCTGCTCTTTGTGATAAAGCTGAAATTTGAGGAAGACTAGAACTTCAGCCATTTCTATTAACATTTAGGCTAATGTTTAGCCTAACATTTAAATATAGGATGACAGCTATATGATTATAGGCAGCTGAGTTTGTATGAGGCTGCAGTAGTTGCAGCTGTCTTTGTTCCAAGAGATGAGAGCTACGGTGTGGGTCAGTTAATATATTTTATGGACCCAACATCTGTTGGTAGCTGAAATAAGCTTTCAAGCTCTTCAGTCTTATCACATCTGTAACCAGATGTTGGCCCATCTATTGGAACCATCTTGTATCACTGTAACACACGTGTGATATATAGGTTTAGTGCTAATTGCTTTAATTGCTTGTAGCATCATTACAGAGAATGAGACAAAGTTAATCGCTAATACGTTCACTTACTGTACAGCTATGCGTGTTTCACTGTTCTGGAGCCATTTTTACATCATGAAGTGGCAGAATTTGGGACATAAAGCAGCATCAAACTATTCCTGTACTATCTGAAATGTCCAATATATACCACAACGCATTGCATTCTGAGGCATTTAGATTTTTATCAACTCTGTAATTTGCTAGAGGTTACAAATTATAATATGCCTTGGCAGACAAATTGCATTAAGTGTCCCAACAGGCAGGGTGGGAGCTGTTGGATAATTTCTGCATCACTTCTTTTTTTGCATTGAATTCTACCCATGGGTCTCCTCGCTCCCTTCATGTGAGCTTACCTCTTTTGTTGTTTGGTAGAATTTGGGTCCAGTGCCAAAAGCTCTGATACTATTGACTGAAATCTCTGCTGACTTTGCTGAGGATGTGAAATACTGTACGGCAAGATAAAATCAACACACAAATGCTCTGTGTAACCAAATAGGCCATCAGTGCTTTAACTCGTACATTTCTACTGGGCCTTCATACTTGATGAGCCTGAGCAGGAGGACAGCATTAACCTTCATTGTTAAACCTTGGCAACATGATATTGACAGACTTAACTGAGAATATTTTTAGCAGGACAGTGTTTGGGCATTCATATTCATTTTCTGTCTCTGAACTTGAGCAAGCCATGTTTCATTAGTCACTCACCTATGTCAGGACACAAGGAGAAGTGGTGATTTGTCTGTGTCTTGCATGGGAGTACAAGGGCATGATGAACATTATGAATTAAGCTCCCTGGATCTTGAAGTATGGAATCCTGAGGGCCAGGGCAATAATGTCTCGCATTAATAACAACGGTACTTAATGAGTCACAAACACATTTCTACTCTCATTTGTGTTTTCTTTGCCAAGAGGTTACATCTGTTCTAAACTTTTAAAGTTGTTTGGAATTAGATTATATTTTATTTGGTTTATATATAGCCTCAGCAGCAGTTGGTATGTGTGAACTTGCTTTACTTTCAGATTCAGAGTTTAGCATCTAAATAATTTGATTATTTTCTCCCTACACACACACACACACGGAGAGAGAGAAGGAAGGAAGGAAGGAAGGAAGGAAGGAAGGAAGGAAGGAAGGAAGGAAGGAAGGAAGAAGTTTAGGAAGGGGGTAGGGAGATAAAAATGATTGAGGTGACAAGAGGTTGGGATTAGGCAACCAGTAAGGTTATGCACAGACAAACTAGGTACACATTCTATGCAATGTAATATAATTTAGGACCTAAAATGGGGGGGGGGGGGCGTGTTAATGTAAATACCCTCCAAAGCAAGCATTTACAGTGAAGAAGTGGCAGAGATTAAAGGGATCACTTAACTTTCCCCCCACCCACCATTTCTTTTGTTCCAAATTCCCCCTACTCCCTGATAGCCTTCCCACATGCTCACTCCTCTTGCTGCTCCCCCCTTTTTTTCTTAATGTGCTCTTTTTCGGTTGCAGTCATTCAACTAGAGAGATAGTTGCTAGGGGAAAGAAATATCAAATTGTGTAAACAGAGCACTAAAGGTAGACCCAAGTGGATAGCTCAGTTGGTTAGAGTTTGGTGCTGATAACATTGAGGTTGCAGCTTTGATCCCTGTATGGGACAGCTGCATATTCCTCCATTGCAGTAGATTGGACTAGATGGTCCCTTCCAACTCTGCAATCTATGATTCTATGAACACTTGGCAGCTAGAATCCACTCAAATCACCCAAGCAAATATTGTTCCACAACTTTTTGGACATCTTACACTGTGTATAGCCACCCTTTCTTAATTCTGATAAAGTTATCTGTGACTGGAAAGCTTGCATATAATTTTACATACCGTATGTTCCGGTGTACAAGACGACTTTTTATCCCTCGAAAATCACCCCAAAGGTCGGGGGTCGTCTTATACGCCTGGTATACGCATTGGGAAGGAGGACAGGGAGCCAGTGAGCAGAGGTGTCTGCCGTCGCGCCTCCTCCTTCCCCACAGAAAGGGATGTGGAAAGTCCTTCTGAGAGCAGTGCTCACCACCCCGCCCGCCAAACGCCTCACCTCGGGCTGCTGCTGCTGCTGCAACGGCAGAGGCAGCGGAAGAGTGCGCACTCTGCCCCTGGCAGCGCTCAAATTCTATAACTCTAAAACTCTAAAATTGAACAGCAAAAGTTGGGGGTCGTCTTATACCCCCAGCCGCCTAATACGCCGGACTCTATGGTAAATTTTTTATTCCAGTTTAAATTTCTCCCTTACTTCCTGTTTGTGGAGGTTTTACCCCAATATTAGCCAGATAATGTTGGCATTGTTGACAAGAGCCCCACCACTATTAGCCAGCATTTTCCATCTTTCCAATGAGAGCTCATATTACCACAACAAAATGTGTGAGCCTTGTTATTGAAGAGTATTTTGTTTTTACTGTAGCTACATAGAATCTGGATGTCTTGAGGGACAAATGGTAAATATTCTCTTCTCTATGGTGAAATGTCTGGTAAATTTTAGATAAGAGTGTTGGCCATACAGGTTTTGCTCTATATAGAGCTCTTTTAAATAGCCCAAGAAACAATGGACATTTCTTAGTTGACCCAAGAAACATAAACACAAAATAGATTTTCAAGACTTTGATACAGATTTCTAATGTAACACACCACAAAATATAGGTTCCTTAAAATGTAAGTCCAAATATAATAAATCTAACATAGAGAGTTAAACAAAATACACTTCTCTAAACCAGACGTAAACACATATTAAATTTCTAAACTGCCTTTCATCCAAGGATCACAGGGTGGTTTACAGTATAAAAACACAAGAATACATAACATACTAACAAGCAAAAATAATACAGTTTAGAATGCAATAGATTGTTTAACTAACCAAGGGCCTTGGAGAAGAGGAATGTTTTTGCTTGGTTCCTAAATGAATGGTGTAGTGAACCCACATTTGGGTGATGTGGCCAACTGGTGGACAGAAATGTTAATAATCCAAGGGGGTTTGGTGTTCAAAGCAGTGTGGCCACCAGGTGATAGAGAGCTGTCTCACATTAGGACCATAGTTTGTTTTAACCAGGGTTCTGAGCTCCTTTGGGGGGGGGGGTAGCCAGAATTATGCCATGCAGGATTTGTGATTCATAAATTATATCAGCATGGCCAGCAGTCTCGAGAGTTGTAGTCCAAAAACACCGGGAGGGCTACTGCTTTATAAAATGGAAACACCACACAGTTCCAGCAATATATGAAAGGGGCTATTGTTTTCCAGGTTAGTAATACCACTCATAACCACTACATATTTGAAACACCTGCTAATAAAGCTGTAGCTTGATAATTCATTACTGATTGCTATTCTCTCTCTTCCAACTCTAAATGCAAAACCTTTGCATAACTGAACTCAAAATGCAGCTTACTTTTCATCCTGATTATTTATTAAAACATTTATTCCATATTCCTGCAAATCTGAAAGATACCCATTCATTGCCATAAATTGCCCCCACCCTCGTATATTGGAATTTTTAGAGAGAAGTAGGATTCTAGTCTCTCAAAAATAAATTATTTTTGAACACGTTTTCATTATTGCACTTTTCCTTTTCAGATTTTTCACTGGAACCTTTACAAAAATTGAATAGTGTAAAAACTATTTTACTAGTCCAAGACTCATTACATCTGTGCAGTCCCAGAGAAAGCACATTTCTTTATATATTGGAAAGTTATGCTGGCTTTGAAAGTAGTAATGAAGGCATTTTGCCGTAATCTTGATCTTATTGCGCCTCTACTTCCATACCTGATATTTTAGTGATATACAAAAAGAGCCTTTCAAAATGCAAAAGATCAGAAGGGAAAAACGAAATATGGCTTGTTCAACATTAACCTTGGCAAATTCATGTTCTTGTCATGTAAATGAATGAACCTTTCTAGTGCCTGGCATTTTGAACCTTGAGAAACAGCAATAAGCAAAGATTGTAGAAAATGGAGCTTATCTCCCTTGATTTTTAATAGAGGTAAATGACTGATTTCGGGTAAAAAAAACAGGCAAGAAGGATTCTCTTTTAGAAGAGCGAATATAGCATGTTCTTGGGACACTGTTTTATCGCTACTGAACTTGCCAGGAGAGAGCTTTGTTACTTTCTTCCATTGTAACGTATTGATCTATCTTCTTCTAGCCTTGACTCTCCTACAGGCAAGAGGTTAAAGTCAGATAATAGTATTAATTTTCCAGACATCTGCACATGTTTTAATAGCCTTTAGAAGGCTTCAAATGGTTTCTGTTTGACCACCACAGGGCTAAAATGCCGTTAAGGCCTGGATTGTAGCAATACATTACAATCACAGCCACATAGTTCAACCTGGCAATGAAAAACTAATTTATTTTATTGGAAGTTTAAATTAATGTGATGAACTTCTCTCTCAGCAGGAACCCGCATGCCATCCTTGCAAAAGTAAATCTCTTGCATGTGCAATATCTTCTTTATATAAGGCATAATAACGGCAACAGAACTCACACCGTGGACGTGTTTATCCACGTTCATATAGAAGTGCATTCATATTTATTTGAATGTCTAGGCTCCAGAGGCCCAGCACCTTCCCATGATGAGAAAACAATATCAAAATCAGGAATAAGTAAACACTGAAGTACAATACCAGAGGCAGATTTTGCTAATGACTAATTAAACCCAGCCATTAACAGGCAAGCCAAATAAAAGTATGTCATAGTGCTTTAAATTCATGTTCAGGCTCAGACTTTGGTGAATCTCTGGAGAAACAGAGGTTTACAGTTGTGGGGCTTTTACTAAGATTTTATCACAAGTGGATGATCTCACACTTCCCCAAACATAGAGGGGTTGTATCCGGTGCTGTACAAGCAGCATTCAGCTAACACAACAGGACTTCCCCTTTCCCCTTCTTCTCCTGTATGCCCACACCTCCCCCAAAAAAATCTGGTCCAAAGGGCCCTGCAACCATCTGGGGCAAATTTTGAGGGTGTGTTGGGGGCTGCAGGGTAGAGGATTGAAGGAGGAAGTATGTTGTGGAAGCACAATTGCAGCAATCCATAAAAAATAACTACAATTCAAATAGAGTTAGAATATATCTCACCATAGTGGAGAAGACTGTGATCAGGTGACATGTCTCTTCTCAGTCTGCAGTCCAGGTACTAACAGCTGGTGGGCAACTTCTAAGCCCCTGTACTTCCTTAGGGGTCTTTCACTTGAACCGGACACATAGTGGACACTTTCAAACAGAGGACTCTCCTCTGTAAAGTAGGAGACAGCTTTGTATGTGAGCCCCTTCCTGCCAAATCCCTGACTTACCAGGGAGGCAGGGACAACTCATGTTAGGCTTGAGTTGTTCTGCTGCAAACTTCAACACAAGTGTCCACAGACAGTAGGAACCATGGAAACTTGGGTTTCTTCTTATTGCCAGATTGTATGGAAATGGCTGTGCTTGCTCACGGCAACATTGTAAGTTCTGCAACACCTAATGTTTAGAGTGCTTGAATTAAAATCAACCCCCTGCCCCAGTAATGTAAGGGGAAAAGAAGTGATGAGTAGGTCTTGGGTTAGTTAGGAATGACAGTAGGTGGATGAAAAGATCTAGTTAGGAACTGGCTCAGACTTTGGAGGCTTGTAGGTATGATGGGATTCATCAAGAGAACATCAGGAATCCTGTGTTAGAAAACCTTCTTTTAGGACCTTCTCTCATCAAAATAAAACATGCTGGTCTTCATGTTACAGTAGTGTTCCTAGAGAAATTAAATGGGTTCTTCTTTGTTGTCCTTTGCTGGTAGGTGAAGAATTTTCTATTCCACTAGGCTTTTGGGAACTGACTGTTCTGTGCTGTGCTGTTTTTATTGTTATGAACTGTGTGTGTGTGTGTGTGTGTGTGTGTGTGTATTCTATTATTGTTAATTTTTGTGATGGTAGCTTTTTTACATGCTTTTATCTGTTTCTGTTTTAGCTCTAAGCTACCTTGATTCTTGTCAGGGGAAAATGTAGGAAATAATAATAATAATAATAATAATAATAATAATAATAATAATAATAATAATTGTCAGGACTGCCGCTAGGTCCCAGCTCACAGAGGACCAACGCCCAGTGGATATTATATACAAAAGTCTTTATTGAAGTTTAGTTTCCATTTCCAAGCTCTGGGCGCGCAGACCCACGTCTCTACGCTAGACCGGCTAAGTCCCCTCTGACTCACTGCTCCACCCACACCAGTTTAAGATTCTAGCCCGGCTCCACCTCTTGTGCTGCTCTTTCCTGCGTTGGGTCCTTCTGCCCTCTGGGGTTCCCTCCTTCCTGGACTCCTCTGACGCGGAGCCTCCTGAGTCTTGCCCCTCCCTCCGGCGGGCTTTAGGACCTGGCTCCCTTCCCGGGCTCCCCGCTGTGCCGCGCTCCTGTACATTTGAACTTGGCGCGCGCGCCCAGCCGGTGACTTTCCTTCTGACCGTTTCCCCGCTTCCTGATGTGGGTGTTGCCAAACCTGACTCCTCTCCTCCCTCTGGTGGTGAGGACACTGGTCCCGACTCCTGGGACTCCCCCTCCCCACTGCGCTCTGGTGGAGACGCTGGCCCTGATCTCCAGCTGCTGTTCAGGGACTCCCCGCTGGCCCCTCCCTCTTGAGGTTTCTCCCTTGGAATCTCCCTTGCTCTGGCCACCGGCGCTCCCTTCTGTGAGTCCTCCGATTCGCTAGAGAGGCTTGTGGAATAACTCTGGCCACTGTCACTGCCTGCGCCCCCCTCGTACTCCTCCTCCTCACTCTCCATTTGCTCCCCCTCCTGTGTCTCTCCTTCTGAACCCCTGACAATAATTAATAAATAAATAAATAAATAAATAAATAAATAAATAAATAAATAATCTGCCATTCAGATGATGTAGGTACAAGGCATTCTTGTGAGTATATTTATGTTATCTCAGTGCTATTCCTTATTGTCTTCAGCTGGAGGGCCAAACTGTAGTGATGTTAGAAGTGTCATATGGTTGTTTCTTGAACTGTAAATAGCAAGTGCAGGGGGCTCAAACAAGACTATGGTGTGCTGTGATGGAAGGTTAACCCTTCCTTTCTCACTGCAAGGCCAAGTGAAATGCCCCCAGCCCACTACTGTTAACTCCAGCTGCTGATGCCTACAGGAACAGTCATCCCTGGTCTAATAGCAGCTCCAAAAGCAACAATTTTCATCAAGATGATTGTAGGGAAGTAAAAGATTAAACTGCCTTCCTAGTACACTATGATTCTGATTGGAGTCCCCACACCTATTTATCTTTTTGAAAAAACATTTTCAAATTCTTCTTGACATGTTAAAGGTCATGTGCAGCTGACCTCACTAGTCGATGATCTTATCACAATCTAATATTTTTAACCTCATCTTAGGACTGGCTATAATTTTATTGAAAGAGTTTGAAATGTTATTTAAGTGATATCATCTAAATATTTCACATACTTGTGAAGGTGTATAAAATACATATTATGTGTAATTACTAGTTTACTTTTCACGGCTTGAAGAAATTCTGTTTAGATCTGTGACCATTTTTATTTCTGTCTCAGTGCTGGAGGAAACCTTTCGCTTCTCCCATTATAAAGTGATAAAGCAGCATTTGATAGCAACAGCTTGTGTGATAAAATGATCATGGCAGCAGTGAGAAAGAATCTAATAAGGGAATTGATCTGCAGATTCCAATTCTGTAAGAGCCAACATCGATCAACATAAATGTCAATAACAGGATCGTATTGAGGTCTGCCTAATTCCTTTAGATGATTTTTTTGGTTCTAGTGACAGACTCAAGAAGCAGATGTGAAAAGTTTGGAACTATAAGGCACTCAAAGCCATGAGGGCCAAAGATATATTGTGGTCTGAGTGATATATTTCTGGACACTAGGTATACATCTATATCGGCACAATGAATTGTGTGTAATCAAAAGAAAATGACAAGGAATGGATTTTGCTGGTGGCACTTGAAAACATTAGTGTGGCATTCCTTTAGAAGCCTTTGGGTTATGTCTCTTGGCACGTCAGGGTTAGAAAAGATAGCCATGCCTTTACAGTGTTAAAGTGCAAATATTTTGTGTGAGATGGGTCATAAAAGATTAATGATGGCATTCTCCCTTGTCACAAAAGTTTGAAATATAAAATGGAATTTGGAAATGATTCTGACCGCCCTGAAATCTAAAGGTGAGGGCTGTGAAACCATGTGAGTAATGCAAAAAGATAAGGTGCCATAATGTGTAGAATCCTGTGTTGTTGCACTGCCTGACTTCCTGATGCTAATTTCTCTTAGGTTGTGCTGGTTTGAGGGACATTTTATCTTATTTTGGCCATCATTTGATCAGTAGAAAAGCAATTTCTAGGGAGAAGGTGCTCATCTTCATACATAATAAAATGAGTGAACAAATTCAATATTTATATTTCAGAAGTACTTTTGATTTGAATAAAGATGCTGTTGATATAAAAAGATGCAGTCAGCCAGTAAAGGAAGCAGAGAAAGACAGAACATTTTTCTTCGTCTTTCTTCCAGGTTAGATAGGCATCTGCTCGGAGAAGGACCTGCTATGCAATGTTCCATCTGCTAAGGGGCATTTTAGGAGGACATTTCCAAAAACAAGGATAAATGGAAATTCCAAATATCGTAAAATCTTGTGTCATATTCTGACATTGCTGCCTACGCATAGGGTGGATAAAGATATGTATGAGAAGCAGAATTGCTTCCCGATCCTGGCCCTACATTGGCGAACAACACGCTGAGTACGGTATATCTTCTGCATAGGATGTGTAGAGTCAGAGCACTTAACAGATAGTAAGAGTACTTTAAGTGCTGTGTGACAGTTTTCTCTATGTGGTGAGCTGTTTGCACACAACATAAATTAGACAGTTTTATTTAGGCTGGGTAAAAATGTCCAAAACCCCATTTGTGGGTGTGAGGTTATTTTGTTTGTTTGCAAAAAGCACATGAATGGTTCAGTGCATTGAATCAGCTGCTCGATGCATCAGTTTCAAGTGCTTTCTGTGTATCAAAAATACACAGAATACACAGAATTGCCTACTGGCAATTACTCAAGAGTAAATCTTGCTGCAATTGCTTAGCCTATATATTTTTACATGAACATCTGCAGCGGGAGAGTGATATGATTGACCAGCTATAGAAACCTGGCCTGTTGTCTTTGTTTAATGGAATAGTTCATTACTATACTCCTCCAAAATTTCAGCTTCCAGAGTAGTCACCTGATCTCAGAAGCACTTGCCCCAGAGAGTGCAGCTTCTAGGCTTGGATTCTTCTGTGAATATATGCCCAATTATTAAGTAGGTTGTCTGTACCAAGTAAGTTCTATCCCTTCGTCAGTTTTTAAACAGTTACACAATTTACTGCTGTTAAAATAAGAACGAACATTCTGCATTTCTTAAAAACAAACACTGACAGAGTTATAAAATGAAAACTAAGGATCAGAGAGGATTACTTTGCTTTTTCTGTGTATCTTTTATGTAAAGCGGTTTATAAACATTAATAAAACTTGGAGGGAGGGATTGGAAAAGGAATAATTTTAGGCTTATGCTGTTTGCCGGGAAACATTAGAATAGTGGAAGAAGATTATGCCATTTATGTTTATGCTCTGAATATCTGCTTAAAACTGCACAATTTGCACCCTAGGACATTTATGAATTTCTGTACTGCAACCTCCCAAACACTTTGAATTTTCATTCACTGTTCATATCTTGAAGTGGCTTGATTATACCAAATATAACAAGCCTGTGGAAACTGAAGCAGGCTCTCTAAGTCATTGTTTAATATTTTGTGGCGGATTTGCCTTGTTAACAGGATTTTCTGATGTAGTTGTAACTTGCTAATCTTCCATACCAATGTTTGTAATATCATCTCCTTGTTCTTTGTCTTGGATGTTGTCAGTTAAGTCTCAGCAAATCTGCCTGAGGATTTGCCAATAAAACTGGCAAGTATCTCTTAATACAAAGTTTAAATTTAAATGCTGAAGTTTGGATTTTGGTGGATTCTCACCCCTTTCCTTTCTCTCCCTCCCCCACTCCCACTTGGAAGGCACTTACAAGTTTAGCCTTTACATTTTTTATTCTGATAACAGGATGTAGAGTGATTGGAAATTATAAAACAAAGTAAAACTCATGCTGAAGAGTATTTTTGTTGCTGTAATAGAAAGTGGGGGTGGGGGAGAATTGAATCCATTGGGCTTGATAAATTTTACCTAATAGCTGGATGATGCTTTTTGGAAATGATGAGGCTTACTTGAATGTATGCTTGCAGTTAATCCTTTAATATTTGTTTTATGCATATTTCTTCCTGCTGTTAACACTGGGCAAAATGATATGTTTCAGGTTTCCTGCCCCAAATGTTAAACAGTTTTTGGAAACACTAATAAATAAGTTTCCTACTGTTTTTTTTAACCCTTTAATCACTGAATCTCATGCAACAGATATTCTCAAAGGACCTTCGTGGTATAAAAAAGGAGCATAAATGAAAGAATGTTCCTGCATAGGAAGTAAATTAATAGTATCAAAACTATCAAGCAGGAAAGCTAATAGCCTAGTTAATGTGATCCTCTGCAGCAGTAATCAGGGGTTTAGGATGCTGTCTAATATAGCAGCTGTTGAAGGAGCAGAATATCACAACACTGCCATACAAGTGTCATGATCTGATCCAGGACATGCTCTAATCCATCTTGTAGTTGGGACTGCTCTACCAGCAGCATCTGCTGACTGGAACAACACCAGCATTGTACAAAACTTCGTAGTAGCAAAATAGCATTCTCAATTCTAAGGGTGTGGCTGCCATAATCACCCAGCTAAGTCATATGATGCTTACAAGCTAATAAGGCACATACCTACAGGCCATAAAGGTTGGCTACTCCTGCCTAACATGCTGTCATTGTACTGAATGTGTGTCTCACAAAAATAGACTTTCTGTACACTCTTTTGAAGCCAATCCTTGGTTTTCCATCTGTTTCTGCTGCTGTTCTGAAATGGATAGAAAACAAGTAAATGCAAAAGGGGAAGGCTTCTGCAGGTACTGATTGAATTTGCCTGCACAATAGACATTTGTGTCCTTCAGCATGTTAAAGATTCTGACTAGGGAGCTTGATTCTCATCTCATCTATGGTACTTGATCTTTTCATCTTTCTCTTAAGAAAGATCTTAACTCCTCTTGTACTGAATAAACTACAGTGTGGAAAATTGCCATAGATTCAGAAGATTGCAAAATATTGTATGAAGCTCAAGATCTTGCTGTATCTTGTCATCTTGACCCAAAAGCTATATTGTCATTATTCAAGGCACAGAAAAAGCAAATATAGCCATGTATATAACTATGAGGAAAAAATATTGCCATAAGAAAAAATACCAAAATCCACAGTTGTGAAATACCTTATTGGGATCAACCAAAATGTTACAGATGTGTGGAAAGCCTTTGAGTTCTTCAGAACAGTAATAAATAAATATTTTGGGTGGGGGAGGAATTGGCTGGCTGTTGTAGCTATAAGATCGTATTGTAAATATAGTTCCAAGATAGAGATCGCAAGCTGAAAAAGCCCCTCCTGGGTGCTACAGATGTCACCCAGGATAGTGAAATAAAGAAGCAATGGCTGCTCCTCATTTCTGAGAAATTAAAAGTCTGGCTTGCAACCCATTCTGATTCTTTAAGGTGGTTTGTGTAATATGTTGTGTCATGAAGAGTTCTGGAGAACTCAAAAGCTTGCCATGCTTTTGTGGCATTTGGGTTGGTCCCAATAAAAGTGTCGATTTTTGATGATGATGATGATGATGATGATGACTGTATTGTGATACAGAGAGTTACCATAAAACAGAAAATGAAAAGGTAGCTTTTTATCACAGTATTTATTCCCCATAATGTGGTTTGTTCTTATTGATGTCCTCGGATCTTTCATAGTGCAACTTTGAATAGTGCTAAGGTTTTAGTTTTGCTTTTCTCCTTTCTTTTTCACTTGTGTTACCATTAACATAATCGTATAAAAATTCAGTGGGATACAAATCTCATTTGAACCTTTTCTGTAGAGCCAATAAAACAATATATATTATTCCCCAGGACATGGGGCTGCTAGTAACAAGAGCTTTATATCATTCTCTGTTTCATCTTTCAATACCAGGCTGATCGGTGTGGGAATAGGACTCTTAGGCAAAAATGAAAACAAATGACAGTGGAGCATGGGAGCCCACTGAGATCTCCAGGACTGGCACTCTCTTAATCCAGTATTACTAGGCAAATCTGAGCCAAGTATCTGTTGTAAGATGTGCTTACAGATGGCTGTAGGTACTGCTGTAGTCCTACTATCTGTTTGCTGTAAATGGGCATATTATTGTGGTTTTACTGTAAACCAATGACTGGATGAAGTTTGGTTTTTGACACAGGAAAATTGCTCTCATCGTTAGAAAATTAGCTTCTTGATCCAGAGATGGGGCATCTCTTGCATGTTTGCTTTGAAAAAGATTTCAGAGCTGAGGAATTGTACCTTACTGCAGGGACACAGATGTTATTAGGACATGATGCTTAATTTCTTACCTGCCTTCCACCACAGATCCCAAGGCAGTGTATATGTGGTTCTCAAATATTCAACCATCGACCCAATTAGGTTCAGCAAGGTGGCAATTTAATGTACCTTTAGAGTATATCCTGGGGCCCTCTGGAATTTAGAGTAACCTCTGGAATTTGAAGCCATACCTTCTCCTGTAATAGATCTGCCAAATCACTTAAGATCTGCAAAGGAGACTTGCCTCCTCCCCAGTTGGTCAGTCAGTCAATCAATCAATCAATCAATCAATCACTTTGCCAGTCAGTACCCCATGGCCACTGAGCAACTTCACTTGCCCTTGATCCATTTGGGAAGAACTTACTCCCCAGAAGATTGTTTTGTACATCTGAAAATCTCAAGGCCATGACAAACCTGCTGATTCCTCCCTGTTGTGCCTGTCTGGTGCTGTTTTAGCCGCATAAGTATTAACACTCATGGCAAAAGAGGGGGGATAGAAGGAATGATCCTACTGAGGGATAGCTGAGTCAGTAGAGCATGAGACTCTTAATCTCAGGGTTGTGGGTTTCGCCGAACCCCATGTTAGGCGAAAGATTCATGCATTGCAGAGGGTCAGACTAGATGATCCTCATGATCTCTTCCAACTCTACAATTCTATGATTATAACATTCTTGAGCTCTAACAGAGTATTCTTTAAGTACAAGGCTCAACATTCTGCAGTGGGTTCACAATAAGAGCTCTCAAAAGCAGTAACTGTTAGGGAAGTAATTTATAACATCTTAAGAAAGTCCAATTCACAATGTGTGTGTGTCCTGCAGTTCAGAAATGCAGACTACTTCTTATGCCAAATACATGTGTGGCAGCAGAAGTCTAATATTTGTAATGGTCTGTCTGTCTGAACACTTTCAGTGATTGAAATCTTTAACACAATGCCATTTTTATTTTATTCCCTACATTGCTTCTTTCAGATCAAGGTCGTTTGAGTGATTAATGTTTGGTACAGGATATTGACCAAGCATATCTGGAGACTTCTTTCTTTTAAAAGTTTGTTGCCTGCACTTTGGGCCTTTTGCTTTACAGTGGTACCTTGGGTTACATACGTTTCAGGTTACATACGCTTCAGGTTACAGACTCCGCCAACCCAGAAATAGTGCTTCAGGTTAAGAACTTTGCTTCAGGATGAGAACAGAAATCGTGCTCCGGCGGCACGGCAGCAGCAGGAGGCCCCATTAGCTAAAGTGGTGCTTCAGGTTAAGAACAGTTTCAGGTTAAGTACATACCTCCGGAACGAATTAAGTACTTAACCCAAGGTTCTTAACCATTCTACTTTTAGCCAGCTCATTGATTATCAACAATTTAATCCAACCCAATGCCTTTTGAAACAGAGAAACATAGGATGAAAAAATGCGGAAGGAAGAGAATGGCGATAAGGAAGGTGATCAGTGTTTGGATAAACCTGGATCAAAAATTTAAATTTGTAAATTTGTAAATAAATTTGAAAATTTTTCTTTGGCCTCCTATTCAAATAACGCCAATATCTTCCATATCTGCTCTTGTTTATTTAGGAGAGGGAAGGGGAATTTCCAGCTTGTGGGCCAAACCTGGTCCACTGGACCTTCCCATTTGGCCTGCTAGCCATGCCCATCTCACACTTGATTTCATAAATGACTTCAGGTGTGGCTCAGGTAAGGGTGGGACTTCAAAATAATAACCAGGAACTTACACCGGGCCCCCGTTTGTTTCTTTGCAGGAGCAAGACATGTTCCCAACCTTGCTTAAGGAAGAACAAACTATTTCCATTCAGTGGAAATTGTCCCCCCTTCCCTATGCTACTCCTTAAACCTCTGGTCCCAGAGCTTTAAAGGATCAGTGTGGGGCTGCTTGCAAAGTCATTTGGAAACCACTTTCTGCTACTCCTTTAAACCTCAGAAATTGGAGGTTTAAGGAAGAGCACAATGTGGGAGGTGCAAATATGCTTTCAGAAGACTTTCAAACATCCCAGTTCTGCCCTTTGAAGTCCTAACAATTGGGACTTCAAAGTGCAGCATCACCTGACATCATTATGACATCAGGTGATTGACAGGTGGGGGACCCAGCCTCCCCATCAGATTTGATCCACCAAGGGCTGGGAAAATAATAATCTGGCCCACCAGCTGGAAACTGTTCTCCACCTCAGTCTAGGGCAGGCACAGGCAAACTCGACCCTCCAGATGTTTTGGGACTACAACTCCCATCATCCCTAGCTAACAGGACTAGTGGTCAGGGATGATGGGAATTGTAGTCTCAAAACATCTGGAGGGCCGAGTTTGCCTATGCCTGGTCTGGGGCTTCATGTGTATACTATGAAGGTGTTTTTTAAACTTCCCCCTTAAATCTAACATGTATTCTGTTCAATGTTCTGTTGTGGGAATTTCCTTAAACTTCCTTAAACTTAAGGTGCAAGCATTTTAAAATGATATTTATCGCCACAAATGAAACACTGGGGAGGTTTGTTAATCTGAGACATTGTGACTAGTCCAAGGTCATTCATCAAGATGGGGACTCCTAGCCTGATGCTTGAACTCTGCCACACTGGCTCCCCTCAGTAATATTGGTAGAGATTAGGTCATTTGAATCTCCGATTGAGAGATAAAGCAATTTGGTTCCCAAATAAATCTCCTAAGCATATTGGACAAGATTCAATGAAGGTTGTGTGTGTGAAACAGTGTGTGCTTGTGCAACTGGATTTCTTCTCATCTCCCCCTTCCTGTGCTCCCTAAATAGGCTTTGAAAGGTTGTGGGAACCACCAGAATTGATTTGTGGAAGCTAATCTTTAATATGATGGGTAAACCACATGTAGCAAGTGGTACTGTAGCATGCTCCTTTAGAACCACTTTGGACTACAATAGTCTACATTAGTGTTTCTGTGCTTTGGCTTATAATACTATTGTGCACTATTCACAATATTCAAGGTTGATATTACAGACACGTGTACATTTAAAGCAGGGATGGGAAACCTGTGACCCTCCAGTTGTTTTTCAACTTGCACCATACCTAACCTTTTGCTAGGCTGGCTGGGGCTGATAGGAGTTAGATGGCAGATGTTCCCCAGTACTGATTTTAAAAGGTAAAAGAGACAGTCTCTGATATGACAGTTATTCCTGCTTATATTATAATACAGGTAGTGGTGCTAATCATGTTAAATTTAGACATTTATAATTATTCCAGTGGTCATTTGAAAACTATTACCAATTTATTCCCTTGTTGCATCTAGACTTCTGCCTTCATTTCAGCTACAGAAAGCAAAGGGGAGAGGTCTTCGCTTTTTTCATACTGTGCAGGATACAGTTGGCTAAGACAAAAATAATATTACAGGTAGACAAGGAAACTGTTCAAAGGATCTGAGGCAAGGACCACAAAAAAGACACCAGATTTCCACCTTGTGTGTTACTCATCTAGGTAGAAGACATCCACAGTAGCTTTTGTCTGCTTTGCAGTTTCTACTTGGATAACTGACACACAAAAGAGATAGCAGAAGATCTGTTGTTCCCACACTTCTGACAAATACATGAAGGTATTCCTTCACAATGTGTGAAGGGAAGCATATCTCTTTTCTGGGTACTAAGCTAAGCTTGTGCCCAAATTTAAAGATCCTGGGTGGGTAGGGGGAGAATCAAGGCAATTAAAGCAATTGATATTTAATACAATCAGTACTTGGAGAGTTGCGTTGTCTTTGGAATGAATAAATAGCTGGAAACTCAATGGAAAATTGTTCGGTCCATGATACATTTAAAAAGGAATTTGAGATGGAATCATACCCCATAGATAGGAAATTTCACAGTAGATAGACAGACTTGCCCTTTAATTGTCAATGTCAAAGTCTTCTTTTTAATCTTAAGACAGTGGCTCTCAAATTTTTTTCTCTGAGCCACACTTTCAGAATAAAAAAATTGGCACACCATTTTTTTAAAAAATTGATAATAAATACATTGGAAAACAAAAAGAAATCTCTAGCAAGTGCTTGACTTATAACATAAAACACAACTACTGATTAATATGATAGTGGACTATCCAGAAAGAATAAAACAATAAGAACATGAATCATTCCCAAAATATAATATTGATTGTCCTTGAATCTTCCCACAGCACTTGCCATCCTCTCAAGCTACACCAGCGTGGTGCTTGGATAACCATTGCCTTAAGAGTACTGTGTACTCTTGTCCAATTCACTTGAATTAACCTGAAGAGGCAGCAGAGGTGTGACCTCTTTTATTGCTGATTGCCTACATTTCCACAGGGAAGCTAGTTACCATGCTTGAGAATCACAAGAGAATTTTAATAGGGGAAGCTAATGACATTAGGCATAGTGAGGTGGTGGTGGGAGGAAGCAATGGTAAAGATTATACACCTGTGTGTGCCCAATGGCCTGTGCTGTCCCTACTCCAGACTACCCTGCTGCCCTCGGGTGTGGTAGGGGATGCTGCCCCATCACCATTGCTGAAGTAAAGTTAAAGTTGCCAGTCCAGTTGACATCTGTAAATAGAATAGGCACACCATCTTGTCCTTCTGGGCGGCAAAAGCTGTGGGCCAACTATGCACCTTTTGGTTGGGCTTTTGCCACTTACGAGTATAAGCTAATGCATGATATAAGCTCTCACTTAAATGTCAGTTCTATACTATATATGGCTTCATACACAGTGTGTACAAAAGAATAGAATTAGAAACGTTTTAAGTTTTAAAACAGCCACATCAGAAGAGGTTATGTATTAACTAAAAGGAAACTCGTTTATTGTGCTTGGCCTAAAGCCTCCTTTATTCTCCTAAATTCTTGCTCAATAATCATTGTAACTTGGAATACATGTGTCTGTGTATAACATAAAAAGGTGTATATTATTTTTAAAGAAACCATAGAAAATGTCACTACTGGCCCACGCCAAATCTTTATTGCAATGTGAAATGTGTGCCTCATCCCTGCTAACTCCTTAGGCTACAGTACTGTAAGTCCTATTGAACTAAATGACATTACTTCTGAGTAGACATGTATTCGATTGAGCTGTTAGTTTTATTCACTTAAAAGTTTGGGCTTTTTGCCAAATTGTCCTTGTGAGTAAGTAAGCTTTTCCTTTATCCTCCCACATGAACACAGTCTCATTTTTAAACTTCTCCTCAGAGCTTACCCACTCTGTCTCACTGTTCTCTTTCCCATCTTACTGCAATGCCTAGTGTCTCTGTGACCTTTCCACTTTATCTAGACTCTGAGCAGGACCAGTAGTGTTGGCGTGAAGTTAGCAAGTCATTTATTTTCTCAAAGAAAACCCTTCAGAAGAAAGCATAAGGCTCCATATTTGATCTACAAACTCAACTGTGAATGAGGCAAAGCAGTCTCTAGTTGATTCCTAAGATGTTTTTGAAACAATTTTAACATAATTAGCAATGTTTTGTCACAAAACGTCCAGTCCTATGTCTCACTGTGACTTCTCTGCTAGTGTACACATTTGTAAAATGTGGGTGACTAAGTCATAGTTGTTTACATTATACAACAGAACTTTGGTGAAAAAGAGGAAGGGGGCATGATAGGCCCTAGTACACAGGGGACTTTCTTCCAATGGTAATATGGGAAAACCATGATCTGATCTCTCAAATTCTTTTTCTCCTCTTAAAAGCAGGTGCAGGAGGGGTGAATTTGGATCAGGGTAGTAATGATGTGGGAAAGCAGTTAACCCCTTCCCCCTCCATCTTTTCCATGATTTGAAATACCACTTCAGCTATCCTACAACTCCTTCACATTGTGCCCCATACCAGTTTCAAGGGTAGTATTTCAAGTGGGGAAATGGTGCCAAGATTTAAACCCCTGCTCTCCAGCACCGCAAACCCAATCCAAAATGCCCCTCTCCAAACAGTTTTTAAGCAAAGGTAAGGAGGTTGGAAGGTCCAGTGATGGGTGTGTATTTAGATAAGTCTTACTCAGAGCAGACCCACTGAAATTAATGTACATAAGCTAGTCGTGTTGGCATCTGTCAGTCTTGGGAGACAATGTAAAAAGTGTGCTTTGATGGGTAAAGTCAAACCATTGGAGAATTACAGCACCTGCTGTGGCTGTAGATACCGATACAGGAGAAACATGTTTTATTTCAGGTAAGCAGATAAAAGTGTCTGGTTCTGCTGCTGCTGATGCACTATTGCGTTTCTTCTCCGCACTCTTCCCAATGGCCATTCCTCCTCTGGCCACTGCTGTGGATACATAACCTGTCTGTCTGTCTGTCTGTCTCCAGGCACTGTGATTCATGTCCATTAATTTCAGTGGTCTACTCTTGAGTAGGACTAGCAGTTAATACCACCCTTGGGGCAGGATTCAACTCATGAGTCCTGTCAACAGAAATCCTGCACAAGGACTTCCATTGATAATATGAGGCTTTCCCCTGCTCCATGCCCACCAGATTATCTCAGGGGTGAAGGGACTCTCCCCCCCCCCATCCCCAGAAAAAAGAGGATAAATTTTCAGAACACTCATGTGTAAGCTTTATAAAATATTTGGAAAACACATTAAATACATTGAAAATAGTGAGTCCAGGCAAAGAATCAGACTTCCTGGAGCTACTTCTAACTTAATAGTCCAATGATCCTGATAAGTAATAAGGTGGTTTTACTACACATAAAATGCAGATATGATTGGGTGCAGATGTCTGGGAAATCCCAGGCATGTCCTTTCTTGGGGGGCCCATATGCCCTCCTGGGGGGAATTTTACAATTTTAAGCAAATGTCTGGGATTTTTTTGCGGGGGGGGGGGAGGTTAAAAAGAAATGTGTGTGCATGGGCGCCTTGGGTTCAGGCTACCTCAGTCTCAGATGACCTGGGATCTGTTTCTGGCTCTGGCATGGGTGGCTTTGGCTCTGTTTCAGGCTCAGGCCAGGGGCACAAAAAACAAGCTCAACAAATTTTACATCTAGAGGTAAGGAACCCTACAGTAGAATGTTGAGACAGAGTGTGTGGGGAAATGACTGTGTATATGGGCTCAACACTTACTGAATAACTGAAGAACAGATGCTTTTAAAAAATAAGTTTTAAAATAACCTACCTCACAGGGTTGCTGTGGGGTTTGGATGAGGAAGGGGAGAACTATGTAAGCTACTTTGAGCTCTTTGGAGAAAAGTGGGGGATACTAGATAGATAGATAGATAGATAGATAGATAGATAGATAGATGTTACATTATAAAAGAAGGTAAATATTTAGAGTGAAATCATATTGAATGAAAAATTTTCATGGAAAACAAATTTAGGGTTGTATGTATCCCTCAAACAGCTATATCATTTTTGCTGGAACAAGGGTGGTGTCAGGTGACAGAGACTAAATAATGGAATGGAATATGAACAGTGAAATAAGCCCCCAATTAATATCTAGTAGTATTTAAGTCTTTAATTGGCCTTGAACTGAAGCCAGTTAGCGATGACCAATGTAGAATATGAACTAAAGGACTGCATATTTAGAAAGATTTCCTCTAGCAGGGGTGAGAGGATGAGTGAACAATATAGCTGACAGTTGTATTTATAATTATTTTATCTGCTTTTCTTAGAAAGGAACAGTGATTATGCAACATTTTTATATAAAAAAACAACAACCTGCCTCACTATAGCCTCTCCAGATTGCACTCCTGTTAGTACTTCAGATGCTTTTGTAGAGAAAACTCTTTCTGTTTTCCTATAAATGTATTTGTAGTCCTTGTCCCTCTTCAAGCAGAGGCACTGAATATGAGCCATAAAGGCTGTGCTCAGTGAGGGTCCTCACACATAGCAGTGGTGGGTGATTTGAAGATGAGTGAGTGTTTCTGCCAATAGATCTAGACTGGTCACTCACTAACAGCTTGTCACTATGCAAGGAAATAGTCTTAGTGGAACATGTGCTTGATAGTTCCACTTTCTTCTTGGAGTTTGGACAAAATGCTTAGCACAATGTCTCTGGAAACTGTACAGTATCTGTAGCAATTTGTACATTCTGTGATTCCACCGCAATGCAGGAAAAATGACAGAAAGTAGTAATGCAAGTGAATATGAACTTTCCCCCAAAATTCTCAATAATCCTTTCCAAGCAAGTGTGTGTAGGTTTACAACCTACATAGCATTTGTTTGTTGAATGTGCATTCCTTATTTCTTGTTGCTCAAGACAGCTATAAACAATAGTGCAAATGCAAAACAGCGTAACATTAGGCTTTAGTTTTGTCTTCTAAACTGAACTCACCTTATCTTCCAGACCCCCAGCTAGATGTGAAAAGTGGAATGTTGTATTCAAATTTAGATGGCTCTGTGTATTTCTGAATAAAATACAAGTAAAAAAAAAACTCGAAAAGAAAAGCAAGACAAGTGAACATCATTAAAAACAACCAGTTAAACCCAATTTTTACATTTTTACAAGCCAGCTTATTAAGCAAAAGCCTGTCCAAATAAAAAAATGTTTTTGCCTGCTGGTGGAAGATCACCAGTCTAGGCTAGCCCAGCCTCTCCAGGGATTAGATGGTGGGACTCACCTCTTGGCCCTTTTGTAGTTACTAGCAGAAGCAAAATACATGGTGTAACTTGAGCCCAGTACTCAAATTTGTTTGTTTTGCATTTTTTTCCAGGCTGCGCAATTCAGTAATTATTTATGCAGAATTTGATGTGAAATTTTTAATTTTTGTTAAATATAGAATTCACACAGCCCTGACTATATGACTGGCAAGAGAATATATATTACCAGGTTTGGAATCTTTTGAAGTTATCCAGCCAGGAGCCATGTTTACATAAATTGCAAAACTTATTGTATTTGCAATTAAAACAGACTAGGCTTAGCACTGACATAAAAACCTTAGTAATTAGTATACAGATTAATATGGGGAAATAACACCAGTTTAGCACTCCTTCCAAGCAAAACTGAAAGAATTGAGTATGTAATCGAACAGCATGTGAATTTTAATGCACAAAATCCTTTGAGTCCCTACCTCCCCGATGCAATTATTTTCTATTCACATTAATTGTTCCTAACAGATGACATTAATGACTTTGAGTTTAAATGTGTGCAAGGGAGGGCTTTGCAAGATCAATGTTGTTTGAAGTAGAGTCACTTTTATAATCATTTACCCGAGCTATAGCAACTGCTAAATAAAATAAAGTTAACCTGTTGATTGCTCAGTAAATGTTTAATATCATGCCTTATTATATTAGGCATCAGTGGCTATAGATAAATGCATTTTATTCCTATGAATGCATCATCGTTATGTACAAAGCTGTTATAAGTAATCAAACATTGTAAGCTAAAAATGCCCTTACTTGTTCGTGCATTACCAACTCCATTTTATACTGTTAAGTTCTGGACTCAATGAACAGAGAAATTAGGACAAAGCTCTTTTACCTTAGGGTCTGTTTTCCCCTTGAATTTAACTGCAGCGGTTGGGATTTTCAAAATCGCTGATCTTCTGCATGCTTGTCAAATGGTTATGCTTTGGTCATTCTGTTATTTTCCCCCAGAAGCTTCATTCGCGCATCTTAGATCTGTCGTCTGGGGATTTCCTTTTAGAGGTAGAGAAGAACAGAAGTTTGATACCGCTGCAAAGTGCTGATGTTCAGGTTCATGTGAGTTTTCTTGAATTTGATTTCTTCATTTAGCACATTCTTATCTCTCCATGAAGTATGATTTAATGGAGGGGAGAGAGAGCAGGAACAAATAACACTCATCCTTGAACCTAAAACAGAGTGGAAGTAGAGATAACAGCATTTTCTTCTCTTCTCTGAAGTTCACTATAATTTCCCAGGCTATATAGGAAATAAAAAAGTGCCCTTTTTGCAAAAAGGCATAAATCTTGGCAGTGTCCCCAAGATACCTTTTTGGGGTATTGATTACATCTCAAAGTTTCTGAGAAATGGTCAAGGAGCTTTTTATTAAAGCCGGTGCACTGTATCATTCATCCTTGTTTTATGATATATTATGTATGAACTGTTAAAAATTCATGGGCTCTGGAAAAAAACACCACCTTTTCAGATGGGCTTAGTTTTTGTGCTTATTTGGCAAAACTTTAACTAGTATGCCTTTCATTTTCATTGAAAAAGAAAAGTGTAACTCAAAAACAAAAGTTGCATATAGGCAGAATTAAAGCAAATGAAAATGGAAGCATTCATTTTATGTTTAAATATAAAAATTCAACAAAAAATGCAATTTGCTGAAGTATGATAAAGTGTTTCTAAATGGGGTGGGATGGGGAGAGAAGCAATTGTTCCAAAAGTTCAGAAAGATGTTAATGACCTACCATGCAATATGTAATTTAGACTTCAGGTTGGATTATTCTAACTACCCAGTTTCATCTTGGCAATAGCTTGATTTAGACAATTGTCTATTCTTCCTACTAACAATTATGTGTTTAAAATATAATCCCGCGCCAGCTTTTGTACTCAGATTTTATTAAAGTTGATGGTTTAAAACCCATGATTAGGGGAGGGGGAGTGCACTCATGAAAAGCAAATTAATAAACCAATGAACAAGTTAAATATATGTAATTAATGCCCCACTAGGGTGATCTTTGAGATCTTTTAAAGGAAATGTAAGAAAATGATTAGGATGCTGTTAGGAGGAAAATTCACCCTCCGTAAAAAAAAAAAAAAAGCTGCTGCCATTTTAAATCTGCAATTTAAGAAGACATCCACTGTTGCATGGAATATTGTTCCAATGTTCCGGACTTGTCTTTAATGTGTATTATATTATCTTGCTTAGTCATTCTCTTTCTTTTTCTGAGATAAGAAAAGCTAGGTGCTGTTTTGTATCCCATCTGTTATATATCTATTCTATGTCTATAGAAAAGATGAAAATATCCCCTCTACTAGAAGAATCTGGGGGAGGTCATAAAGAGAAGTTGGGATCCAGTATTCATCTTCTCTAAACAATGCATGTTGCATGCATAGATGCATTTCATGCATGCACATCGAGACCTCAATTTAAAAATAAGAGTTAGCTGGTACCATAATCCTTTCCATTTTTATCCACAAGCAAATCCTTCTGTGTTCTATGGGGTCTTTTTCTCACACAAATGTGGATAGGATTTCAACCCAGCTCCTCCCATAATTGAGTGAAGAAATATTCTCTCGTTGATAGTTTACATGACATTGGAGACCTTGGCAGATTGGACTGGACTCTACATGACTTCTGTCTTCATGTTCTGCTCACTATCCCTGCAGGTTGAATGTTCCACTGAAGCAGATCTATGCCTTCAAACAGAAAGTCAGGGGGAAAGGTTCGAGGCTAACCTCCTCCCTGAGATCTAGTTTTTCATATTTAGAAAATATTTTTTTATGGAAAAGCATTCAGCCATGTGATAACATCTCTGATTTAAAGTCTGAAGTACTACAATCCAGAAATACTGCTTGTGGGAACTGGGCTCATTACTTATCAATTCCTAACTCAACCAGTATTTTTGTGATTTGCCAAGATGTGGTCAGTTGTGATCTCAGAATGATTCTGAAAGTGTGTTGGAGCATTCAGATGCCGCCCTTAGAAAGCCCATCTCGGAAAGCCCATCTCGTATCTCGTAGTCTGTGATGGTTATTGACTGGTTGATTGCTAATATGCCATTTCTTCAGAATGTGATTGAAGAGGCTGTGGCAGAGCAACTGCAAACAATCTTGAATGGCACTGATTATCTAGATCCATTACAGTCAAATTTAGACCTGGTTTTGAGACTGAATTTGCCTTAGCCACAGTGATCAGGACAAGGGAAAAGCTTTTGATACCATTGACCATAGTGTTCTCCTAGACCAGTTCTGTGGGGTGACAGTCAGGCACAGTTTGTGGTGGTTCTGATCCTTCCTGCGGGTTTGGCTCCAGAGAGTAGCATTGGGAAAATGCTCCTCAGTCCCTTGGCATCTATGTTATGGGATGCTGCAGGGCACTATTTTCCCCTCAGTGCTTTTTATCATCTATATGAAGGAGTTGAGAATCAGAGAATCTGGAGCATGCTGATAACACATAGCTTTATTTCTCCGTAACATCTGAATCAGGAGTGGTTGTGCAGGCTCTAGACCATTGTCTGGCTACAGTGGTGAGCTAAATGAGCATCAATAAACTGATTTTAAACCCTTGATTAGACAGAGGCTGAGCACTGTAGCCTTTAGGTCAAGTGTCACTATCATCACCCATGCATATTTCCTCCATTGCTCAATAGGCATGGAACAGTGAAGCCAATTTCATGCAAAACCTACAATCCTGAGGACTTCATGTCCAACATTTTCCCACAGTTGTCTATGAAGATTGAGATTCATATTTACACACAAGGCACCTTGAGTATTTTAGACCATGACAAACCTGAGTGATTTTTCAGGATTGTGAGCATTCACCCCATCAACTCAGAATGGCACCTCTAAGGAAAGGGAAAGAAAAACATTTTAATGAAGAAGGGAATCCTAATTATGCAGAAGATCCACTTGGGACTCTGGATTTAGGTGGTTTGTGTCTACTCTTAATGGGATAGAGAAGTATAAGCATCCACCTCCACAGCTTTCAGTACTTGTTGTTGAGAAAAACTGGTTTTGAGATTAATGAAATTTGTTGCAAAATGTCAAGGAAATGTAGTCTTGTTGTTATTGATAACTTATAAGTTATGCAGTGCCTCTGCATAAGTTGAAAGAATTTCATAGCCGCATATTCATGAAGATTCTGAACTTTCAATAATATTTTGCCATATTAGGAAGCAGAAGATTTGCCTGGAAAGAAATTAAATGCTTCCACAAACTCCAGCAAAGGTTTAATGTTTTTACTAAAGCGCCACTCTCTTTCTTCATTATTCTCTTCCTTGAAGCTGGTATTTAGTCACAGCAGCTGAGATTGCATTTGGAGAGGGCCGATAACTACACAAGTACTAAAGGCAGCCATAAAGTGTCAATAAATAGCATAAGCAGGAGGCTTCAGCTGTCGGACGGTGACACAAAGATGGATTGTCCTGCATCAGAGACTTTCTTAGACAAAGCTTTGAACTAGATAGGAAACCAAAATTAGACTGTAATGGAGAGATTCCATTCTCCGTGGACATTCTGGTTGGGACACTAAATTAATTTACCTTGTCCACTTTGTAGGGCCTCATCTGTTACGTTGTGGGGATATAATGCACTTGTCAAGATGTTCTTGTACTGGCTTAACTTTGTTTCCAGTATCTTTCTGGAGCACATTGCTAATAAACACAGCATACTTCAAACAGACTGTCATTGAAAGGCCAGCTTGAATACTAGGATGTGCATGTATTTTAATAATAATAATAATAATAATAATAATAATAATAATAATAACTGGCAACTTTCTAGATATTTTAATCTCATAATAGGTAAGAAATATGAGCACTGTGGTTTTAATATTCATTCAATAATTATTTATATCAGCATGAACAGCAAATGTGGGCTTCTGTTTTGTTTTCTTATATGAATGTAGTATGGAATTTTTTAACCCATAAAACAAAGCAATCTCTCTCTTTTTCTTGTTTTAGGAATGTCAGCAGAATATCAGATCTGGAGTACCTGCCTTGAAGTGCCAGAGCCAGTTAAATATGACAGGGCCTCACCGAATTTATCCTCGAAGCAGCTGCAGCAGCAGTGAGCTCTCTCTGTCAAGTGCCTGCAGTGAATATTCCAGTGGCTCCTCCTACACTTGGAATGATGGGAAGGCATGCAGTAAAAGGGTAATGAAATAGGTTCATTTATTGTCATTGTCATCATCAAGTTTATTTATGCAACACTTTTCCAAATAACAGCTCACAACACCAGCAAATAAACTATCAAAAACACACTTCATAAATATATATTTACATTCACAGTTGCAAATAGGCATCTGTGTGACAGGATGCTAGGCAAGATAGATCTTTGATCTGATCCAGCAAGCCTTTATGCTATTTTGTTCTTATTTTGTTGTTGGCATCAGTCTGTCTCAAGAGGCAATGGAGTGCACCTCTGGGGATAAAGTTGAACCACTGCATCAGCAGCACCAAATTGACCTCCTCGGGGCACAAGCCTGGGCAGTGTGTAGGAAGGTCTTGGGCTGCCCAGACAACAAGACCCTTCTCTCAGCCTTGCTGATGTGGTCCAGAGGGAAGCAGAGCAATACGTTTGGCACCAGCTTAGCTGCAGGAGTTGCCAGAAGGAGGCGTACAAGGCGCCATCCAACCATCTTAGGGACTCCACTCCAGACTTGTGTAGGGTTTACTCCTTTGCCTTTTCTTTGCCCGAATATATCCCACAAACAGCAGAGGTTTAGGATCAGAGTTTTCCTTCTCCTTGATGGGCTATCTTTCCAAGTTACCTGAGCCCCCTCACTTGCCTCTACAATATGTGCAGAAACCGCCTTCTTGACCACTGGACCCACTATTGGTCTTGTCCACTCAATCCACCAGAGCCTGCCTTTACATGCAGGGGAAGTCCCTAACTCACTGAGGGTTTGAGACCCATTTGCTACCCTCACCTGGTTTAGCTGGCCAATCTAAGCAATTTCCCGGGGTGTGGCCACTGTTGCATGCAGACAGCTTGTAGGAGCTACAGGTGAGAGCTGAGTACAGGGTGGGGACCAAAGGTGGAGATACTAGCCCATTAGGAGCACAGTGTGTCCCCCACCAGAGGTACTACCCCTCTTGTTAACACTCCCCACACCTGTTCTTATTAATATTTACTGAAATATGAAATACACTGTAGGCACCTCCAGCAACAGAAGCAATCTTTTAGCTAGAGTCTACATTCCTAGGCCTCATGGAAATGGGCCAGATGGAGGTGCACAGGATGAGTTTAGTAGCTTATAATATTTTAAGATATTTGTATGTGATGCCACATAATTTGAACACAAAATTGACGAGAGCAACAAGGGAAGCCAACACAGTGCTCTCCAGATATTGTTGGACTACCAACTCCCTTCAGCCCGAACCAGCATAGCCAGTGGTTTTAGCTGATGGAAGATGTAGTCCCACAACATCTGGAGGGCTGCAGACCTTGATCCCTTGTATGCCAGGTCCTCTTTTTATTATAGCATTGTAACAGAAGTATCTGTAGAAAAAAAATACTATAAAAACCATAGGCCTTCTCAAGCTCCATAGTGTGGCCATTTTAGCATGGTTGTACAATGTACAATCATAGCAATGAGAGAGAAGTCACTAGCTCAACATTGTCCTTTTTTTTTAGTAATGTTTGTTAATTTCTGTGGTAATAACTCTTTCTTCTTTTAAAATCAGTCGTCAGTGAACTGGGATAAAAGAATAAGCATTGGTTCTTCGCTCCCCAGCAACCTTTCCAGTCCTGCCGATGATCTACCTCCAACTCGTATCAAGGAAAACCACATTTTGGAAGGGCTAAAGAAGTTACAGAAACGCAAAATATTACTTGAACCCCCTTCTTCTGTTATATCCAAATGGGGATACAAAGATTGCATGGACTCTAATGAAGGAATATACTCCCCTGGCACTAAGTGCAGCAGTCATAAAGAAGAGGTACATTGCACACCAGAGGAAATGGGGGCCATTTGCATTGATCACCAGAAAAACTTTGTGTATGATTCAGATTCACATGAGGATGCGGATGATGAGTCTTCATCTTTAGCATTGCTGTATGAAGTACCGAGCAAAGACTGTAGGCACTATTGTAATAAATTAACTCACAGCATTTCTGACAGCCTATTTGGTTGGGAGCCTGATAGAAAGCACTTGCCAGAAAGAGGTTCTTATTTTAATTCAAAAGAGAGACCTGAAAAACTGACTAGTTTTGTCAATGAATTTCAGTCAAAAGGAAAATCTTGCACAAATGTGAAGCTGCCTGTGTTGCAAATAGATAAAAGTCTTGCTAGCATAAGCTGGAGAGACCTTAATTTACACCTTTCAGATACTGATGACAATGAAATCCTGGACGAATTACATATAGAAAGCAGTGATGAAAAAAGCCCATCAGATTTGTCATTAACTCCTTTTGTTGACAAGCACACAGAGAATTCTGATGTGCGTGTAAAGAAGGAAAATTGCCAGCATGTATCTTCAGAAAAAGAAGCAAGTCAGGTACTCACTCACTCGGGCATTAGGCCAAAGGCATGTAATTTCATTAAGCAACAAAAAGTTATAAAGAAGACTTCTTCAGAAGAATGCATTACTGTTATATTTGATGCTGAAGATGGCAAACCTATTGAATTCAGTTCACATCAATCTGGAGTTGTCACTGTAACTAGAAATGAAATTTCAATCAACCACTCATGTACTGGGCTCAATGCAGAATACACTGAATGTTTACCTCAGGGAATAGTTAATTTCCAAAAAGCAATGGAAGCTAAGAACTACAGCATTTTGCAAGCACCTGATAATGAAATTGAGAGAAAGACTCTCCCAAATAACTTAGAGAATGAGCATGCAGTTGACCCTACTACATGCAACAGTCAGTCTCCTTTACTCCCCAAAAGACCCATGTTTCACAACATCCCACAGCAAAAGCTAATGAAGCCAGTTTGCAGTATTTCTTCCAAGCCTAGGTCTCCATCTTGTATGCAGGCAGGTAGTAACCAAAACCAAAAATTGACAAAAATTCCGAGCAGAGATAAGTTCTCGCCACAAAAAACAAATATCACAGTGAATGAATATTCCACTAGCACCTCATCACACTGTCCTATGACACTGGAGAAATCTGTAAAATGTTCAAGATTAAAAAAAGTGCAGAGTCCCACTAAGAATACTGATTCAAAAGTAGATTTGCTTATTTCAAGGGTGCACCCTCTGCAAAATTCTAAAATGCTTGACAGAACAGATTGGCCCAAGAATCAGGTCCCAGAATCAGCTTCATTGCCTCAACATCTTATAGAGTCAATTGACTGTGAAGAACCACCTACTAGAGATATCCATTGTGATTTGCCTGCTGTAGAAGCTAGATCTCCATCACCACCACCTCCTCCAGGCAGGTCAACGTCACTATTGATAAGACCAAACTATGAATATTCACCACCTGTACCCAATAAGCCAGGAGCAAGCATTCCCAGTGAGACAGTAAAAAGTCCAGTCATGTCACCACTGAAAACGGCCTCAATGTCCATTTTTCATAATGTGCATAGAATGCCAACTAACAAGCTCCCTTCAACACCTAAAGTCAAATTAAATCACTTCAATGAGAAAGGAGAGGTGTTTACACAAAGCAAATGCATATCAGAGCAACCCTCCACAATGTGCCAAGTCATTCCCAAAGTGTTTACAAAGAAAGTTCCTCCTAAAACCTCAAACCAATCAGTATCCTGCAATAATATAGAACGTAATTCCAAGGATGTGTCCCCAGACTGCACATCACAAGATACAGATCTAATGCAAAATGGACTACTGCCTAAGGACACTGAAGTACCTCGGAAAAATAAATTTCCAAACAGATTCTCCACATCACCAGATTGTCAGCCAGCAATGATTGGGAAACCTTTTCTGCCTCAGATTAATCACTCCCCATTATCACTGTTGTCTCAGGGAAGTGGTGCTGGAAATATACCAGAAAAGAGTCTGAAACCACATCTGCCTGTAGGACTTAAATTACTCATAAAATCTCCTCAGCTCCTAAGAAAGAGTTCCACTATACCAGTGAAGCAGGAAAAAGACAGTATGAATGCAGCCTCCAAAAGCTGTGTGAATTCATCCAAAAGGAGGCAGGGTGAATCTTTAGCTCAAACCACCATAGACGTAGCTGACACTGAATTAAGGAGTGCTGAGAATGGAATAAAAGAAAGTTTTGCTGGGGATCTTGGTATGAATCCAGCTTCCTCTGTTTCACCTGAGACTTGCTGCTTAATAGAACGAGGAGATGGGTTAGAAAACAGGTTAGTTAAGAGATCCATTTCTTCTAGTAGTAAGGCATACTTGAAGCCTGCTCTTGGTATGAATGGAGCAAAGGCCCGAAGTCAAAGTTTCAGTATTCACACAGGGGAAAAGTCACCTATACCTTCCACAGAAGGGTTAGGAAAAGTTCGGACCCAGATCATAACAAACACATCTGAAAGAGGGAATTCTTTAACGAGGCAGAACTCTGCTGTGGAAGGATTACAAATCAGAGCTGTTCCTGGTTCAGCAGTGATGTCAGATATGGTTTCAAACACGACAAAAGTTCCAGAAACTTCTTATTCTAGACAGGGTTCTTCTGCAAGCATGAGTAGTTCCAGCAGTCAAGTTGGTAGCCCAAGCAAACTACCATTCCATATGTCTCCAAAGGGGGATTTATTCTGCAGCATTTCAAAAACTGAGGACAACAAATCACCATCTCAGAGAGATGTCCAAAGTAAATCTTTCCATGATGAAAAGGCCAGCGAAATTTCAAAGCATCAACCAGTAAGCAAAAAAAGTGTTACACAAGCAGAAATGGCATTGGAGTCATCAACTAGTATTTCATCAGAACAAATTTTGCCACTTCAGAAAAATCTGGACAGCACACAATCTCCTCATAAACACGAAGCAGGCAAGGTAGCATTGCAAGAAGCCTGCATAAAGGCATCTGAAGCCTTGGAGAAGGTTTCAGCTTCATCTGTTTTACAGCCCACGATAGAAGAAAAAGTCATGTTGTGCATCCAGGAAAATATGCAGAAGGAACAAGGGCAGAGCAAATGCCCTACCACTGAGCCTAAACAAAAGAGTGGGGGGCCTTCTATTGCTAGCTGGTTTGGTTTTCGAAAGAGTAAGCTCCCAGCCTTGAGTGGTAGAAAAGCTGATGTTTCTAAAGTAAAAATAGAAAAGAAAGAGCCGAAGGGTTTAGCTTTTGGAAGCAAGCAAACAAAATCGGAAAAAAGAAAAGACAAAAAGAAGACTGAACAGCACTGTGAAGCAGAAAACGAGATAAATAATAAAACTCTGAATTGTGGTATTTTAGACAGTGTTCCAAAAGGGGAAAAAATGACAAAAGCCACACACAATAACCTCAGCCAAACTGGGTGCGAACAAAAGAACAGCTCTGCCACCACACACTCAGGAAAAGACAGCTTTATGAAAGAGCTTTTACACAGGTAAGGTTTTTGGAAATGTAGATTGAGATATAGATATTGTGAAGGCATGTAGATTTCATTTCATTCAAACTCCCATCTTAGTTTCTTTAGTAGGAAAGCACAAAGAACACACTTTACTATGCCACGATCAAGCATGCCCTCACAATATGTACAGTGTGGCTGTTTTCTCTTTCCAAACAGCATCCCTTTTCATCCCTTTTACTATGGCACATCACAAGCTGCTATATAAAATCCTGCTGACATTAAAAAGTAACTTGCAAGGAGCACCCAGTAGCTGGAAGCACCTTGCAATGAGCATGTAAGCTGTTCATCCCCAAAAAAACACAACCCCACAAACTTTCCACAAATTGACTCTCATTTATCTCTAGATTCCAGCTGTAGATGAGGAGCCCTGTAACACCCTATATGGCCTAGCATCTGCACAGCCTTCTCCATGTCTCGTCAATCCCAGGGATTTGACTGGTGATGACACAAGGGAGAGCTTTCTTTCTGGTAGCACTTGGGATATGAAGTTCCTTTCTTAGTGAGATTAGCTCAACTCCCACTTTAGCAGCATTTTTATACCACCTCAGTACTACCACCCAGCTCCACAGGATTTCAGCATACAAATGGTTTGTTTAATTTGTCTCTTTTCTCGTGGTTTCTTCTGTTATTTAGTCCACTTTGTTTATTATTATTTGCTTTTTAGTTATTCTGTCTGTCTGTTTTCCATTGCAGCTACTTGTGCTGACGCCCGTGAGGTAGAAAATTAGGATATAGAACATAAAATGAATAAATCATTTCAAGATTCTGGATAACTGGATACACCATACCTGTAAAATGATCATTCCTTTTGTGAAAAATCAGGCAATATTAGGATGTCAGAGAGTAAGATGTCAAGGAGCCTAGACTTTTCCGTGGCATACTATTTTTATAGCAAGAGAGCTTTTTAAAAGCATATGGCCATGCATTCAGAATTGAAACCCCTCTACTACCACCTGCCTCCTAGAATAGCATAGCCCAGTAAAAACTATACCACATGGCTGCTCCGATCATTTGTATCTGCTCTTTGTTAACCAGGTCAGTGGGCTCTGAAATTAAAGAATAGAAAGACTTATAAAAGCTAATACAAATATTAAGCCATAGAAGGTTATTTTTTTTTCCTAGGAAAAAACCCTGTAGGCATAGCAGTATGGGAGGAAATGCATTGCCTGGTTTTGTTTTGTTTTTAAGGTCTTCTAAAATTTGCTATTGTTAATTGTTAGTAAATACATACAGCAACCAACCAGAATTAAGCACATTAGGCCACCTTAGACCACAAAGACATTCGGCAATAATGGTTCAGTGTGTTTTCCAATTTGCCTCCCAGTCATAGAAAATTTAAAATAAATCATTATATGTTGAAAGACTAAATTGATATAGTACCTGAAATTGCAAGTGACAGATTTGATCAAGGCTAGTTAGAAACATTTATCACTCACAGGTCTACGGGGAGAAAGATGCAGGGAGGTTACGTTAAACATTAAAGGAATGGTGAAAGTAGAGTGATTGAAGAAGGGCAATGTAATTTATCAGAGGAATCACTTTCCACCTACAGAGTTGATAAGAAAGCAGCCCAGCCGACAGAAAGTGGATCACATAATGTTTCCTACAGGAGCGTGTCGAAGGGCGGCTCCCAGGGCTCTTCTCTTCCCAACAACTCTGTCGGCACTCAAGGAAACCAGAAGAAAACCAGCAAAACAAAGGCTGATATGGAAATACCAAATGATGCAGTGGTACGTAACAAGACCCTGCTGTCCTTAATTTTTATTTTTTCCCCATACTGTTACTGCTCCAACACAGGGTAGAAATATGCTTGTCATTGCTGGGGAACGATGGATTAATGTCAGCATCTGATGGCCTGATTAGGGAATCCGATTATACTAATGCCCATAGCTGTCATTTCATGGAAACATATTCAGCCTTTTTTATGGCAATTTGCACTTGGTTACCTGTACTTTCAAGCCCACTTCAAGGTCCTAGTTTTCACCTTTTCAGTTGTTCCATGGCTTGAGACTCGCATGTCCCCAGACATTCCTTCTGGATATATCAGCTACCCTGCTGGTTGTTCCCTGAAAACTAAGCCTTGCTTCATATCCTTCACTCTGTGATATAAGGCCTTCCATATCTAGAAGTAAGGTACTTTATAGTAGTGGCCTCCAGGACCTGGAGATGCCAGGGTTGGAACTAAGACCTGCCACTTGCAAAACAAGTACTCTGCCATTGATCTGTAGCCTTTCTTCTACCACCACACTGCCCCACACACCAGGACCCCATTCTGAATCAGGTCCCCAGCACTGGCAGTTTGTGTGGGGTGGGAAAACTTTGTGTTGGATGTCACATCTGGGTTAGCCCTGAGAACACCACTGGACAGTTGTTTCTTTTAAGCTTCTTCTGTTATTGCTCTGAAAAAAGGAAAAGGTGAGTGATTAACATCCCGTGCATGCTGCTGCGTTCTACGAGGAAGCTTGAATTGTGAAGTAATTACATATTTCTCAGGGATATATGCTAAAGGTAAAACACATTTTCAAAGCCCTTCATGATGGGAATTGAAAAATCTATTAGCTCAGTATTGATGTTTAGGGTGCTTAAGGTTAAAAGTATCAGTGGCTTGCTCTCAACATCAGGCAAATGTCTGCAAGCATTTGTGCTTCCATGTAAAGCAAGCTTTAACTAGAAGATATACAAGGTCATTTGTCAAAAACATCTCAGAACCTGCATTCTGAATTCATATGCTTTGGAAAACTTTTCCATCTCCCCTCCCCCTCTCCCCCCTTTCCCCTCTCCCCCTTTCTGTAGCATGTAGCTTCTATAGTATCATCTTTTCTTTGAAAATGTAGATGTCCCCTGCATTATAAAACCACAAATTATAAGCATATCTAAGTCTGCCCTTGTAATGTCACTGAAAGGAATGAGAGAGAATGAAAGTCTGGAAATGTGCAATATGCAGGAAATTCAATCCAACTGATCTAGAACTTTGATAGCAAAGCAGAGCCCCTTATCACAGCCACTCAATTTAACTATGCCCCATTTAATATGGTGCTGACAGCTTAGGGTATATCTTCACTGTACAGAAGTATTTTTTTTTAAGCATGCTGCTTTTACAATTTCTTTTTTAACTTCCTTATTATTGTCTAATGGCACAGTAATTTGCAGAAGTTTTTGTCTCATTTTGTGAAGTCTTTGCAAATGTAACAATAACAGCCATTTAGGACTTTAAGTATATCTTCAAGAAACACACTTCATTTTATCGGGCAAGTACAAAGATTGTTCTGAATCTACATAAATAATGAAGAAATGTTAATTTTTTTCTCTTTAACTTCTAAGGACAAATTAGTCACGCTGCAAAGGCATTACCTTTTCCTTCTCCAGACTGCACTTTGTTAAGCTGAAAATCAAAGTGTTATTAGGACATTGTTTTTGAAGATTGGATTATATTATATGCTACATCTTTGTGGGTTTTTCAATACTTGATTTTATTCTGTAAATGAAATAGCTTGCATTACCATGTTGAAGCCATTTGGGTTGAAAGAAAAATGAGTGCCTATAATCTGTGTTTTGGAATCTGTTGTGGTTTTTTTTAATAATGACAGAATTGTGGGGAATTTCAGTTTGTCCTCTAAACTTGGTACTACTCAATCTCATTTAAAATGCATATATTATTTCCTGGTCTTCATGTCCTTTTCTCCCTTTACTGGCTTCTCACTTTGAATCACGTTGCAGAGAATTCAGTAAAAAGAGATAGCTGTGATTGAAAACACTAGCATGTGGTAGCATTTCCCATTGTGCATTCTTTTTTTCCTAAAAAAGGAGGGGGGGACATGCCTTTTTGAGAAAAACAGCACAAACCTTTTCAAAAGCCCTGAGCAGAGATGATTTCTTTTTCTTTTTACACTGTAACAATACAAGGTACATTTAGAGATGAGGGTCAACCCAGTAACTAACACTTGCAAAAGTTGATAAAGAATGCATGCCTTAAATTTCATCTGAATGGAAAAATCAAATGTGCCTTTTACATTTAATGCTCCTCTAAAGTGGGTTTTCAAACGTGTATCTTTCATGTGCCATAGAATTAAGTCTTTTCTTTTTCAGCATGTTAATTAAAGGCTTAGGGTTCTATTATGCCATCACTTAAACACTTATCTCAGACTGTGGTTTCCTGGCGATTTTTATATACATTTTTAAGAAAAACATGTTCGATTAGCATCGTTGGAACAGATCGTTTGCGCAGGGTGTGCAAAACAAGGACTTTGCTGGAAATCTTGCTCATTTGCTTACATAAATAGCCCCATTTTGAACCTAACCCTTGAGTATTTTGTGAAAAACAGGAAAGATACTATGCTCCACCAAACTAAAGCCAATGTGGTTTTAGTTTTAATATGCATACCACGGCCAAGGTGGAAAAGCACCTTGGGAAGCCAGGTGTGTGAGAGTAGAATATCAGACTGCCATAATGAAAGCATTCTTGCTTGACTTAGAACTGAGCCACATTGTTGAAGCTAATATGGTACAATGGGAAGGGCACAATGGATTGCAGTGCTCATTCTTTCTTCACATATTTTTACCTTGGGTGTCAAACTTTTAAGTTGCCCATGCACCTTTAAACCACTGGTTGACAAAATAGTATCTAAGGCAGCAAACCAGTTATAGATGAAAGGTAGTGTTGGTAGCTGAGTGGAGAAATGGAGTGGAGAGTACTTAACCTTTTTTCTTAAAACAGCTTTTCAATTCAAAATCTGTTTCAGCCCAGGTGGTAGTGACAGCAGAGGTGGCAGTTCATTTTATTTATATAGATGTGGAAAAGATGCCAGAATTATGTGACTGCAGCACTGAATGAAGATACCATGTGACACATAAATTTTATTTCCTCAGTTCTTTAACATAAATTAATAAGATACAACATTTGAGGAGGAAGAAAAATACAGGATCATGAGAACTTAATGTATTTCTTTAATATTAAAATATATATATATTATTTTATCTTTTAGAGAAATTGTATCACGTTGTTGTTTAGTCGTTTAGTCACGTCTGACTTCGTGACCCCGTGGACCAGAGCACGCCAGGCATTCCTGTCTTCCACTGCCTCCCACAGTTTGGTCAAACTCATGTTCGTAGCTTCGCACAAAGACTTAATTTTTCTTGCCAGTTGCATCCTATTGTTCTTAGCAAAGCATCTAGAAACAATTTAAACGTCATTCATAATAGGACGCTGTGCAAGCTGTACTACGTGGGAGTTGCATTAAGGTGGATAGTAAAAGGTGATAGCAAAGATACTAAAAGTTAAACAGATTTGTTTTGAAATACACTGTTTTTGTTCTGTTAAAAGAGAGATATGTAAGCAGTTACAATTACTGTTCCCCCCTTTACAACACAGATCAAAGTGGTAACAGAAAACTTCCAAGAAGATGAAGAGAACGCCATCGCTGACTCAACTTGTCAAAGCCACTTAATAGGTAACATCAACAAAAAATTTAAAATGTTGTAATATGTGGCTTAGATTCTCTTAGTACATTATGTAGTCTATGCAATTGAACAGAGTTATGTACAATTAATCCCATTGAATCACACTAGACTAAAGGTAAAACTGGATGAGTTTCTTCTCTATATATTTTAGCAGGCAGCACTGGGGGATCAGGCCAAAGATCTTAGCCAGCCAGCCAGCAGCCTGTACTTGCAGTGGCCTACCAGATATCTGTGCGAATAGGAACAAGATACTTCTTCAATGGCTCAGTACAGAAATTAATGTAATCCTATATTGGGGATCGGAAATATGCCATGAGCACAAATATTCTACCTCTACAGGCTAGTTCCAACATGCCTTTCCTTGTTTGCCTAAGTGTAAACTGTGGTTGGGTCTCATCAGAAATGCCTTTAAACCATAGTCATCTACTTTTCTTCATACAAATCATATTTCTTTTCAGTGAGAGATTTATTACCTTAATGCAGGTAGCTTTACCATCTGTGGAAATGTTATGAACAGTCTTCTAAATAGCCATACTTCCTGGCTACAGTGCTATCCTTCATCCTGATTTTTAGTGCTATGTTATTTGTGCATCATTGTAGCAGTACTTTTTGAACATACCAGTTTACCAAGTTGGATGATACATGCCAGCGATGGGAACCTCCAGCTCATGTGGCTAATTAGTCTCTACAGGCCTTCTCATTTGTCCTATCAGTTTATTTTGGCCAGACCACAGCTACCTACCCTACACCTGACCTTGTATATAATGTGTGCTGGGGGACAGGTAAAGTCACAGCTGGGCCAAAAGGGGAAAGTGCAGGCACCGTCAAGCAGCTGAATGTCAGGGCTTCAAAGTGCAGCCCAGGGCTCTCTGCAAGCACTGAGGGTCAGTTGGTGGTCGGGGCTTGAAAAGAGTGCTACACAGCCGAAACACTGACAGTCATCTGGGATCAGGAACTGCCTAGTGCTGATGAGGGGACTGGAGAAAACAGCTTGTATTCAAAGCTCTTCTTCCAATGCTCTGAATGCAAGTTGCTTTCTGAAGGGCTTCAAAGGACCTCTCTGTAACCAAGGATCAGCTGTTTTGAAGGCATGTTCCCAGCACCGATCAGGTGACTGGCGGGTGAGTGTTCTTGTCGCCTATCAAATTGGGCGACAGAGGATAGCGGAGATAAAGATCTGGCCTGCCAGCCAGATCCAGTTCCCCACCCTGGTTATATGCACTCCAAGATGAATCCTCAGTAGAGGAAAGTTTCATGGGAATATAAATTAGGATGTTGAATAGTATTGTCAAATGTAAGAACATAAAATGACTGCATATACTATGCTGCTTATATATTTCTAATACTGTACTATTTACAGAACTATTTAGCATGATTGACATCAGAGAATAAATTATCATTATTATTTATTAAATTTGTATACTACCCTTCATCTGAAGATCACAGGGCAGTTCACAACATAAAAATAAAAGATGAGAACACAAAACACATAATAAAACGAAAGCAAACAACCCAAAACCATTAACTATTAAACCATTAAACACATCTAAAGGCTCATATAAGGTTAATCAGCCAAAGGCTTGGTTTTTGGCTGGTGTCTAAAGATAGGTAATGAAGATGCCAGGCAAGCCTCCCTGAGGAGAGCATTCCACAAATGGTGAGCCACTGCAGAAAAGGCCCATTCCCTTGTTGCCGCCCTCTGGACCTCTCACAGAGAAGACACATGAAGAAGGCCTCAGGTGATCAATGCAGGGTACAGGTTGGTTCATATGGGGAGAAGTGGTCCTTGAGGTGTTGTGGTCTTGAGCTGTACAAGGTTTTATAGGTCAAAACCAGCACCTTGAATTGGGCCTGGGGAAAAATTGGTTGTCAGTGCAGTCAAGCCAGGATTGGTATAATATGTTCAACTGTCCCGCCCTGATGAGCAACCTGCTGAATTCAGCACCAGCTGAAGTTTCCAAACCATCTTCAGAGGCAGCCCTACATGTTATCAAAGTGTTGCAGTTATCTAACCTAGAGGTTACCAGAGCATAGATAGAAGTTAGGTTATTCCTGCCCCAATAGGGGCATAGCTTGGCCACCATCTGAAGCTAATGGAAGGCACTCCATACCACTGAAGCCACTTGAGACTCAAGCATCAGCAAAGGATCCAGAAGTACTCCCAAGTTGTATACCTGCTCCTTTAGATGGAGTATGACCCCATCAAGAGCAGGCAACCTCCCAGCCATCTGTTCTAGGAAATCACCCACTAACAGTGCCTCTTCTTATCTGGATTGAGCTTCAGTCTGTTGGCTCTCATCCAGTCTGCTACTGAGGCAAGCACTTCCACTGCCTCACCTGTAGATTTAAAGAAGAAGTAGAATTATGTGTCACCAGCTTAATTTCTGACAGTGTACTCCAGACCTGCAGATAACCCCACTCAGTGGTTTCATAGAATCATAAAATCATAGAATTGTAGAGTTGGAAGGGATCCCAAAGGTAATGTAGTCCAACCCCCTGCAATGCAGGAATCTCAACTAAAGCATCCATGACAGATGGTCATCCAACCTCTGCTTAAAAACCTCCAATGAAGGAGAGTCCACAACCTCTCGAGGGAGACCATTCCACTGCCAATATTAAATAGCATGGGGGATAAAATTGAGCCCTGAGGAACTCCACATTAAAGGCTCCATGGAGCTGAAAAGCATTCCCCAAGCATCACCCTCTGAAAATGGCCATCCAAGTAGGACTGGAACCACCGCCAACTCAGACATGTTATCCAGAAGGATACAATGGTCAATAATATCAAAAGCTACTGAGGGGTTGAGGAAAATTAACAGGCACATTTCCCCTGTTTCTCCCACACTTAGGATTCCTCTGTAAGTCGCAAATACATTCATGTACCACACTTCACATTTTGGGAGGCTGAGTGTTGGCATAAATGTAAACCAAAATGTTTGTGTTGAGGATCTGTGTCTTGTGCTCGTTTTCTCCTGCTTATACTCCATATGAAAACATCTGTGCTGCCAGCTCACAGCAATCTCTCTCTCAGTGCCGGGCTCCAGCTGATATGACTTTGTGTGCTTTGTTTCAAACTTCCTCCCAATCACAGAAGGTGCTTCGAAACTATAATTTAAAGATTATTATGATAAATGGTTATGTACTCACATTTCAACGAGCCATTCTCTCTCTCTCTCTCTCCTCCCCACTGCCACCTAATTTTTCACTGTGGAAACTAACATTTTAACAAAGTGGAATGTGTGTGTATAGTGTGTGGGTAGGGGAAAACTATGCTAATGGCACTAAGCTCAGGATACACTGTGCAATCCCTGGACTGGTGCCTGGATGCAGTGGTGAACTGGATGAGGGTCAACAAATGGAGTTTGAATTCTGGGGAGAAAGATGCCTTTGGGGTGGGTGGTTCTGATGTCCAGGAAGTTGGTCAGTTGTCTGTTCAGAAGGTGGCACTCCCTCTGAAGGAGCAAGTACAGAGACCAGGTTCAAGGCCCATGTGCTAATCCATAAATCACAACTTGGGCTCAAAGTACCTTAAGGACTATCTTGGTTCCTTATGTTCCTCTTCAGTTGCTGAGATCCTCTGATCTCAGCAACACTCATGAGTTTTGATTCACCTTCACTAAAGACAGAGCATTTAGTGCAGCAGGTCCTGCCCCTACCAGTAGAGGTTCTTCAGAAACCCTCCCTCCCTCCAAACGTCTTTTGAGAACATATTTGTTTACAACATGCTTGTTCTTTTTCTTTTACTCAATGTGTATTTATTGGTGTTTATTATTGGTGTTTTAATGGATCTTTTGTTGATTTTATCCTTGTACTCTACCCAGCTGTATTTTTATGAAAGTGGGACTTACAGATTCTTAAATAAATTAATAAGCTAATAATTTTAATGAAAGCGATTCAGTTGTTAACAATTGTCAGTGTAAGATCCTCAAGTGGGTATCTGGTCTATAAAGTTAGATAATATGCAAGTTAAATAATATCCAGTGGACTACAAGTATGGTATTATATGGCACAATGGTATTTTATCACAGTGAAGTACTCCTAGTTCTTGTCATGCATGTTCCAGTTGCTTTATATTCCGTTCAAAAGTGCTCTTAGCAAGCCAATAGATTTAAATAAGTTAATAGTTTCCTAGATGAGTCTTCTTTTAAAAGACCCTGAGAAGACAATGTAATACATATCAATAAACATATAAGATATTATCTCAGGCACTGCACTTTCACAAGATACTTTTACGGCTGGGGAAACCTTGACTTACAGAAAAGCCATCATGCAACACAGCTGAAGTTATTCATCTAGAAATTGCAGAACATAATTCTTAACTCTTAACTTCCCATCTGTGTGCTGTACCATCTCTCTGTCTCTCATCATATTCAGTGTTCAGCTTGGCTATTGGGTCCATTCATGCACACAGTATATATGTATAGTCAGAAATCTTATAAAATCTGGTATATATACTAAGATGCTACAAGTAATTATCTCAGTTGCATTTTTCTTTTGCTGAGTTGCAGAAGCAAGGATATCAGGGAACCTCTTTGGCTGCTTCTTCCCCATCCTCTGTGTACCTACCTGTCTTACAAAAATGTTTATAGCATAATCCAGGGGTGGTGGCAGCTGTTACCCATTGAGGCTGGTGAGGCAGGGAGAAAGTTAGCTATTGGTAGGGGGAGTCAGGGATAACAACAGCCAGAGCTAAAGTAGGAGGAACACTGCAAGACTGCAATCCTGTACACAGTAACACAATCACGTGAGAATAAGTCCCACTGAACTTAATATATTTAAATATATATATAATTTAATACTTAAGACGGTTTACTAAGTGGTTTACAAAATAAGAAATATTTGGAAGAATTTAGTGTCTCACTAAGACAGATGTTCCATCAGTGCAAGCATTTCAGCTTGCCAGAAGGAATGACCCCCCCTACTACCCCATGTGATAATTTGAAGGTTCCTCTGACCCCCCCCTCCCAACCCAATGGGGGCTACAGGAAGAAGAGAGGTGAGAAAGCCTTGTGGAAGTCTTTGTGCAGACATTGTGCACTCATTAGATGAATCCCACCCAAGATCGTGCTCTAAGCTCTCTATGCAAATCCCACGCCTACTGCAACTTGTTATGTCTTGCTGCATCTTTAGGCAGCTAAAGTCATGGTATTTACACCAATTCCATGTGTTTCGAGTCTTCACTCTTCGGGTGCACAGAAAAATACAGTTCTTTGTGCTAGAATTTTACACTAAGGTGAAGATTTTATTTTATAGTCTTGAATCCAGGCACTCCAGTCCATTAAAGTTCTTGATAATCATCTAGCTTATAGCCAAGCACTTTCTTATAACATCATTTTTCGCTTTCCAAGAACAACTCTGCAAAAGGTTCTGCAGTTTAATTTAAAAGCAATCTGATCAGAAAAGAAAGGTCTCTCTTTTTGTATACCTTTGTTATTGTAGGTATCCTTATTTAGTGAAAATGTTGAGCTGAATTCAATGGATCTTGAAATGTTCTTGAAATTGAGGGTTGTTGGTATTGTATAGTGGTGAGGCTATTTTTCAATCCCCATCTTTGGGCTTCTTATAAAGAAAGGGAGACAACTGATGAAAAAATAAATTTCAATGAGAGACTGGAATTGTCTTGATAAGAGAGTTTTTATGTATTATTTGATAGAATGCTTGGTAAAGATAATGGCTATAAACAGTAGAGTTAGAATGAAGTTTCAGCATTTAAAGTACTTTGGTTATGGCAACAAAATCTGTATAAAGCATTTTCGTTCACTAGTTCTAATGCTGATTAATTCAGCATTACACTCATTCAGTTCTCTATAGCTTTCTCATTTAAACAGAAACATTAAATGGGCAATGATTGTATATTAAATTAATGTAACAGTCTTCCTTCAGTCCTTATCTGCCCACCCAGGTGTTTATTAAGTAATAAAGACATTGGTGAATTTAAGTTTTAATGATATAATCCTACCTTCACAAATACAAGTGAAGGCTTATTTCTTATGAGACCACACTTACGACAGTGTCAATATTTTTCTCTAATAAGTATCTGTCTATTCAGCATAACCTAATAAGTACCCAACCTAGAAGTTTGATTAAGTTACAAGTCATAGTACTAGACAGGTACAAAATCAATGAAAAACCAGAGGAATCAAAGCTGTCTAAAATGCCAGTTGTAGCTCATTTGCTTACAATTTTTGAATGACAGAACTACAACAAATTTTGGAGAATGGAATACACCTCTCCTTGTTTTCAGCCTCTCCATTTCATTTCTCCACAGTTTTCTGCCCTACTACCATTAAAACAAGAAGTCAATATCACATGCATTCTGCGCATGTCCAGTCCTCATTAGGCTGGTAGGGGGATTTTATTAATGGAATCCTTTTAAAAAAACCAGTAAGCCTTGGGTTTTCAGTCTAGCTACAGCCCCCCCCCCCCAAGGGAAGGTTATGAGCCAAGAAAATAATAGTAGGATGCAGGAGGAATATCAGAGGAAGAAGGGGGTACAGCTAGGTTGGAGGCTGAGCAATCAAGTTTTAAGTGAGACTGAGGCAGCTGACCCCTTCATGGATCACTGCCTTGCCGTGGCGAAGGGGCTTGAATAACTCAGAGAAGCTATGAGCTATGCCGTGCAGGGCCACCCAAGATGGACAGGTCATAGTGGAGAGTTTTGACCAAACGTGATCCACCTGGAGGAGGAACCGGCAAGCCACTCCAGTATCCCTGCCAAGAAAACTCCATGGACAAAGACAACAGGCATATAAAAGATATGACGCTGGAAGATGAGCCCCTCAGGTCGGAAGGCGTCCAACATGCTACTGGGGAAGAGCGGAGGGCAAGTACAAGTAGATCCAGAGCTGATGAAGCGGCTGGGCCAAAGCCGAAAGGACGCTCAGTTGCGGATATGCCTGGAAGCGAAAGGAAAGTCCAATGCTGTAAAGAAAAATATTGCATAGGAACCTGGAATGTAAGAACCATGAACCTGGGTAAGTTGGAGGTGGTCAAAAATGAGATGGCAAGAATAAATATTGACATCCTGGGCATCAGTGAACTAAAATGGACGGGAATGGGTGAATTCAGTTCGGATGACCATCATATCTACTACTGTGGGCAAGAAACCCGTAAAAGAAATGGAGTGGCCCTCATAGTCAACAAAAGAGTGGCGAAAGCTGTACTGGGATGCAATCTCAAAAATGATAGAATGATCTCGATACGAATCCAAGGCAGACCTTTTAACATCACAGTAATCCAAGTTTATGCACCAACTACTTGTGCTGAAGAAACTGAAATTGACCAATTCTATGAAGACTTACAAGACCTTATAGAAGTGACACCAAAGAAGGATGTTCTTCTCATTATAGGGGATTGGAATGCTAAAGTAGGGAGTCAAGAGATAAAAGGAACAACTGGCAAGTTTGGCCTTGGAGATCAAAACGAAGCAGGGCAAAGGCTAATAGAGTTCTGTCAAGAGAACTTCTGCTTCATTGACTATGCAAAAGCCTTTGACTGTGTCGACCACGGCAAACTATGGCAAGTTCTTAAAGAAATGGGAGTGCCAGATCACCTCATCTGTCTCCTGAGAAATCTCTATGTGGGACAAGAAGCTACAGTTAGAACTGGATATGGAACAACTGATTGGTTCAAAATTGGGAAAGGAGTACGACAAGGCTGTATTTTGTCTCCCTGCTTATTTAACTTATATGCAGAATTCATCATGCGAAAGGCTGGGCTGGATGAATCCCTAGCCGGAATTAAGATTGCCGGAAGAAATATCAACAACCTCAGATATGCAGATGACACAACCTTGATGGCAGAAACTGAGGAGGAATTAAAGAACCTTTTAATGAGGGTGAAAGAGGAGAGCGCAAAATATGGTCTGAAGCTCAACATCAAAAAAACGAAGATCATGGCCACTGGTCCCATCACCTCCTGGCAAATAGAAGGGGAAGAAATGGAGGTAGTGAGAGATTTTACTTTCTTGGGCTCAATGATCACTGCAGATGGTGACAGCAGCCACGAAATTAAAAGACGCCTGCTTCTTGGGAGAAGGGCAATGACAGGCCTAGACAGCATCTTGAGAAGTAGAGACATCACCTTGCCAACAAAGGTTCGTATAGTTAAAGCTATGGTTTTCCCAGTAGTGATGTATGGAAGTGAGAGCTGGACCATAAAGAAGGCTGATCGCCGAAGAATTGATGCTTTTGAATTATGGTGCTGGAGGAGACTCTTGAGAGTCCCATGGACTGCAAGAAGATCAAACCTCTCCATACTGAAGGAAATCAACCCTGAGTGCTCACTGGAAGGACAGATTGTGAAGCTGAGGCTCCAATACTTTGGCCACCTCATGAGAAGAGAAGACTCCCTGGAGAAGACCCTGATGTTGGGAAAGATGGAGGGCACAAGGAGAAGGGGACGGCAGAGGACGAGATGGTTGGATAGTGTTTTCGAGGTTACCAGCATGAGTTTGACCAAACTGCGGAAGGCAGTGGAGGAGAGAGGTGCCTGGCGTTCTCTGGTCCATGGGGTCACGAAGAGTCGGACACGACTAAACGACTAAACAACAACAACGAGGCAGCTGAGGAAGAGGAGGAGACTGAGGCTGTGGCAGATTCCCAGCCACCTGCCAGTTCTACTTTTTCCTTCCCCCATCCTCCTCTGTACCCAAGAACGAGAAGGGTGTTACATGTAGCAGAACAAAAGGCACAGAGAGCCCCTCCTTGAAGGAGTTTGCGACTGTTGGGTAGGCAGCCAGCTGGGGAGGAGCCTTAGGAGGAAGTGGAAGGCTTAGATCCTCAGTTCTGTCAATGGTCTCAATAGGCTAGTTCTGCCTGTGGAGTTCTCTGTTGGGTTTTGTTTCTCTGAATAAAGAATCAACCTTACTGCTCATCCCTGAGTTTCTGCGCTGAACTGCAGCTGAACCATCCCTGACATCTGGTAAGGGTGAGCGAAGCCAGAAAAACCACCTGCGGGTCCCTCCCAATAGTAGTTTTAGGCACCATGAGTTTTGTCAGGACTGGGGAGGGGAGAAAAATGCCAGCTGTGGATCACTGCCTTCCTCCGTTTCTTTTGTGATTGCCTTCTGTTCTGTAGTCACTATGAACCAAGAAGTGGGAGGCCTTTGCTGTGGATGCTTAAGGACAATTCTTCATACCATTCAGGGTGAGAGCCTGGGTGGATTGGAGAGTGGGGCTGAGGGTGTAAGGTGGTAAGTTGCTCAAAAGCCATATAGTGGGCCCCTCTGTGTGTGTGAGAGAGGGAGTTGCCATAGATGAAAAATGGGCTGGGAACTGTTACTATAAGACCATTGGTTGTTTGAATGCCCTGTGCTCGTATTTGTTAGGTATTTGGCTAAATTGGAAATGATAGCTTTTGTGCTCATTGTTGTTTTTCTTGTTTGCCTTAGGGTAGAATTGCTAATTTGTTCACTGGACCTGTTCATATGATTTTGGTATACTGTTTTTGCTCCGTTTATCTCTATTACTTTTGTGCCCTGCTCTGGGATTGAAAATATTCAATGAAAAGTGGGCTACAAGCACTGTAATTTAATAGATAAATGGATTCACTCTTAGTTTACATAAATGGGGTCTGCATCAAAATGTTAAGAGTGTAGAATGTTCCTTTGCCTGCCAGCCAGATATGCCTTCTTCCATTCCCGACCACCCAGGTTTTCTGAGTTCCTCACCCACTCCCAATAGTCAGCCACATCCTGTGGCCACCCCCCAACTGTGTTTAAAGATGTGTGTTTAAAGGTTTTTCTGTTTCTGAAAACCTTGGAGTTCTGCCAGACCAGTTCTCACACATGAATGGTACTGTTTTGGCTACATAGGAACTTGCACTCATAGAACTGAGTTCACTATACTTTATGCCTTAGCTAGGTAACCTTTAGGATCATTTCTGGACAGTAGCATTTATACCTGGTACAACTGTTACCACCCTAATCCTCTCCATTCTGCTGGATGCTTTAAGGGTGTAGCACCACCTGGAAGCGACATCTTTGTAGGTGGAGGCTGGGCTACTAGAAACCCAGCATGGACTTAAGCTGTAAAGAGGCCGCAAGGACTTGACAGCCTTATGTGACACTACACTCTGTGAGCCTACAGACAAACTGATGGCCACAACACAAGATTCCAAACCTTACACAGTAGCTTCCAGACCTCCAGGAGCAGCAAGAACAACAAGCCTAAAGCCCAGAGTGGTAGATAGTGTGCATGTCTTGCAACCCAAGACATTCCTGAACCTACTCAGAAAGTGTAATTCATGAGACCATAATTTTTTTATGAAACCTAAATTCTGCTGGAATCAGTGAGGCAAGCTAGTTGCAACTGCAGTCCCATTGATTCCAATACAACTGAGATGCAGCCGACTCTATTTGGATGGTGGTGGTGATGATGGTGATAATTTCAATTATTCACATTTCCTAATCCTTACATAGTAGATCATAGTTCTACCCACTGCATATTAGGTCATTAGCTTTACAGATCTTAGAAATGATACGGAGTTCATACATGACCACAGGTTTAAGTACCTACCTCCCAACTTTAGCCATCCACTATGCTATACCAGCTTTTAAATGAAACCTGAGACCCAAGTATAGTCATATTTTGCTACTGTGTCAAATGGCTCTCCAGTTAGTAGTATTTATATGTATGATGATACTTGTTAACTGTATTACAACAACTATTCTTTGTTGTTACTTTACTATTTGGACCAGGTATGGGGAAACGTGCTACCACCACCCCTGCCAGATGTTGTTGGACCTGAACTCTCATCGGCTCCCAGCCAGCATGGCCAATACTTAGGAGTATCAGTTCCTGGTTTAGACTCTTTGTTTTAGGTTTCACACTATCCTCTTAAAAAATATAGCCAGATGCATTGCATGGAAGGAAAGAATATGATTAATGGGGTCTATGCATTAAGTCTGGCACGTGTCATACTGTAATGTCTCTATTAAGCTTGACATATTTGAGTAAATAATGTTCGCCTTAGAAAGAACTGAAAAACCAGAGTCAGATTAGGTGAGTGCTTTAATGAATTATTGAGATAGAGCAGAATCGTGCAACAAACTAAATGGGATTGAATGACAAAGTACAAATAGATCACACTTGCAAGGTTTGCTTTTAGAACCGAAAGGCATTGATTTGGCAAGGGAGAGAAAACGGAAAAAATAATAATTCCAAAATTTCCTCCCATGTGAAACAAAGAGCTACGTGCAGTAGATGTATTTCTACTTCCCGCCCCCGCCCCAAAGTAGTCTTTCATCATGAAACCTCACAGTGCTTGAGAATGCAACTTATCAATGTCAGTCTTAATTTCTTCCATCAACCCTTTTGGTAGAAATTGAGAAGAATCATTTAGCAATCATCTTATCACTGTTGTAGTGTTTGAACCATTCATTTTACACATGATCAGATAAAGGAATGATATTTGCTTTATCTCCTCATTTGCCATCCAAAGAAATCTATAGAACCCCTAGATGTCTTTGCAGGCATATAGTAGGTTGCCAGCTGTGAAAACACTGTCAGATAAAACCAGTAGCACTGAATCAATTTCCATTCTATTTTTTGTGGGGGGATATATATATAGATAGATATATATATATGGTTTTTTTTTTAAAAAAGGTATCTATTCTGAGGTGTTGCAGTTTGATAAGAAGAATGGCAGCAGATCAAGTTTTTCAGCAGGCATTTATGTGTGCACAATGTTACCTGTAATCACACGTCTTCTAGCACTTCCAGAGGGAGGCTTGTTTCCTAAGGCATCCGAGAGACAACCTGGTTTTTTAAAAAACGTATTAGACCTAACAAGAGCATGTGTATACACAGACATCATTCTTTGTAGTCAGCGCTTTATGGTTTTTGAAGAGAGGACTAGAGAACTGAAATGTAACCGAAAAATTGACACTGGAAGCATACGTGCCAGTACATTTTTCATGGAAGTAGTTGAATGACTGAAAAATGCATCTGTTATATGTCTTTCCATTTAAAGAATGATCCTCCTTTTATCAACTTTTTAAAGGGGAACATTAAATAATGGTTCAAAATCAACATACAGGTCTGATTTTGAAAAGAAATGCAGCATAATATCTTCTTGCTTTAAAAGTCAGCCTTCATTTTTTTAAAATTTTTTTTATTTATTTAAATCATTTATAGTCATCCTTTTATCAATTTCAATACAGTTTACAAAAAGTGTACATATTCAGCAGATAAAAGCACAATTAATCTTTATGTGATAGAAAATTAGTCTCCACCCTGGGCATCATCTTTGTTATAGGAATGATTGGATGTTTGCTAAACTCTTAAAGTTCTTTGGATAGACATAGCTAACAGGGACTTATTGAAATGGTGTCATATAGAAATAACTGCACTTCAGGCATATACACATGTAATAATAAATCGTTGTAACTTGAAGATTATATAAAACCCTGTCCTCCCTGAATAATAAGAATCTACCATGCATTAGTATCTTTTAAATAATGTCAAGTTACTGTTCGTCACAGTCTGGCGGAGACAAATAATTGCTTTCTGCTTCTAAGAGATAGTACACATAGCACTTGTCTAATTGCCAATTTTTCTGCAGCATTACTGTGGCATGCAGTTTAGTTATCCCTCCACTAAGGAGAACACAATAGCATTTGGCTCAACTTCCGTGTTAAACAAAGTATATTTTTTTTAAAAAAACTTTTAACCGTCCGTTTATGTAAAGCTAAAATACTGTATTGTGATATCAAGGATTCCAGAAAAACTAGTATCTTCTTTAAGCTAGATGCAGATGATATAGTGACTAATGTCTGGAAATATGTATGTGTATTTCCTAACTGATAAGCACTTGAAGAGCTGGTTGTACATAGTAATGTGATATAAGTCAATGATATTGTACCAGTTTGTACCGTTTGATTATTTGAACGTTGTGTAATTGAGCCTGTTTTGCTTTTTTCTCAAAAAGGAAAGTGTTTCTGTTTGTTTGCAAGATCCTATCCACAATTATGTTCTATTAAGTTCAGTGAAATATATGTGCTTGCAAGTAGTTTTGTTGCTTGCTTCCCCCATGTTTTTGGCCAATCATAATGGTCGAATATGTTCTCTATGCAGTGTTGTTGTTTCAGGCTTCCCTTCTTCCAGGGTTTCTGTAAGTTGTAACTGTGGCCTGGGTTGCACGTCACACTAAGCCAAACCACTGCTTAGCACAAATGTGTGAGAGCTCCTGGAGAAGAGATTGCAGACATTTTGCTCCTCCCTGGTAGTTCTGCTGCTGTGCTGTGCTTGAGCAAAGTAAAGGCTTGACCTACTGTGTCATCCAAAACTAGACTCGTGGCTTTACAGGGTAAATATTGGTCACACTTCATAGTTAGTTTAGAGAGAGCTAAACCACAAGCCTGGGTTCAGACACGCTAAGCGTAGCCATTGCTTTGTTCAAAAGCAAAATGATACTGATCTCCTCTCTGGGAGCCTGCACATTTGTGCTAAGCTAGGGTTGGTTTAGTGTGACTGCAAACTGTATATTTTGTGTTCCAAATATACTTTTCAGTTAGAAACCACATGTTGGTGGCATCCATATGTCTCAGGAGAGAATGGAGGAGTGTGATTTTGGGGGTGAAGTCAAACTGTTGGAATGTTACAACACCTGTATAAACCGATATAGGAGAGAGATGGTTTGTTGCAGCTGGGGTGGATGAAGGTTGTGCACAATGCAGATGCAGATGCACAATGGTGTTACTTTTCGCTGCACTTCTCCCAGCAGTCATTCCTCCTGTGGTCACTGCTGTGGATACACAGCTTGACTGTCTCTAGGCACTGCACTCGTCTGCAAGGGATTCCCACACAACAGCAACATCAGTATGACATGTAAGTGTTTTTTCAAACACCAGGATGCTCCAGTGGCCAGGTCACAAGTATCTGCTTTTAAAGTTAGTCTTCTATTTTAGATTTTGCATGTAATATGATATGCTTCATGAGAAACCTTAATGCTTAGGTGGCTTTTTACAGTATGCTTCCACTCTTGAAAGGGTCAAGGTTTTGGTAATTGTTATATAGGCAACCCCAGATTTGTGGGGGTAGGTGTTGTGTTCTAGGTCTTCACATGCATCAGTGGACGAGCATAAGCCCACTCCATCCTGCTATGCCCTGGTATGCTCCCATCCCATCCCTCCCCCCCCAATTACACCCTATTTCCAAGCCACTTCTGGGTCACCATGATTCGCAGTCATGGTCACACATCAATTGGACAGGCGCAAATCGGTCATTGTCTGTACATTGGATATAGATATCGATGTAGACAAGCTTAAAATGTGAGCCAGCTCCCTATTCAGGAAATGAGTGAAGGCCATTTAGATTTTAGAGTAGATGTCCACCAACATGTAACCTGACTCTGATAGGAACATAGGACGCTGCCTTATACCAAGTAAGAGAATTGGTTACTCTAGCTCAGTAGTGTCAATACTGACTGGCAGCATCTCTCCACAGTTTCAGACAGGGGTCTTTCCCAGCCCTATCTCTGCCAGCAATTGAACCTTGAACTTTTTGCATGCGAAGCGTGTGCTTTACAACTGAGCTATAAGGTTGCACTGTTGAATCCTAAATCACGTAAGACCCATCAAGTGAATTAATATTAATTACCTACCAATTTTCATTCCAGAATTATGTCTCCAAAGCTCAAACTAGCTTTTATATTTCAGACATTTGTTGCATGGAAAACACACTTCTTGAAATAAATCAGTATTCGAATGTTGGCTTTAAATCATCACCATTTGTTACTAACTGCTGCTTCCTGCTTAGCTACTGCTCGCTTCAGATTCAGAGATTAGAATGTCATTTAGTCTGGGGGAGGTGAATTGGTGTTCTGAAAAGGAAGGGAAGCCATTTCCGATGCCATATTTGTATTCCATTCATTCTTTTGTGTCTGGCCTGGCCTATGTAAAAACCAGAAGGTCATTTCTGGCAGATTGTCCCATATATATTGTGGCTGATGTATTTAGGTCCTGTAATACTATTGCCAGAGTAGACATGGGGACAAGAGTTGACATTTGGATTTGTTGTAGGGTCTGGTCCTTGTTTATTTCTCTGTTGTGTTGCCTGCTCTTGCTGCTGAGTAGATGTTTTTGGTTGGGGATGGGGTCATCGGTAAAAAAAAAAGAGTACAGAATTGTCACGTAAGGACTGTGAGTAGTATCATTGTCCAGGATAAGCTTTAGATCTCTGATGATTTGTTGTAGTGGTTTTAGCTGGGAATCATAGGTAACAAGAAGTGCTCTGGGTCTGTTTCATAGTAGATTATTCCTTGATAGAAACCAGACAGAAGCATGTAAATATCTGCAGTAGGTTTCTGATATAAGTTGATGCTTGTATTTCCATTATGTAGTTGCACAGTAGTGACCAGAAAGTGGATGAACTACATGGGATGATTTAGGCTCAGATGAGTAGTGTTAAGTAGCTGAAGCCTTAGTTGAACTATATTCCACCCTTTTACAGCCATGTCAAGTTTACACCTGACAACTGGGGGTCACACTCTGTGCATCTGAAGGATCTGGTCCGTGAAAGCTTGTGTTATAATAACATTTGTTAAGCTCTTTAAGGTGCCACAAGACTCTTTTTGTTATTTCTGCTGCAAGAGACTCACAATACTTTCCCTGTGGAAATTATTACTGAAGGTGGTTTCACTGCTTCTCAGCCTTATACATGATTTGGCTTTTTAAAAAAACTATAAACAACTGCTTCATTCAGCTTTGACTAATTAGATCAAATGATGCTATAGCCCTAAAGAAATAATCCACTTTAAAACTGACATTGATTTGGCAGATATATATTAGTGTGTGTGTTTTTTCACTTGTTTTAGCATTTCCGAGAATGGAAAGGACAGGCAAATAAAGAGATCTGCTCTGCCATCTGTAGTTTGAGATTGTCTTGCCAACAACACATGTAGCTTAAAAGTGTTCATTAGTAGCACACAACAACAAAAAAGGCTGTAAAAACCTATTTGCATTGGAGGTGCTATGAAAAAGAGAGACTAATATTTGGAAGTTAGAACATTTAAAAATTGTTGGGCCAGCCTGGACTGCTATGGTCTCCACATATTTTTTATAAGGAACAGTTCAGTGCAACTTTGAAGGTGTAGGCATGTCCCATTCTCACTTATGGCTTGCAGAACAAAATTACTAATATTACAGCAAGGGCTGAAGAGAGGAACAGAGTGGCTGGGGTACATTAATTAAATGTGAATCCAAATGATGTTGCAATGTTTATTTTTAATAATGTGTACTCTGTTCTTCTGCACAGCAGTAGTCACTCATACGCACAGCAGTAGTTAAAAATTCAACAAAAGCAAAAGCATGGAAATTGTCAACAGAATCAATAGTTTGTTTAAAAGGGAAACTTTTCAATTGAGTATACTGCTGCAGTGCACTTTATATGGGGATGCCTTTGAATATGGCTCAGAAATGAAAGTTAGTGCAGAATGCAACTGAGTGTTAGTTGGGGCAAGACACTCTGAGCCTATTACTCCAGCTGCAATGGTTGCCAATTCATTTCTGGGCTCAGTTCAAAGTGCTTTAAAGCCCCAAATTGTTTGAAACCAAGTTAAGTGAAAGGACAGTGGGCATCCATGCGAATCCATGTGAACCATCAGAGGTTCTGCTTATGGATCCACCAGTGGATACAGTTAGATGGGAGACAGAGATTTTTCATTGGTGGCACCCTGTTTATGGAACTCCCTTCCCGGTGAGTTTTATGTAGCACTCTCCTTGTTTTCTTTAAGAAGAGCCATAAAAAATCATTCCGGTCAGCTTTTGGTTAAGATGAGCTGGGGTGGCTCATATTCAATGTTGGGAATGAGGGTGCTGGCTATGGTATTTCTATGTAGTCTTGGTATCTCCTGATTGTCTGCCTTATATATAAGGAGTTAAATTATGTATTCATTTTAATTACGTAGTTCATAATGTTTTATTGTGTTGTGATTTTTATTGTGAGCCACTTTGGGAGGATCTGTGATCCTGAAAAGCAGCATAGAGGATGTCAGTATAATGAATAAGCAGAGAAATAGAATTGGTAGCAGAACACAAATAGGGGAAACTAACCTAACTTTTTGGAGCAGAGTTGCAGCATCACATACAGGGTGCCATGGCAGAAAATACCCTCTCTCATGTTGTCACCAGCCTTGGCTCAGAAACCAATGCATTGTTAAAGGCGTGGTTTTTAGGCAAAATATTTATATGGGATCATATGGGGAGAACTTCTTAAGATTCACAGTTTGAAAGAATGAAAACAGAATTTGAAAGAGCCTTGCTTACTAGGGCAGAGTTAAATAACAAATGGAGAATATTATAAAAACATCAATACATAGGAACATAAAATTGAAAGGGAAAAGATTTGTTACATCATTTTGAGTATCGTCAGCCAATATGAGATAGCTCACTGCAGTATATTCTGAAGTCCTTTATTCAGTCTAATTTGAAATTGCCCAAGCAGTGGAACTTCTAACTTTTCCCTTGAGGGAATCTGCCACAATTTTAAAGAGCTTGCTATCGGGAGATGTTATCAGACATTTAGCCTAAATTTTGCTCAGATTTAAGCCAGCACTTCTAAATCGGTCTCTTGGGTATTTACTTTTTAAGCTACATGTAAATTGCCATTACAATCCTTTTAACCGCTATTTGGAGATACTAGCTCCAGGACACATGGGTAATATATTTAAGTGACAGAGGCTGTGTTCATGTGAACAAAAGCAAATATCATTAGGTCCTTCAGTAGGAGTTAATCAGAAGTCTGTGCCTTCCGTTTGGTGCTGTTCATGCTTTGTATACCTAAATGCATTCCTAACTTGCCCTTCACACAAAAGAGAATATAGAAATGATGTGAAAATATAAAGAATTAATCTTTACTTTAGCAAGTTTTCACATGTGATGGGTGGGCTCATGTTTTGCACTGAGCACACCCAGGATAAAAGCAGGATCCCACATCCTACAAGCCATATGTTTAATGTAACATATCTGGTGCTGAGGTTTGTTTGTTTTTTGAAAGGATATAATCTTGTTGGTGTGTAATGTGGTTACAAGTGAACAAGCTTTTTCAGTGTTTGCATCATTAATGTGGGGGGCCCTCCCTTTGGAGGTTTGGCTGGCGTATCCTCCTTTTGCACAACTTTAACTACCATCTCACCCCAAGTTCCAACTACCTCCTTAGGTTCCCAGCTACTAAAGTATCTAAAAGGGTGTTCTTTGGTTGGTTTTAGTTTTTAATAATGTGCTCCTCAGATTCTTTTTTTCCTCATCACTTATACAGTGGTACCTTGGGTTACAGACATTTCAGGTTACAGATGCTTCAGGTTACAGACTCCGCTAACCCAGAAATAGTACCTCGGGTTAAGAACTTTACTTCAGGATGAGAACAGAAATTGTTCGGTGGCAGCAGCGGGAGGCCCCATTAGCTAAAGTGGTACCTCAGGTTAAGAACAGTTTCAGGTTAAGAATCGACCTCCACAATGAATTAAGTTCTTAACCTGAGGTACCACTGTAGTCTGTTCTCGTTTCTTTTACCAAAGTTTGTGGCCCTTCTTGTTTTCCTCATTTGGAGGATACTTCCATTTTCTGATGGAAGCCTTCCTGCTTCTAATAATTTCCTTAACTCTGTCTGTTGACCACATTGTTGTCCTCTTGGCCCTCCTTGTACCTTTCCTGATCTGCAGTATACATATTAGCCGAGCTTCTATTATTTTGGTTTTGAATAACCACCAAGAATTATTGTAGGATTTCAATCTCTTCCTTTCAACCTCCTTTCTACCAGTCCCATTTTGAGGAAATTTCTTCATTTGAAGGACCCAGTGCATAAGTCATCATTTCCCACTCCATCACAAACCCCATAAATGTATATTGATGATAGGAACCAAAATTATAGTTCCATTGACAGCCATAAGCAGGGATCCAACACAAAATGTACAGAGGGAGAGGGAGGAGGGAGGAGCTGCCGTAAACAGAGTTACAGCATGTAGCTGTGTCGACTCTAGAATTCAGAGAACAAAAGAGCTGGAGTTTTTCTCCCTTGGAAATAAATCTTTTGAGAATTGCAAGCTCTGGTTGTGAAAGAGTGTGCTGCCTTTCTATATGGCTGCCTATAGCCGTTTCGGTTTCTTTGTCTACATCATTCCCTTTTGCCACTAGACATTTGAATTCATTTCTGTAAAGCAGTTGTTTTCAGTCAGTGTGCCATGGGACCCTGGGGTTCCTTGAATGATAGTCAGGGATGCTGCGGGCAACACTGGCCTCTGTCCCTCTTTTCTTCTCTCCCTCCTCTGATACCCTCTCACATCTCTGCCTTCCAAAGGCTTGCTCAGCTGTTTATTGCAGCAGCCCCGGCTATATGCTCCACAGGCAAATGGTACTTCTGGGAGGCACCTTTATTTGGGGGGGTGGGGTGGAGAGAAGCTCAGAGACCAGGGACAGCAGCAGCAGCTGCCTGGAGGACTCCCAGGGAGAGGGGAGAGAAGAGGAGGCTGAGGGAACCCTCCACAAGCAAGGGTGTTCAAAAAGGGGTGAGGGACTGCTAGCTCTGCAGGCAACAGGTGACATAACTGGGCTCCTGAGCCCCACAGGGGTGCCGCAGAAAGAATGTAGTTGGTTAAGGGAGCCATGGACTCAAAAAGGTTGAAAACCTGTGCTGTAAAGTCTTCTCCATTATCAGTGCTTTAAGGGGGGATTTGATTTAATTGCCTTCCAGTTCTGGAATATTTGATATTTCTGATATTACATGTACTGTGCAAGCTGAAGAGGTGGGTATCTAATTTGTACAAGTAGAAAGATTCTGTCATGTATTTGTTGTCTTCACTGTACAAAACTAATGACCCTGCTGAAACTAGAAATGAGGATTAAAATGGTATTCAGCAAAAGGAAAATAAATTAAGCCAAATTGGACATAGTGAAGGCTTCTGTTATAGTTGGATGCTGTGGTCAGAAAATATATTATTGTAAAGAGGGATTCATAGACTACAACATCATGTGGTCTATAATAAAATATTTGAGGCCTTACCACTCCACTGACAGACATGAAAATGTCAAAACAAAACTCATCAATGAAAACAAAAGGCTTAGGAAAGCAGAATATTTTCTGGATTGTCTTCCATCTCCACCTCCCTGCAATGTTAGTGAATACATATAGGTCAGACCATGTGGTGAGCATGATTAGATTTGAATGTACCTGCAGGGCTGTTATGGTTGCCACTGCCAGCACCCTTTGGGAAGAGCTGCTTTTTAAGCCTGGCTTAATACTCTGCACAAAAGAAGCAAGCTGAGTCAACTGATCACACACTCTGAGGTTTAATTTCATGTATGGGGGCTGTCCGTGGTGCTGAAACGGCAGTCAGTTGTGCAGAAGCAAAATTACTTCCAAAGTTATTCCAATGCATTCTTAATCTCACTTTTTGTAAACTGAGAATGTTTTCCTACTCAACCAAATTTTATCTGAAGTTAAGTACATGTAATAGCTAGAAGGTGTGATTGAGATATATATATATATATATATATATATATATATATATATATATATGCTTTCGTAGATATGGATGGTCCTGGAAAAAACCCTATGATTTAAGATACTCACATTCTACCTTGACATTTATTCTGTGTAGCCTGTAACCCCATAGAGTTCCTATACTGTGTTGAGGTTTCTGTGCTATAAACTAGTGAGGTGCAAATGAATTTGGATGCCCATACTTGAGTTATGTAACAGAGACAATATTTCTTGCTGAAGTCCCAGCTATCGAAGACTGGCACATCCACAAATAAGTAATGAACTGGCTAAACAGGCAAACATAATCACTGGTAGCAGCTAACTCTTTTGGATTGAGATGCCTTCTGTTAACTCAGTGAACATAATCATATATTGTTGTGGATAAAATCAGCCCACGGTAGTGTGTGGAGTCTAAACAATAATAGAAAAAAGCTGTGATGAAAGTCCCCCTAGAAAAAAACAAAATACTACAGTTGTAACAAAAGGTATCATCTTACCAACTGTGTTATTCTTTGAGCTTTGTGTACAAATGCTCCTGATTAAACTGAATTCAATTGCATACTTAAGCACTTTGCTTAAGAAGATTATGAATTGGGCCTTTTATAATGTATGTCTCCTAATCAAACAGACACAAGTTAGTCATGCAGCAATGATTAATTCTGTGCTGAGTTTTTCATTTCAGTTGAGAAACAGCACTTTTTTCTTATGAATGAAAAAACAATCTATGCCAAAATACAGGAAGGACCCCATTACCATAAGCATAGTACTTCCTTGGTACCAAATATGTTTCAACCTACGATCCACTGGGTCTGTTCTAGACCAATATTGTACATTATGACCAACAGTGGGCCTCTAAGATTTCCAATGTTTTAGCTAGAGATGCTAGAGGCTGAACCTGATGCCCTTTGTGGGTGAAGCCGTTTTCCCACCGCTGCACAAAAGTTGTTTCTTCAAGGTGTCCTTTGTTTTTTGTAGTTTTTGTCAGGTTCTCCAAATTACACTGTATTCCTCTTTCTTAGAATCCTGCTGCCAAATGAGGACGCTGGACAGTGGGATAGGAACCTTCCCTCTTCCGGACTCAGGAAACCGCTCAACTGGACGACACGTTTCTAAACAAGAACTGGATTTAGAAGCTGACGTTTTCATATCACCTGCACAAGCTTTCCCTCCGGCTTCTTCTGAGAAAGCCAAAACCCTTGAGCGAGAAGTGCCTTCAACAGCTAATAAGGACCAGGGATCTGTGGAGAGCATAATAACACATTCAACATCAGATCCTGCCATGACTGCTAAGGGTGTACAGACTTTTCAGAGTCGCCTTCCAAAGCCAGCTTCTGCAGGTAAAATGACAGTTGTACTGGAAATTAGATCTTTTGTGCCCTGGTGCCTGTTCCCATTAGTGGAGACCTGTACTAATGACATTGGATGAAAGACATATGAAATGTACAGCTGAAAAGACTCTTCAAGTCACTGCAGAAGGTTAACAAGCTGGAGACTGCACTGACATGGAAATCTTGTTAAATAAAATACTAATCTATAAAAAAAATTGCTGTATGACACACCATGTCTATAAGCAGTCCAGTGATAAATTTAAAGCACACACCAGGAATGTATACCAAAAACAAGTCCAAGAGGCTTCAGAAATGTCACAACTTTTGCTTCCTAAATTTTCTTTATAGATATTACAGTATTGTGAAAGTTAAACAGCAATTGCTTTGCTAATAGAATGTGGTGACTTCTGATAAATGTTGGAATGAAATTTTCTTCCAATGAAAGGACAGATCCCCATGATTACTCCTGTAATAAGATGTTTACACTTTCAAGGTTAATACACCACAGTCCCAGGGATTAATGGACAGCTGCCCTCTTGTTGATCAGCATGGGTTGAATCCATATTAAGTTAGTTGAACTTTAGTAGTATTTAAGTCCTGGTATCTTTTTACATAGATTTAAATGGGATCTAAGTGCAGCTAACATTATCCAGCTTGATGTGTCCAAACCTTTCATGCAATATAATAGACATTTTATCATAATCAGGCTGGCTACTGCAAGGGATGCAAGCTGTGTCATGCTTAGCTTATATTAAGACACCCACTGCTTGTTAAGTGTAATTGTTGAGAGTCCTGTTTAATTCATGGCACTGTTAGGGTAGTTTAGAATAGAGGTATATTTTGTAAAGCATGGATGTGCTTACCTTATTGACTCCAGAAAACTGTAGCATGGCAATGACACTTCAAAATCATGTGCAGAGATACTAGTGGATAGTACAGTTTTCAGACATTGTCCAGGGATGCATACTTACAACATAAACTGTTAGATAGTGGTTGCTCCCCTGGTCCAACAAGATTTAAACTGGAGCAATTGCTAACCATGAAATAAACATAAAGCTTGAAGCAAGCTAACAATAAATGTAACTTTTTGATAACTATGAGTACAACACAGGGATACATCACTATACAAGGAGCACAAAATGCTGGAAATCCAGCTAGGGAGCATGTGCCCTTATATATAAAACATATAAATCAGTAACAACATGGAATAGAAGTGGCATACCAAGTCCCCAAATCTTCCATTTATTGTTCTTAGGAGTACTTTTTATTATATGTATACTCAGTATAGTTCCTAATGCATAAAGCTATTCATTTGTTGCATTATGTATGGGGTTCAGGGCTGAAAAGATACCTTTAGAATGAATGCTTGAAGCACAGCAGCGCTTGTCTTTGTTGTTGTATTGTCTATTTCCTCCCACTCCCCTGCATTCATCAGTACCAACAGTGGTTTGCCTGAATGCTTACCATATACCGGTACCTGACTTTCAGAACTTCACTCAAGGCACTGTTGTGATTACGGAGATAGCAGCTTAATTTAAGAACTGAGGGCTAGAGAAGGAGGGAGAAATATTTTCCAATGTTGCCCTGATGTCCTTCAAAGTGGCTTCTGAATGAAATACAGGCCAAGATGCTCAAGGCTAGACTCCCCAGCCTCATGGTTGCCTGCAGGCCATTCTCAACACATTCCTCATTCTTCCTCCTCTGTTCAGCTCTCCAGCATTCCTGTGGTAAACCAGCCCCAGGAAACCAGCTTAGTAGATAAATTTAGGGCAGAGAGTACTAACATTCCCTTTTCTTCCCTTCATGCTTTTACTAAGCAGTGACAGCTCTGGGTAGCTCATAGAGGAGGCAGTGACTGTGGGAACACTAAGCCATGCCCATCAACTGTTCAACCATGCTGCATTTTTCATGCATGGATAATCCCACCCTTTCCTCAACACTCCAGACACATAGGACACAACACTCAAGACCCACAAAGGCTGGAAAAATTGATCTGGACAAGAATTCTAGGAATGGACACACGAAAATAAAATGTAAAAATCTCATTTCTGCACACAAAGACCAGGGCTAAAGTGTTCTGATTGGAAGAGGAAAGCAAAGGAGAGTATCGTACTTTTCCGTGTATAAGACAATGTTTTTTATTTTTAAAGTATGTTAAAAATTGGGGGTTGTCTAATACACAGTGCATAGAGGGGTTATGGGATTGGTTGCTGCTGCGAGCCTAAAACCAGTGGTGTGTTATTGATGGCTGCGGCAAGGGCTGGTGTTGATTTGCTGTTGTTGCAGCAATAGGGCGGGCAATTGGCGGCCTCTGCTGGCAGTGGGACAGAGGATAGGTGGCTTTTGTGGCGCATGTGAGTGATAGCATAGGTCAGGTGGTTGAGCAATTTTCGGTAATACCCCCCCTTAGAAAAGCTCAACAACTCTGGGCAATCTCACCCCATTTTCTTAATATGTAGCCCCCCAAAATAAGGGTCATCTTATACACGGGGGCGTGTCATACATGGAAAAATACGGTAAGTTATCAGCTTTCTCATGTATATCTTTCTCCAGTCTCTCTAGAATTAATGTATTTTATTAATGATCATCTGTATTATGTTCTGCCTTATGAGAACCATGTGTCAAAATCCCATCTTTTCTGTACATTAGCCATGTGACTTCTGTTAGAGATGCATTGGTGATTAGTCAAATGGGGAAAGTAAAGGCTTGTGATAATGAATTACCGTATTTTTCGCCCCATAGGACGCACTTTCCCCCCTCCAAAAATGAAGGGGAAATCTGGGTGCGTCCTATGGGGCGAATGCAGGCTTTCACTGAAGCTTGGAGAGCAAGAGGGGTCGGTGCGCACCGACCCCTCTCGCTCTCCAGGCTTCAGGAAGACATCTGCAGCCTAGGCAGCCCTGCGGGAGTTCCCGCAGGGCTGTCTAGGCTGCGGATAGCAGCCTGCCGCCCTGAAGCAGAGCGCCCCACGCATCGGGCAGACATCCACAGCATGGGGAGCCCTGCGGGAGGTCCCGCAGGGCTCCCCACGCTGCGAATAGCAGCCTGCTGGCCAGCTCCACAAGCTCAGGGGACAGCGGGGAGGCGCAGCGCCGCCATCCCGCTGTTCCCTGACCTGGTTTTGGGGGAGAAATAAAGGAAAACATTTTTTCCTTTATTTCCCCCCCCAAAAAAAACTAGGTGCGTCCTATGAGACAGAGCATCCTATGGGACAAAAAATACGGTAGATAAGGCTAGCATTGCTTAATCTACAACCCCAGGGTAATTTGAAACACCTTGGGGTTGAGCCAATATGATTATCTTTAGGAACCCAAAATCAAGGTACCAACCCATTATTTGAACAATAACTGAGACCATAATTTTATTAATTGTTATTGTTAATAAAACAATATTTAAAGTTAAATTGAGAAATCTTTAAAGACAGCCATCCAATCCTGCAGCATGTAAAGAACACCCAGATCTATGCAAGGATGACAGTTACAAGTCCAAAGCCAAGCAATTATATAGACATATAGTACAAGACCCATTGAAACATTCTGTATTCTGTGGATCATTTGAAAATGATCTGGACCAAAAAACTTATCTCCACTGGAAGGACCAGCCCAAGACATTTTGCTGCCTGAGGCAAATGACAAGATGGTGGAGCTGGCGTTGCCAGCCTGTTTAAACATGGTAGTTGATGTAACCTGTGAGACATTTGGCTGGTTCCCATGTCCCTGCCTCCATGTTAGGACCAGGACTCACTCACTTACTCTTCCATTAGATGGGAATAAAATGAGTCTGCTTAGATGGCAAGTGTACCAAATAATGTTTTGCTAATGTGTCAATATTTAAATTGAGCAAAGGAGTAAATAGGCAGCATTAAAGATTCTTGTGAGTTTATGTGAAGTATTCTAATTAAACATGTTGGAATTTAGTTGATTTAGCAATATTCCCAGTGCAGTTTTGCACCGTAGTTATAATGGAATGCAAACACACAAATTGTACACCCTTCATTGGAAACTCCCCTGCTCATTTCAAATCAAAGCAAAAGAAAAAATATTTTTAATTCATGTTATTTTGTGTGTGTGTATGTGTGTGTGTGTTAAAAAGTGTATTGTTAATTAATAGCACAACAAAGGGAGATTCAGAAGAGAAATCTTAGTTATAGATTATATGCTACATGCTTGGATAGCTACATGTGTGACCTCAATTCAGCAGTGTGCTGTGCAGTAGACTTCATGATTAAACACTGTCATTATAACAAATTGAATAGAAACTGCAAGCACTGAATTGCTTCATAAGAAGTCAGTAGCAATAAGATTGTCCTGAACTTAATGCTAATATTCACTGCACCAGGCTTCCAGGGTTTGTTTCTTAATTAAATTGTCTTGAAGGAATGTAAAAAAGTAGTATATAGCAGATTGGGAGGTCAACTTTCCCATTCTCAAATTTTATCATCTGACCCATCTCCCCCATTTCCTCCCTCCCCCTCTCTCATACACACACACAACAATTATCAGTGAATTCTACAAAACACAGTGGATTTACTTGCATGTTTGTTCTACACAATGCTGTTTCAAAAAGAAAGAAAGAAATGAGTTGGCTGAAAGCATTTGTGCTGAGATATTTTTCTTAAAGTCTGCAAGTTTAAATTATCGGCCCATGGTCAGGGATGATGGAAATCATAGTCCAACAACATATGGAGGACCACAGATGCCCTACTCCTGATCTAGGTCTATCCGTATTTACCCTTCCTGCCACCCAAACACATTGGGAATGGAAAGAAACTGTGGGAAATGGAAAGAACGGTTTCTGAACCCTTCATGTCACAAAAACAAGGGGTGACATTGAACTGTCCTCCCAGTGCCTGGTTGCACCAGCCGTGTTCTTTACTTATGAGTTATTTACATGGAAGTGAAAATCCATTTTACTGGAATCATAATTGGGACCTCTGTGAGATGGGGCCTGTGTGGGATACATTGCACAATCTATTCCTCATTACTGCAAAATAAATAAATAAATAATAAAAAAATTAAAATTTAATTTAAAAAAAATGTATACATGAAAACCAAATCCAATAGAGGTTCAGAAATGTTTTCTGGGCTATTTAAGGGATGTGACTCTGGAGACTCATTTCTCCTTTTCCTCTTCTGTCCAGTGGATGCTTCTTCCCCATTTACTAGGTAACCATTTCAGATATTGCTTTCCTAACACATTAAGCAAAACTCGTCTTTGTAGAAGTGCAGTGCATTCAGGGTGGATCAAGTGAAAGAACTTGACCCTTTCATGGAAATGGAATCAAACGCTATTTTTCACACTCTGATGTTCAAAATCTTTTGCTGCTACTTTCTCTTACCCAGGAATAACGAGCCCTGTGAAAAAAAGTGGACAAGAAGAGAGTTCTCTGACTTCTGTATCATTAAAGCATTCAGAAAAAGAAAAATGTGGCAACAAGATGTTTCCGGATTGGAGCAGCAAAAAAGCTATTAAAGCCAAGGTACAAATGAAAGAGGGAAACCGGACACATATATAATTTCCTTTAAGTAGCTCAGGCAACAGACAATGGGGCTATAGTTTCATTTTGCTCTACTTACATGTGAAGTAGGTAGAACTGTATGCTTTGCACACAGAATGTCCAAGCTTGAATTCCCAGCATCTCCCGATAGAACTGGGAAAGACTCCTGCCTGGAACCCTGGAAAGCCACGTCCAGTCAGAGTAGACAGTACTGAGTTAGAAGGACCAATGGTCTGAGTTGGTATAAAGCAGTTTCCTGTGTTCCATTTTCTCATGAGTGTGACTGGCCCAGGCCACCAATGGGAAACAAGTATCAACCACTGTAAATGTTAGATTTTGGGTACCAGGAAGAGTAGTAAAGTAACCAAATTGCCAAGTACCTTGTGTAATATTAGTTTAACAACCTAACAGAAATAACTTCATATTCAATTATCACCTTCCATCTAATGATGTACTGTGAGTATTCGTAATTAATAATAAACTGTGTGTGTTTTACCCTTTAATTTGCAGACTGTATAAATAAATGGTAATTGTTATAATTAGGACAACAATAAGTTTACAGAGGAGGTATCTGTGATATAAGAGCTTATAATATGGCTCCTTAAGAGATGAAGCCCCCACACCAAACTTTTCTCTTTTTTCAAATTATTTTTATTTATTTTGCAAATTATTGCAGATCAAACCTAATTCATTTAATTTAATGCAATTTTTTTCCCTCTTGCCCACTGATGTTCATCCATCAGTATCTCCATTCCTCCATATTCCTGTTAGGAACATAGGAAGTTGCATTCTACTGAGTCTGGCCATTGGTCTAGCTAACTCTTCCACCTAGAGATGCCAGGGATTGATGCTGGAAAATGCAGGTTGGAGGATATTTATTTGCTGAGATAATGCCTTGCTCAGTCCTCAAATGTAATGGCAGGTAAATGTTCCAGTCTGAATTCTTGTTTGTCACCACTCATAGATCACCTTTTCTCAAATGCTTTGTTATGACATAAACCTGAGAAGAATCTATGCATATACCCAGGCTGGATTTCTTGAAAATAGGGACTGTGAACATAGATTATGCCTGGACAATACTTGCTGGAGGATGAAATCTGTTTTCAGAGATTTGTGACATTTAATTACATAATCAATGCCAAATTGCAGCAGCTAAATAAATAGGCTAGACTGGAGAGAGACGAAATGGCTTACCTATTGTGCTGCACTCCTGATCCTTTGTATTCAGTGTAATGTTTTTTTCTTCTGAGTCATGGATTTGTCCTTTAATGTTGCTGTGTACAGGACAGGGCGCTGAGAGTGTGCACTTACTCTGCTAGCAGTAGCAGTGATACCGAAACAGAGCTGGAGTACGAAACAAATGATTTTGGAACCGGAGGGGAAAAGTTGGTAGATTTAATGAAAAACAACAAGCAAGGTAATTTAAAATTTGTACACAGGGATGTATTGATCCCACCTTTGTCATGGCAGCTGTTTGTGTTTTGCTTGCACTATGTCTACGTTTTCTCATCTCTTTCCAAATCTCATTTTCCATTATGTGCTTTTTATTGTATATGTACATCAATTTTTGCCTCTTATGCTATGTTTGACACTAAAAGCCAAACTATAACTTTTTTAGTTGTAAATCCCTGTGTTGAAACTAAAAACGTCTTCAGTTGGATTATAGCTTCAATAATATATCTCTTTGTATTTATATATATTGCATTTGTAGGTAGTTTAAAATAACCCAATGAGCCATGAAGTTAATTTCCTCACCTCCATGTTATGTAGCTCACACTGCTACATACAGTTAAAGCTGTTTCTGGTTCTCCCCTCACAAATAACCATTTTATCCTCACCCATTCCATTTCAGTTAATACCTGTTGATTGTTACTAAAATTAGGACAAAAAAAAAATCAGTGTGACATTTTGGTGAATTTGCTGTCTCTCTAAAAATGTGCTAGAACAAGTGGTAGACAGATATGCATACAGTTTTGAAGAATGTAGGATTTTATCCTCTTTTTTTAGTGCAAAGGTGAGATTAAAATGTCGATCAGGGGTGAGTGGGGAGCTTGTTGGACTATAACTCCCATCAGTTTATGTTGGACTACAACTCCCATCAACTGACTATCAGCCATACTGGCTGGGACTGAACAGCAACATCTTGAGAACCCCCAGTTCATCATCCAGTTCATCCCTGATATGCAGTGTGCAGGCATTGACTACAAATCCATCCCAGAGTATGAGTATGAGAACGAAATTTGATCCAGATCCAGCAAAGCTGCTGATTGTGTCATTTTCCTTTTCTTCTTTAATGTAAAAGTTCATGAGGACAGCAGATTGCACAGGGTAGGTCTGGGAAACCTTTTTCAATCCAAGGGCCACATTCTCTTCTGGACACCCTTCTGGGGGGCTACATTCCAGTGGTGAGTGGGCCAGACGTAAAAGTGGGCACAGCAGCAAATAGAAACTTTACCTTTGAACATTAGGCTAGTTTTACACCCAATCTCACACTCCTGTCAGTCTTCCATCAGACAAGGATGCACTCCAACTAGGCCAAGGAGGGTATGTGGCAGGGCCAGTGTTGGCTGGGGAGGGTGTGTGGGATGAGGAGAGTCCCAAGGCCAGATAAAGAGACATAGAAGGTCACATTTGGCCCAAGGTTCCCTACCCCATAACAGTAGGGTATTTTCACCTAGTCAACATGTCACCTCATTGCTTACTGCTTTTAATTGTTCCAGAGACAGGTCCCAGAGTCTGTGCAGTGGGCAGAAGAAAGCATGGTTGAGCAAGTACTATTACATGAAATTGTTTAAGTTCTATGACTAACCCAGGGACATATACAGAACTTCAGTGATATGCAGATTGCAGACTAAACTGTAGTGAATAGGAAGACTGTTTTGAGAAGAAAGGAAATGAGTACTAATTATTTTACCTTATAGCTAAAACAACTGCAGTCTCTTTTTGATATTCTGCAGTGACTTAATGACTCCTGAAATGTTTCCAGAATCAATATTCTATTTCTCATTTGAGAAATAGCAACGTATTTGCAAATATTGTGATGTTCAACATGCACCGACTGCAGATATGGATCTCTAATCAGTGCTCTTTCCGGCAGGGAATTCTAGGGTGTGAACAGTCCATAGTGGTATGCGCACACCCTTCAACCCAGATGCTGGGATCAAAACTTTTTACTATACAGCATCTTGTTGATGCTAGAATCAATTTAAGGATGGATGGGTGAATGGATGGATAGACCATACATAATGCTTTTGAGTGGTCAAAGCGCTTCACTCAGATTGTCTTGTAATTACTACAACAACCCTGTAAGATAGATCGGTATTAACCTCATATTTTCAGATTGGAGGCTGTTTGAGAGAGAGAGAGTGGGTTTCCTAAGACCTTGATAAAAGGCAAATTCAAACCTGGGACTTCCTGGTTTTATAGCTCTATCTTCAGGTTGCTATGTTACTACCAATTCCAAACCAACAAAGGTCTCTCTCTCTCTCTCTCTCTCTCTCTCTCTCTCACACACACACACACACACACACACACCCACCCCACCCATGGTGCATCAAGTCAAAACTTGCTACTCAACATATATCCATACCGCCAAGTGTTCTTGTATATACACCAGAGCTTGTAAGCTAATCGGAGCTTTTTAAAGTTCATTTTATATTGAGTGCAAGTGAGTGTTGGTTAGGAATTCAATGTATCAACTATTACTATGCAAATAAACCTGCTTGAGTTTCTTGAGAGCAGACACAAGACCCTGCTGGAGTGCCTGCTTCTTAGCCCCCTTCCACACTTAAAAAAAACCCCTAGCACCTTACCTTGGGGGAAATGGTAGTGGGTGATTCCACATTTTTCTGCCAATGATCCTAGGATTCATGGTCAGTTCTCAGGGACTCAGCAGAAAAGATGACATTACAAGCAGTGAAGGGACTCCCCACTGCTGCCACCCCAAACTTGCTCTATGTAAGCTTTTGGAAGATTTTATGGCCGAGGGTAAGGAGGAGGTAGAGGTGTCAGAGAGTTCTGCAGCTGAACATTCAAATGGTTCTGAGTGCTTTCAGGCAGAGTAGGGGTGCAAATGCCATCCCTAATACAGGTTTATGTAACAATGAACAACTATCTGCAGGCTAGCTCTGCTGTGTGATTTTCTAGTTTAATCTGTAAAGTCTCTAAAATTAATTTCCCAATTATCCAAAACATCCAGTACATGTTACTGATGTGCACATGTACATTATTTTAAACAAGGTGCAAAAAGGAATGGTTATCTGATACGATTTCCTTTCTCTGTTAAAGCATCTCTATATATTCATTAAATTGCAGTGCAAAAATAAATAAATGCTGAAGTGACTGTGTGATTGAAGCCGTGCTCCTTATTTGTGCTGTGATTTAATCAATGCACATACACGCTTGTGCACATTATTACCCCATAATTGGTGGAGGGGGGGAGGAAAGAGACATGAACTGAAAACTTGCAGCAGACTGCAAATGCAAAAGAGTCTGAAGAAAATCCTGAAATACTCCAGTAAAAAGCAACACATAAAAATGGTTTCCAGAGCAGTAGCCATATTAGTGTGTTGAAGCAAAAGCGACAAAATAGTTTTGTAGCACCATGTTCTTTCAGGTGCCCCAAGACTCCGTTGTTTTTAAGGAGAATGGCTGGCTAACATCATCACATTGTTGCTCTGCAAATGATATTTTAGTAAACCCAAAAGAGATATTTGGATGGGAATAATTCTGTGGGCATCTTTCATGCCACCTACATTTGAATCTTCCTGCAATATCCCTTCAAGCTCCCAGTCAAAAATTATAGTGCTTTGCTGCAAGCTCAGAAGCTGTTGCTGCTGCCTCTGGTCACACACCTTCCTTGGCAGCACCTCACTTTCATTCCATCAACCAGAGCGGAAGAAGGAAATTAGGCTGCTAGGCTGTTCTCTCTCTCCCCCCACCCATTCCCTTTTCTCTTTCTAGCTCAGCTACTAGCCTCTGCAATTATGAGCAGCGACAAGCAGCCAAGCCAGAGAAAAAAGAAAACAAAACAGCCTCAAAGCACCACTTCCCTTTTCCTTCTCTGATGGCTGAAATTAAAATGAGCAACTGCTGGGAGGGTGCTTGGGCCTTGGTGGCCACATGGCTCTCGTTGCTTATTGTGTGGGGCTGGAAGGGCCAGGAGTGTGATTGACAGCTGTAATAAGTGCATGGAAGGTTAGGCACATATGGTGACTTGTTTAGAGATTACTGTGTTTCAGCAGATCAGCGAATCAGGCCTGTAGTGACAGACTCTTGTCTCTGACCAAAATGTATGTCTTCATAGTAACCATAATCCTTGTTCCTTGGTAGTATTTTAACACATTTGGGAAGATATGGTACATCAGGAGTCTGCTATACTAAACATACTTACTAGCAGGTCTCACTGAATTTAGTGGAAGCTGCTTTTAAAAGAAAAACAAAAAATACCGTAATAATGGTTAGGACCAGGCTGCATAATCTTTGAGCTGGGCCGGATCATGTTTACTCTCCCAAGCAGAACTTCAAGATTTAAACCTACTTACTAATATATGAATGGAACTTGCACAATTAGGTAAACTATAAAATATATAAAAATGAACCTTTGGGCAGAACAATCTACCAGATTTGGGGAGGGGTGTGTGTGACTGAGTGGATGAGTTGACAGAACCTGGGTTGCCAATGCCAAGGAAGAAGCTCTGTGTGTATGTGGAAAGGAAAGGGTGTTTTTTCCCTTTTCTTTTAGGGGACCTTGCATCAACAGTCTCCCCACCCACCCGCCCCAAAAAAGAACCCCCAGAAAATAGTATACATTGACAGCAGCCCCAACACGCTATCAGAAAATCTTACTTTTGCCCTCATGGTCACTGGAGCAGCAAGAATGTAGGAAGAACAATGTGGAGGTTTCCGCATTAGCAATTAGGAGCCTCTGAGTTTAGACCTCCTGCTCCAGCTGTGTTTCTCCTCCTCTGTTTATGGAAAGGGGGATATTAAAAAAAATACCTTTGGACCCCAGGACATCATCCCAGGGACCAGAGGACCTTCCCCTAAATAGGTTTTTAAAAATACTCTCATTCAACTTTACTAGATTTCATTTCTAAATGCTAAAACTGAATGATTTCCTTCTTCTTCAGTAAATAGAGAATTTATATGTAAGAATAGCACATTATTTAATATAGATAGTGAAATTCATGATGGCCATAAAAATGAGGTGTCAACTCAGCAGCCAGTCTCTCTCTCTCTCTCTCTCTGCCTCTCTCACTTAAGCATTTAAGATTAGCAAGATGACCAACTAAAAATGTAATTGGCAGGAAGAAAAGGATGTTTAAAACTAGAAACTAGGCATATCCTCAAGGTATGTAGGGCAGATGAGCCACTACGATTAAGATAGAGATTTAAGCTAAACTAACACCCAAAACACTATATTAAAGTGAAATTAGCAATTTCACTTCAAGGAAATTACCTACTATTTAAAATAGAAACGCTTATCTCATATACTTTCCTTTCTTTATTCCTTTTTCTTTTTTCTTTTTTTTAAAAGCATGAATCATTAACTTGAATTGTAACCCAGAATCACCTTGCTTTTGTGAGTTTAAATTACACCATGCCATTCATAACATTGGATGGGGGATCATTTTGGATGTTATAGCCTTAGCCCTAATGTTTCCACTTGTCTTGCGCCATTTTTCACATTGAACAAACACACAGCATGCCAAGCAGTGTGTAGGCTTTTTTCTCAAAGAAATGTACAAAGCGTGTGTGCTTTTTATTCTTATTTCAAATCTGTCCTTAGCTGAGCAAGAAGAAAATAGTGTGAGAAAGTCCTTTATGGGGAGACCCTTGTCTATCTTGGATATATACCAGCACAGTCTCTGTGGCCATTATGGAGAGGATGGACCTGAACAATTAGCACATTACAGTTTTATTGAGCAGCTGAATGGAACTTCCACTAAAGATGGCAAGAGCAAAAAGATCCCTAGTGTGAGTTTTCTTGCTTTCTTTGATGCTATTACCTCTCTTCTTTCTTGAGGGATATGTCTGGTTTGCTTTCTTTTTCTGCACGCATCATTACTATTTATGGATGTCCAGATTGAAAATGTCACATGGACTGCAGGGAAGAGTAAAAGGAACTTTTAAGCATTTTCTTTCCTTGAGGCAAGTTACATATATATATGTGGCAGCGACTTTCGTAGCAACATCCTGCGAATGCCGAACATTAAAGATCGGCTGGCGTTCAGTGTTGTCAGTTTTTACAAGCGGAAATTTGGAAGGTTGCTTATAGCTGCTTTGAGCCATTTTGCAATAAACCACAGTGCATCAAATAATGCGCTATGACTATAAACAGCACTGCTCTTTAAAATATATGCAGAGTGAGAGAATGTGTGTGCACAACTGAAACCTCCATTAAGATCCAGAGTCACTTGGTTTATTTTTTAAAACAACGAACAGATTACAGAAATGCAGTTACATATAGGCAAGGTTTTAAGATGAGTTTATATAGCCCAGCCACATGCTCTGAGCCTGTTTATATAATTAATGTATCCTCTGCCTTTTCTCCAAGGAACTCAAGACAGAGTACACAATTCTCTTCCCCTCCTCCAGTTTTATCCTCACAGCTTTCCTGTTAGGTAGATTAAACTGAAATGCAGTGACCCAGTTCACACGTAACACCAACCCAAACCATGGCATAACATGAATGAACAAACAGGCCAGTTCCCAGAGCTAAGATCGCAGCCACTGTGCTCTTCTCCTAATGCAGCTGCTGCTGTGTTACCAGGGGCTAAGCCGTAGTTTGTCTCACTCCATGATCTGTAACCAAGGTTTGTTCTTGGCTTACTGCTTGTGGTTTGTCTGAAGCAGCACAAGCCACAAACCCAAAGATCCTTAGAGCATCTGGTTGTCTCTTCCTGTTGGAGACCTTGGAAAGGACCTTTGCCAGTTGTGCGTACATGCCTTTTTCATTGCAGGACCTGTACCTTCTTCCCGACAGTCCCTAACCACAGTCTCATGCTGTGGTTTCTTTCCTCGCCTTTGCCCTTCTTCCTTTCTCTCCCCTGGCTCTCCACGGGGCTTGCTAACTGAGGCCTGCTTCCTTTCTATATACTTTTATCTCTCCTGGTAATCCAACTCTTTCTCTCCTGGTTTCAGCATCCTGCCTTTTTCTGCAGCTGCTGTGAGCATCTTTGTAATGCCCCACAGCTGCTGCCATCCTGTCACCTCTGGCTCACTTGCATCTTCATGTGAACTAGCAGGGAGAGCAGTGACAAGGAAATTAGCATCACCTCCTGCATCCTTCTTATACACAGCTTAGCACCAGGTAGCACAGCAGCAGGAGGACATGGGAGAGGAGCACGGCCGCTATGAAAATTGTTCCAGGAGCTGGCACATTTGCTTATTCATGCTAAGTCATGGTTTGGCATAGCTTTATGTGCACACTGGGTTACTGAGTGGCCCAAGGTCTTCCAGTGAGCTTCACAGCAATTTGAACCTGGGACTTCCCAGTCCTGGCCTGATATTCTACAGTGTGGCATTTTCCTTAGGCTTAGTACAATGTTTGAAAAACGACTGTCAGCTGCTGTTTCTTCTGCCCTTGCTCTTTCAGTTTTTAGCCTCACATGTCCTGCCGAAATTATGGCCAAGCAAAACTACCTGGGGTTTTTTTATTTTAAAAATCAGGAAATTAATTATTATTTTTAATTAAAAGCCAACTAAAATCTGTTTGTCAAAGTGTTTGTGTTGCCTTGTTTATGTGATTACTGTTTTCCCTTTTACTCACTCTGTTTTTACTGTAAGCTTGCTTAGAGTTGGCTGTAAATACTGGATTGCTTTAGACACCAGGCTCTGGTTTGTGCTGTGTTTAACTCTGAAAGTCTGTCATTCACAAATGCCCATCAGCCTTGTGTCTAGCAATGTCTGGCAAGTTTAGTTTAGTAGTCATGGCAATGTGCATAATACAGAGGGGGAGAAATTGAGGAAGGGACACTTCTAGGTGGAACAGAGAGTTAGTTGTTCCATCACCGAAAAAGTAAACATTGAAGTGGAAAGACACAAAAGGTACATCAATACTTTTAATATATGTGCAATCAAAGACAGACAGACAGTCCTAACACCTCTCAAGCCAAAACAGAATAAATGCCATTTTGAAAAGTGTTTCATTTATGTGGAAAAACATAAAGTAGCTTTACTTTTTATTATTAGTTTTTAAAGAATGATGTCAATACAACTACACCAAAAAGAATAAAGGAAAGGAACTAGATGTTCCACTGCTAAAATGCTTAGAAATCACAATTACCAGTATCTGAGGAAGATAAATGCTATGAAAAGCAACAACCTTGGTTTGTGGCATCTAAGATCTCAAGCTACAAATGCATGAATCTCTTTGGTTTGTTCTATGTCAGATATGAAAAATTGGGGTGGTTGTTGGTTTTACATGGCTTAAATACAGGAGTACATTTCTGGAATGTGTAAATGCAGCATTGGGTAAATGTTGGTTGAAGGGATCAGAAAACAGTGCTGCTTGGGAGAGAGGCTGATGAGGGAGCAATACACCAATTGTTGGGTTGTAGGTAATTTTTCTCCAGCATGTTGTTGTGCAGCAGCGTGTTGGGTTGGTTTTTAATATTTACCATCTCGAAGACAGCAAACTCTTGAGAGCTCAATAAAACACATAGGATTTACCTATTTTAGTATTAAACGCTGCAGGATGACAAATGAGGAGCAGTGCCTGTGATAAGCAAACTGCCCCTGAAATTATGCACAGGCAAAAAAAGTAATGCCTTCCATAAAGCAATTTAGATCTATAATGGGGTCTGTTTAAAACAAAGTGTTATGTGCCTGTAATCCCACTTCGAAGAAAAATGTGAAGGTTTAGTAGGAGGAAGCATAGGTGTCACAATGGACAGAATGACTTTGTTGTCAAAAGAGCAGTGTGTCATGGCTCTGTGTAAGGTGGCTCAATTAAATAGAATCTTAAAGCATAAATAAAATAATAAAATGGTGATTTCAGACTGCTACCCTAACAAGACTTTTTGGAGGGAACCTCTGCTAAGGTGTCCAATTCCTTGTTTGTTTGTTTGTTTGTTTGTTTGTTTGTTATTTGGCAGGGTTCCTACATATTTTGCTGTTGTGTGGCAGGAGCATTTTTCTTTCCATCACTGCACTTCAGTGTCAGGAGAAGCTGAAGGCATGGCTGAACTCATGTTAAAAAGCATAGGAAGCCTGCCAGAAAACAGGCAGCACTTTGTAGTGTAGCATAATAAATCACAATATATATCATATTATTAGTGTGAAGCTAATGTACTGAAGCCAAGATTGTATATAATGTATTATTTATTATACAGTTGGGGGAAATATTAGTCAGTCTATTACTAGTCTGCTATGTACTTTGCAGTGGGCCATGACCAGGATGGTTGCCTGCTCCACCTTCTTCCTCTCTCCAGGGGGGAGAAAATCACTACATCCCACTGACACACATGCACACTGTGGTTTAAGCAGGAGGGCAGTCAGTGGCCCCAGCATTATGGCAACAACCAGCTGGTCTCATATTGCAGAGGGACGGCTGGTCTAATTATGCAATTAAGAACCAGTAAAACAGTCTCCAGCAAAAGTAGTACTGTGAAGGTTAAACAAAGAATAAGATGTAGGTCTTACAAACCAAAATACCTAATGTGTCAAAAACCAGGATAAAGAGGTGCTTCTTCAGTGTATAGCAGGAGCTACACAACAGAAATTGTGGACACACAGCCATGGCAAGGAAGTTCCATGATTTAAGGGCTCTCTTAGAGAGGACCCTTTTCAGGGCTGCCATGTCCCACGTGTTTGAGAGCAACTGAACTACTAAAAGGTCTCTTTCTACTGGCCTTAACATCTGAGATGATCTGTAGAAAAGGAGGCAGTCTTCCAGATGTTTGGGGTCTATGTCATTTAGGGTTTTAATCACCAATGTCAGCATCTGGAATTGGGCCTGGAAGGAAGCAACACAGGACACTGAATAGGCAATGCAGCAGGAGCAAGGAAATGGGCTTACTCGGGGCATCCTGCCCCAGGACCACAATAATTTGGAGCCAGCACCAGGTCTGCTATAATAGTGTGTCTCAGCTTCATAATTCCTTATGGATAAAATGAGCAGATGTTTTCTAGTATGCCACATTCTTAATTCCTATAGCCTGAGTCTTTCCTTACTTTGAAGTGTTATCTACTCTATATAAATATCAACCCTGCATGACCTCAAAAATTCTTAAGCTCTATGCCTCCCACATATAAAATGTTGGTTTGTTGGCAAATTGGTTTGATGTTGTTGAATTTTTATGGTCTGTAATTCTTAGCAATTGATTTGTTCATGCATGTGCTTTGTAACCCAAGGGTATAGTTGAGAATTGTGACCAGCTCCACTCATAGTTCAAGCAAAAGCATTTAAAGTTAATTGAAGGGTGCATATTAGTGCCCTTACATCAGAATTATCACACCATTGAGATCTTTTTTCTGACACAACAGCTTTGTTATTGATTGTTATTGAGTGTTACAAAATTGAGAGAAGAATGTTTTTTAAAAAGCAGATCCAATCTTTGTTTTCGAAGTACCCTCTGTGGGCTTTTGCAGATGACAGAGAAATATAATGAGGTGTGTTCAGGCATTTGGGGACAGGAACAGAGCACACATGTAAGCCCCAACCCTGATGTTCTGGTGCTTGTCCTTGACCTTCCCCATGTTGCCCCAAAAGGCCTGCTGCAGGAGGCTTCTACTCACATTCACTTGAGTAGATAGAGCAAGGCATTCTCCTTGTCTTAAAGCAAATACAATGAAAAGTCCCTTGCACATCTTCCCTGCTCATTGCAGAGGTGGTCAAGGACTTGTTGTGCAGGGCACAGTGCATGGGGACATTGCAGCCAGGGCTTGTGTGCATGCCCCTGAGGGATGTCCATGCAGGTAGCATACTTGAACACACCTCTATTTTATTTACTCTATCAGGCGCCAGTGGTATGCTGTCATTTCCATATAGATTTTGGGGGGAGGTTCTTTCCTGCAGAAGAGAATAGTCTTACAGGTGGGGTTTTTTAAGTATAATATTTTGTTACTCTACTGAAGTAGAACAGGCATCTCTTACTGGTCTTCAACACTTTTAAAAAATTGCTTCATTAATGCCCCTGCACTTTTACAGTAGAAGAGTGTTCAACCTCTTTAAAAAGTGGGGGTTTTTAAATAGAAACAATAAAGGAAGGTCACAATGTAGCACTGGTATGGAGAGTGAGGAAGAATGTATTGCTTGGCACTATCCTACAGTCCAAAGTACACAAATTCAGCAACAAAATGTGGCTTTTGGAGTGCAGAATAATACAATTTATGTGCAAGTCCAATAATTTTCTTGGTTTGCCACAGTAAAATTTCCTCTGTTTCATGCACATGCACACATGGAATCCTAAGGGGCTATGACTTTAAACAATGTTCTTCTGCAATTTCTGGCTATTTCATTGGTGTTAGTGAAATAACAGCATTTAGTAGGTTGAAATATTGACTGTTTAGCTTTCATAGGATTTTCCAGAGACCCCTTGAAACCAAAGAGACATATGTTTGTTTTAATAAACTTGAAACCTAAGGAAGGTTTCAGGAAATGGGGAGAACATATTTGTATTTACTATTTTAAGTATGTTTCCTCACTTCTGAGGGTATACCCTAAAATGCTTAGTCTGATCCCCTGGCTGTGCTGGCAGCCAGCTGGCCTACTTGTGCTTTCCAACATGCTGTGGCATAAGTACCAGTAACTTTTCACCTTGTATTATTTGTAAGGTGTTACTACATTGAGGACTCTGGTTTCTCTTCAGATCATATGAGCCTTCCATTCTTTTATTACGTCAGTAATTCCACTGCAAGGCTCAGTTAGCCAAAGAGACTTACGTTCACCTAAATGTAGCTTTCCATTTGTTTTGTTTTTCCCTTCGTGTGGCAGAGTGGTTTTGTGTATTGTGCAGATGATTCATTAAGGAGTTTTGATGCTCATATTACCGTGCCATGCAATTCAAGAACTAGCTAGCAGAGATGAGCAGATTTTTTAAAAAACATACACACTCCACTAAGAAAGGAGATGCTGCTGATTTGGCTGTGGTTTTGAACAGAATTGAAATGGCTTCATTCCCAGATAAACTCGGGATTTTTTTTTTGACTGAGTGAATTGATTTGGAATTAATGGCATAAACATGTCTCATTGGGCTTGTGAGACTTCAGATGTATCATATTAGCACAAACTGTTATCCAAATTAGGCCTATCAAAAGGATGATTATATTTGGTGCTACTTATACTGCTTACCACCTTGAAACATTCCAAAGCACTTTGCAAGCACAGCTTGAATCCAGAGATCCCTGTAAATAGTCTCACCAGTTTTTCCTCCTCCAGAAGCAGCACCTTTATACCACATTACATGTCACCCTCTGCAATCCCCAAGAATAGCTTTAGGATAGCATGAAGGCTTGCAGGGGTTGACCTGGTTCACATATAACATTAAACCATGATTTATCAAATTATTAAATCATGGATTAGTGTCATGTATGAACCCTGTCCAGCAGCTTAACTATGGTATGTTTGCTGCCAACAAACACAATGTGAAGCCATGGTTTAATGTTGTCATATGAACATGTTTTGCTGTAATTGTGGCTTGCTGTTAACATACAAACCCAACACTCATCCTTAACTGTGATTTGTTTTATCACACCACCCTAGACATTCATCAGAATCAAAAGATAAGAACAATTAAAAAAAAACTTTGGAAAAACTGACCAGCTTGCTCTGTGACAGCTATTTAGCTTAGAAAAAAGTGATAAAGACTCTCCTCCCTGCAAGAGAGGGGAGTGGTTGTGGGCGGGAGCCCGAGCTCCGCCCCTAGCAGGGGGCGTTAGCCCCCTGCCTTCACCTCACCTGGCTGGCGCCCACGCCCCTCAACAGGCATCCAACCAGGTGCCTGAGGGGGGCGTGTTCAGCAGCCTTTTGCTGCGGCGGCAGCCTTCGCCCGGCCTCATTCTTCGTCCTCTCACCATGTGTTCGTTGATATGGAAGTTTTAGATCAGAAACTGTAACATGTTGCAGGCACTAATGTCTTTGCATATGTTGCTAAATTAGACATTCTTCATAAATCATAGATTTTTGTACTCAAACTGAAAAATAAACCAGATATGATAACTCATATGAAAAGCAAGCTGCAAAAGGAGGAATGCATAATAAAACCATAAGTAAAAAATGAATATGCTTTGCCGTCTCCTGTGAACCAAGTCTAGCAGAAACACAGTACTGAAAATAAATATTTCAGATAAGGAGAAAATATCTATAGAATCCATACATAGCTGGAGAACCCAACATAAAATTTAAAGCTGCATATATGCAGAGGCATGTTGCTCTGGGTAGGAATCACAGATTTCTATCAATTTGTGGGACTTTAGCATAAAAATAAAAGCAAGTCAGGGAAGAATTGCTGATGCTGTTGTTGTGTGTTGTTCCCACCATTGAAATAAATTATACTGAATCCCATATTCCTTTAACTTTGTGGTCTGTACATAGATCCAGAGTGAACGCATTCTGGTCGATGAGAATAATCAGTCAAAACATATATGTATAAAGAATTAAGGAACTTCCTCATACTTTCCCTGAAAAATAGGACAAGCAGCCCTGTTGGGTGCCCACCTACCTTGTACAGAATGGATGATAGGTATGCCACATTGTAAATCTGCAGAACTCTAAACAAAATTCAACAGGCTGCATTTCAGCTTTTGACCTCACTATTAATAGTCCTTCCAAACCAGTAAGGGAAATATGGACATGTAAGCATCCCATCTGTACTTGCAGATCCTGCATCTATTAGGGGTGATAATGCAGCAGATAGAGATTGTTTGCACCAGTAAGCCAACTTTTGAGATTTCTGATAACGGAACACTGATCTATCAATTTGGACCATAAATTGTTTGGTTGTTTTTGTACAGGAGCTTTGCAGAACACCAAATTTTGAACACTGAGGCAAAATTGTTCTACAGAAGCTTCTAAAAGATTTTGTAGAGTTCTGTATGTAGAAGACATGCCCCAACAGGGCTCTTGTGATCTTTTTGTGCTGGGTATGTATGCGATCTAGGTAAATCCCATTAGTTAAAAAGACTGAGCTGTGTTGCCATGGGTTGTTGTCATAAAGTAAGCAAATAGCAGTAATCATCATCCACAATGGGAATAGCCTACTTTTTTGTGTGTGCTAAATTAAACCTCTTGTTTAAATAGGAGTGGACATATAGGACAATCAAATAGGACTGAGCACTTGTGCATTGCTAAATCTTGACTTTCTTACTGAAATCTTTTCACATTACCAACTCCTATTGATGTTGTCCATTAAAAATTCTTGCACACTGCAACTATCAATGGTTGTCTGATGTACACAGCAGCATGTTTCTCTTTGGTATAATTCAGTAAGCCATTGGCTGAATGGCTGAAAAAGGCCAAACATATGTGCCTCATAAAGGTATCAGCATTACACATTTCTTACTTTCAAGGTTTAATTAACCTCAAAAATAGTGGTAAATCCTTAAAGATTCCTTCACTTCCAAACAAAATACCGTAGAACAAATTAGAGCTTTGAAAGGATGCTATGTCAACTAACCATATGCAATTGGTCTTTCTAGTAGGTGGATAAATGACTAAGGAATATATGTTGGGGAAAAGGAAAATGTTGATCCCTGGTTCACTTTAATTGTGTGATATTCATAGCCATTTGTCAAAAAATGACTGATGCAGTGACTGCAACTTGCAGCATCGCCTAAAGTACAGTAAAGTTTCTTCCATTTGTCATCATGACCTCTTCAGTCTTGAAGCTGTAGAAATGAAATTGACATTTTATGTCCCTTCACATTCCTATTGTTGCCTAGGAGTGGATTATAATAAACTGATACAATGAATCCAACACAGGACTGAATAGAGCATTCAAAGCAACAAATGACAAATATTACTTAGGAAGTTTGTAAGACAGTGTAATTGTTATAACAGTACAAACGTCATTACTAATAAAAGAAAGAGATAAAAACTAAATTGAATGCAATAAACATGGCATTGACTCAATCAAGATAAGAGAAGTTGGGAAGAAGTGCTGCTCAAAAACATACCCCCTCCTTTTTTATAATGCAGGATTGGAAAAATATTTTGACTCCAAAAGGAGAATCTGATCAGCCGAGTTAAATTACATGAATAATGCTAACGTATTTCAGGGAATTGGTTTTTTTCTTCTTTATAGCCGAAATGTACCTTCTTCATTTATAACATTGATATGCTCTGCATTACGCAGTTAAATATTATGAAGAAAGGAATAGGAAATTACTGATATACTAATATGAGAGTTACGTTCTCGGCATGATGAGTGGGGAATATGTTACATAGCTTGCATTAATGAGAACTGTGTACAGCATCAAAAATGAAATGCCGAACCATTTTGCATTTCTTCAGTGGCACGTTGTATGATTCTTTCTGCTTCAGATTTGGCCAATCTTAGCTGCTTTTGTTTTCCTCTCTCTTTTTCAGAGCACTGAAAGTCAATAGCTGGGCTATAGTTATAGGTTTCAAAATCCTAGAGAACTTGTGGGTTGTGCACAGTTTATTCTGCCACACAATTATAGGTTTGCACTATCAATGGGTATTTATTTCTTCATTTTTTTTAATACATAGTCCTAACAACCCTCCATCAACTTTGCTCTTCTGCTGTTAGGATAGTGTGTCTTTCATAATATTTCATGAACCCCTCTGCCAATACTAGAGAAAGATGTGTTATCACTCAAGAATGCTTTAAGATCGTGGGAGAATGGATACAGTCAGTGCTTTTTTTATTTTTAAAAAAGGAGGTACCAGTATTCATTTCTTGGTGCTAGCAAAGATGGATTCCATGGAAAGCAAAAAATAGAGGTGACAGTACCATCACACACACATAAAGCACTGAAGAAGAAATTGAATATAAACTGAGGATGAAAATTTTATCTCGCATGTAATAATCAGAAACTGGTGGTCTTCCGGATCTAATTAGAAATAATGTTTCAACAGAAAAAGAAACATTCTAAACGGTGAGCTAAACGGGTGTTTCAAAAGAGAGAAAGAAAAGGTGAACAAGTTATTATGGGGCTAAGTAGGCTGAGAAACAGTATGCCCCTCAGGTGGCATGCTCTTTCAAGAACTACAAGTCCCAGAGTTCCTCCTGGCAGGAGGAAGGGACAGGTACCCTGACCATCTATGCTGGAAAGGTTTGACCAATCCTGGTTCACAAATCAACTAGCAGTGATCTCAAAGGAGAGACCCTCCTTGAAAATACTTTTCCAATAGCATCAATATCTGGAATGAATAAGAGTTCCAAACGTCCCTCCCCTTGTTCCTGCCATCCCCCAAATTCCTTAGTACCAGCCTCCAAAAGACTCTCTGCACCTTTCTATTTACTTTCCTGCAAATGGGGATGGTGTCAGAGATTGGTAGAAGGTGAAGAGGTTTTTCCCTTTGCTTCCCCTTGAGTTTTTGGACAGAGTTTTTTGCTTCCCAAGTGCTCTACCAGTCTTGATGTGCTGTTTCTAACAGTGTCAGAAAAGTGGAGGAAGAGAAGGAGGGAGGGAGGAAACTTTTCCCCCTGCTGCTACTGCCACCATCTCCTCTTTCAAGGGAAGGATGGAAAGAATGCCTTGGGGCTCATGTGGAAGGGATCCTTTCATTTCATGACACTCTCAGATTGTCTCAAGAAACTTGTTTCCAGTTTTGGGGGAAACAAATCTGTTTATTTCCAGTTAAGCCCAAGAAGAGCCTAGGGACGTTCATGTATCTCTAATAATCAGGGGCAATGGGATTTGAAGAATAGTGGGATCCAATGTTGCTGATAGGATTTACAGGTCCCAGAACATTTGCGAGTAAATGAGTTAGGCCTCTGGTCATAATGCCCTTCATTTTAATACAAATCAGGAATCCGGTAATGTAAGGAGGGTAAACAGTGTGAATGAAAAGAGGTTGGTGGAGGATATTGTTCAGTCTTGCAATTTATCAAAACAAACTAAGGTTCATGTGAGAGAGCAGCAGGCCTTATTATATACTGGCACCAGGCCAAAAAAGAATGTTATTGGGCAGTGGACATGGAAGCAGTGGCGGGGGATGGGGGTTGCCTTGTTGCAGGATGGATAGCTATCCTACAACAAAGAGCTGTGATCAGACCAAGGTCCTATGCATTCCAACATGCTACATCACATGGTCAACAGCCACATGCCTCTTGATGTATTTCTGCCATTGAAGGAGAGGACATACAGCTCCTAAGTAATTATGTTTTAGAAAGAGTATAAATCATTCAATAAATAGCACACATGATACACATGTGTGCTCATGCTTGTGTCCATGCATGTACATCTTGTTGCTATGCTATTCCTTTCATTCTGAAACCTTAAAATTCAAGGAGCACATTCCCTGAGAATATTTTAATATACAGACACACATACAGATCTAGATACAGAAACACAACTATGTCATGCAGGTATGGGAATGAGTTGACTTGTTCTGTGCTGATCAGAATCACAAACACTATCCAATAGCATTTAAACAACAGCATTCCAGACAGTAATAGCCCGTCCATTCAAAATATTGCAGATTTTAGGGCTGGAGAAATCGCATTTCTTCTCTACAGAACAGCAACTTTGAGAGAGGACATGCAGACAGTGTGCAATGAACGTGCCTTTATTCCAAACAAAAAACCTGAACATATGGAAGGGCCTCTAGATATTTCTTTCTCCTTCCATTCCTCATTATGAACTCAGAACTGAGTTTCTCAGCTAATTTGAATGCTGGAGTCAGTAGCATGATAATAGTACACAACATAGTCTTGCAGCATTACTCTCCTCAAATGCACGCCAACAGGCAAAGCAAAGCAAAACTGGTGGTTTCTTATAGGAACTTAACCTAGGCAGGTGGTGTCAGCAATTCTGGAATATTCCACTTGCTGAGAAACTGATAAAACTGCATAAGACCACCAGAGAATCAGATACTTGGGTGGAGGGAGTGGTTTCCACTTTTATTATGCATGTTAGCACAGAAAGCACACCACATAAACCACCAACCACTCATAGGATATATCGGAGAGATATTTGGGGTTGATATTGAATGTTAGTATTTCATTCTCCCATTGCTGGATCACATGATCCTGTGTTTACTTTCTGTACTGTTATGTATGGAAACGGAAGTCAGTCTGTTCTCTCTCTGCTGAGGGAACTGTCTGTGTGAGAAGACGCAGCTCACTGCTCCTCATGATGCTTTTGTTTTCTTTGCTGTAAATAAAGGCTCAATACTACATATCCAGCACAATCTTGCTTTTCGCTTACTCTTCTAATGTGTGCTCACATCTATGGATGTGGGTCGTAGTGTTTTATGGGACTAAGTCCGGAGAGAAATGTCCCGATATCGTTGTTGTTGTTTTAATGATTTTTTACCCCCCCCCCCACAAAATGCAAAAGCCTTCTATCAAAACAATATTTTACATAGCAGATCAGCTATTTGAAGAGGTCACAAAAGTGTACAACCTCGCTGAGTTCTGCTACCTTGCTTACCTAGTGGAGAACATTTAGAATTGCAGCTTTTAAATATTGCTTGAAAGTGGCCCAGTTCCACACATATCGTTGAACCATAATTAAACATCACCTGTGAATTGAAATGAATGAGCAGTGTACTGGTGCATGCTGCTCATTGGTGCCCAGTTTGCTGCTAGAGCTCACTCATTTCTTTGTCACAAATAAATATTTAATTGTATTTATTTTATTACTTTTATACTTGTTGAAGGGATGTTGTTGTTTTCCACTAAAGCACCCTATGTTCTTGTGGGAAAGGAAGGTTAAATGTACTTAAAATAAAATACCAGTCTCAATTTATGAAATGATTGATATGTTTTAAAGATTCCTATTTATTCTCTTCCCAAAAAAGATTTTAGTCCAGTTCCTTTCTGAACTAGTTACAGATAGGTAGCCGTGTTGGTCTGCCATAGTCAAAACAAAAAAAATTCCTTCCAGTAGCACCTTAAAGACCAACTAAGTCAGTTCTTGGTATGAGCTTTCGTGTGCATGCACACTTCTTCAGATACCTTTCTGAACTGAGAGACTTGGCCTATACAAGGTCTACTCTGAAGTAAAGCCCATAAAGTTCAGTGGGGCTTACTTCCAAGTAAGTGTGCATAGGCTTGCAGCTTAATTCTCCCAGAATGATCTAATATTTATGCCATCTTTTGAACCTGACAAACAAATTGGCTGCAGCCTGATGAAAAACAAAATTTCCATATTACAGTAAGGTTTCAAAAATGATATCAGTTTAAGAACTGAAAATGAGGATTAAAGGAAGCCCACGCCATTAATTTTTACTTGAGCCATTCCCCCCCCCCCTCCTTCCTTCCTTTCTTCACATCAGGCTTGTCTTCCTTCCCTTGGAACTTGGCTTTCAGTACCCCATGCAATATTCATGTATTGTTGTTGATTGAAAAGCAATATCTGTATCTACTGTGATAAACCAACAGGGGGATGCCATAGAACTAATAGCAGTGAGCAATGAATGACAAATACCATTTGAGATGTCTGTACGTTGCAGCTATATAATTTAGTCATCTTTTAATAACATTTTACAAAGGCTCATAAGAGTGATGTAAGCTTTAGTGGCATGTATCAGAGTCCGCCCAGCTTGAATTGCTCTCTATTAATCTTTTCGGACACTTCCTAACTGCTGTATTTCCAGTAAGTAGCTGCTTTGGATTACTCCATTCTTTGCTTAATCACTGGCAAGGCCCCTAGAACTACTGTCAAATGCCTGCAGACTTAAAGGGCTTCTTTTAACAACTCTAGGGGTTATTCATAGTAAATAAAAGCCTGAGTGGTTACTTAAAGAATTACTGGATAATTGCTGTCAAACATCTAAAAGTGATCTCTCCAGTAGATATGCTTTTAAAATATGCACCCAACACAACAGCAAAAATGAAAGGTAACATGGAACATACTGTAAAACAAGACCTCAAATAGATTTCAGTAAATGTCAAATAAAACACAAGTGGGTGGAAATGGGGAAATTAAATAGGAATAAATTACATTAGAGGGAATTTTAAAATTAAAATTGTAACCTCACATTAATAGTACATGACACTTTTTTATGTCAGGAGGGCTTTAAACTTCACCAGGATCATATATCTGGCAAGTCGGGGATCATGTATTTATAAAGCTGCAAAATGGAATTAGAAACACAAGAGTTATGTTTATTAGAATTTCTGGAAAGTGGTTAGCCGATAAGCAGAAGGTAAATGGAATTTGGTCACACACTTGCAAGAATAATTTTCATGCTAAAGCCAAACAATGCAGCCATTCCTGAAGTCAGATCTGAAAAGCCAGGAGAGCAGGCCTGCCGGGCTTTTGAAGCTGAGACAACTCAAACCATATAAAGTATCATAAATTAACAGTAGAGCTTTTCACAGAGATTATGAACTACTGAAGCTTTTGTTAGCATAACTGAAGGTAGCATACACTTACAGTTCCTTAGAATGGAACCATCCTGTCAGTGGCGTAGCGTGGGGGGGTGCAGGGGGGCCGGCCGCACCGGGCGCAACATCTGGGGGTTAGGGTAAGGGGGCACAAATCCACAGGTTAGGGGGCGCAAATTACTTGCCTTGCCCCGGGTGCTGACAACCCACGCTACGCCACTGCATCCTTTTATAAATTGCTTTGATTAAGCAACAGCAGTCCATGAACGTAAGCCTGCTGATGGATTTGCAGTTGCCGAAAAGTTAGAAGTAGCTACCCAGAGTACACAGGAAAAGCCCAGGTCCAGCATTTTTTTTAAAAAAAAATAAAATTTATGTACTGCTTGATTATAGTGAAACCTCTAAGCACTTTATATTGCATGTGGTATGTTGATAACCCCATTATCCTAGGACATAACAGATACAAACCTACCATTCCCAGCTCCCTGTTCAGCCTTCATGCACAGGAGTTAGATTTAAATGGAAAGCTATTTAAAATGTGCTTCTGAAGTCTCAAACACATTTGTTAGTTCCTTAGATACTAAGACATTTGGAGATTATTAAATCAGTATCTTGAATGATTTAGAGGTGATAGTCAAAAAAAGGTCAGTGAACATTGCTTAAGATGTTCCCATTCTTATCACAAAAAGGGAGCTCTTTTAGTGAAAGCACGTGAAGACTTTGAGGCATAGATCTGGCTCCCTGAAGTATCTGTGCAGTGGGAGGTGGTAAACACAGCTGCAATGTAATGTGTGTCACATGCTAAATATTTGTGTGCCAGCATTTCCTGTAACATTTCCTGTAATAATCTTAAATTGAACTGAATTTCAGAGTTTCCTATATCTAGTGCTAATAAAGATCACACCTTTGCTATGTGTTTCTTTTTTTTATTCACTTAGTCAAAGGTAAAGGTAAAGGGACCCCTGGCTGTGAGGTCCAGTCGCAGACGACTCTGGGGTTGCAGCGCTCATCTCGCTTTATTGGCCAAGGGAGCCGGCGTATGGCTTCCAGATCATGTGGCCAGCATGATTAAGCCACTTCTGGCAAACCAGAGCAGCACATGGAAACGCCGTTTACCTTCCCGCCAGACCTATTTATCTTCTTGCACTGGTGTGCTTTCGAACTGCTAGGTTGGCAGGAGCAGGGACCAAGCAGCAGGAGCTCACCCTGTCATGGGGATTCAAACCGCCGATCTTCTGATCGGCAAGCCCATGGCTCTATGGTTTAACCCATAGTGCCATCCGCGTCCCTTAGTCAAAGCACGTACCAATTCTGTAGTTCTTCCCCTCTTGCTTTCTTGTGCAGTTAATAAATTGGGGATAGATGAGTGGGTGCAACATATTTAAATTTTAATTCTCAGTTTTGGTGGTCAATAACAGCTAGCACTCTATGTTTCAAATTTGTGTAGATTTTAGAAAAAAATATATAAAGGGTGCTCCAGTGGCACCAAAGCTTTGGCCAATTCTGCACAATATTTCCAAATGTGTTTTTAACGCAGCCCGTGTCTAAAATAATTGCTAACCAATGTTGAGCCAGTTTTGTGAGCCACTTGGGAATCTAATGAAAATCCATTTCAGATTTTACTTTGGAAGGATCTCAGATATGGAGAGTTGGTTGTGTTCTGTTCATTACACCAGATGGTGTCCCATTTGGTGGTTGCTAGTTTATTTGCAGTGTGATATTTTGTTTCAAGGAAAGAGGGACAAGTTAAATCACTTATATGTGTGGCCCATAATCTGCATGATCAAAAGTCCACTGAAGCTATCAGAAAGATTTGTTTTAACTTTGGCAATTGTTTAGTTAATACTGAACTTCTGAACTGCTGCAGGAAATAATCTAGTAAAAACTAATCCTAAAGTGATATTTATTTCAGGGAGATTTCTTGGCTGAAAGAAAATCATCTCTGCATGCCCCAAGAATTTAAAGTACCAAGGAATAAAACTGAGGGAACAATGGCTCCACGAGTCTCCTGGTATTTTTATGTTGCAAATGTTTGCATATCATAAAACCACATTTCATTTATGCATCACTAAAACAAGGGCTAAAAGCAGATATTATTCAGTGTTGTTGATATACAGTATCTTCATTGATAAGGAAGGAAACGTGTCATGGTGGTGCTTAAGAACTGAACAACATTATTGAGATGTTTTAACTTAGCTGTAGCTTTAGAATCGGCCTGGATTCATCTATGGATCTTTTAGGGGAAACTGGGGCTAAAATGATAATATCTGTTTCAGGTAGGCACTAATACCCTATTCCTAAAAGCAATTCCATTTCCGTATCCCTTTATTAACTGTATGGGACTACTTATTTAGGTCTATGTAGCGCAATGTCAATAAATTATTATTTAAAAAACCCCAGTATTAATTTTTTTGTACCGACTCCTTAATAATGAAAGATTTTCAATAATAAATCTGGTGTGTGAGGAGTTCTCTCATGAAATCTGTAAGAAGTCAGCCATGGCTCCTTTTTAGGTTGCTGAAGGACATATCTCACCAAACAGCGACAGGTATAAACAGTTAACAGCTTACAATTGTATTTTAGATTGTGTTCGGTCCAAATATGTGGCAAGTAACTAATGCCAAGTCTGTTTTGCTGGCATCAGTCTGCTCTGATGATTCCTGAGTTCCCAGGGCACACTCTGTGATCACTGGCAGCAGTAGCCATGGACAAAGAATGACATAATTATTGTTATTGTTATACCCCACCCATCTGACAGGGTTGCCCCAGCCACTCAGGGCGGCTTCCAACAAAATATTTTTAAAAAATGAAATATCAGACACGCTGTATTTCCCACATCATTCCATGCTGCTTATCACCTCCATAGAGGAAGTAGGCAAGACTGAGCGCTCCAACCTTCTCTGCTCTTCTTCAGTACTTCCCAAGTGCTCTGCAGTCATTCCTAGCACTTCGGAAATATCAGAGCAGATGAGAAGCTTTTGCACACACACACACACACACACACACACACACACACACACACACACACACAACAATCATCAGAGCAATTTGGAGGACTTGGTTCACCTCCACCATGGAGGAGAGAAGTGGAAGGAAAGAGCAGCAGGGAACACATTATGTCTGTCTTTGTCCACTGTCGCCTCCGCAGACAACACAGTGAGTGTCTCTATGTTGAGCCGAGAATCATAGAATTGTAGAGTTGGAAGGGACCACAAGGGTCATCTAGTTCAGCCCTCTGCAGTGCAGGAAACTTTTGCCCAATGTGGGGATCCAACCCAAGACCCTGAGATTTAAGAGCCTCATGCTCCACCAACTGAGCTGTTGAGAGCAGAAGGGGGTGCTGCGCTGGGGGCAGGGGGATAAGTCTGTGTGTGGTTGTTTGTCTGTGTGTGATTGCGAATAACCTGTGTTGTGTATTAGGTGTTTGAAAAGTGTGTGATTGTGGGCCACCCACTTCGACTCTGTCCCCACCTTCTTTGGGATCTGACCCCACCCACTGTAGGGATGATTTTAACCACAGTAAATGCTAAAGCCTGGAAAATGTTCCTAACTTTGTTATAGATTGGAACCCAAAGTTCTAATATAGCTACTATATCATGTTTATTTGGAGTTTCAATGAAGCTTATCTATAAAACATATAGTAATGTATTTTAGAGACATCATATGCACTACCCTTGTATTTCAGTAGTATTTCAGTCCTCCTAATAGTTTTTAGTTATATAAGGCAAACGCAAGTTCATTCACAGATCTATCATAAAATATATTTCGGCCTCACTTATTCACTATTGACTGTCAGAATGGTTAAGATGGTTCCATGACAGGTTGAATACTGAAATAAGGAAAGAATGAAAATGCAATATTTGGACCATGAAATCTGCCAGAAATAGCTGTCTGAACTCCAAGACCCAGTTTATATGTTCAGCAGAATCACACCTTTTCTGGACACTAGCAATCTAGGTTGCAAGTTAGAGGCTGTATATTTGACTACTTTTGCTTTAAAAACTTTTTTCTGAATTAAAACACGAACATATCAGGGTGAAAAGTTTAGCAGAGTACACATTCTATTCCACACACAAACACACCCTCCACATTTGGAAAGGTGCTCTCTTTTCTTTAATTAGGAACATTTTCAAATAGGCAACTGTACCCCCACCCCCAGTTGTAATCTGAAGTAGTATAGTAAGTAGTATAGTAGGGAAACTTGATTTGCTGACTGACAATTTTCTGAGGTATCTGCAGCCTTTAAAATTGCCTCTACCAACTCTTAAGGCAAAGGCAAGCAGCTGGAAGAGCAGCTTTCTCCAGTGCAGTGGTGTTTTATTAGGATTGAAACAGAAATGTTTCTTTTTAAAATAATTTTTATTGAGTTTTACATTTGAATTCAACACAATCATCATTATCACAGAAAGAAAAACATATGTGAATCCCCATCTCCCCCCACCCCCGACTTCCCTCAACTTCCTCTTCTGGTTCTTTAAATATCAGTTTCTCCTGCTTGTTTTGTTCTACCTTAATTTTGTATTCTTTTAGCTAAACGTTATTGCATTCTCATCATTTTTATACCATATTTTCCCAAATTACATCTTACATTTTATTATTTTCCCAGTTATTGCCTCTTAACTTTTATATTTGTTTTCTTAGTTGTAAGTGTTTAGAAGTGAGTCTACTTCTTTACACTGTTTCTGTAAGTACATCATAAACTGTTCCGTCTTTTTTAAAGTCTCTATTGTCCTTGCCTCTAAGTTTTCCAGTGAGCTTCACAATTTCAGCATATTCCATCAATTTTACGTGCCATTCTTCTTTGGTTGGTATCTTGTCGTCTTTCCACTTTTGGGTTAGTAATATCCTAGCCACTGTTGTAGCATACATAAATAGTTTCTTCCACTTTTTTGGCAAGTCTTGACCTGTAATGCCTAGCAGAAAAGCTGGTCTTTTGACAAAAGTTATCACAAACATTTTTTCAATTTCATTATAAATCATTTCCCAATACCTTTTGATTACTTTACAGTTCCACCACATGTGATGAAACAGAAATGTATCAATGGTTAAAAACAACAACTCCAGCATTAAAATGACATTATTTAAATGTTCGATTGCAAAGATCCAAGCAGTTTTCCCAAACACACATGTGAGCCATCCTTTCCTTTCCTTTTTTTCCCTCGTTTTGCTCTGAGTATGTTCCCCCTGTTGCTTTTATTTATAATGATCCAGAAGAGAGTGGGTGTCTCCTGCAGTCTGGTTTTGTATCTGTCATGAATTACCTTTGCTGAACACCCTGTCCTCCGTTTCTTATTTTCTGCATGTTTACACCAGATGTGTCACACCCTGAGACTGTACCCTTGACTTTCCTTGCAGGTGTAAAATTTAGTTTTTGATCTTTATTTGTGTTCACACAGATATGCTTCAGGCTACAGATTACATTTAATCAGCTGAAACTCAATAACACCTATTCCAATTATTGGAATATATTGGATTGGAATCCCCCATACCAACCAACAAAATATTACCAATTAGCCTGTACAGTCATACCTCGGAAGTCGAACAGAATCCATTCCGGAAGTGCGTTCGACTTCCAAAACGTTTGACTTCTAAAACACAGCTTCTGATTGGCTGCAGGAAGCTCCTGCAGCCAATTGAAAGCTGTGGAAGCCCTGTCAGATGTTCGGCTTCCAAAAGAACGTTTGAAAACCAGAACACTCACTTCCGGTTTTTGATCCTGCAGGAGCCGGAACGTTTGACTTCCAAGGTGTTCGGGAGCTGAGGTACGACTGTTAATAAAAGGATGTATCCATGCCTATATGCAGTGCTTTTTTCTAAAAAAAATGTTTAGTGGTACTCTCATTACCCTACTCATATTGTAATGTTGCCCCTCAATGAGGCCAAACTTAGATTCATAAAATGTTTAGCGGTATTCGTCCCGTCCCCCCCCCCCCCGAAAAAAGCACTGCCTATATGTACAACAGGAGTGGGCAGACTTCAGGCTTGTCATAACTACTTGTTTTAATAAAACCCCAAGACCTACCAACCACTGCTAGATGTAAAAGAGATAGAAGTAGAGAATAGGATGCCTCTGAATAATGTCTGTGCCTGGAAATTCATTTTAAATAGCACAACTGAACTGAGAGCACTTTCACTGGAAGTCCACTCCTGGTTAGTCTTCTTCATTTCAGCAGCCTAATTTAGGTATAAAAGGTTATTTTGTTATTGCTGTTGTTAAACCAGTGGGAATCAGTAATGCATGTCAGTCTGCTGACAGTCACTCAGAGATCTTCGAGTCTGCCCTGCCCAATTATACTTAATCCCATAGCTGAGTTTACCTTTAAAAACATAGGTCTTCATATAAGCATTCCACCCCTCATCCTATTTAACTGTTGCTATTTGTTACAGTCTAGATGCATTTACAATTGTTTTGAACCCTAAATTTCCCAGGGAGATGCATTTTCCCATGTTATTCCATTCATAGAACTCTCTATACCTAATATAAAATTCTTGTCTTAGTCAGCTCTCTCATGTGTCCAGTCTTCTTTGCAACCCCAAACCTAGTCCCTGGCTCCATTGCTAACTCATCCATGCTGCTACTGAAAGTTAATAACCTCACAATAGCATTAGCTTTTCCATTCAAAAAGGCCTACAATCGGTCATCAGTGTTACAGGACCTCCTCTTTAGCAGCTGCCATAAACACTGATGAATTTCTGAGGCAAAAGGGAAGAGATGCAGAAGAGTGCCTTGCTGAATCACGTCAGAGCTCCATCTAATTCAGTCTCCAATAATGCCTTCCTATATAGCCCTAGGAAGCTCACAAGCAGCCTTTATCTGCTGTTTGGGAAGCAGCTATTGTCTATGTTTGGCTCTGATGTGCAATGTATACCGCTTCCAAACATTTGCATGGGTTGATAGAAGCCACAGCACAGCTTTGATTTGCTTGGTGCATTTCTCAGAACAGTGTTTAGTTGTTGAATCTGGCTGCATTTTAAGGAATTAAGCTTAATGTGGTTACTGGATCTACAGTGCCAGTGAGTGCCCTAGAGGTACCAGAAGTACTCAAAAAGTGAAGAAGCCAAGTAGTCTTTTTGCAGCATTCTTTATATTGCTCTGCTTTCTCAGTTCTGGAAAAGTTATGGAACATTGCTATGGATTTCCTTTACTTTGGATGAGGGGTCACTGCAGACTTACAGGTTCGTTTGTAATATCCACTTATTTCAAGCTGAGCAAATAGTAAGCCAAAACCAGTTGAAATACAGTATTAGTCCCCAGAAGCTATGAGGTCAGTAGCAATGGCAGAGAAATCCAAAGGTTTTAATATACACTGTAGGGACATACTGCTACATATTACAGCAGTACCTCAGGTTAAGTACTTAATTCGTTCTGGAGGTCTGTTCTTAACCTGAAACTGTTCTTAACCTGAAGCACTACTTTAGCTAATGGGGCCTCCTGCTGCCGCCGCCCCGCTGGAGCCCGATTTCTGTTCTTATCCTGAAGCAAAGTTCTTAACCTGAAGCACTATTTCTGGGTTAGTGGAGTGTGTAACCTGAAGCGTATGTAACCCGAGGTACCACTGTACTAACTTTATTACAAATGTAGGACACAATCAGGATTCAGTTTGTTACTCTACTGTAGACTGGCCATAGACCCTTAAGGTTTTACAAGAAATAACAACTTAACAACACTCCAGAAAGTCTACATTCCACTGCTCAGGAATACTACAATCAATGAGCTGGTTTGGAAGATACCCCAGTCTGTCCAAAGTGAGGTGGGAAGAAGGACATGCAGCTGCTCTTCCCATCAGATGCATTGACCCGCGTTCAGGGCACTGTCCCCACCTCCGCCTGTACATGCAGGGATGGATTGTCTGATTGTCACATAATGTACACAACAATTACATTTTCCAAACTCAATTCAGGAAAACTCAATTCAGAAATTTTGTTCATACCTCTGCAGAAAGGGAGCCAGACAAAATGGGAGTGGCATGCACATAATGTGCCCCAGAGAAGCTTTGTGTACTCACTTCACCTCCACACATTCGGCCAGATCAGGGAAGAAAATATAATCCAAACTAGCCCAATTTATGCTTCCAAGACTCAGATTCTTCCTATTTATATTGCCTTTCCCTATTTATATTGTTTAGGGTAACAGTGGCTCTTAACCTTCCATTTGTAACTTTAGATAAAATCGGCTAGTTGGGTGGGTGGGGGGAACAGGCATGCTGCAAATTTTATCCTTATTTACCAATTTTCTTAGGTTGACTGTTTTTCTATCAGTCTCTTAATTATTAATGTAATTTTAGTGGGCAACTTAATAAATTGTTTACTTAGTTAATTCAGATAGCAATTTATATGATTATTGCCTGACTATAAAAGCTTTTTTAATAGAACAGGGGGTTTTTTGTATCCAGCAGAATAACAAGTTCTTTTATTATTCAAACACAGCTTACTTCTTGCTGTTTTCAATAAGATTTTTAATAAATATGTAAATTTAAAAATTAATTTACTGCATATGTTTGGCAGCGTGATGTTTGAGCTGACAAAAGTTTGATGGATTGTAAAATTATCCCCCTAAAAATCATCAGTCATAGTAAACAGAATGTATCAACCTCTGGTAATTTTACAGCTTTTTCTTCATCTTATCTTCTGTTAGGAACTCACTTAAAATTGATTATAATGCACTATATTTCTGGAGCCATAATTCATTCATAGATTAATTAGATTTTAGGTTAATATCCTATCATGGTGTGGGATAAGAGCCAAGAGAATGTTTTCTGGTTGTTACAGAGCTGCAGTAGAGAAACCTTGATTACTGTTCCCGTGTGGTTTCAACTGCCAAGACTAATCACTAATCAAATTCAAACCACATAAAATGAAACATCCTTCATGCCATTTAGTTTTCTTTTACAGTACCATGAATTCTTCATTGACATAACTAGATAAGCTGGATTTTTATTTTTTATTTTTTAAAAAGGGATGCAAGCGGTTTTCTACCATAGCATTAATTATTCCAGTTTCACACTTCTGCCCTGATCCACTCACCCATATGCTCATAGATGCACTTCTTCCTTGTTTTCTTTAAAAAAAAATGCATGCAGGGTACCCATTCATTTCAATTGTGAAAGCTAATCCCCCTGTACAAAGGGATGTACTTAGCCATGGCTTTCCATTGATGAAATGAATGAGAGAACTGTTTGAGGATGGGGTACTCCGTATATGAATTTTACCTACTGTGCACTGAGTAAAATCCAAGAACAGTCTGCTGGAGCTGAACATTTATCAGTAGAAGTACATTTGTATTAGGTACTGTCATGTCCCCAATTCTGTATCATAGAACACAGCCAGAAGTGCGGATGACATAGTCTCTGTATAATAGTAACTGTACTTTTCTATGCAGTGGCACTTGTGAGAGGGGTTCAACAGCTGATCTTAAAGAACAGGTAGAGTCACATAAGAGAAGATGGCCCTTCAAGTAGCTTGGATCCATACTGTTAAGGGCTTTATAAGCAAGAGCCTGTAGCTGATAAAGCAAGGGAGTCACATGATCCCAGCACCTTGCCCCCAGTTAAGATTATGGCAGCAGCATTCTCCACCAACTGAAGCCTCAGAGTTATTTTAAAGGGCAGTTCCCGCAAAGAGTCATCAGGTTAAGAAGTGAGAATACCAGAAACAGATACAACTGGGGCACTGAGCCTGGCCACAGTTGATGCATGGGCACCTATCTAATTTCTGTGTTCTAAGAGTGGTACACAGAGGGAGAACAATAAAGTCCCCATCCCCCCAAAAAAGACAGATATGTGCATAACCAGATAAACAACCCAATTAACACTCACCCCAGAGCAAATATAAAAAAGCAGAAAATAAGTCCGGAAGGCCTGGAAAAATAGGTGAGTGCATTCTAACTCATTTAAAGAATGATTTATTATCCTTTTTAAAGATCAGTGAATTCTTGTAGATAACACACATGCTGAAATTAACATAACAAAATGAAAATCCATTTAAAATCCTGCAGAAAGCAGAAAAGAGTGTAGAGGGGAATTGTCTGTATAGCTTGTGGTGGCCCAGAAGTGGAGTACTGATCAGGGCAAAACATGGTGAACAGGTGTGTACTAGAAATATATTTTTGCAGATGATATCAGCAAAAATCTGCTGCTCCAGATGTAGGTATGTATCATTTGAATTCTGCAAAGACAGTATACAAAAGTGAAATTTCCAACTTGCTTTCAGGGTTTTTGGCATTTTGCACTGTATGCAGGATTTGACAGCTGATGGCTTAGGCAGGTGTAGATTTTAATAGAGGCTGAGCCATTTGCCTTTTCAGTCTTTCAAAATTTGATCAGAGAGCCAAATACTGACTGAACACTGTTCCTTGTATTCTGGAAGAAGTGTTGCTCAGCCATCATCAGCAATTAGACTTCAGTCCCTCCCTCCGCTTTTTATCTAGTTGATTGTAAAGATCAGAGCACACCCCAGAGAGAAATATACAAATGGGAGCACTCACCCACTGCAAGCCAGCTCATTGTTATTTTAAGCCACCATGCAGACCTACTAGGCAGCCTGCAGAGGCTCCTTTGGCATATTAATGCCAGGGTGGGTAAAAGACATTAACCCCTTTAAATGAAGCTCCTGCTGTAAGCGCTATGAAAGGTAAAAAAAGAAAATAATGAACTTTTCATTGTCAAACTTTCCTTGTCTGAGCAGAGAACAAGAATCCTGGAGCCAGCATATGTCTACAGTGGTACCTCTGGTTATGAATGCTTCTGGTTACAAATGCTTCAGGTTACGAGCTCCACTAACCTGGAAGTAGCTGCTCCTGGTTGCGAACGTTGCCCCAGGATGCAAGTGGAAAGTGCGCGCTGGAGGCTGGCCCCATTAGCAAAAGCGTGCCTCAGGATAAGAACAGTTTCAGCTTAAGAACGGACTTCCGGAACGAATTATGTTCGTTACCAGAGGTTCCGCTGTATTACACATGAATAGTTGTGAATAGTAGAAGATTGAGAAGTGTGCACCATCTGCTCCAAAAATGCTCAAGTACTGCTGAAAAGGAAGTATCTTCCACTGGGGGAGCTAGAGCCAGAGTTTTGCTTTCTTGTAGTCTGTGGGACCTCTGGACCCAAGTAACTCTACTTGCAGAGGCAGATTTAAGGGAACACCACCAGTTCAGTCGCATTCGGCATGGAGCCTCAGGGGCACTACTATGATGTAGAATGGAAGGCAAGAGGCGCCACAACTGTGATGTAGAATGGAAGGCAAGAGGCGAGGGGCACCAGATTTGGGCATCACGCAGGGTGCTGCTGAAATTTTAGACTCCAAGGTCCATAACTGTATCTTGCTCCACCCTCAGTGTGATTGCACCACATATATATTTTCTGCTTGCAACCACGTATTTTGTGTGAGTCCCCCTAGCTGAATTTCCTAACTTCTTGCTTGTGTTCTCAGCTATGAATTGCCTTGTTATCTATCTTAAAAGGTAAAGGTAAAGGTACCCCTGCCCGTACGAGCCAGTCTTGTCAGACTCTAGGGTTGTGCGCTCATCTCACTCTATAGGCCGGGAGCCAGCGCTGTCCGCAGACACTTCCGGGTCACGTGGCCAGCGTGACAAGCTGCATCTGGCGAGCCGGCGCAGCACACGGAACGCCGTTTACCTTCCCGCTGGTAAGCGGTCCCTATTTATCTACTTGCACCCAAAGGTGCTTTCGAACTGCTAGGTTGGCAGGCGCTGGGACAGAACGGCGGGAGCGCACCCCGCCGCGGGGATTCGAACCGCCGACCATGCGATCGGCAAGTCCTAGGCGCTGAGGTTTTACCCACAGCGCCACCCGTGTCCCTTATCTATCTTAGACATCATCATTTAGGCTGGATTCCTAGGAGTGACAGTTGCTTAGTCCACAAGCTTTCACAACTCTTGGCTTATTCCTGCAAATACTTTCTACCACCTTGGAGGCTCCGATTATACAGGAGAGACTGCGAGTATGGGACCACTCTCTCTTATAGTATGTTAACTAAGAAATGTAGAATGTTTTAGAGGCTTCTCTGACTCCTAACCTTTTTGGTGCCGCAATAGTTCAAGAGTTTGTGTTCCAATCTTGTATGCCAAGTTTCATTTTCTTTCTCAGTCTTCAAGAAGGATATACTTGCTGCCCCTTGAAAATAGGTGGGGTTCATGGTGGCTTCCTGAACATACATATATATCAGCTTCCATTGAGATGTCTCAGTGCTCAAGGCAGGTATCGCATTGTACAGTGGTACCTCGGGTTAAGAACTTAATTCGTTCTGGAGGTCCATTCTTAACCTGAAACTGTACTTAACCTGAGGTACCACTTTAGCTAATGGGGCCTCCCGCTGCCACCTCACCGCCGCTGCACGATTTCTGTTCTCATCCTGAAGCAAAGTTCTTGACCCAAGGTACTATTTCTGGGTTAGCGGGGTCTGTAACCTGAAGCTTCTGTAACCCAAGGTACCACTGTATTTTACATTTTCATTTTCTGTTTGAAAATGGGAACGGGGTAAACCAGTTCTATTTCTGCACACAGGGTGTTTGGAAATGAACCTCATTTTGCACAGGTGCATCTGCTTGGGACAGGGGAATCTGTTGCTTCTGTATATGTAGTATTTCCTGAAATAGTTACAGGTAGCTAGCCGTGTTGGTCGGCCGTAGTCGAAACAAAATAATAAATAAATAAATAAATAAATAAATAAATAAAATCCTTCCAGTAGTACCTTAGAGACCAACTAAGTTAGTTATTGGTATGAGCTTTCGTGTGCATGCTGAAGACGTGTGCATGTACACGAAAGCTCATACCAATAACTAACTTAGTTGGTCTCTAAGGTACTACTGGAAGGATTTGTTTTATTTTATTTATTTTGTTTTCTTTGATTTCCTGAAATGTAATCCTTGTACCAATTCCCCAAATGACTGTTGAAACTTTAACTTTCAAATGCAGATTTAGAGTTCCCTGGGGCCAACTGATGGAAAAGGAAAAGTTTCCAAAGACTGAGCTATTACATGGAGGGTTAGATATAGTTCTAGTGGAGTACACACCAATAGTTTATGTACTCCTTATTTTTATGCCTGGGGAGTAATCTAGTAGTGAAGATGGGGAATGCAATATTTTTCCATTTACTTTAGAAGGAATATGCAGAGGAATAGACAGAAGGAATAGACGGAAAGAGTGGGCAAATGTTTTCCCACCATTTAGATGAAGCACCTCTTGAGAATAAGCTTTGTGGTATTCTACAGGAAATTCCTTCTCTCCTTCCTTATGTTCATCTCCCAGTAGACAAGCTGCACTTGAACTGAGCATTAGGAAAGGCATTTCCTTTCATGCATTAAAAAATGTGGCTTGTTTTTCACAACAGAAACAGTAGTTTCTCAACAGCTGGCTCAGGCCGCTGATCACTTGTGAAAACTGTCCCTTGAAAAATGAATGTTTCCACATTTGCTGCCTGCCCTTCCCACACCCCAACCTGCCCCTCCTCCACCTGCCCTAGTCTGGGTCAAATAATGAACTTTCCCTATTCATAGGTTGAGAATCTTAATTCATTTCCCGGAAGAGATGGTTGCTAGCCAAAAAAATTAAATGTATATGGAGCGGGATGGAGGGTCCTTGTGGTTGATGAAATAAATTGCCTTGCTCAATTAGAACAGAATCCATGATACTACGTTCTACCTTCATCGTTGGAGGCAATGTACCTCTGAATACCAGTTTCTGGCAATCGCAAATGGGTAGAGTGTCTCACTCCATGTGTCTGGAGTGACTATAGAGTGAGAGTCCTACTGCTCTTTAACTTAGTAGATGTGGCAGCAAATGGTGGTCAGATGGTAGTCAGAGTGTCCAGATAGGTTCATATGCAGAGAGGTTGTCCTTGAGATATTGCAGCTATTCAGGTATTAAGGCCATTAAGGTATCAAGGAATAGGCTCTGTGCCCCTCAACTTGATGGTAGTTACAAAGACAAAGTGGGGAGTTGGGTGTGTAAGCTTAGAAGCTGGAAGGAGGAAGCTACGGTTGCCATATTTCAAAAAGTGAAGACCCAGACAGAAAAATTGTTGAGCTTTTTTTGTTGAGCTATTTTAAGGAAAATCACCAAAAACAACACGGCTGGCGTTCTGCCCCAGACACTACTTACAACAGCCAATTGCAGGCTATGTATGGGAAATTCTAGACATATGGCAACCCTAAAGAAGCAGGCTGGGAAGCCGGGGGGGGGGGGTCTTGCAAGAATCCAAAGCTGTGGCTATGGGAGAAGCAAGACCCTCTTGGTTTGTGAATGCTGTGAACTCCTTCATAGTAGTCACAGAATATGTGTAAATAAACTGTATATATAATAAAGGCACCACAGTCTCCACTGTCCCGCATGCCAGGGGAAACACGAAGCCTGAGTAAGCGCCTGGAACCCCTGGAATCCCATGCCTCCTGGAGATTGAGGTGGCTAACAACAATAGTTAAAACGTGGATTTGGGACCACCTGGTATAGCAATAGCCACCAACCATTCCCTTTAAAAGGAAATCAGATAAATTAATGGATGATAGGGGTACTAGCCACAAGGGCTGTTTTTCAAACACTGTAACATAGGACACAATCCAGCAAGGACTAAGCACTTTTAACAGCTCAGTTAGGTTCATGTTTACTTAGAAGCATTCCCACTGTGTTCAGTGGGTCTTACTTTCAGGTAACTGTGCAGCCCCTCTGTCCCAAAGATTCCTTAACTCTTCCCCCCACCTTCTTCCTGGAAGCCAATTGCTTGCTACAGTGCTATTTTCGTATATCCTATCAAAGCCAATAGTTTTACCAGCCTAATTGTGGTGCAGTATTGCACACAAAAGAATGTGAAGCTTAATTTTGTATTAGTTGTACAAACTTATATTTTTGTTATGGTGAATCTTAAATGTGGATTAAACATAATTCTGATCATGTTATTTATTATTATTATTTATTGAATATATATACTGCCCTATACCTGGAGGTCGCAGGGCGGTTCACAGAATAAAATGGAAATATAAAACCACAAAATACATAATCAAAATAAAAACAACAACCCAATAAAACAAATAAAATATTTGCTTACCAGTTAGTTACCTTAGGTGAGCTTCCCCCCTCCCCCAAAACGTTATCAGTTCTCTGACCCTATTATAGCAATTTTGTATTTAAATATGTGAGGCTTGTTCATTCAATACTTTCTTCCTTTTGTGTTATTCAGAGATACAAAGCATGGACAATTTTGGTTCTCCCTTTCACAGCTAGCTATTTGCTCATCAATAACCATTTTGTTCAGGCCAACAGGTGGGATCCATTTATACAGCTCATGCTAATGAATTGTTCTTTCCTCCCATACAATTTACTTACTTACCAAAAAAAAAATCATTTTGATATATCCCCTTCCCAAATCCTTTCTGTAACTAAAATATCAAATAAAGAAAGTTGTTCTCCTCTCATACTTTGGTTAAGCATAATGCCTATGTAGATTACTTTCTGCTAAGTGTATATTGTTTTCTTATAAAAATGATGAACAGATCGATAATTTCACAAGCACTTCATACCAATGCAATTTTTCCATGAGGCAGAAAAGAGAGGGCCTCTCATTATTTATCCTGAGAATGTGATGGGGTTCCTTTGAGAAGGTCATTGTCTGCTTCAGCAAAATAATCATGGGATTTCTGTTCAAGCAGGAAAGAGAAAAATGATTCATTATTTCAAAAAATTATTTTACTGCCAGTCTAGAAAATAGATGAAAGCTTCTCACAATATATGAGGGAGAGAAAGGCTTTACTTATTATTTAAGGTTACGCTTTAAAGGGGGGAAAGGTTCAAACGTTACATTTTTAGCTTAGCTGTAATATAACAGAGGTCATGCAGTTACAGCATTCACCTTTGTAGTTTCCAGGAGGTGATTTTACAACTATTTTCACTGTGGAGCTTTACTTATCCACATACACTTTCTTTCATTTGGCTAAATGAGATCTGGGGACTCTACTCCACTCTGTTGAAAAACTATTATTGAGAGTTGGCATCAAATTTTGCCTAAAGTGAAATTTGGGGGCCAGTATGGAAGTTTTCACTGGAACAAAACTTCTGAAGAATTAGGAGGAAAGTATAAACTGGCAAAGGATTCCATCCAAACTTGTCTGTAAACAAATGTAGCTCAATTTCACCTTCCTCTCTTCCCTTGCTTGCTCTCAGAATCTTTTCTGGGCGGGTGACGGGGGGACGGGGACTCTTGATTGTGTCCAGACTTGCACTCAAGATACCTTTAACTTTTCTTTCATTCTTCACTGTTCCTCCATGTCCCAGTATTTATTGGCACATGGTTCTGGTTCATGCACACTTCTTCCACCTGGAATGGAATGTTTAGATTTAAAATTATTCCCCTCCCTAAAAATAATGTTGAATTTGTACATTTACATACATGCATATTTTAAAGAGAGTAAGCCAAGGTTTATTCCTTTTGGTGGGTTGTAACCAAAGTTCCATGCGCTTCCTTCCTCTGGTACAATGGAACTTTTCTTTCCTCTCCTTCTTCCATGAGTTCTCAAAATGTGCTCCAGACGGTCTCCGAAATGTCCAGAGAGGGGGCTGGCGCTGGGGACAGGAGAGGAAGGGGAAGTTCTGTTGCATGCAGGTTTATTGGGTTACTGCTTTTGGTTTGATTTTATATGTTTATATGTTGTGGTCTTATTGTGAACCGCCCTGAGACCTCTGGGTATAGGGCAGTGTATACAGTAAGTATAATGATGATAAATAATAATGATGATGATGATGCAGGTACAGTGCAACAGCAGAGCTGCAATCTTGGATACCCAGTATAATTACTGTTCAACAGCTAATTGCTGAAGCGCTATACTGTATAAATATTTTTATTACTAGAAGTGTTGACCATGTTAGTTTATTGCAGCACAACAACGTTTGGTAGCTCCTTAACGACTAAAAAGCTGTGGCACAAAAGCTTCAGGGTCCAGAGATCACTTATCAGATACACCAAAGTAGGCAGGTATATACTGTAATATGAATATAAAGAGAAGAGGAAAGTTTTTGTTACCAAGTGAAAAGAAAGGAGGAAATGAATGGCATCTAGGCAGAGACAGGTGAATACAGAATTACTAGTTCAAATCTGCAACATGGATATGATCCATTCCCAAATAGAAACTTCGGATGATGAACAGGTATAGCCAACAGTGCCCTTCTGCATTTGTTAGCTACCATCTGTTACCTAGTGGGAGGTAAAAGCAGCTGAGAAGGATGTTTTGCAACAGAAAAACAGCCAGAGCAGAAATATTTAATAAGCTCCTCTCCCCTGCATTGGTTTTCCACTTCTAACTGATGTTTCAGCAGCTGGGGTTTTTTTTTAATAATAAAAAGAACTGCCACACTCTTTACTTCCGTGGTAAGCTAGGAATATCTAGGATCAGCTCAAACCAAATCCCACCATGTCAAATTTGCTAATGAAGTTCAGTGAGAGAGCTTCACAGTTGAATCTCCCTTTGAAACTTATTTGTTGGAGCCTCAGTGAGCTTAAAGCCTGTTTCTGGATGTTCTAGAGGTCAAAATGCTCCCTCAGTGCTTTGAGTCCTCTCCTTTTTAAAAAAACAAACAAACCCCATCTAAGTTGTATCCATTTGCCCTCTTGTGCAGACTGACCTGTTTGGACTATGTAAATGGCAGAGGGGCACTGCTGGTCATGTTTATTCATTAGCAGCTGCTGGTGGTTGGGACTGGTCCACATCCATATCAGTGATGGATTATATTCATTTTAGGGTATTCTGTATTCATTTGTGCTCTAAATAGCACTGTGACCACAGATACACACATGCTATTCCTTGCATTGTTTGACCATTTGACCCCATTTTAGGGAGAGAGACATTTCCAGTTTTATGTAAGCTCTGTTCCAACTTATAAATAAATTTGCACAGGTTGGGAATGCATATGTTGGGGTACGGCCTGCAACAGCTCTGTCACTGACTGCATGCCCAGCTATATCCATTTTTCCTAATTTTTGGAAAGCCTATGACTTCTGGACTTGAAGAACCCATTTTAGCTCTGGCAAAAAGGAACCATCCAATGAAATTAACAAAATGCTTATTTTGACAGGGTGGTGGCAATGCAGAAAGTGGCTCTGATAATGGAAAGGAGGGGGCATAATAAGATGCAGGAAAAATAAATTATAGGAATGTTTCTCTTCCCCTCCTTTGTAAAGTAATAGCTTTCATATGAAAGAAGAAATAAAAATCTGGAAGCAGTGCACTGAAGATCAGCTAAGGCTGTGTTACCAGGTTAAAATACAGCAAGGTTGTACTTTTTCTCAATTTGGATAGTAGCTGGTTAGGGGAAAAACACATCAAAATGCAGCATTTCATTAGAAATTACAGGCTAGGTATGCATTGTGGCTCATGTTATATGTACACCACTTCCCAAGCCAGCAGTGAGAGTACACAGGATGCAGAGTAAACAGGAGTGTGTACACAGCCTCAGGCTGCAACCCTGTGCCCACTTATCTGGGATAAGCCCAGTTTAACCATATAAGGCTTCTTTCTGAATAGACATACCTAGGAATGTGCTATAATGATGGCAATCACAGGAAGCAGTATGGGTATCTCATTCTTTTCAGGTGATTTTTGGCAGCAGATTGCACACACAAAATACTGTTCCTTTGGATGTATATTTGGTTTTCAGCAGATAGAAAACTGCTGATTCCAGCTTGAAAACTAAATAAACCTTTTTATAAAACAAATTCCTTGGGCACGCACAAACTTTCAAGTTTATGCATAATGGACTGACTAATTTATCACCAGTTACATTAGTGGAGTAAGAACTCTGATTTGTATTATTGTATGATTCAGCTCCACTGTTTCCAAGGAACTTGTTAACAATAAAAAATCTGAATTAAAAAAAGGGGGGAGCCACAGAACGTTAATAGCGTGCACTATGATGTTTTTATGTATTTTACTCAATGGTCCATTAGTTACTTTATATCATAAATATAAAGTACCTTCAGTGATTTCTAAGACATCTAGCTCTGATTAAATGTGAAATTTAACATGATAAATAGTATAGATTATTGGATCAATATGACCTTGGATAAGCAAAGGCAGAGTAACTTGCATATTTAAACATGCAAAAAGCTTGAAAACTATTCCACTTCATAGCAACATTTTTATTTTACTTTTTAATCAGCATACTTGCTACTTCTGATCAGGGATTAGGTGTGAAATGAAAGACCTTGAGTTATGCAATTAAGTATTGATTTTGTTGATCTATATTTAATTCTCATAGCAATTTGGCAGCTTGCAATATAAAAACACAAAAATACACACCATACCTATCTTCCTTCCCTGCACCCTTTTTACTGCTCCCACTCTGTTGCTGGGCATGCCTTACAGACAATTCTCTCTCCACTCGCCTGTCACAATCTTTCAGACTTATCACAGATGGCTTCTAAATTAATCCATGACAGCAGGATCAAATGGCAATGGATATGGAGAAGGACATCTATGCTGGATGGCTCAGTTATGAACTCCCATACCTGAACCTGAGTTGTTATTGGAAGCATTGAAGAACCTTAAATTTAAATGTTCCTGAGCCTGAGTTGCATTAAAGAATTTTAGATATTGGCTGCCTTCTCTTTGTGGCCAAGTCTAAGCTTTAGATTGGGTGTGACACCTGTTGTAGTTCTTCACATTTTCATCTTTATATTTTTGGAGCATGATCCTTCAGTCTGCATGGGCTGCTTTGTCCATTTCCCCACCCAGATAGCTCTTAGGCACATGGACATGGCTTGTAGCAAAACAACTCTTATTTACGATGGGAGATCTGTTCACCTCCCATTCTTCAATGTACCCATCTCTGTCACCTCCATAAACCTGAGGCTGAGCTCACTCAGGTATCCGGAACAGATTTTGCCATTTGTGTGTCTGTTTAATAGTACAGTATAATATTCCCAATTCCTAGCAATTGAGGGTGTATAACAAGTCAACATAAATACATCTTCATTGATGTAGAAGAATGGCCATAGTGGATTGACAGGTAAAGGGCAGTGTGTGCTGCATTTTATTATTTATTTGTACTTACAACATGTAGCATGTTAAGGCTTTTTGTTTGTTTCTGGAATCCAGTATACCCAAAACAATATGTAATCATTACTTTGGTGATTAAGTTTTAATTAAATCTTTAATGATGCAGCATGTTTTAATTAAATCTTTAATGAAGCAGCATATATGTGTGTGTGTGTGTGTGTGTGTGCAGACATGTATATATGTGCAAACATAATTGTGAATCCATCAGGAAATCGCATCGAAAATCAGCTAAGAAGAAGTGGTAGTACTTTGTTCTCTTGTGTTTTTTTTGCTTGTTCTCCCCTTTCCTTTGTGATGATGATGTGAATACTTGGCAGGTAAACTAAGTATCTGAAGGAGTTAGTCAGGGTTCATCAGGCAAGCTTCTGATAGCAATGATTTTCAGTCACTTGTGTAGGCCAGATTTTATCTGAACCAGTGACCTAGAGGTTAAAGGCTTCATATACTATTACCAAATCCCTGAGCCATCCAATTCCCCAGGATACAATATATATCTGATATCCTGCAGAATGGCCCTTATCAGCAAGAAAAGGTACTGATTCACACTAAAAGTGCATTAGTAAAATAATGATTTAAACATGAGCAGAGGTTTTGAGCTTCCTAGTGGCTGAAATCAGTAGTGGATTTAGAAGCACTGTAGTGGTGGGTAAATCTGCACCATCTATCTCTCCATTGTGTAACTGGATGCTTATAATGTCAGTTCCTTTGTTTTCTTTCTTTTACATGTTATGCCAAAGCTGTTTTTTTTAAATCTTTGGAAGCATTTCTGCAATTTTTATTTAGGGTAGTCCCAAACCTGTATATGACTTTGGTATTAGTGGAAAGATTTACATGTTCCAAAAGTATAAGAGTATAATAATAATAATAATAATAATAATAATAATAATAATAATATTTTTAAAATAATCATGGTAGTAATAGCCAAATTTATATCAACCACACTACATCTTGGTCAGTTCGCTAACTGATAACAAAAAAACCCCCAAACCTGATAGAGTTGGAATAGAAAGTAATCAAAATAGGGACTGAATTGAGCAAATGTGATGGTTTCTTGCCATCCATTTGGCAATCCTTACTTTATTCCATTAACATGAGAGAAGAACAGTTCATTTTCATAAGTTTTGTTCAGACACATTTATTTCAGAAGGAAGCTAAGATATAATTGAGTTTATTTTTAGGCTTACAATTAATTGCACACACTTTTGTAATGATTTGCCCATGTGCATTAAGTATTATATTACATAACTTCTTATCCCAGAGACAGCAGGATGCAGGTGTTAATCTATTCTGCAAATAAAGTTTTGAAGATTAAACTAAGGGCCATGCTGAGGGTGGGGGGAGAGGTGAGTGTCTTCATATTCATTGGTCTACCAAATTCATCGTGAGCATTTTTTCATAGCCTGACTTTAAATGGTAATTGAAATTTTTCTCTTCAGTAAAAATAAATAAAATCCAAAAATTAAAAAAGGCTTATTTTTAATAGCTTACATGAGTATTTGTTCAAAGAGCAATAGCACACTACCAAACATCTTCCATTCCAGCACAGCCATTACCTTACTGTAGTACAATAAAATACTGTTAATTAAACAAAAGAAAAACCAGATTTTCTTCCACCATTGATGATCAGTTAAAGAACCTTTCACACATGGTGGTTTCATAATTGTTGGAAGCTGCCCAGAATGTCTGGGGCAACCCAGTCAGATGGGTGGTATATAAATAATTAAGTGTTACTGTTATTGTGCCATGGATGGCTAACGTCCCAGGTGTTGTTGGGCTGTATTTTCCATTGTTTCTGACCACTGATCATCCTCACTGGAACAGATGGCATCTGGAGTCCAGCAACATCTGGAGATCATGGTAGTGAATAGATTTTTGCTTACGCACATGGACTTCCCCTCTCTGCTACTCCATGTGTGTACACTGCGCCCTTCCCAAATCTGCTCCAGAGGATAAACAGTTTTAGAGGGCACCTGGGAGGATTCCATTGCACAAGCTGAAATCCTTCCTCTAACCTTCCAGATGTTTCTGAAACTTCCATCAGCCCCAGCAAGCATGGGCAGTGGGTGATGGGAGTTCTAGTCAAGCAACATATGGAAGACTAACGTTTTCCCACACATGCTGCAATATAATATTCACATGCTGCTATGTTGGATTTGGACAGCATTAACCTGACTGTTTATTCCATTTTCCTGACGTTTCCATGTGGTGGCTAATGCAACAAAACCCACGTGTTAATACAGCCTGAGTTTGCCACCACGTGTTTATTCAAACTGCAACCACAGTTCTTTGACTATTGTACCTTAATGATACACATCTTTATCCTCTTCACACTTAAAAGCCTTTAGGTGTACAACTATCAATGCAGTATGTCAAGTGCCCCTCAGATCACTAATCTTGGTGCTAAAGCACAGGAATTAAATTTATTTATTGTATTGTCAAGTACAAGTACAAGTACAAAAAGAACTCATTTCACCACCAAAGCCAGACAGCTATTACCTTTAAAAGCTAGATCCAGTTTTGATGACAATGTGACCTAATCCAAAACGCATTACACTTAGCAGGAAGACTCCTGTTGACTTTGGTAGACTTTGGATTAAATTTTAAATCCCTTGCCTAGTTTCACTACTGAATACTGTTTATTGCTCGACATTTTGGTTTAATTTGGCTCCTTGATCATAGAATTTGACCTTAATGTTTTCCCCCACCTTTATCTAGTATATTTTATTAATTGATGTCATCATATTAAATTACTAACTAAACTGTAATACTACCACTGAAAGTGATAAATAGAAGGAAGCTGCAATTTCTTTTGTCCGATCAGCATAAGTTTATCTTTGTCTAGATCAGTCTATCAGTTCTACCCACAAGGTTAGAGGTGAAATCCTTAGCTCCTTTTACAGCTATATCCTTAAATTCTGATAGAAGGAATCTGGCATCCCACTCAAGCAGTTCCTACTGTTTTGGAAAATCTTCCATGTATCTCTATATATGTAAAGTATTAAATATAGCACTGCCTTGTGTCAAGTTCTTTGAGATGAAGACCCCTGCTTCGGCATATACAACAAAGTACTATATTGCATCTTAAGCACAGAAGATGTTTTTCACTGTTACTTTTCAGGGCTGGTTTAAAACTGTAAGAACCATGTACATATGGATAGGAGTGTCATAAATATGGGGTCCCCACTGAAAAGACAGTCTCTAGTTCCTGCTAACCTAATATTTCTTGAGAAGAACACCAGAAACCGATCTTAGGGCCTGGTTTGTACAAGTGCAGGTAGTCCTTCAGATAATTTGATCCCAACCCATCCAAGACTTTAAAAGTAGCCAGCAGCACTTTAAAATTTGTCCTGAAGCAAACTGGTAACTGGTGCACCTGATAGAAAATATATGTCAATTGCTCTGATCACCAGGCCCACACAAACAATTCAGCCATTTGTGTCATATAGAGTGCATTACAATAGTATGATCTGAAGGCTTGCACAACTGTGACAAGGTCTGCTTTCTCTAGATACGATTGCAGTTGGCAAATCAGTCTAAACTGCTAAAAAGCATTTCTAGCCATTGAAGCCACCTGGGCATCATTTGACAGTGCCAAGTCCAGTAGAACCTCCAAAAATGAGAATTTTGTCTTTTGGGAGAATGCAACCTTATCCAGAACCAGCTGGATACCGCCATCCAGATCTGCATATTTTCTCACACAGATAATTCATTTTATCTGAATTTAGTTCCAGCTTGCTTGAGGTCATCCATCCCAAAACTTCCCTCCAGATACCCATTCAGGGTTTCAACAGTTTCTCTAGGAAGAACAGGTGGAAAAGAATGGTATTGTATTAACACCCACATAGTGGTGACACCTGCGATGTTTGCAGGTGTCAAACAGTTTAGGGAATCCAGAGATCGATGGCTGCAGTATGGCTCATGAGCCCATCAGACCACCTTTTGGAGGTGTCACTTCAGAATGGACTGCATCCACTACAATACCTTGCCTCCAAGACCTAATCCAGCCAGATGGTACAGAAGGATACCATGTAACTGAAGTGTTACATGCTAATTTGGGAAGTCTGGATTCTATTCAAAACTCAGCAGTGGTGTAATTAGGTGGCCTTGAGAAACCTTTTCCCCATATCCTGCAGAATGGGACTCATAGTGACATACCACATAAGGATCTTCATGAGAAAAAGGACTGCAACACAGATTTCTGTACCACTAAACACCCTTGTATGAATTATTAATAATTACAATATTTTTCTTGAGATTTTCTTTTACTTGGCTGTGTTAAATGTATTCAAAACAGAGCTGTGTAGCTGAAAATGAATGAAAAATTATGGAATGTCCCCCCCGCACCATGGTTTAGCATTTTGCAACGAAACCCATATGATAATGCTTAAGTTCCAAAACACAAACCTCGTAGTACAACAAAGGCTCTTGTAGCAGTGCCAGGAACAACATTAGTTCCATTTCAGAAAAAAAGGATTTTGGAGCAGCTCTAGTGGTTCCACAACACAAAATTGTTGTGGATATTAGTTAGTATATTGTCCATGCTAACAAGGTGTGGAAGGCAGGACACAATAGGGCCACAGTAGTTTGTCTGCTTTGCAGGCCATTTTGGGGATACTGAATTTTGGTGTTTTGTGTTTGACAGTGAAAGTGGTTTTGTAGCATCAAGCTGACAATAACCCAGTGGCCTATATGACTGAGATGCAAAAATCAAACTAGTCTCTCTCTCTCTCTCTCTCTCTCTCTCTCTCTCTCTCTCTGGCTCCAAAGGGCTGTGTATTTTCCCGCTCTCCAGCTACATCCCTGCACTGACCAACCCCAGAATTAGCATTCCTGACAGGCCATGTCTGTAGCTGGCTTCATATGGCATGGGGAGGAGGGATGCAGTCAGAGGGGAGATGGGCAAGCCCATACCCTGCAAGTGTGCAGAACTGCTTTCAACACATGCATGGGGCCCTTAGGATTCAGACCAATAGAATACTAATAGAACTAGAATACCTATTCCTACATTTGACATGATCCAAAGCATTACATATGCAGAAGTGATCCATTTTCTTCCACAAAAATACATATTTCTCATGAATACATGAGCATACTCCCTTACACACAGTTTATTCAGCTCATGCATGAGCATATGTCTTTGCTGGGGCATGGCTGCCACTTGGAGACCCAGTGACTTTAGTGGTTTTTTCCATGAATTACTAGGTGGTTTGAATCAATAAATGTAAGGCTTACGTTTCAGCTGGCTTATCTCACTCTTGTAATGGAATAAGATAGTGCAGATGTTATAGTCTGATTGTGGAAATGTTAGTGTAATTCAGTAGCAGCGAACACAGACCCATCACCCTGGCTGCTTATGCTTTTTGAAAATGACTTGCACAATTTGTACTTGGGCTTAAAGCATTTTTAAAAAATCAAATTAACTAGGCCTAGCTGGTTATGGGTTGGGCTTCAACTGTAAAAAATAGCATTGTGGCTTAATTTTTTTTTGCAAAAATGGGCACACATAACATGGACCTAAACAGAACCCTAAGTTCTTCAGAGTCAAACATCCTCATCTTATTTTGCTCTTACGTTGCAATATCTCTTTTTCCTTTGGTAGTCTGTATTGTATTCTTGATATTTCTGAATGACCACTAAATCAGCCACTTCACTTGCCAACTAGACATAAAGTAAAAATGTTTGTTCTTGGACTGCCAATAGTTTATTGATCCATTTATTTCTGCTTGGAACTAATACTGAAAATGAAGAATGATTGTGACTTTAGCACACCTCATTTAACAATGGATACTGCAATAACTTTAGATATTGGTAAAGCCCCTAATGTATTCAGTATTTTCATGCATTTCTTTAATGATATTATTGAGAAGAGATGGGGTTTATTTGGGTTTTTTAAAAAAAACACCAGCTGTGTGTGAAAACCAGGTCATTTCTATATTGAACCTCTCCCTAAAAAAGCTGATTAAAAGTGTTCTTCAAGCAGAGATAAAATTGGTATTGTACAATCCAGTTTTGTTTTTTTAAAAAATATATAATATGCTGATACATTGTCCAGTGCTTCATTTTATGTAGTTTTGTCAGATTACAACACTTCTCCAAGTAGACATAGCCAATATCTGATTGATTCTGGCCTGAGGGGATTGGACCAGCTCAGTGTAATTTCCTCTCCTGTTGCTTTCATTTCTGTTGGAAAGGTTTTTTAGTTCATGAAAATCAATACACATGCAAAATGTGAAGTTCTTTCCTAGTAAATTTAATTAATGTCTGCATTATACAGATTTATTTTAGTAAATATATATACAATACACATTGGGATACTTTCCCTCAGATTCCAGGTTCCCTACTAAAGTTCCAAATACTCAGCCTGTTAAAACAGGTGGTATATTAATCTATAGATTAATTGGATAGCAGAAGTTGCTTCTTTTCCTCTAACACCGGTTAGGTATAGGCCACACCATTCCATACACGTTTAAATATTTTGTACTCCAGCATTTCTCTCTCAAAGTACAGTGGTACCTCGGGTTACATACGCTTCAGGTTACAGACTCCGCTAACCCAGAAATAGTACCTCGGGTTAAGAACTTTGCTTCAGGATGAGAACAAACCACACGGCAGCAGTGGGAGGCCCCATTAGCTAAAGTGGTGCTTCAGGTTAAGAACAGTTTCAGGTTAAGAATGGACCTCCGGAACGAATTACGATTACGATATCTTTATTGTCATTGTCCCTTGCAGAACAATGAAACTGAAAAGTACTTAACCCGAGGTACCACTGTAATGCATAGTTTTTATATCTGATTTACACTACTGACAACAAAATCTGACAACAAAAACATGTTCCAGTGAGATCAGGTACATGTATATATAACGCTGCAGACATTACCTGCAGCCTTGTAGTCCCTGGGAAGGCACTCAAGTGGCCATTGGGTGTTTTGGACAGCATCCTCCAAGGATGGAGAGGGAGACCCAGTGTTGTAGGGCCCCCTCCTGCTGCTACAGAAATGTTCCTGGTTCTTGCCTCACTGATGTCTGATAGAGGCAGAAAGTGGGTATACCTGGGGCAGTTTAGGGGCTTTGGGAGTTCACCAACATGCCCCAAGCCAAGGAGAAAACTACACCTGCCTTGAAGCTGATAGAGTGTTGGATGGAGGAGGCAGGGAGGGCCTAGGAAATGATGTGTGTGGGGGGGAGACACCTTTGCTTTCACTATTCTTTCTGGTGTGACCCTGACAAGTTAGGTGCACTTTGGATTTATTGAAATAAGTGAGACATGAACATTTGTCTGTATTCAAAAGTTCCACTGATTTTAATAGAACTTAACCATGCCTGTCTTGTCTTCTGCTTTCACCTAATATTTGCACTTTTACTGGTTCTCAGAATAGGAGTGCCCTCACTGGAGTCCAAATGAAATAATAGCGCCAGCTTTTTTGACAAGTAGCGAGTTGTCCTTAAATAATGATTCCTGAAAAAGGATGGGAAATGTAAATTACTCTGGAGATGCTGGAGATATTTTACACATACAGATTCCAAAATCAGCTGCTTAAAATGTAAATGGCACTTAACTGTTTTGCAAATTGAGTACTATTTGTCTCAGCAGAACCATTAAAGCTATGATTTATCCCAAAATGAACTTTATTCTTGGATTTAATTATTATAGAGGATTAAGACCCAAAGCATTTAACTATCTTATTTCTTTTCTGCTGTGAACTTTGGACAGGCAGTAATTGACTATTTACAATTTTGATAACTATTTTTGTTTTTGGAGAAGAGTATGTTTCTAATTCTGACTTCCTCTCCTCTTAAATTGTTACAGAAATTGAAGCAACCTGAAGAAGCAAAAGAAGATTCTGAAAGGGGGTTATCTAAAATTTCCCTGGAGTCTCTCAATAAATTTAACAGCAGCAGAAGCATTTTATTGGAAAAGGAGAGCAAGGTTGAAGGGCAAGAAGAAGAAAATGGGAAGAATGAAGAAGTTTCTCTAAATAGCTCTGATAGGCATGATATAGACCACTTGGAGTCCTTGAGTGATTCTTTATATGATAGCTTCTCGTCCTGTGCAAGCCAAGGCTCAAATGATGTATAAAGAGGACAGTCGACATGGGTGGCCACTGAGTGGAGCACTTAATGAACAGAAGAACTAAATAAATAAGAGCTGTTGAAAATATTCAAAGTAAGTTGCTAAGACTCATGATAGGATATATCCAGATATATTCATATAGAGCAATAACGAAGAAAAATCTGCATTATAACAAAAAGACTGAAAGTTTGACAGTACAACACAGTTGTTACTAAAAAGAAATAGTCTTAATTTTGCACTTTTATGAATTATTGTACAGAAGTTGTAAAAAATGTTCTGGGGAAGAGAAATAAAATTATATTTGTAGAAAAACATGACAGCAATAAATACAAATTGGTGCCATGCTCCTGAAATAGCAGGCTACTAACTTTAAACACTGATGTTAATATTAACAAAGTTAGTAATTTTTTTGTAAAATAAAGATTTATGAACGTTCTAGTCTTAAAACTGTATGTAGAAACACTGCTTTATTGCAAAATTGAACTTGCCAAATGGTCTACAATGAATCACCTTGAACCACATTGTACAACATACGATTTTTTAAAAATGCATATATTTGTGCAATTTTGAAAAGATTCTCTATGAACTTGCATATTTCTCTTAATGCCATTTGGTGAAATCATCCAAGAGATACCCGCCTTCCCTATAATCTGTAGCCTTATACCATGAATACATGTTGTGTTGATTTAACTTTGATATGATTTCATATTAATTCTGTTAATTCAGGAATCACGGACTATAATGCAATTGATTTAGATTTGTATTCAACAATTTAAATTTTTTTAATTAAGAAAAAGATTGGTGCCAGCAAACAAATTATGGGGGGTGGGGGTTTCCTACAAAGACTCTTTATATGTAAGGGAGAAGTCTATTTCAAAGGTGGAGCGTATTTTTTTTAGATGTGGAATATTTATAACAACTTTTGTACAGCAGCCTGTAAGCTAGCTATATTTACAATGCTTCCTAACTCGTTTACTATGTTTGTAGCATAAGCCTGTTGATTTCCACCCACTATGTTGTACTATCAGTGTTACTTGGTTAATACTTTCGTGCAATGTTACATTTCATGTTGTTTTAAATAATGTTGGGGTAGAGTTTGGTTGTTTCTGATTTTTATGAAATTTCCTTTGAAGTTTATTTCTGAATAAAAGTCATATCATATATGGTTATCCAAACAATGATATTACATACACATCAGCAGATGTTCTAACAGTGGTCTGAAGCAGGCATTTAAAATCCACCTGGAAATTGATAGTTAAAACTACCTTTATATGTAAATATAAAGAAGCAATATTTATAGACAAGAGGGCCAACTGCAACAAAATACACAGCTGTATACTAATGATTCTCCAGCCATTTCCCTTCTCAAACCAAGCTTGCCTGGTATGCTTCTCTGCTAATGTATGTGCAGATAGGATGCAAAATCAGACAAATGAATTTTCTACATGGCAACTAAGAAGTAATTTAAGCTTAATTCAAACCTCTCTAGCGATTTCTCTCTAGCTCTCATTCTCTCTCTCTCTGAGAAAAGATTGGGTGAATGATGAAAAGCAAAGAAAGGTCTCCGAGAGATGAGGCTGAAAAAAGCCATCAGAGGCGGGTGCAAGTGGTAATGGAACAGCTTTAGACACATAATCTTATGGGAGATAAAGTGCTCCAGCAACAAAGTGAAGCCCCCACAGAACTGCAGGCATGGAGATAAATGGAACAGTGGTCTGAGCCCTGATAAAAAGAAGGCTGCCCGTTTATAAGGCACGTGCGTTATTTTTATTTATTTTTTTACGTCCTGTGTCACTGGCATGAAACATGGTGAAGCCTAAGCTTCGGTTACCAGTCAGAGTGAGGCCCACTGAGCTCCATCAAGCTCGCTTCTTGTTGGACGTGTATAGGATTGCCCTGAATAGTCCTCAATTGCCAAGAAACGACGCCCAGGACCTCACTTCAATTTATTTTTTATTTTTTGGTAAATCCTAGAAGGCGAGAAGCGATCCCCGACTGCCGCCGCCTCTGCAGCACTAAGGTAAGGCATGAGAGATGCTTTAACTCTTCTTTCGCCAACCTGGTGCCCCCTCCAGTTGGATTACAACTCCCGACTGCCCCAGTCAGCGTTGTAGTCCAAAACATCCGGAGGGCACCGGGTTGGTGAAGGCTGCCATAATGTCATCAAGCTTAAACTTATGTGAAGGATAAGCTGCCTGCCGGTCCCCCTTTCCCATTTGCTGCCTGTTTGGCTCATTTTTCTCAGGTTGGAAGAGGCTGCTGTAGAAGGCGCTTTTCAGCGAGTCAAGCGCGGCGTGCGCACACACACACAAACGTTCCGAGCCGTGGCGATGGGAGCGGGTGAGGTTTCGCGCCTTTGGAGCACAGCAGCGCGCGAGAGCGGCAGGCAGGTAGTAGGCGGCGCGCTCCGAAGGGCCGCTCGGCACGTTGTTTTCACACAGAACGAAGCGCTTTCCCGGTGCTCAGCAGCACTTGGCTGAAAGCGCTGAAGGGCGTGCGTTCTCCGTCCCGTAAGACCCTCTTCGCGCGGGAGGCAGCGCTGCCTTCCTCGCGCCTCGTCATTAGTTTTTCCCGCCAAAAAGATGAGCGAGCGAGGGGGGCGGCGGCGGCTCGAGCGCGGCGGTGCGTGCCTGAGCGCGCGCCCTTTTGACCACCTAATCCTACTACAAGCACACACGCTTGCGCAAAGCCTTCCCTCGTTTAAGCTCGCCTATTTGGTTGTTTGGTTAGAGCGCATTGGCGCCTCCTCACTACGGCACAGCGTCACTTCCTCCCCGTTGTTTGGTGCGGGAGGCGCACAACGTTAACCCACGCACCCTGTTGATTCGCCCACTGTTACTAGACAGAGTTCAGAACAGGGGTGGGCAACTGATGTGTTTGGACTCCCATGAGCCCCAGTCCGCATGGTCAGTGGCCAGGAATGGTGGCAGTTGTGCTTCACCCGTATTTGGAGGACTAGAAGTTCCCCATCTCTGCTTCAGGAACACGTATCCAGGGAATAAAAAGCAGCAACAGATCCTTTTCTCTGACTTGTGCAAACTAATCGTATTAAATGTTTGCGTATCGCTCTCAAGTATTCAAAGCGCTTCACGCTTTGCGACCCTTACAATAATCCTATATGGCAAGTAATTGTTATCCCCCGTGTTGCGTGAGGGGAAACTGCTTAGGTTAAACTTAGCATAAATTCAGAGCAGAGACAAGATTTGAACACCGACTTCCTGGTTCAAAACTTGACAGCCACTATGCAAGTAAACGCATAGCGTAGCCTTCAGCAACTGCTCAGGCTCTTTGTGCGGGGGGAGCATTTCGTGCATCCACACCATAAAGATGCACGCGCAAATTTAGCAATCTGGCACAGAGTGGGGGCATTTTACTCATCCCTCTTTCGTTTTCTTAAAAGTCTGTTTCTAGTCCTCAAGGGTGTCGGGTATGTTCTCTCGAAAGTACAGAAATACTTTTGGCCGGGAGACGACTTGGCGCATCCACTGGGCCTCCCGCGAGAGCACCCTTCGCCTTTTCTGCAGTCAGTTCAGCAAGCTGCCGCCTCAAATGCTGCCAAAGCGCACATGAAAGACGGGAGAAACAAACACCAAGCACATCCCTCTCCAATGGAGGAGATGAGTGTGTGCCGGTGTGCACGCCTATACTGTGACCTGTGCGATCATGACATCTGAGGTATTAGCCTACTGCCCTTAAACACCCCCCAACCCATCCCCAGCAACCTCAAGCTGTTCCTCAAGCTGTTCTCCACCTGCTCCACAACATGAGCCGGCCCTGCGGTCCCTGCACCAGGTTGAAACTATTGGGGACAGGGCACTGAAGCCGCCACTGCTTGATATGTGCCGATTATTTAGGAGCAGAAGGCATCGCCCTGGGAAAAGCCCAGACCAGAACGAGCTCTTTTCTTTGCACGGCTCCGTTTGTTGTCCCTCGCGGCTGTCTCTGTATGGAAAGGGCGGCCTTTTTCCTGCGCCCGAGAGAGGCTCCCTCTCTTTTCCAAGTGCCTCAGGCAGTTACAACAGGCGGCAAAAGCGCAACGTATATAGTCTAGGATGGGAGAAACGTCGCCCACCCTGGGCGCACTGGAGACGAGACGCGCCAATACAGACACCACACCGGTGGAAGGCGCTATCGGCGTGGGACAGGCCGCGGCCCTCCTACAGCGGGCGGGTAAGTGAATGGCTCCCCTGCCTCGTCGGCTCTCAGAGCGCGAACTCCCCCTCGGCCTTGGTTCCAGTTCACGTCGTCCACGGCCAATTAATATGTTCGCACAACCACAATCGCGCCCATAAAAGCGCGGAGGGGCGGGGAGGTGGCGGCAATCAGAGCGGAGGAAAGCCACATATTAGCCACTAATTGCAAAATTACTTGAAAGTGGTTGATTGATTGTAGCAGCCAACTAATCCACTCTCGATGAGTCATTTTGACTATTGCATCTCCACAGCGTTTGTGTGGTTTTATTTATTTATTTATTCATTCATTCGTTTTAAAGGCTGCTTAGGGAAAACTGATCATTGTTTCAAGTGGGGGAGAGGGAGTCTCACAACCACACACCGTCCTAAGGCGGCGGCGGAGGAATCTGGCGAGGGTATGAAAGGGGGAGAGACAGGGTGAAAGTGAGCGTGAGTGACAGAGGGAGAGAAGACCCTGGTGGGGGGTGAAAGAGAGGGAGAGAGAGAAGCCTGAGCAAAAGAGTAAGCAGCTGTTTAAAGTTGGTCCACGAAGGGGCTATTGTATTGCTGGGTGTTAGATGAGAGTGCCGGTCGCGTCGGAGGAGCTTCCGCGTTAGCCCCGCAGGTGGGAACTGAGTGGCTGACCGCCGGCCTCCTCCCCCATCGCAGCTGCGGCGCGTGCAGGTGTTTGGAGGGTGGGAGGGGTTCCTCCCCCTTCGCCTCTACAAGCTGAAGGATTCTGCCTGTCTCCATAAACTTTCTCCCTCCTTCCCCCCTGCAGGAAAGGGGGGAGGGGCACCACGTGACCCCGGGAAGGTGGGTGGGGGTTATTCGGTGGGTCTCTCTCTCTCTCTCTCCCCGCCCTCCTCTCCCTCTCCTCTTCTTGGCTAGGCGTCTTCCGCTGTAGTTTCAGTCTCTCAACTCCGGCGAGGCTGGAGGGAGCTCTCGCAGGGAGGACGAGAGGGAGCCGGGGCTCGGGCGGGCGATGCGGGCTGAGGCGTCGCCTGCTGCCCCCGGAGCTCCTCTCCGCAGCGGCTGCAGCAGTCGCACCAGTCCGACGAGGCAGAGGTGCGCGGCTCTCCCGGCGTCGCCCGGCTGCTGCTTCTGCTGAGAGCTGCCGTACCTTGGCCAGCGTCTCCTACCGCCACCGCCAGCCCCTCCGACGGCTCCAAGAGGATGTGGCTCCTCGCCGTGGCGACAACTTTCTGGGGATTGTTGCTGGCGCCAGGTAAGAGGGGACGCCCGCCGTAGCCGATCCCCAACCCCCGCCAACTCGAATCGGTGCCTGCCCAGTGCCAAGGACTCCTCGCCGATACTCTGCAAAGTTCGCGCCTGCCATTCAACAGCTGCTGCTGCTGGCACCAACTCTGCAGCTCCCGCCCCAGCGAGCCAAGAGGCCGGCGGCGGCTGCTCCTTTTGCTACCGTCTCGCCGGCAGCTCTGCCCTGCCCTGCCTACCAGCTTGAGCCACCGCCGGACCCTGGCTCCTCTGTGTGCCTCTCCCGAGCAATGCGCGGGGTCACGCAGCCCACCCGTGGTCATCGCCGCCTCTGGAACCCCTTCGCTTCCCGAGGTCTCGCTCACAGCAGCAAGGAAAGCTTGCTTGCCCATCCCTGCTGCGCTTGTTTCTGGAAGAGAAACTCGGCTTTCCAAGGAGAACTCGCTTGGGATCTGTCTGGGAGCAGTCCACTTGCGCTGCCTTAGGGACGCTGCCGAGGCGAGCTTCCCAGACAAGCCCTGGGAACTTCCGCGGGCAGATCGCAGCAAGCCGTAGAGTAGCAGCCCCCGCCCCATCGCTCCCGCGAGTCTCCTTCCCCCTATTTCCCCCTATATTCACACTGGCAAGCGGTTGCCCGGGAAGCCGTCCGCTTAGTAGCCAACTAGCAACCCTCGGAACAGAGGATTCTTCTCGGTCTGTGCGTCACGGTTACCCTCCCAACCCCCGTGTTCCTTGCAGAGCCCTTTGGTGGGGGGGAGTGTTAGTAGTTCTCCTGCAAACTACCTTAAGAAGCAACAACGCTAGGGCTGCCCGTCAGGAGCCAGCAGGCACCTGTTTAAGTAAAACAGCCCAGATACCTGCTGCCTGGCCCCACGAGTTGAATGGGGAGGAAACTCAGCTGAGTAATGGCAACTATTCGGGCGTCCGTGGGCAGCTAAATGACTAGCTGAGCTTGATTTTCCGCTGTGACCGCACTGAAGCCAGTTCCCTGCGTGCTAGCCCGATCAAACCGCTCCTTCCAATGATCGCACTTCTTTATTTTAAGGAGACATTGCTAAAAGCACCGCTTCCCACCTCGTCTGTCAATGGGTGTGAGGCGGCGTTGGCTATCCCGTCCGGATCTTTCCGTAGCACCCAAATCCTCCAGGAGCGCTGGGAGATCTAGGATCGATGCCCTTGCTCAGGCACAGCTCCAGCAGACAGTAAATATGGGGAAACTCCCCCGGCCCTCGCCTTAAACTTCCAGAAGGACCCTCGTTTGCATGATAAAAGAGGGAAGCTAAGGATGCTTTGCAGCTGTAATTGTGCATGGCAAAACAGTAATTAAATCATTGCAATTAATTAGTAGTTAAGTAAACCCTTTGGCACAGAAAAGCTCTGGAGCACATCTATTAGGAGGTTTACTTTTTCCGTCATTTGCTTGCTTTTTAAAAGCCTAGTGCTCAAAAAAGACACAACCCTACACCAAACCTTTTAAGAAGGAAAAGCAGAGAGGACAAGATGGTGAGCAAAACAGATCAATTTTGCTACTGCTCATTATTGTTCATTCTGCCCCCTGCTGGATACAGATTAGGTTGATGAAGCCAGAAGGGTTTGAAAACTTGGAAGTGAACATAACTGATAATGAGTTTTGCCCATGTTTAAAGGTCTGATGTGGAATGAAGTTGGCAGATTATTAAAGGATACTATATCCTTAAACCATAGTGTTAGCTAAAAGGACAACTGTTACAGCCAAATAGAGAATGAATGAATGAGTGTGTATGTGTGTGTATATGAGAGAAATTTAAAAAAAGGAAACTTAATATACAGCACAATCCTAAGCATGACTGCTCAAAAGTAAGTGCTACTGAATCAATGGGACTTGCTTGCTTACTGCAAGTCTTTATTTATGCTTATGAAATAAGTCCTATTAAGTTCAATGGGGCTTATTCCTATAGAAATAAATGCAGAATTTCTTCATTAAAAAATATTCTTAGCACATGCTAAATGTTTTTCTATTCCAGGATTTGCTTTGCAAATACAGTGCTATCAGTGTGAGGAATTTCAGCTAAATAATGATTGCTCGTCCCCAGAGTTCATAGTGAATTGCACTGTGAATGTCCAAGATATGTGTCAAAAGGAAGTCATGGAACAAAGTACAGGTAGGGTGAACTATATCAGTTCTGTCTCATTAAGTCTCTTCCCTTTTCATTTTATTTCCTGTCTAACTCAACTCCATAGTTAATTCAAATGCATGTTTGTAACACCTTTAATTTGATTTGAATTGTTAACCGTGCCATTCATTTATTCTGCTGCATGTCACAGGTTCATCCTTCCACTTTACATTGAAAATGCTGAAGCTTACTTAAAATAAGTTATCAAAAGTACAATATAACAACACTTGAAGCCTCAGACCTCTTTAGAATACTTGGGAATTAATAACAAGTTCATTTAATCTCATTACAGTTAATTACACGGGCCTTCTCCCATCAGTTGGAGGGAAATGTATTGAATTAGTAGCTGCCGTTATTTACTCTAGCAAGTCACATACCCAGTGGTTGATCTTTAGGGAGAGCGGATGTGGTGAACTGAGCTTTCGGCCATTAAATATAATAGAATTGCATAGGATGGGCTGAAGGTTAGGAGGCTCTGCTTTTGGTCTTGGGAATAAGGGTCCTAGATCATTTATTTCCCATGTGGAATTTCACACAAAAGGGCATGCTTTGCAAAAGTAGCTGACAGTCAGTTGGCTGAAAATGTTGATGACATAAATTGTTCTTCTGTGTACCAAACCATGCAACATGGAAGGGTTATATTTTTTTAAAGCAGCATAGATTACGTGATCCATGCTGGTTGCTATCAGGCAAGTTTTGGATTTACAATTGTACCTAGGGGGGAAAGGTCTTTGGCATCTATGGGAAAGCCCATATTAAAACCACTGATTCTAACCCTTCCTGAAATCATATCTTGCTTTGATATCTCTAGAGGGGTGAAATTGGGACATACAAAAGCAAGACAATAGAAGATGCAGAGAATATTGTGTATCACTGACATTGGAGATTATCATCCATCTTGGGATGGATATATTTGCTAAGGAGATCAACAAGTTATGCCTGTTGAACTAGGAATGCTTCAGTACCCATGTCAGTAACAGTGGGACCTATCTGATAATGGAAGACATAAGTATATAATTACAATATATTTGGTTTGTTAATCATAAAAATAACAACCGCAACAAACCAATGATTGTTTAGTAAATTGGGCCTTTTGTGGTAAATGAAACAAGTGCCACAAGAACCATTATTGGTGACCAGCGTTTTGTAATTTGTTTCCCCTTTAAAACCTGTGAAAATGAATGGGCGAGAATTGTCAGTTCAGTACATTGCTAGTCCAGGTAGAAATCCTGTAAACAAAAGCACTAATCTTCTAAATGCACTGTTAATGATCTGTGTAGTTGTAAAGAATTGGACAGTGGTGTCTCTGTTCTCTGAAAGTGCAACAAAAATATACCCCCAAGTTCAACACGTAAACATTTGAATGCACAACACAAAGCAAACATTTCCTCTTAATCCTTATACTACCTGGAAATCCTCCTGCTAGAGAGAAATTTAACATCATTATGATGCTCTTTAAAAATTAAAAGCAATTTTGGAAAGGTATCTGAAATACAATTTTAAAGACTCTCACAATAACACAAAGCAGAACATTCATATTTTTGTAAAAATATAGAGAGACTTAAGTGGATTGAATGGGAATGGGGGCTGAAAGGCCATTAAAAAACATCCCAGCGGAGATATTAAAGTGTTTTCCTTAGTTGTGCTTTTCGAGCATTACTTCTTCTGGCCATAATATTTTTATTTCAACTTGCAATTTAAAACTTTTAACAGCCTCCCAGAAACCATTTTGGTAATCTTTTAAGCTGAAGGTTAGCGAGGCAGAAAAATCTGTGCTAGCAGTAGGCCTTTATCTGGGAATGGCTTGCTTAAACCTTTGGGATACCTAGATTTTTAAAGTGATGAATTTGTTGGAGTTTTTAAAAAATCAGATTTACTACTGGATTTTGAAACTGATTGATAAAGCTACCATGACTATGTTAAGTTCAAAGTAAGAACCGTTCTAATTGGATCTTAAAACATTTAGAGTGACATAAATATGCTTTCCCCACTGGAGAGAAATTGATTTGTAATGGCTTCAGTAAGAGAGAGGCATTTTAAACGATATTTTTTCTTTGAATTAACTCAACCTATGAATCTTGTATCAAGTTGTAACAATAGTACCCGACTTAACAGCAGAACTTTCCCTATGCATATCAAGCAGCAGTACACATACTATCTTACTGGTCTGCTTAATTTCATATGTAAATATATTTGTAACTTTGATCAGGAGTTTCCATGATTGATGACATTTCTATATATTCTTACCTATATCAAAGACATCCCAGTCTGCAGCTAACCCAATAGGCAAGGCAATAATACTTTGATTTTTAAATCAGTTTTGTCAAGGTTGTGATACTGAGCACTCTTACAAGAAAATTTCATTCACGCTAGTAAGACTTAGCTCCATATATGTGCTTAGGATCAGGTTATGAGTAGCTAAATCCAAGAGATGGTAGGTTACAGGGTACTGTGAAACAATTCAGGGCTCAAATAATTACCTCTAGTATGATTGTGTTCAGCTAGATTTTTGTTTGCTTACAGATACTTAAAAATGTGTACAATTTTTTTTGCCACATTCCTATGCTTTAGCACATGTCTAGCTCAACATTTAACATACCATTTCCCAATGCTGCTTACTTTTACACTTGTTCAGCACTGAAGAGATTTCTTATTCAAAGAGAGCCACTCAGTTTGAATTTTTAACCCAATGTATAAAATAAATAAAATTGCAATCTTGCAATTGCAGGTTCTCCTTTTGACTACTAGGGCTAAAATAAAATTAGTATAGATTTAATAGTTGTTTTCTTTAGTAAGATATGCATTTCTCTCAGTGCACATGATTAAGGTTTCTGTAAATCTTACTTCAAAGTGAAATGCAACATATTTTGTTCTTTTTTTTAAGGCAATGTTGTATTTTAAATTGTTGCAACCATCCTAGGACCTTATGGTTAAGGGCAGGCATAATAATAATAATAATAATAATAATAATAATAATATTTAATTGAAACCATGTTAATGGTCCAAATCAGTAAGCCAATGGATCCACACACTTGAACATGCATTTAGCTATTTTCCTGTTTTGCAATATATAGGATCACTTATTTACATACAGTTATATATATTATCTACATGTTAATGGTGGCAATGTGACACAAATGTTTGTATTCATTAAATGGAACGATGACACCTATGCAGGTCAATTTCGGTACTGAATTATTTTGTTTGTTACACAGTACCCAGGCACCAGTCTCCCTTTTATCTTAATCCAGATAAAATAAGGAAACTTGTGACTTCTCAGATGATGTTGGACTGCCAACTGCCATCAGCTCCAGCCAACATGACCAATGATCTGGGATGATAGGACTTGTAGTCCAACAATATCTGGAGGGCCACAGATTTCCCACTTGTGATAAAAAACGTAAGAATGGCCTTTTTAGATTGGCCACTCTGTACATTAGATGGATGTTGGTCCAATGTGATGTTTTTGGAAAGTCAAACTGAACGACCCCTCCTCCCCTGTTCTTAGTTCTATTATCTGGGGCTCAGAACAGGCATACTGCTGTGATTTTAGGTATTGTAGCTAACAGTCCTGTATAGAACTATTCTCCATTAACTTGCGTGTGTGTGTGTGTGTGTGTGTGTGTGTGTGTGAGAGAGAGAGAGAGAGAGAGAGAGAGAGAGAAACTCTTCAAAACCAGTGATTACAACCACATCTTGTGATAGTGAATCCCATGCATTAATTTGTGTGAACCACTACAAATTATAGCCTAGTATTGAAGCAATGCTTTGGGTTTTGTTTTTTTAATGATATGCCCAGTTGTTCAGTTTTGCAAATCTCTCTCATACCATCCTCCAATCTTAGTATGCCCCCCCCCCCCGTGCACTAAGTTCTAGGCTCTTCAGTCTTGTCTTACAGGAAGGTCTTAAAACAGTAGTCCAAAAAGCTGCATTAATTTTCTTCAACTTGTCTTTTTAACGACAGTGCAACCAAAACCAAAACGCCAATGTTATATGGGCAGAATTATCTGTGTGTAGTGGGCTTTGCCAATTCCCCCTCCCCCTCCATTGCAGTCTCACAGACCCATGATAAGTTTCGCCTGTGGATCAGACAATCCTTAGGAAAGGCGTGGGAGATGGTTCAGAGGCTGCAGCTGGAGACAGAAATGCTGACAGTCAGATGGAAGCAGCTTGTTTATGCAAACTGCCTCACACTAACTTTTAATGATTCTGCATGTTGTTGAAGCCCATGCACCACATACCAGGTTTTCTTCCCTGAAGGATACAGGGGGCTACAGAGAGGAAGGGTCAGGAAAACCCTCTTGTGCAAACAGATTTCCACACACATAATGTTGACTACACTAAATGTGTACGCACCAAATGGTTTATATAACAACACCCTGCTGCGTTATTTTCAGTTCCTTTTGTAATTATGAAGTAGTTTGGCTTTTCACCATCTTGATACCTTTTAGGATATTTGAGTAAGAGGAAGATCTTGGCATATTTGACTTGGATTCAAATCTTAGCCTGTAGGGCACCCCCCCCCCCAGGCAATTTTAGATCTCCCGGTGCCATTTCTTCATTTGGAAACAGAATTGTTGTGGCTCAGCTCACATAGTTAACTAATAAAGAATGATAAACCAATTTATAATTAAGTGCCATGTAAATGAATTAGAATGTACTTCATTGAACATATTATTGGTCAAGACAGACCCATTTGTAAGTTATACAAGCTAACATGCCAACCTTTACTAGAGTAATTTATAGCAGTATCCAAATCAGAATCAGTCTGTAGAAAAAACATGACTGACAGAGAAATTTCAGAAAATCCAAATTTAAAAACAGAGTAATAGCTTTGATTGTAGATTTAGTGTGGATACTAAGCAACCCATAAAATAATCACATCAGGCTTACTGGGTAGACATTTCTACAAACAATGCAACATACTTTCATTGCCTAATTAAAGAGAACAAAATGGTTGTACAACTAGTGGATTTTCACTAGCGAAAAGCACTTCTGTGAAGTGAGACACCTTGTTTTTGTTGATTCCACCTACAAACTGTCCCATGCAATGCTGCTCTTCACAGCTGTGGAACAGTCTGGAATAGTATGGGATAAGGAGTGTGATGGGCTGCAGTAGATGTGTGGAGGAAATTGGTAAAAATGGCATACTCTCCCTCACGTAAGTGGCAGTGCTTTCTGCTTAGCAGTTCAAAGCCAGCCGTTGGACGCAACCCAAAGTTTTCAGAGATAGTGGAGAATGAAGGAGTTTAGATTATACATGTAGAGAGGTAAATGGGTTGACTGAGTGTAAATACATGTTATGGATTATATTCTGGTTGATACTTTGCATGTGTGAAACCTCAAACTGATGTGTGTAGGAAACCAGCAGAACAGAGAGGAAGGCCAAGTAGTGTCAAGTAGCGTTGGCAGTAAATGCCGAAATAAATTCTAAATTGTAAGAGAGGCACAGGATACCTAGTACGTTTAAAATGGAGGGACACAGCCAAATCATGGACAATAATGTGAGTATAAGAGTATTCTGTTGCTGAATGAGCTAAATGAAATAACACAGAAATCCTCTTCCAGATCTATAGTCTGATTCTCACACCAGTTGCACCTGTGAGATATATATCATTTGTCTCCTGCCTGCTTTCTTATCATACAACTCAAGACAGCATCCCCCAAGGGGATCACCCATCTAGGTAATGACCATACCTAGGTGGTGCAGCAAGGTGGCTGTATGAAGTGTCTTTAGACTGTACTCTGACAACAATGTAAAGCAGGCATCCCAAACCTGTGGCCCTCCAGATGTTTTGGCCTACAACTCCCATGATCCCTAGCTAACAGGACCAGTGGTCAGGGATGATGGGAATTGTAGTCTAAAACATCTGGGATGCCTGATGTAAAGCATGGCAATGAATATAGAGAAAGAAATTGAGAGTAGGAAGGAAGAAAAAGGGGATTAGGTGCCTATCCAACTAGGTAATAATATATATATATGGTTTCTGAACTTTTACTGTTATGTGGCTTTTAAGCACATATTTCCCATTGTTTCTACTCCATTCTTCTGGTATAAGCTGTGTTGCATCATTTGTAAGAGAACCTGAAAAATAGTGGTATGGGCTTGGGCTTAAATACTTTTTTAAAAAAGGGAATAATAAAGTGAAAAACTAGAAGCCAAAATGTCAAACTGTCCAGAGAGCTGAATTTCTACTGCAACTGAATTTACCAGCAACATGATTCCCTTAAATAAAATGTTTGGGATTTTAAAAATACATTTGTTCAGTTTACAGTGGCATTTTCCTGTGCATGCAAGGTTGTATAAAATGCTGCAGTGCAATTAAAGCAATTTCTGTAATTGTGCACTTCAGCTAGTATGTTAGGAAACTGGGTACAGTGCAGATTAATAAATGCTGTTTTTAAAGCTCTGCAAAACAAGTTATTTTCGTACTAATTATCAGAAACCAAGAGAAAAACTAATTTTGAAAAAGTTCCCCTTAATTATTTAACTCATTGATCTGGTGCATGTGTAATTCAACGGCTGTCGCATTCAGTTTTGCCTTGCTATGACCATGATGAGCAAATATATATGTATCTAATGAAGCTTTTACTACAGTACAGCTGCAGTACAAAACAATCAGTTGCTGAGTTTTTGTTTTTCACCCACCTGTCAAAAGGAGAGGAACCTCTCCCAGGAAAAGGTGACATACTAGTTGCATCTATGTTAAAGGTGCACATTCTCCCCCTGTTACTTTAGTTAAGAAAGGCTGAAAAATTGTATATTACTCACATTTGCGTATTGATAACATTTTAAAAACTCAAAAAATTCAACATATGTGAGAACCTTCCAGTCATTAATATTCAGAGCTAATTGCTTTATCTTTGGTATCCCGTGAAAGGCAGCATGGTCTGAAACTTGGCTATTCGTTCTACACATTTTTAAAAGATTCAATCCTGTTTATAACATATTGCTCATAAGAGGTCAATGGAGAAAGTAAAATTGACTCTTAACACTCCAGTAATGTACAGTGGGGTGGCTAATATTTGTTTGGCCCAAGGACTTTATTCAGCCAATACTTGGGGGAAGTGGCTCTCCCACAACCTCATTTATTTGTACACAATGGCACACAGTTTCCCCTCCCGAGTAGATCAGTCGCAGGTTGGCTCCTGCCGAATCACACCTTTCGTCTGTGGCTCAGAGTGGCTAGGAGCCTGTCCATGTGCTCCCCCAGCTTCTCCTCAACTTCTCTGGGGGCCAGACCAGCCCCCCCCCCCCGCAGACACTTCTGGGCACCTCTGGTTGGCGCTATTAGAAGGGGCTTGGGGGGGTGGAAGATGGACAGCGATTGCCAAGAGCCTGAGGGGGAGCGTCAATATATCTTCTTGCCAAGGACACAAGGGCACCTAAGTACGCCCCTGATCAGTTGAGAAAGGTTTATTTTTCTGACCTGTTCATCAAATGATTGACATGATGATTTTAGAGATGGTTCTTCGTATCCACATCTTTGTGTCCACCTACTTCAGTGCTGTGTCTACTTCAGTGGTTTTTCTTTTCACCGTTGCCACCAAATCAATGGGTGGGGGCTGGGGGGGGTGTCAGAATAATTTCTCAGGAGGCCCTCACACTAATGTGCCTGAGGTGCACATTCAGTTTTAAACTCTGTATTAAATTCTGTGTGTGTAGATCTTATAAACCGCCCTGTGATCCTCGGATGAAGGGTGACATGAAAATTAATATATAAAAATAAAATAGATGTAAATCTACCGGGGGGGGGGGGGAGGTACTTCCCAGGACCCTGCACTGGTAAGAGGGCTTTTTTGCTTAGAAGCACAGTCCTCTCCTTAATACAGTCCTTTTAAAAATAATGGGGCATGCATTCCATATTACACAGTTTAAAATGTGTTTGGACAGGATACTCCATCGTACTGGAGTGGTAAGGCTTAACAAGAAAGGATGAGGAGATGTGCATCTCTTCCAATAAGTTATTAATGAAATAGGCTTCCCAGAGGGAGAAGCAAGGACATTTGCTGCCTTGGCTCCTGGACATCTGCACCAAGAACAGTGGTACCTCGGGTTACATACGCTTAAGGTTACATACGCTTCAGGTTACAGACTCCGCTAACCCAGAAATAGTACCTCAGGTTAAGAACTTTACCTCAGGATGAGAACAGAAATCGCACGGCGGTGGCAGTGGGAGGGTCCCATTAGCTAAAGTGCTACCTCAAGTTAAGAACAGTTTCAGGTTAAGAACAGACCTCCAGAACGAATTAAGTTCTTAACCCAAGGTACCACTATAGAGGCATTGCAGCCAGTTCCTTACTGTCAGTGTTTGTCTGGAATAACTTTATAGTTGCCCATATCTGAAGCACCCAGCTCCTTTCTGTTGATGATAAACAAGGCTGCATGCAATAAAAGAATTATGGTATATGTTATTAACTTTCACTATATGCTATAAATTCAGAGCTTCAGATATATTACCATTCAGGAAGTGTTTTCAGATGCTAAAGCTGTAGGGCATGTTCTCTTATTAATAAATTGCTTCCAATCTTACAGTTGCCTGTAACACTACAAAGGAAGCAGGAGATGAACTAAATTAAGTGCATTAGATAAGGTGAAACCATGGAGAGCTTATAATAAATTGCTTTTTTTTTAGTACTTTTAAACACAGTAAAGCAGTGATGGAGCTAGAAGTTGACTTGAAGTAGTTTATGATTTGGAAAAAAACATGAAAAGAATGATAATGCAAAAAGTTGATGGATTATTTTAAAAGGAAGTTGCAATTTCTGGTTGAGCGACTTTAATTTCTCACAATGATATGGACAATAGCTTTTTATGTTTTTCCATTTCTTGGACTTGTTCTGAGGGGATATACAATGATCAGATATGGTGCCCACAGGCTGCTGTCTTAGCAGTTCAGTTCTAAGCTTCCAGACTACTAGAGTGTGGTTTAAATTTCACATATAAATGAATAAATTCCAGAACAATTTGCAGTGACCTACCCAGATCTATGCACTACACTCCCCTTACCTTCTAAAAGTTTATTATAATGACAAATGGATTTAATACCAGCAATCCTTTACATTTTATTGGTCGGATCTCTGAGCAAACATCTGAGTACTCTTATCCACTGCTAAACCCAAAACACCAAAGGGCTAGAAATTTTATAGTACTAATACTGCTAATGATGCTGTCAAAAAGAACTGAAAGCACTTCAAACAATCAGCGGTAGGGTGCTGTTTGCAGACAAAACAATGATATAAGGAAGCTGTCTCATAAAACTATGGTGGCTGTAGATGTCAATGTCATATTCTCAGTCTTGATGCTCAGACATTTTGTTATGGGCTCACATAGCCTTTCCTACATAAATTCCATCTTTCCATTGTTGTTTTACCTTCAGTGTTGTTTTAAATATGCATATGTGCTTAGATTGACTATAACAAGATTCTACACACACACACACACACACACACACACACACACACACACACACACCAATACCAATCACTGAGGTTTGCAAATCTGGTGATGAGAGCAATCCTTGCTGGTGCTGGTGTAAAGGTACACCACAGTTAAAGAAAACCATGGAAGGGGAAAGGGGGAATAATCTGTGTAGCAGGGAGGCTAATTGAGTGCGTACCTGAATGGCATATTCCAAATTTCCTAAACGTTATTAGAAAATCAGGGTACGGATCCGAACGTCATTCACATATGGGATTGCACATTAAAATAGTTCCGTATACCATTTACAAGAAGGCTTAAGAACAACTGAGAAAAACAAGATGCCTAAACTTTGCTTCAGTGACTCCTCAGATAAAAAGAGTATGCCAATCCCCACACTGTCTCCAAAGCTGGATCTCATTATAAAGTAGAAATGCGGCAGTAGCCCAACCTACAACTGCATTAGGAATATCATGGATACAGCCATTTATCTGTGGCATTAATTGAGTTGTACACTATGAGCCATACATGTATCTGTAAGTCAGTGCCATTTATGGTTTGCTTGAAAGTTTGGGAAGGAGATAGTAAGACAACATAGACTTTAGCTGATTTTTTTAAAGGACCCCCCCCCCCTGCATACAAATCACCCCCATGTTGAGCTCCTGCATCTTCTTCCCTCCCACAGAATGCAAATACTAAGCACCCTGTTCATCTTCCCAATTAACAAGCTTCCACCCCTTCCTGTTCTTTGGGCCATTCCACACCCCTACTTTAATCTTCAATGCAATTCCAATATCTCCTTCCTTCCCCCTTTCCTGCAACTTTTATCTTTCTCACATGAGGCAGTCTTTGCTCAAACAATGGCATAAGTTTGAGTAAAGCAGAGGTGGAGGCACACTTAGATTAAAATAATGGTGGAAATTGAAGTAAAGCAAAGACAGAGAGATGCTGAAGGGTTGTGGGCTTTTTAAAAAACAACACAGCAAAAACCAGTTTTAAGGTGGAATAGCAGAAAGGTACAATACAGAAGCTAAGATTAAAAAAAAAAACTATTGGAGACTTTTAAAACTCCCTTCTTGCTGTATGAAAACATTGTCCCCTTTCCCCTGTGTCACCTCCTGCTCACTCAAATCTCTCCCATTGTTTCAAATGTTTTTCCCCGCTCAGTGTTGCGCCATCACTGCTTTATTTAAATCTCTGCTGTTTAAAACCACCAATCTCCTCTGTCTCCTTGCATCTCTGCTCTATTCTGCTGCTGTTTGAAACCACCATTTTCATTTTCAGTGGTCTCTCTTCTCGCTCCCATCACATGGGCTCTGCTGTTGCGCAACCTGCCATCTCTCTTATCCCCTGCTCCTGCTGACTTTATGCAAATCTAGTAGTGCAGCAAAAAAACAACACAACCCTCCATTGTGAGCTGTGTGGTGACAGCCTTACATTTTTTTTTATGCCTATAGGAATACTGTATATGGGTGTGCAAGAGCATCTCGTGTAGAATATATATGTGCACATTCTACACACGTTCTCTTGCACACCCATGTTAGCAGTGCTGAACACTATACAGTAAACTCGTGAAGGGAAGACAAATATCTTAAAACACTCCTGTCCCACAGCAGCATCCTGGGGATTATTCACTGCTTACCCCTGACATTTTGGAGATGTGTACATTTTGTTTACTGCTTATGGTGTTAGGCAGTGCAATCATCAGTGTACACACAACAGGAATGCTTGCCACATAATCAGCCCTTGCATAAATCAGCCCTTAGAGGAATGTAGCATCTTATCTCATAAAAATTCCTCCTGCCAAAACAGATTATTTGACGGATTCCCTCATTTGTGTACATAAGGAAAGCATGTTAAAGAGTTACTAGAAGCATCTCACTCTTAAAGCAGAATGGTAATAATTTAATGAAACATTATACAAATTAGACAGTGTGCTGCTTTTTATGCATAATGCTACCGCATCACCCCCACTTCTAATACATTTTGAATTCCATTGGATAAAATATATGAAAACAGTGCTTCCTCTGACTGGTCAACAACGATAGACAGGGATTCTTGTGAGAAATGCTATAGCAAAGGTTATGAGAATATATTTGGTAAAAGGGCACATCATGTACTCCATTTTATGGTTGTGTCTACATAGGTATGATCTCTTTGGTCTTACTTTTACACTACCTTGATTACTAATTTATGAAGGGTGTTGTTTCAAAATCTTTTAATAAAATAATATATACAGGGTGAGTCCTTTAAAAGAGGCCTTGTGAATAGAGTACACATGTTCCACAGGGTGTCTTTTAAAAGACTCACCCTGTATATCCAATAGGGAGAGTGCTTTTCAGAGTCATTTCGGAATCTTTATAAAGATTCCTTGTAGGTCATATACCTGAGAATATGTCTGTTCTACTCTGTTATTTGGACCTAATAGAATGGATCAAAGTATCAGAATAGAAAAGGTGACAGAAAACAGAGACTTCATCTTCAGGACTGAATAGTTACACAATTGTAAATTTTGTACTAAAGTTTCATCTCACATGATTAATTATTTGGGAATATAAGGAAACTATCAGTGTTGCACATTGGGGCAAAAGAATGATTGCTTTACATGTATACCATTGGAAGCTGAGCTGGGTGACCAGGCAAAGGATCATGGGGTTATTTAGTGTAAACACTATGTGGCAGCTATTCAAAAGATCAATTCCATGTCAGGGATCATTAGGGAAATGGTTGAAAATGCAACAAGCAATATCTTAATGCCTTTATACAAATCTGTATAAAGTCTTGGAATACTGTGAGGAGGAATTCAACATTGTATTCTTATAATTATTTCGTCAGTGCAAGCATTTCTGCTTGCCAGGTGGAACAATCCTTTCCTCCTCTCCACATTGTTCTGGGTAGTTGGAAGGGACCCCAAGGGTCATCTAGTTCAACCCCCTGCAATGCAGGAATCTCAGCTAAACGCATCCATGACAGATAGCCATCTAACCTGCCTATAAACCTCCAAGGAAAGATAGTCCACAACCTCCCAAGGGAGACTGTTCCACTGTCAAACAGCTCTTACTGTCAGAAGGTTTTTCCATGTGTCTAATGGGAATCTCCTTTCCTGCAACTTGGACCCATTGGTTCAAGTCCTACCCTCCAGAGCAGGAGAAAACAAGAAAACATATGACAGCCCTTCAGATATTTGAAAATGGCTGTCATATTTCCAGGCTAAACACGCCCTCTTCTGCACATACCTTCTGAGATACGGTCATTTCTCTATAATGTAGATGTTGCTAAGATGGGAAAAGGACAACCAAAGTGATCAGGGTCTGAGACAACTCCCTTATGAAAAAAGATCCCAATATTTATGGTTTATTAAAAAACGTGAGTAAGGATGTGTGTGTAAAATAATTCATGGTGTGGAGGAAGTGGAGAGAGAGGTTCTCTCCTTGTCTCATACTACTTGGACCTGGGTTTGGCTAATGAAACTGCAGGGTGGGAGAGATTCAAGACAGTCAAAAGGAAATGCTTGGGAATTCATTTCTACAGGATGTTGCGATTGGTACATAATTAGATGGCTTTAAAAGAGGACTAGACAGATTAATGACTATTAATCCTGATCAGGTTCTTTTATTTCTAGTATCAGAGGTATTGTGCCTCTGAATTGCTAGCGAACGACAGCCAGAGAGCGCTGTTCCTCTCATAGCTTGCTTGTAGGCTTCCCAGAGGTAGCCACTGTGGGAAATGGAAAGCTGGACTAGATAGGTCTGTGGCCTGATCCAACAGGGCTCTCCTTACATTCTTAAATTTATCAGCATATAGTACATTTATTTTATAAGAAAGACAAAACTTTGATATGCTGTCCATACATTCTTGGACTTACCAGCAGGATGGAGGTTTTAAAGCAGAGGTTAGATGGCCATCTGTCATGGATGCTTTAGCCGAGGTTTCTGCATTGCAGGGGGTTGGACTAGATGACCCTTCAAGTCTCTTACAACTCTACAATTCTATCACCCGGGAGTCCAGGGTTCAGATCCACACTCAGCCATGAAACTCACTCAGAGACTTTGGGCTAGTCACTGCCTCTCAGTCTACTACGCTGAGCCTCCCCCAGCAGCAGGAGGAGAACCGTGTACACCATGGTTCTTTGAGTGCCTTAGCAAAAAGGTGGAATATAAATGTGATTTAAAAAGATCTGTGTGTGGTTCTGCAACTGTATATTAAAATTTTGGTTATTTAGAACTAAACACAATGTAATTTGAGAGGAGGTAAGGATGCTATCTGGAGGGGAAGAAAGAACAGGTAATTTGTAAGTGTGGATTGACACTTCCATCAAAGCAAATGCTTTAAAAGAAATTCTCTCTCTCTCTCTCTCTCTCTCTCTCTCTCTCTCTCTCTCACACACACACACACACACACACACACACACACGAAAGTTTGAGAAAGGAGAGATAAATGGGCCCATTTACAGGAGACCCTTATCAGGAGTGAGCTGAAAAGCCTTTATCAGTTTACGCACAAGGTATTCAATCTTGTCTTTATGAACAAACAAATGGGAATAACATCCAAGAGAAAACAGTCATAAATCACAAAAGTGTATCATTAAGAAAAGAATAATTATTAATTACTAGCCTGTCTATATGATGTGCTGAAAATTAAATTTAATGGAGGCAGCAGAGATTGACATGAATTATGACCAAGTCTGCAAATGAGAGAGGGAGTTAGGAGAGTGAGAGAGAAAATGTAATGCAAAATTTTCTCCATGTAAAAAGGCTAGGGCTTGGATCCTAATTAGACTTCCACAAATGGAAGGACTAATTCTGTGTGCGAATGGAATTAAGATGCTGTAGAGGAGTCTGCCAGTGGGGAAGGTGAAGCTTCCAAAAATAAAAAATAAAAATACATTTCTGTTGGTGGGGTTGTCCTGGAGTGGAACACAGGGCACAATCCCATGCAGAGGTTCACTGAGTTTTATTGAGGAATGATGGAGGCTGTATATTATCATAGGGTCATAGAATTGTAGAGTTGGAAGGGATCCCAAGGGTCATATAGACCAACTCACTGCCATGCAGGGACCTCAACAAATGGTCCCCATCCAATTTGAAACTGTACTGGACCCATTAGCTTTGCAAATGTGCTAACCGTTTATCTATATATAGCATAATTATTTGGTTCAAATCAGTTCTCCTTAAGACACAGATTGCTTTTTGGTATCACCTGGTGCAGAAGTTCCTAACAAAAGATTCTACCACCCATTTTATATTCCTAAATGAGCTGTCACCAGTGCAATACATAATGGAGAAAGAGAGCGTTTCATGAATTGGCTTTATGATCATAAAAGGATAATGACCACAGAGCAAGTGGGATAAAGGAAAAATGTAGACATTGGAAACTAGAATCTACTTGGCAACTTTGTCTTTGTATGGCTAACCTGTTTCTTGGCCACTGTTGGAGATTGGCTAGGCCAGAACAGAGGGAAAATATTCCATGACATATATTCAATGGTTGGTTACGAATGGGTCTCTGTGTCATTTCAACACATCCAGTAGAATAGCGAGTGACAGATTCCTTTCTGAGTAGAAATTTATTTGTAGTATAAGCAATGCAAAACTCTCAAAGCCAAAAGATGTTCATCAAATTCCAAGTCAAGAATACAAAGATGGGTTAGCTCCTGTTAGAAATCCAGTCCTTACCTTTTCCCTAGTATTAGAATAGCACCATTTGGTACAAAACAGTTCTTGCTTTTTTAGAAATGTAGTTAAGGAGAAACATAGTACACGCTGATTATTATTCAGTCACTACTGAAGCTCAACTTGCATAAGCTAAAATTTATTTCACAACACAGGTAATTTATGAAAAGTTATTGGTCGGTACTTTTTTATAGTTTTGATTTCTTACCCACCATTCACAATGAAGTTCCAGGGCATCTGCAGCATACGCCGTGGATTGCATAATGAAGGCGTTAGATGCATCTTTGGGGGAGGAAGTTGCATAACTTTGGAGCTGCCACACCTAGCTTTCAGGTTCTTAGTGATATTTCAGGTGGGAGCACAAATTATGGCTTTTTAGATGCAAACAATCTTGGCATTTGTAATTTCCAGTGGCTTGGTACTAAAGTAAGTCAGTTGCATTTAGCTTCCATTGCAATCTATGAGTTTTAAGTTAAATCATTACTACCGTAACTTCTCATTTGACCAAACTGCGGGAGGCAATGGAAGACAGAAGTGCCTGGCGTGCTTTGGTCCATGGGGTCACAAAGAGTCGGACATGACTAAATGACTAAACAACAACAAACTTCTCATACTGATGACAATAAGTCCCAAGAGCAGCTAACTTTGTATGGACCCAACTCAGTGTGCTAACTTGACAGAAATCAAGAAAACTCCAATGTATGTGATTTCTGGTTTCTGCAACCTGAACGTGTTGTTTGGTGCTATGCTACAAAAAAAAGAGAGAAAGAAGAAATGAAAGGAAGAAACTTGCTCCCTTTTTAAACTATTGCTTAGCCCAGAGGCACTCCTAGGAATTAGTTTTTTCTAGAAATAACAGCATTGGGAAAAGAGATCAGGGGACTAACCCAGAGGCACTGAAGACTACGTAGTCTCTCAAGGAAGTATTAAATGAGCAGACACATTTAATGACAGGTTGGTTGAGCTACTATACTAGCACAATCCTAATAATAATAATAATAATAATAAATAATAATAATAATAATTTATTATTTATACCCCGCCCATCTGGCTGGGCTTCCCCAGCCACTCTGGGTGGCTTCCAAAATAATATTAAAATACTATAATACATCAAACATTAAAAGCTTCCCTAAACAGGGCTGCCTTTAGATGTCTTCTGAAAGTCTGGTAGTAGTTGTTCTCTTTGACATCTGGTGGGAGGGCTTTCCACAGGTAAGGCGCCACTACCAAGAAGGCCCTCTGCCTGGTTCCCTGTAGCTCCGTATTCACATTTATGCAGAAGCAAGTCCCACTGAATTCAGTGGGGCTTCCAGGTAAGTGTGCACTGGATTGCAGCTTGTGTGGGAAGATGCCGGTTGTTCCAACAGACATTGCAAATGCAAAGTTTTGTTAGTTGTCATGACCATAGACACTATGTGCCATACCATATTGTCCTGTGAAATGCAAAGGGTTTCGCTTGTGATAATTTGTTTCTATGAGATGTTTCTAGATGAGCTGTTCGGTTTATGGTAATGGATGATAAAAGTGACATTAGATGGCAGATTAGTGAGTTACCACTGCTGCATTTGTTGTTCATTGTGTCTGAAATGCCAGCATGCAACTGATGGTTTCAAAGTGTTTGCCACTGAAAGATGAATTCCTGTAGGTTTGATTGGAC